>NC_040911.2:102680302-104081678 GCF_004126475.2 Phyllostomus discolor
TCCTGCTGCTGCCCGTGGCAGGCGAGGCAGCCGTGGGACAGGGGTGGCACCACCAAAGACTCACGGCACCTTTGGGTAAGATTCTGAAGATGGGGGGTCGATTTGGATAAGAAGTCTGGGGTGTGCTGGGCAAGGAAAAGCAGGAAGAGCACACCGCCCACCCCCAGTCCCTGCAGTGGGAACAGCAGGTGCGAAGGGCCTGAGGCAGGAGGGACATGAAAGGTGGCCGTGTGCCTGAGACCCAGAGGACGGGAGCGTGGCCCGGGAGGCCATCAGCACGACGCCGGTGAGGCTCGGAGCACCCTGAAGCCTTGAGTTTGGGTCCAATCAACAGTGTTGACTTTATCCTAAGGGCGGTGGGAGCCACCGAAAGTTTGAAACCGAGGAGCGATGTCCCCCAGTTCTGGTCTGAGAGCTCGTTCCACAGGCTGGGGGGAGAACGGGGGGCCGCCGCCAGTCCCGAGGGGGCGCTGCGGAGCCGGGTGGTGCGGGCTCGGTGGGGGAAGCCGTGGGAAGATTTGCCGCAGACCCCGGAGGCAGGTTGCGCTCAGGGGCGAGGGAGAAGGGGGTCAAATGGGGCTCTGTGCTGAGACGGTGACGCTGCCGCTGAGGCAGCCGGGACACATGGGGGCCGGGCCCGGTCGGGTCAGGATTCTGCACGATGGCGGGCCAGAGCCGCTGGCGATGTTCAGGCCCCGGCCTTCCTGCCTACAACAACACAGCCTGGCCGTGACCTTGCACAGCCCATGCACCTTGCCTGATCATTTAGAACACATCCGGCCGGCTCCTCCGGGCACCCGCCACCTCGCCAGCGTCTGCCCCCAGCACACTGGCGCCCTGGGGAAACTCTGCTTCGCTCCTGTTGACGCACTGACTCCGACGCTTCCCAGCCAGCGCGCCCCGAGTCTGCTTTAATTCCCACCTGACGTGTCCACCCCGATTAGTGCCAGGGCTTGATTCGACCGGTGCTGGCTGGGGGTTCGGCCTGCAGGGGCCTCTCTGACTTCAGCACGCGGATGCCCCTGGGTGGGGGAGGAGGCCCAGAGATTCCTCCCCTGCACCGCAGTGCCCCTGCCCCCAAACTGATGGGCCGGCCTCACCACAGGGCAAACCGGCTGCAGCATCCAAATGACCGGGCCCAGAGCGGCCAGGCTCTCTGGATGCCGCAGGCACCGCTCCCCCAACGGGGCCCACGGCCCTCGGTCCCACACCGCCCTGGGCTGGCCGTGGCCCCAGGGCTCCCTGGGGCAGCAGAGGCTCACCAGCCACGAGCGCCGGACTGGGCGGAATCAGGCTCTGGGAAGGGGGCGGACGCGCGTGACCCGAGTGGGCTGCTGCGTCTCTTGCATGGGATCAGGGTCGGAGTCAGATCCTTATCGTGCGCTGTGGGCGTAGGAAAACAGGATGTCGGGGCTTCTTGTTCCCAGGGACTTAGCAAAACTTTTGCTAAAAAAAAAAAAAAAAGAAAGAAAGAAAGAAAAAGGCGCCAGAGAGACTTTTCTTCCCTTCCAAAAGGAGGGGCATGGGGTCTGAGACCGAGTAGAAGAGGTCAAGGTTCTCCCTCTTGAACTTGCTCCGGCACCAGTTCCGGAGAATCAGGTCCCCGGGTTCTAATTCCAAACTTCCCCGAGGAGGCCCGGCAGGAGGCCTGGCTCAATCTATAGCCTTTCCCAAAATAAATCACAGCAGGCCGTGGCAGCGGAAGCTATTAAAATACTACAGCATTTGGCGTCTCCATGTTTCTCGCTTCCTCCCCTCTTCAGGCCGACTCGGAAACGCCTAGCGGCGAGGAGGGGAAAGGCTGAAACCGTTCGCCCGGCAGTCAGTGCCTTCAGGGACCCAGCGAGTCCCGGCAATGGGTGGCAGAGCGGGGTGGGAGAGGTGATAGGGAGTGGTAGAGCCTGCGGCAAACTTAGGAAGGGGCAGCTGCTACTCTACCCTAGTCCATCTTTGCCTGGGAAGGGCACCTCCAGACGCCAGGGTCCCTTGGCCTTGCCAAAGACTCTGGTGACCCCCTAAATGGGCACGTGCATCCCACGCCATCAGGCTGTGTGAGGGCCAAGTACCCTGAGAACACTGGGTTCGATCAGTGACAACTGCCACACACCCCAGAGGGGCAGGGTCCATGACACCGACCGAAGCTCCATTTGCCACCAGCCCAAAGGGGTGACTGTTGGAGTCAAAATTAAATTTGTAGCCAAGTAATCTTGTTCCTTCATTTTTTCCCCCTCTCAAATCTTCCCCTGGTGTGGGAGCCAAGCATGTGGTGCCTCGGCCTCTGAGGAGGAAGGGTACTCCAAGAGGCGGAGGGAAACCTGAGATGGCTCTTGGCTTTGGGGTTCCAGAAGTCTCCTCCTTCCAGGAGGGGGGAGAACTGGGGGGCACGGAGCTGGGAGCAGGTCAGACAGTGGGGAGAGCTTTCTAGGAGATGTGTCCCCTACCCCACGCCCCCACTGCCGAGATGGGCATTGTGTGTCCACAAGGGAGGAGGCAGGGGGAGGGACCCCTCTTTCTGGGAAGAGCCCCCTTGCGGGGGACAGGACCCCGTGAGGGTAGGGTTGCCCAGGGTGTCTAGGCAGAGAGGGCCCGAGTCTGTCTCCTGGAGCTGCTGGGGCAAGGAGGAGGGACAGCAGAGGGCGCTGGAGCCCGGCGGGGTGGCGGGGGGCAGCCCTAGGATGTCAGGAGAGGAGCAAGGACCCTATACGACCCCCCAGCCTCTCCCAGGGGTGTGGCAGCAGCTCCGTGAGCCCGCGGTCCCCAAGAACAGAAAGAAAGCAGCCAAGAGAGCGCATGCAGCCCCACACAGGGCCCTGCCGACCTCGCAGGGGCTGGGCGGTGGGCTGGGTGGCCCGAGTCTGAGGGTCAGGCCGGGCACCCGTCTCCGCAGGGCCCCGCCGCCCAGCCCCGGCGCCAGGCACGCCACAGGTGCCCCGGAAGAGGAACAGAAGGCAAAGTCACCGCCCCGGTGGAAGCCTCCGGAACACTCTCCGCCTCGGAGTTCACGTTCGCCGGGAAAGCTCAAAAATCGCCCTTCTGAGAGTCCGTGTGCTCACATGGCACTGTGGTGAAGACTGCCCACGTTCGTAAATGTTCTAGAGGGCAGTAAGTCGCACACCTCCAACAGGGCTAGCGTAGGGCTGGGTAAGTTGTGTCTCCACGCACCGGCTTGTTCACACGTCCCAGCCCCTCGGCCAGACCCGAGATCGCCAGAGCGACTGAGGGAAAACCAACACGGGGCTGCAGTCGGTGCAGGCACATCGACGACACAAACATCCCAGCGTCCAGGATGGTGGGGAACCAGCTGTTTTCCCGGCCCTTCCGTTGGAATAGCCTTTCAGAAAACCAAATGTCCGGAAGAAAGAGTAAAGCTTTTTTTTTTTTTTTTTTTTTTTTAATATTTTATTTATTTTTTAGAGAGGGAAGGGAGGGAGATAGAGAGAGAGAGAGAAACATCAATGTGCGGTTGCTGGGGGCTGTGGCCTGCAACCCAGGCATGTGCCCTGACTGGGAATCGAACCTGCGACACTTTGGTTCCCAGCCCGCGCTCAATCCACTGAGCTACGCCAGCCAGGGCTGAGCTCAGCCCTGGAATATGGAATGATTCCACCCGCATGAGGCCCCTACAGGAGTCAAATTCCTAAGGACAGAAAGGGGAGTGGTGGGTGCCGGGGCCTGGAGAGGGGCCTGGGGAGGGGGCTGGGGGCCGGTGTTTAAGGAGGACCTTGAGTTTCAAAATACCTAAATTAGCAAAACTCCTTCTCACTTTCCTTGTGGCAGCCCCTCCTGGGTGATAAGGACATTAATTTAAAGGTTCGTTTAGAGGTGCATGGAAGGTCATAGGCTTTTTCTCCTTCGGGGGGATTAAAAAAAGTAGTATTTATCTCAAGCTGTCTGGCACTCATCCCTAACCCCAAGGTTATAATTGGAGAGCCCTGCAGAAGAAGTCTTGGGGGGCCGTGTTCATTTCTGAATCCTTATTCTATTAACTTTATGTGAAAATACTACCCACATAAAGTTATTTTAAAATCATATTCTATGGTATACAAAGAGCAAAGTAGCATAAAAGGAGCAAGGGTGGAAAGTCCTCGAAGGCAAAACGGTCTAAAGGGGAGGAGAAAATTAACGAATGCAATAGGTCTGGGATTTGTACCTGGCGCCCAGGATGTACCCGAGTCTGAATCCGGGGCGCTTCCGGAGGCGAGAGCTGATCCGCGGTCTCGCTGCGACACCTGGTGGCCGCCTCGCCCGAGCACCTGAATCCGCCGCGCGCGGCAGCGCCACCTAGCGGGAGCCTCCGAGCCGCCCCTGGGGCCCCGCGGAGGGTTTGGGGGCGTTTCTTGGGAATCTAATGAGTGTGGAAGGCATTGTTCAGGCCCCCTGAGGCCCGCCCTGGTGGTCGCTGAGACTGAGAGGAACAGAGCTTGGGCGACGATGGGGTTCGATTGCCTGGGCCTCCATCCTGCATCTGCACTGTTCGCTGGTCCCCAGCCCCCGGCTCTGGCCTGGCTGGGCTTTGAGACCGAGCATCTGAGTTTTCCGAGCGGGGAAAGGGGCCTTGGAGAGCTAACCGAGGTCACAGCCTCCAGGAAGTCCCCCCAGGCAAGCTGGTTCCTTCCCGGTCTGGAATCAGGCAAATTCAGTGCTGTCAGGTGCTCGTTAAAACCCAGGTCTGAGGTCAGACATCGTGGCTCTGCCATTTCCGTGCACCCCCGCATCCCCGGCAGATCCTCAGAAACCTCAGGCTCCGCCCGGAGTCCACTGACTCGGGGACCTCTGGGAGGAGGCGGCCAGCCTCGGGCGCTTCAACCAGCCCTCCCTGCGCGCTGCCGGTGGCAAACCCGACTTCCAGCGCCGCGGCGACGACTAACCGAGATGCCGCGTGCGAAGCCTCCAGCCTGGGATACTTTTATCATTCCCAGTAAAGGACTGTCACACTCTCAAACTTGGGAGAACTCAAGCTCTGGAAGGGGTGAGGGTTTTCTTTCCTTCTTTTGCCTTTGTGTATATTTTAATTCCAAGTGTAAGACGGGACGTTAAAGGTGGAAGCACCTATGACTCAGCAGTTCCCCTCCCAGGTACGCACCCAAGAGATCGACAGCAGGGTCTCAGGCAAACCCTGGCACGGTCACAGTAATCCAAAGGTGGAAGCGACCCAAACGTCCCCAGCTGGGCAGTGGACAAACCACGGAATGTTAGCCGTAAACAGGAAGGAAGCAGTGATATATGGCACAACATGGATGAACCCCAAAACGTTACGCCAAGGAGCCAGATTCAAAGGGCTACATACATTCTGACCGGATGGCTCAGTTGGTTGGAGCGTTATCCTGTCCACCAAGGGGTCGCAGGTTCGATTCCAGTCAGGGCCTATGCCTAGGTTGCGGGTTTGACCCCCAGTTGGGGTGTGATGTTTCTCTCTCTCTCCGCCCCCTCCCTCTCTTTTTAAAATCAATAATAAAAACATATCCTCAGGTGAGGATTTGTTTTTTTAAAGGCAACACATTACGTGACTTGATTTATACGAAATACCCACCCTGGACAGATCCATGGAGACAGAAAGCAGGTCAGTGTCCGTCTAGGGTTAGGTTTTGGGGGGACAGAGGGTCCAGGGGTTCTTTTTAGGGTGACGAAAAGCAGGCTGGGACAATGGCTGCACAACGCAGTGAAGGCACGAAAGGTCATTAATGGTAAGCTCGCGTTTTGTGTGTTTCACCACGATTAAGACAATGACAAGGAAGGCAGGCCTGCTGGTGGGGGCCGTTCACGCCCCCCCTCCGTGGGGTCTGCCTGCTTTTCCAACACATTTCCTCGCTGGTGTCCTGTCTCGGCCACGTCGAGGACATCCCTGGAGGCCATCCCTCGGCCGACACACACAACCCAGCCGTATTGTAATAGCTGCAGAATGTCCCACCGTCACTCCCGCCGGTGGGCACCTGGAGCGTGTCCAGGCCCTCGCCACCAGGAACAGCTGTCAGGAACACCGTGCACATGCCTCACTGTGTCACTGCATTTTGTCTCCAAGGGACGGGTTTACAGGAGAGCGGCTGGGCCGAGGCATGGCGTCCTGCGTCCCCACGCGGGACCACTGTCCCCATGGTGATGAGCGAGAGCCATTTCCCAGACACCTTTGTGTGTGCATACACACCCCTCCCAGCCCCAGAGGTTGTGAGCTTTTGTCACTTTTCCAATTGCACACTGACAGGGCACAGACACCCCATGCGGCGGCGACCTGTACGGATGTGTTGGTGTCACGTGACAACCGGTGGTGGGGGTGGTCTCCCCATTCGGGGACCTGCAGGTCGGGGGGCCGTGGACCCTTTTAGGATGTGACGAGGGCTGTGGGTGCCCTCCCAGAAGAGGTGGGCGTACGACGCCCGAGTCTTGGGGGCAGCCCCAGGGGTCCGGGCAGAGGCCTGTCAGCCCCCGTCACCCCGCCCTGCTCTTGAGTTTCAAACGTGGCGCAGACTGCGGCACCCCTGACGTCTCCGATGAACACGAGCCCCGGTGTTTTTGTCAGTGCTGACGCGCTCCTGTGCCCTCTGCTGGATGCTCGCGCAGGCCGTGCGCAATGCGGAGGCAGAGCCAGCCGCTGGAATTTTCCTCTCGCCTCAGAGGTTTGTGTTTTTTTTTTTTTTTTCTCTCTCTCTTCCTCTCCTGCAGAACTGGCCCTGGAGTTGGAAGTCCAGTAGGACTTTCTAGAAGTTGCTGAGGAAGAGCCCTGCACTTAATGTCAAAACCAGCAAGGTTTAGGGAAATTACTTATCTCCCACCTTGGGGGTGATTCATTCTGGATGGAGACTCTTACTGTGTAGGGTTTGCTGGAAATGTATGGGGCTCTCTCTGGAAACTGTTGATTCCCGGTGAGTCGATGCTTTAAGCAGATTACCCAGTGGTAATACTACTACTAATAATAATAATAACAATGGCTACTATGTGTCAAGTGCCTGCCCTGCGCCGGCATCGACTCCCCCCCAGTGAGGACAGGCGCAGGTTCCACGACCCAAATGTTACCGATGGAGAAGCTGAGGCTCTGAGCCCCACGGCTGCCAGCCCAAAGCCACGCAGCGGGCGGCAAAGGGACACTCTAAGCCAGATCTGCCAGACCGCAGGCCCGGCCCTCCCCACAGCACCAGGGGGGGCCGCCCCGCCCAGGGTTCGGGTCCGGAGGGTGCCGTTCACACTGCGTGTCTCCTTTCACCAGCACGGCCAGGGTGGGACGGAGACGGTGGGACCCCACGGCAGGCCCAGGAGCCTCTGAGGCCCTTGGAGGGGGCTGTTTGCCCCAAGGTCACACACTGGTGAGGAGTGAAAAAAGAAATAGGATCCTGGCCCACAAAAAAAAGACCAAAACTGAAGCAATGCTATTAACTCCTGCCGCCAGCAGAGGCCAGCTCTACTCACGGATTTTTGAAAGGGAGCTTGCTCAGGGCCGGGGAGGCATCTGCGACACACCAGCAGCAAACGGGGGCTTTCTCCTTGTCGGAAAGAAGGGGGCTGAGAGTGGTCCTGACCGGGGTGGTTCGGTGGGCGGGGAGTCGCCCCGCAGAGCAAAAGGTCACCGGTTCAATTCCCGGTCAGGGCACATGCCTGGGTTGTGGGTTCGGCCCCCAATCAGGGCACATACGGGAGGCAATTGATGTTTCTGTCCCTCTCTTTCTCCCTCCCTTCCCCTGTCTCTAAAAATAAATAAATATATATATATATATATATAAAATATATTTTTTTAAGACATGAGAGCAATTTAAAAAGGAGAATACTTGCCCGCCCTGGGTTTCAGTGTCACTCGATGCCACGGCGGGGGCCACCCGGAGCCCCCTGAGGCACCACCAGTAAGAAGCCCTCCCACCCTTGGGCGAACACCGGCCGTGGCTGCAGCTCAGGGGGCACCCAGGCGAGGGGCAGAGGACAGCATCGGCAGTCAGAGCCCAGGCGCGTGGCCAAGTGCTGAAGGCCAGTTAGAGTGGAGCGACCCGGGCGGGGGCCAGGGGCCGGAGGGACAGCCGAGGCACCCGCACCCAGGGTCTGGAGGATGCTGGACGCATCTCGGCTTAGCTGCCCCTGAGACAGTGAGGGGCGGGGTGGCCGGAGGCCAGACGGCCAGGAGGCCGGGTCGCCAGCCCAGCCCCCGGAAGTTGCTGGTAACCCCTCTTCCTGATTTATACCGTGCTGACCTCCACAAGGGTTCGGGGCAACTTGCAACTGATGGACAAGACAGGGAGACTCGCCCAACTCCCTCTGGGGAGGAGGAGGGGGTGTGCTCCAGGCGGGCCCCACCCTGGCCCTGAGCATCCTGGCAGCCAAGGCGACAAAAGCCTGGCTGCCGACACCGCTGTCACCTGTGTGTAGTGAGTGGTCCATTGCCACAGAGGGGCTCCCTGGCTCCAAGGACCCTTTTCCAGGCTGATGTGAGCACACTGGTGAGCAATGTCCCTGGCGGCAAAGAGAATGACCATGGCTGTTGCTTGTTAACCACCATCCCCAGTGCCTGGGGCCTACGTGGATTTTAAAGTCCTACAAAAATGGGTGCAATGGCTTCCCCAGCCCCTCTCCTCCCCAGCGCCATTATTTTTCTTTTGGCTCCAACGTATGACCAAAAAAACCACAAAAACCTTTTAAAGAAATGTTTAATGAGTCATCAATAGAACGTTACACGATTGCGACCCACGGCAGATCGAGTCTCCTGTGGCCATGGACGTGTTTTGTCGCCGTGGTGATGCGGGCTTGTTCCGGTGGGAGGGAGTGGGTGTGGAGGTCGTGGAAACTGAACCCCCAGGACGCCCCCGCCGAGAGAGGGCTCAGTGACCCTGCCGCCGAGAGCCTGCAAGCCGCCCAGTGTCGGGCCGAGGGTTCAACTGAACCGCGGCCACGAGAAGACGGAGTGCTCGCCTCCGGAGTTCCAGGGACAAATGCCAGGTGGCCGGCTTGCCTGACAACGGGGACGATGGAGCCAAGCTCCGGGCGGGCGAAAGGCGACGTTGAGTGATGTCACTTGTTAAGTTAAAAGGGCGCCTGAGTCCCCCGCCCACACACCTCATTAGCTAAATGAATCGACCCACTCCACGGGGTCATTTAATACCTGCCTATTGACTTTGGGGAAAGCCTGCCAAAACGGGATCTCCGTTCTGACATAGCTGATGCTAAACGGTAGATTTTTTTTTCTCTGTTATCTGTCACACAGATTGCTGAGCTGGGCCCAGCTGCGTCCGCCGAGTGTGAAGCCACGTCATCGACGCAGACCTCACTCACTGTGACAGCAGGCACGGCGGCCAATTAATTTAAAAGCCGAAGCCGGCAGTTGGGATCTACGTCGGAGAGAAGGGCGCCGGGATTCGGGGCCATCTCCGCCACTCTGAAAACCAGCCGTGAGGCCGCCCCGGGCAGGCCGATGGCCGGGCTGTGTCAGGGGACGGAGCTGCAGAGAAAGGCACATGGCAGGTCCACAGCCACATGCGTCCTGTGGCTTTGGAGCCAAGAACTGCTCTCATGAGTCTAAAGTCCTTTCTACCACTTTCCCCTGTGAAACGAGTTAGTCTGACAGTGGAGGGCAGTCCTGTGGGTATGCCTCCAACTTTCTCCTCCTTTTGTGCTACGTCACAACCCTTAAAAAAAGGAAGCCCACGCTTAAACACCAGACAAAAAGCCAGGCTTCTGGCTCTAGATAACTTGAAAGGATCTAATAGTAGCCTGGGAGCCATGTTTCTGCTGGAGCTGAGCCACAGCGCCCTCTTCAGGCAGGGGAGTGCATGTCTGCTCGCCCCAGTCCTCACCCTTCCTTATTGTCTCCCCAACCTGGCTCATACACCCACACCGCGGCCCCGCAGGTCTGCAGCTCCCGGGAGCTACAGCACCTACAATTCAGCACAGGCGCTGCTGCAGGAAAGCAGAGAGCCGGCAGCAGGCGGCGGGACACAGGGGAAGAAGGTGCCACCTCCTTCTGTGAGCTCACACCACCATCTCTCACACGGCCTCCTCCAAGTTCCACGCCAGCGTGTCACCTTTCCACAAATCGGGCACCCCGTGGAGGTCACGTCCGGAGAACCACGCTCTCCCTAGACCCCACCCCGCCCCAGCCCCAACTCAAGCAGCAGACCCCTCCAGGGTGGCTCAGGACTTCCGGAACATTTCCAGCCGCAGGAGCCTTTAGTTCTTTCACAGACTGAACCTCACAGCCCACGCTGCCCGCGACCTCCCAGCGTGTGCCAACACTCGCTTCGTACAATAGCAACAACGCTGTCCTCGTTATTGCCGGGGATGCCCATTAGCCCGGTGCATTAACAGGCTCCAGACTCGGGGGAAGGTAACTGGCGCTCCTCACCCCAAGCGGCGTTACTGGGCACCTCGTACAAACGACCTGAACTTAAAGGCCGCCACGGAGCCCGTTAGGGCTGCGATGGACTACAAAGTGCACGCCACACACCTGTGCCTGTCAGCTCCTGCCCGGGCCATCTGCGAGCAGGACCGGCCATTTACTGTCTGACTCGGATGGACTGCCGCGTCTCCCTGCCTCCCCACCCGCCGGGGGTCGCCCGGACTCTCCGGAAGTCGCCCAGACCGGCCTTGACCAGCGGACACCCCCAATGTAGGAGCTAACTCTGCCCCTTGGAGCCGGAGCCGGAGTTGGACACCCCGCTCTGGGGAGCCTTGGCGGCACCCACGTCCTTTGGGTCCTTCGGGTCCTTCAGGTCCTTTGGGTCCTTCGGGTCCTTTGGGTCCTTCGGGTCCTTCCTCTCGGACTTGGTCATCCAGTAGGACAGGAACATCTGCCGCTCGTCCTTCCTGTGGTTCAGCTGCCGGGCGATGGCCTGGGGGGTCGTGCCCTTGGCGTCCTTGGCGAGGGTGGGGGCCCCGTACTTGAGCAGCAGGCCGATGCAGTCCGACTGGCCCATGGCCACAGCCACGTGCAGAGGCGTCCTGCCCATGGGGGACCGGCCGAGACAGCTGGCGCCTGTAAAACAAGGATGTCGGGCAAGGGGGTGGGGCACCCTCCTGGCCTGTCCAGGGAGAGAAGCCGGGGAGGGGCCGTAGCCGTGACGGGAATGCTTGGTGGTGTCTGCCCACGCTCCGCGCTGGGTGCACGGGAGGGGGCGACGCTCCCCCAGCCCCCCCCGCCCCCCCGCAGCCAGCGTGGCCTCGCCTCCCCCGGCCGCCCACTTATGGCCGCCGGTGAGTGTCCCAAAGACCCTCCTCCAACTCCGAGGCGACACCCCCGGCCCTTGGGGTCACGTTCCGGGTCTTTCCTGCTCTCTCACCCCCTCTCCCCCCTTACCACTGCGGCAAGACCCTGCAGCAATGGTCTTCCTCACCCCCCCGCCTCCCATGGGCCCACCACCCCCGCCCCCTGTGCTAGTCCCGCGAATACACCCTGCTCCCTCGTCCTGCCCCTGGCCCTTCGCACGCCCTCTGCCCTCTGCTGGACACTCCCCTCCTTTTCTCTCCCCCAGGATGGATGAACTCCACCCTTGCTTAGGTCTCATCGGCTCCTTCCAAACACCCTTCCTTCACGCCCCCCTTCCACCCCACGAACTTGGTGGATGCCCTGGGTAGATGAACTGTGTCTTCCAAACACTCTGTGCACCACCGACCGTGGAATTAATTATTTGTAATCACTTCCCGACTCCCCTTCCTAAGCTCTGTGAGAGCAGGACACACAGCCGTGCCGGTCACGGCCGTTCTCCGCCCCGGCACCAACGCAGCGAGACACCCGGGAAGATGGGCGCCTGGGGGATGACAGACAACAGGCCGCCCGGCCCGTGGGCAGGCCGGAGCTTCCGCCGCACCTGTCACTGCCTCCCACCCAGTGGGTGGGCAGATGACAGGTGTCCGATGAGGACTTGTTGAGTGGCATCGAGGCCCGGGTGACAGACGTCGTGACGCAGGAAACGAGGCCGTTCCATTTCATGCTGCCGACCCAGGGGATGGCCCGTGTCCGGGAGCCACGGCTGGCCGGCGAGGTGAGGGGTTAATGAAACGGGTTCGCACGATGCCCAGCCTTGGCCACGACCCCTTTCCACGGTGGCCGTCTTGCAAAGGACAGACATCTTTCCGACGCTGGTGGTGATTTTTCAGCGGGTGCTTTCAAATACATCCCAGTTCCATCGGAGTGGAAATGACGTGCTATGAGCTTAAAGGACCACTGGCCTGTGAAAGCCCATATTTCATCCTACAACAGGCGGAGTGCAGAAGGCCGAAACACTCTGTCCATCACAGACGCGAGGCCCGGCCCTGCTGCCCGAGCGCCGGGGGTGCCCCCCCGCCCACCTTGCTCCGTGGAAGCGGGAGAAAAGCAAAGACGGAGTACAGAGAGTGGCAGGGTCAAGGCCACGGGCAGGAGAGAAAGGGGTCTCATTTGAAGGCAAGTTGACAGGGGACACCCGTGCATGAGGCCCCTTCTGGGCCTCCAGTCACGGACCAAAGGCCCTGTCTGTCTCCCGTCCCTCCTTTTCCTCAGGAAGCTGTGGCCTGGGCCGCCCAAAACTATTGTCCGTGTTCTTGAGTGAATGACCCTCCATCCGTGGGCCCCGCTCCCCAGAAACGCCCTCCAGGGGAGACGGCGTCCTCCCCAGGGTCGCATGCAAAGCCCTTGGATTGGGGGACAACGCAGGCCAAGGGCAGGTGGGAGCAGGGGGAGAGAGAGGAGAGAGGTAAGAAGCAAGTTCAAGGGTTTGGGGCACTGTCTCACGGGCCTGGAGGAAGCAGACCTGCTGACCCGCCGGCCGGCAGGAGAAGGGTGCCGGCTTGGGGCCCGCCCCTGGGACCACGGCAGACACCCCCCCCTCAGTGGGGGACGGGAAGGAACATCCCCAGGGCGTCTGGTCAGACACGGGAGCCAGGAACCCTTCCCGCTGCCCTCCGGAAAGTTCCACCCCCCTCCGCAGACAGGAGTCCCATGAGGCCGGGCCAAGGGAGGGAGGGGACGCAGCCCCCCGCGAGCACGTCCTGAGACACCGCAGAGGGGGACCACGGCGGGCACCGGGCAAGCCCTGGGCCCGGGAAGCCCCTGCCGCAGGGACCGGGGGGACCAGCCGCCCTGCTGCCCCTGCTCACTAAAGGCTCCGACTCCCACGCGCCCTCGGCGGTCTCCCCGAATTACCGTGTTCTAGAAGGTACTGGACAGCCTCCAGGCGGCCCCGGTGCGAGGCGACGTACAAGGCCACGAACGCCCTCTGGGCCACCCAGGCCCTCCAGTGCTTCTCCCCCAGATACAGCGAGTTCGCCGTCTGGTACGGGGAGTCGTCGTCCACACCGAGGCAGGAGAGCTGTGCGGGCACATGGGCGGTGCGAGTCCGCGGGGGTCCCGGGGCCGGGCGCCCCCTCAGCCCCCCGGGGACGGTTTGCTCGGATGCCCCAGGAGGGCTCCCGACGGGGACACTCTGCACGTGGGCAGGAAGTCCGAGTTCACCGGCGGGCGGGCTCGGGAGGCAGGAAATTCCTCCCGCCAGTGTTTGGAAGAGAGAAAAACAGGTCTTCCTGGGTGTCCGGAGGAAGGTGGCTGTGGCCGGCAAGGGAGACCCCGGCCGGCCCGAGGTGGCTCCCCAGAGGGGACCGGACTTCCCCGGAGATGCAATGAGTCCCGACCTTCCGGCCCATTTACAGGCCCGTTGTCTCCCTTAACTCTTGGAACTCTCTGACCTCGGCTCTCGGTGAATGACGGCCCCGGAACACCACCCTCTCAGGGTGGACTGGGGCTCCCAGCACAGGGGCGAGGGGGCGGGGGGCGGGACACTGTCCCTGGTGCCTGAGCCTGGTGCGGGGCGGCCGGGAGCAGAGAATGTGCCCACGCTCGAGGCGGGGGCTTGGCTGTCCTGACTCATGACAGAGGGACCCCCTTTCCAGAGCAAAAGCAAGAATGCCCGGGCGTGGACCAAATTACTGGGGAGGCCCGGGAGAAGGAGGAAGGCAGGGAGGGGCGTGGAAGGGGCTGTGTGGACACCTGAGCAAGGCCCCACCCTGCCCTGCCCTTCCTCTGGGGCCTCATACCCACTCGGGGGTGCTCCCCTGAGCACCCCCTCTTCCCTGGCCCAATCCCAACAACCCCCACCCCCACCCCCGGCCTTCCCTGACACCTCTCCCAGCCGGAACCGAACTGGCCTCCCCCGCACCTTGAGCTCATCCCTTTCCAACCGAATGTACTTTCTAGAGAGAACATACACTCGTCCCCCAGCGTCTGAGCGATTCATCTTCACTGTGGGGTGGACAAGCTGGCTTTCGCCCCCTTCCCCTCACTGCCCACCCCCGGGCTCAGCCGAGAGCCGAGCACAGGGCCTGGCGGAAAGCAGGCGCCGGCTGCATGTCGGTCAGGGGGCAGGACCCCACGAGGGTGGGGCGCCCACTTTCCAACACACGGAGCCGAAGACCACCCCGAGCGTCTCGCTGGAGGTCAGATTAGGTTTCCAGCTCCACAAAACCCACCTGCGAGCCGAGGCCGTGCGCCCCGACTCCCTCGGGAGGTTGGAGGGGGTCGTCAGTCACCAGCGGGGGCCTGCAGGGCGGCCACACACCCAACGAGTGAACAGAGACGCTCGGTCCAGCCTTCCATCAGTTCGGACTGAAGCCCGTTCTCCTTTTCCCCCCACTGCGAAACGTCCCCTCGATATCCACGTGCAAGCACAGGCGATGCCCCCCGCCAGCCACCCACACACATGCACACAATTTACAGTTGCCTCGTGGAGTGTGGTGTCCACTTAGAGAATTGTGGACACACCTTGCTGATGTCCCCTTCCGCGGCTGCCGGGACCAGGTCCGTCCATCCATCATGGTGCCAGACACATAATGAAATGATTCCTCCGGGAACGACATCATAGAAGTTCAGTGTGCTGTCATCCATCAGAATTCCTACGGGGAATCAGGTTTTCTTTTAAAAAACAAAACAAAACAAAACAAAATAAAACAAAAAAACTGGGCATCAAGGTAAACTATTGGGTTGGTTTAGTGCAGAGACGCCCTGACCTCCGGCGTCACGAAGGTAACTGTAGCGCCCCGGGCACCGACCTCATTGGATGGCCCCACGGCCAATCTGTTGGGGGTTGTTCATGCTTTTAGAAAATTAGTTTGGCTCAGCGCAAAGAGAAGCCAAGCCACACCAAAAAAAAAAAAAAAAAAGAGGCAACCATTTGTAAAATTCTGTAATTATAACTCATCCTGTTGTGAGAAAGCCTGAGTCACCTGATGAGGCAAACTCTACAAATAGAACTAAACTTGGGGTAACAACGTGCCCCGGGCGCAGCACCATGCGGTTACAGGAGCTACGTACGTCCGGCTGACGACGTCGGCCACGGAAGCAGCCGCGACGAAAATGTGTTGGATCGTTCAGGTTATAGGCTCTGACAGCGTTTCTCAGCCTGGGCGCTACTGGGATTGCGGACGGGATCCTTCTCTGCGGGGGGGGGGGGGGGGGGGGGGGCTGCCCTGGGCATTGCAGGCTGTTCAGCAGCATCCCTGGCCTCTATCCATGGGGTGCCAGGACCACCGTACCCCAGTTTCAACCAGGGAAAATGTTGCCAGGCAACGTGACTTGGGTGGTGAACGATATACCGATGATGTATTAGGGAAGTGTACACCGGAAACCTACATAACTTTATCAACAAATGTCACCCCGATAAATTCAATAAAAATATACAATTAAAAAGGAAAAGTCTCCAGACATTGCCCAGTGGCCCCTGGGGGACAAAACTGCCCCAGTCGAGAAGCAGTGGTCACCAGCATTGCAATGTTGACGTTCGCCGTACTTTGGACCGGGGATATTAGGAGTCCTTTGTCTATCGGATCACCCAGAACAGCCCCTCACTCTTACAGAAAACGGAGTGAACCCACTCACTCTTCGTACCTGCAGACTCTCTGGGGGAGACAGGAGTCGGAGGAGGAGACAGAGGTTGTATTTTCTCTGTTGTTCTGAATGCCCCACGTTTTCTTACGGGGTCACCTGTCACCTTGCTCAGCAGAGTAACCTGCTTTCTCCGTCAATGACACCTCACAGGCGAAGCCTCCACCCTGCCCAGATGGGCGTGTGACCTACTCCGAGTGGAATTCACGAGGTTGGTTTGTTTCATGACCGAGTAGCTACTAAGCACCTGTAGGAAGTACCCGCCCTCTTTCGTCCCCGTGACAAGCGAGAGCTGTCGCCTCCATCCGCTGGTAAGCACACGCAGGCCCTGGCATGCGGCACAGCCAGGCCCCCAGCTGGACCTGCCTCCCTTCATGCTCTGCACGCACGTCCCTCTGGGCGCCGTGGGCATCATGGTCACCAGCCACTCCGGCCAGTGGAGGCACATGGGAGACGGTGGCCGGCAAATCTGTTCGTTAGGGTCTTAACTGTGGTTCCCACACAGAGGATCAGCAGGAACTAGTGTAAGCAGGACGACTTGTCTTCCCCTCTACTTTGAAAACAGTGAGGAAAGCTGTGTTTCCCGTGGGCAACAGGAGAGCGTGGGTCCCGCGTGCCCAACGGCTCCTCCGGAAGCCAGGGCCCCCACCTTCCTGACGCGCAGGCAGCAGACGCTAATTATCACCGATAAATGAGTGATGAGAGTTGACGACGGACATGTCAGGGGACCCTCGTCCACGGGTTCGCTCACCCCTTTCAGATTTGTGCCTCTCAGGGCTTCCGAGTGCATCATCTCATTCGATCTCCACCCCCAGCCCCCCGCCCTCGGCCTTGGAGGTCAGGGCATCAGGGCCGGAGCCCGGATCCCGTCCACCAGCACGGCACCACCGTCTCTCCTGAGCAGGGAGGACCGCAACCCCCCGAGAGGCCACACTTCTCGTCACAGCCGCTCAGTGCTCGTTGAGGGACAGGACTGTGACGTCAGAGTGAAGTCACAATCCCGGGACTCAGCTTTCTTGAATGTGCTGCCTCAGCAGAGCTCCCCGGCAGCAATGAATTCACAGAAGGGGGGCCAGACACTTGGGGTTCAGGATACGTAATTTTCTAATCACTGGTTTGGGAACCCAAAGAACTTCCAGCGTTCACCTCACTTTCAACATGTGAACTGCTGACTGGGTCGGAGATCTGTGTCCCTCTGAGGAAAGCCTCAGCAGGGCTCCCAAAGCACCCCCAAACACTCCTCCGCTCCGACCAGCGCGTAGGAAGGGGCCTCAGCCTTTCACGTGCAGCTTTCCTGAGTTGTTTCTGTCTCGGGAGGGGACCGGCACGGGGTTTCTCTGGCTAAGAGGGCTCCTTGCGCAGACGGGGAAACTGAGGCCTGGAGGGGCGGCTGCTGGGGCCTGTCCGCCCGTCCCCTCGACTGGCCTGCAGCAACACCGCACCGCGCCTTGGTGCTGCCGCACCAGCGCTGTGCCCCCCTTTCCTTCACCGCTGATTTCCCCGGGGCAGGGAGATGATGGAGGCGGGACCTTTGACCCTGTTCTGTGTCCTGACTCCTGCGAGGGGAGGGAGAGGGACAGCCGGGTCCTCAGGGGGAGGAGAGGATGGGCTCCAGGGGGTCTGCCCTCCACTGGGGCCCCCATGTGGGAGGTGCCTGGAGAGGGAGCCCCGGGGGCCCCAAGTTAGCCCCAGGGAGCTGTGGGTGCTGGGTTCTGGTCCCGGTTGGGCTGGCCTTCTCCTGATGCGGACAAGGACACAGCTTGAGATTCAGGGTTCGGATAGGAACTTGGCTAGTGCCCGTGTTTGGGGTTCAAACGTGGCTGGGGGGCGATGAGGGCATGGTGTACTGTCTGTTTCGGGGTCCTGGGAGAGGGAAGGGTCTGTTCTGGGATGTGGGCTGGGCTTGTCTTGAGATTTGGGGGTTCTGATGTAGCCCTGAGTGGTGGGGCACAGGGGTGAGGAACCAGACAGGTCTGCCCTGGGACTTGGGGATCTTGATGGCAACAGGGTCTGCTCCGAGATTTGGGGTCCTGCCACAGACAAGGTTTGGTGGAGAACTTGGGGTTCTGATGTGGAAAAGGTTGGCTGAGGGGTTGGGGTTTCACATACAAGCAGAGTTTGCTCTAAGTTTGGGGGCCCTCAGGTAGTAAGCAGGTTTGTCTTGAACTTTGTCTTCCTTGCATGGATATGGTTGGCTTAGAGTTTGGGGTGCTGATGTAGGCATGCTTCCCATGGAGATTTGGGGTGCAGACATGGGTAGGTTTGACCTGATTTGGGGGATCCCTTGTAGGCGGTTTGTCTCATGCTTTGGAGCCCCTGTGAGGACACTCTGCCTGGGGCCGGGGTTCGGGTCTAGTTGCTCGTGGTGAACTCGGGACCAGGCCCGCAGATGTGGGCAGAGGTGGGCAGAGGTGGCTTTGAATGTCGGTGTCGAGATGTGGGAGGAGTTCGCTTCGGGCTCTGGCACCCCGACATACATAGAGATGGCCGATGGATGGGGGCTCAGATGCAGGTGTGGTTAGCTCAGGACTGGGGGGCTCAGAACTGGCCGTGTCTGCTGGGGGGTTTAGGGGCCCCATCTGGGTGGAGTCTGCTCTGGGTTTCAGGGCCCTGCTGCAGGCAGGGGGAGCGTAGGGAGTTTATTTGAAGTTCAAGGGCAGGCGGGCTTTGCATACAGATGCGGGGTCCTCAGGTGGGCAGTCTGTCTCGGGCTCCAGTGTTCCTCAGGGAGTGAGGCTGTGGGGATTTGGGGTTCTGACAGTCGTGTGGCTAGCCTAGGGGCCTGGGGTTCAGTCTCAGCCAAATGTATTCTTGGGTTTGGGGTCCTAGAGCGGGCAGGGTTAGTCTGAGCTTCAGCATCCTTGTGTGGACACAGTTGCCGGAGGATTCAGGGTTCCGAGGGAGTCATGGTCACCCTGGAGATTTGGGAGTCAGTCTTGGGCAGGTTTGTTCTGGCTCTTGGGGTCCTGAGGTGAGCGGGGGTTGGTCCACACTTTAGCACCCTTACATGAACCTAGTTGCCGCAGGGTGTGGGGTTCTGAGACATTCGTGGTTAGCCTTGAGATGTGGGGTTCGATCTTGGGAAGGTTCGTTCTGGGTTTGGGGGTCCTAAAGTGGACAGACTTGTTTCGGTCTTTGGAGCCCTTGGGTGGACACGGCAGGGGGGAAGATTGGGGGTCCTTACATCCTCATGTCCAGTATGGGGGCTTGAAGCTTGCTTTGAGTTCAGGGTCCTGCTGTGAGCAGGTTTGACAGGGGTACGGGGTCCCACTGAGGACAGGCATTTTAGTGGGGGGGTGGGGCTTGCTGTTCTAAGCACGCACTGTTGGTTCTGGGACTTGGGTCCCTGAGGAAGGCTTGGGGAGCTGGAGGGTCCTGCTGAGGCAGCGTATTTTGGGATCAGGGGCCCTGACCTGGGTAAGGACTTGCCCCCACCCGGGAGGGTGGCGCCCTAACACAGACAGGGCTGTCTGTGCAGTGGGGTCTTCCTGCCGGCAGGGTTTCCCTTGAGACAGGCGGCCTACTGTGAACCCGCGCTCTGGCGTCTTCCCAGCCCAGACCTCCATCCGAGGTTTCCAGTGGGTGGGGGTTTGTTCTGACACCTGGGGGTGCTCCCTGGGCAGGCATCCCTTCAGGGTGGCAGGTTCAGAAGGGGACTGGGCGCCCGGGGTCGAGGGAGCACAAAAGGTAAGGAAGGGGCGGGGCTGAGCGGGGGTTGGCGGGGGAGGGGGGCCACCTTGGTCCAGGTACCGGAGCACCAGCAGGTTCATGGGGACGCCGGCGATCAGGTCCAGCTCCTCCTTGAGCTCGCGCACGGTCATGTCGCCGCGGCAGTTCTTCACCTCGAACGTCTCCCCGGTCTCCTCCAGCAGCACCCGCAGGACGAACACCTCTGGGGGCACGTCGAGCACCAGGCTCTCCACCTGCGGGTCCCCGCCGCGGCTCTGGGAGCGGGGCCGGCCCCTGGACTGCGAGGGGAGATGCCGCAGGGCCCCGGAGCCCATCCTTCGCCTGCTCAGAGCGGGGTCCAGGCTGAGGGCGCCCCGCGGCGGCCCCGCCCCCGCTCCGCCCGCGTCCGCCGCGCCCGCCGCCTCCGCCCGCTGCATGGCCCTCTGCCCGGTTTCGCCCCGCGTCATCCCTGCTGCCTGCGGCGGCCATGCGTCACCACTGACCCTACCCCCTGGTAGGGCCAGCCCCCCACGATGAACAGAGGCGCGGCTCCGCGTGGACGCGGTGACGGGCCTTGAATACGCGGGAAGGACACGGGCGCTCCCTGAAACCGTGGGAAGTTTTATTGGGATCCGTACAAAGGCCGCACCCCCAGCTCCCACCGCGCCCCCAACTCCATCTCCAAGTGTCCGAGCTGCTCCTCATGCCCCTTTGGTCTGGAAAAGCGCTTCCGGCCGGTGGGAGGAAACCGGGCCTCGTCTCCGAGTCTGTTTAAAACACGATCTCCGCACAGTTCGGGGCCGACGTCCTGGAGCAGTGGTGCGCGCCCGAGGCTCTGACTCATCCGCCAGTGCAGGCACTGCGTCCGGAGGGTTGCAAAGCGCTTCAACGTCGTTTTCCTAGCATGAACGAGAAAACCAGCGTCTCAGAAAACGTGGCTGCTTTCAGCAGACGTGGGCCCGGGCTGGTGAGAAAAACCAAACCGAATCAAGCCCAGCCCTGGGCCTCTCCGGCAGTGGGAGACGGGCCTGATGGAAGTTTGTAAAACTGCCATCAAAACCCATCCCTTTTCAAAACGCTTGGGCATTCTGGCCGCGAGGAAGGGGCAGAGGAGAAGAACCCGGACGAAGGGGTGCTGGCCAAAGGGGAAAGGCTGGCACGGGTCCCTTGTTGAGGTGCCTGGCACGGGGGCTCCACCTGGGAGAAGCCCACCTTGTGCTTTCCCACTGATTCACCTGAGGCCGTCCCCCGCCCCGCCCCGCGTTCAAGGAAGCTGGAAGTCCCCACGTGCTGGCCGGACCCCACGCACTCGGCCCCTGGGCCCACACGGCTGGTGCACAAGGAGCTCAGTGATGGGGGGCACCAGGAGAGGATGCTGGGAGACCAGAGCAATCTCAGTGAAAGCTCAGGGGTCACACAAAAAAAGACTGAAATGGGAGCAAACGCATCTTTTTTGCAGAGAAGTTACCATGATTTAAAAAAAAAAAAAAAAAGAACCTCTGCCTCGCAAAGGCAGCCCTACCGGAGAAAACTGCGTGTCGTTGACGCGCACAGGGACACTTCAAGGGCTGGGTGACGCGCCAGGGTCCCCGGGCCGCCGACAGGAAGCTCCACACATCACGGCACAGACAGCAGCTAATCTTCTTTCCTTGATGGGAAATCAGGCTATGCACAGAATACAGGATTCCAGCTGAATAACTCGACTCGCTCCGAGACCGACTGATCTTAACAACATGACCATCCGAACTGCTGGGTGATAAAAAATGTAAATCGCTTGTTACTGAAGCAAAACACTACCTCCACCTGCTCACTGCAGGCAGGATTCAAACTCAGAATGGATGGGGGTGTTTTCTGTGGACACACAGCCCCCACCGACTGCCCCGCCCTTTGCCAAAGCTGTGCAGACACCACCCCGGCGCCCGGCGCTCTCTCCGGCGCGCTCACCACCGGCCCTGCGGCTTAAAGCGGCAGCCGCACGGGACCGGGGGAGGGGAGAACACCCTGGACAGAAGGATAGTCCATAGATGGCTCCAGAAATTTAATTTGAACAGGAAGAAAGAAAACACTGACAAGAAAAAGGGCCCAAGGGAAGAACGGATGCGGCTGACGTGCCCTTGGCAGTGGCCCGAGGCCCCACGGGGCGGCCCCTTCCTTCTCTCATGCCCGCCTTCGAGGAGACGCACACTCGCGGACAAGAGGAACGTGAGCACGTGCGTGTGCAGGATTCAACCCAGCATCTACAGAACCTTGACTCACTAGCTAATGAGAACCCTGTTTAAATTCCGGAGCGTCTTCCTTAGCGTGCACTGTGGGAGCACGAAATCTCTGCTGTGAGTGAGTCTGGGGAGCACCGCGGCACCCCGAAGCACCGGTGTGCGTGGGCAGGTCCCCGCACCCACCAGGACCAGGGTTAAGCGGGAAGGCGACATCCGTGCATCCCAATGACCAGGCTCCCTCCCAAGTTCTTGCATGAGTTCTCACGAGTGAGGGTAACACGAGAATGAAGTCTCCCTGCCCCATCAAAGGCCTCCATCAGAGGCCGGCTCGTATCTCCAAGGCTACAGGCCCGCAAGAAGGGGAGGGGGTGAGGGGGAGTCCCCCACAGAGTCTATGACACTGGAAAGGCGGCCATAAATCACTCTTTAGTAGATTTCTTTAACTCTCACATTTTCCAAAAGTAAACACATGGGGCTATATTTGCAGCAACTCAAAGTGGAGCATAAATTTAAATTATGTGCTTGTCCTTTTCACTGACAGGAGGTTAGCGTTACATTAAATATCTCTTCTTCCTGTCCAGAGTTATTTACATTATGTATAGTATTTCAGTTAAAAATAAAATGTAATACCATAAACCATATTTTACAGGAAAGCAGAAGGGAGCCGAACGTGCAAGCCTATTACAGACGGAAAAGCTTCTAATAAACTCCTTTATGTGGTGGGGGTGGGGGTGTTTTAAATAAAAGAGTCTACAACAGAAAAAGCAAACTCCCTGCGGGTCACCTGAGGCTCTGGAGGACCCCACACGGGTTGGCCACCTGGCTCTGTGACCTCCCAGGCTCCGGACCGGGCAGGTGGCCCGGCCGCCCGGAACCTGCGCCCGTCCCGGGGGCAGTCCTGTCAGTGCAGGTGGGAAAGGGGTCGTTGCCAGCGTGGGGTCGGAGTGTCAGAGCCCTTCCTCCCCAGGCAGGTCCGATTCTGGGAAGACGTGTGCACCGAGAATGGAAGGACCCGGCTGTGAGCGTCCACTGAGCACTCCGTTCTGTTTCCGCAGCCCGGCAGGGTCTAGAAGATTCCACCACCTTGGTTCCAGGGTGGCAAGGACAGAGACGTCTTGCTCCCAGTCTGACTGCAAAGCTACAACGGCCTCTTCAACGACTCCAAGATGAGGGTGACCGGCATTTCTAAAGTGCGCTAGGGAGAGGAACCAGGGTGGGAGCGGTGCATGCTGTGGACGGGGCCCTGGAACAGCATTGGGGCCCTGGAACAGCATTGGGGCTCTGGAACAGCGTTGGGGCCCTGGAACAGCATTGGGGCCCTAGAACAGCGTTGGGGCCCTGGAACAGCGTTGGGGCCCTGGAACAGCGTCGGGTCCCCGGGAGGCTTCACCCACACCGCAGGGCAGCAAGTCACTCCTCAAAGGCTCGTCGCACACGTGAGTCCTTCAAGGGACAAAACCGCTTTCATCAAAGAGTACTTCCAAAATTTCAAAACTGTCCTCCCGAGAACAGGCAGGCGTATTTAAAAATTATAACAAAAAACTCCCAGTACCATCTTTGCTCCGCTCCAGCAGAGTGAACCACCCAAGGGCCCCACCTCCCATGAAGCCCTGTTCAGGCTGAAAAGAACCAACCAAGTTGGACAATTCCTTTCTTCTTACCCACCACAAAGCCAGACCACTAATAGTCATTCGGGCTGAAATCTGCCACCTCTCATAGTCTTCGCATCATAACTCAAACTTTGCAAGTTCCCTTCATTTCCAGACTATGTGATATTCTCCATTTATTTCCTCAGTCCTTCTCTGGATAACATGAAACATACATCAACGTGGATATATTAGTTTATACAATACATCTGAACTGTGCAATCACCTAATTCACCACAGTTCCTGCAGAGGAGATCTCGTGGCTGCATGAGCAAATTTAACATGTGTGAGTGCGAACACTGGTCCCAGCGTCCTCCCCCAACAGCGCCGGCCTCGGGGCGGGGCCAGCACAGCCCTCCCGGGGGTGCGGGCCAATGCCAGGGTGAGAAGGGAGCGTCCCACACACTGAGGAAGTGAGTTCAGGGCCCGCTGCCCCGAGGGCCTGCGTGTGCGTGGGGGGCGCACACTCCCGACCGCTGCACCCGGCCGGAAAGGGAACTGGCGTTCTGTGAGTCCTCGCCCGGCACCGGGGCACCCCCGGCACAAGCGGTGTGCCGTCTGCGGGACAGAGCAGAGGCTTCACCGCTGGCGGGTCCAGGGTCCGAGCCCGACTCGGAACCCACTGCCTCCGCAGCCTGGCCTCCCTGTCCAGAGCCTCCTCTTTCTCACCTGCGCCACGGACAGGGGCCGGGCCGCACGGCGCCCGCAGGTGAGTGCAGAGCCCTCCCCCACCGTCCCTCCCAGGACCCAGGCTCTGAGGGCAGGGCCGCGCCCACCGGGTGACAGCCGCACCCCTGGCCCCTGCCTGGTGCCCGGCTTCTGGACGGGGAACAGACCCTGCTCCCGTAACGAGCCCGCCCCCGCGCGCTGCGTCTCTGCACCTGGGGGGCCCGACAGGTGTCCCCCTCCAGGTGAACGGTCGCTCGCAGTCAGCCGCGGGAATCGGAGCCGGCCCGGTTTTATGGGCCAGCGAGTTCTGCTCCGCTGTGGCGGGGACACCCGAGGCCTCAGGACCACCCGGCAGCAGCGGCTGCAGGTTCTGCGGCGGAGCCGGGGCGCCGACAGGCCTCACTCCCACGGCCTCCCCCGCCGGGAGGCCGCCACGCCTGGCGCGTGCTCCCTGTGCAGCCCCCGGTGCTGGCACCGAGCCCGGTAACCGAGAGGCATCGGCTCACTGAAGCCTCGTGACCGAGCCGAGGGCAGGGGCGCACACCTTCCCCTCCCCCCGTGTCACAGCGGGAGAGGCCGTGCCGGGAGGCTGCCTGCCCCCCCCCCCCACACACGCACACACCAGGCCTCAAACGTGGGGGCTGCGCCTCGGGGTCGGCCCTCGTGGCCTCCGGTGCGGACCGCCCCCTAGAGCGGCGCTGAGGGTCGTCAGCTGGACCAGCCGCAGGTGGTCGGGGCTGACAACCTTTCCTTGTGTCAGTCACTGCGGGTTTTCTAGATCTCCAATGACTCACTGGTGAAAGCACACAAAAAATGAATTGTTCTTAAATGAAACTGGTTGGCATCTTTTCCCTTTGTTTCATCATGTATTTGCTAATCTGAGATTAAGAATTTAAAAATAAAAGTAGAAATATCTCCTTTACCCTTTGTCCACAAAATGACCCGGGGCACCACCTGTTTCCGGAAGCCCGAGGTGCTGGCCTGAGCGTTGTGAATTGGGCGCTTCCCACAGCGGACAGCCACAGCCTCCTGTGATTCCCCTCCAGCCCAACAGGGGGCCCTGGTGAGTCCTCCAGTGGGGGAGGTTTGGAGGGAGAGGAAGGGGCGGTGCGGCCTGGGGGCAGGCGGAGTCCGGTCCCGGCTTCGCTGTACTACTGACAAGGCTGGGTGGCGGCCCCCAATTCAGGCTGCTATTCCCTCTGCCTTTGCACATGCTCGAAACGTCCATAAAGCAACCCTTCGGCAGGGAGAAAAGTATGGCTTTACACTTCCTGTGTGATCTCGAGGAAGTTGCTTAACCTCTCTGGTCTCCAGCTGCTTCATCTACAACAAACAGGTGTGAGCGTGAAGGTGTGAGCATGCTCAGTGCACAGTAGACCGTGTCACCGAATGTGAGACATATGACAATATGCCCGGTGCATGGAGGAGGTCGAGCCATGGTCGCCGCCTCCCCAGCCAAGCGTGAGTCACGCCCGCACTTCCAAGGTGCTACGTAGAGGGGTGACCTGCGGCTCTGGAGAGGCTGCCGTGAACTCCACCGGAAACAGATTCGAAAGTCTCTGGTCCGACCCGTCGCTCTGTCCTTCACCCCACCTCCCCTCCGAGGCAGCTGGTGAGGCCCAGGGCAGCGAGGGCACAGCCCAGAATTGAGTGAGAGAGGAAAGGGCTGGGCCTGCCCCCCCTCACCGATGGGAGGGGCTGGGAGGATAGGGGCTCGTTTACCCTCTACCCCCAGCATCTGGAGTGTGCCTGGCACATAGGAGGTCCTCAAGTGACAGCTAAGGGCAAGTGCGTGTACATGTCGGGAAACCCTGCATACGTCACTCTGCCTGAGTGACCCCATCTCCCATGAGAGGAGGGAGTTTGGCCCGTGATCCCCGAGTTCCTGCCTGGCCCCCCAGGCCCGGGCTCTTCACTGGGGCCCCTGCTACCAACACACGCTAGGTCCCCCCAGGCCACGCTCCCCTGGCGGATGAAAGCGAAGGCTTGCCTCCCGACTCACCTCGAACAGAGCCGGCAGCTCAGGATGAGCTGGCTGATGGAGCTCAGCCCCAAGGCACTTCCACTGCTTGATTGGAACTTCCGCAGGACTGCCACAGCCTGTGGGGGGATCAGCACAGCGAATGGAAAGTGCTGCCACCTGTGTGAATTACGGACCCTGCTCTCTCCATGGGAACGAGACATCTTCGTGCGCCCTTCCACCTCGAGAGTGACTTTACGGCATGCGCGAAAGTAACTGTGTTACAGGAATCACTGGAGAACAGAGAGAAAACACGGTGTTTAAATACCTGGCAACACACAGACGCACCTCTCGTTTCACAAAACCTGGCATTAAAGCAAAATTTGACAAGGGACTGGCACTGAAAAACATTCATCTTAAGATTCCAAGATCTTAAGATGATCCATTTTCTGTGAGAAAATGTCCCCTTGCATACTAATTAAATCATTATCTTTCAGAACAGGTCATTTTTATAAAATTTTAATACCATCAGAGGACCCTAGAAAATCAGTATTTTCAAATGAGTCCGCCCCCCCTCCCAGGCTGCTGCTAACGTCAGCCCACATGAAACAGGATCGGCTTTTCCTAACTGCTCTGCCACAAAATCATGCTGTAGCGTGAACCTGGCCTGTGTTTAAAAGAAACACGAAGCCACTATTTAAAGGGTTTCATTTATACAATGATGTACCCACAATGCCCACCCCCGAAGCACACGGCTTAACAAAAAGGTAATCTCACGTACTGAAAACCACGGTACAGTTCCTAACTCCAAAATAAAAACGCTGGTTTCACAGGTAAACTGAAAAATGAAGCCCAGAAAAAAAAAATAGAGGGGTTAAAAATGGAAGAAGCATAAATACTCCTATTTCCAAAAATCACAAGCACAGAAAGCCAGGACTCTTTACTAGTCCGAGGGAGACCCCCCGAGTTTCGGGAACTTCATCTGCACACAGCTTTCAGGCAGTACGCGTGAAATAGCTAAACAGCATTGGGGTTACAGAGTTCCCAAATCAGTATTGGCTGCCTGAAATAAAAAAGAGAAAAAGAAAAAAGAAATTGAGAAATTGTTGTGGGGGCAAAAAAGACCTTATTACCTTCTCTTTATTCTCCCTTCCTCTTACAGGTAAAAATAACCAAGCTGCAAAACAGGGTGAGAAGGACCCAGGGAGGCTTCCGGTCAGGGAAAGGCCAACGGCCGAGTTGAGTGAAATGACCACGCAAAGAAAAGGGGGGAAAAAAAAATCTTTTCATCTCTCTCACACACACAAAGCAAATAAAAAGGAAATAAATTAAACATGGTAAAACAGAGGCTGAGAAATTTATGAATAGGGATTTACTATTTCAACTTTAGGTTATCAGTTTGAAAGCACATAAAACTTTCAGAATCAGATAACATAAAAATAACCAGAACGCTGAAGTTCCCAAAGATCAGCAGATCAAGGGAACACTCAAATGAGATTTCACTGCCTCCGCAGTGTTCCTGAAGCTGCAAATTAAATTTTCTGCGGCTGCTGGCGGCTCCCGGCTGGAGCGGTGCTCGTCAAGCGCACCCGGTCCGCTTGCAGAGAACCGGGGCGCTGCGGCCGGTTCCTCCACCGGGGGGAATTCATCCGCCGCCGGTGGGGAAACCTGCCGCCCGGGCGCTCACTGCGCTCCACACGGGCATGGGGAGAAGGGGAGGGAAATCGATGGCATTATGTCCACACTGGCCACAGAAGGAGAGGAGAGATGGGGAGGAAGTCAGAACCAGGAGCCAGGAGCGCTGGCGAACACTTTCATAGGAAAAAGCACTGTTTTCAGAAAAGCGATACCAATATCGTGGGCAGGGGCATTCATGTCAGTGGTTTGGGCTTCCATAACCACGGCAGAGATGCGAGACAGCCGGAGGCTGGAGAGAATGCTGTCGGGCGATGCTCGCCAAGCTGGGTGCCAGGCCTCGGCTCAGTCCCCAAACTGGTCCTGTCCCCGGTCCCGGTCCCCAATCCAGGTCCCCAGCCCCGGGGACTCAGGTTAGCCAGACCCCGGTTTCCCTGACTCCTTCCCCGTCTCCGGGAAACGCATCAGCTCGTCCCAGTCCTAATCCCTACCCGCGTTCCCACCCCAGGCTTCGTCCCCATCCAGGACCCCCACCCCGTCCCCATCCCGGTCCCCATCCCGGTCCCCATCCCCATTCCCCATTCCCGGGGAAGCAGGTCAGCCCGGCCAGGGAGGCACCTGGTCGAGCTCCCGCACACTGCCGCTAGAGGGCGCAATGCTTTCATGGAAAAACTCGGGCCTGTTTTTGTCCTCAGCATACCCTGGAAACAAGGCGTAATGACTAAAACCTCAATCGCTCAAATTAAGCATAATGATCAAAGATCACAGCAAAGAGAAAATCTTTTCGTTTGCCCCCGGCATCGGCCACATCATATCCTGAATAGCTCGCAAAAGCCTGATGGATTTCTACAGAGGAGACAGTTACGTGAGAGATTTCTAGTTGGGGGAGAAAAAGGAAAACTAAAGGTACCGAAATAAATCTTGACAAGGTGAAAACGAAAACCCAAACAACAGCCATCCGCAAACAAATCCACTCGGCGCTGCGGAAATCACATTATGCACCTCGGGAAGGGGAATTATTTAAAGCGATGCGCTCGCTCTGTGCGCATCACTCAGACCTCTGCCGCTCCTTCTGCCGGCACAGACGGAATTAAATAACTCCTTCTCACACGGAATGATATACAGACCCGAGCCACCTTGGGGGACAGTTTTATTTAATAATCGTCTCATCTGGGTTAGACCTTTTCATAATCTCTCTCACTGTAGCATAATTTCCTTTGGAAGCCGAAGTGCCTGAGCCACGCTGTGCCCTGCAGAGAGGGAGGGCCGTGTGCAGAATGTTCAGGAAAGCTCGAGCAAAAAAAAAAAAAAAAAAAAAACCTGCTCCGATGAATAGGAAAATATTGAAGAGTGGGTGATTCATCTTTTATTTGGTTCAAATAAATTGCTTTAGAGAAGAGCAGAGCACTCTAATTCCAAAGTGACGCGGGCCCTGTCTCCGTCGGAAACTGAGTGTCTGCCCGGAGACAGAGGGATCCGTGACTCAGAGCTTTGGAGCCCGGTTTGCCCCTTAATAAAAACGTAATCTCTTTATCCGAAGGAGCACTATTACTGCTGCTTAGAAATCAATTAAAAGGTAGCAAAATGAAGAATTATCCCATCTCATGTGCCTTCTCAGAGCCCCACACGGGTCTCACTTACTCCGCTAGTTCATATGGAAACCTCCGGGTCCTGCTGTTATGGGTCACTACAAATTCTTGGAGCTAATCAAGATATTCTCCCCCCTTGTCTTCATGAAGCAACTATTTTTTTAAAAATGTATATATAAATAAAAATATGAAATCCCTTAGCGTGACCCCATACCCACTGTTTTATTATGCTTCAGACTGTACATTTGCTGCCGGCCAGCCCTGGAGGACCCCCTACAGCCTTTGTGACCCAGAGCGGTCAGTCGGGCTAATGGTGCCGAGAGCGGAGGCCGGGGCACCCCTGGAGGCTTCCAGCCGCCTCCCCTCTTGTGCCGCCTGTTCTCAGGGCCCTGAGCTCTTCCCCTGCCCGGTGGACCCCGGGCTGTGTGTCCACAGTGCAGGGCCCCGGATGCTTCCCAGGAGGTGGTCTGCCCTAGGCTGGGCACCAGAGTCCTTCAAGGGCAGTTCGGCCGGTGGGAACAAGTGATTAGTCTCTCTGGGTCATTTGCAAACTATTCTTCTTGCACTCATCATTCCTTTAAGAGGAGGGGGAAAAAACCAAAACAGGCAAGCAGGGAAGCAGCAGCGTCTCGCAGAACGAGCCCTGCATGCGGCACGGAGGCTGATCTCCGCCAGGCTCTGAGCTGGGCGGCCCCCCCACCGGCCCCCACCCCCAGGCCTGGCTCCTTCTGACTCAGGGATCGTGCCGAGCCACCTGCCCACCACCCCCACAGAGTTAGGCCTCTAAGGGGCAGGGGATTAGGAGGAAAGGTATAAACATTCGCCCACCACCAAAAGAACACCCACGTTAAGATTCTGGATGGCGTGTTTCAAATGAAAAAGACCAGACACCTGCATTTGTTGTTTTCCTGATGCGTGACACGGCCGGGGCTTTGAAAACCTGTTTTGAAGAGGGAAGGCTGGTTTTTTGCTTTAACCCTTCTGTCTACCTCCCGGCAAGCAGAGAGGCATTTAAGAGCTCCCATTCGGACTTCGTCCAGGTCTTTTAAAAACCCACTGGAGACAGGGACCAGGTCGGCAGCTGTTAATAGGTCCCGAGCATCACAGCCAGCTCGTGGATGGAGAAGGCCAGGGTCCGACGTACCCTCCGCTGCAGCCCCCAGCAGACACACGAGCCACAGCAAGCAAGCACAGTTCTGTGTCGTCAAGGGCGTGAGTGGTGTTTCTGCCAGGTGTTAGCTACTCAAAACCATGTTCTCTCAGAGACCAGTCAACACGTCGGTCGCAGCCTCGTGAATGCCGGCTGGCCAAGGGCCCCGCCCCAGCTTCCCGCCTCTAGCTGGTCAGACACCCGCCTGTGTCCACGTGCGCCTCTGGAAGGAGACCCTCACCTGCATGTCGGAAGCCAGCGATGCATACGTCTCCTTTGGGCAGGGCCCATTCTGCCTGCCCAGTGCGAGCACCGCCCCCGGGGAGCTGTGGGTGCAGCGCGTGGCTCTGCTGGTGTCGAACGTCCGGGCACGAGCCGGGCCGATCCGCGCCGAGCACTCAGGCAGCAGGGGCCGAGGCCCCGCATCCTGGGAGACCGGCGAGAAGGGATGCGGGCACCCTTGCCGGGGAGGCGGGGAAACCAGGGGCCTGAGCCAGGAGGTGAACACAGCAAGGCAGAGGGCCTTCCTCCGGCTTCCGACTGGCCGGCTTCCCGCTGTGTGAGCGTCCGGCTCCGACTGAAGGCAGAGCAGGCCCACACCCGTCTTCTCCAACGGCACCCACCCCTGGGCACCACAGAGAAGAGTCCAGATGTCCGTGTCTGGTCCATCTGGGGCACACGGCTCTTGGGAACCAACACAATCTTTTCTTGTAACCTCCCCCAACACGCGGGGCCTGGGCCCCTGCGCTCTGGGTGGCACTGACTTGTCCCCCCAGATGGCCCTCCTGAGACGGCCCGCTCTCCCTGCCTCTGTGCGGGCCTCGGGGCACACAGGTCAGTGCATTTCAGAGGACTCACGCCGCACAAGAAGCCGATCCACGAGACAGAACAAAGCCAAACACAGCTCCCAAAAGAAGCCACCGAAAACTCCTCAGACAAAAAAAAAAAAAGCAAAATGACTAGTATAAATAGGCACTAAGTATTACTGTGTAGGTGTCAAATTTGTCTTAAATTTGATTAGCTTTAATTAAAACACTGTTCTAGATTATTCAGAAGGCTTCAAGCACTGCTGCAGAGCTCCCCCTTTTCTGAGTCCGAGAGGAAGTATTAGCGCCAGAGATCGTGAACTACGATATGTCATGAATATTGATGGAAGAAAAATATTTGCTTCCAGTGGCCATTCTTAAATTTAACTCCCAGGGAAATGTGAAGTTTTGACTTGCTTTTCTTTTCAAGGAACGAACCTGGGGTTTAGATTTATTCTCCTCAAGGGGGATGGGGTCAGGCCCCTGCTCAGTGCCCGGACGGCCACTGCTTCCGCCGGGGGGCTCGTCTGCACTCTGGGGGGTGGGGCGTCTTACCGGCTGGTCCGCAGGAGGAAGCTGCCTGCTGCTCCCCCTTCGGAGACCCCCCTTCAAAGCCGGAAGGACTCCCGAGAACCCAGCCCAGAGCTTCCCTCCAGGCACTGAACACACACACACACACACACACACACACACACACACACACACGGTTCCGCACAGCGCTGCGCAGACCGGCCCGTGGAAGTGCCGCGGCAAATGGCTCTCCTCGGCTTCAGTTCAGAACTGCCCGAGGCCCTCACCAAGGACCGGCCAGCGCCGGCGAGCCCCCGTGCGGACCACTCTCCCGGCCCCGGGGTCCCTGGTGCGGTCAGCCTCAGCCCCCGAGGAGCAGCCGCACGTTTAGACGCGAGCCACTCCGGAAGGCAGGGGAAGCCTGCGAGAAACGGCGGAGCACACGCGCCCGGCGCGGCCCGGGGTCTGGGGACGGCGTCCCCGGCGGGGGGCGTGGGCCGGGATGTCCACTCTGGCTTCTCACCAGTGCGGACACCAGGGTAACCGTCAGCATGTGCAGGAACGTCCGACGGTGACACGCTGGTCTCTGACCCCTAAGCGACACCGGCCGGGGAGGCCCTGACCTTCCACCTCCGGCACGACTCAGGTCTCCCGCTGCACGGGAGACGTCCCGCCGTCCGCCAGCGCGATGCGCTCCGACAGAGCAGCTCGGTGCGTGGCCCCGGAGAGCGGACTCCCACGCCGACGGCCGCTCCGCCGCCCGCAGGCCCCGGGGCCCCCCCGGAGCGCGCTGCTTACCTGGACAGAGCGCGTGATGAAACAGAAACATCTTGGGTGATAACCCAAGACTTTAATTTCTCCGACTTAACACATTCACACGGTTAATAAATAATAAATCATTTTTCTCATTTCAGGAACTCGTGTCGCTCCCCAGGCTCCGCCGGGAACCGTGTGGAGAGCGCTCGCCGCAGGAGCCCGGGAGCGCGGGTGTCAGTAACTCGTCCCTGGTCGGGCGGACCCCGTGGGCCCTGTGCACCCCGAGGGCCCTGGAGGGCGACCTCCCCAGAAGACCAACCGCCTGGTGGTCAGAGACGTGGCGGCAGCAAGAGGCCCCTCCTCCTCCTACTGGGCATCTCGGGGCGCCGCGGGTGAGCCCAGGCGGCACAGTGGGCCTGAGGAGTGGGGACCAGCCCCGCCCTCGGCTCCCCCCGGCCGTGAGAACCGCCGCCCTCAAGGCGGAAGCTTTCTGCGTCGTGCGCTTCCTTCTCCTTCCTTTGCGATGGAAGGGCCCACTGGAACCTGAGAGTCCAGCTGCCAATTCAAGGGCCCCGACGTCCCACACCACAAACAGGGGCTCGAGGGCCCGAGCCCTTCGGACCCTCCCCTCGAAAGGGCGGACGGAGGAATCCGTTCTTTTCTCCGCTCCTACCGGCGGCAGGGACCCCCCCCCACCCCCCAGGGGAACTCGGCCACGCCCTTCTCCCTGACACACCCAGTTTTAACGAGGAGAACACGGGTCTTCTTGCCTATTTTTTGAAACAAACCGGCAAAATAGGGTATCGCTTTATTTCTTTCCAATGAAAAGTAACTCTGACAAACTCTTAAACGTTTATATCCAGGCTATTTAAATGGGCCTTTTGTTTGGCTGTATTGGAGCGGGCCTGGGGAGGGGAAGAGAGGTGAGGGGTCCGCTGAGCTGCTGACACCCGTATAAATGGCGCGATCGGAAAAGCACTCGTCCTCTGGCCCTGGAGACCACGGGCGTGGAGAGCACACCCATCGGGGCAGGTGAGGAAGAGCAGGGGCCGCCTGCCCGTGGCTCTGACCACAGGCCCCTCCCTAATCTCGGTTCTTTGGTCTCCTCCCGACCTGGGAAGGACCCCCCAGCTCAGGGTGGTCCCAGTGCAAGTTCAGGGCAAACCAGGGAGGCGTCGGCGCCTCCCACGACAGTCGGCTGGAGAGCTCCTGGAAAGAGTCGAACTAAGACACAAGCCACAGGGTCCCCACTTGTCCAGGATGCGAGCCCCGGTCTCTCGGCCCCTCCAGTGGGGCCGGCGACCCACCTGTGCTGGAAGAGCGCCTCCAGGGCCAGCTGGGGGCCACGACCAGGCTCTGGCCACGCCTCCAGCTCCAGGGGCTGCAGGAACTCACCTTCCCCTGCGGCCCCAAGACCTAACGTTCGGTCAGCGGGGAGACGGGGCATTTACCTGGTGAGCCCCCCACCCCACCCAAGAAGCAGCTGACGTCATCTTTGGTCCCCCCACCTTGTCTTTGTGGAGGAGAGTCAGGGTTATCAATCACCTAATTGATTGGTTGTCTAGTTATCCAAAACATGACCTTAAGAATAAAATCAAATCCGCCATTTATCATGTCTGCCAGGACGTATTAGTAAGAGAGAATCAGCTTGGTGACGTCTGGCACATCCGTGGTGGTGGCTGGGGGAGCGGGCAGGGGCTCACTGTGACCCCCAGTCCCCGGAGAGCTCGCTAGGTGGGGATGAGGCCTCAGGAGCCGGTGGACGGCAGAGGCGGGGCCCTCCGAGCAGGCTGGCTGCCGGCTGGCGCTCCGGTTCACTGGGAGTCCCGCGGTGCGGCGGCACTCATTGCGGCGGTGACACCTGAGCTTGAGCCTCGGGTAGAGAAGGCTCCAGAACATGAATGGCTTCTCGTGGTTTGTGGGGATTCACTTCCGAGGAAGCCTCACAGCCAGACACCGTAGGGGTGGGCGCACGGCACCCACACCTTACCTCCCCCACCTCCGTCCCCACGGCGACTACTCTGGGTCCCAGCACCGGCGCTCGGGCAGGGGCAGGGCTCACAGCCACGGATTCGCGTCCAGCCAAACGCCAGCCACGCCCACAGCATCAACCTGAACCCCAAATGCGCCGGCTGGGAAACCAGAGCTCCATGTGACCATCGTCTGCAGACAGACAGCACAGTGCCACCGATCGCTGGCGTCCAGGACGCAGCTGACACGGGGCGGGGGAGGCAGGTGGGGGCCCTGCGACCCCGCTGACGACGCAGGGCGCCGCCTCCTCCACCACACACTCACGCAGCACACACGCACACACACACAACACACACGCACACAGCACACACACAGCACACACACAACACACACGCACACAGCACACACACAGCACACACACAACACACACGCACACAGCACACACACAGCACACAGCACACACGCAGCACACACACAGCACACACGCACACGCACGCACGCAGCACACATGCAGCACACATGCACGCAGCACACACACACGCAGCACACACGCACGCACACACAACACACATGCACACAGCACACACACAGCACACACGCACACGCACACACGCAGCACACACGCAGCACACATGCACGCAGCACACACACACAGCACGCACGCACACGCACGCACGCAGCACACACGCAGCACACATGCACGCAGCACACACACACAGCACGCACGCAGCACACACACAGCACACACGCACACGCACGCACGCAGCACACACGCAGCACACATGCACGCAGCACACACACACAGCACGCACGCAGCACACACACAGCACACACACACGCAGCACACATGCACGCAGCACACACACACGCAGCACACACGCAGCACACACGCAGCACACACACAGCACACACACAGCACACACGCACGCAGCACACACACACACAGCACACACGCAGCACACACACACACAGCACACACGCAGCACACATGCACGCAGCACACACACAGCACACACGCAGGCGAGTGGCAGTCCCCCGCCCCCCCCCCGGGGCTGCTCGTGCCTCCTGCCCACAGCGTGACTGCCGGAGCCCCTCCTGACAGCCAGGACGACACGTCCCACAGACCGCCGTGACAACAGACAGCTGTTGCCACGTCCCAAACCCCCAAGCACACGCGCCGCACCGCCTGCGCCGTTCTCTGTTGCTTAAGCCCGGCAGACCCCACGATTCTCTGAAACGCTCAGCGCTTGCAGCCGGCTCCCCGCTGTGCCCAGGGCGAGGGCCCACCCGCTCAGCGCAGCCCACGGGCCTTTCCCGGTGGCCTGAGTGAATCTCCGGTCACAAGTGCCTAAGGTGTCACTTATCTCTGAATCTTTGGGGGCACAGACCCCTCTGAGTGAGCACTATTGAAAGCTATGGGTCCTCCCTTGCAAAAAAATTAAGCACGCACACACACACACACACACACACACACACGCCGGACTTGACACGAGGCCCGGGACCGGAAAGAACCTCTGGGACCCAGCCCGCAACTCCCCAGGCGGTAGCCTCCCGGCCGTCCCTCCAAGCCCATGGCCAATGTCCCCTTCTTGGCAAGGGCTCATCCCAAGCACGTATGTCCTCCGTCCCCAGCATGACTAGCTACCTGCCCCGAGCTCCCACAGCCGGCCACGCCCACACCTGTCCCAGCCCCTCACACCCATGCCGGCGGCCTGTTTGTGCAGCCCCCTCCCCCCCACCAGACCGCGAGGGCCTCACGCATCACAGGTCACTGCCGCCCCAGCACCCAGCCCGGGTCCCGGCATGGAGACTGACGCGGCTCCAGAAATAGGTCTCCGGAAGCAGGCCTCTGTCTACGGCTATTACGAGTGATGTGTAACAGGTGCTCGTTCCCTCGGCAAACGCCGACCTGATTTCCTTTATCAATTTAAGGACAAAGAGTAATCACGGGGCTAACTGGATCTTCCCATTTCCTTTCCCTGCCCGGCAATGGCGGTGAGTGCCGCCGTTCCCAGCCCCGCCCCCCCGGGAGGGACACAGAGGACAGCGCTGTGACCAGAAGGAAGAGGCGCGACGACGGCTGCGGACAGCGGGGCCTGGCCGCCTGGCCCGACGCTCAGGGGGGCCCTGGTCTCAAGACGGAAAAGGACCCGGAGAAGAAGGTGTGCTTTCCTGGCTGTGGAGGAGAACGACCAGAAGTCCAGCGGAGGGCCGCGGTGGCGAGCCGAGGTGGCAAGCTCCAAAAGGAGCAGCCTCCTTAGCTGTTCGCGGCGGGAGGGGCGTGGGGCCGAGGGTGCAGCGGCGGCCGCGGAGCTCCCGAGACTGCCGCTGCTGCGGCCACGCCCGGAACCTCTGCTTCCGAGCGAGAGCACACCTGCTCGGCTGCCGGCGAGGACGCCGGCCCCCTGCGGCCACCTGCAGGGAGACGCCGAGGTGCTGGCCACGGTGAGACGTGTGCACCGTGTCACCAAAAGTCAGTCCACGCACACATGCAGCAAGACACGGGCCCACGCCACCAGCCACGGAAACACCACTTGCCCTTTCATCAGTGGACAAGGCTTACCTTGAACACCCGCACAGTCCGCCATGCGTGTTCCTGCAAACAGCGAGGGCTCCCCGAATCTTGCTCCTGGCGCCCAGCTGCCATGCACGGTCTCGCTCCTGGCGCCCAGCTGCCGGGCACAGTCTCGGGTGTGAGGCGGCCCTCCCCCCGGAGCCGGGCCTCACTCAGCAGCAGCTCCAAGTCCTGGCTCGAGTCAGGGAGAGGAGTTCGCCAGTAAAGGAGCTCCCTGGACGACACACACTCAGGACCCCCTGGGCAGGCGGGGGAGTCAGGTCCAGGGTGGCTGTGCATAGGGAGGCTGTCCACATCGGGGGCTTCGGGAAGGCACCAGCCTCTGGGGGAAGCCTGGTCCCCTGGGCTCCCGCTAAGCCCAGGTCCTCCACTGGGCTTTCCCCTCGGCCGCCGCAGGGGCACTGGACACGCAGGGAACCGCCTCCCACAGGCACGCACGGCTCTGCCCGCCCCGGCTGTGTGCAACTGGGTTCCAACAAGGGACGCAAGCTTCAGCACTGTGTCAGGGACTGGAAGTATGTGCGAAAGCACGGGACCGCCTGCCCGCGAGCCCCGGCCCCCTCCCGGACTGGCCACCTGAAGCGCTGTGTGTCCCAGAAGGTCACAGCCTCTGGTGAGGGGACGAGCGGTCCCCCCGCCCCCTCCGCCCCACGGGGCGCACCGCGTACACTGAGAGGGCCACACGGGAGGTCGGCCGATCCCTCCACTGCACGTGGGTGGTGAAGGGCCCCGCTCCGGGCACACGGAGCAGCAACACCTCCTGCCCTTCCTGCCACGGGGGCCTCCACCAGGGGGCAGGCCTGAGAAGACAGGGGGCTGCAGCGGGCAGGCGCGGGCTGGCTGCTAGCCACTGCGGAAGTCTCGACGGGGAGACGCTGCCCAGGGCGTGGCTGGCCGCAGCGGCGGCTCTGAGCGTCTGGGTGGAGGCGGATGGAAGGACGGGGGCACCGACCTCATCACAGAGGACGGAACCTGGGTTGAGGACTACCTACCCTCGAGCTCTGGTGCAGTACTGCCGATGGAGAGACACCTGCCAACGACCTCGAATGTCTGGTTAGTGTGCACCCCACGTCCTCAGAGACGAGACACTTAAAAATCCAAGATCACTCACAGAATGCACTAGAATAACAGGGCGGTGTCTACTGACAGTGGGCGGGGAGCGTCGCCACCAGGCTCGCGGAATGCCCATGGTGCGGAAGCACCTCTGGGAGACTTCGCATTTCCCCTGTGTCCGTTATCCCGAGAACTTCATTAATCAAAAAGTAGGAGAAATTTGTCTCTATGGGCTACTTAATCACTGCTCTCAATGAGTATTTTATCTAAATTTAGGAGACACAGTAGCTTCATTATTTATAACCCAGTAGTCATGTTTCAAAATCATTATTGCAATTACTCTTTGCTTCTTTACATAATTAAAGCTCTAATATCCCATCTTGCCCAGAAGGTCACTGTCACTAACAGTCCAGACGAGATAATGGCTAGAACTCTAGGTGGACGCTGGAGGCGAGGCAGGACCCCGGTGGTCATCCCGGTCGCAGCTGTGCAGGCAGAGGCCACCCCGCCCAGCAGCTCACACCAGCCACCCTTCGGGTGGCACCAGGCCCTGCACCCAGAGCTGGCCGTACCCCGAACACGGGGGCAGCCCCGGGGTAGGGGTCCACAGAGGTGGGAGCGAAGGGGCCCAGGGCCTGGAGGGCAGCCCGGCGCACCCGAAACCAGCGGGAGCAGCGCTGAAGCGTGGCCCTCTGCTGACCGCACACCGGCCAGGTGGGTCACTGTCCCCCCAAAGCATGTCCACGCAGGTTTACTGCCTTCTGGGGCATTCCCTGAGTCCCGAGTAAACTTTCATTTTTCAACAGAAAATAAGGAAAAATTTAGTACTGTCATGTAGTTCTTAGTCCTCCAGAACATTAATTCCATGTCAAGTAAGCCCAGACCTGACAAAGCGCCTGAACAGGTCATCGTGATCCCCACAACGCACGACGATCAGACCGGAAAAGGCAGCCGGCCCCCACTCCAGGCTTTGCCTTCTTGCTCCCACGGGGTTTGCTCAATGAGGGTGCACAATGAGGGTGACGGTGGGTGCCACTCCCTTAAAATCGCCCAAGCTTCCGAGATGCTGGGGTCTCACCGCCCTAACCCTCACGGGGGCTAAGGGTGGCCGCCGGTGATGAGAAAGACAAAAACACACCGTCGCAGGTCCGGACGCCGAGACGGGGCCCGTGCTCAGCCACCGGCAGGAGCCGCTGAGCAGCCGGGTGACAAGAGGGGACAGCTGGGCTCTGCGGACCTCCAGGGGGGGGGCATGTGGGGCAGCACCGCCAGGAAGCACCCGCATGGGCCTCCTGCACGCGCCCCTCCCCCCCACACACCATCCGAGCGAAGCGCAGAGAACCCGGGACCCACCGGAGCCGGGGAACTGCGCTGCTCAGACCCGGGCACCCCGAGGAGGGGCGGACCCGGTCCAGTGACGCGGTTGAGGCACACACATCAGTGAAGGGCAAAGAAGGGGAAATAGGGAGGAGCCTACAAGGAATCACTTGAAGCCGAAAGAAATGACGACGTGTAGAGTAAGGTGACCTTTCCTTCGCTTCGTGGTTCCGGTAAACGACCTGGTTACACTTCGAGAGGCAGCAGGGAAAACCACCCCCGGAGGCAGAACGCCCGGTACGTGTCACCTGAGTCCAGAGACGCGCTGGGAGCGACTTCGGGATGGAGCGGCCACCCCCGCGCTCTTCCACCCGGGGTCCCTGGGCTTTGCTGGGGGTTTCGGTGACAGGAGGTGAGCTGCTGAAAACTGACCGGAACACAGGTGGTTCCTGGGCACGGGAATGCCGGCGCCACCACCCCGCAGGCCACCCGCCCTGCACCGCCGGCCGGGCCGCTGCAGGACTCCGTGGCCACCCTCGGGCGGGACTCGGGCGCCTCCTAACGCAGGTCCCGTGCTCTACGGGGCCGCCCACCAGTAAAGGACTGACACAAAACCGCCGATCCGTCCTCATTTGGTATCCGTGTGAAGGTCTTCCAAGGCACGTCCTTTAAAACTAAGGCTTCGTTTTACGTGCTCTAATGTGAAACCGCCAGCCTCCGGGAACGGGAACGTGTGAGCACGCACACACCGACGTCAGGAAAGGCGAGTGCGCTGACCTCGGCCGGCCCGCACGCGGGCACGCTCCGTGCAAGGCCACGCTCCGTGCAAGGACACGCTCGGGGCCACCAGTGCAGCAGCCCGTGGAAAACCATTCTGGGGTTAGGACCACGTGGACACGGCTTATCTTCAAATAAAGTAAAATGAGCTTCCGAACGTAGATTTAAAAATCACTTCCAAGGTGACACTTTCGGAGGCTGGGCTCCAGCCACTCAGGCGGCAGAACCTGCCCAGTGAAGCAGCCAGCCCGCACCGAGCCTTGTTCTCCAGGCGCCGGGGCCCCGCAGGCCCTGGGAAAGGAAGGCGAACGGGGAGGATGCAGGGCCCACGGCAGCCCAGCTAGGGCGGGTGGGGCGAGAGGCACCCGAATCCTCGGACCACACCGACCTGGGGGCACAGGGAAAGCGGAGGTGGGAGGGGCCAGACCAGGAAAGGACCGGCTGAGACCCGAGCACTGGGAGCTGGGTGTGAAGCCGGAGGCGGGTCCCACTGGGCAGGGACGCCGCCGGAAGAGGGGCCGCAGCGAGCAGCAGGGTCAGCGGCTGGCTCACGAAGTGGCGCCCCACCCTGCCCTGTCCCAGAGCCGTGAGGGGATTTACCAGAAACACAGACCCCCGGCCCCCACCAGGACCCGGCTGTGTGGCAGGAGGGGGGCCGCCCCCAGGCCCGGGCGGTGTGCGGGGAGGCAGGAGAGCTCCCGGGGCTCGGACCTGAAAGGCCTAGAAGGGTCCGCGTGTTGCCCTGGAAACCGGAGCGGAGGCACAGGTTGTGCAGCGCAGGAGTGGGGTGGGGGAGCGGAGTCCTGCAGAGCGCAGGGGCGGGGCGGACATGAGGGGCGGGGCGGGGCAGTGGCCCGCAGGGAGGCGGCCCACGAGGCCCCGGGAAGGCCTGGGCTGCTCCCGCTCTGCGTGCAGCACGGCCCCGCTGCCTCACACTTGTGAAAAAAACGTGTGCTTCAGAAGTCAGCAACTTGAAAGAGATGAATGCAAAATGGAGCTGCTGTGCCAAAGGACCAGACTCGCGGCACAGCCCCGTTCGGCTGATCTTCAAAGTGTGCTAACTAGCGCATCAGCGATCACGGTGGGCAAAGCTTCCCGCACTGCAAATTTCTCGGTGGCTTCTCGTCCAGTGGCGTGGCAAATATCACCACAACTTGTAGCGCACACGGTAAAAAGGCAACAGGCATAGCCGTTGTTCTCATTTTTCTTTCGGTCTTAACAAATCGCCGACTAACAAGCAGGAGCCTGCAGAGCAATCGCTCCTCCCGGCAGGCCGCTAACGAGCGCCGGCTAAGCCCGGCGCCCACGCGGCGCCGCCCCGGGGCCTGCGAGGCACTGGAAGCGGAAAACTCACGATGGAGTACTGGATTCTGGGACGTTCTGCCTCCTAACTGATCTCGATGCATAATGCATGTAGTTAGTGACGGAGCAGAAGAGACCCTCACTAGTCTCCACGAGGCGAGTGAGACCCCTCTTCTCGCCGATGCGTCGGGAGGACAGACCAGAGGGAAGACGGGCACTTGGGGGAGGGGCGCAGCGGGCTTCCACGGGGAGTTCTTGCCGGCCAAGGGGCAGGCGACTGACAGGGAAGGGGCGGGGTGGGAGCCGGAAGGGGAGCAAGTCACCCCAGAAAATGAAAGGAAGGCTTTGCTGGCAGGGGCACCCCGCCACGACAGCCAGGCCCCCGTGCCCGGGAACAGCGGGCTTGCCCCCGAGCCGGTGCCGCAGCAGGGCACTCCGTGGCCCCAGTGGCCGTGAACACCGGCGGCACGGTTCACACGCCGTCCTCCCGCGGTCCCCACTGGCCACACGCCTCCTCCGGACTGCAGCTCCCGAGGGGGCCCAGAAACTGCGCAGGCACCGAGTTCGAATTCATTGCTGTTCTGAATCTGGGGGCTTTGACACCATATGTGCCCGCTTCTCGAGAACCTGGGAGAGCTCTCCGTCACCACACGGTTCCCGGAATCGGGGGGCAGCAGGCGCCGGGGGTGCTCCCGCTCAGCGCGGGGGCCACTGCGCAGGCCACCTGGGACGAGGAAGCCGCTTGGGGGTGGGGGGGGGAGGCTCCCTTTGAAAGGACGCACTGCGATGGGACAGGTCTGCAGGTGAGCTCTCCGGGGACCGCCCCCCTGCACACGTGCACACGTGCGGGCAGCTCCCGGAGGGCCCAGCGGACAGCTCACCGCCAAGGACACAGTGGGAGTGGAGACCAGACGAGAGGACGGCCTGCCTGCGCTGTGTAAACACACACACGCACACACACACGCATGCACACACGCACACACACCACCCACCTCGGACAAATGAAACGCAGTCTCTGCAGTGTATCATTGACAATGTTTAGTGTTCAATTTAAAATAACTACCTATGTGTTGACAGCAAGAAATGATCTCTCATTTTTTCTTCCTTTTGTTGCTTTTCTTTTTGTTTTTTTTTTTTAATCCTGATTTTTAAAAAATAAAACCACAGTCCACGGGAATCGACAGCGAGACGACCCAGATGTCACGACCCTCAGGCAAGCACGTGGAAGGAGCTGGCATGCGTGTTCCAGGGCTGGGAGGAGCACACACTCATGGAGAAGGGCGTCCGAGGAATCCACATCTCGGAGAACTGGAAACCACAAAAAAGGTCAAAAGGGACATTCTAGAGGTGAAAATCACAGGAACTGAAATTTAAAAAATGTAAATGATGGACCTGCCAGCAGACTGGAGATGACCAACAAAAGTCACTGAACCTAAATGCAGGCTAATAAAAATGGTGAAATCTGAACGTCAGAGAGAGAAACGATGGGGGCCAACCAGAGCCTCCCAGGCCTGCGGGACGGCACCGGGCACCCCACCTGCGCACAATCTGAGCGCAGGCTGACAGGAGGGAGAGCGAAGGCCCAGGGAAAATGTTCTGGAAGACACAGTAGCCAAGAACTTCTTCCCGGGTCAGGGGAAGAAGGCATCGGCACGCAAACCCAAGGAGCCCTGCAAACGGAGCAGGACAAGCATGCGCTCTGCAGAGCCACAGCGAGAGAGCGCTCAAGAGCGAAAGGACACTGTGGGTGCAGGTGTGGTGTGAGTGCCAGCGGACTCCTCCAGAGGATAACGGGACATCTTCAAAGCGCGGCCAGAGAAAACAAAAACACACCCGCCGGCCCACAATTCTATATCCAGTACAACCATCGTTCGAAAATGAAGGCAACCTAAAGATATTTTCAGATAAAAACAGGGGACTTTTCATCGGCCAACCAAACTTTAAGAAGCACTGAAGGAGCCCTGACCGGTGTGGCTCAGTTGGTTGGGAGTCCTCCCTCAGAGCAAAAGGCCACCGGTTCGATTCCCAGTCAGCACACATGTCTGGGTTGCAGGTTTGGTCCCCAGTCAGGGCGCAAACAAGAGGCAAGCAATCAATGTTTCTCTCCCTCTCTTTCTCCCTTCCTTCCTCTCTCTCTAAAAATAAGTACAATCTTTGTTTAAAAAGTACTGAAGGAAGTCCTTTAGGCTGAAGGGAAACGATACCCGACGGAAACCCCATCTGGAAAAGGGAGAACGTGAGCCCACGTGGTAAAAACGTGAGTACAAAGAGTGATGCACTTTTTCTTTTCTTCTGAAGCTTCTTTAAAAGATGGAATTTTTTAAAATCAGAAATTATAATGCCATGACATCGGGTTCCTAATGTCGCATGTCTGTGAGAGCAACACCACAGAGGAGAGAGAGAGGTGAGTGGCCCTACATCATTACGAGGTGCCAGACGTTTTGAAAATCCTCGACAGAGGAATTAAAACGCAATACTACAAAAATACCCAACTAGCCCAAAAGAAGGCAGGAAAGAATCACAGAGGAACAAAAACACACAAGACAAATGGAAACAAGTAGCAAAATGGCCGGATTAAACCCAAAACAATCAGTAATTACATTACACATAAGTGGACTGCACACTCCATTTGAAAGGCAGAGGCTGTCAGAGCGGATACAGAAGCGAGCCCCGACCGTACGCTGACGCTCGCAGGACACTTTAAACGCAGAATGCTTACAGCTGAGAGCAAAGGGCCCCCCCACACAGTGGCACCCAGGGAGCCCAGGAAGGCCGGTGCGGCGACGGTGATGTCATGGCAGGCCACAGAACACACATTTCATCCGAGATCCTCAGAAAGTCACGTCTTGGTTAAAGGGCCAACGTAGCACAAAGATACAGACATGAAATGAGTAGCTTTAAGTGCTTAACATGGCAGTGGAGGCTCTAAAATACTGTTTCCTTCTTAAGAAGCTAGAAAAAGGCAGGTAAACGGAACTCAAGTAATTAGAAGGAAGGCGATAATAAACAGTAGAAGGCACCTGAAAAGAAAATAAGCAATAAAGGAGCCGACAAAGCCAAAAATTGGTTCTTTGAAAATATTAATAAAACTGACAAGTCACTAGCAAGACTGATCAAGAAAGAAAAAAAACCATCGATCCATAAATGAAAGAAATAACACTGCAGATCTCACAGGCATTGGAGAAATGAGGGGCTGTGTAAACAATTTTACCCCAATACACTTAACAGCTTCGATAACATTGATACGTCCCCTCGGATACACAGCTCACCCAGTGACACCGAGGAAGTGACACATCTCCATGGCCCCGCCTAGTGAACTGAATCTGTCTTCAAAACCCGTCCCACAAAGAAAACCCCAGGACCACAGGTTTTACCCGTGAATTCTAACCAACATTTAAGGGAAAAAATGACACCAATCTTAAACGACATCTTCCGGAAAACAGCAGAACACAGACCACTTCCCGACTCAGTTTTTGAGGCCACGAGAGCCCCGATGCTAAAGCCCGACAAAACAGAGCAGGAACAGAAAACTGCCTGCGACGGTCCTCTCGAACCCGGACGCGAGAATCCCCGGCAGAAGGCCCGCGGGCGAGGGCCCGGGGGCGAGCAGCGGGCGCTGCCGAGCGCACGTGCGGCGTCAGAGGCGCTCTCCTCGGTCACCGCCTCTGGCGGGCTCAGAGGGCAGTGCGTGGACAGACACGGCGGCCACCGCCTCTGTCTCCTAGTGACCGGGGCAACAGGGTGTCCACGTCACCACCGCCAGGGCAGCCGAGGTCTCAGGCCCCTGACGTGAGATGCGCAAACACTTCCGTGGCGCCCTGCCACCAACGGCGGGGCCTGAAGCACCTCGTGGGCACGTGGCCCAAGCTCACCCTGGGGGGCCGCTCTGCCCAAGGGCTGGCCTGCACTCGTCCCACCTGTTACGGCGACAGAACACAAAGACAGACCCGAGATCTGGTCCAGATTAAAGGAGACCAAAGAAATGGGACAGACAGCTCGGTGCCCCGTGGGGCCCCGTACTGGGTCCTGGACCACTGACGACATTCTGACGTGAACGGTCCTAGTTTTGATGGCGACGGCCGACCAAAGCCGGCTCTATGGCTGCAGGGAGAGAACACGCTTGTTTTCAAGGCGTGTGCGTGTGCGCTGACGTACCCACTCAGGAGTAAAGGGGCACCGTGTCTCCGCCGCACTCTCAAATGGCTCAGGAACACATGACATGCGTGTGTGTGTCCGTCCACGTGTGTGTGCGCTGTGGGGGCACACGTGCACACGTGTGAAGAGAGAGAACACGATGGCACAAACGGCGCCGAAGAGAACACGGACTGCGGAGAAGCTGCAGGATGGGTGTGCAGGAGTTCGCTCCTGCAACTTTCCTGCAGGTTTGAAAGTAAGACAAGATGAAAAGTCCACCCCCCAAGTTTTAGGAGCTCCCCACTCCCCCAAGAACAAGAAAAAGGAGGGGCAGGGAGAAAGGGGGGGAGGGCTGCCCTTCTGCAGCAGAAGAGGCCCCGGGTGGCAGCCCACCTGCTGGTCGGTGGGCCTGGAGCCCGCTCGCTGCAGACAGGAGGGGGAGTGGTGCAGGGGAACCTGCCCTCGTGACCCGAGCGAGGAATAGACCGGGTTCCGGTCTGACGCCCGGCGGAGTGGCACACAGCGGCAGCCGCAGACGGGGTGGACGCCGGGCCTCTGTGGCCAGGGCGACAGGCCCGCCTGCCACACCCAGAGACCTCACTGCCGCCCGAGTACAACACACCCCGAATCACGAAAAGCCAGCACGCCAGGTGACAAGAAGTGACGGGCCTGTGGCCCCGGGAACCACCTGCACGGAAGGACGAGCTCCGCCCAGTTGCCTGGAGCTGACTCTCCTCTAGGGCACAAACCACGACATTTTCTCCTTAAGTAGATGCACAAGTAAAAGTGAGCTTAAAATGGGGGTGCCGACCAAGAGCGAGGAAGCCTTAATGCGAAAACGTGTCGGGGGAGAAAAGCAGGCTTCTGACAATTGGTTACAAACTCGGCGCGCTAACACGGACTTCTTGCAAGCACGAGGGGCTGTAACTGGCCCCCAGCGGCCTGCTCCTGCTGCCGGGATGTGAGCGCAGGCTGCGGCGCCTCCAGCCTCCCCCAGCCGCCCGTGCAGCAGCCAGCGTCCCTTCCGTTGGCTCCGGGCCAGGCGCGGCGCTGGGTTCGGGCGGCGGAGGGACCCGCCTTCCAGCAGCTCACCCTTTGGAGGGAGAAGTGAAGAAACGAAGGGCGTTCCCAATCCCGTGGCCGGATGACTGCAGAGGGAGGCGACCCGGCCTTCCGGACGCACGCATGGGGGCGTCAGCGCCGCGTGCCAGCCGGCTGGGAAGCCCTCACCGGACAAACCTCCTCGCGCACGTGGGAGAGACCCACCTGCAGTCCAGTCCGCGCTGCGAGACTCACGGGGGGGGGGGGGGGGGATAGTGCAGGGTGTGCCCGGCCGGCAGTCCCGGACCTTCCTAGTCGCGCACGCACTGGGGCTGCCGGCACCGGACCCCGCGGACCGAACTCCGCAAAGTCTGGCGGGCGGACAGACGCACGTGCTGAGGCGCCCGACCTTCCAGAGCCGAGAAGCACTCCGCGGAATCGGTGCCCCCCCCCCCCCCGAGAGTGCTGCGGGCGCACGCCAGTGCAGCAGCCCCCGCGCCGTGTGGCGTGGCGCGGCGCGGCGGGGCGTCAGAGCGGCCGGGGCGCTCCTCCTCACACTCGCCACTGCCTCAGAGCGCACGTCAGCGCGCCGCGTGGGTGGGGGCTGGCAGACCGGCAGCACAAGAACCCCCCTCTCCCCGGGGGCTCCGTGGGTTGCACGTGGCCCTCTCTTCCCGGGAGAAGGAAGTCTCCCCTTCGCCCAAGTGTCCGAAGCCCGGACACATGTTGTTCTCAACCGTGTCCTTCCCCGTCACAAAGAAGCAGCGCCCACACGCGCTCCACCACCCTGGGGGCCCACCTGGGCCTCGGGGCTCCGGAGAAGGAAGGCAGGACAGTGTCCGGACGTGACCAAAGCGGGCGTGGGCCAGGCCAGAGCCGGGCCTGCTCTCTTCAGGGCTGCACAAAGGGAGGGCCAAGCTCGGCCCCTCCAGAGGGGCCCCGGATCGCAAGTGCGCCAGCCTGCGGGGGGCGGGGGGTGGGGGGTGGGGGGGTGGGGTTCAAGGCCATTGTTCTCCGCAGCCACACCTGAACGCTTACACATTCAAACAATGCTATCAGCAACTCGGCTGGAATGAAAAATACAACTGATGTGAACTAATTCGTTCTGCAAGTGATTTGTGGAGATAGCTTTTTGAAGACTTGCTGTATTTTCCAAATATTTTTGCCACAAAAAAAAAAAAAACCCCACCCAGAAGAAGAACAATATTGCTGACAAGAATGGAGTGGCTGGAAACCAAACAAAATAAAAATCATGCAAAAATGCCTTTCGCGTTATTTTTCATGGTTTATCAGCCTTTAGGGATAAGAGATGCGGCTGTCAGTCGTAACCCTGGAAACTCGCCCAACCCACTTTCAAAGGAGAGGGAAGATGGAGTTGGCAAAGTTCACGGCTCCCCTGCCAAATCCCCCGACCAAGTGATGTTATCCAGGTTTGTTCCACACGACAAATTTAATTTCTGGGGGAGAAACTTGAAATTTGTAAGAGAACTCTGGGGAATATGAATTTTAATAATCAATTATTCTCCAGCCTGACTTATCTCATAAACATATGGCATATGGAAAAGATTAAATTAAGCTTAAAAAGCCAGACCTCTAGCTCACAGCCGAGGAAAACGTCCACGTAAATGAAGAATAATCGCCAAATGTCCTGATGCTGTAGCAGTTTCCTGGCGGCCTGGCGTGCGACGCTTGCGCACTCCAGAGAGAGAAGGTCTCCTCTCTCCGGCCAGCAGGGCGGCTCCTCTGCACGCCCTGCGCGCACGGCCGAGGCCGGGACCCTCTGCACCGCGGGCCGGGACGCCCCCTCGGCGGCTGGAAGGGCCCGGGAGCCTTTTCCTGTCGCAGCACAGACAGAACACCCGTGCGTGGGTCAGTGCTCCCCGCGTGGGTCAGTGCGCAGCAGCGGGGGGCCGCTGACAAGGTGACCCCAGGTGACCTTCCTTCTGGCTGCAGAGCGGCGGGCCCGAGGATGGGCTTGGGAGTCCTGGTCTTGGGGCGACCCATGACAGCCAGTGCAGGAACAGGGCTCCGGAAGCAAGCAGAGGTCGCCGGGTGACACAGCCACGTCACCGTGCGCACAGGCTCACACACCGAAGGACACCGCCGAGTTGGCCTTTGGCAGCAGAAGACACTTAGTATTTAGACCGCTCCCCTAACTGTGCACCTCCCACCGACAGCAGCACAAACCCCTTCACAGAGCTCGCGCTTTCTCTGAGCGAGGCCAAACCGCCTCCAAAACAAACCAATACGGACAGAAATGATGCCAGGCTATTTGGTGCAACAATGTCGAAGCGGCAGGTCGAGATAACCCCAACGTCCATCCACAAACGACGGGACACGTGGCCTGCGGAGCACGAGGCGGCCATGAACAGGAACAGGGAGGCGTCCCCCGGACTGCCAGGGACCCTCCCGGGACGCCATGGACAGTGGGAGGGCAAGGACGGGGCAGCAGGCACGGCAGCCGCCGTGTGTCTGAGAGGAACGGGAGGGGGCGGAAGGCGAGGACACGTGTGTCTGCTTAGAACCGTGGGCTGTGCGTGTTTTGTCGAAGGTCGGAGTGAGGCAAGACCTAATGCAGGTGACGCAGCGGGCGCCCCTGCAGCGTGCGGTCGGCAGGGGAGGGAGGGGCAGAGGGCAGGGCCGGCTGCAGGTCCCTTCTCTCTGCACGTGCTCACTCTGTTTAACAGCTTCCCCTGCTGAATCATGTAAAAGCATTTTAAGTAATTATAAGTCTAAATTAAATCAAAATGTAAAAGCTAAAGCAATTTCTACAAATAAAAATAAATGAAAGCAAATGAGCCTAAATGCATATCAAGCTGTTAGCTGATCCACAAGGAGCAGGGTTAATGCACGGGACGCGAAGCCGCCTGGCGGCCACGTGACAACACATCTCCAGGAGCAGACGGCCGGAAACAACCAGACGACCTCACGCCGAACTCAGTGATCCCACCACAGAGTCACAGTCACACCGGCCTTTTCCTGTGGAACACACACACACACACACACACACACGTTAATACCATTAGGAAGCCAGACTTGTAGTACATAAAAAAATTTATATATATACACACACATGCATGTATATATACATGTATTATACACACATATATATTTACAATATTGCACACATGTATATATATTCTTTTTATATATATAAAATCAAATAAGTAAAAGCCCTATAATCCTAAGTTTGCTCTAGAGACATCAATGTAGCCCCAGGAGGAGTTTTCATTTTTTTAGAAAATTGACTGCTCCGTCACCAGAAGCAATGACTGACCTCGGAGCAGGGAGCACCCCAGTCCCCACGCCCCGGCGTCTGGCCACCACGTCCCTCTATGGGAGGCCCCGGCTCCTCGGGGAGATGGCCGCTGGCCGGGGGAGGTGAGCCTCGGAAGCTGACAGGGTCCCAGCAGGCGGACTCCAGAGCCGACTTACAGGGTTCCTCCTGGGCAGAGCTGGGCTCATCTGATCATCGAAAAGAATGACTATAAGGCCCTGGCTGGTGTAGCTCAGTGGATTGAGCTCAGGCTGCGAACCAAAGTGTCACAGGTTCGATTCCCAGTCAGGGCACATGCCTGGGTTGCAGGCCACGGCCCCTAGCAACTGCACATTGATGTTTCTCTCTCTCTCTCTTTCTCCCTTCCTTCCTTCTCTAAAAATAAATAAATAAAATATTAAAAAAAAAGAACGACTACAATGGGTGAAAATATCTGATGGGTTGAAATTCACAGGTTCCTGACAACACTCCAAATAAACAAACTGTTAAAACCTAATGGGTACCCTCGGTAGATTATTAGGATACCAACAAATTGTTCTGGAAACTGGCACATAAAGGGAAAAAATAAAGCACCCATCCTGTTGTCTGTCCATGGACAGACAGATCTTCAGGGTCCCCAAAGAGCCGAGGGGGCGGGGGTTCTTTATAGAAGAACCCGGCTCTGAAAGGGGGAAAGGGCAGGGTTTGAGCATCACAACTTAGCAGCCTCTGACGAAACCCCAGATCCGGGCAGAGACCGCCCACGGCTGCCCCTGGCTTGGCGGGGACCTTCCCACTGCACACAGAGAAGGCCGGCGAAACCTGCATCCGGTGAGCGCCCGGCTCTCCGCTCCCGGGTCGGACGGGGCCCCGGAACGCACTCTCGCAGCACCACACGAAACTCTGAGTCCGGCGGAGCCTCCGCCTGCCGCCAGGTTACAGCTGGAGGGAGCACCGGGAACGGAGGGACGGCTCACACACCACCGTGGAGACGGACGGACCCGCCAGGTCTCCCGTGGGGGAGATCCGACAGGACTGACGACCTAGCGTCCTCCGCAGATAACCGGCGGGAGAAAAAAGGGGGGGGGGGACGCCGTCGATCAAAAGAGACGCAAAGACGCGTCCACCCAGAACAGCGAGCGAGCCCCCAGTGTCTTCGGATCCCAACCGCCTGCCCGCGCGAACCAGACCCGCGAGAAAACCGGGAAGCTCTGCTGGGAGGCTGGATGGCGGATGGTATTAAGGAGCTGCTGATAATTTTTACACTTGTGATAACGGCACTGTCATTACGTCTTTCTAAAGTGTCTGCATTTCTTGGAGTGCAATGCTGGGGCCTTCGCAGCGGAAGCGAGACAGCGGCTGGGAAACGCTTTCATCTGAGCTGGGTTTCTCGGTGAGAGAGATGATGAAAGACCGGTCAGATGCTAATGACAGTCGCAGCTGGGCGCACAGAACAGGAGCGTTCGTCTTAATAGTCTCTGTGCTGCCGCGCGCGTTCGGAAGTTTCCGGGACAAAAAGGCGAGGAGAAAGACAAAGAGCCGTCGCAGGAGGACGCGACCGGGCGCCGTCCGCCCCTGCGCCCCGTGGCCCCCGGGGGGCAGGCGCACGCGGGCCTTCCGCGCCCGAGCCGCCGGGCCCTAAGCCGCTGTTTCCCCACCGGCGAAGACCAGCCAGGTGAGACCAGCAGCGACCGCACGATGGCGGTTTCACGCACCCGCTTGTTTGGGTCTGCGAGGCTCCTCGCTCCAGGAGGTGCGAGAGATTCAGGACGCAGCGCTGGGAAATCGGATCTGTCTCCTCGTGACACGCCCGGCAGCAGGAGGAACCATCCGTGCCATCAGCTCAGCCCGCGCTGTGGGCTCTGCAGCAATAAAACAACAACAACAACAACAACAACAACAACAAAACAAGGATTATATAAAAATAAGCCAAGCATCTTATAGAGTACATACGGATCGTTTCTAGCTTTTCTTACTCAAATAATTCATCAAAAAATTAGACAAATTCCATTTAAAAAGCGTTTCCCGTGTTGAGTATCGATGCTACAGACAGGCTTAAAAAGCTAATAAGCTATAAGGCGACGTCAACACATAGGGAGGAGAGAGAATGACAACTCTTTTACGACGAGCCATATACAAACCGGGGAGGGCGCGAGGAGCCCGCGCGCTGGGCCAGCGTCCAAAAGCCATTACAACTAATGGCTTATGTGCCAGACCTATGGGTTGTGCTTATTTAAATTCCAGCCAGAATGTATACATTATAAATAACTCTTTCATAAATGCACTCCCCCACCATCCACGCATCCCAATTATTTCTAAGGCGAAGCATTAAACAAGAGAGCGGCCCGAGCGCCGATACACCGCATTAAATTGAACACAAACATGTAATTGCTTCGGCACTGGAAACGGTGACTCATTTATAAAGGGAATCCACTTAAGGACTCCAAACATCCACTTGGGCCTTTTTAAAAGCGTCGTGTCATAGTTGGGCGAGTATTTTAAACTAATACGGGAGCTATACGGAAGGCTTATTTTTCTATTTTCCGTTAAAATGATCAACATTTAAAGCAAGCCTAATGTTTCCGCAACTTTCTGAAGCTGCTCACCAGTTATGAATGTGGGGTTCGCCCTGGCTGGCGTAGCTCAGTGGACTGAGCGCGGGCTGCGAACCAAAGCATCCCAGGTTCGATTCCCAGTCAGGGCACATGCTTGGGTTGCAGGCCACGGCCCCCAGCAACCACACATTGATGTTTCTCTCTCTCTCTCTTTCTCCCTCCCTTCCCTCTCTAAAATATAAATAAATAAAATCTTTTAAAAAAATATGGGGCGAGGGCAGGGGGTGCTGTCAGTACCTGCAAACCCAACACTCACTCATCTCCCTCATCTTTCTAGGGGAGGAGGGTGGAAGGGGCAGGGGCGGGGGCGTTAGCACCCGAGTGTCCACTCTCAGCGGTGGGCTTTTCTTCCAGGACGGCAGTCACGGAGGTAGAAAGAGAAAGGAAAATCAAGACTAGACAACAAGATCACAGGTGAGGGACACTAATGACTGGATTGTTCTAATCCAAAGGACTTCTTTTGATCTGGCATTTCTTAGCAACCAACAGGCCAGCAAAGCTCACGAAATCCAGAAGGCCTAATTTCCAGGGCCAAGAGTACTCCCACCCATCAGTTGTTCTCATTTTCTAAAAATGAGGATAACTTGATGGCAAACAGAACACCCATTCTTCATGACAAAACCCATTCATGGTTAGGCATTGCTTAAAGTTTATTGACTAATAAACAGGCTTTTTATGTTTGCTATCACTGGTTATAAACACCATCTCGGAAACACACACACGCCGGGAGGAAAGGTACCCGCTCCTTGTACAAACCTGCGTCTCCTGGCAATCTGCCCACGACGGCCCGGACCGTGGAGAAGCCTTCCTCAGTGCTGCTGCGGCCCCGGAAGATGCTGAGCAGCCCCCCGGCGATAACCCGACTGCAGAGACGAGAAACGATTCGACAGTTACACAGGCAACACAGGCCGCCGGGGCGCGGGCCACGAGCCAGCGACACAACCAGGGAGCGAAGGAAAGCCCACCACCTCCATCCGGGGGGAGGACAGCATGTCAGGGAGTGTCCAGAGATGACTGTTCCAGTGTGGGTCAACACCGTGAGGCGACAGGACTGGGTCCTCAAGTCTGGAGGTCACTGGCGGTGGACACTGACCACCTGGGACAAGGGGAAACCTGGTCCCCTTTTCTGATGGATTCTTCAGGCCTAGACAGACTTGGAAGACAGGCCCTAGGACAGTGGGAGGGAGTTAAGTGACCACTGACTGTGGAAGGAAAATGACCTCTACCACTGGGTGCCAGCAGCCTCCCCCGGCTGCCCCCCCCCCCCATCGTGCGACAACCAAACACACCTGCGGACGCTGCCAGAGGGCCCGTGGGGCAAAATCGCTGCTGCTGGAGGCGCCGGGCAAAAGCTATAAGGGAACCCTCTGTACTAACTCATAGGTCTTCTGTAAATCTAAAATTTTTTTAAATCAAGTTCAAAGACATAAAACACAAAGACAAAAGAGATATAAAGCAACAGGAACTCACAGACACTGTCAGTGAGCCCAGAAAACAATACGACAGTTTCTCAAAAAGCTGAATATACACTTATTATGCAACGCAACGGTTCGCTCTTGGGTACCCACCCAGACGGAATGGGAAAGTGTGTCCACACGAAGACTTGCACACGGACGCCCCTCCTATCTCTGACAGCCACGGAGTGGGAAACTGCCAGTGGCCGTCAATAGGGGGCGCACAGAGAAAACACAGGTGATCCGTACAGTGGAGTACGACTCGGGCAACAAAAAGGAAAAGACCACAGGCAAATTTCAAATGCATTTTGCTAAGTAAAAAAAAAGCGGCAGCCAGACATAAAAGAGTACATACCACATGACTTCAAATACATGAAATTCTGAAAACCTTACCACTGAAAAAGAGAGCAGGGCAGTGGTCGTCTGGCTGGCGGTGCCGAGGGAGGTAGGGCTGGCCGCCAGGGGGCAAGCGAGGAAACACGGAGGCGGTGGAGGTGCTCGGACGGGTCTGCATCGACCCAGGCCCGCCTCACTGCTCGCTGTGAGTGGGTGAGTTTGCATGAGACACGTGCCTCAGTGAAGCTGTCTCAGACAGACAGAGACACTGATGAGGGCCAGCCAGGGCACTCGGCAGTGGCTTACAGTGGCCTGGAGGCCTCGGAGAGCACAAAGAGGAACTGGCCAATGGAAAGGGGCCGCTGGCTGCCTGCCTCTGCCCGCTCCTGCGACTCCCTGGCCACCATGCCACTTTCGGCCAAGCGGGCAGACAGTCAGCTGAAGTCAAAAACCCACCTGGATTTTCAGAAAAAGCAGACCAGAAATGTGGAATTCAAAGAAGCAGTTTTTTGGCCAGGCACACTGCAGGAAGAAATCCATCAACTCAAGCCGCCCACAGAGAGGCTCAGACTGGCCCTGGGATGAAAGGTCGAGATCCGGCAGCTGAGAGGTTTGGGAAAGTCGAAACAGACACTAAAAAGTCCCTGATTACATTTCATCGGACCACATTCATGTCACCTCCCCTGGGAAATCAAGCAACTAAGATCCCCGATCTGCTTCTAGGGCCACAGAACGGGGAGGCGGATCTGCATCCGGCCTCGAGTGGTCGCAGGGGTCCGCCCTCTGAAGGAGAGTGAGGAAAGAGGGGGAGAGGGGGCCGGGAGCAGGGGCAGATCCGCTGCAGTGAGTTCTGACGGGAGGGAGCTGACAGTACAAACCAGTTGGTGCTCTGGCACCAACACTGCGGAAAACCTGGCTTCTCTACGTGCCAGGGGCCCCGAGAGGTCCGAGTGGATGGCAGCCTGGAAGCATCCGCCTCGAGAGCTCCCGCTGTCAGCGATGCTAGCGTGAGGACAGCAGAGAGGACGGCGGGTGCGCCTGGGCAACGGGTGGCGAGGAGGGAACGAGGTCGCGCGGGGGAAGCTCAGGGCCCGGGACTCAGCACGTGGCGGCCCTCGCACACGTCAGCCGCCACCGGCATCACTGCAGCACCAAGGAATTGGGGTCAACGTGTCTCCCCAAGAAGGACCCTGCAGTGAGTGACGATGTCCCTGCACACCGACGTTCTGAACAACCGTGGCTAAGAGTGCCTGTACGTATGCGCGGAGCGAGATGCCCGGGGTTCATTAAACAAAAAAAGAGGGTGTAGAATTTTACATGGAGCACGAACCCATGGCCTGACACAAATTATGTTTATGTATACACATGCAGGAGGTGTACACAGACACACACACGTACATGCATACACTCATTTGGGGAAAGATCTGGAGGGACGGACCCTGAACTGTTCATGGGCATTTCCAAAGCTTGTACTGAGGAGAGGGGGCTCTCACTGTCTGATGCCTAAAATCGCCAAGTGTTCCCACAAGGAAGTATCCTTTCCGTGGATTTTTGAAAATATGAAGAAAGAGGGCGGCTCAGCCTTACGTGGTGACGTTCCCTGGAAATGCCACCCCGGCAGTGCCCTTCCCGTGTTCGCTCCCTCTCCCCCTCGCCACGCACCCAGTGACACGCCTGAGCTGAGCCCAGCTCGCTCTGCACTCAGGACAAGAGGCTCGGGGTCCAGGCACGAGAGAGTCCCAGACCCTGCCCTGCGGGAGCCCCCAGGGGCGGCCCAGGAGCAGGCCAGAAAACCGATGGCGCTGATGAACGGTGGCAGGGTTCTTAAGACAGAGGGAGGCACGGGAGGCCGGCGAGCCAGGACCAGGAGACTGAGGATGCGCAGGAGTCGGGCCCCGGAGGGGCAGGGCAGGAGGAGGACATCGGGCCCAGGTGTCGGGCAGCGCAGGCGAGGGCTCTACAACAAGTGTGGCTCACGTGCTGCGGGCCTGTTGGCAGAGCTGGACGCGCTTGGACAGCTGAGGGCGGCGGGAACTCCGTGCTGCCTGCTCCGCTGTTCCATGAGCCTAAAATTGCCTGCAAGAGTGAAGTCGATCAAATAGAGGGAAAAAATGAAAGTGGAACACACACTTTTTCAGACAGACAGAAGCTGTGAGAATCCACTGACAGCAGCATTACACTAACGAGGACCATTACAGGGGGTTCTTGAGGCAAAAGGAAATAAAAAGCACAAAAATGGCAAAATCAGTGGCAAAGATTAGAGGCATTTTTTTCCCATTTTAATTGCTTTGAAGGATAGCGGACTCCCTACAGCGACCGTGAGAACGAGGTACCGTGGGGTTCGCGAGGGCGGGGAAGTGCCGGCGGGAAGGCGGGGCGCGGGGCGGGGCGCGGGGCGGGGCTGCTCCGCTCGAGGTTCTGACGCGCAGCGCGTCGCACCTACGCACCGCGTCGCACCTACGCACCGCAGCGCCGCTGCAGCCACGCGTACGTCATGGTAAGTTAAAAATTCCTAAACAACCGGTAATGATTTTTTAGAAGACGTATAACTAATAAGTTAACCAATAGCAGAGATCAGCTGGAATTATTTTTTTAAATGCATTTTCCTTAAAAAGGCAGGAAAGCAGCAAGAAGAGGTGAGACAAGTAGCAAACAAGTCGCAGGCTGGTGGGCTCACACCAAACCACACCAACGGCAACGTCCAGTGCAAACGCTCGGGTCTCAACAGACGGTCTGAACATTCAAACTAAAAGGCAGAGAGTGTTACATTGGATTTTTTTAAAAAAGCACAACCCAACTACCTACAATAATCACACTTGAATTATAAGACATAGATAGGTTAAAAATAAATGGGCAGAAATATACCACATTACCTTTAAAGCAAGTTGGATGTATACATTAATACCAGACACCGTAAGGTTCCGGAAAAGGAGTATTACCGGGGATAAAGAGGGACATCACACAGTGATAAAGACGGCAATTTGAGGAAACAGAACATGCTAAATGTGTCTGTACTCGAGAACAAAGCTTCAAAATACACAAAATAAAAACTGTTGGAACTGAAAGAAAAAATAGATATATCCACAAGCATACCTGCAGATTCCACATTCTTCTCAGTAAATGACGGAGCATAAGTAAGAATATAGACGATGTGAACAGTGTTTGGAACCAACGTGACGCAACTGGTATTTATAAGATACTCTACCCCAAAACATTGCGATGCACAGGGAACGTTCACCAGGGAACAGCAGACTGAGCCATAAAATAAATCTCAACAAATTTTAGAAGAGATAAAAGAAGTATATTCTCTGACAAAAAAAGACAAACTAAGAATCAAATAACACAAAAAGACCTGGAAAACCCTCAAATGTTTGGAAATTAAACAACACACTTCTAAATAACCCATTGATTAAAAGAAAAATCATTACAGGCATTGATAATACTTTATACTGAAAGGTAATGAAATATATCAGAACTTAAGGATGAAGATAATAGAATATGAAAGTATCAGAGTACTTCAAGCAATGTTACAATGAAAAATGCAGACGTTATCAAAGAAAGGCCAAAAATATAAAGAGTTAAGCATCCCTCACAAAAGGAATAAGAGAACAGCAGTTATATTCCCACAAAAAATCTCCAAGGAAGAAAATAATGCAGATTAGAGCAGAGATTATTGAACTAAAAAGGGAACACACAATAGCAAACATCAAAGCCGAAACTTGATGCTTTGAAATAACTGATCGAGTTGATGATCTCCTGGTAAGAATGTTCTGGGGGGACAGAGTAAAGGCAACAATAACCAATAACAGGGTGGGAAACGGGGCCGTGCTACAGATTTTATGGACAATAAAAAGAAAATTATCATTTTCTAACACACAATGAAATAACAGATCTAAGCAATAATGTTTGTGACCACTAACATCATCAAAGAAACGCTGGTGAGGAATTTTATACAGAAGGAAGGTTGGTGAGGAATTTTATACAGAAGAAAGCTCAATGAAGAATTTTATACAGAAGGAAGGTCAGTGAGGAATTTTATACAAAAAGAAGGTAGTGAGGAATCTTATATAGAAAGAAGGCCAGTGAGGAATTTTATACATAAGGAAGGTTGGTAAGGAATGTTATACAGGAGGAAGGTCTGTGAGGAATTATACACAAAAAAAGGTTGGTGAGGAATTTTATACAGAAGGAAGGTTGGTGAGGAATTTTATACAGAAGGAAGGTTGGTGAGGAATTTTATACAAAAAGAAGGTCAGTGAGGAATTTTATACAGAAGGAAGGTCAGTGAGGAATTTTATATAGAAGAAACATCAGTGAAGAATTTTATATAGAAGGAAGGTCTGTGAGGAATTTTATACAGAAGGAAGGTCTGTGAGGAATTTTATAGAGAAGGAAGGTTTGTGAGGAATTTTATACAGAGGGAAGGTCTGTGAGGAATTTTATAGAGAAGGAACGTTGGTGAGGAATCTTATATAGAAAGAAGGCCAGTGAGAATTTTATACAGAAAGAAGGTCAGTGATAAATTTCATATAGAGGGTAGGTTGGTGAGGAATTTTATATAGAAGGAAGGTCTGTGAGGAATTTTATACAGAAGGAAGGTTGGTGAGGAATTTTATAGAGAAGGAAGGTTGGTGAGGAATTTTATACAAAAAGAAGGTCAGTGAGGAATTTTATACAGAAGGAAGGTCAGTGAGGAATTTTATATAGAAGGAACATCAGTGAAGAATTTTATATAGAAGGAAGGTCTGTGAGGAATTTTATACAGAAGGAAGGTCTGTGAGGAATTTTATAGAGAAGGAAGGTTGGTGAGGAATTTTATACAGAGGGAAGGTCTGTGAGGAATTTTATAGAGAAGGAACATTGGTGAGGAATCTTATATAGAAAGAAGGCCAGTGAGAATTTTATACAGAAAGAAGGTCAGTGAGAAATTTCATATAGAAGGTAGGTTGGTGAGGAATTTTATATAGAAGGAAGGTCTGTGAGGAATTTTATACAGAAGGAAGGTTGGTGAGGAATTTTATAGAGGAGGAAGGTTGGTGAGGAATTTTATACAAAAAGACGGTCAGTGAGGAAAATTATACAGAAGGAAGCTCAGTGAAGAATTTTATACAGAAGGAAGGTCAGTGAGGAATTTTATACAAAAAGGTCAGTGAGAAATTTTATTCTAAAAGAAGGTCAGTGAGAAATTTTATATAGAAGGAAGGTTGGTGAGGAATTTTATACAGAAGGAAGGTCTGCGAGGAACTTTATACAGAGGGAAGGCTGGTGAAGAATTTTATAATGAAAGCATCTTGCACCTTCATCCACCGCTCAATAAGAACCTGTCTAAAAGAAGTACACAAAACAACAAATGAAGCATTGTTTAAAAACAAAATTTGAAACAGAGTGTAATCGAGTCTCCATGTATTATTTTCAGTTTACAGAAAATACAGAAAAGAAAGGGACATGTTAAATTATACCATGAGTATAACGACCACCAAATCCAGACTGTGGAAAATTCTATAAGACTAATGGCCCCCTCAATAAATAAATGGTGCAGGGGGGAGATGAGAGGAATAATCAATTAGAGAGTTAAGGAGATTTAAGATCAAAAGGAGAAAACCGTAAACAAAGAAAGGCTTCAGAGATACATCAACCTAATGAAATGTGTGGATGTTATTTGGATGGCGATTCAAACCGACCAACCATGAAAGGACATTGTGGAGACAGCCAGGGAAACCTGAAGGGGGGCAGGTGGACAAGCCTCCCTCCTGGAAGCTTCTACCGCTTACCTGGTTGAGAGGGATAATAACTCTGGTGTTATCTTTAAGTCTTTAACTGGATAAAATGATACGACGTCCCCAAATTCCTTTACAATACACCAGCAGAAAAGCATAAAAATTCTACAGAGAAAATAATCACATTTTATTGGCACTTTAAGAAAACATACATAAAAGGAAAGAGATACCATGTTTATGACGTCTAAATATTGTCAAGAGGGCAATTCTCTCCAAATCGACCAGCAGGTTCTATGCAAACCCAATCGAAATCCAAACAGTGTGTTGTTTTGTCTTGTTTTACGGTTTTGAATCTGTTTTGTCTTGTTTCGGCCTGAATCTGATGAGCTGATTTTGAAATTTATACAGAAATGCAAAGGATCAAGAATAACAAGACCTGTGGAAGAAGAAAAACAAGGTGGAAAGTCTCGCTCAATCTAATGTCGAGACTTACGACAAATCTCAAGTAACGCAGACGGTGTGGTGTCGGCTGGCGGGGAGACAGAGCCCTGGAAGAGGGGACGGCCCAGACAAAGCCCGTCACAAGCAGGTGCAGGACCATGACAGCCAGCACTGGAGAAAGAATGTGTTTTTGGCAAGTGGCACCGTGACAGAAAAATGAAGCTGGACCTCTCTTTCCCACAGTGAACCAAAATTAAAATCAGGTAGCTTATAGGTCTAAATGTGAAAGAAAAAACCAAACATGAGCCTTTAGACCCATGTAAAAGAATATGTTTATGATCTTGGAGTGGAGGAAGACATTTTGAAAAAGCTTCACAATGCATTAAGGATGAAGGACAATGTGGACAGATGCAACACAGCTCAGGTCACTGGGCGGCCACGGGGAGAGCTACAGCAGTGGCCACAGGACGAGGGGAGAAGGCCCCCCAGAACTGACACAGGCTCAGAATCTAGACTTGACAAAGAGTTTCTACAGGTTAATAGGAAAAAGATAAACAATCCTTTTTTTAAACAGCCAAAGAAGGAGGAGGAGGAGGAGGAGAAGGAGGAGGAGGAGGAGGAGGAGAAATAATACAGATGTCCAACAAAGCTATGAAAAGGTATTAAGACTTCTAGGGAAGGAAAATATGAATGTAAATCACAAAGTGATATTGTATTATATACAACCACACTGCCAGATGGGCTAAAACTATTAAAGCTGGCAATACCAACTGGCAGGGAAATTGTGGGGCAAAGGCAGGCCTGTGCACGGATCCCCTACTTTGGGAAACTGGCTTCACGAAGGTAGAAAGTTAGTGCGCCCAGCAAGCTGTCATTCTCTCCCGGATGTGCAGAAATGCTCACTGCGTGCACCCAGACACAAAACTGTTCGAAACCATGAAAAAACTGGAGCGACTGGAACAATGGGGAGGGGGGTAGATAACGGAACTCTGCAGCAAGAACCAACTCCCGCTACATGCCAACCACAAAATAACATACCCCTAGGAGGTCGCATATTTCAAGTTCAGAAACAATAAAATTAAATCGTATTATTGGAAGGCAGATATTTAGGTGCTAAAAGTGAGAGAAATCAAGGATGTGATAAAGATAAAAACCAGCTGGTGGGGCCCGCCTGGCTGGGAGGAAGTGGTCATCGGGAATGGGGGCACATTTCCTGGATGACTTACGTAAATGGCTACGTAGGAACCTGCTTCATCAAAATTCCTACACTTTCCCTGTGTACTTTATCCAATTATCCATTGGTGTTATGTGTCACAACAACAGAAATTTTACAGAAAGTTGAAGAAAAGAGAGAGTAAAGAAGAAAAATCATTTGATAACCTCAATAGATGTGAAAGCAGCATTATATAAAATTCAGACCTCATTGAGGGTTTTTAAAACTCTTAGTTTATTCTTTTAAAAAATAACCTCTACTCCTCAAAAATGTCAACTATATCATGAAAAGTAAGGAAAGACTAAGAAACTGTCAGAGATTCCAAGAAACGAAAGAAACACAAAAATTAAATGCAGTGCCTGATGCCGGACTGGATTCTAGAACTAAAAAACCAACCAAAAAACCGGACATAAAGGACACTATTAGGATCATTGGAAAAGTTTGATTGAAATCTCTGTATTAGACAACAGCATTGTGTCAGAGTCAAAGCTCCTGATTGTGACCATTGTGCGGTGATGACACACGTGAATGGAGCGCGTCCCTGTTCTCGGAAGCGGGCACAATGAGTATTTAGAGGGAAGGCGACATGACATCAACAACCCACTCGCGGTGAAGAAGGGGAGAGAGAGAAAATGATCAATCAAATGCAGTAAAACGTTCACAATTGGTGAATCTGAGTAAGGGTTATACAGGAATTCTTTCTAGTTTTAAACCTTTTCTGGGTGAAGTATTTCTAAAAGTTTAAAAATAATCTTTAGGGAACGAGATATGAAAGAATGTAAACCATAAATATGAATTTTCTGAAGCTGGTAAGAGGAAGCCACTAGACATGAGAAACGAGATAGCAAAGGGAGAAATGAAACTCTCACTTCTCACAGATGACACCGGTGCGGTGGGTATTGTACAGAATCTGAAGGATCCACAGGAGAGTTGTTAATCAGTAAACTTGGCCAATCATGGGAGATAAAAATCCATTTACCTGTTATCAGCAACAATTAGAATATAAATTGCAAGAAATTACACAATTTACAGGAGCCAAAAAGAGCAAACACCTAGAACTAAGCCTAACAAGACACAGATGTTTGCGACAAAAAACAATGTAGTTGTTTCGTATTGGTGTGAACACACAGAGGGAGAAATTGAAGAGAATCATTAAAAATAGCAATACGAGAAAACAAAACACTGTAAAGATGTCGCATCTTTACAAACTGGTTTACAGGTGCACCGCAGCCCCATCGAAACCCCGGCGGAGGCGGATGACCCGCTGCCGGCTCAGCTCTGGAAGGCGCTGGGAACGCCAAGGGCCAAGGGCAGCCGGGACAACCTTGAAGAACAGGGTGGGAGGAGGTCTTCCCCCTGACACCAAGACTTTGAGGATGAAGTCACAGAGACCAGACAGGTGCTCCTGGCACAATGGCAGGTCAACTGACCCACGGAGCAGACTAGAGAGTCCAGAAACGGACACTGGGTTTAAGGCACAGGTGGTGCTGTGGAGCGCACACGACAGGTGGTATTTTTCTCACAGTGGCGCTGGGTCCACCGGCACCACGCAGAAAGAAATGAAACCCAGCTCCGGCAGCACGTCGTACACAGACAGAAAAGCAATTCCAGGTGGACCGCGGATCTGAATGCGGAAGGTAAAACAAATAAAACTTCAAGAAAGCAATATAAGAAAATACCTTGGTGGCCTTGGGGGAGGCAAACGCTTCTTACACACAACATGAAAAGCACTAACCATAAAAGAAAAGACGGACAGATCGTGAGCGACATTTAAATTAAGATGTGCTCATCAGAAGACGCCATCCAGAGTACCATCATTTCTCCGAGCTGTACAATTGGGATAATAACTGGCCTCACTCAGTAGCGATTGCTGGGAGCCTGCAATGATTTAATAGATGTAAAGACATGGAATATAATTTTTTAAAGTAAGAGTGAGTGGGAAGTAAGGAAAGAGACTCAGCAAGGAGCATCCGGTCTTGGGGAAGCGTGGTGTCCCTGGGGGAAGTGGGGAAGGAAGGCCACAGGTGGCGACAAGGCGGTCTGGAAGGAGACCTGCGAGGTCTGTGGGTGCAAGGAAAGGGTGTGTGCAACGGCAGGGTGGGGGGTGCGGGTCTGGGCAGACCCTAAGCTTAAAGGCACACCCTAGTTTCTGCTTTCTTCGTGGCACATGGGGCCAGGCCACCTGCAACAGTCAGAGGCACAGTCTGGGCCTGGCACCACAAGGAGCGACCTCAGATCACGGCAGGGCCAGCTGCAGGGAAGGCCCCGAAGCCCGCGCAGTCCTCAGCCAGGGGCCGGCAAGGCTACCAGGGGCCCTTCCCAGTCCACGGAGTGCCTCGCCTCTCCAAGTGCGCAGGCGCAGAAGAAACCAGGGCGCCATCCTGGGGGTCTACACACCAGCCAACGTCAGCCCCGTTTCCTTCCGGGCCCACCCGGCGGTCGGTAAGACAGGAATGAGCGCCCGGGAGAAGCCTAGTGCCAGGGTGCCATTCAGGCGGAGTCCCGGCGCCCTGGGGACGGGCTGCATGCCACTTCCTCCGTGCGTCCCCTCGGTGCCGTCCGAGAGAGGCGGCTGCCGGTGTCAGCGCAAAGCACGCCCACGGAGGGCCGTGAGCGTGCGAGGGGCAGGCGGCGCGGCTGACCGCGCACTTCCCCAGGCGAGTGAGGGCGGCAGGCCGTCCTGGCCGGGCACGTCCGGGAAGGCTGTTACCCTCACGCTGCCACGCTCCCGCCACAGTCTCCAAACCCATCTGCAGGGGGGGGGGGGTGGGGGACACACTGGTCAGGGTGCGTCTCCTGCGACAAGTCGCACTCGGGCCGAGACGTGGCCTCGCAGCTCGCTCTCCACGTCCACGGCCGAAGCCTCCGAGGCTGCAGACCGGACGGCGTCTGGACTGGCCGGAGCAGGCTCCTCCCTCGGGAGAAGGGTGCCGGGCCCAGCGTCATGGAGACAATGGATCGCCCTTCCAGTGCCGGCGTCTAAGGCCTGAGCCACCGCTCGTCCCTGTGGACGGGGACCTCGGAAGCGCGTGCACAGAGAGGCTCGCCCCGGGAAAGTGCCGTGGCCTTCCGTGCAAACAGGTTTAAAATGGCCGAAAGAAGCAGGAAAAGCTCGGGCTCACACCCACGCCTCGGGCGCCGCACAGCACAGCGTGGTCACTGCTGGCACAACAGCAGAGGCCCCAGCGGGCGGGCGGCCGGGCAGGAGGATGGCGACCCAGACAAGGCCGTCGGTGGGAGGCTCACGCCCCACAGGCCTCTGTGCGAGGGGCCAGGCACCGGCCGCAGTTTTTCCCAGCGGACTCCTGTAGGTCAGTAACCGGCACCTACTGAAAGTTCACGCGTGCAAGGGCCACTCACAGAAGGTTCAGGAAGGAGCATGCATGTGTAGGAAAAACACGCAACACTCCCAACGCTTGGTATCTCTGCAGGGAAATGCCCGCGGGGTGGATGGCCCCACCGGCCGCAGCCAACCTGACCTCAGTCCCGTGAGCGAGCTGTCTGGGCACCCCGGACAGACCCGGGGTGGGGGGACGTGCACCCTCTGCCCCAGGGGTGCCGCCGGGCACCGCAGACGTGCCTGGAAGGGGATTTGAACCCTCGAGGGTTCCGGCAGCAGTTTCTGCATTCCAGGAGCCGAGGGTGTCCACCCACAGCGGCCCAACTCCTCACTCAGCACAGGGGGCGCCAAAGGGTCCTGAGGCCCACCCACGTGCATCACGTGTCAGCCCACCTGTGCACGTCACGGGTTAAGAACTGCTGTTTTAAAGCAACAGAAAACACGCAGGCCCTCCAGAAACTGTTTATCGGAGAACTAAAGAACCTGCCGATTAGTCCCATAGAAGAGCAACTGTTACTGGAGAATATTAATGACTCTACCACATTAACCGTATAAAACCACACTCACTGCGGACAGGGAAATAAGAGCCACGAAACGGGGCATAATTACTGCTCGTTATTGGCTGCGCCCTACACGGCAGGAGCTGCAGAGCTTTCCGAGCAGCAGCAGCTCAGTGAACCCCGACAATAGCCCCGTTGCTCCCCTATTTCTGCTTTGCGGGCTCAAGCCTCAGAAAGCCGCTGCGAGTTGCACAGCGACGCGGGAGCGGCGGTCAGATCTGGGCTCGGAAGGACCCCAGACGCTGCACGGCGCCGCACCATGGAGAGGACGCCCACATCGTGAGTTTAATGTTCTCGAAGCCCCTCCCACCGCCACCAGTTGGGGCACCAGGCACAGCGGCCTCCTCGGCTCCTCAGGGTCCACAGCCCTTTGTGTCCACGTTTGTTCCGTCCCACCGCCGGGAACACAGCCGACTCCTCCGCCCTGCCCCGCCCTGCCCACCGCCCCCCAGCGTGGGTGTCAGTGTCCAAAAGAGCCCCCGGGGTCACGGCCCTCAGGAGATGGCCAGTCTTCGGTCCCAGCCCTCCTGGGGCCCTGGGCTCTTCCGTCCCGACCCTGCCCACGGAGGGGCTGCCACCGGTGTCACAGCCGCCGGCGGGGGTGCTGTGGCCCCAGCGCCAGTGCGGTGCCTGACGGACAGGGCGTAGGTGCCCGGTAAAAAGCAGTGATATGAGGGGCCGATACCACAGACAGAAACTTAGGTGAATGGAAACGAGCACCCAGAAACTGAGCGTTAGGACGCAGAGTCCTGAGGAAGCAGGAAGGAGCCTGAGCCTCCCTTCACAGCCCAGGGAGCAGACGGGCCCCAAAGCCGGGCTCTGAGAACTCACAGCCCTGCACCCCAGCCAGGTGCTCCTTCCAGGGCTGTGCGGGAAACTCCGCTAAGATGAAGGCTAACAGAACAAACAGCCGAAGGGACAGGCCACCGTCCAAAGACGTCAGAAGACCCTCACGGTTCCCACGGCCAGGAAACCGGATGGGCCATCGGTGCAACCTCGCCTTCTAGGCACCGACCGACCCCAGAGACGGGAACACAAAGAGGCAGAGGTCTGGGAGGGCACCCCGCCCGGTCGCCAGGGGGTTTCCAGCCACAGGGAAGGAAGGGTGAGCAGGCCGAGGGGGCTGAGTTTGCAGGGAGGGAGCCGCAGGGCCGGCAGGGAGGCTCCGAAGCTGTTGCAGAGGACCCGTCTGTGCACCCAGAAGAGAAAACCCCGAGGCCGGGGAGGAAGCCCGCGGACAGAGGCCACAGGCCCGCCCTGGGCTCCAGGTTGCTATGCAGGCCACGGGAGGCCTGCTCGGGCCTGCCCGGCACGTGCCAATCAAGCCCCAGCAGAATCCAGCCCAATCGGAGAGTGTTTTCTACACGTCACAACAAAATCCAGCAGCTCTGGGTTTGTACAGTTTGTGTGGTGAAGTCTAAAACCCCCAAATTCTTAATGCCTGGCACCTACCCAATATTACCAAGCCTGAAAAGAAGTCAAATAATACAATATAACCATAACCAGGAAACATGAATAAACGGAAATAATCCAAAAAATATCAGAGAGGAGGGAATTAACAGAAAATGATGTTTACATAGCAATCAAAAGAATGCTCCGTATGTTCCAGAAAGGTGTGCTGGTGTCCAGGGGGGAAGCAGAGAGCTGAGAAGCACCTGGCCGGTGCTGACAAGGCACTGTCAAGGCCTCGCTCTTGACCAGCGGTCCCCAACCTTTTTAAAGATTTTATTTATTTATTTTTAGAGAGGGAAGGGAGGGGGAAAGAGAGAGAGAGAGAGAAACATCAATGTGCGTTTGCTGGGGGCCATGGCCTGCAACCCAGGCATGTGCCCTGACTGGGAATTGAACCTGCGACACTTTGGTTCGCAGCCTGAGCTCAATCCACTGAGTTACGCCAGCCAGGCAGGCCCCGACCTTTTTAGCCCCAGGGACCAGTGTCACTGAAGTCCATTTCCCCATGGACAGAGGGTTGGGTGGTTTCAGGATGATTCGGGGGCATGACAGTCAAGCAAGCTCACCCCCTGCTGTGCTGCGCAAGGTGGGGGTGCAGGGGTGGGGGGAGGTTGCCTAACAGGCCCGGCTCTGAACAGGCCCTGACCGGTACTGCTCCACCAGCCAGAGGCCGGGGCCCTGCTCTAGGCTTTGTCCAGTGGGAAGCCACGGACCTGTCGACCTGGGCAGCTCAGCCTTCTGGGCAAACACGCACTCACGAGAACAACTGACCCGCCATTCTGACTCCTGCCCTAACGCCGGCCCCCCTCCGCATCCCCCTCCCTCCTTCCCCAGCCCCGAGCAGGTCCCCAGAGGAGCGAGTGCTTTGCTCAACTGTGTCTAACCTGCCCCGCCCCTAGGGTCTCCGACAACTTACGGTGGTGAGGCTGCAGAGAGAGGACGCCCCTCCCTCCAAAACAACAAAACTCACTTAAATTTAGACAAAACATTTAGCCTGGACCAGCATGGCTCAGTGGGCTGGGAATGGTCCCGAGAATCAGAAAAGGTCGCCGGTTCAGTTCTGGTCAGGGCACGTGCCTGGGCTACGGGCCGGGTCCCCCGTCGGGGGCGTACCGGAGGCGGCTGATTGACGTTTCTCTCTCACGTCTGTGTTCCTCTCCCTCTCTCTCTCCCTCTCTTCCCCTCACTCTACAAATAAATAAAATCTTTAAAGAGCTGGCAAAAACCTTTACAATAAATAAATAAAATAAAATACAGTATCTTAAAATATAGAGAGGCAAGATGACACCTGTGATGTGGCAAGCAGGCAGCTTGAGACCCGAGAGAAAGCACTCAGGAGAAGTGTGCACTCCACGGCCGGCACGCTGGGGTCTGCGGCACTGGACTTCTGGTGCGCAGAAAAGATGAAGGGAGTGAGCTTGAAACGAGTCCCGACGATAGAACAGTCGTGGGAAGGGGACTTCAGTTATGATGGGAGTCGGCGGGGAGCCACTCTTCAAAAATCGAAACCCCGGGCCTGTGTGGCCCTCGACTGTAGCGTCCAGACTTCCACCCCTGCCCACGCGGGACCCCCACTGCACTGGAGAGGGTCACCGCCCGCGTCCACTCCCATTTCGGGCACGCCAGCTGAAGCAAGAAAGACGCCGTTCTCAGGAGACTGCCGCAATCCAATAAGCATCCGATTCCATGGAAGCATCCCTGCTGAAGGTAATCAGGCAATGACAATTTTCAGACCATACATGATCACAAACCATCCAGAAGAGGAAGAGTCAGCAGACACAACGAATGAGAATTTGTACCCCGAGACTAGAAATATTAGAAAAATCTGAAATCTGAAAATCTGAAATCTGATAGTTCAAAATCTGAACTATCAAATAATTATGCATAGAATGAGCAGGATAAAAAAAATAGACATCTTAAACAGAAAAGAGGAGAGTGAGCGGTGGGAGGAACAGGCACACCTGAGAAAGAACCAAGTGGAAATGAAAACTAGAGGCAATGGAGAATTCAGCAGCTGGCTGAAACAGCAGCTTAGACGGAGCTCAGGAGAGAGTCAGTGAGCTGGAGGACCGGGCTGGCCACGCCCCCACAGCGCTGCTCGGGGGAGGAGTCGAGAGACGCTGGACAGCCAGCAGGCGCGGGAAGAACGGAGAGCTGAGGTCTCAGACAAACCCAACAGGAGTTGCGGAGGAGGGCTTAGCAGAAACAGGAAGAGGCAAAATGCAAAGAGAGAATGGCTAACAATTTTCCAGGATGGAAAAAAAAAAAAAAGATGAATGTTCGGTCCGAAGAATTACAAATCCTGAACTGAATGATTAGCAAAAATCCATACTCGATTGTAGAACACCAAGGACAAAACAAAAGCATCTAAAGAAAACAAAAATGGAAGATTATATCCCAGATCTCCCCCTTAAAAGGCCTCAGAGGCATCACACACAGCCAGCAGGAGGCGGGGTCCCCAGTCAGATCCCAGCCCTGCCTCTCAGGGGTTTTTTGTTAACTCTGGGCAAGTACCCGACGCCGCTTCCTCACCCCAAAGTGGGCGCCGGCCTCAGAGGGCTGTAGTGTCCATAAAACGACATCAGACAGGCGGTCGCACGGACGTCGTTATACAGCACGTGGCACCCACAAACACTCTGAAAATCGCAGCTGCCAGTATCATAAGGGAACAGCTGGCCCGTTCTACCACTCCCAGTTCCTGGGTTTCCATCTCTCGTGTGCAGAGCGACCACAGACCCTAGAAGGTGTGTGTGGGGGGGAAGGGAGAAGAAGGGGGACTCCTGGAAAGAGAAACACCAGGAAGGGGGTGCCTCTCTATTAAACTGAGCCCAAATTCTAACTCGCCCAAAACTGTGATTCGTGTGGCAGACTCCACGGCACAGCTAAGGCTAAGAGGACTGGACTGACATTTGGGGCTTTATCCACCAGAGGAGGTAACAATTTGACCTCAGTCAATGTAGGTCCCTACTAAAACAAAGCAAAACAATGCAACCAACACTTTTTGAATTCATGTAGCAGAATTCAGAGATTTTACAACACGTAAGATTCACAATATCCAGGTTACAATCCAAAATTACTCAAGAAAGGAAGAACAAGAAAATGGGAACTAGTTAAAATAGAAAAAAATCCAAACAGATTGAGTCTAAAAGAACCCAAATGTTGGAATTATAGAGAAGGATTTTAAAGCTATTATTATAAAATGCTTATGGATATAAAGGAAAATATGCCTATAATGAGTGAAAAGATAAGGACTCCCAGCAAAGAACTGTTAACTGTAAAAAGACACCAAATAAGAATTCTACAACTGAAACAGTATCGGAAACTTACAAATTCATCGCACGGACTTAACCAAATGGAGATGACAAAGGCATGGCCCCAAAGGCCCCACACTTGGTGAAAGAAATAAATGCACAGAATCAAGGGCCTCGGCAAACCCCAGGAAGACGAACGCACGGAAAAATCACACCTAGACACACCCCGGTCACGCTGCCAGACCGCTGCAGACGCTCATCGCGAAGGCAGTGAGAAGAGCAGCGCCACGCGTGAGGGGAGACGGCCCCAACCGTCTGCGGCTCCTCCCTGCAGCAGCGCAGGCGGAGGGCCTTGGAAACGCGTCTTCAAAAGATCGATCCACAGCTTCATAACCTGTGAAATGTCCTCCTGGAATGAGGATGAAATAAAAACATTGTGAGAGCTCAAAGAAAAAAAAACCCTAAGAATTTATTTTTCATACACCCTTTCAACACAGCCAGCCGACGCAGGCTGCAGAAATGCTAAAAGCACTGCAGGCTGGAGAGGCATGTTACCGTTTGGAAATGTTGTCTGCAAAAGGAACTGAGAGCATTGGCCATGGCACATATGTGGGAAGATATTTTTAAAAGTATTTTTTCCTCTTAATTTCTTGAAAACACATACGCTGCTTTAAAGCAAGACAAAGCAAAAATTGTAGCTTTGCACTGTGGAATTTATAACCTATGCAGATGAACTGCATAATGAAAACGGTAACACCAAGTAGGAGAGTAATGATTGGAACCACGCCGTTGTCAGGTTTCAGCGTTTTACATAAAGTGGCGCATTATTAACTCTGAGGAGACTGTTTCTAGCTCCATGGCTAAACCCGCTGGCCCTTTAAACCCCGGGACTGTGTCATATAAAGACATTGATTTCTATAGAAATCAGTCTCCCGAGACTTTGATTACCAGGATTCAATTCATGAGAGTCGAGCAGCCCCTGAGAAAGCTGAGAAAATCTAGTTTCCACAAGAATGAGGTGCAGCAAGTAAGCAGCTTCCAGCCGCCTGGAGCTGCACCCACGTGAGGTATAAAGCAACCGGGACGCTAATTCATTCACTTCTGCTGGAAGAAATGAGAGCTCGTAGCTACGGAAAAGAGAGGAGGCAGGTCAGGAGCTATAATATCACTGCTAAAATAAAGTGATGCATTCTAATAATCAATACAAAGTACAGGACTTAATCAAAAATATTCAATCACCCCCAAAATGAATAGAGTAGAATTAAATTTTGGTAATACATAGTATATATGGAAGGAGGGGAGAAGAGAGGAAAGAGATGTTCAATTCATTTAAAACAGTAAGAAATGTGAATTCTCGGGACTTGTTTCCTTTTAAGATATGGAATCGCAGCTGCAGTCTCACCCAGAACAAAGAGCCGGGCTACCTGCCTGCTTCGGCTGCAGCATGGTTCTGCAGCGACAGCCTGCGGGGGCCACGCGCAGCCGGGAGACCCGCTTCCATCCTGCCCCCTAGCGGGCTCCACGCTCTCGGACCGCAGCCTGGACCCAGCCAGCCCGGCTGCGAGTCCTGTCTCCTGGCCTCCGAGGACCAGCAGCTGGGGACCACACATCCCCAACAAGGGTGACCCATGGAGGGTCCACTCAGTGTTGCTAAAGCACACAGTGGTTTACGAGACGCCAGGCCCGGCCTCGGGTCGGGGCAGAGGTGGCCTCTTCCTGCGGCCACGGCATGGGCACCGCCCCACTGCGGGGGGTCCTCCCTCCCCGGCGCAGCGCAGCCGCGTCGGGCGAGATCCTGACTGTGTGCTCTCTTATTCTTGTACATTGTGGTGAAGTATCGCATTGAACGACTGATACAAGTCTTCTAAAACGTGTTTAAAGGAAGAACACAGGTGGTGAACCGACAAAGCAGAAACAGGGAGCCAGGGCGCAAGCGACCCGCCTCCGAACAGCGCGGCGCTGGCGCAGCCCAGGGACCGTTCCCAGGGACAACATCGCATCCACACGCGACGGCTGTGCCGCGCAGGCCAGTGCCGAAAGTCACCTGGTTTTTTTTTTTAAATATGCAGGCGATTTCTCTCACCAGAATCACCATCCTAGCCGCTTTCAGGATTAGAAAGTCCTGCTTGAGTCCACATGAATGAGATTCTCCGTGGGATTATCACTACCTGCCTGCGTATAACACATCAGATTTTTTTTAAGATTTTATTTATTTTTTTTAAGCAGAGGGGAAGGGAGAGAGAGAGAGGGAGAGAAACATCCATGTGTGGTTGTGGACCCCTCGCATGTCCCCTCCTGGGGAACCTGGCCCCCAGTCCAGGCCTGTGCCCTGACTGGGAGTCGAACCAACCACCCTTTGGTTCGAAGGCCGGCACTCAGTGCACCGAGCCACACACATCCGGTTTTTCTGACGACTCCGTGGAAGCACCTGTGCGCTAACACGGGCACACGAGCAAGGGCCGAGCCTGCTCCCCGCCACGAGCACACATGCCAGCAGCATCTCTAAGTCGGCGGTGAGGGTGCTCCCCCCAGGCGCGGTGACCGGCACCGTCTGCCCGTGACGTTGTCATGCTCCTCTTCTGGTAAGCCTTCAGGGGCCCACGGAGCCGGCCGGAGGGACTGCACAGCAGCAGAGCAGGACCGCAGCCGCAGCACCGCTGGCGCCGCCACTTTCTGTTGCGGGGGCCGTGCACAGTGGGCGGTCAGCTCCCTGGATGCCAAGGGCACCCACCCTCTCCCCCAGTGATGACAGTCAAAGATGCCTGCAGACGCCATCCCCGCAGAGAACTGCTGTGAAGAGAAAGGTAGAACAGGTATGGCTACCTGAGCAAGCCCTAGGGAGTGGGTGGACCCAACGGGGGAGGGGCTTCGGGTTAGCAGAACTGGTCTGACCACCTTGCCTCTCCGACCTCAGGCCCCACGCCCCTCCCCCACCTCCTCCGGCCAGAATCTCCAGTCCCTTCCACGGCTGAGGGCTGTTGCAGGCCTGGTCCTCTCTGATAACTCCCTTTTCCTCTCTCGAATCTTCACCCGCCCATTCTCTCAGCGAGACGCGCCCTGCCCACCTTAGAGTGACGCTGCAAGCCTCCCACGGACGCCCGCCTGACCCTGACCTACCGTCTATTTTTCCAGAGAGCTCCTCACCCTCTGACACACGTTCACTGCTGACGCTCACCGCTCGCCGGCGGAGGGCTCCCTGCCCTCTGCCCTCTGCCCCTGCGCCCGCACCCACGGCAAACCTCTGTGGCTGGCTCGGTGACAGGCCTGGCACCCAGCAGGCACTCACCCAAAGCTGCTGCGTGAATGAACGGATCAGTGAACGGGGAGCGTCTGCCGAGCAAGCGTGTCGTGCCTCCTGACGGTGGCAGTAGCACATAAAATGCCTCTGGCTCTCAAGAAGAATTTTCTAGAATGTACATTTGTGGCCACTGCTAAGAGAGCATGTTGTCTGGCAACTGCTCACAAGAACCACAGCGGAATCACAAGCAGCCCAGCAAGTTCAGGTCACCCGGAGGCACAGGAATCTTAAGTGTTCCCGTTAAAAATGAAATCTGAAGTAGCACATAAATAATTCCTTGTTCAAGGTTTTTCATTGTATTTCCTCACCTTTGAAAGAAGTAAGTTACCTACTCCGTGCATAAAAGCTTCGCATCCTGCAGAAAAGCGAAGCTGTCTTAAAGAAAACCAGTTTCTAATAGAGCCTTTAAGCCCTCTCGGTTCCATTTAAAATGCAACAGCAGAAACCCCGGCCACACGGCCTCCATGTGCTCCCCACACCATGATGGCCTTCTGAGCAGAGGCTGCCAAGTTTCTGGCCCGTGTTCGGTTCACTGGCAAGTCCACACAGGACAGCACCAACCCTTTTCCAAAAACGATGAGTAATTTACAGCTAACAACGATCAGCAGGAGAAGGAAGGGCTCGGGAGAACTGGCAGTCTGATGCACGCACAGGGGTGAGGGGCGTCTCCCAGCATTCCTTGTGCTCAGCACCGGGTCCCCGGCCACACCCCCACCTGCCACCGCGTCTCCCCGAACTGTACACCTGTACACGTCCGGTGGCTCTGCTGCATCACACTCGGCAGCTGTGGCTGCCACCTGCCCTCCAGGGGGATAGTCCGAGGTCGGAAACCCGGCTCACCAGCTCCGAGACACATAGCTCCCCTCCACCGTCCGACCGAACGCAGCGCAGTCCTGCAGCAGGAGCCTGGCGCTCGCTCCGCCAGCGCCAAGACCGAGCCCTTTCCAGTGACCTCCCGGTCAGTGTGCGAAGAACCACGGGGTCTAGTGGCCTTGGACCCTGATGTTAGGGGACTCAGGAAAAACAAAAGGGCTCTTCCCTGATTAGAGTCTCTCCAGAAAAAAAACAACTCCCGGAACCTACCCACAACTAGGGGAAAAAAATTGACCCTACTCCGTGCTAACTAGTTACTCAAGGGTTACCTACTAAAAATAACGAACGGCATGAAATAGAAGTAATAAACATCGTCAGCGTCTTCACCACTGAAAGCAGGATGGGACATAAACTAAACCAGATGAGGGGGCTCTGGCGAAAACCCAGCAGCTGGTGGGCCCTTCCTCGCCTGTGTGCCTACGGTTGTCACAACGCACCGGTCTGTCCCCACACGGGCTAAGGATACACAGAAATTAATGTTGTAAGTATAGGAATGTGTTTACAGCTTCACAGTACGGTAGATATAATCTAGTAAAACAGAGAAATGAAATTGTATAGGTCATTTTGCATCAAGAGAAGGACTACAGGATCTACTACTGGGTTGGCCAAAAAGTTTGTTTAGTTTTTCCATATAATGGCTCTAGTAGTGCTTAGTTGTCTTTAACTGCATGCAAAACAGTCTTGTTAGATTGCATCGGGACAGCTGTCACATCAGCATGCATTTAAAAAACTTATCAAAATTGGTGAATTTTTGTGCAGCCATTTTAATATTGAAGATGGAAGAAGGTATGCAACATTTTTGCCATATTATGCTTTATTATTTCAAGAAAGGTGAAAATGCAAAAAAAAGATTTGTGCAGTGTATGGAGAAGGTGCCGTGACCGATGGAACGTGTCAGAAGTGGTTTGCAAACTGCCTTGGTTACTACTGACATTTTGGCCAAGTGATTCTCTGCTGTGGGGCTGTCTCGTGCACTGGAAGATGTTTAGCAGCACCCCTGGCCTCCACCCACTGGAAGCCAATAGCGGGAGACAGCCGACATATTTAGAATATCCAAACCAATGAAGCTATTGGTGAAAATGAAAAATTGGTCTTTTATTTTTTTGAGATTTCATTTATTTATTTTTAGAAAGGGAGGAAGGGAGGGGAAAAAGAGGGAAAGAAACATCAATGTGTGGTTGCCTTTCATGTCCCCCTCACTGGGGACCTGGCCCACAACCCAGGCATGTGCCCTGACTGGGAGTCGAACCAGCGACCCCTTGCTGTGCAGGCCGGGGCTCGATCCACTGAGCCACAATGGCCAGGGCTATCTTACAGAAGAACGGTAATGGACTTTTTGGCCAACCCAACACAGAAACAGAAGGCATGCCTACAGCAACCCCATCTCCAGCATCCTCTCCCCGACAGGGCTCACTACAGGGACAACAGCAAACCCCAGCTTCACAGCCAACAGAGTGCTGCTGATCAGCGATGAGGATACCATGGTCCCTCGACCCCAAAGCTCCCAAAGGGACAAGGTCGTCGCACACACGACAGCCCCCTCGTTCTCCAGCAGCGAGTGCCACAGTGCAAACAAGCTGGCGGGGCCCCAGCTCCACTCGGGGAAGGAAGGAGGAGGTGGGGGATGACTCCGTGGAACAAAAGTGACATTTGAGTTGGGTTCTAAAGACCAAGTGGGAACCCACCACATGGGAAGAGACAGGATCAGGGACGCGGAGAAAGAACATTCTAGATGAAGGAGAGAGCATGCAGGGGAAAGTGCACCGAGTGCCCGCCTCCTTTCGGTGAGTGAGGCCAGGAAGTCCGAGGGGTCCCCCAGAGTCATGGAGCCCTGACGGAGCAGCCTTGCTAGAGCCGGTTTTAAGTCAAAAGGGGAGAAAAAAGAAACACGATATAACACACCCAGTGAGAGAGCTTCATTGGCCCGGACGCGAACAGAGCTGGAGACGGAGGCGCAGCGTCACGGCCCGTCCCTCCCCGCAAGCACCTTCACGAAGAACCCCCTCTCTGGGCGCTCCCGACATTCACGACTCCCCATGCGGCACGTCGTCCTGTCACTGTGACTCTGCATGAGACACGCGCCCTGCTCCGGCCCAGGTGTCCACGCACCCCAACATCCCGTCTCTGACACAGCACGAGGGGACCCTGGTTGGGAGAGCATGGCAGACGTGGCCACTCGGTCCAGGTCTGTCCCCACGTGTTAGCAGACGAGTGGGTCACCATGGAGAAGGAGGTTATCTAACCTACGTGCCACATTTGTGCTTTAAGGAAAAGGACGTTTAATATGGAACTTATATAACTCATCGTTTTTTAGAGCTTCCCATTAGCCACTCTTCAATGGACAACGACCAAGTCTCTGTATGGCACAGGCGGCGACCACCAGGACCCCCGGCCGAATCCACCCTCCAACCTTGTTCTATCCGGCCTGGCACCTTGTTTCTACCCGGGGGCAGCACCAAGCCCTCACTGAGCAGTTACATTCATACAGTCCTGAAATTACATTCCGCCCTTTGAGGGCAACCTCGGGGCTGATGTGGCCCCCGGTGACAATGGGTTTGACACCCCTGCTGTGTGGTCCTAAATGACTTGGGGACAACCCAGTAAACCACCTGTGAACGTGTTATTTAATGCGGTTCCATCGTCTTGCTGACGGGCTCAGAACTAGGACTGCAGGTGTCCGCGGGGGGCTGTTCCGACAGACAGGCGGGGGCAGACACGCGGAGCCGTCTCCGAGGCCGACGCCCTCCAGACTGCTCGCCGGCTCTGGCTGGGAAGCTGACCCCCGCCCAGTGCGGGTCCTCCTGGACTTCACTAAATTTCAGCATCCAGTTGCAGGGGCAAACTTTTTCTCCACGTACGCCATTCTCTAACGAGACCCAGGCTGATTTATTAGCTCCTGCATGAGCAGATCCATCCAGCGCACAGCACTCCCCACTGCAGACCTCCGAGGGCCGCCCGCGGTTACTGCCGGCACCGTGCAACCAGCCGGCCGAAAACACCAATTTAATGTGCGAGCAGCCGTCCTGTCTACCCCACGCATATGTGGAGACTCCTCTTCGACCTGTGGCTCTCACCACGGCCTCCAAAACCTGTCGTCATTTATGAGTCTGACTTTTACCTGGACGGCCAAGGGGAAACCTTTCCTCGGGGTACCCGACAGTACGAGTGGCCTGCGGTCCAGGGGATCGCGAGCCCCACACCCCCGTTGTCACGGGGCTGCGGGTGGCCCAGAGCAGACGGGGCGCTGGACTCCACGCTCTGCTAATGAACAGGACGACGCTGCTGAAAAACGCACCGATTCTCTAGTCTAGCCAGCCTGGAGGCAGACTGGAAAAGAAAAGAAGGTTATCAAAGAAAGCCAACCGCCTGTACGGCCACGCAGGTCTCCATCTTCCCACTGTTCGCAGAATCGGAAACGATCAAGTGACAGGACCCGCGTCCAGTCGCGGCTCCGCTGGGCCCTGACCACGCCCCTGACCACGCCCCCGACCACGCCCCCGGAAAGGCGGCCGCCCCCTCCCGGAGCAGCGGCCCGCGCCTGCCCTCTCCGCTCTGCGGTCTGGTCCTGTCCACCGACGCTTCCCCGAAGTTCACGGTCCTCGCCTGCGCCTGATTTTAAAATTCAACACTTGGGGAAGGGAGGGGAGGGGAGGAAGCACAACATTCATACGGAAAAGCGTGCAGATGATGGATTTTCACACACTGAACAGGGCTGGCTGACAGCACTCGGCTCGGGAGAAACCCCTGCCAGCCTCTCCCGGAGCCCCCCCCCCCCCCCCCCCGGCTCCCCCCCACGGACGGGACCCCAGGCGGGACCACGCCCCTGCCTTCTCGCCCCCTGGACCAGCCGCGCGTGTCTTGTACTCTGTGTGAATAGGAGCACGCGGTTTGCACTCTTTTCCGTCTGGCTTCTCCGACTCGTCTTCATGGTGGTGACGTTCGCCCGTGTGGCCGCCTGGAGCTGCGGACTGCTCGCTCTTCCAGCTGCGCACGCAGCTTTCCGCCGTGGAAGCACGCCCACCGCGAACAGTCCGCGGCACTCACGACGAGTATCTGCGTGGGGTCCGCGCTGTGACTCCTAAGAGCGGGGCTCCTCCGACCGTGCCTCTCCGGGAACCCACGTTCGTGTTTCATTGCACATGTAACCAGGGGTGAAACTACTGGGCCATTCAAACCTTTTCTTTTTTTAAGATTCTCAGAGTAGGTATAAATAATGCAAATGTGTTCTGGGCTCTTCTGCCCAAGAAGAAAAGCTGCTGCCACCCTTCCAGCCCCTCCAGTTGCTGCTTCTTGAGAAGCCGTTTCCCGCCAGGCCGTCGACTCGCCCATCTGCAGCACACCCGCACACCTGGGCGCTCAGTAGGGGGGACCACCCGCTCCTGGACTGCGGGGGGCATTGCCCCTCCTCACAGCGTCTTCCCGACTAACCCAGTCTGCCTTCGGGCGCCAGGGACGGTCCCGCCGAGGTCACCACCGATGCCCAGGGACACCCTGCGGCCCTCACCTTACCTGACCCCTCCGCCGCAAGGGGCAGGAGCGAGCACCCCCACCGCCGCGCACTGCCCCGGGCCCTTCGCCCTTGCTGCTTGCTGTGCCTGGACGCTTTCCCGGGCTCCTGGGGGGAGCACCTGCATCCTGGAACCCGAATGTGGACTCGAGCGCACTTCCCAAAGCTCCAGAGGAGCCTTCTCGGGCCACTGGAGGGACAACAAACGGCCCCTCCATCCACCCAACAGCCCCGCCCTGGCACTTCCGCTCACACTCAGCTGTCATAACACCCGTCGCCGCGCCTGCCACACCCGCCACGCCCGAACGGCCCTCGCTCCGTCCGGTGGCCTCTTTCGTGGCTGTCCCTGCCCCGGAACTGAACGCCCCAGCGGCGCGGCAGTCAGGGTCCTTTTATTCACCGGTGTCCGCAAGGCCCAGTGCGGGGGGCCTCGGGCTTAGTAAGCACAAGCAAGCATTGGTCACGCAGAGGGACGGGCTGACAGCTGGCAACTCCTCCAAAGCACAGTGGCTAAGAGTGTCAATTCTGTGGCCAGGCGCCCTGGTTTGAGCTCCGCCCCTGCCACTCGCTAGCTGTGTTGTTATGGGCAAGTTACTGAGCCTTTCTGGGCCCGGGTAGCCTTGCTTGGCAATAACACGGGGTTAAAATATACCTGCCTCATCAGGTTTTGTAGTTGAGTTAAAATACTAGAGGCCCTCACGACAGAGTTTGGTACATTAATGCTAAATACACAGTAGTTTTTGTACCACCACCCAGGTTGCTTCCTAGGACAGAAATCCCAGAAAAACATCCGGGGACGACCTACCACCTCTCAGGTGAAGTACAAACCCGGTGGCTACTGAGGCATTCCTCCCTGATGGTCCCCACCCCCGCCTCCTGAGCCTCACCCACTCTTCCCCCCCAGACCCCCTCCCTGCTCCCCGGTCTCTGACTTTCTCACTACGGCCCTGCCTCCCTTGGCCTAGAACGCCCATCAGCTTCCTCGGCCTGACCCGACTCAAAGGGCACCTCCCCTCCCACCCCTGGCGGAGGGGGTCACTGCCTCTGAGTGCCCAGCTCTGCTGCCCCTCCGGCCAGGAGCACCCCTGGGTGGAACGCCAGGCGCAGCCGCCCTTCTACCTCCAGAGCTGGCACCTCGGAGGACCTGGGGGGTCACGTGTCACCTGGATGCCTCGCTCTCCACGTGGAAAGCAACCACCTGCCCTCATCTCTCCTCTCCCCCTTCACAGTTAAGACTAAGTGGCATGCTGAAGGCCTTTCATTAGCTGGGTTTGGCCGCAAATTTTCCATTCAAAAGATCTTAATTTGTGAGGTAGAAAGCCATGTTCAACTCTTTTTCAACAGAGACGATTTCAGGGAATCTCTGATCATGTTGGCCTCCCGGGAAATGGAAAACGCCGACAACCAAAGCAGAACGCGCCTCGACTGCCGGGAAGGGAAGCCAAAGCTGCCTCCGCTGCCGCCACTCGGACTCCGCTGTCCCCTGCCACCTCCCGCACTCTGCCGGGGGCACACGGGGCCCTGTTCCTACCCCCAGCACAGCGGCCGGGAAAATGAGATGCTACGTCCCAGCCACCGGGCAGGGGTTATTCAACAAAGCAGAGGTTGCGCTGGCGAAGAGCTCAGCTCTGCCAACTGAATCTAGTGGGAGAGGCGGCCTGCCGGGTGGGCCCAGCTGACTGACACACTCATGGGCCCTATTGGGATGAAATCAGCTTGATTCAGAACGGCAACTGGCCAACTACACCCCACGGGCTGCATCCAGCCCCTCGCCTGTGCTTGCGAATAAAGTTTTATTGGGAAACAGCAGGCCCATTGGTTTATGTCAAGGCAGTGGGGGCCTCCGGGCTATCTTGGCTTCAGGGGTGACATCAGAACTTCTGGCTTGGAAGGCCTCAAAATACAAGGGGAAACACCACCCCAACAATGGAATTTAGTTACTGGGTTAGCCAAAAAGTCCATTTCATTTTTCCCGTAAAATAAAAGACACATTTTTCGTTTTCACCAATAATTTCATTGGTTGGATATTCTAAGTTTGTCAGCTGTCTCCCGCTATTGGCTTCCAGTGGGGAGAGGCCAGGGGTGCTGCTAAACATCTAATGCACGAGACAGCGCCACAGTTACAGGGTACAGCCAAGAGGGGGGACCCCAAGTGGGCATTTGAAATGGGGTCCAGAACTCAAGGGGTCCAGGAGATTTTAAGACGTCCTCACTCCCACCCCCCAGGTGTGGGTTGGGGGAAGGGACACATGGAGGAGGGCCTTTGAGAGCTGTTTCCCATAGCAACAGCCTTGCAGCTAACCTCTTGGTGTGGTCACTTAACATATCTATAAACTTTAGCTGGTTGCATAGATATGTTAAATAGCTGTGGCCATGCTCTGAGGCAGGGAAATGGAAGTAACTTCCCCACCAAGATGTAATTGGGGGGCAGGTTCCCCGAGTCACAGTGCCTGCGTGGGAGCTTGGAGAAGATTGGCTCTATGTCATGGGGCCACGCCTGCCCAAACTCACGATGGAAGCCCAGTGAAGCTGGAAGGATATGAGAGTGCTGGCAGGTGCAACCGAGTGTGGGAGGAGTCAGAAATGGGGCTGCAGAGGAAGATTGGCGCGGGGATTTAAAGCGGAGACGTGGCAGCCACTGGGCGAGAACCACAGGGTTTTGGCTGAGTGGGGACTCCCGTGGCCCTGGGAGAGAGGACCACATGCCTTAGCCAGAGTAGGGACAGGACCCCTGCAGCTTTAGAAGGGGGAACCACCACCCAGTTTTAGCAGAGATCCCGGCGACACAGCTGAGGGTGCTGGGAACCCAGGGAGACCTACCAGCCTAGCACGGAGTACTGGGAAGAACTGGGGGCTGCCTGAGCCACGGACTTCTATTTCCTTTCCTGAGAGATGGTCCCCCAGACTGGGCAAAGGGGGAAGAAGGACTGTGTGTGTTTGGGGGTGTTTTAAGGGACTTTGGGATTTTGATGAAGACATTAGGTCACTACTTTAAGTCTGTATAGCATTAAATAAACCTTTCCTTTTCACGAATCTCTGGCATTGAGAGACGTCTTTCCTATAGACGGCAGACATAACGGACCTGGGGGTTTCTTTCAGTGGTAGTGTATCGTCCCAGCCCCCCCTTGGTGTTCTGTAACATTTTTGGTGACTCCACCGGGACCATGATTGCCCGTGGCAGACCGACCCCCTCGGGTGCGAGAGAGTGAGACTTCGGGGTTTCCCCGTCTCGAGAATCTCTCTGCGCTCCTCCTGAGCGCATCGGCCGCCTGTCACGCCTGGAAAGGCGGAAAGGAAAGGAAACGGGGAGGGAGCAGAGACGTGAAGCTGGTTTGGTTGAACACTGGTTTCTGAACGCCGTTTTGGAATAATGGAGCTGTGGATAGTGGTTGGTTAGCGTGCTGCTCCCGGGTTGGCCTGTCGGCTCGCTCACAGCTTCGGGGAGCCCAGGGGGCACCAAGGGAACCTGCACTCGGGTGTGGGGAGGAAGCAAACCCTAGGCTCTGTGAGCTGAGCCTGCCTGTATGGTGGGGATCGGACAGAAAGTCACGTGGGTGCGCCGCCATTTTGGGTAAAATGGAGGATGAGCCACGTGAGTGCCTCACCAGGGAGGACTCAGCGTGCATGGGCGCCACCATCTTGGATGACTCAGCATGCATGGGTGCCGCCATTTTGGATGACCCAGCGTGCATGGGCGTCGCCATCTTGGATGACAGGTCACGTGAGAGTTCTGCTGGTTACGGAACTGGACCAGGTGGTGGCTAAGGCTTCTCTTCGGATCATGGGCTGTGTGCTGCTGCTGTGTGGGCACTGCAGCAGTCAGGTTCTCTGTGCAACTGGTTCTGATGGGGAGGGCTCTGGCTCTGAAGGTCATGAACTGGGGTCCATGGGTGAACATCTGACCTATAGGGTGTTTGCAGGGTCTGAGCTTCAGAAAGCTGCAGGACGTCCCTACAAATCTGGGGGCTTTTAGCTGCCGCATGCTGAGTTTAAGTGCTGAGTTTAAGTATAGTCCTTCCCGGTGTGGGAAAGGAACCAGGATTAAAAGAGATTGATGGTTAAATCTGGATGTGTAAAGGATGTGAAAGTTTTAAACCTGGAGTAGAGGAAACCTGAACTACCTGTTTTCTGGTTTCGTGGGAAAAGAGCACATTTCTCACATTGGTTTTGTCTCTGATCAGAAACCCTCTGTATTGTAAGACCTAGGAAAGGTCGCCTGTAACCGGTTGGGGAGCATGCCTTTGCCGCTCGGGACCCAGGAAGGGTCACTCGGGGCTGATGAGTGCTTCAGCCAGAGGCAAAGGGGGCATGTCTCTGCCACAAGACCGGGCCTGAAGGAGCATGTCTCTGTGAGGCACCGATGGACACACTGATGCAAGGGAATGCCCCTACCTGTGTGTTGTTCTGGAACTCTGTGTTTTGGATTTTGCTCTGTATCTGCTCTGAAAGGGAAATTCAGGATTCCAGAGAAGGTTGAAACTTCACACTCTAGGAAAAAAAATGGGAAACTAAAGATAAATGGAAAAGTGAAAGCTTTAGGAAGGAATTATGTGGTGTTAGTTAGTAATTGCAGGTATAAGGCATGAAGATGCAAGCCTGGTGGGTATCAGAAGATGTATGAAAGAAAGAATAGAAGGTTTGTGAATGTTGCCGAAAGTCTGTGGAAGTGAAAGTTTTGAGAAGCCTGGTGGATATCAGAAGGAAAAAGATTTTCCTTCATGCTTTGTATTTTTCTTCCCACCTGATCCCTCCAGAATTTGGCATTCTGAAGGAGCGAGTGATGACATAAGGTTTCTTTGCATAAATCCAGTAAGACCAGTCGCTAATAGTGGTTTTGTTAAGAAGACTTTGAATGGAATGTCACGCCTGAAGGAGACATGTATGGGTTCTGGTCGTCACCAGAAAGCCCTGAGGAACTGGGATTGACTTGCAAAGCTAGTGTAAGCCCATGAGAAAAGCCTGGTACTTTGGTTGGTTGTGTGGTTCGTGGCAGTCTTTTCAGGAAGGAACGAAGGTTGCTTTCGTGAAAGATGGCCAAAAAGGAACCTGTAGGCACAATGGAAGCCTCAAGGATTTGAGTGAAACAACTGGTACAGGCAAAGCCAGATGGCAGATGTGTGGCTCTGCTTCTGTGCCCCGAGGGGCGGGCTGAGAAGTCAATCTAAAGGTTCCCTGTGTGAGTTCCAGCAAAGTGGACTTAGAGGTCATAAGCGATCCAGGCTGCTCTTGGTGTGTTTATGCAAACGAACAATCAAAATTAAAATCAGGACTCAAAGTAGTCCCTTTAATAACAGTGAGGGTGATCTCAAGGAGAAAAATTGTGGTTCACGGAAAATCACAATGCTCAGTATTAGATATCAGAATGGTGCAGCTAACTGTCTTGAAAGTTTTCATTTGAAAGTTGAAACTGGGTTTGTAATATCACCAAAGATGTACAATTTACAGGTACAGAGAACCTGTCAAACTGCCATTGCTGAATGTCATTGCAGGAAGGACCTTGCAACTGAATGTCTTCCCAAAGGCAGTCTCACAGGCACAGAGACTGGTTTGGGGATTGTTGTGTGAATTAACCTGTGTGTTCTTCTGTTTTCATAGGATGTATGCCTATGACCTCATTACCTGAGTGACTGGTTGCAATACAGGTCTCACTTAAGGAGCCCATCCTCATCATCGCCCCCTGAGACTCAAAGGTTTGGCTGAACTGAGTGGTTGGGTTGGTGGACGGTTTGGGTGGTCTGCGGGCTTCACTTTAGAACTGATTTTCCCTTTTCTGTCTTGATGGCTTGGACAGAAAGGGCTCAGATATCTGAAAGGAGGGAAATCCTAATATATCCCCCTCAGCCCGAGTGAAGTGTAGTGGGCCACAGGAGTTTTGGATAGGTGTAGCATGCCTTGCACACCTTCCTCCAGATAAGCCATTTTTACTTAAGTTCCTGCCTTTGTCATTTAGTGGTTATGATTTAATTGTGCCTTCCAACTCTTTCCAAATCTGTCACCTCCAGAATATGACCAGGATGACAATGGTCCAGTAATGCCAGCCTTTGGACACCGAGCCTGCAACTTCCTGGTGACAGCCAACTGACCAGGATTCTGTAAGGTCCTTCCCCTTACAGGAAGGACTCCCTCCATGCTGCACCGCCCCCCCCCCCACCTTTCACAGCACCCCTGACCCATGGGTAGGTAGGACGACGTCCATGTCCAGCAGGAAGTAGTTACAAGAAGATGAGACCTTAGTCCGTTGTCCTTTAAAAGAATTTAAAGTGGGTGTATATCTGAAAGGAGGGATTGCTACAGGGTGCAGCCAGGAGGGGGGGCCCCAAATGGGCATTTGAAATGGGGTCCAGAACTCAAGGTTTCCAGGAGATTTTAAGATGTCTCCATCTTAAAATCCTGTTCCCACATCCTGTTCCCCCAGGGTGTGGGTTGGGGGAAGGGACACATGGAGCAGGGCCTTTGAGAGCTGTTTTGCACAGCAACAGCCTTGTAGCTACCCTCTGGTGTGGTCATTTAACATATCTATAACCTTTGACTGGTTACATAGATATGTTAAATAGCTGTGGCCATGCTCTGGGCCAGGGGGATGGAAGTAACTTCCCCACCAAGACGTGATGGGGGGCGGGTTCCCCGAGTCATAGCACCTGCGTGGGAGCTTGGAGATGATTGGCTCTATGTCATGGGGCCACACCTGCCCAGACTCACGATGGCAGCCCAGTGAAGCTGGAAGGATATGAGAGTGCTGGGAAGTGTAGCCAAGTGTGAGAGGAGTCGGAAATGGGGCTGCAGAGGAAGATTGGCGCGGGGATTTAAAAAGGAGAAGCGGCAGCCACTGGACGAGAACCACAGGGTTTTGGCTGAGTGGGGACTCCCGTGGCCCTGGGAGAGAGGACAGTGTGCCTTTGCCAGTGTGGGGCCCCCACAGCTTTAGAAGGGGGAACCACCACCCAGTTTTAGCAGAGATCCCGGCAACACAGCTGAGGGTGCCGGGAACCCAGGGAGGCCTACCAGCTGAGCACGGAGTACTGGGAAGAACCGGGGGGCTGCGTGAGCCACGGACTTCTATTTCTTTTCCTGAGATATGGTACCCCAGACTGGGCAAAGGGGGAAGAAGGACTGTGTGTGTTTGTGGCTGTTTTAAGGGACTTTGGGATTTTGATGAAGACATTAGGGCACTACTTTAAGTCTGTATAGCATTAAATAAACATTTCCTTTCCTTTTCATGAATCTCTGGCATTGAGAGACATCGTTCCTATAGACGGCGGACATAACGGACCTGGGGGGTTTCTTTCAGTAACAGTATATCATCCCAGCCCCCCCTGTTTGTTCTGTAACACCACAGCAGAGAATTATTTCGCCGAAATGCCAACAGTAATTAAGAAACTTCCCAGGCCACTTTTGACACGTCCGATCAGTCACACCACCATCTCCATGCACCGCACAAATCTTTTTTTTTTGCGTTTCAGTTGCATTCTCACCTTTCTTGAAATAATAAAGCATAATACACCAAAAATGTTGCGTACCTTCTTCCATCTTCAATATTAAAATGGCTGCACAAAAATTCACCAATTTTGATCTTTTTTAATGAATGCATGCTGATAGGACAGCTGTCCCAATGCAGTGTAACAAAACTGTTTTGAATGCAGTTAAAGGCAACTAAGCACTGCTAGAGCCACCTTACAGAAAAAACGCAAGGCACATTTTGCCCGACCCAATAGGGAAAATTGCGCATTTATTCTCACATGTTTGAACTTCAGTCACCCCCAACATGCTCTGCATGCGAGGCACCTGTGGAGACGTGGGTCCCATGGCTCACGGCAGGGTTTGGGCTCGTCGGTTTGGATGCCTTCTGGCGCCTCTGCTGGTTTTTGTCTCACCTCTTCCATGTTGGCAACATGTTTCCCTTTAAGGACCTTTTTCATCCTGGGAAACAAAAAGAATGTCGCTCAGGATGAGATCGGGTAAAGAGAGGATGGGGCACAGGGGTCTTGGTGTTTTTGGTAAAAAAACTGCTGTGCACTCAGCGCGGTGTGGGCAGGTGCACTCGTGAATCACCTGCCAGGAAATGGGCAAAGGCACTGAAAGGGTCTTCAAAAAAATTCACTGAAGCCTAATGCAGCCTCTCACAACAACGCCAGCTGGTACACTGATACAGATGGGTCTCTGGAACACTCACCTAGCAGAGAAGCCTGTCCTACCAGGGTCCTGCCCTCCAGAAGATAATTCCACTTTTGGGGGGGGAAGGGTCCCCCCTTGTATTTGCTCTTTCACCCTTTACAGGAAAAAAACTTGCCCATCTTTGATTTAGAAAATAGTTTGATGTCTGGAGTTTGTTCTATTTCCCCAAGATTAACATACTCAAGTTTCTGTTCCTATTCAAACTATTTCACTTAACAGGGAGGTTTTTATTTTTTAAAAATTGACAATCTTTGATTCAAACTTATAGGTGACGAAAAGTTCAGTGGTTTGGTTCTAGGCTCAAATTGATATGGTTTCTCTGCTTTGGGGTCACCTGGCTTGGCCGGGACCCTTGAGCAGAACACCTTCACAAACTGGGACAGAGTGGGGGGCTGAAATGGGCCTCTGTTTGCCCTAGAGTAGGTCTCCCATTGAAGTGCCGGCAGACACGGCTCCTTCCAGCATTAAGACTCAAAGGGTCTGTCTACAGTCCCCCGACTTGGCTAATCCTGTCCCCCACGAAGGTCCAGAGAACACCTGTTCGCACCTACTTCCCACTTCTTTTACGGTAACTCTTAAAATACGAAACATCCGAAAAGAAGCACAGTGGTCCCCAAATACCAACAAGACCTTCTGAGCCTGTCTTCCGGAAGTGGAAGGCTTCCGACAGTAACTCCGCAGCCAACTCCAGAACTTTGTGCGGGTGTTTAACCCTACACGGGAGTTTCACATCGTGTGTTAACACTTTGCATTGTGGAACTGTTCCAATGTATGCAAGGCCAGAACAGTGCAATAAAGCCCGTAGGCTCAGCAACCGGCCGCAAACGTCAGTATTTGGCCATTTCTCCCCATTTCTCCCTCCGACTTTTTGTTTCGTGTCTGTTGCCGTATTTCAAGGCAGACCTCACACACTGAATCATTTCACCCACACACACTTGCCTGTTTCTGTTAGATAAACCCTTTCTCCTTCCGACAAAACTGCACAATCACACTCCACGAGGTCTCCCAACGCACTCGAACCGCCAGCCCGGGGACGCTCGGTTCCCCTCCACGGGTCTGCTCCACTGGGGACCCAAGTTTGGCCACACTCTGCATCCTGTCGCCAGGTCTCTTGGCCTCTTTACGTCTATGGTAGCTTCCCCTCGTTTTCGGTCCCCCACCACTGACACACACTTAATGGTAACTGGCCAAGCAAGCCTTACCAGGAGCAACACTTCTTCAGCCTCCGCGTGCCACGAGCACCCGGACATTCAAGGCCCTTAAACCCCTCCGGCGAAGGTGCACGCAGCTCCCTGTGCACGTGCAGTCCGCCAGCAGGACCGCCGCGCCAGGCCATCCACACGCTGCCTGCTCTCAAGAGGAAGAAGTTAGATGGCTCGGCAAGCTAATTCTCTCAAATTAAATCTTTTCCGTGTTGCGATGGCCCGAAGACTTGGAATGATTTAAAGAAACACGGCATCCATTCATTAAGGCTTCTGTTTGAAGTTACCCAAATTTAATCAAGAATCACAAAGTAAATCAGATAAGCTTTCTCATCGGTTATTGTCACCAGTAACGACATTAACTGAACACCGAGATCATGTCAGCCACTGGGTTATAAAAAGGATGACCTGGGTCCTGGCCCAAAGCCACGTGTCGCCTAGATGGAGCACCCAGCACATCGTTTAGACAAAAAAAAAACACCCACACCCACACCCAAGGATGACAACAGCCTCACGACAACCCGAAGCAACACCCAGGCCCCTGCCGTGGGGTCTGTGGGGCGGATTAGAGCAAACCAGAGTCAGAGCAGCGGAGTCCGCTGGCCAGTTCTACCATTTATGAACCGCGCCCCACGGGACCACCGACTCCAGCCCCGTCCCTCAGACTCGACGCTTGTGACGCGGGAGCAACCCCACCCACCTCACTGTCGCAGAGTCAGAAAACCTTAGGGGGAAGCCCGGCACTAATGATGATGATTAAAATAAGAACAACAAAGTCACTGAGTACGATACTCATTATGCCAGCCGGTCCCTGGGCCAAAACGTTTCATGTGCGCTATCTCGTCCACTCCTCCCGTCAGCCTACGCATGAGTCACCTCCTGTCCTCACGCCACCGTCCAGAGGAAGGAACCGAACAGGGTGCGTGAGCGACCTCCCCGAGCTCTCACAGCCACAGGCGGGAAGGCAGCCTCAGGACCTCGGGGCTCCCGCGGGCGATCACGGCAGGGCGGTGCCTTCCAGCGCCCCCACAGCAGGGTGTAGAGACAGGCCCAAGGCAGCATGCATCACTGACGGCCGCAGAGCAGTTGTGCTGTGCGAGGCCGTGAGGTCCAGCATCCCGTGCCCCCTCTCCGGAGGCCCCCAGAGCTGCCCCACCTGAGGCACGGGCACGCTCGGGGCCACACTGCAGGCTCCCTTCCCTGCTGGGGCGCATCTTCAGCTGCCCGCTGAAGAGTATTTGAGGCTCTCTTTAAACTCTCTCGAAAGAATTACAAGCCTCAAAACCCCAGTATTTGCTGAAATAGGGCCACAGTAAAACCATCACAATTTTCCCTATGAAATCTCTTACTTCCTCTTTGTATACACACTGTGGGCAGAGAAGACTGGGGGAAGTCAGCTGCAGGCAAGAGGTCCGACTGCCCACAGCCGCCCCGCCCTGAGAAGCACCCCACCCCCAACCCAGCTCAGTGAAAGAGGCACCCGGAGGACCCAGGGGCGGCGCCCGGCAGGTGTCCTGGCCACGCCAGGGGAGTGAGGCCCACGCAGAGCTTCTCGCCTCCCCAGAAATTTAACCGGGGCACGTGACGCTTCGGTATCACCAGTCAGTCGACCCCTGCATGTTAGAATAATAAAATGCTTTTGGTTAAGACACTACGTTTAGGGGTAGCTTGGTAGGTAACAAGACAGCCAGAAATTGGCTTTTCCAGCCATAGATCTGACATTTATCAGACCCACGAGTGAGAGGGGCCTTAACAGCAGCTCTCTGTTGTTTACCAACAGAAATGCCACATTCCTTCCATTCAAGGATGACGACCGGCTGAAACACTCAGCTCCGTGAACCTGGGGCCTACACTGTAGCTGGCTCACCAGTGTTAAGCAAATATAGATAACAATCGCATTAATAACAGTAATAATGGCAGCTAATATTTACCAAGTGTTTCTTCGGTGTAAGGCATCGCACTAAACCTGTTATTCATTTAACCTTCGCGGTCGTCTTTCCGGACCACTATCATGCCCCTTTTACAGATGAGGCTAGTGAGGCTCAGAGGGGGACAGGACTTCACCCTCTGATTCTGGGACCCATGCTCCTGGCCATCGCCTTTAGCACCCCTTCGGGGGCCATTCTATTTGCAAAAAGTTGCCCCCCTAAAAGCGATAACATCCATACACGGTTTAAAACCATGCCTGGCCTGTGATGAGTTTTCAATAAACACCGACTTTTATGATCAGGAAACTTGTAGGTGGGGAAGAAAGCGCACAGGGTGACTTCCACGCGTGTGAGTTGGTTTGGTATTTCATACAGGCACCCTGCACCAGACAGCATCCAGAATTAGGTAATTTTCTGCCTACCAGTCGGCTCTCCGCCAGAAACTGAGCTCTGGAGAGCTCGCCCTGACTCTGGTCCGTCTGGGTGGGTCCAGAACAAGTAAGTGCTCAAGAAACGTCGGTGGGATGGAAAGGAAAGTCCCATTCGCCACAAACGCCAAGTTGCGCTTCCAGGATGACATCTCCCCAGGCCATCCGCCCTGAAAGGGATTCCAAGTGCCAGGAAAGGGGAGAGAACAGGTAAGGGCTTGTGGGGGAGACCCACTGAGAAATGTGGGCGCCGGTGAGCAGCCTGGGGGACAAGAGAAGGCGCTGGGCTTGTGCCAGGGCCCTGGGGAAGTCTGTGCTACTCTGCGGCCAGCCACTCGGAGAGCGGGACCTCCCCAACTCCCCAGCACTCGGAAAAGTGCAGACCCTGAGGGTCCCGACCCCGCCCCTCCCGGGCCGCCGCCGCCGCAGGAGGAGGAGGAGGAGGAGGAAGAAAAAGAAAGTGACAGCAAGTCATAAGTTTCACAACAATCAAACTCCTAGCCCCGAGAGGGGAGGGCTCCCCATCCTCCGCCGCCCCGCCCAGCGAGGAGGGGCCGCCACCGGTGCCTCTAGACAGACAGTTGGGGACCGCGCTCCTCTAGTTTTCAGATGGTTTCCATTCTTCCCGAAAAGTAGGAGACTGGGTCCCAAACCCTTCTCACACCTGTAGCACCCCACCCCGCGTTCCGTGCACCCCGGATCCCGAGAGCCGCTCCCGGAGAGGGGCGGGGACGCCCCGACTGTTACTCACAATCCTCTAAGTCATCCTGCAAGTCCACGAAGTACAAGGGGATCTCTCTGAAAACCAAGAGGCACGGGAGTCGCGAGGGGGCCGCCGCGGGTGGGCTCCGCGGCGGGCGGGGGTGCCCGGGCCTCGCTGGGGGCTCGCCGCCGAGGATGAGGGGGCCGCAACCGCGCCCCCAGAGCGCGGCCCCACTTACCCGCCATCTTAGGCTGGGCTTGGAGGCGTGGCCTGCGGCGGGGGGCGTGGCCTCGGGCTGCCAGCCCCGCCCGCGGGCTGGCGCCTCCCCCGGAGCCTCGGCGCCGGCCGGCCCCGCCCTCGCCGCGAAGGTGGCTGCCGAGGTGGGCGGGGAGGTCAGGTGACCGGCCGGCGTCCCAAGATGGCGGCGGCGGAGGCGCTCGGGAGGCCTCGGTACCGTCCCGGCTGCTGAGACGGTCCCCGCGCGGCTGGCGGCGGACGGGCCGCGGCCGAGGGCCGGCGAACAGGCGGTCGTCGCCTCTACGCGCCCCGCGGCCGGGGCTGGGCCGGGCGGCGGCGGCGGCGGCGCCGGGGAATGCCCGTACTGGGCCCGGCCTGTCCCTCCTCAACTTAGGGCGGCGGCGGGCGCGGCGGGCCCGCGCCCAGGCTCCCGGGCCATGGCGCTGAGGGAGCTCAAAGTGTGTCTGCTGGGGGTGAGTGGCGGCGGGCCGGCCGGGAGGGCCGCGGGAGGCCGGGGGGGGCCGGGGGCCGGGCGTGCCCACGTCCCGTCCGCCCCGGCCCCGGGCGCTCGCGGGACGCCGCTCACCTGCCCGGACCCGCCCTGCTGCGCTGGTGCGCGGGGTCCTGCGGGCGGGGGGGGGGGGCCCTCTCCCTGTCTCTCCTGGAACTGGAGGTCCCTCCGGCCCCGAAGGGTGGCGAGCCCGCCCCGCCTCTCCCTTCCATCTGGGCTCCGAGCAGCTGTGAAGTTTCCTACCAGGGCACTAGGCAGAGTGGGCCGAGTGCTCCTCGAGGGGGACCCATCCAGGTCCTCCGCTTCTTCAAGCAGCAAGCATCTCCTTCCCCGTCTGTTGTGGGTGTTTTTGAACTTGTAGGTGTACCCTGACACTCCTGGCAGTTACTTTTCGGGAGGGGCGGGGCGGTTACGTGAGGAAACGCCAAGACTGGGTGAAGCTGCAGCTTCCTGCCTGGTCCGGGCAGCGATGCCAGTGCGGAGCCTGCGTCTTGGGTTGCCCCCTGCCCGCGAGGCTGCTCAGGGACCCAAGGGATCCCTGTATCTAGTCGGCCCCCTTCCCAGGCAGGGTGGGGCTGGAGTCTGCCCTGGACTCCCCAGAAGGCGATCACGGGTCCATAGTTTACTTTATGCGGGCTAAGAAGCAAGTCAGTTTGTCGCTGTTCACGCGAAGCAGAGACTTGGAGTCTTTCGAAAGGTCCTAACGTTCCTTAAAAACTGCGAAACCCCTCCCCTACAATACATTTGAAATCTCATGACTCCCACTGACTCTTTATGGAAACCTCCTTTGCACCCCTTAACTTCTACAACGTATGGGAGATGAATTTTCGAAAGTCCTGAACTGACGAGGTAGTTTACAGGGCTGCAGGCAGATGAGCCTGACCACCTCGTTCTCTTTCAGGATACGGGTGTGGGCAAGTCGAGCATTGTGTGGCGGTTCGTGGAGGACAGCTTTGACCCGAACATCAACCCGACCATAGGGTAAGAGATTGTTTGTTGCATGTGCGTCTCCCGGCGTGTTGAAAGGCCTTCCGAATGAAGAGCGTGTCACAGGGGTGCCCGTTAGCGGATTCGGAGAGGTTCCCATCATTTCCAGAAGGACTTGGAAGGGCGCAGTGAGGATTGCTGTGGTTTAAGAAAATGATCTTTTGATTTGTGAGGACTGACAACATTAAAAGGAAAATATGAATTAAAATCCAAAATATATGAAGAACCTCCCATCTATATATCAGTTGTAGTCGCACGTAAAACAAGGCAAGTGGGAACAGGCCTGTGTTTTCAGGCATGTCGGCCAAAAGATGTGCAGATGGTTTTCATCCTTCCTGAAAAGTAGGGGAATGGGTCCCAAGCCCTTCTCACATTTTCCTGCTCCAGTAGTAATGATGAATTAATAAGTGAATGCTGACATGTAAGATTCTTAGGGTGTCTGGTTCTTTGGATAAGTGACATTGACTGGTAGTAGGTTTTTGACATGCAAAAAAAAAAACTTCTCAGGGTATTTGAATATCACAGCATTAATACTTTCTCTGTGAGTCATGTTTTATAGGTTTTAATACTATGTTAGGCTTTACAACCAAAGAGCTGTTATGTGATTTCTGTTGCAAACCCCCAATCGAGTGGTTTCTTCCATGTAAAGAGAAAGTCTGTTCCGCCTTATAGAGAAGTGTCTCCCTGCGTACGCACACGCACACACATGGGGAGGCCTGGGGATGACACCACCAGTCACTTCCCAAACGCAAGTGCCTTGCACGGTCCTCCAAAAGAGAACCGGGCATGTCCACGTGTTCCAAGGGTGATCTCATCCTCCTCGGGGCCTGCCTGTTGCTGCCTGCTTGGGAAAGTGAAGTGACAGGAAGTGAGAGAAGGTCGTGCCTGTGACTCAGTGAGTGACACACCGGACACCTGGGCAGAGCTGCAGACACAGCTCTGAAGCGTCCAAGGGCTCCCTTGGAGAAGGGGGGAGACGACGGGTGCGTTCCCGGCACCCGTGCGCCGGAGCCCTGCCCCGGCGTCCACCCCCTCCCGCTCGCCGGCCCTCCCAGCCTGCGGCGCGCTGGGCTCCTGACCGCAGTCTCGTCTCCTCGCCAGACGGTCTTGGCTCCCACTTCCCAGGAAAGAGGAATTCAGGGCTCGCGCCTCACTTCCTTCTACCTCCCCTGATTCCCTCGGCCTCAGCGGTGTCTGCCTCCTTCACGGCCGACCCCCGATGCCTGAGCCTTGCAGCTCCCCTCGCGGCAGCTGTCCGCCGCAAGCCCGGCCCTGCCCTGCCCCCGCGCAGCGTGCAGACGTGCTCCTGGGGAGACAGCACTGCTCCCCAGCCTGCCGCCCGCATCGCGGGGCCCGCGAAAGAGAAGTGACTACTTCCTCACTGCCGCGCGGTCCCCAGACCACCGTCGTCTCGGTTCTCCGCCCTGCCCGCCGCAGCCAGCTGCCCGAGCACCGCTTTCCCTCTGGCTGCCAAGACCAGTGGCTCTCCTCCTCCCCTTCCTTCACTGCGTGCCTGCCCCGCGTGCCAGGTGCTGCACTGGCTGCTGGTGGTTTAGACCCAGGGTTAACACACCGTGGCCCGCTGACCCACTTCCCGCTTTTGTAAATAAAGCTTTATTGAAACACAGTCACACCCGTTCATTCACGTATCGTCTCCACGGCTTTGGGGCTACAGTGAGTGGCAGGGTCGAAGACTCACGACTGAGGCCCACAGAGCTGAAAACATTTACTGTTTGGCCCTTTTTGGGGAAAATGTGCCAACCCCTGGTGTAGATAAACCTGGTTCCTACTGTGGTGGACCTGCCCTACAAGGAGGAGAGGCGTATTCTGTGGCCTGTGCTCAGGCAGTGGTTTCGGGAACCGTTTTCTGGGCTCCAGAGAAGTGAGGCGTCCAGGAATGGGGCTCGTCTCCTCCCTGGGTCTCTTCTGCGTCCGGGGCCCTGCGCCTCACTGTTTTCTCCTGCTTCTCCTCCCACGCACTCCGTCCGTGGCAGTTTCCCCCAGGCTGGTCTGCTCTCGTGTCCTCCCACAGCTCAGTCCCACCCGTGTAGCCAGACTCCGGTCACCTTCTGCGGCCTTTGTCCTTAGGGTCTGGCCTGCATTCACAGCGCATGGCCTGGACCCTGTTCCTCTCCCCCCCACACACACACTCATAGCCTTCCCTAATGAACCCGGCGTGTCCCACGGGGCAGAGCATGGACCCCATGGGGCAGAGCAAGGACTGTCCTGCCGGGGCTTACGTCTGGGCCTCGACGGTGTGCCAGCCGGAGAACTTCCAGGCGACTGAGTGCACCTCCCTGCTGCCGGTAGGGCGGTGGTGGTCGTGCCCACCTCCTGGGGCAGCTGGGAGAACTTGGTGACACTGGGTGTGCGCAGGAGGTGTGCAGGGAGTGTTGGTGGTTGGCAGTAGCAGTGTGATCAGGTGCCATTTGTCCTCACCCCTCTCCACCCTCCCAGGCCACGTCCCCAGGCCTGTCCGTGCCAGTTGTGCCCAGTCCCTGCGCCTGGGCCGCCCTCCGCCCGAAGCCCTCTCCCTGCCTTGCCCGGACCATTGTGCCCCCGCACTCTCACGCCAGTCCGCGCTCACCTCTGCTGCCTGAGGCTCTTCAGAAACGAGTCCGTTCTCCCTGCTCAGGACCGGGCGGAGAGACCCGTCCCGGTGTGGGCCCAGCCTCAGCTCACCGGCTCCCTCCGCGTCCCCCCACACTCTCACCAGGTGATACCCTTCCCGCACCAGAGTGCTCCCCGTGTCCTGGAGGGCGGGGCTTTGCTCATTTGTGAAGACTCAAGTACTGCTGTCAGCCCCTCTGAGGCTGGGAAGTCCAGGGCCAGCAGGGGCCGGGCAGGGATGTAAACGAGGGCGGTGGCCCCGCTGGAGGAGTCGAGGTTCTCGGGTGCAAACTGCCCGATTTCCTGCCTGCTCTGCAGCGTGCTCCCCTAACCTTCGCGCCTCCCCGGGGACTTCCTGCAGCCGCCTCCGCGTCCTCTTCCCATGACCCTCCCTTTTGCTGCACGGCCCCAGCAGGACCCTCTGGCTTTATGCTCTCGCTTGAGGCCCTGGGTCATTTGGTGGCTACAGGTGCACCCATAGCAGGGAGTGTCGGAGCCGAAGCCGTGTGCAGACGTGCGTGCCCGTGCCCCTGTCCCCGCAGTACACACACACGCCAGCCGGGGAGGACGCGGCCCCGGGAGTCAGCGCGGCGTGATCCTCGGGCTGTGGGGATGGAGGAACCGTGGAGGGTCATCGAAAACTTGACTTCCTCCTTTGCAATCGATAGGCCTTTTATTTCTTGGACTTGTCTCATCACACTGGCTGGGCCCTCTAGTGCTTTGTTGAGGAGCGGGAAGAGAAGACCCCGTACCTCATTCCTGTCTCAGGAGGGGGGGCGCTCGGTCCGTGGTCGGTGCACGGGACGGCCGGGCCCAGGTTCTCCACCGGCACCTCCTGATGGGGTGGGTGGGCTCGTCTGGCCCTGACACGACGAGAGTTTCTATTGATCATGAATCGTGTTGAATTCTGTCAGGTGGGTTTTTTAACGCCTTTTGCATTGTTTTTGTGCTTTTTCTTTTTTTAGTCTTAAAGTAATGAATTACAACAATCAGTACTAAAATATTGAATGAATGTTGTGTTCCTAGGATAAATTCCACTTGGTTGTCATTAGTGTAATATGTTATGGATTTAATGTACTAAATCCCATTAAGGATTCTTGCATCATAGTCACGGTGTGTACCGAGCTGTGGTTTTCTGTGTCTTGCCCCAGGTTTGGTGTCAGGGCCGCCTGGGAGGGGAGAGGTGTTCCCTCCTCTCCTGCTGTGTGGAAGAGTTCATGCAGAATTGGTATTATTTCTCCCTTAAAGACTTAGTATCATTCACTAATGAAGCCATCTAAGCCAGGAGTGTTCTTTGTCAGAAAAACTGTCCCTACAGGTGCGAGTTCTCCCATGGACGCAGGCCTGTCCACCTCTGCCCAGGTGTGCTGTGGTGGTTCGTGTCTTTGAGAAACGTGCCCTCTGTATCTGGGTTTTTGAAATTTATTGGAATAAAGCTGTTTATAATATTACTTTATTATGCTTTTAATGTCTTTAGGAACTGTTTGGCCATAAATATATCCATTTAATGGTCTTCTCAGAGAGCCAGCTTTTTCATTTTATTAATATTTCTGTTTCCTATTTGGCTCAATTTGTTCTTTTTTTTTTTAAGCTGGAAGTTTAGAATATTGATTTTGTAGGCCTTTTTTTTTCCCTTATGTGAGCATTTAGAACTATAAATTTCCCTGTACGTACTGGTTTAAGTGAATTACACAGATTTTCATATGCTGTGTTTTTATTTTCATTTAGTTCAAAGTACTTCTTATTTCCCTTGTGACATGTGTTTTTAGAAATGTGTTTTTCTAACTTGCAGTTATTTAGGGATTTTCCAGAAATGTTTCAATATTGGTTTCTAGTTTAAATCCGTTGTGGCCAGAAAATATGCTCTCTATTATGTCAACCCTCTTCCATTTGACGTGTATGTCCCAGAATGGGGTTCCGTGGCCGTCTCGTGGTGCCGGGGAGAAGGGGTCCCGCCGCTCGCGCGGGCGTGCTCTGGGCGTCTGGGGCAGGACCGCTCGGGCAACGGCAGCCGCAGTGTCTCTGGCCTCACGGAGCCCCCTCGCTTGCGGCGAAGAAGCGTTGGATCCAGCCCTAATTGAGGATTTGTCTGTTTCTCTCGTCGGTTCAATACATTTTAGCTTGCGAGTCTTGAAGCTGTCTTCACGGAGTGTCTGTACACATCTCGTGGCTGGTTTCCCCTGGTAACTTGACCCCTTCGCCATCACGAAACGTCTCACTCTTCCTCACAGCCCGGATTCCGGATCCTGCCTTGTCCTCACGTGGGCACGGGCTCTTCAGCCCCGGTGACTGGTGGTTGCCTGTCTTTTCCCGTCCGCTTGCGTTTACCCTGCCTGTGCCTGTACATTTAAGGTGGGTTCCTCACAAGGACAGCGTGTGGGTCCTGCTTTGATGTAATCTGACCGTCTCTGCCTTTTTATCGGAGTGTTTAGAAGGCTGCCGTTCAGTGCCCTTGCTGACGGACACATGTGGCTTCATGAAGTTTAGGTTAAAATTTAATGTCCAAGGCCCTGGCTGCGTAGCTCAGTGGATTGAGCTCGGGCTGGGAAACCAAAGTGTCCCAGGTTCGATTCCCAGTCAGGGTACATGCCTGGGTTGCAGGCCATAACCCCCAGCAACCGCACATTGATGTTTCTCTCCCTCTCTCTCTCTCTCTCTCTCTCTTCCTTCCTTCCCTCTCTAAAATCAATAAATAAATAAAATCTTTAAAAAAATTATCTGTTAAAAAAAATTTAATGCTCATTCCTTCAGTCACACTAGCCACTTTTCAGAAAAGTTCTCCTTGTAGGAAGCTCTGTTGTGCAGTGCTAGTTTAGGCCATTTTATATATCATGACTGTCGGTATGGTTTGAGTGACGTCTGCCATCGTGCTGTATTTTTGATGGCTCCACGTTAATGCTTCCGTTTCGTCTCCACTGCTGGCTTGTTGGCACCGCCTCTTTGTCTTGTCATGCTGCTGGTGACCGCGCCCGGGTGTGCCGCGTGCCCGTGTCAGGCTGCTTGCAGGTGGTACGAAGGCGCACGTGGCGTCAGGCACCTTGCAGGGGTGCACTTCGATTCCCCTCCTCTCGTCCTGTGTGCTGTTATTGTCGCATTTGACTTCCGCGTCTTACAAAGTCCGCAGAACACTTTTTATTCCTTAGTCAGTGGTCTTGTAGAGAGACTGTTTGTCTCTTTTCTCTGTCCTTGTAGCAGTGTCACGGCTTCTAAAGCTCTGTGTCTTTGTAGTAAACCCTGATGACCAGCGGTGTGCGTCCCCTGTGTTGTTCCTCCGGGGCGCCTTCACTGTTCTTGGCATGTGACATTCCCATACACATCCGCTCTGTTTGCACACACACACGCCAGCCCCTCCTCTCCACTTGACATTGGACGGGCATCCCACTGAACGCACAGATCGGTCCGGGCGGAAGTGACGTCTCCATGACACCGAGCGTCCGGTGCACTCTCCTTCGCTGGGCGTCCCCCTCTCCCTTCAGCGTCCTTCCCTGCTGTGTGCGGTGGGCCTGCGCCTCTCCCACCGGAGTTACTCCGAGGGATCCGGTGGTTTGTGCTGTGTTTTTACCTCTTGCTTCATTGACTTCTTAGACTTTTTATTTCACGTTTTATTGAACCAGGTACGATCCCCGGTACGGTGTCCGGTAGAAATGGGGGTGCCGGGTATTCTTGTCCTGATCGGCTCACTGCAGGGAGGCATGCACGCTCACACCGTCAAGTACACGTGTCGTGGGTTTCCGCACCTGCCCTTGTCACGTTACAGGAGTGCCCTCCTGCTCATCATTCGCTGGGATGTTTTTTACATGACTAACGGTTTTGTCCAAAGGATTTTCTACCTCTGTGGGTTAAACGCATCATTGTTCTTTTTCACGTGTTAATTTGGTGAATTACATTGTTGAATTTTCATGGGATAAATCCAGTGAGATCAGGACGTGTATTTTTGTATCGCTGGCTTTAGTTTGCTGCGATTTTTAGGGTTTTTGTGTATATTTACAAGTGAGATTGTTGCATGCCACTCCGTTCTGCGCTGTGCACGCAGGTGTGCTCTCTGAGCCCTGCTTGCCCGTCACACTCGGTGGGAGGAGTCAGTGTAGAGCCACGCCGATGCCCCCGTCGGTGAGCGGCAGCGGAGGCGGCAGCGATGCCCTCTGGGCCGTGGGATCGGGGCTGTGCGGTCAGACGCTCTGAGGAGTGGTGAGCGCACTCCCATTCTGACGTGCTCTTCTTGTGCTGGATTTGACTGTGGGGCTTTGTTGGTTTTTTAAGGAATTGTGACACTTTCATATGCATTTTCCTATTTATTGGCATAAGGACATTGAGATTCCATACTGATAACCCTTTTACACTTCTTTTTTTCTTGATATATTTTGTTGATTATGCTCTTACAGTTGTCCCATTTTTTTCTCCCTTTTTCCCCCTCTGCCCTGAACCCCGCCTCCCACCAGCAGTTCCCACCTTAGCTCCTGTCCCTGTCGTACATGTAAGTTCTTTGGCTTCTCCAGCTTCCATACTGTTCTTACCCTTCCCCCGGCTACTTTGTACTGACCATTTATGCTTCTTATTCCCTGTACCTTTTCCCCCATTCTCCCCTCTCCCCACCGATAACCCTCCGTGTGATCTCCATTTCTGTTTTTCTGTTCTGTTCTCGTTGTTTGCTTAGTTTGTTTTTGGGGGGGCGGTTAGGTTCTGTTGTTGACAGTTGTGTTTGTTGTCATTTCGCTGTTCGTATGTTTAATCATCTTCTATTTCTTAGATAAGTCCGTTTAATATTTCATATAATAAGGGCTTGGTGGTGATGAACTCCTTTAACTTGACCTTATCTGGGAAGCACTTTATCTGCCCTTCCATTCTAAATGATAGCTTTGCTGGGTAGAGTCATCTTGGGTGCAGGCCCTTGCTTTTCATGACTTAGAATACTTCTTTCCAGCCCCTTCTTGCCTGCAAGGTCTCTTTGAAGAAATCAGCTGATTGTGTTATGGGAACTCCTTTGTAGGTAACTGTCTCCTTTTCTCTTGCTGCTTTTAAGATTCTCTCCTTATCTTTAGTCTTGGGTAATGTAATTATGGTGTGCCTTGGTGTGTGCCTCCTTGGGTCCAACTTCTTGGGGACTCTCTGAGCTTCCTGGACTTCCTGAAAGTCTGATTCCTTTGCCAGATTGGGGAAGTTCTCCTTCATTATGTTTCCAGTAAATTTTCAATTTCCTGCTCTTCCTCTTCTCTTTCTGGCACCCCGATGATTCAGATGTTGGAACATTTAAAGTTGTCCCAGAGGTTCCTAAGCCTCTCTTCAATTTTTTGAATTCTTGTTTCTTCGTTCTGTTCACCTTGAATGCTTATTTCTTCCTTCTGCTCCAAACCGTTGATTTGAGTCCTGGTTTCCTTCCCATCACTGTTTGTTCCCTGTACATTTCCTTTACTTCACTTTGCACAGCCTTCACTGTTTCCTCTATTTTGCGACCATTCTCAACCATTTCTGTGAGCATCCTGATGACCAGTGTTTTGATCTCTGCATCCGATAGGTTGGCTAACTTATCATTGCTTGTTTGTATTTTTTCTGGAGCTTTGATCTGTTCTTTCATTTGGGCCATATTGCTTTGTCTTGGTGCTCCTGTTACATGGTGAGGGGCGGGGCCTTAGGTGTTCACCAGGGCAGGGCAGCCACATCACCGCCTTGTGCCGAGGTCTGGGTGAGTGTTTCTTTAGCTCCTTGGTTGTCGGACTTCCAGAGAGTTTGATTTTCTGGCAGTTCTGCTTGTGTTTTGTTTTTATGCTTGTTGTGCTCCTTTTGGCTGTGCGGGGAGGCACAGTGTGTCTGCCTGCGCCTCCGCCTTGGCCCGCAGTCCCTGCGCCTCTGCCATCAGTTTTGCCTGTGATCGACTCCAGAGCGCGTCTGCTCGCTCTTCACGGGTGTCTGCTCTGACTCACGGCTCTGCCCGGTCCTGCTTCTGACTTACTGGTGCACGTGGTCATCTCACGGGCTTTCGGTCTTCACTCTTTTCGGTTGTAACTTTAACCATGGCTTTTGCTGGACCCAACAAGTTCCTATATATCATAATTTCATTATCATTTAGTTCAGAATACTTTGTTTTCTAATGCGATTTCATCTTTGATCCAAGTGTCGTTTAGATGTTTGTTTCTCAGTTTTCAAATACAGGGAAATTTTCTAGTTAACTTTGTTAATAATTACTGGCATAATATATTGAAGTAGAGAACATAGTCGATATGATCTAAATGCCTTAAAATCTCAGCATTTTCTGTGTGGCCCAGCATGTGTTGATTTTGGTAAATGTTCTGTATGTGTTTCAAAAGATTCACTCTGCAACATTAGGTGCCGTGTTCTGTGAATGGAATTAGGTCAAGTTTATTAACCATGTTGTTTGCTTTTTCTGGTATCCTTGCTGGGGTTTTTTTGGTCTTCCGGAATCCATCGGTTACTAAGAGGAAGTGGGTTAAAAATCTGCCACTATGGTTGTATCTTTGTCGTTTATCCTTTCATTCTCAGCTTGCTTTGTCGATCTGCAGCTACATGAAGTGTCTACAGAGGTGGGTTTCCGATCCTACTCACTGATAATTCAGAAGCCCTCCACTCGACGTGCGGCCCCCAGCGCCAGGGCCGACTGCGGCCTCGCAGCCTGCCCTCCTGTGGGCAGAACGTCGGTGTGCCACCGTCGGCCGGTGTCCGCGCCCTTGTCTCACCATGTTGTCTGTAGCCTTCCTGTGTCTTCGCGACTTCAGTGTGTCTCGTAAGCAGCCTAGGGTCTGGTTTCCATAAAGTGCACCCATCAGGCCACTGCTGGAAACTTCCGTCACCTCGGGCAAGTTCCTTATGGGGACCCCACTCCCATAGCAGCCACTGCGGTGCTCTCGGCCCCTGTAGCCTGATGGCCCTTGGATGTCACACAAATGGAACATTACGAATGTAGTCTCGGCCTTCCACTTCTCCTCCATAAAACAGCGTTTTGGAGATTCAGCCATGCTGTTGCATGTAGCATAGGCCTTTTTAAAGAAATTGGTGAATAATATTCTCTCATGCGAACAGATAACAATTGACTTGCCCGTTCTCCTGGTTGTACACATCCAGGCCCTCTCCCGCCTTTGGCCGTGATGAGTGTAGATGCATGGACGCCGTTTACAACGCTTCCTGCGGGCACGGGCGTTCGCTTCGTTGGCGTGCACGACTGGGACTAGAGTTTCATAGTTTATAGGGACGGTGAGTGCATAACCAGCTTAATGCGTTGCCAGGCAGTGCCCAGGCGGGTGTGTCGTGTTGCGCTCCCAGCTTCGGCCTAGGGAACCCAGTGCTTCTCCAGCCTCACCCAGACTCACCTGTCCTTCTCACCTCCGTCACCCTGCGGGGCGTAACCAGCACCCCCGGTGGGCTCCAGTCTGCGTCCCCAGGTGACTGGTGATGCTGGGTCTTCTCACGGGCCTGTCACTCACGTATCGTTCGTGATGGCGCTGCTCAGTGCTTCTGCCCGCTTGTGCTTGGGGGTTTTGGCTTACCTTTCACAGGTTTGTAGAAATTCCTGTGCATTACAAACACAGCTCTCTTACCAGGTGCGCTTACTGCAGATATTTTTCAGGTGTGTTTTCTCCTCCTCCGTGCCTTGCCTCTCCCTTTCCTTAATGACGCCTTGTGTTGAAGAGAAGCTTCCATTGTAATGCAGGCCGTGTTACCCATTCTGTGCTTTCCTGGTTTACACCTTTCCGGTCCTCGCTACGGGAGTTCTGCCTGCCCTAAGGTGTCAGGAGCATTCTTCTACGCGTTCTTCGTAGCTTTAGCTTTGTGTTTTGTTCTTTGAGCCATCTCAAATTAATTTTTCTGTGCTGTGGTTTCCATTGAGTAGCTGTCATCGTCCTTAGCATATATGTAATGTATCTTTTTATTGTCTGGCTGCTTTTAAGATCCACCTTTTATCTTTGGTTTTCAGCAATTTACTGTAATACTGTAGGTGCATAATATACTCTGGGTCTGCTGAGTTTCTGTGATCAGAAATTCTATTATTTGAGGCATTGTCAGTTACTGTCTACCCCATTCATTCTCCTGCTCCTCCTATGGGATTTCAATTTCACACTTGTTAAACTGTTAGATGCTATCTCACAGGTGACAGACCTGGGCATTTGGGTTTTTTCATCTTTTTTCTCGTTCTCCAGATCACATTGTTTCTGTTGCTCTGTCTTTAGGCTCGGCTGCTCCCTGTTCTGTCTGTTCTGCACGTCTAGTGTGTTTTTTCCTTCAGATGTTGTCTTTAATTCTAGCGTTTACATTTGGTTCTTTTTTATATTTTATGCTTAGATTCCCCATCTGTTCACTCAATATGGCTCTTTTGCTGTAAGTCCTAATTATATTTTATAAGAGGCACTTTTAAAGTACATTTCTGCTGATGCCAACATTGGATCAACTCAGGATCTGTTGCTATATACCCTTTTTTTTCTCTTGACCTTGCGCCACTTTTTTTTCATAGCAGTAACTTTTTTTTACACAGTACAGCATACTGCAGAAGGTGTGTTGCAGAGGTTCGATTCTCTTCTGCTGAAGAGCGGAGGGTTTTGTTTCAGTGAGAAGTCACATCGTGTATGATAGGACAGTCACCCCGCAGCTGTGGAAACTTGCTCTTACCCTTCGTTAGGACGGCTCTGCCGGAGCGCGGCCCCCGGCCTCTGGGGAAATCCTTGTCCTTGCCTTTATGTCTGCGGTAAGGCCTGCCTGGGTTCTCATTCGGTGGGCTCACTGGGCCCCCGCGAGCAGGCAGGACTCAGGCTCCCCGCTCTTCCTTTGCTGTGGTCGGCAGCAGCTGACACCCCCACCCAGCTCTCCTCGGCCTTCAGCTGCTGCTGTCCTTGGGGTCTGCCCGTCCTGTGCGGTTTAGGGGTGGCCGCGGGTCTGGGAGGACAGGAGGCTGGAGGGAGGTTTGCAGCCCCTCCTGCGTGGCGCCATCCCTCCCAGGACCCAGCTTCTCCTCGCCGTGCCTGCTGGTGGTCACAGGCCGTGCCTGCGGCCAGGAGCGCTGGTTTCTCCGCGGCACAGGGGCAGGTCGGCAGGGCTTTGATCTGGCTGAGCTGCCACCACCATCATGGACTCGTCCTCACCAGCTTTGCCTTCCAATTTGAGTTTGTAGTTATTTTATTTTCAGAGTGGTGATGAATTTGTGTCTAAACCTGCCGTTTTCCACTTTGCTTTTTAATTGCCTGGTCTGTTCTATGTTCTTTTGGATTGCACTTCGTTTTTTTAATCCCATGTTGCCAGACCCCTCGGTTACCTTGGTGATTATACATTCTCTTCTTTATTAAGTGTTTACTCTAGAAATTATCCTTCGCGTCCTTGACTTGCTCAAGTCTCATATAAGGAACCACTCTTGCCGTGTTCTGACAGTACGAGGGTCTTAAACCCCGTACCTCTGCCTCCCGTCTTCGGTGCTCATCTAGTGCGCTTTAATTTCGTAACGCAGACCTCCCAGGACATCCGTTATTGTATGCAGTCAGCACTCCTGTCAGTTCCCTCCACATGTTTACTCTTCTGTGGCTTTACATTCTGCCTGCATTTCTGGCTTCTCATCTGGGATTATTTACTGTGTTTTGGAGAACACTGTTTTGTTTTTCTTCTAATATACTCTTCTTAAACTCAGTTATCTGTTTGAAAATGTCTTAATATCATCTTTTTTAATCCAGCCTTTATTTGCATATCATAACAAGTTAGTTCAGTGAATTTCCACCTGGCGCTTGTGTAAGTATCATCGCACCCCCAGCACTGCTGAAGACGGCCCCTCCCCCGCGCAGCCCCCCGCGCTTCTCCAGCCCGCCCACCGTTCTGTATTTGCGGGCTTGGTAGAAATGGAACCGTGTGTGCTCGTTCATGCTGCTGCCTTTTCCTCGAAACACTGTTTTGGGGGTTCATCCACATTTTGCGTATGTAGTTTGTCCCTTTGGTTGGCGGGCAGTATTCTGTCATGTGGCCGAACCACGATCTGTCTGTCCAGCCTCCTGCCGGTGGACGTGTAAGTAGAGTCCAGTTTTGACTATCAGGAATAAAGCTGCTGTGAATACTTGTGTACAGTTCTTCTTGGGGACACACACGCATGCTACTCCCGAACACGCACCTGAGAGAGGGGTTTCTGGGTAATAGGCACATTTCTGTGTCGTCGTCTGACAGAGCACCTGGAAACCACGGAACGTGGGCCGTCTCACGCAGGTTTCGTGGGTCAGGAACTCAGGAGCAGCTCACCCGCGTTAAGGCTCCTGCGCGTCCTCTCAACCTGGGGGCTGTCTCCTCCTAACGAGCAACCGAGGGGGCCCCAGACGGGAGCCCGGTGTCTTTGGGACCGTGTTGGCCACTTCCATCCTGGCCCGTCGGCTACGGCGGTCAGCCCGTTCGCGGCAGGGGGCGGAGGCTGCGCAAGGCCTTGAGTACCAGGAGCGAGGACCCCTAGGGCCCTCGCGGACGCTGGCTGCCACGGTAGGTTGAAAGGCATGTTTAGCTCTATAAGGAGCTGTTTCTGCAGAGTGGTTGTATATGGGTGTTTTTATTCCCACCAGCAATGCATGAAGGGCCTTTTCTGGCACATCTTCACCGGCAGTTTTTCATCTCAGCGCCTGTGGCAGCCCGTAATCATCCCGAGGCCTGTGTGCACTCGATGCGGCACCCTTCATTCCCGGCGCTGTCCTTCAGGCCCTCGGAAGCAGGCGTCCCATTTCCTCCCGTCTCCACCTGTCTGTACAGGTGGAGTCACATGTCAGCCACGTCGCCCTCCTGACGCTGATGCCATTTTTTCCACTCCGTGCCTCCGGATCTCCTTGTCTGTGGGTTCGGCGTTCCCTGGTGTGTGCGGGGCGGGGTGTTCACCGGGTTCGTTCCGTCGGGCTCACGGCACTCCTTGAGGCTGCGGCTCGCTGTCCGTCGGGTTGGACGGTCCTCACCCATGATCTATCTCACGGGGCTGCCCCTGCTCCGTGTTCTCCTCCCGCTCTCAGACCGTTGGCGCTGGTCCTTCGGAAGGTTCTCATTTCTTTTTCTGCTTCTCACACTCGTTTCTGCATTTCCATCATTCTTTCCCGTGCTTCCGTCTAAGGACTTTGTTCCAGCCCTCATTCATTCCTTCTGTCATTTCCCAACTCATTCTCATCTGAGTGTAACCTGTCCATCAAGTTCTTGGTCTCAGTTATTATTGTTTTTCTAAAGGTCTAGAACACCCCGTGGGTTTTGTTTGCTTAGGTTTCTTTTTCTCTGCTGAAATCGTTCGTATTAGTTTTCATTTTCTTAAACTTATTAGGTGTAGTTGTTTTAAAGTTCACTTCTAATGACAAAAACAGAGTGGAAAGTGGATGATTATTGGAGTTGAATAATGGAGGCTACTTTGTGTATAAGTGAGAAATTTAATAATAAAAGTTAAAAACAGCCCCAGCTGGTGTGGCTCAGTGGAGTGAGCGCCGGCCTGTGAACCAAAAGGTCACCGGTTCGATTCCCAGTCTGTGCATATGCCTGGGTTGTGTCCAGGTCCCCGGTTGGGGGTGTGCAAGAAGCAGCCTATCGGTGTTTCTCTCCCCCTCTTTCTCCCTCCTGTCCCCTCTCCAAAATAAAATGAATATTTAATAAGTAAAAATATCCGTCTGAGAAACAGTCTGTTCCTTGGATCACCTGCATCTTCTTCATTGTCTGTCTTGTGGCTTCATGGCCACGTTGCCTGTCCCCTCGTCCACATAGTTGGTGGTCGCTGTAGTCCACGTGTCGTTTGCTGACACGAGTCACAGATGACAGGGGCTCTGGGCCGGGGCTGGCGACCCGCAGTCCCGGGGCCGGAGCCAGCCGCCCCAGCCGGCGCACGCGCTGCCTGTGGCCCCCGTGCCGCAGCAGCGGAGGTGACGGAGGCCGACCCCCACTCCACGTGTCCCCCAGACACACAGAGCCGGCCCCACCATCACGGGCTCCTCCCTCGAGAGACGAGACCTGAGTCAGCTTCCTCAGGTTAGGCCTGTGTCCGCCCCGGCAGCCTCTGCTAACGCCTCCTGCCGCCTTCACCCCAAACCCGTCTTCCCCTGGCTCTGCCTTTTCTCTCCTCCTCATTGTCTTGGCCAGACCGTCCAGTACAGGGTGGAATAGAGGGGACGTCCGTGCTTGTTCTTAGGGCATGGCCAAAATTAAATAATGACGGCCCAGGTGTTGGTGAGAATTAGAACTTGCTACATTTCTGGGGAGGTACAGAATGATGGACTGGCATCTGTCCTGTGACCCACCGGTCCCTCCCTTAGGTGTGTGCCCAAGAGAAACGAAAATTCGTGCTTACAAGAAGACTTACAAAACAGTGTGTATCCCAGCCTGATGTGCAATGACCAGAACTGAAAGCCACCCAGATGCCCTCAGCAGAAGCATGGCGGAGTGTGCGGTCACGCGGGGAACTGCCACGCGGCCACAAAGGAGCGTTAACTGCCAGGGCAGGGACGGGCGGGAGAGGTCCGCAGCGGTGAGCGTGCGGAACAGGCGTCCCCGCGCTGTCGTCTAGCGTTGTGTTGTTCTCCGAGCACACAGCCGTGGGCCGCCTCCTGTCCACCCCGTATACGTGGGTCTCAAAACACTGTTCCCTGGCAGAAGCTAGACACAGTGGAGTGTATGATCTGTGACTTCACTTACATGAAATCCAGAGATAATGAAAACTGATCCATGAAGTAGAAGTCAAAAAGGTACACCCTGGCCAGTGTGGCTCAGTTGGTTGGAGCTTCATCTAGTAGAGCGAAAGGCTGCGGGTTCAATTCCCGGTCAGGGCACATACCCAAGTTATGGGTTCCAATCTCCAGTCAGGGCACATACAAGAACACAGCCAATCAGTGTTTCTCACATTGATGTTTCTCTCTCTCTCTCTCCCCCTCTCCCTCTCTCTCTTTCCCCCTCCCCCTCCCTCCCTTTCCCCGTCTCTTCCTCTTCTCTCTAAAAGCAATGAAAAAAGACAATGTCCTCTGGTGAAGATTTAAAAATGGGGCAGCTCACCTGGGGTAGGAACAAGAGTTAATTGGAAGCGGGTACAAGGGGACTTCTGAGGGTTGTAGAAATGTCCTTTCTCTCGTGCGGGGCAGGAGTTACACAGGAATGCTAAAGTCAGAGCTCACTGAGCTGAAAGCCGACACCGTGCTCTTCGTTGTGTGTTAACGACACTTCTGTGAGTACGTGAGATGTTTTTAGGGCCTGTGTTCCAGGTGTTGGAGTTACTCTGGTTTTCGGGCGAGAGAAGAGAGGCAGAGACAGGTCAGCGGGCTTGCCCAGCGCCGCGCCGCAGGCGGCAGGGCTCCGACGCGGTGGCCGGCGCGCTCCGGCCTCCCGCCCAGCAGCCTGGCGAGCCTGCTTCTCGGGCTGCGCCGTGCAGACCGGCTCGCGCCAGTGCCGAGCCGCGAGGCTGGTCACCGTGCGGAGTTAATGATCGCAGCGCTGCTGATTAGCAGGGCTCCGGTTCCATAAATTGCCACGCAGTCCTTCCGTATAAAACGATAAAGGAAAAAACAGCTTGAAAAAACTTTATCTGCTTCCCTCGGATGGTCTCCTGGGTGCAGTATAGAGTGGAAATATCATAGATATGTAGTAAATGCCGCCGTCGGTGTTAAAAATAAATAAAGGCGGCGGATGCAGGGGAGCTGTGAGCGTGCACTGTTGAGAACCTGGAGTGTTCCTGAGAGGAAGCCCGAGGGGCTCAGAAGGGCGGCCTCCAGCGTGAGGAACCGAGTGGCCGGGGGAGGTGGGGGGAAGGCATTTCAGCGTGTACCCGTTGGGGGCATTTCAGGTGCTGAGGCATGTTAATTATCTCCTGTTCGGAGAGCCAACGAGTCCAGTCATCATTTGGAATGGACTGGAGTAGCTCATGAGGCACGCGGTTGCCTGGGCAGACGGAGGCCCGCCTCGGACTTCCAGAACTCTCCGTATCTTCACACCCGCCGTACCTGTGGCCCAAGTGTGTTTGTGGCCCAAGTGGGTTGGCCTCACGGGCCCCTTCTGCTCATCAGGCCCGCCGCGGCCTTCCCCGGGCCCACACGGGGCCTCCAGCGCGCTCCCCTCCCTGTCTCCCCCCCTGGTCCCGGTCGTGCCGTGGTGTCCGTGCTCGTGCGGGCCCGTAGACAGACGGCCCCAGTCCTGCCTCCCCGCCTGTGTCCACTCCCACCCCTGTCCTGCCCTCGGAAGCAGACGCCCAGCCCTGGCCCCGCAGATCAGTTGGTTACAGTGCAGTCCCACGCACCCAAAGGCTGCGGGTTTGACTCTCGGTCAGGACACCTGCCTAGGCTGCGGGTTTGACCCCCCGCTGGGGTGCGCGCAGGAGGCAGCCGATGGATGTTCCTCACGTGAGTGTGTCCCTCGCTCACCCTCCCTCTCTCTAAGATCGGTGCACATGTCCTCGGGTGAGAATTTAAAGAGAGAGCGTCGTCTCGCTCACGAACGGTCTGCTGAGTGCCCGCGTCCCGCACAGAGGCCCTGCAGTGGGGGCGTGCTGCCCGCTGCGGGGTTCCTGTCCGAGCAGGTGTGGTGGCGTTGCCTCCTCCCTCTCCCTCTCCCTCTCCAGCTCCCCTCCCCCGTAGCCGTCTTTCCAAAGCCTCGCCTGTGCCCTGACCTTAGATGGTGCACAGACGAACATTTTAAGTTCATGTTGCTAAGTATTCTACCGTCTGTTAGGACGAAGAAAACTAGTCCCTGAAACCTGAGAGTCGGTAAGGTGACCTGTCATTGCCTGGACAAGGCTGAGGTGTTGAAAGGCACTTGTTGGCAATATGGCAGCAGTGGTGGCTCGTGGGGCACGGACACAGCAGACACGGCGGCGGGGGCAGCAGGGCCCCGGCCTCTGCGGAGACGCCGGCTGCAGGAGACCGGGCCTCCAGAACTCGGACGCTGGTGGGTGTGGGAGTGCGGTGGCCCCTCCTCCGAGCTCTGCCCCCGGCCTGCCTGGGGCCTTTCTGTGGCCGCCTAACTGCACTCCCCACCCCGCCCCGCCCCACCCCACCCACGTGCCGTCCCCATCTGCCCCCTCCTTGACGTTTGGGTTCAGCTCGGACCCGACCTCTTCTCTGCAGCCCTCCCTAGTGTGTTAGATTTCTGTGCTGCGGTAACGAATGACCACAGTACCTTCAGTGGCTCGCGGGAACACACCCTTCCTGCGGTGTCATTGTGGAAGCCAAGCCTGAAACCACCTTCACTGGCCTAAAGTCAGGGGCTTGACGGAGCTGGCGCCTCCCCAAGGCTCTGAGGGGAGGGCGTCTCCTTGCCTCACCCAGCTTCTCCTGGCTGCCTCGGCTGGTGGCCCTTGCACCCGCCTTCAGGGCACACCCTGGCAGTCCCCACTCCATCTCACGCCACCTCCCCGGCTCCGACTGCTCCTGGTCCCTCCTCTGAGGCCCCTTGTCGTTACACTGGGCCCACCTGGATGGTTCAGGCTCCCTCCCTGTTGCCAGACTCTCCCAGCCTGGTGACACCTGCAGGCTCCTGTAGGCCACAGAAGGCAGTGCAGTCTGGGTCCTTGGGCCAGGCTTGCGTGCGTCCTGCGCCTGCCGCAACCGCCACTCTTCCAGGGACGCAGCCCTGGGCCCACCCGCACGCTCCCTCTGCTCGGCGCACCCTTGGGTGTCTCCCTGAAGACCTGCCTCGTCACGAGCAGTCCGCTGGGCCAGGCCTCCCCCCAGAGCTTCCTGGGGACAGCGACAGATGGGGTGCCCCCCCCCCCCCCGCCTGCCCAGCGGTGCTGGGTCAGGTAGCACGGTGGAGGGTGCAGACCAGCCGGTGCAGGACGGAGAGGGCTGGGTGAGCGGCCCGACGGCAGTGAGCACCCCGTCGGGGCAGCGGGTCTCCCGTGGGCACCGCTGACCTTCTCGCGGGCGTGGCACGAGGCTGCCTGCTACGCTGTTCTCGACAAGCCTGGCGGGGAGGAGGCCAGACTCTCTGTTATTCAACCTTGTGTTCAATGAAATGTTTTTGTGACGTGAAATATTTTCCCGGAAGTCTTCACAACGACAGAGGTGTAGAATGACTCGGGGGTTTGCCTGGGGTGGCCCTGAGCCCGGGGAGGAAGCCGCCCGTGAAGCAGCGCCGGCGTGGGTGGGCGGCGACCGCCTGAGCGGGGGCTCGGGGCCGAGGGAGGCGGACGGGCCTTAAAGGACGAGTTTAATGTGACTGTGGAGCCCACGCAAGCGACGGGATTTACGGGTGCGCCCGAGGCCCTGCTTCCTGAACACGGACGCGCCCTCCCCATCGGCGGTTCTCCCGGAGCACCCAGCAGGCTCCCCCTCGCGCCTTCTGGAGCTCTCCTGCGGCCCTCCGGTGTGTCCGCTCGAGGAGCCACGGGCTTCCGTGTGACCTTCCCAACGTGCCCAGGCTGCTGTGTGCAGCGGTGTCTCCCGTGTGTGTCCTGGGGGTCCACGCACTGTTGGCGTGAGGTCGGGAGTCAGTGAGCGGTTGGGCGCTTTGTTCATTTTTAAGTGCGCTGAGTCGTTTGTCCTTAAAAGGCACCACGTGTCATCACGGGATGACAGACAGCATCCCACGTGCCGCCCCAAGACAAGGGCTTGCAGTCAGAGGGGCACTGGGATGGGAGGGCAGGGCCGGGCCCGCCTGTGTTCTGGGGGCCCAGCACGTCCCCTGCAGCCGCAGCCAGCCCCGGTGGCCCGCGCTTCCACTGGCGCACACGGTCGAGCCGGGGTCTTGCCTGCTTGGTGTGCGCGAGGCGTGTGTTGAGGCGTCGTGAAAGACGGAGAAGTCTACGAAGGGCGTTCTGGCTCTGGCAGATGATGCTAGTGGGGGTTTTAGATTACAGAGGTAATAAGATCTGCCCAGGCAGAGTGAAGAGAGATGGCTTCGTGGTGAAAAATAAGGTTATCAGACAAGTAAATGGCAGGCTGGAAAATAAAAATGTGTCATTTGGATGGCACAGAGCCACCGCAGTTTTTCAAAAAGCCAGGTCCTGAGGTTGTCACACCCTGCCCATCATTCAGCCTGAATGGTGGAGGAGTGGTCCCAGCGCCCGAGTGACGGCGGGAGGGAGAACGAGACAGTTCCGCAGAACTGGATGCGGCCACAGAGGACGTGGACCGCGGCAGACCAGGCTCCATTCTGCGGCACGAGGGCGGACCTCGTGTTTTGACTGGGAACGTGGAACCGGGGCCCTTGGGCGATGGGGCGGGCGGAGCTGAGCGAGCCCTTCTTTCCCACGGTGGTGGGTGCGAGGTGGTGTCGAGGGTTAGGATTGTGCCGTGAAGCTGAAGTCCGTCCGACTTAGAATGATGTTGTCCTCGGCAGGTAAAAATAGGAAGCTAGGGGAAGGAATTCATTCACCCCAGCCGTTCTGCCCCAGGGCGCCCCGGGGGACCGGCAGGAAGAGACAGCCAGGCGACTCTGCGTCTCAGACGGACATGACCCCGAGTCTAGTCGTTGCCACTCCATAGGCCGGGCCGGCGAGTGCAGATGCTGGGAGGGTTGCAGTGGTTCCTGCCGAGATTTCAGACTCGCAGAGATCGATCAGCAGAGGTGCCTGTTGCTGTGGGAAGGCACTGGGGGGGGCCCAGGGAGGAGAAGGGAGCGGGGCGTGGCCACCGCACCAGAACCACCTGGGCTGGGACCGGGAGGCAGGACCCGGTTCCACAGAGGAACCACCAGCAAAGCGGCGTGGTGCTAGCAAGTGGCACAGCTTGTCCCCTAGCAGGATCCCGGGGTCTGAGGGAGAGGGTGCTGGTGGCTCCGCCGGCAGGAAGGACTTGCTTAGGCATCGCCAGCCCGGGGGCCCGAGGCCGCCCATCTGGCCGGAGAGCCAGCACCGTGACCTCAGCTCCGAGGCACTTCGTGGCCCCTGTCACTCCTCAGTGCTCTGGGAGGGGCACTGCCAGGACCCCCTAGAGCGGGGAGTGGGGACAGCAGCACAGCCAGCATTCCGTCAGAACTCTGGGGACAGCACAGAGGAGGGACAGGGACAGCAGGGCCCCTGCTCTCCTGGAGCTCACCTGTCTCCTGGGTAAGTGAGACCTTGAACAGGTAGATTTAAAAAAGGCATAACCAAGCTGACCGGACATGCGGACATGGTGGTAGGTGCTCTGGAGACGAGACAGGATGATGTGTGTGCTGCAGAGTGGGGGGTGGATGGGGACGCCGCCTCGTTGGCCTGGGTCACCCAGCCTTCCGCTGGGCAGGTGACCTCAGACCTGAAGGGTGAGGAGCGCCGTGCCACGGGAGGGCCAGCGAATAGCGCTTGGGAAAAGGGGCGGGCGGTGTGGAGGCAGAAACGGGGGCTGCTGGGAGGACTTGGCGCGCGAGAGGAGGCGGCTGATTCATGACTGCGGCGGCCCGGGTGGGGGCTGTGCTGGCGTCGGGCCGGGGGAGAGGTGATGTGCGAGCTAAAGACAAAACGTGCCTGGCTCAGCCGAAGGCAGGAGAGTGAGTGGAAGTCACAGCGCGTGCAAAGGGAGATCTGCTTCCTCTCAAGTGGGGGGCGTGGTGTTGACCGAGGACCACGTTGGAGGACGCAGGGTTCCTCACCTCTCTTTCTTCTGCAGAGGCTGGAGGAGCTGCTGCCCAGAAGGGAGGGGAGCGGGAGGGGCCGGCAAGCAGTTGTAGGAACACGGAGTGATGCTGTGTGGGGTGAGCGGCCAAAGGGGGGGCCCCGCTGAAGCAGGACAGTCCTCGCACTGGCCCACAGCAGTCGTCTGACTTCTCTCGGGCAACTCGGCGGGCCCTGCCCACCCCCGGGTGGGAGGACCCCACGGAGAGTCTGCCTGGGGCTCCTCTGGGTGCTTGAGTCAAAAGGATGGACAAGATCCCTAAAGAACTGGCGGGGCAGGGCGGGGCGGGGCGGGGCCGGCGAATGTTGCTGGCGTCACAGGGCCAGAAGTCAGCAGACGTAGACCCAGGAAGACCCGGGCGCAGAACTCGGGACAAGAAGACCTTGGTGTGGAGAGGAAGGGGGTGTTGAGGTGACCAGGGGGCGGAGCCAGAAGTCGGGTGTCATCCCTGGACCTACTTCCTCCGGGTGGCAGCCACCCTGCTGCCTCTCCTGGGCGGGCGGCGAGTCGGGGAAGGGGCGGTGGTGGGCCTGTGGGTGGGACCTCAGTGAATCCCGATCCTGTAACGAAACGTTTCCTTTTATAATTGTTACGTATACCTTTCTCAGCCTTTTGTCCTCTCCAAGTACGTTTCCTCGCCCGCCCTGTGAGCGGCTGTGACGGATGTGTCAGGCCCACGGGCCCTGCTAACAGGCCTCTGCGGGGCACCCGTTGTCCCTCCAAGGGGAACGCCGCAGCCCTGATTGACCGAAAGTGGGGCTGCGAGCTTCTAGGGCTAATTGTAAAGCCTAAACCAAAGCGTTTCCAGGAGCTGCCGTTAATAACAACAATAACCCCACCACCTTGTGTCGGTGTGGTGCTTCCCGGGGCCACGGTGCTCTGCCGTCCACCGAGTCCTTGAGTCCGTGCGGTAAACCGAGGCTGCTGGGATGCTCGGGTGTCTCCTGAGTGAGAGGCCGTCCTGCTCGTCCCGATTCAGTCCCGGTGGGTTGCCAAGGTTCCCAGAGCCACCCCTGTTGTTGAGCACCCTCCGTGCACAGAGCACTGTGCTGAGGACGCCGGGGTGAGTCCCCGGGAGGGAGCGCCCAGTGAACAGGGCCGACCTGGAAATGCGGCCCTGCGTCCTGCCCCCTTGCCCCCCTCCCCTCCCTCGTCACCGGCGCTGTTTGGGAGGCTGCTGGTTAAACCATCAACTTGTATAAACATTGCCAGGAATTCAATTGTGGCAGAATTTAGGTTTTTAAAAGCAAGGATTCTGATACATAGCTAAGCTCAGTGATTCTTCAGAGAGTCATTCTATCGATTCCAGCGCGCGCTGTCCTGAAGTTCACAGAGCCGTCACGCGCGTCTCAGCAGTGCCCCACGCGTGCGGCGTGTTCGGGAGTGCCCGGCCCTCGAGTCCATTGTCCTGGGTCGGCTGCTCAGGGTGCCGTTCCGAGGGGCGGCGGGGCCCGTGGCCCTGCGGGCCTGCCACCCAGCGGGAAAGGGGACACAGTCACCTCTGGGCCGTTGGCGCGCTGGGGGGCGCCTGGGAGGTGAGGGGCTCCTGGGAGGGAACTCCAGGCGCGGGGAGGGGTAGAAGGTGGCTCAGGAGCCGGGCCCAGGCAGGACCAAACCCGCGCCCAGGAGCTTCACGGCGTCCAGACACGTGCTCTGGCCGCTGAGGCTCCTCAGAGGTTCTCCAGGAAGTGTGAGGTCCCAGAGTAAGAGGCACCCCTACTTCAAAGGCCCCGGGCAGAGTGGTCCCCCAGAATGAGTGATGGGAGCACACACCATTGTGTTTCCTATCAAGGGCTGAGTCGGGCCCTGGTGTGGGCCGTCGGGTCAGCTGAAGGGCTTTGTCACTGAGTCTGAGGTGACCACCAGGGTGTCGCCTCTCCGGCCACCTTCCTGCTCCCTGGGTGGCGTCTCGGCCTCGGCAGCTCCGGTGCCACGCTGGCCCTCACCCGGTGGGTCACTGGCCGTGCAGGGTGGGAGTGGGGAGGACAACCCAGAGGGCCTAGCATTTTCTACCGGGGTGCTCACTACCTGTTCTAGAAAGTCTTCCTTGATGCCATCTTTTAAAATAACAACTTCTTTATTTTACAAGGGAGAGTTATGTCTGGATTACCAAATTATATCTTGATTCTTCTGACCCGGAGCATAGGCAACCCCGAGTCAGAGAACTCTGGCCGCCCCGTGCCGGGCAGACGTGCCTGGTTCTCTGCGGTGACACAGACCGTGCGGCCAGTGCCCGCTCGAGCATCTCAGCAGTGCTCCGGGGAGGGCCGCGGTCGGGACGGCGCGGAGCGGGAGTCGGTGTGCTGAGTCTGAGTGGTGTTTGCTGCCGGGGCGGCAGCATGCTTTCACTGACTGTGTTCTGATCATCTAGGTCTCTCTTTGTAGGGCATCTTTTATGACCAAGACTGTCCAGTACCAAAATGAGCTACATAAATTCCTAATCTGGGATACGGCTGGACAAGAACGAGTAAGTCACTCTTTAATTTCCTACGTGTTTTCCCAAGGCCCAGGTCAAGGCTCCACCTGAACCGTCACTGTCCCTGCCGGGTCTCGTTACTCCCTTCTCCCCTGCGTGCCGGAGACACGTGCGTGCCGGGGACCGGCCCGCTCCTTTGCGGCGAGAGCCGCCACATCGGGCCGCGGCGGGGCGAGCGCTGACGGGCGCTGCGGTGTTTTCACGCTGTGCGGTGTCTTACAGCAAACGCTGACCAATGCCCGATGAAGCCCCGCTCGGGCGCCTCGTGTAATCGGGGCCCGTCCTGCAGCGCAGACAGAACAGAAGTAGCGGCAGAGGGGAGAGTTAACCACGTCTCGTTTACAGCCACCTTCTAAAAGCTGCAGACGCACCTCACAGCGAAGAAGTTTGAGACCTGAGTGAAATGGATGCGCTGACACGGCGCCTTGCAATACGGAGCGGCCTGAGCCGGAGGCGGGGCCGGGCAGAGGCATCACGGTGCAGAGTGGGCCCGGGGGCGCCCACCGCAGTCCGGCAGCGCTGCGGGGGCGGGGCGGGGGAGCCGGTGCCTGTCTGCCGCCTCACTCTCCCTCCGGGCCCCCAGTCTGACTTCCCTGCCTCGGTGCGTCTGGCCGCCACCCCATTATTCAGCTGCTGTCTAATGTTTTTTCCAAACAGTACTATCAAACCAGAGCATCTGATGGATGCACAGTGCTGTGAGAGGCTCCTGAAAGTGCACCGGGGGGAAGAGCCTGTCCTCGCGGTGTTATCTGAGACAGCGGAGACCCCGAGTGTGGCAGGGAGCCTGGCGGGCCCGTCAGGGACAAATGGGGGACGCAGACGGGCCCGGCCGTTGTCCCGGACGGAGGCACCCCGAGTCTGTGCAGATCTGCCGTCCCGAGCGCGTTCTGTCTGCCTCCTTCTGTTTGTCCTGACGCTGAGTGTCCTGCCCTCTGTCCACTCACTCACCTGGCATCGCCTGCCTCGCTCCCGCCCCCTCTCCTGCGCCGTCTGTGCTTCTGGATGGAGCGTGTGGGGCGGGCGGGCCTTTGTCTGCCGCCCCCTTCCCCCTCCAGCGCAGTTTTCCCGAGCACGTCTGTGCGCCCGGCTCCACTGCCTGCGCTGCTGGCCGAGCACCGGCGCGGCTCTCCACGCCACTCACACACCCACCCTCCCACCCGGCCCGGGTCCCAGTCACCCTGCCCCCGCGTCTGATAACACAGCAACACCTTTGTCTTAAAGACTCACGCTGGGTGCAGAGCTCCTGCCGCCGTGAATCAGCTCACACGGTGGTGTACCGTGTCTCTTTTTTCTAGACCATAAAAAAGAGTAACAGGAGTTCGTGCCTCTCCCTTACTGCTACCGTAACGGCAGGGTTTTGTTAGGGTTTATAGTTAGCTGCTTGCCTGCCTCTCGTTCCCCCTCCTCCCACGACTCCGCACCAGAACGGGGGCTCCGAGAGGCGAGACCGCCTCCCCCCGCTGGACACGCCGTCTCACAGCCAGGGCTCCCCGGGGGCGCAGACGAGGCAGGCAGGCACGGGTCAGGGGAACTGGCCGCAGAGCCGCGCCAGGAGACCGGAGAGGGGCACCTGCCGGTCAGCACGTGCTCAGCCCATTGCGGCCCAGCCAGAGTGCGCGCTGAGGTCCCGGGTCACCACGTCGAAGAGAAGCTGAGCATCTAGCAGCCAAGCATGACTTGTGTGAAGGGCTGTGAGCCTGGTCCAGGATACACGCTGACTCCCAGCCTGCCCTGGGCGCGGCCCCCAAGGCCCTGACTAGGCCGGCCTCAGCCGGAGCCCCGCCTGCACCCCCTCCCACCCTCTGCTCTCCACCCAGCCCCAGGCGCCCTGCAGTCTCACACCTGCCTGCCCTCGCACTGCGGCTCCCCCCGCTGGGAACCCCCCTCCCGCTGGTGGCCCGCAGCACGCACTCACCCCCGGCGTCACCTCCGGGCGGGCTCTCCTGCCTGTGCCCGCGGTTCGCAGGTGAGCGCCTGCAGCGCCGCCCGCCCGCACCTCCCAGCCCCAGTCGGAGGTGGTCTTCGACTCCTCCCTCTCCCCGGCCCTCGCCTTTGCCCCTCGGGTGCCCCCCGCACACAGCTCAGCTCGCTCGCTGTGCTCCACCGCCTTACTCTCAGGTGCAGCTCTGTGCCGGGTGTTCCTGCTGTCCCTCTTCCTGGCCCGCCACCCTGTGTCCCGTCTCCTCCCAGGGCTCCGCCCCGGGAACCAGACTCGGCCCTCGGAGCCGTGCGGCCTGCTCTGCCTGCCCCCACCCTCCACACCGCTCTCCGGACCCAGCCCGCTCTGGCTCAGAGTGGCAGCCTGCCGGCCTCCACGCGGCTCCCCAGGCTCTGCCCGCCGGGCTCAGCACATGCCGCGCCCTCTGCCGGAACTGCCTCTTCCCCGCGCGGGGGTCTTCCCTGGGCGGTCTGCGGCTGGCCGGCCGGCTCCGTGCTCCCCGGCCCACACCTGAGAGCACCCGGTTCGCTCCCCACCAGTGCCCCTGCCTGTTTTCCTCAGGACCCTCGCCACAAGTTGCAGTTGTCTGGCTGTCTCTCCCCGAGGACCATAAGCTTGCAGCCCTGGGACCACCGTGTCTCGTTTGCTCGCTGCTGCGTTCCTGCCGCCTCGCACGGTGCCCAGCCCAGGGTCGATGCATCTAAGCCACTGGCAGGCGGCTCTTCGGCATATTTCTCTCTATCCCAAGGAGTTGTCGGTTGCCCGGGTCCCTGGGATCGGCACCTGTTCCTCCCTTGTTACCTTCTGTCAGCCTGGGAGCTGGGAGCTCCTTGGGGGTCAGGGACTCTCTTCTTTTCTGTTGTTTTTTAAGAGAAAGGAAGGGAGCAAGAGAGGGAGAAAAACAGGAATCGGTTGTCTCTTGCACGCCCCAGCTGGGGACCTGGCCTGTCACCTAGGCGTGTGCCAGCCACTTCAGCTCGCAGGCCGGCACTCAGTCTGCAGAGCCCACCAGCCCGCCAGGGCGGGGATCGTCCTCACGTCCTCACGTCCGCACTCTGTGCCCCGGCACGTGGCGCGGATGCCGGTAGACAGGGCCCTCTGACTGCTGGCCCCACCCCAGCACAGAGAGGGACAGAGCCTCTGGTTTTGCCCCATGCCTCAAAGTGTAAGTTTCTGATATTTGCACATTTATTATTCTGTTCTTTTGAGTAGCGAGATTCTTTGCAGAACGAAATGGAAACCCTTTGGGGGCACTGAGCACTCAAACACCCTCCCCGCCTGGACCCTGCAGCTGCTGCTGCGCAGGCTTCGCTGGCCCAGCTGAGCCACAGTGGCCGCAGAGTGGGCTCACTGAGTCCGTGGGCGGGACCAGTGTCCTGACATTGGCCAGCGTGGCCAGTGTGGCCAATGTCGTTGGTGTTAGGGGCCTTGTTAAATGGGGAGAAAAACATCAGGATGGTGATATAGTGCTTCCAAAGGTAATGATTTGTGTTTCAAAGGGCTGAGAGGACTGAGGAAGACTAATGGAATCCTCAAGTATTTTTATAAAAGTCACCTTTTTCAAGGAGCAGCGGGGAGGCGAGATGGAGGGACGGATAGCACCGTGTGCCAGCTCGGAGCTTTATCGGAAGAATCACAGCCAGAGCATCCATCAGCCGGTGTCGGCGCTCATCCAGGGAACCAGCTCCTGGCTGCAGCAATAAACTGAAGTTTTTTCGAGTATCAGATAAAATGAAACTTGTTTCCATAATTTAAAATTTATTTTCTCAAGACGGAGCCTGTCAGGCCTTTTTATTCCTACTGTCTCCCTTGAATGGATTCACTCTCGGTGGCCTTTCTCCATCGATCACCCTCCCGGCGAGGGCTCGTGCGGTGGCGGTAGGGACCGAGCACACGTGCGCGCCCCAGACGCGCGCCGCAGATCCGCCGCGAACGGAGCGGCAGTTCAGTGCTCGTTGCCTGTGTTCACGCGCAAGAAAGCTGCTTAACCAGACTCCGGCGGAGACTGCTGCAGCCCTTAAACTGGGTCCTGAACCCGGGCGCGGGCCCCCTCGCGCCCCCTGCCGAGGCAGAGCGCCAGGAAGGTGCGGCTCGTTGCGGCCCCCGTCGCCGCGTGAGGGCTCGCTCCCGAGTTTCCGTCCGGAGCCAGAGCAGTGGCTCGGTGCCGGGGAGAGCGGGGCCCCCCGCAGCCCGTGGGCTCCCTCCGGCTCCTGCTTCTGCAGAGGAGACTTGGAGGTGCGCGGCCGCACGCTTGTTCGTGTGCGTGCTGTCTCCGGCCGCGTTCACGTCTCCGGGGTGCAGTCAAGTCCTGGTGGCACAGACCCACAGAGCCTGGAATACGGAGTCTCGGGCCCTTTCCAGAGCTTGTCGGCCCCTACTCTGGAGCCAGACTTGGAGCAGAGATGTGCTGACACCCCTTGAGCCTCTCCTTGGGCCCCCGCCTTCCGCCTCGACGCACGAGATGTGGACACGGTGGGGTGGCTCGAGGCGGAGTCACACTCCCGCGGACGGCAGTTGTGTGGAGAGTCTGCGCGGCGCTGCGGCTAAGGCGCTGCTGCTGGGCGAGGCCTTCCCCCGGAGGGAGCTCCACTGGCTCAGACCCACAGGGGTGCACTGCTCCCCGGAGGACACCCCCCATCCACACAGCTCAGGGGAGCGAGCACTGCGAGCAGAAAGCCCATCCTCTTAGCTTGCGGCATTTTGAGACAGAGTTCAAGGCCGTAGCACCACCAACCAAAGAGTCGAAGTGCGGGAAAGGTGGACCCACCAAGGAGGGAAGCCCTAGAGCCTGAGCGCACGGTCCCTTTAAGTCTTGCCCGACCCCGGATTGTGAGTGCACAGGGGAGACTCCGAGGCACCCCACAGAAAGCAGCCACTGGAGGGGTGACAAGACTGAGCAGAGAGTGGGCTCTGCTCCTCGAGGGTCAGGGGAGCTCGGGCATGGGGTCCAGTCCCGCCATTTCGGAGGGTCGGTAAAGACCTTGGGCTTCGTTGAAGCTGCAGAAGGACCAGCCTCCGGGGTAGACACTGTGTCCTCGGACTAAAGGCAGGCCCAGGCAGACCTGCCCTGGCCACAGGCAGAGCCGGCCTCTCGGTGCGCAGCCAGCCACCAGCTGCTGCCCGGAGAAGGTGAGAGGGTTCCGAGGTTACAGGAGAAGTAGCCTTACCTGCTTCGTGCGGGGCGGGGGGAAGTCTGCACCGAACGGACACTAGTGATCAAACGGAAATGCTGAAACTGAGCCCGGGACATCGGGAGTGGACGCCTGCTGGGTGGGAGAGGGACGCTGGCCAGTCAGAGGGACAGAGAAGGTGGGACAATGACGAACACGGTCTCTCCGCCTCGGGGACACACTCGCACAATCTGATGCTTGTGTAACTGCCATCTGGAAGGAGTTGGGCGGGGGGACAGAGAGAAAGGGTATTTCAAGAAGTAGTGGCTGAAAATTTCCAAAATCTGGCGAAACAGCAGCTCACAAATCGCAGAAGGCCAGCACACCCAGAAGTACAAAGAGAGCCACGTCTGGGTGCACCGCAGCCAGACTGCGGGAGGCCAGAGTGAAAGAGAAAAGTCTCGGGAGTGGCCAGAGGTGATGGACGCGTTATGTACAGAGGACGGTGGAACGGTGTCCTCGAAGTGCTAAAAGCAAAAAAATAAAATAAAGTGAAATAAAAGTCACCCTGCCAAAATCATCCTTCAGATGTGGAGTCAGAGTAAACAGCCGCCAGGAGGCTGCAGCGGCCCCCGCAGGCGGCTCAGGCTGGAGCGGGCGGCGCCGGTGGGGGCTCGGGCCCACGGGAAGAGGCGGCAGAGACTGCTGCCACTGGCAGTGGCAGATGCAAAGGCTTTTTTGTCCTGCAACTTTTTAAAATACTGCTGGCCACTTATTTACTTATTTTTATTCCTCTCCCTGGGACATTTTTTCATTGCTGTTAGAGCGGGGGAGGGGAGGGACGTCAGTGAGGCGGAGAAGCATCCGTTGGTTGCCTCCCATATGTGTGCCCCGACTAGCAATTGCACACTCACAGAAAGGGATTCGAACCCGCAGCCCAGGCACATGCACTGACCAGGAATCGAACCCACAGCCCTTTAGTTATTGGACAGTGCTTCAACCAACTGAGCCATACCAGCCAGGCGCACTGGCTGTTGAATGCAAACATTGTGACATGGATTGTACAGTTTGTAGCGTATGTAGATTTAAAATACTTGGCAAAAGTAGCACATGAGGCAGTGGGATGAAAGGAAGATTTTTGCAAGGCTCTGGTCCTTTACACGGGGCGGTCCGCTCTAAACTGAGTGGGCCGTGGGCGGGGGGCAGGGGGGGCTGTGTGTTGTAGTTACAAGAGCGTCCTCTTAAAAAGTAACACAGGGAGGAAGGTCTAGCCAAAAAGCCAATGGGCAGATTAAAATACTTAAATATACTAAAAATACTTAGTTAATGCAAAGGAGGGAAATAAAGGAAGAACAGGATTTTCCCTTGGTGGAACAAATACAAAGCAAACAGCGAGAAGGCGACAGAGCGTGAGTCAGACCAGCGTGTCGAAGTGCAGTGGACGCGAAGGACCGCCCGCCCGCCCGCGCAGGAGGCCGCGGCCCGCAGAGCGGTGGGCAAGCAGGGCCAGCCCCGCGCTGGCTGGGAAGAGGGCTGCCCCGAAACGGAGACGGCTTGGAAACAACAGCGGAAGAGGATACCCTGTGCCAGTCACACGGAAAGCAAACCGTGGCGGCTACATCGAGACCCGTCGGTGCCCGTGGTGGCATCGGGGGTGAAGAAGGGGCCTGAGTGGGGGGCATCGGGGAGCTTGCTGTCTTGGTAGGGACGTTTTCTGGGTGGGCTGCTGTTCACCTGGGCGCATGTGTCCATGCATGTCATCTCACCAAAACTGAGGTCTTTTTTTACCTGAGTGATTTGAGAGAGAGACAGAGACGCCGCTGATTTGTCGTCCCGCTTACTGCCACGTCCCTCGGTGGGTTCCTGCCCGCACCCTGCCCGTGCCGGGGCCCGCAGCCTCGGTGCACCGGGGCGGCACTTTAGCCACCGGAGCTGCCGGCCAGGGCAAAGCCTGAGCCCTTTGGTCAAACTTAAGATTTTTGTGCTTCTCTATGTGAATTTTACCTTCCAAATTTGAAGGCAACCCCCCCCCAAAGACCTTGTAAAGGGTGTTAGTGGGACAGTACCTCCGAAATGAAGGCGGTGCTGACCTTTGTCCCCCCTGTGCGCGCCCCGTGGGGGTCAGCCGTCGTTCCCGCCCAGCAACTCGGGTTCCCCTCGGCAGCGCTTTCCCCGCTCACAACCTGCACGTCTGGGTTTTTTGTCTGTAAATCACCGCGTGTTACTGGGAGTTAGCAGGCTCGCACCCAGAGGCAGGCGCACTCCCCGCGAGACCAGCGGAACTCCGGTGTCTGCACATCAGGGTCTGGCTCCGCTCTGCCGTCGCCCCACACTCCACAGCTCTCACCCGCTTTCTCCACCAGGTCTGGCTTTTCCGCGGCGTTCCGACACGAGGCCCCGAGAGAAAACGGAGTAGGTACACAGGCTGTCTTCCCTCAGGGAGTTGACAGTCACAGTGTCACTTTCTTCTGTGAAACTCGGCACGCAAGTGTAGAAGCCGGAGGTTAGGCTCACTGGGTGAGAAGTTGCAGGCTTCCCTCTGTACGTGGGTTGTGCTGAGTACCAGACGCCACCCCCTTGGATCAGCTCCTGCCGGTGCTGCGGGGCTGGCCACCAGAGCAGAGAGCAGGGCCCGCGTACAGTGGCGCCCCATTCTGCGTGGGGTCGGGGTTCAGAGTCGAGGCAAAAGACGAAGGTCAAATACAGGCGAAATTTCTGTCCTTAAATGTTGGCCTCACAGCACTGAGTGCGAGGCCCGGCCCAGCACACCCACGTGCCCCGGGAGCCAGGGCCCCTGGGCACAGAGCTGCGGTTTCGCGTCCCACGCCCGTCGGGAGGAACGGCCGGCCGAGTCCGCCTTGCCGCGGGAGTTGTTACTCCTCTCCCCGCCTCCCTGTCCTTCCCTCCCTGTTGTGCGTGGGGCAGGGAGGGGCGGTGGTGGGAGGAGGCCGTGCGTACAGGGTTCAGTTCAGGTAAATGAAACCAGGTTGCTCCCTGCTTTGGGGAGTTGCCACCTGTGTGGAATTAGCCAGAAGTGGAGCTGCAGGCCCCTCCGAGTAGCGAGTGGAAGCGTGCACTCGCTTCTGTGACCCCCGCAGCACTCAGGTGGCAGGGTCTTCGTTATGACCCCCGCCCGCCCGTGTAGCCACTTCTCTGGAGAACTGTTTGCAGCATGGTGTTTGTCTCCGTGGTCACCTGGGAAGCCCAAGTTTAAAGGACTATTGAACAAATGAATTTGGGAATTATAACACCACCGAGGTCCATTAAAAAGCCTTTTTAGCTGAAACAGTTGTTTATAGCACCGTATTTAATTCCTATAAAACTGTATTCTAAACCATCTACTGAGAGGCATTTCAGTGTTACACTGAGAGTTGTTGCCTTTGGTAATCACTGGTTCGTTGGCTTTAAAGCACCGTGTCATCTTCTTGGGCGGAGAGAAAGGTTACCTTCCGTGCAGGGGTAACGGGCTTGGAGCCCACAGGAAACACACTAACCGGTTTTCCCGGTCTTGCGTCTCTCCCCTGCAGTTCCGTGCCTTGGCGCCCATGTACTACCGCGGGTCGGCTGCCGCCATAATTGTTTACGACATCACAAAAGAAGTAAGGCGTGTATCGTGTGCTTCTGACTATTTTGGAGACTCTCTCGGTTGCCTAGATCTCCAGTTGCTTTCTTCTCTTATGTTCCAGGAGACATTTTCCACGTTAAAGAACTGGGTAAAAGAGCTTCGCCAGCACGGCCCACCTAATATTGTGGTTGCCATCGCAGGAAATAAGTGTGATCTTATCGATGTCAGGTAAGTTATTAGAACAGGAGATGGCGGGGCCGATTGCGTGTTCCGACTCTCGCTGAGCAGCATCCAGTATAAGAATCTTGCTTTTATTTCTGTCTCTGACATTGAAAAATATTTTTCTGTTGTGTGGTGGGAGTCTTGGAGTTTCAAAGTGAAATTGAGAGTTCAGCACTTGGAGCTAATTAGAGTGTGGCTATAGACGGGCACGTGACTTCCCCGGCGTCGGCTGCGTCGGGCTTGGCGTGTCCTGAGCCGAGCAGAGCCCCTGGCTCCCGAGGCAGAGGGTCCTGTTTTGAGGAAAGCGCAGGCACTCAAAGTCCCCGGGACCACCTCGGTGACCCCCGCGGCGGGGCGCTCCTGCTCCGGGGGGAGAAGCCCCTGCCTGCCATTCTGGGGCCGCCCCGCTGCGCTGTGCGTGCTGCTGGCGGCACGGCGCGTCTGGTGGCGGCGCAGGCCCTCAGTGGCCTCCTTTGTCACCGCGAGTCTGTGAAGGACAGGGTGGGTGGGATAGCGTGCAGCTCTCGGTGGGCCGTGTTCTGATTCGCACTCGCTGCCTTCCAGGGAGGTCATGGAGAGGGACGCCAAGGACTACGCCGACTCCATCCATGCGATTTTTGTGGAGACCAGCGCCAAAAATGCCATAAACATCAACGAACTCTTCATAGAAATTAGTGAGTATCTCCGTGCTGTGTGCGTCTCCCCTGTGCGGGGCAGCTTAAACCAGTCATCTGGCTGGGCAGAGCTCCTTCCTCGCGTGGGGTGCTCTGGTCCCCGACACCGTTCTCCGTGGAGGGAGCGGGGAGTGGAGAGTGACAGCCCCGTCCGTGCCCTGCAGCTGCAGGAGAGCTGCTGCCGGCGGAGCGTGGCCCTCCCGCCCAGGCCGCCGCCCCTGGGCAAACCTGGGCCTGGGGGGCCCGAGCGGTGCTGCCTCCCCCTTTCCTCTCTGTGCGGTGCCGTCGGTCGTCCAGAGCCACCGGGAGTCGGTGAGGAGGGGGCGGGAGACGCACGTGGGATTCCCCTGTAAGGAAGTCCTCAGAAGTTAGCACTGGGCGAGCAAAAGCCCTGTTTTCCCTCCTGTCCCCTCCCGCTCCCCCTCCCCTTTCCAGAGGTGTTGACGTGTTGACACCAGATAGGGGAGAGGTTGCCGCGTGCCTGTTGGACCCTCTACAGATTGTATGTGTGTTTATTCATTCATTCAAACTCATCACGGTATGAAATGTGAACCACCCTGGGCCCAGGGGCAACGGTGGTGGACAGGGCGGGCGTGGTGCGGTGCGGCCTCTGCTCGCCCGGGGCGCCGACCGCCCTGCAGGAGCCAGGCAGTGAGCACAGAAAACAAGCGAGACCCCCCGGATGGCAGCAGCGGTGGCGGGAGAAGAAGGGAGGATGCAGCGGAAGAGCGTCCGCAGGTGGCCGGGGAGTGGCCGCCCCTGAGCAGGCGGCGCTGGCAGGAGAGGTGGCGGAGCGGGCCGTGCCCAGACCCGAGTTCAGGCTGCCGGAATGTGCCGGGCTCCAGATGCGGGACGGGAGACAGCCCCCGGGCACCGCGTGCCTCGCGTCGCCGCCCCCTGGGTGGAATGCAGGCCTCCCCGTCAGGGCAGGGCTGTGAACGTGAGTGCCTGCCGGGACCCGCAGGCCTACCGGGGCCAGCCCACCCGTCGGGCAGGCCTGGCGCCCTGGGGCCCCTGTCGGCGGTGGGGCCGCACTGGAGTGCACGCCTCTGGTTGCCAGGTGCTGGGGCTGTTTCTGTTGTGTTTGTTTCTGATGTCCTCAGTTTCTTCAGAGCACCGGAGACCTGAGGTTTACGTAGCACACACCTACTGTTCAGATTTGGCCAGGAACCCGGCTGTTCTCAGAGCACGGTGCGTCCCGCCCAGCCCGTCTGCCGGCGCACAGGGACCGCGGGCTAGGGCCTGCAGCCCCCCGGCCGGCCCCTGCGCTTCCACGTTAGACAGCCAGGATGTCGGTTGTCTTCCCAGACTGTAAAGAGCGGGCGTCCAGATGCGTTCCTGGGAGGCACCTGAGGCCCGGGGGGAGCTTTTCACAGTCCAAGTCGAAACGTCTAAGTGTGGGCGTCAGACGTGTGCCCGGGCTGCTCCTCTTTCACGAGGCCTGCGCTCTGGCGGCACCAACAGGGCGGCGGCGAACCGTACAGCAGTGAAGATCCTGAGACGGAAAGTAGCATGCACGCACTCGCTGTAACTGTGAAAAATAAAAAGCAGGACGCTCACAAAGCTGAGAAACAGGGAGACGGAGAGCGAGGCGCTCGTGTACCAGGCGCTGCAGAGAGAGCTGCGTCGGCGCTCACGTCCCAAGTGTGAGTGAGTGTGGGCGCTCACGTCCCAAGTGTGTGTGAGTGTGGGCGCTGACGTTCCAAGTGTGTGTGAGTGAGTGTGGGCGCTGACGTCCCAAGTGTGTGTGAGTGAGTGTGGGCGCTGACGTCCCAAGTGTGAGTGAGTGTGGGCGCTGACGTCCCAAGTGTGAGTGTGGGTGCTCACGTCCCAAGTGTGAGTGAGTGTCAGTGCTCACGCCCGAAGTGTGTCAGCGTTCACCTCCAATGTGTGGCTGTCAGTGCTCACGCCTGAAGTGTTTCAGTGCTCACCCCTGAAGTGTGACAGTGTCAGTGCTCACGTCTGAAGTGTGAGTGAATGTTGGTGCTCACGTCCGAAGTGTGTCAGCACTCACATCCAAAGTGTGACTGTTAGTGCTCACATCCGAAGTGTGACTGAGTGTCAGCACTCACGTCCGAAGTGTGGCTGTCAGTGCTCACGTCCGAAGTGTGTCAGTGCTCACGCCCAAAGTGTGACTGTCAGTGCTCACGCCCAAAGTGTGACGCTCAAGGCACATTCGCCGGCAGAGGACGCTCCTGGGATCTGCACCGAGCGAGGCCCGAGCTACCCCAGGAGCCCCCCCCCACCCCCAAGGGAGCCACTGTCCTGACTCCTGACCCTTCTGGTCCTTTTTGCCCGTTTCCCTGTTTTACAGTGCTTAAAACGCTCTGAATTGACCCTCGCGCCTGGCTTCCTCGCCTCTGCGCGCACTTTTGGCTCATTCCCAGCCCCTCCCGTCCCTGCAGAGCTGACGGGTGTTTTCCTCGCTTTTGTCCCCCCTCCCTTCCCCTCTCTCTAGAAATGAAGTCTTTAAAAACGTTTCAGAGATGACTCTGTGGTCCCAGCTGTGTTTCCATTATCTGTTTACTGAGAAATATGTAATGACAAGGAGCTTCAGTAAAGCTCTTAAATTAACTTGTAACTCATTCGCAACAGCGTGTATAGGCATTTGAAAAATAGTGGTAGGACACACGGGGGACGCTTTCTAGCTGCACAGATTCCGCGCTGGGTGCCACCCACCCAGATCTACAGGCTGGAGGCTCCGGGCTTGGTGACCAGGGACCCAAGAACCTGCAGGTTGCGTTTCGGCCTGTTCACGCCTCAGATGCACGTGCCAGTTCACACCGTCAGACACCCCCGCGCCAGGGGCTGCGCAGCTGGCCCTGCACACGGCAGTGGAGCAGCGGGGTCTCTGCCTTCACACCCCCGAGGGTCCGCTGTGGGGCAGTGGCCGTGTGAACAGGTGCACGGCCCCGTGCTCCCAGCCCCCGTGCGTGTTCCTGCCTGAGGTGTCGGGGGTTCGGAGGGGGGTGGGGGGTCAGGAAGGCCTTGTACGAGACGCAGCCCGGAGGTCGTCGGCAAGGTGGGTGGAGGAGTGATTGAGGTTTCCCTCAAAATTAACATTGCGCTTCGTGGAGCACACGAGTCGGACCTGTTCGCTCTCACGCGTCCTTGGTGGAGAACGGAGTGGCACGGGCTCTTCGGGGAGCAGGTCGGCAGCCTCCGTCACAGCGGAAGGTGCACGTGCTCCCTGCAGCCGAGCCGGGCAGCCTCGGGGCCGCAGGGCATGGGTCGGCGGTGCCCCGCCGTGGAGTGGTGTGGCCCGGCTCTTCCACCCCGTTAACGCATCCCCCACGTCCACTCAGATCCACAGGGGTGTTTCTGCGTCATCGTTGGTGGCATCAGAACATCGCAAGCAAACCAGATGCCCGCCAACAAGGGAACACTCACGTTACAGTGCACCCGTGCCCCGCAGTGCCACCGAGCTATCGAGCCGAAGGCGGCAGCTCTCCAAGCCCCGCGCGGGGACAGTCCCAGGGCACGTGGTGAAGACAGCAGGGGCTGGACAGCCATGCCCACAGCTCGCTCCTCTCAGGGCCTAGGAAGGGGCAGGTGGAGGTGTGGGCACCGCGTGTGCCTGTGCCCCGTCCCTGGGCAGCGGGCGGGCCTGTCATCATGAATCCTTTTACCGTGTGTGCACGGTACCTGCTCAGAATGTTTTTAACAGGTAATTTTTTTAAAGAAAATGTCACTAAATGCCATGTGATACCCTCACATGGTCCCTGTCACGCAAACGGAACACTAACGGAGAACCAATGACCTCCGAGAGAAGTCTGGAGTTCGGTTAACAGCGGCGTGCCAGTGTCAACTCCGCTGTGGACGAATGTCGCACGGCAGCTGAGGGCAGTGACACGGGGGACACGGGGCCGGGGCGCACGGCAGCTCTCTGGGTGATCTTTGCAACTCTTCTGTAAACCCGAGAGCATCCCCAAAGGGAAAGTTTAATAAACTTGAATGAAACGCGTCAGATGGCGCCTGCAGAACGGTTGTGTCCGGGAGTGAGCGGACCTGGAAAGGTCAAGCTCACCCCCTCCCTCCCCTCTCGTTCGCAGGCCGGAGAGTCCCGTCCACCGACTCCAGCCCGCCGTGCGGCGGGAAGGGCTTCAAACTCCGCAGGCAGCCCTCGGAGCCGAAGCGCAGCTGCTGCTGACCGAGCCTCCGCCCCTCGGGCCCGCGACGAAGTAGGTGGTCCTGAAGGCTGACACGAGGGCTGGGGGCCCACCGCCAGGCTTCGCCGGGCCGGGCTGGGGCCTCCCTCGTGCAAGAAAGAGGCGCGGAATTGGTCAGCCCTCTCCTCGGGGGGGGCTGCAGCAGTGACACCCCGTCTGCGGACCGGGCTGCGCAGGGGCTCCCTGCTCCCAGGGGCCCCTCGCTGGCTTTGACCTGGCGGAAAGGAACACGTAATTGTATGGATGGCAGGATCCCACTGTTGAGTAGTTTTATAATCAAGACTTCATGTAACATTTTGTACAGGGAAAACGAGCACTTTCGTGGTTCTCGAGGGGAAGAAGACCTCGTGGAGATTATCGTCTCCGTGGTTTCCCATTGCCGCGCTTCTGGGGAGTTGTATCATTTAAATGGGGGGGGCGCTGTTAAGTGGAGGGATGGCAGTTATTACCTGGGGGTGAATTGGTCACTTACAGGACGGGTGGGAATGATTACATCCGCCATGTCCAGAGCACTTCCCGCCGCGCACGTCAGCCCCGACGCACACGGCGAGTCCCCGGGAACCACGGCCGCGCTCGCTCCCGGTGTGCGCCCGGACCCTGTCCTGTGTGTGTCCCCAAACTCATCATTGGCGCCTTTTGTCACAAGCTCTCGTGACCAGGATGGTGGTGGGGAGAAGCGGCCTGGGATAAACTGAATGGCATATGTTTAACCTGACCAACTGGCTGAAAAAGGAGGAAAAAGAAAGTGATGTAAATGCTGTCAATTTTTTATTGAACCCAAATATTTTGGTGGTGAAAACAATTATCTGTTCCTTAGCCTGTGTAAAGTTATAGCCTATATTTATGAGACTGTTGCTTCAAGAGTATAAATTATGTAAATACATGAATAAATTCTGTTTCATTCCACATAACTTTGCCCCCTTTGCACACGCCCACCCCTCGTGGGCGGGAAGTGCTGCAGGCACCTGGCCGTGCGCGAGTGAGCTCCGTCTGCAGAGGTCTCTCCGCCCCTCCACCCAGCCCTGCCCTGCAGATCCCATCTGGGGGGCGTGATGCGGACAGATGCCACTCGGCCAGCCAGGCCAGCCCTTCTTAGCCTTGGGGGGGGGGGGGGGGGGTTAAGCCTGAGCTCAGGTCACTTACCTGGTCTTGGTATTAAGTTTCTTTCTGCTCCCGCAGCAGCCTCAGACCCACTGTTTGAAGAGAGCTTTCCTTGTTAACAACTTAGCTTATCTTTCCATTTCCTTCCCCCCCCCCCCCCGCCCCCGCCTCTGTCAGTGGTTAACACTCCTGTCCCTCAGGGAGCCTAATGAGGTTTTTAATATAACCTAAAACTAAAGCACTGAAGCAAAGTTGGTGAGAATTCGTTCCTGGTCTAATCTGGCACCCTTCCAACCTGAGTATTGTAAGGGAAGGAAATTCACAAGATTAAGTAGGAAATGAAACAGCTTGAATTTCAAGCTAAATTGTGTTTTCAGAGCTCTCCTTAAACTGAACAGTCGAAACTTTTAAAAATAATTGTTATTTCTTTGTGTATCCCACTTGATATGGACAGATTTTAATGGGAAAATTATAACTCAGATGAAGTAAAAAAAGAAGAAAAAACAGTTCCTTACTCTGGTGAATATCTTAAGCATTTGAAAGTGTTTATTTTCTTACCGACATCGGACGGAAGGAGCATAGTTAGTGAACAGCCTAACGTGGCCTTGTTTGAAACACGTGTGGACGCCGCCCGCCCGCCCGCGGCGCTTGGCTTCCTCGCAGCGTGAGCTCGGAGAGGAGGAGAGGGGTTCCCGGGACGGGGCTCCTGGCACCTGGGGGCGTCTGAACCGGGTGTCCTGTGCGTCCAGGTGGCCCGGGCGCCTGGCCGCTGCCCGGTGCGTCCCTCGCCTTCCCCCCCGGGGCCTCTGTCTCCACGACAGCAGAATAAAAGCAGAGGTTGCTGGACTCGCTGCTGCAGGGGCGGCGCGTGCGTGGCCCTCCTCTCCTGCCGTGCCAGAAGACGACACAGGTCTGGGGCCTTCCCGGTGCTTCGCCGAGCCTGGGTGCGCGGGGGGGCGTGCGAGCGCCTCTGCGCCTGCCGTGGCGTTGGCCGTGCGGCCCCGGACAGGCCCGTCCGGGAGCCCGCAGCCGGTCTCTGGGCATTTTTCAGGCGCCTCCCGTGCGGGGGGAGTGTCCCCTCCGGCCGGAGCCCCGAGTTTACCCAGAGAACGGGTGCCGCGCGGCTCTGCAGCTCGCTGCTCCCCTGCGCGCGGGGCCTCTCGCCCCTCGCGGCCAGCAGCCCGTCTCAGACGGTGGTGCGACACCGTCTCTCGCGGTGTCTTTTCGCTCCTGAGCCGCAGCACCTGCTCGCCCCCCCACCCCCCCGTGCGTAGTCCCTTCCCGGTGGGGCAGAGCGAAAACGCTTTCCTTCGCCTTGCTTGCTTACAGAACGCGAAGGTGGTTATTCAAGCCGGAAGCAGTGTTTTGTCTTGAACACACTGTGGGTGCCAGCCCGACGGAGCCACGATCTCACACACGTTTCACGTGTCCTTGGTTCGTGTCCCTCAGGAGAAGGGCCGGCTCTCAGGGAACCGAGGGGTGACCCATCTACACAAGTCTTCTTCTTTGGGTTCCCACGTGACACGGGCGTTTTTTTTTTAAATGTTAGGGACTGGAAAGAGAAACAGCACTAATTGGGTAGCTGCAGATGCGTATTGATTCCTCTCGGAGACACTGAAACGAGCTCTTCGCAGGTGTCTAATCCCAGGAACCGTGGGTCTGCACGAGAAGTCTCTCTCCACACAAGTGCTTCTCTGATCCTCTGGCGGCTAATTAACTGCCATTTGGTGATTAAAAGAACAAAGCAAGAGTGTGATCGAGTGCCCTTCATCGTAATCTCTCTCTTAAGTGATTGGGGGGAAGTGCCCCTATGCGGGCCCTTCAGGTTCCGAACGAGCCGGCACCTGCCTGCTCACCTCCATCAGGGCGGGGCCTCCGCGCGGCGGCGGGAAGACGGTGTCCCTGCAAAGGGACCGCTTCTCTTGCCCGTTTAAGCTTCTGTTTGAAGCGCCTGCCCCTGCCCCCCCTTGGAAAGGATCGAGACTTGTGCGTGAGAGGCGTGATCTCCTAGGGGCCGGTGTCGTCCTTGAGGCTATCAGTTTTCATCATTTTAAAATATATAAAAAAGGGAAAGAAAATCACGTGTCATTTCTCAGCGTCTCTTTGAGTCTTCTCTTTGTCTCTTTTCTGTGCTCGAGAAGGAAAGTGAGTGTAGGGGGCGTTCCGGAGGGAGCCCGGAGAGGCCGTCGTGGGCCTCGCCCCGCCGCTGGCCCGCAGCTCCCCCGCAGAAGGCAGGCCCCGCGCAGGCTCCGTGCAGGTTCCGCTGTGCCGGCGGGCAGGTGGGCCTGAGAGCTTGCAGAGGCCTTTGCTCGTGTGCATCTGCTACATTCTGAGAAAGCGTCGCAAAAGAGGTTATACTAGTTCCCATACACCTTCCTCACTCATTGCTTCACAACTGAAAACATGACCCATGGCCCCGCAGGGTGTGAGATACCGGCGCGGAGCGTGTTCTGTGCGTGACACATCCGGGTGTCTTTGCAGGAGCCCATGGCCGTGATGAGGGAGTCCGCTCCTTCTGGAGAACGGTTCACGGACGTCCCTCCGCTCCGGTCTGTCCTAGGTGCCTGCCTCTGCACACTTGTGGGGGGGCGAGGGCCCCCACACTCCGGCGGGCTCCCCTCTCCAGGTGCCCTGGGCTGTCCCCAGCGTCCCTCCTAACCTCCTAACAATAAGCCAGGCAGGGTACACCCATAAAAAAGCCTTTGTCGTTTCCATTCGTTTCAGAGGGACTGGCAGCACGACTGCTGTTTACCGTTCACTTCAAGAGACAGTCTACCTCTTAACAGTTAATATTTTTTAAAGAGAGAAATGGAATGTATCTTCAAGGGTCAAGTTGTTACTGCATTCCTGCCTTCAATTAGCTGAGTCCATCAGAAATTTTCAAATAATTCAAGGTAATGTTTAGGAGCTAAAGAATAGTCCAGGCGACAGCTTCTGCACACGGTGGGCACTGCGCCGTGCCGCTTTGAAAGGGGGGGGTGGGGGGGGGCGGGGCTGAGCTCGGGGCTGAAAGAAACAGCCTCCGCCAGTTTCTCCTGACAGCGGAGTCCCTTGTCCTGACTCCCAGTAATAGAAATCCAGGCAATTGGATTATCCGATTTGCAAGAAACATTGATGGAATTCTGGGGCATTTGTCCTGTTCTTTGTGCAAGCGAAAGTCTAAAAAAGATTAAAAGGGTATTACATTTTCCAGGAGCCTCCACTCTTTCAATTCGAGAGCAGGATCAGTGAGAGGCTTATGCTGATGAAGCTTCATTAGACATAATGAAGAAAGTGAGTAAATAGAACCAGGAATGTCTGTATTTCTCAGTTTGTCTTTCAGGGTTCTCTTAGCATATAGGAAAATTATTTACTTCCCAAATAAAGAAGGACTTCCAGGAGAATAGATCGACCTTAATTTGATGGTCTGCACCATCAGAAATAATATCTGTGTTCTTTCATTTTAGAATAGAATCAATTATGGATATGCTAGAATATTTGGGGCTGCAAAACAAAAAGATTCAGAGGTTTAATAAAAAGGAAAACCTTTATCTTTCTGTTATGTTGGAAATTTTAGATAGTGAGATTAGAATGTGTCAGTAAAGACTGGAATAAAAATCATGGAGCCTTAAATGTAACAACAACAACAAAAGAATATTCAATTTATTGCCAGTTCATTTTCAGAGACGTACGGTGCCCGGTGACCCACCAAAATGTTTCATAGTTGAAACAAACAAAATTCCGGGTTGCTTTCCGTGAACTGGAATTCAAGTGCCAAGAATTGAGCCAATTAATGGGAAGTCCTAAGACAGCAATGATTTTTTCAAAGAGCCTTCTTTAATTGGCAGTTTTGAACAGTAGACCTTAACTAATCATGCAAAAGTAACAAAACATGCCGGTTTTGATGCCCCTTCTTGATTCGGGAACTTCTCCGTGTTTCCAGAAGCAACTTGTTTAATGTCAGTGCTACTTTGGAGAAAATTATCTTTAAAACAGCAGTCTGTGCCTGGGGCTGATCATCGTTACTCAGAGCTGAAATTGCCCAGGAAACTCCCTCAAAGTCTTGCCACGCGGTCGGAAAGGCCGAGGGAGGCGGGGCCGGGGCCGGCGGGAAGTGCACCTGCCCACGCACGAACACGGTCGGCATGTGGCGGCGTGTGACCTCCCTTTGGGGCTTAGTCCTAATCTCGCCGGTCCTTCGTGGGTGTTTTCCCCGAATTTACCTGTAGTACTCAGCTTCACCCCCTGAGCATTTGCAAAAGCAGAGCTTGAGTCCGTGTGCCCCCTGTCACTCTCCACATGCGGTTATCACATAACATGAAACTTCTCCTTAACCTCATGGACCACGCACATGATGTCACAGCGACCGGTCGATGCACCGCGGGCAAAACAGCAGCCGCCTAGTCAGAGCAGCCGACTGGCGGCTCCGTTTTCCAAACCATGTGTTGTACCGTGTACACGGAGCTTTGTTGTTCTGGACAAGATTTTCTTCTTCACTCTCATCCAGCCCCGTCTGTCCGCCATCTCACTTTGTGAGTCACTCACACAGTTGTCGGTCATGCCCCCGGCCTTCTCAAGGAATGGATGTCCTGCCTTCTCTGTGATCGAAGCAGGCTTCTTGCGTTACTTCTCTCTCTCTCATTTTGCGGTGGGCTCTCCCTTAAAGGCGCGGGGCACCAGCCGCCTCCTTAGCGCACGTGACACTCCTCGCACTGCCCTCCATGCAGACAGAAGTGGGGTGTGCTCGCCACGTCTGCCCAGGGGGGCGAGCCACGACCAGGGCCGTCAGAAAACACGGCTAACTGTGGGTGCAGAACTCCCCCATTTCCACAGAGGCCGGGGCAGCACTAACTTCCCAGTGGCAACAGGACCGAGGGACAAAATGCGTCCTACCATAGGCGAGGAGATGGCGTGTCAGAACTTTGCTTAGTCTGTAATAGAGCGGCTTGCCAAAGGGCGTAACAAGTCCAAGGCCATAGTCTTGAAGGGAAACAGCTACGGAGTATGGAAGTGAGCCTAGACGTTAAATTTAAAAAAAAAAAGTGAGTCCGTCATACCAGCAATTCTTATTTCTCCTAAGAATGCCATGCCTTTTCAAGACCCGATGCGAGGGGTAAGACATCCGTGCCTTTTTATAATAGTGTCTATTATGAAAAGAGGAAAACAAAGTGGCTTCCAGTTTGGGCCGCTGGTGGCACCATCCACAGCCCAGATCTGCCGCCGTGGCTGCCCTGCATGACGCATTGTTTGATTGCCTGTGATGAAATATCGTGCTGAAGGTCTGCCAAGCTTCTAGGGATGTTTAAAGACTTTATTTTTGCAGTCATAACCTTGGGCTGGACCTGAGTCTGCAGATAAACCATATGGTGTCTGTACTGTTTGTAGATGCTGATAAAAGAAAACTAGATCTTTGGGGTTTTGTTGTAAGATTTTTCTGTTTTCACTTGTGCTGGTGGTAGGTAGTTCGCCAGTGGTAGTCGATTGGGTATACTTTAAAACTGTATTGTTTTAGCTGGAATATTCTGTCTTCTACTTTTATAGAGGGTCACGTGCTAAATCACTACAAAATTTGTTGTATTGTAAGCAGGGTGTAAACGTTTTGTTAATAAAAGGCTATGTTTATAAGTACACGTGTTTGCCTTTCAAATGGTTTCTCTCCGTGGCAGCGTGCATCACATGTTTTTCTTAACCGAATACTCTGAAGCCGTTTCAGAGGAATTTTTGGAAACAGCAGCACTCCGGCAGCCGCGGTGTCTGGCGAGCAGCGAGCTGCATGTGTGCATGGAGTCAGCCCCCCTTCCTGCACCTTCGTGCACAAGCCCTCCCCCTCTCCACAGCTGGGGGTCCGTCCTCATTACAATGGGGCGGGGCGGAGTGGGGTGCTGGAGGCGGAGGCGGGGGGAGGAAATCTGGGAACAGTGGGGCGCCTCACTTGGTCCCTGGGGGGAAAAGCTTTACACCGCCACCCACCCATCCATCCATCCATCCATCCATCCTGGGGAATTTCATCCAAGGTGCCCGCTAGGGCCTCTCCCCATGTGGACACTGCCCCCAGAGAACCCCTGTGCCCTTCCCTGCCCACGGCGGGACCTCACACTCGGGTTCTCCGGGAGCCCCCTCTCAGAAGCACATCTGTCTACGTTCTGTGGTTGTGTTGAGAGGACCGACCTGTTCCAATGAGGGACCCAGACGGGGTTTGGGACAGACAGACGTGGGGTCAGGTCTCAGCTCAGCCCCTTTTGAGGCTGCATGGGTCCAGACAAAGCCCTTGACCTGAGTTTCATTACCTTTCTAAAGCGGGAAGGCGAGAGAGCCTGCCACGCGTGGTGACGCCCCTTGGCAGATGCCTGTGCTCGTCCGCGGACACTCGGCACAGCAGAGACGGAGAGAAGCACTCCCCTGTAACCAGCTCTTACCAGCCGCCTCCCTGGCAGTCCGTGTCTGATTCAGTTAGAATAGCTTTGTCACCAGGTTGGTGTTTTATTTGGTTATTGCTCTCTTCTCTTCTTTTTTGACGTATAACGTACAGAAAACGCCGCACATCCTGTGTCCACCTCGGTCAGTTTTCACAAAGGAGACGCAGCCACGTAAACCACCACTCACACTGAAAAACGGGGTGTCACCCATATCCCAGAAGCTGCACCCCGTGCCCCTTCCCGGTCCCAGCCCTGTCATCTGACACCACAGACTAGCCTCGCCTGGCGGTGGGCTCTGCGGAGACACCTACGGTGGGGAACCTCGGGGCACGCACTCTGGGGTCGGGCTTGTTCACCGTGGCAGGGAGCACCCACGTTCGTTCCCGAGTGCCACCGCGTGGAGGCACGGCACGTCCTCCTCCGTCCCAGGCGGACAGGCCTCGCACCGTCTCCAGGCCCGTGCTGGTAGGGAGGTGCCGCAGCGAACACACTCAGCACGTCTTTGGCAGCCTGCGCAGGTTTGTGCTGGGCGTACACCTGGGGGTGGAAGTGCTGTGTCACGCGAGATGGATGGGCCTGTACGTTTGTCTATGTTCGCTTTCGTACATGCAGTTTTCTAAAGCGGCCCGGCCATAAACGCCCACCTGCAGCAGAGAGAGTTCCAGCGGCTCGGCATCCTTGCCAACACTCGATGCTCGGCTTTCGCCCTGCCGGCAGGTGCGTGTGGTGTCTTTGAGTGGGGTTTGCGTTTCCCTGTTCGATGGATGTTTTGCAGGGCTTTCAGATCGTGCCTGACGGGGAGCCTATTTCATTGCACGCCCCCCCCCACCCCGGCGTTCTGTACGGTACACACACCCGGGGCTGGAGCTGCGTGGGGGGAAAGGTGCGGCGCCATGGCCCCCGCCCTCCCTCAGGCTCCATGACCACCGGGGAGCCCCGAAACAGCTATAAATACAGTGGAAAGGGGAACCACTCTGGGGAGGACATGTTCACCCCCTGGGGCATGGAACGGATTCCTGTCTCCAAAGCGAAAAGCACAGCCCTCAGAAAGGGAGCTAGAGGGACCCACGCCACGAAAGGGTGATTCCCAAGAAAGAAAATAGAGCGGATTAACCGACACAAGAGGCTAAAGCATGCGCATGCCCATCCCAGCACCAGGGAACTGGTCCCTGGCCAGCTGGCGACGGTGCAGGGACGGGGAGTGCCACCTGACAGCCCTCTGCTGGCCCACATCCAGCCTTCCGGCCAGGCCCCCGCCCCCGACCCACTGCTGAAGACATGGCCTGGGGGGGCCATGGAAGAGCTCCCCCGCCCCCGGGCAGGCGTGGTCGGGGCAGCCTTGCTGATGGCGGCCGGGAGAGGAACCCGGACCCCCCCAGACACACTCACACGGCAGCCAGCCCGCTGTGCAGCTACGCGGGGACGGAAGGTAACACCTCAGAGCCTGCGGAGTATGTATGGCTCCATTTGTAGAGGGCACCTTACCCACGTCCACGCAGGTACGTGTGCACGCTCCCGAGGTCAGGAATACAGGGTCCGGCCCAAATCAGGCGCCTTTTTTTATTACAAAATCATAAGCATGGGATTCTGTAACATGACAATATCGCACTCAAGCACAGCACAGGACATTTCAGGTAAAACGTTCACCTTAAAACTATGCATTGTTGCACCCATATCACCGCCCTGCCAGCCACCCTCGGGCAGGCGTTACTTCCGCCGGACCCTGTACGTGCTCCAAGCTGTCAGCGGTGGCTGTCTCGGCAGAGGGAGGCTAGAGGACCGAACTGTATCACCTCTCTCCCCTGTCTGTTTTTATATGTATCTCTGTGCTTTTAAAAGTTATCTTATTTTAGCCCTGGTTGGCATAGCTCAGTGGATTGAGTGCGGGCTGCAAACCAAAGCATCACAGGTTCGATTCCTGGTTGGGGCACATGCCTGGGTTGTAGGCCCTGGCCCCCAGCAACCGCACATTGATGTTTCTCCTTCTCTCTCTCTCTCTCTCTCTCTCTCTCTCTCTCTCTCCCCCCCTCCCTTCCCTCTCTAAAAGTAAATAAATAAAATCTTTAAAAAAAAGTTATCTTATTTTGATACTGGATACACTTCAAGCTGTCCTGCATCCTCCCGGAAGGGGGAGCGCAGATAAATGTAAGTTATGAGGGAGAATATTCGTCTAGAGCCTGTCTGTCCGGTAGCCACGCCACGGTGGAAGCGGAGAAAAAGGATGCCTGCGCCCAGAAGGAAGAAACAAATTAGCACAGACAAGGATGTTTTAAATGCATACACAAAGCAACCTTGCTTTATTTTTATACAAGCCACTGGCTGCTTGCCCTTAGAGCATAGAAAAACTAAATGATGGGCCCAGGTTTCTAAGCAACCTATTGTTTATGGCAGATTTTTTTTTTTCCATTAGGACTTAAGAACGAGATTTCCATTAAGACAGGAAATTATGAAATAAAATGCAAGGCCTTTTAAAATGTTTAGTTGTTTGGCTTATAATAATACGGGCTGAAAATATAACTCTCCACTGAAAACATTGGCTGGGGAGTCAAGCACCCTCATCAGCCCTCTAGAATGTACCCACCGCGAGCAGGAAATGATCTCTTTCTGAGAACTGCTGCCAGAGGCTGCTAGAGCAGCAGGAGATAAGACTGTGCAGCTAATCCTTGTCCAAGTGCACCGCTTTGCTGAGCACGATTTTCCACCGGACCTCTGGTCACGTCAGTGTTTTATTTGCAGCACAGCCTTCCGGCATCTTCCAAGAAACAATGCAAGAATGCCGAGTTAAGGGGGTTTAGGGAGCAGGACCCCCAGAGGACCAGGACTCTCTAATGTAACCCTCGGTGTGGACTGGTCCCTTGAGGCCTCGGCTCAAAGACATGGAGAATTGCATGGGAAAGTTGCGAAGGCTCCACTGTATTAGAGACAGCGCATTTTCCAGGGGGAAAAAAAGTAGTGCCGGCGTCCGGAGTGACGTCAACGTGAGGCTGACGCCCAGCGCGGGGGCGGGGGACCCACGCAGTGGTATACTATCATCAACATTAGCATTGCCGTCAGCTGCTGCAGCGAGGGGGTCAGGCCGTGTCTTCTTTGCATAGAAATGAGAACACATCATAGTTTTGGGTTTTTTTTTTTTTTTTTCAGTTAAAAAAAAAGATGCAGGCACTCTAGCAATGGCGTAGAGACGCTTTATCAGCAGGGCAATGCACGGGCTGACCAGCCAGTTCATATCTGGGCCCCCGCATCGTAAAGTAGCCCATGGAGAATGCCAGGCTTGAATTTAGTTTTGTATTTCATATTCCCAGTGGGACAGCCCCACGGGAGAGAAGCAGGATCCCTGTGGGGTTGCGTCCCTTCTCCTGAAGTTACTGTCTCCCCGGACAAATCTGAACGTCACAGCAGACGGGAACGTGGGTGGCCAAGGGGCCGTGTTCACAAGTGGCCTGTCGACTCTGTGGGTGCTGAAAAGACAGCGAGTTGTGAAGCCGCTTAGAGGACAGCAAGAGGAGAGGGGGGTGGTGCGGGTCAGGTTTCCACCTCCCCTCCCCAGACCGCTCAGCCGCCTGGAGGGGAAGGAGAAGTCGCTCGCCAGCCTGTCAAGGCTGGCTGGGGCGGTGTGTTGGGGGAGGGGAGGCACGGGGTTTAAATGCCGTGCGGGTTTCCGAGACCCAGAAATCTTCAAGAGAGCATTTCAAGAGGCGGACGGGTGTTGCGTGGATTTGGGATATGCTCTGAGACAGTGACTCCAGGCTCGGTTTTCAGAGGGGGCTCGGAGAGCAGCCAGAAGACACCTAGTGTTTTGCCGACTCAGTGGCTGTGCTTAACCTTTTGGCTACCTCCTGTGCACGTGGGGCGTGATGTTATTTGCTAAGGGATGACCACGCAAACTTTGTGGGGCTACTGCGACTAGCCCACGGCAACAAGGAGTCAAGCTCTATGAATCAACAGTGCTGATTCCACCGATAACGGGCACGGGAGTACCGTGATTAGCCCTAGCAGGTAACACAGCCACACACATTGAGGGCCTGCTGTTTTCACCACGGGCCTGTCAGGGACGCTCTTGTTTCTCTGTTGCCATAGAAGCATGTAAACGTTTGCCTTTAGCCCCGGCCAGGTAGCTCAGTTGGTTAGAGCATTGTCCCAGTACACCAAGGTTGTGGGTTCGATCCCCGGTCAAGGCATATACAAGATTCAACCAATAAATGCATAAATAAGTGGAACAAGAAATCAAAGTTTCTCTCCCTCTAAAACCAATGAAATAAAATTTAAAAAAATTGAAGTTTGCCTTTATTTGCCATCATGCTGTCGTTTAAAAAGAAATGCACGCGCACATGCCTGTGAGCACGCACAGGAGCACAACGTGAAGTGGAGACAAGTGACCTCCGTGGCAAAGTCAAGTGAGAAAAAGACAAATTCCTCGCAGCCCCGGCTACGGGAGAGTAACAGGGTCAGAGGGCACGGGGCAGGAGAGACTCCGAGGCCCAGGGCGGGGGACGCTGTGTGCCTGACCGCGGCGCAGTGTGCGGGGGCGGGGCTGCTGCCTCCACCACCTAAAGATGAGGGGCGCCCCCCACCCCCGCTGCCCACCATCCTTTATTACTCACGTTGTCAGATATAGCGCTCCTGCCCCTACGAAGCCTGGCATCTCAGACACGGAGAAATAAATCAACGAAACCCCCGCACGGCGTGACTTGACGCCTCTCATGTACCGGCCGTTATGGCCGCACAAACAGATCGGACCCCAGTCGGGGGCTGACCTTCTGAGCGGCAAAGACGGGGAGGTACCTCTCTCCCATCGCAGGAGGTCCTGGGAGGCGCCCACTCCACATCCCCTGTTCTGATTGCTACAATTTTAGAATCATTTGCTTTCCTTTAAAACACGTCAAGATCGGGGTCATGGGACGTCACCGAGTTACGGGTTCGTGATGAAGAGCCTCTTGTGAATGCCCTGGTTCCTGCATGGGCTGCGTTTGGGGACGGGGGGCGGGTGCTGCCACATGGGGGGCTACCGGCGTCTCTATGGGGTGAACTCACCTTGTGTTTGTTCACTGAAGCCTCCCCAAACCTACGAGGTAGAAACCTTCATTAGTCCCCGCCTCACAGGAGAGGAAACTGAGGCACGGGCACCGAGAAGGAGCAGACAGGCCCTGGCGGCAGGAGCTGGCCTGGCGGGCCCCTCCTTGACCACCGGAGACGGTTCCACGGGATGCGAGGCCGTTTCGCGCCAACGGTGCGCCAGGATGAAAACGAGACGCTCTGTCACCAGTCTGAGCCCAGACCAAACGGCCTTGTCCAGACCCCCGAGACTGACCATACACGCCCCCTCCCAGCTGCTGTGCGTGAGGGCTGGGTGGCTGCTCCACCTGGTCGCAGAATCACCCCCACCTGGCAGCCTGCACTGGCCTCCTCCCGCCTCCCGCCCGCCACTGAGAACCCCAGCTGGCCCAACTCGAGCTGTGGCCCTGGGGACCCGGCTGGGGATGGAGGGCGTGGTTGCCAACGACCTAGTCACTCGGTGCACCCCCTCCCCCACACACAGGTTACACGCGCCCAGGCCACAGCAGTGTGACGTGGTAGGGCCACTGCACCAGCGTATGTGGGTTTCTTGAGAGCCCTGCATTTGCTGTGCACCGTGTAATCGCTTGTTTTCGTTTTTCCCCGGATAGAAAAGCAAAGTCACGGCCTCACTGGAGCATCCGTGGCCCTGAGTGCTCCTGGGGGTGGAGACAGAGAAACCAACTTGAAACCGCCTCCCCCTGGCCTCCTGCCTCTCTGTCCCTCCCTCCGCGAGGCTCAGCCTCTGCGCTCCGAGGTCAGGCACCCAGGGACCCCACTCTTCCCACACTGGCGGCCAAGCCGAGGCTGCTGCAGGGTTTCTGTTCTCGGGGGGCCCTGGCGGTGGCCGGCAGGTCAGGAAGACGGCGGAGGCGGGAGGACTCGGAGCTGTGGCTGCAGAGCAAGCTCGGGCTTTTCAAATTAGATCCATGAAACAGCAAAGCTTCCTGCTGCTGCCTCTTCTCGCTGGCTGCATGACCTGTTTTACTTCTAAAATTTTTTTTTACCTTACTATATCATTTAATTGTGGTGACTTGGGGACAGACCACCACCCCCAGCCCCCAGACACTCCCAGGCAGGGCCAGTGGACTCTTGCTTTGCTTTGTCTCCTGGCTGGACAGGGACAGAGCGGGCTGCGTGTCTCTTGTATCTTGGCCCCCAGGGCTCAGCCAGTGCGCCCCTCCGTCCATGAAGGAGGCCACACAGTGAAAAATCACTAGAGCCTGAGGGGAAAGAGGTGTGCAAATTGGACCTACGCACGGGTGCACCCCCTGCTTCCCCACCCCAACATACTGGGGTGATCTGTGGGGACCCCATAAACTCTCCCCACCTGCTCACTCCCTGCCTCTTCAAACATGGACAGGTAGGTCCGCCCCCTGCGGCCGTGGGAGAGCAATAAGGTGCATACACCTGCCTTACCCCGGAGGAGCGTGGGATCTCATTACCTTCTAGAGATCCTTTGGGGATCTGCTTAATAAATCAATACCAATGATTTGTAATTAGAATATCAATTGTTTGTATGCAAATGCGGCCTTCTAGGTGCCTGGGGAGGGGTACTAAGGATCCAGGAGACTCTCTCCCCAGCTCCCTGACCCTTCAAATTTTCAATTACATTATTCCCTTCATTCATCAAACATTTACTGAGCACCTTTTACATGCCAGGCACAGAGACGGGGCCCAAGAACCCACCGTCGGGAGTAAGGAACTGAGGGCACCGTGGTGGAGGGGCACGACTTGCTTCCGGGGTGAGGGGGGAAGCATCAGTCTCCCGACCCAGCCCCGCAGGCCTCCCAATGAGCACCTCGCTCACCGAGACCCTCAAGGGAGCGGGCGGCCCCCCCACATTCTCCTGCCTGAGACTGAAGGGGCTCCTCTCTGGGCCGGGAGGGGCCACAGGGCTGCACCCCCTTTGTGGGGGAGTGCCAGCTCTCCAAGCTTCCTCCCCCATCCATGCTAATCCTGAGCTGCCGTGTCTGTGATGGTTTTAACAAACCCTGTGTGCAAGCCAGTCCTGACACTCAAGGCCTGGTGACCCTGGGTCTCCCCGGCCTTCCCTCCCTCTCTCCCTCCCTCCTTCCCTCCCTTCCTTCCTTGTTCATTTCTCTCCATTCATTGCTGTGCTTCAGGGATGGATCACGTACAAAAGTTGCTTCCTAGTGGAGAGACAGAGAACAGATAAATTAAAAAAGAAGTAATTCCACCTTGGCCATGCGCTGGAAAGGCAGTTGTGACGGACATGGAGGCCGGGGCTGGACAGCAGCGTCGGGGAGCCCTCCAGAGCCGCGCCCAGCCCCGCTCCCTCGCACCCACCATCACCTTTGCATAGGACTCCTTCCCTGGGGTTAGTTTCCACCCGTGCAGAAGTACCTTGTGTGCCCCCCGCACCATACCCCTGCCCCCCAGCACCGAGCACAGTGCCCGACATGCACAGGCATCCAAGTCGTCCGGTGATGGCAGCAATATAAAGGCACCAAGGGGAGAGTGCTGCAGGGGAGGGGACGGTGAGGGCAAAGGGCCTGTGGCAGGGCCACTGGGGCTCTCCGGGGTGTCCTTCATACCCTCATGCCCTCACAGTGCCCCCCACCGTGGGCCCTGTCATGGCCCCTACCATGGCCCCCACTGTGGCCCCCACCATGGCTCCTGTCATGGCTCCTACCATGACCCCCACCATGACCCCTATCATGGCCCCCACCATGGCCCCCGTCATGGCCCCTACCGTGGCCCCCACCGTGGCCCCCACCATGGCTCCTGTCATGGCCTCCACCGTGGCCCCCACCGTGGCCCCTACCGTGACCCCCACCGTGGCCCCCACCATGGCCCCTACCATGACCCCCACCGTGGCCCCCACCGTGGCCCCTACCATGACCCCCACCGTGGCCCCCACCGTGGCCCCTACCATGACCCCCACCGTGGCCCCCACCATGGCACCTACTTCTGAGAAACATGCCCCTCCTCTGCCCCTGTGTTCTATTTCATCTCGTTCTCCATCTCTAGTTCCCCTCAGGTAAGTTTCTTTATTTTTTATTTTTTTATTTATTGATTTTAGAGACAGGAAGGGGGAGGGACAGAGAGAGATAGAAACATCCATTTGTTGCTCCACTTACTTATGCATTCATTGGCTGATCCTTGTATGTGCCCTGACCAGGGATCAAACCCATAAACTTAGCATAGTGAGACGATGCTCTAGCTAACTAGCAAGCTGGCCGGGGCCTTAGAAGCAGGTTTCTAACCCTCCCTGCGCTCCTTTCCTCCTCCGTAAACCAGAGATGATAATGTTACCGTCTCCCTGTGATGGGAATGTACGAGTGATACCCATGAGCCTGTGAGAACAGTGCCCGGCATGTGGCGCGTGGTCACTGGGGGCTCGGCTGTTGTTACCAGTCCGCCCCCCAGTCTGCTTTCCGAGCAGCGCTGTGAAAAATGAGTTTGCTAAGTATGCACAGTGCAATGTGGTGTCCTGGACTGCATCCTGGAACAGGAGAAGGGCATCGTGGGAAAGCCGGGGACACGCAGAACAGTCTGCAGCTCAGTTCATAATGATGCTCCAGGGCTGCTCCCACGGTCATGAGGAAGCGAGGTACAACGATCACCTTGGGGAAGCCGCGCGAGGGGCCAGATGGAGTTCTGTCTGACCTTCGCCACTTCTCTGTGAATCTTAAATCAGTGCAGAAACAGTTTATTTAGAAATACATTTTTAAAATTTAAAAACAAAAAAATGGATTTAAAAAACAATACCGTGGTCCGTGTTGCTCCTCTGTATAAAAACGTTGGGACAGCTAAGGGTATCCAAGGACAAAATCTAGACTCTGTAGCATAACAGAAAGCCCGTCCTCCCCTGGCCCTTGCTGGTTCCATTTCTCAGGGCATCTTCGTCTGTAAAGCGGGGGTAAGCCGTGGCCGGGTAGCTCAGTCGATTACAGCACATCGCCCTGTTATACCAAGGTTGCAGGTTCAATACCCGGTCAGGGCACATACAAGAACCAACCAATGAATGCATAAATGAGTGGAACAACCAATCGGTGCTTCTCTCTCTCACTGTCTAACATCAATACATTTTTTAAAATTAAAAAGTTTTTAAAGTGGGGATAAATCATTCATCTTGACATTGTGAGGATTAAAAGGCTCATGGGAACGAAGCACTCGGTGCTGTACCTGGCCACGGGCCCCCGCTCAGTGGGAGGACGACAGAGGTCCAGGAGAGAAGACGTTTGGAGAAGGTTTGCTGCTGGCTTTGGAGACAGAGGAAGGTGCCGAGAACACAGCCGTCCTCCCGAAGCTGGAAAGGATGAGGAGCCTCCAGCCGGGGCGCAGACAGACCTGCGCTTCGTATGACCCAGTTTCAGACTTCTAACCCCCAGCTCTGTCGGTCAGTGCATTTTGCGGTGACCTGTTACAGCAGCACAGGAAACTGACACCTGTTCTAACGTGCTGCCTAATGCAGAGCGGAAGCGAAGTGAATTCGAGAAACTCTTCTTACTCTTGCCTTTCCACATGCTGTTCCTCCACCTGGAGACCCCTCCCCTCCTTTCCGTCTGGCGGGATCTTTCTTCCTGTTTTCCCAAGACTCCTATTCTCTAATACCTCTGAGCTTTTCGGTTTTCTCCCAGCCCCAAGAGTCAAGTTCATTGCCTCTCTGCAGCTTTCTTCTCGTCTATTTCAGCATTTATCACAGATTGTAATTATTTGGGTTATTTTTTTTTCTCTTTCAACTCTGCTCATTAGACGGTGAGGCTCTTTCTGGCTGGGGCTGAATGTACCCCACTGCTGGCAGCTCAGGCGGTGGCATCTGCTTAGACGGGCAAAGGAACGCTAGAAGGAGTGAGTGAGGCCGCACAGGACGGGTGGGATTGGGGCCGCCGGGGGTGGTGGCGTTTCCAGAGCTAGATGTGGAGCGAGATGAAGACTCGAACCCCACAGAGCCATCCATTTCCTCCCTGTGGTTCCGCGTTGCACCTGGTTGTTGAAGGGTTTGAGAACACCAACATAGGCGGTTGAAGAGCCCATAAAAATATTTTAAATACACTTTTAATTGAGAACAGTTTGGGAGTCACAGAGAAGTCACACAGACAGGAAGCAGAGTTTGCGCCTACCCAGCACCCAGCCTCCCCTGAGGTCAACGTCTCACACGGATGAGTGTGTTTGCCACAACTGACGAGCCGCCATTCACACATTAACATGCCATTTTTAACTGGTCTGTATTTTATGCAGGTTTTCTTGGTGTTGCCCATGATGCCCTTTTTCTGTTCCCACACCCCATTCAGGACACCCCATGACATCTGGTCTTCAGCTCTCTGGGCTGTGAGTTTCTCCGACTTTCCTTATTTTTGATGACCTTGACATTAAAGGAGTCCTGCTCAGCTCCGATGTAGGACATCCTTCAGTTCAGGTTTTGTGATGTTTTCCTTATAATTAGAGTGGGATTATGGGTCTTTCTGCGGGGAAAGACCCCAGAGACCAAGTGCCCTTCTCATCCTATCATAGCGAGGTCCACATTCTCAGCCTGAGTGTGGTCACCTGGCTGAGGGGCTGTTTGCCAGGTGTCCCTTCGGGAGTGGTTATTCTTCTACTTCTCGTACTGTGCTCTTTGAAAGAATGTCACTAAGCACAGTCCGCACTGAAGGCATAGGGAGTGAGGGAAGAATAGCTAACACAAAGTATTTGGAATTTTTTCTGACTTGCTGTCATTGCTCGAACTGTCCCAACAAGCCCCCACTGAAATAGAATGGAAAGTGACCCTGGCTGTGAGGTCTGAGATTCAAGGAGAGATCAGCAGGGAAAGTGGTAACTGTGTGTTTGAGTCTAAATTCACATCGACTGTCTGAAACAACTTAATAATAACTCATGGGGTGAAAGGGGACAAGACTAAACCTACAATCCACTACGATTAAAGCATATAATTGAGAGAGTGAGTGATTAAAGTATCCCAGTCCTTATACTCTGAGAAAACCAAGTCAAGGTATTTTAAAAACTGGACTTTGTAAGTAGCCATGGCAAAATTTCTACGGTAATCACTACAACAACAGAAACAGAGTGTATGTAAAAAAAGAAAGATGGAATGAAAAACAAATCAGCCCCAAAGAAGCAAGAAAGAAGTGGGAAAATAAAATAGGCAGGACCAATAGGAAGCACAAAATAAGATGGTAGAAATAAATTCACTCATATCAGTAAATATAATAAGTGTAAATGGACCAAATGATCTAGTTAAAAGACAAAGATCATCTTAAAACAACCACTTTTTATTATGAAAAATTTCAAATATACAGAAAAGCGGGAAGAATAGTACAAAGAACATGCACCCACCATACAGAGCGAACATTGTTACCTGTTTGCTGTGTTCGTTTCATCTATTACATACAGCAGACTATTAACACACACTTTCTGTAGTAAACATTACACAATGAAGTACAATTTAGATGGCAGTAATGAGGTCGTGTTCACTTTTGAGGCCAAGCAGACTGGGTTCCCCATCTTTTAACCACGTAACTTATTTGTGTGGTTATTGATTCAAAGGCTGTTTCTCCAGTAGACTCTTGAGAGAGGGCAGGAACCAGGTCAACTTTTCTGATCACTGCATTTCTAAATATTTGTTGCATGTATTAGTAAAGGTTTCATTCAGCACACTGCTGGTGATACGTAGTCAACATGTAATGCAGCATAGCTTTTATTTTAGCTGTCGCTGTTGCTATTGAAAGCGTTCACCAGAGTGGCACAAAATAAACAAGCAATAATTGGCAACTATTTATACTTACTGGTGTTCAAACGTCACAGTGCCTAGAACACACAGTTCACCCATAAACATATTTATAATGAGAATAAATGGTACTTTCATTATTATTCAAAGTCTCTAACAGTGCCTGGCACTGCATAAGCAGGGGAAAATTGGAAGTTTATTGTTATTAATTATTATTATTGAATAAAGCACTTAACACAACTGATGGTCCCCGCGGGCACTGGAAAAACAATCTTGGCGGAGGCTGCCCTCTTTTCTGCACTTCCTGGGCACGCCCCTCCTCCAGTCCAGCGCGACGCCCCGCCCCTTCCAGCCCCGCCCCCGAAGCCAGCGTAGCGCCTGCGCACTGCCCCAAGAGCAGTTCCGGGAGCGCAGCTTCCCGCCGCCCGATTGCGCGGAGGTCCTAGCCAGCCAGACCGCTGCGTGCGTGCGTGCGTGCGTGCGTCGCTGTGTGCGTCGTTGCGTGCGTGCCGTGCGCTCGCCGGGCACCGCGGCCTCGCCCTCGCCCTCCGCCCCTGCGCTTGCACCGCGTAGGCCACCCCCCCCTCCGCGCGCACCCCGCAGCGACCCCCGCCCGCCCCCCAGCCGGCCCCCCCTTTCCCAAATTTAAAGGCGGCGCAGCATTAACTCCTCCCGCGTCAGGTGACCTCTCAGGGGTCTCCCCGCCAGAGGTGTCCCGCCGCTGAGGAACATGGCGAAGGTGGAGCAGGTCCTGAGCCTCGAGCCGCAGCACGAGCTCAAATTCCGAGGTAAGCCGGAGGCCGGCCGTCTTCGGCCGAGTGCCAGGCCCTGCCGCCCCGCGCCCCCTCCCGCGCTCCGGAGGGACCGGCTGGCGCGGCGGTGACGTCGGACCCCGCCGGGCCCGCGGCCCCCGACGGCGCGGGCGCACCGGGCCCCACGAAGTGGCGAGGGCCGCCTGCACCCGAAGGCCAGGCGCCCGGGTGCCCGGGTGAGGGAGGCGGTGTCACTCCTCCTCCCCGGAGCCTCCCCGTGCGCGCCTCGCTCCCCAGCCACTCGGCACAGTTGCCATTTTAACTTACTGTCGAGTTTGCGGGATTTCGCTCGTGAGTGTGAGCCTTGGTGACTTGGCTTTGCCCGCGAGGTTCCTCGCTGCTCTCCGCGAGGTTGACCTCTCCGGGTCTTAGGTCAGCTGTCACCCCCCTCTCAGAGGGGTCTGCTCTGAACGGCCACCGCACCTGGACACGTGCAGTCACTCCCCGGTAGCCCGCGGTTCGGTGTCAGCGCGCACTTCCTACTGCCTCCAGAATCCCGTCTTGCCCGCTGTGTAGTGTTTCTGCACTAGACGGGAAGCTCCATGAGGACAGGATCTGGTCTCCCTCTGCTGAATGCCCCGCGCACGTTGCGAGTCCAGCAGGGATCTGGGCCACGCGTGAAGGAGAGGACCCGACCCTCCACGGGAGTCCGACGGGACGTGGCCCCGCTTTCCTTGTGCGGTCTCCTCAGCCTGTTGCCCATGTTGGTGCAGGTCCTGGGAAGCTGCCGGGGTGGGAGATGCCTTTCCTCCTGAGAGCTGTGTGGAGCAGAAGCCAGAGGAAGCTTAGTGTGTGGCAAGCCCGGGCCCTTCCCAGTGGGAACCCCTCGGCCACTGGTGGCAAGCACAAGGCCCGCGGCCGAATCCGCCCTCCGCCTTGCTTTATCCCGCGGGCACCCAGAGCTCCTTGCCCCTAGTCAAGGAGTTGTTACATCTACACAGTCCTGAGGTTACACTCGGCCCTGGGAAGGCGCCCCGGAGGCTGATGTGGCCGCTGGGGAAAATGTGTTGATGCCCCTGCTGTCGGAGGTGTCCAACCTTTCCTCCTCTCTGCGCCACACCGGGACAAGAGTTGGCTTGGGCCAGGCATTAAATACACTGCACACGTGATAACAGAAAAATCTCATAATGTTTTAAGCAAATTTATGGTTTTGTGTTGGGTCGCATTCATAGTCCTCCTGAGCTGCACGCTGCGGCGGGCTGCGGGTCGGACACCCCTGCGTGGTAGTTTTCATGTTTCTTTCCCCCCACCTACCTTCTCCAGCAAAATGCAAGCCCCATGGGCCGCGGGGACCTCGCCCGACCTACCCGTTCCTTCTTACACGTGTGCTGAGGCCCTGGAGCGACAGCCAGTGGACCAGACAGGCGAGGTCCCTGCTGTCACAGAGCGTACTGTTCACACGAAGGGACACGCACGGCAGGCAAGACTCTTTGCCACAGCGGTCCATGCTGTGAGGGAGAGGACAGGCTGCCGTGATGGGCGCGGGCCGCAGGTCGAAGGGCTGCACCCCGCTCTGTCTCCAGCGCTTGCCTGCATAGGAGCTCCTTCAGGAGGTACTGGTGGACCGGGTGCTGGCCACACCCCCAGTTGGCAAAGGGCACACTTGAACCCCGACCTCGGAGCTCACTCATGCTCCTGACGAGTACACTGTCTGACCCCTGGGAAGCACTCCTTGATGGTAGCTGTGACTTTGCCCCCTAGGGGAGCGGTTCAGGGTGACTCCCGGTGTGTAGGGAACCAGAGGTTTTCCATTAACATGAAAATAAAGCAAAAACAAACAAAACCCACCACAAAACCCAGCATGTATTTTAATTAGCTTACGTGATGCTCTCCTGGCCCAGAGGGGCCGGGCTGGGAAGGGAACCCAGGCAGCTGAAGGGAACGTGGAGGGAGGGCTGGCGCGGCTGCTGTCGGAATCAGCACGCTCACTCGTGTGGCCCGCAGACACCTCCTGAGCGCCTGCGCCGTGTGTCAGGGACCAGCAGAAGGCGAGTCCCCTCACGTGCGTGCCCTGATTGTCCCTCAGCCCCCCACCCTAGAGCCTAGGTCCAGGGCGGGGGACAAAAGACGGAATCAGCCAGGACGGGTCAGTGATGTAAGGTAATCCAGAGAGCTCTGAGAGCAATAAGGAGGCCAGCTCCTCAAAGAGGTGTCATTTGAGCCGAGTTTAAAGGTCAGATGGAAGCAGCTAAAAGAAGAAATGGGTGGGGAGTGCGTCAGATAGGGGAAGCTGCATGTGAAGGCTGGCTGCCTGGGCTCCCCTGGGGTGCCCCCAGTAGTTGCAGGGGGACGGCAGAGCGTCTGTGGGGGTCACAAGGTAAAGGAGAAGAGGCTGGCTGGTAGACGGGGGTCAGATCTAAGACTTTCTGCGCTCAGATGTCTCTGGTGTCCAAGGTCATGCTGGGATGCTTTTCCTTACCTGGTCCTTCTTTGGTCGACCCCCTGCAACCTCAGCCACCCCGGCCCGCCCCCAGTGCTGACCACGGGCTAGCCACTTCCCTCCTCGAAGCCTGGGGGCGGCCCTGGGGACGGGGGACGGCGCTCACAGTTACTGGCCTCCCGGGAAAGCCGTGTTGTTGTTTAGAAGGTGTTGTGAATGCACAGTACCATACAGAGATTGGTGCTTGGATTTAGACGATTGATTTCATCCTTTCAGCTTTTTTACCTAAAAGATACAGTGGAGAAGAGGGAACTCTCTGGCCCTGGGTTGGCCGAAGTAATGATGGCCACAGTCTCGGGTGTTTTCGCTAGGACACCGGTCCAAGAGAAGTCGTGGTGTCAGTGTGTTGAAGGCTCTTGGCTCCCGACTTCAGGAGAGGCATCTGCAGTCGTGTGTAAACCGCTCGATGAGATTGTTTGTTTGTTTTGAGCTGATCAGTAAAACAGTTAAATGAGAGCAGAAGCTCGGTACCCTGGCTTGCTGTACAGAGGTCACTCATTTTGGGATGAGAACTGTCTAGTCTCTTCCAGGTTACTTGGGGTGACTCTGACTTTGGGTGGTTCACTTAGATGGGGAATCAAACTTGGACGCTAACTTCAGCTGGGAAGGTAATAATTAAAATACCTACCACCCAAAGGAAACAATAATCAGCTTTTAAGTGCAGCCTAAGATGATGTGGGATTATGTTGGGTTCCAGTTGCTCTTGGGCATCTTGTTGGATGACATTGAAGTTAAAGATACGACAGAAGAAAACACAGACACACAGACTGGCACGACCTTGTCCAGTCTCACAGGAGGCACCGTGCGGCACTGGGTCCGGGGTCCGGAGGAAGACCACTGGTGTGACGGAAAGATGCTCTCGGTCAGTGCGGGGCCTTTCCGGGGGAGTGGAGGGCTCTCACCAGCCTGTGATGCGTGTGCTCTGCCCTGTTGCTCCTTCTGTCGATCTCACTTCTTGCAAGGCCTTGTGCTTGCCTTCCCATCCCCTCTCCGAGGCCCCTCTCCGAGGCCCCTCTCCGAGGCCCCTCTTGTTGCCCAGCCCAGAGAGCTTCCTGAAGGAGTCGCTTTCAGGGGTCTGTTCTTCTTTCTCCTCTCCCTCCCCTCCTCTCAGATCGCATCCACGGTAAACAGTGCGTCTTCTGTTTTTTGGTCACTGTCCAAGCCTCTTCAGCCCCCTTCACATCCTAGCACGTCTCTCGGCCCTCCCACCACCGTGGTGCTCTCACGTGGGAATGACCTCTAGCCAGCCTTCCGAGCTGAGGGGTCGAGGTTTAAACCAACTGTGGACACGATTACCTTTGCTCTATTCTGAGACCAAGCCAGTGGCCTTCGAGAAGTCTCAGCGGCTGTGCTGTTGGTCAGGGTGGATGCCAGGCAGGGTACTGCCGGTGGGCTGGTGGGCTGGGCACCACCTTGGGGAGGGAACGGGAACGTGAGCACTGCGGGTGGGACGTGGGTCGGAGATACTGTCTTGTATGGGGAAAGCATGTGTAGAATCATGAGTTCACCCCGTAAGTTACCGTATTTTTCGGACTATAAGACGCTCCCCCCACCCATTTGGGAGGAAAATGGGGGTGCGTCTTATAGTCTGACTGTAGCTTTCCTGGCTTGCTGTGGTGGGGGGGGGGCTAAGTTTTTTATGTTATTAAATATTTTGCCACATTTTTTTGCTTCAAGATTTTTTTCCCTATTTTCTTCCTCTAAAACCTAGGTGCATCTTATGGTCCTAAAAAATACAGTAATGTGTAACTTCACGTTGTTTAGGAAGCAGAAACTTAAAACCCTGTACATACAGGCAGTTCAATGCAGTAGTTATATTTCAGATGCTAAGTACAGCGTTAATGCTCTGATCTCCGTAACGTTGTGTGACCGCGGTCGCCGGCACAACAGGGTGTCGGCGGTGTGCCTAGGGTTCTTTATGGAGGGGGGTTAGTGCTGTCCCGCATGGACTGTCCCCATCTATTTCATTGGTCACCAGCTTGCTCGTCAGAAGCAAATGGCATTAAACTTGCTGAACTTGGGCCAGACTTGTATCTCCACGGATCAGACTCTTTACTTAGAGGAGTTTTGTTCCTGGGAGACAGAAAGAACTAGAAGTTGCCTTCCTTTCACTTGTCTTGACGCTTGACTCCTTGAGGAAGACGCGGCGAGCTCCTGGCTGTGCTCACCGTGTCTGGGAGGCCATGCCGGCTCCTTGGGGGGCGTGGGCGTGGCGGCATCGCGGTTGCCTTCGGGACTCCCTGCGGCGTCTGCACCCACGTGTGGGTTTACGAAAGTCGTTAGTCTGGATTGATGCTCATTGAGGAGAGGAGCTTCCAGACTTCGTTAATAGCACCGTTTATTAAAGTTAGGCAGCGTCTTTCCTTCCAGTGCTGACGGCAAACCACGGAGAGCTTTGACCCCACAGTATTACCACTAAGCAGGTGAGAAGTGGGGGGCGGGGCCGGGGTGGCCAACACCCCGTGTCAAACACTACCCTCAGGCTCCGTTTTTAGAATCTGAAGCTTGAAGCTTTGCATAAGGCATTATCTCCAAGATTGCCTCACACACCCTCCACTTGTCTTTGGAAAACTTGCCATCTGAAAGATGACCGTGATGGGGACAAATGAGCCCAGCTTTCAGCACGGGGACGAGGAGGAGGAACTCGGGGAGCATGGAGTTCCATTGGTCAGGACAGGGCTGCTTTCGAGTGTCTCTGACGAAGTACCATAAAAGCCTTCCGCACGGCTACGTTACGCCGGGCTGTGTTAGACGCAGTTGCGTTGTGGTTTCCGGCTCGCTCGCTCCCCCGTTTTCCGTCACCCCAGGCCCCTTCCAGGGAGTCGCCAGCAGAGCGGATCCGGGATGCGTTGGCCCTTGCTCAGTGCGGTGAGCATTCTTCAGGGTTTTAATTAACAGTCTAGGGTGCTGGCTTTTTAAAAATAAGAGTTATTTAAAGAGCTTTGTTATGGGAAACAAAGTTACTGAACTTGACAGTTGTTTTAAGATTATTTAAAAAAACATCACTGAACTTGACAGTCATTTTAAGATTGTTTAAAAAAACATCAGTCTGGCAAATAGTATCTCTAGAATGTCTGTCTTTCAAAGCGTTAACTGTGTTGTTTTTACAGAAACTGCTGATGTCTAGATACAGTGCCCTGATGTGTTTCGGGGTCCCTCTTTGCACGGGAGAAAGTTGTTCAGACTGTTGGATGGTCCCGTGGGGAAACCTTGAAGGCTCGCTTTTAGTGATGGTTTAGCATTAACCGCACAAAACAGTGACAGTACAGATACAGCGTCATAGAGTTTCCCTTCGTCCTTTCCATCTTTGTCCTCATCCCAGTCGTTTTTTTTGGCAGGCAGTTTAGTATTTCTCTTCATCTGTGTCGAGTAGTGTGTCAGCCAGGCTTTGGGTGTGTGTGTGCGCGTGCACACCCAGCTGGACACCTGACGAGTTGCTGGTGGGCGTGCACTCACCAGTAGTGTGTTTGAATTAGCGTGCAGTTGGCATTTCAGCAGCCTCCTGCGGCCTTAGCTTATTTGGCCGAAGGAGGTTAGGGGTATACAGGTGCCCCTCAACTTACAGTGGGGTCGTGTTCTCATAAACCCGTCGGGAGTTGACAATGTTCTGAGTAGAAAACGCAGTTGGCACACCTAACCTGACCAAACAGCGGAGCTCGGCTTGGCACACCCGGCGAGCTCGGAGCGCGGCCGTCGGATGCCGTCGGGCAGAGCTGCCCCACCGCCCTGCACCGCGAGGGAGCGACACATTGCATGTTGCTGGCCTGGGAAAAGAGCAACATTCAAAGCGCGGTTCCTACTGGATGTGTGTCACTTTCACACCATCATTAAATAAAAATACCCTAGGTCAAACCATTGGAAGTCAGGGGCCGTCTGTAAGTTTTTGGGGGGGGAAGAGTTTGTGAGTGTTGTTCTTGTTTTTTGGGTCCTACTTGAAGATAGCAGGATGGATCCCCGGACCATCTAAGGAGGTTGGAATTGCTCTGTCGTGGCTTGGAGCCTTTCTGGCTCCTGTGTTTCTGGGTTGTCTTTAAAGGCTGGAGGGAGCGTGCTCAGAGCGTGGGGAGGAAGAGGAAACGGTCTCGGGGGGCTTGGCACAGAGGCATACTTGTGGGGGGAGTGGTGGGCTCCCCCGAACCCTCAGTGGTTTGGGTCTGGAGTTAAGAGCGTGGTCCCAGGGATGCTGGCGTTTGTTTTGCAGAAAGTTATGGGGACGGGGGACAAGCACGGGGAAAGGTAAGGGAACAACGGGCATTTCTAGAAGATAAATGCTTAATTTCCAGAACACAGTTCACAGAGTCTAGGGCCTGTTGGAAATGCATTGCATTCTTTGTCTGACTTAATCTGTCACTGTGAGGTGGGTTGCTGGTGGCTAGGTAGCTGGCCCGTGGGTGAGGCCACCGCGGTAAGCAGTGGTTCAGGTTTAACCCAGGTGTATCCGCACTGAAGCCGATGCTTTCTGTGCATCCCTACCAGCTCTTTCAGGTGGACTCATTAAGGGGTTCACTTTTGGGGGAGGGAGCTGTAGAATTTAAAACCGTTGAGGACGTGTTAGTAGCTGTCAGGGTGATTTATTAAGAGCATTACTTAATTAAGGATTAGTCTCTGTGGAATTTTTAAGAGGGATTTCTTCCCATGCTTTTTAAAAAGTTCAGATGGATGGCTCCAAATCATTTTTTTACTTTGTGAATGTTCACTTTTTAAAAAATCAGATTTTGATGGTGTTTAATGGCTGTATTTATAAAACATTAGCCTTAGAGTAATTCTTGCAGTCCCGCTGCTGCGTTCGGGAGGCAGGGCAGAACTCGCATGCTGTGAACATTTCGGCAGGTTTGCAGCTTCGTAAGGCGGAAAGTGGAGCCGTTTGAAAGGGCGCTTATTTAGATGAGGGTGTCTGAATCAAGGACTTTATCGGTGCCGCCTTCAACTGGACAGGCCTGTAAACCTGCAGGCCTGCAGTCCCGCGTGCTCCTGGTGGCTCCCTGCCTTAGGCGGAGAAACTGATCAAGGTGAGTTCCGGAAGGCTAGAGATTTCTCCGATGCTGGGAGAGTAAACGCGAGGGGAACGACAAAAGTGCCGTCTTACTCTGGGAGGTCATTCCCCTTAAAGCTGACGTCCAGGCGGTCGGCTCGGGGAGGGTGAGAGACACGCAAGGATAGGATGACCGTGTGCACGATCCACGATCGTGCAGTTGGGCACGTATTGAGTCTGGACCTTTTTAACAACTCCTCCTTTAAGGGTTCCTTTACGGACCGGCGGCCCCATCTTGCCCGATGGAAGGCAGCATGGCTGTGAGGCCGGGTCGGCGTGGTCACCGTCTTCCGAAAGCCTCACTGGTGCGGAGAGGGAATGCGGGGGCAGCCCCCCCTCCATTGGAGCTCAGGAAGGCCGTGTCCGTTCCGCTTCCCGGTTTGGCTCTCGCGGGGAAGGTGACCTTTGAGATGTGCGATTGGGCAGGCTTCTGCTGCGTGCTGGGCATTTTCCTGTAGACGCTCCTCGACTCCTACAGCGAGCCTAGGAAGTGGCCACAGCTGTGCTGCTTGCATTCCTAGTTTGTGCACCTGAATTAGAGGTGGAGCTGGAATTTGAACCAGGGTCCGTTTTGAGTGTAAAGCCCTTGTTCTTTATCATTATGTTGGCTATATTTCTTCCCTTAAAAGATGAATGGGAGTGTGATTGACTAGGAAGGCTCTCTATTTTTTTTTATTTATGTTGTTAGGAAGATGAAAGGACTGGGGATAGGACCTTGGGAATGGAGAAAGGATTTAAAGAGAAATGAGGTAGAAGAAGGAAGGAGCTTATTGTCATTGTAATCTAGTAATGGCCTCCTTGGCACTGCTCACACGGAGTACAGAGTTGTTCTGGAACATTAGAGTGACTGACTGAAACATTCTACCAATTCTCCCCCCCCCCCCCCCCAAGCACTTGTGTCCTAACTCAGTCACTTTCAATTGTGTCATTTATGTGTATTGAAAACTGTGTGCTAATGTTAACGCTGCACCTTCCCTTGTAGCACCCCACTCCCTGCTTGAAGGCCTTTATTTTCTCTGTGTCTGCCATCAGGACCCTGTGGGGCAGTTGGGTACTATCTTAGCCTTTTAGTTACAGCACTCAGCGTTGACAGTGCAGCAGGAAGAGGGGAAGGAAAGGAGTGGAACCTACTTGAGAACTCAGTATTATCATCTCCACTTTGGAAATTAGAGCACTGCCCTAGCTCCGTTTGTTAGAGCCGTGTCTGGATAGCCATGGTCGGGGGTTCGGTCCCTGGTCAGGGCACATACAGAAGCAAGCAATGAATGTGTCAATACGTGGAACAACAAATCAATGTTTCTCTCTTTCTCCCTCTCCCCAGTCTCCTCCCCTCCCTTCCCCTTCCTTCCTCTCTCCTTTTCCCTTCCTCTCTCTTTAAAGTCAATAAATTAAAAAGAAAGAAAGCAAGAGAGAGAGAACCCAGGACCAGGACTTGGCAAAAATGTGTCCGTCTCCACCTCGTCTGGCAGTCTCCGAAGCTCGTGTCTTTGCATTACAAAGGGGGCTTAGGTGGCTGCCCTTGCTTAGTTGGGACGCTCAGCTGACCTCCTCAGCTGTAATTTTCTCTTCTGTTGGATGGGGAGGCTTGAACTCGGTGCGTCTTGGTTTTTCTTCCAGCCCTGACTTTGGGAGGTTCAAGTTTGTTTTATCTGAAGAAGAAGTACGGAAAGCCCCTGAGGACAGCAGCCGGAGCCTCGCGCGGTGGGCTTGCACGTGCAGTGTTTCGTTCCCGGCCCTCCCGTTCCTGGGCAGAAGCGCGCCATTCCTTTAACTCTCCCTGAGTGTGCTTGGGGAGATGCTCACCCCGTTTTTCTGCGTCACTTCACGTTTTGCGGTCGGTGTGTCTTGTGCAGGCTTTGCCCACGTCTCCCCCCCGGGGGCTTCGTGGACCGGGGGCTTCGTCTTCCCCGCCAGAGGGCCACCTCTGATGGAGTTCGTTTCTCCAGTTTTAACCAGCAGGGACCGACAGGATATGTTCTGTTCTCATCATTGTTTTCTTCTCAGAGTGACCCCGAAGAAGGGGGTGTAGCCCTGACTTGGCCGTCTTTTCAGTGTTTGCTGTGAACGCTTGAAGCAGAGCCTAGGCAAGAATAAAAAGAGGGATTTGCTGGAAAACCAAAGGTCTGTCCTTGCCGAGGCTTATTTGAATTCTCACTCTGTTGGTTGGATTGATTTGTTGGCATGTAAATGTATCCTGATGGACTGCTCTGAAAATCTAACTCCGTGCTTTTTGACCTTTTTAAAGTCAGACACTGCTTTACTAATTGGATGAAGGAAAGCAATGAATCACTCCTTGGAGAATCTGCAGATGCACTCACTCAAAACTTCCCATGTAATTGAGGAACGGGGGATCACAGCCGGCGGGGTGGGGGTGGGGGTGGGGCCGGGGCCTGGCGGACCTCCGACTTCGCTCAGACAACGGCAGCGGTGGAAGAACACGAGAGGTCACCCAAGGAGTCCCGGGAACCCTGGGCCGGTGCGTGTGGGTCTTTTACTCTATTCCATCATTACTTTTAAACAGATGTCTTCGTTGGCTCTTTGTTCCTCCTCTCCTCCACGTACCTAACAGGAGCACAGCGCTTGGCGAGCAGGCCTTTCCAGCAAACGCGAGCGTCGTCTCTTCCACCGTAAAAAGAATAGCCGCTCCTCAGTCGCGTCTGCCACTGCCGGTCCCAGCAAGCTTGGAAAACAGCGGTCTCGACCTCCACGCTCCCCGCTCGCCTGCTCCTGAAGTCGGTGCCGGGAGCCGAACCTGGACCCGTACCTGGACCCGTCACCACGCCCGCTGCTGCGCTTCCGCTCTTCTCGCCCTGCGCGCCCTGTAGTGCGGCCGCCTGTTGCCATCCTACTCCTCGGCGCTCTTCCCTCCCCCCCTCCCCGCTCTCCCGTGGCTTTCTCCCACCCCCTGCCACGTGGGCCCACTCCTCGTGGAGCCCTGTGGGTGGTAGCAGGCGGGGGGCTGCAGGTTCTCCCTCCGCCCCTCTTCTTACTCCTCCCCTCTCCGTCTCCCTCTCCCCGCTACCCTGTCTTCCTTTCCCCCTGCGTGGAGCTCTTCCACCAGTACCCTTGGCCTTTGTCATCACTTAGGGGTGAGCCCAGGCCCGGCCCAAGGCCCCGTACGGGAGGACCACGGGTACTTCAACCGGCAGCGTGGCCTGAACTGTACTCCTTGTCCTTCCTTCTGTGTCATTTCTTCCCCCAGACCCCCTCTCCCTGCTGGAGCTCACTGAGCGGCACCCGCATCTACACAGTCGTCGAGCTCCGAGAGCCCGTGACGCAGACCTGCCCCTTCTCTCCCGCGTCCGCTCTGCGGCTGCCTCATTCCCCTGATGACTGTGATGGCCTCTTAATTGGCCTTCCCGTCTGAGCCCTCTCTCCTCTCCACACTGATGGCACTTTCAGATGTGCAAATCGGAGCTTCTCTCTCGCTTGATTAAGACCATTAAGTGTCTGCCCAGTGCCAAACGAAGAACGAAGAACGTTTCAATTCTTTAACGAGACCTAGGAAATCATGGGCGCCTGTCACCCTTGTTCCCTTGTCGTGCTCGAGCCCCAGCCTCCCCCTCCTCCTGGTCGCGGGCTTGGGCAGAAGTGTGTCCAGCACTCAGGGCGATGATTCCCGCCCCCGTTCAGCTGCTCCCCCACTTCTCGCTCAGCCCACCTCCCTTGCTTGAGGTCACTTTGTCCGCACTCTCCACCACGACGCGCCTCTCCCCTGTGCCTCCACACGCGTCCCAGTGAGGGGATTTGGCGGCTTCCTTCCCCAGTAATCAACAGGACCTTTGCCCTGTTTGGACTGTGTCTTCTGTCCCTGGGCCCCGGGGCCTGGCACGGTGCGTGGCGCGCGGCAGGTGTGCAGGGAGTTACCTGTGTCTGGGCCCCGGCGCACGGAGGAGGGGAGCAGGGAGCTTGCTGAGGTGTGGACGGGCAGGCCTGTGTGGGCGGCAGGCCGATGCGGGCACGGTGCGAGCAGTTCCCAGAGGAAGCATGCGCAGATCCTCCTGCTGAGTGCGGGTCCCGTTGTTCCCTGCTACGGACGCGCGTCTTCGTGCCTCCGCCCCGGGACTTCGGGGTCAGCACCGGCTCCGCGCGCGCTGTTCCTAGCTCGGACCTGCCCGGTCCTGTATGGCGTCTGGCCCCGTTCGGCAGACTCCGTTTCTGGTGCCTTGAATTTCTCTTCTCCTTACTCCTGTCCAGTGCCTGGAAACAAGTTTTCCGTTCCTAAAGAGAAATCCCATTCCTTCAGACTGCTCCCCCACTTAAGCAAATGCCCGGTCTTCATCATGCAACAGCTACGTTTTTCTAAGCAGCGAGTCTCCGTTGTTCGTTTATGTCGTCACTTCCCTTTCAATTCTGAGACTTCACCCCTCCACTGAAACCCTCTCAGTTCCCCGGGTTTCTCCCTGCCACGCCCGGCTTTGACTTTTCTGGCCAACTACACGTTTTTATCGTCTTACTGCCCCTCGGCGTTTCCCAGGCTCCTCTGCGCACCGTCTCGCTGGCGCCGCCTGCAGCTCTAGCGCGCACTGGTCCCGCCGGGTGCAGGACCTCCCGCCCGCCTGCTCCTCGTGCGCCCCTGCCCACCGCGTGGTCTCGGAAGCCCCACAGACTCAACGTGCTCCACCCGCGTCAGCGGTCGACCTTGTCGTCCCCTGCAGTGTGTCTTCCACGTCTCGGGAATGGCCCTGGCCCTCCGCCGGGGACCCACAAGTCCCGAACTCAGCCCTCACCTCCCCTTCCCACACCTCTCGCGCCTGCTCCGTCCCTGTTCTCCAGCGCCAGCCGCAGTACCCCTCTGCTGCTCGCGCTCCCGCTGCCACGGCCCGGCCGAGCGCAGGCCCTCTTCCCCCGGAGTGTTGTCCCCGCCCCAGCCTTCTGTCTCTGACTCCTCGCTGCTGCCTGCTCCCTTCAAACGGCCCTGTGTGCGGTCTTCAGAGCTATTGTTCTACAACTGAGGTGGGATCGTGTCATTTCTTTGTTTTAAAACATGCCTTGACTCCCCAGTTCTTAAGGGTTAGTGGTCAAAACTCTTAGGCTGAATCAAAGCCTTTCAAAATCAGGTCATGCTTTCGGGGGAAAATCCCAACGGATACTTTCTCTTCTAACGAGTGCGGTGTTTTCAAACCGTCCGGAGTGACAGACACTCAGATGCACACACAGACATGCCACACACACGTGTTTTATCTCTGGTTCACACTGGATGCTGGTAGGGGCAGTGAGGGCTATTTTTAGAGCCCGTGATCAAAAAAGGGAAACCCATTTTCCTTCCCCACACTTACCTTCCTAGAACCACTTTTGATGTTTTCCCCTCCACTTCCTCATGTAGAGCTCGTTGGCAGACTTGGGTATGCTTAAGACGGCTTTCACAGTTTATGTGTACTTAAACTCCGTGTGTGCTTTTACAAGCGTAAGAAGATATACACCCCCCTCCCCATTTCTCAGCTTCATTAGCCTCCCCCGAGCCCCTTCTACTCTGACCACACGGGGTCCCCTGTCAGGGCCCTTGGCACTTGGACGGCACACCCCAGGCCGTCCTGTGGTCAGCGTGGGTGTGCCCTCCCCTCCCCAGACCCCGGGGCTTCCTCAGCGCTCAGCTCTCCGCCCTCCCCACCCTCCCGTGTTCGCGGAGAGCGTCGCCCGTCACCTGCGGTCCGCCGTTCGGCGCGTGGAGGAGAGGCAGTGTGCAGCCCTGCGGTTCAGAGTGGACATACAGGGGCCAGACCGCTCAGGTGTGAATCCTGGGTCTGCCGCGTGGGAGTCCCATGTCACTGGGCCAACTGTTTACCTTCTCTGTGCCTCCGAGCCCCCACCATGGGGTGTTTTAGGGGCTACACGAGCTGACCCATGCACCGTGCCTGAAACCGACCCGGCACTGGTAAATATCCAACTGCTGTCACTGTCATTCGATAGTTTCTGTCAAGATGCGTCATTCCGGAGCCCCCGGCCCCAGAAACTCGTTCTCACCAGCCCTGGGGGGTCCTGGAATGGCCCCCAGGCCCGTGTCCTGTCTTCCCAGGGCTCCGGGCAGGGGCGGCAGGGGCGGCTCTAGCCGGAGGCCTAGGGCGGTACCTGGCACTCTGCGGGCCCGTTCCTGGGTGCCCGCGGGGTGCCGAGCACCGTTCCAGACTTGACGGACCACGGCGAAACCTTTCCCTCACGGAGCACACCCTCTGGGGAAGGCGGGCACCGCATCAAAAGGGGAATGGAACTGAGGTGCTGCAGAGTTGGGGGTGCTGAACGAGGGAGCTGCAGGGTAAAGGCCTTGCTTGGGAGCACAACCTTGTGCCCCAAAGACATAGGACATATGGTTGGGCCCCGCCTCTGAGAAGGTGACGTCTGAACCGAGAGACCCTGTGTAAAATGAGTGTGCAAGTCACGCGCGTGTTTGGGGGAACTGCCTTCCAGACAGCAGGAGAGGCGAGTGCCACGCCCCAAGGGGGCCACAAGCCTGGCGTATTCTAGGGACAACAAGGTCATTGTTCCCGCCATGGAGGGATGGAGCGGTACTGGAGGGGTGGGCTCCGAGAGGCGGGGGGCGTCGCTGGCTCCAGGCCGTGGGGAGGACTGTGGGTCCTGCTGGGAGATGGGAGCTGCGGAGGACTGTGAGCAGGGGTCCGTCTTTCAGAGAACACGGCTGGTATGGGGGAGGTGGGGGAGGCGGGCTGCTGTGTGTGGAAGCCCTAGGCACAGCGGGCATCAGGCAGGAGAGTCCCCGCAGAGACTCTGGCGGGGACCAGCATGGTGGCAGTGGAGAGCAGGCGCTAAGAGGTGCTTCGAATCTGGAGGCAGAGCCGGCAGAACTTGCTGCCGGTTAGGTGTGGGGCGGGAGAGGAGGAGAGAGGACCAGGGTGACCGCTGGAGGCCAGACATTTTGGTGAACAGCAGCTTCTCCTCCCGAGCCGGGAAGCAGTGGGTTTGGGCACGGGAGTGGCACGTCTTGGGGGTGCTGTGTGGGCACTGTGGACCAGGAGGCGCGGTCCGCCTGGGGGTGCGGGTCCTCTGCCCCTGGCTGGAGCACGGGGCGGGGAGGGGCAGTTTTTTTCTGACCGCAGGGTTAGGCACGCCTCTTCAAAAGAGAAGGCACTTGAGCAGAACTTCGGAGAAGGAGTATGGCTTCTAAAGGAGAAGGCGGGGAACGCACAGAACGCTCCCCGGGCCCCTGTTGAATTGGCTTGCGGAGCTGCGGGCCTGGTCGGTCGTGCCTCTCACCCGCGTAGCCACGCAGGCTGCCCCCTGGAAGGGAGCCAGGACGGGTCGGTCACGCACGGACCACCGCCCCGGGCTGCCGTTCCCCACTGCTCACAAGCCGAAAACTCACGCTGGCCCCGGGCGCCTCACGTGTGTCTGCTGCGCGCTGGGACGCGCTGCCATTGGTGGGAGTCTGTCATCCCCACCGAGGGCCCGACCTGTGGGGGAGTCCTCACCTCCACCGGTAACGACTTTGTGTGCCCGGCGCACGCTGTCCATTTGTAGCTCAGTCTAGCTAACGCCACAGCGGCAGCCTTGATGACCTGGGCCCCCCCCCCCCCCCCCATCACTCATGTCCCCCCCCCCGACGTCTGTGCTGGCTCCTGCCTCGTTGGAACGAGATGACTCGTGCTTTGCCACCGTCTGATTTAGGTGGGATTTTATTTGGAGTGGAATATTGCTTATCTTTTTGTTCATTTTATGATCATTGTAATCACAGATTTTGGTCTTCTAAATAGAGAAAAATGACTAGATGTTTGTTAGTGGGGTAAAGATTGTGCATTGAAAACATTCAGTTTATTAAATAGTCTAAGGTCCTTTTAGAAATGCTGTGTAAAATTCATATGAGTCAGGTGTGCTGTTATTTTAAAGTAATCTTCGCCCTGCACTGTAATCTGTCTTACTGCTGGGTGAAACCTGAGTCCTCACATAATACTTGCAGCTGTTTTTCTATTTGGGAAAAGTGTTGCATTATAGAAAAGTAGTCATAGTATTTATCTATACGTGGGTAAAGGCTTTTCGTCTTCCAAGTTCTTACAGTAGATTTGGTCAAAAATTTAGGTTCGTGTTTGTCTTGAACTAACGCGACTGCCGCTGCTCTGTGCTCAGTGCAGGCCCTTGCTCTCCAGCGCCCCCAGCTGAGGGCTGCGCCTCGCACGGGCGGGGCGCTCTGGGGCAGCGGGTTCCCCTGGAAGAACACTGCCTGGGTGTTACGTGAAGTGCAGGTGGCTCTTTTTACGTGGAAAAGATGTAAGTACCGAGAAATACAGATAATACAATAAACAGCACCTGAATTCAGAATCCCTCTTAGTAACTTGTTATACTTGTTTAGATCGTTCTCTAGTAAATAAACTTCACTGAGAACTAAAGACTTGTCTGACCCCCGCATCTGCCCCTTTGCGCCCCCCTCTCTTTTTGCCCTGCAGAGGGAGCCGGTGTGAACTGTTGCTGTGTTTCTTCTCTTGCGTGACGCAGCGCCACGGCACGCGTGGCTGAGCGTGTTCGTGAGACCCGTCTGTTGCTGAATGCAGGCCTAGTTCGTTCGTTTCCATTGGATAGTGCTTCCTACGGATTTAGCGCCTTTTTTCATACCTAATGATGAGAAACTGTGTTGGGTGTCGAGGTACCTGGAAATTGAAGCTGCGTTTGGGTCACGGTACAAATGAGGAATGGTCCATACGCAGTGAGCGCAAACTCAGCTACGGAGTTACTTCCTGGCTACTACCAGGTACCCCGTTACCAGCGCTTCACTGAAAGTAAAACCCGATTTGCCACACGGAAGGCCAGAAGGGAAACGGGACAGAGTTTAAACCAGCAGATACAAATGTGGCAGCTGTCTGTGTTTACAGACGGCGCATGCCCACGAGTGGTGAGAGGGTCCGACGCGGAGGAGGAGCTCGGGCTGAGGGCACCCCCCAGAAACCGCCCAGACAGCTGGCCCGTGATTTTTTAAAGCAATTTACTGTTTGAAAAAAAAATTAGGAATGTTAGGTGAATCCAGTGACAAAAAGGGCACCTTTTGGGATTTAGCACATTTACTATTAACCAGAGTTCTTTATATATTCTGAATAATGATTGTTTGTCTATTAGCATAATAAGCTACAGGTATCTTTTCGTTTCCGTGGCTGTTCTTTGTTGTCTAGCGTTCTGTCTTTTTGGGGGTAGCTTTCCCGAGTCCCATCTTAGATCTTCCGCAGTGCTCTCACCCACTGGGCCTCTGTCCCGGCTTTCCTGCCCCCACGGCAGACCGGCCTGATCTCCTGCTGCTCGGGGGAGCCAGGCGCCTGGTGCGCGGGAGAGTGGGCTGAAAGGCCGGCCTCCCGCGCGCCTGTAATGGCATCGTTAGGGAGTGCTCGCGGTGCCCGTTTCTCTTGCTGTAATAATGGGTGTGAGGTTTCTCGGTTGCTGGCTGTCTCCCGAGGATATCGAGGAGGCTACTTTATTAATTCAGAGCACGTCGCGGTCCAAGATGTCTCCAGGAAAGTTATGTCTGTGCGAGTGGTGATTTCAAAATAAGAGCTCCACAATTAGGCCGTCTGCTGAAATACTGGAATCCGATGTCCGCCATTAGAAACACATTGGTTGCAAAGCGTTATTTGTTTCTAAAGCATTGATTTGATGTGTGCGCTAACAATTCAATCAAGAAAATAGATTTTTAAAAAAAAACTCCTCCCAGTGTCCTTACTCTTGAATTCATGGCTATTTAAGAGCTTGCCCTCTTTGAATATATGTTACTGCGATTTCTTTTCCCGTTTTTTAGAGGGGGCAGCTTTAAACAAAGTTGTCGTAGGATAGTAATGATGAAAGCATTGTTGACACGGTGAACGTTTTCACTGCCTCCCACCTGTAGTGAACACCGACTCCTCGCGACCTCGGGCCCAGCTCACAGAGCAGGCGTCTGCTGCAGGAAGTGCGCCGGGGCGGCGGCGGGTCGCCTCTCAGGGAGGCTGGCGTTCCTGCACACTGCGCACGTTTGCCGCGCCCGTGTCGTGGACGGGTCGCACTGTCCTGGGCTCAGGGCGTCCAGGGATGAGCGGGACAGGAACAGTCTCACGAGGAAGTTTGCTCCGGATGGGGACAAGCGGGATGTGAGTCGCTCCTAGTTCTGTGCTGAAGGTGCGAAGGGCGGTGATGCTGGAGAGGGGGCAGCGGCAGCCTCCGTGGCCGCGCACCCGGCACTCGGCCGTGCATACAGGACGACGTGTGCGGGGAGGGGGGGTCTCGGCTCAAGATAGATGGAAGTGCGGCGCGGCCGTCCTCTCGTTCGGCCAGTTTCCTGGGCGTCTGCTGTGTGTCTGGGAGTGTTCTGGGTGCTGGTTGTCAGCAGTGAACAGCGGGGGCAGACAAGTCTCTGTTCGTGGAGCTTATGTTCTGGAAGGAGAAGGACTTACATAAACAAGGAAAGAAATATGCGAGCGCTGGTGCATTGCAGATGAGTGGAGAGCGCGCGCAGGAAGCAGGAGGGCGCGCCGAATGAGAACGGACGGCCAGGGGGCCGGTGCGAAGGGTGTCTGTGAGACTCCGCTCTCTGCTGCCCGGCCCCCGTGCTAGCGTGGTTTTCCCGTGCGCAGAGCACCCTGCACGGAAACCCCGAGCGGGGTTTATTGCCTTAGCAAAACCCATCACCAGCCCGAGGCTTCTGGGGGCACATTACTACCTTCCCAGGAGGTAATCTTTCCAGAGTTGAAGTGAAATACGGTAACTTGTTTTTTGGAATGGTTGAAGAAGGGAGAGATATTGTACCTAAATTGTGTTTGCAAGAGTATAAAATACAGCTCTTTTTATGCACAGTGAAAAAAAAACTGTTGTGGAACTAATAACTAAGTTTGTATCTGGAAAGCTGAGACCTGATAGATTATACATCAAATTGGTGTATATAACTTACTTGGTAACACACACAATTTGAGTTTCAAAGTATTGTAGCTACATCAGGAGGCATAATGCAAAGGAAGAATAGGTGTTTCTAACACCAGAATTTTATGAACTCTAGAAAAAGGAAAGGAAAGCAATCTCTATGCAAAAGAAAGCATCTCGCTCATTTACATATTTTATTTATTCATTTATATACATGCATATTTGAAAATCTCAATAATATTTAATATCAGAAATGTTGGGGGTGCTACCATAAGCAAATTAATATGAAGGCCAGATTCTTTTTTCTTCCTCTTAAAAAAAAAAAGGAGGGAGGGCATTTAGAGCAGTTTAAGGTTCGTGGCAAGATGCAGCAGGAAGCACCGAGTTCCCAGAAGCCCCTGGCCCCAGCACACATGCTGGCCCCTTCACCGTCAGCACCCAGCACGAGCCTCATACGCCTGTCCCAGTCGCTCAGCCCACACTGACGCACCGCCGTGACCCAGGATCCCTGGTCTGCACTAGGGGCAGTGTTGCTGTCGTGCGTTCCATGGGTTTTGACAAATGCGTAATATGTATTCACCATTATGGTGTCATACAGAATAGATTCGCTATCCATCTGTTTAGCCTTTCTTTTCCTCTTAACCCTGGTAACCATGGATCGTTTCCTTTTCCAGAACGTTCTGCAGGATGTAGCCTTCTCAGATTGGCTTCTTTAGTTTAGTAATAGGCATGTAAGGTTCCTCACGTCTGAGCACGATGGCTCATCTTAGCACTGAATGACACCCCATGGGATGGACCACGGTTCAGCCACGGACCTACTTCTGGAGGGCAGCTCGGCTGCCTCCCAGGTTGGGCAGTGTGAGCAAACACCAGGGAGCGAGGCTGATGGCTGGGTTATATGGGAAGGGCTTTTGTTGTTGTCGTTTGTTTGCTTGTTTTTAAAGAAGCAGCCAAACTGTCTTCCACAGTGTCTGTGCCATGTCGTATGCCCATCAGCAACGAATGAGAGCTCCTGTTCCGTATCTTGGCTGGCGCTCAGTGTTCAGCGGTTTAGATTTTGGCCGTCCTTTTTTTTTTTTTTAAGATTTTATTCACTTATTTCTAGAGAGAGGGGGAAGGGAGGGAGAGAAACATCGGTGTGTGACAGACGGGTGGGTCTGTTGCCTCCCGCAGGCCAGCTCTCGGCACCCAGGCCGCTGAGCCGCAGCAGCCAGGGCAGATTTGGGCTGTGCTAGTAAGTGTTTGTTGGCGTTTCGTTGTTTCATCGCCGTTATAATTTGCAGCCTCCTAATGACATGTTCCACATCTTTTATTTGTATATTTCTCCATCTGTATGTTTTACTTTCCATCTGTGTGTCTTTGGTGAGGTGTCTCTTCAGATCTTTCGCCCAATTTTAAATTTGGCTCAAATCCTGCTCTGCTATTTTTTCTTTAAATTTTTAAAAACTTTTAAAAATATATTTTATTGATTATGTTACTATAGTCCCATTTTCCTCCCCTTTATTCTCCTCTGCCCTGTACCCCACTCCTACCGGCATCTCCCACCTTAGTTCATGTCTGAGGGTCGTATGTAAAAGTTCTTTGGCTTCTCCATTTCCCATACTATTCTTAACCTCCCCCTTTCTGTTTTGTACCTACCATTTATGCTTCTTATTCCCTCTACCTTTTTTCCCATTCTCCCCCTCCCCTCCCCCGCTGATAACCCTCCGTGTGACCTCCATTTCTGTGATTCTGTTTCTATTCTAGTTGTTTGCTTAGTTTTTGTTTTTGTTTTGTTTAGGTTCAGTTGTTGATAGTTGTGAGTTTATTGTCCTTTTACTGTTCATAGTTTTGATCATCTTTTTCTTAGATAAGTCCCTTTAACATTCATATAAGAAGGGCTTGGTGATGATGAACTTCTTTAATTTGACCTTATCTGGGAGGCACTTTATCCGCCCTTCCATTCTAAATGATAGCTTTGCTGGATAGAGCAATCTTGGATGTAGGTCCTTGCCTTTCATTACTTGGAATACTTCTTTCTAGCCCCTTCTTGCCTGTAAGGTCTCTTTTGAGAAATCAGCTGACAGTCTTATGGGAACTCCTTTGCAGGTAACTGTCTCCTTTTCTCTTGCTGCTTTGAATATTCTCTCCTTATTGTTAGTCTTGGGTAATGTAATGATGATGTGCCTTGGTGTGTGCTTCCTTGGGTCCAACTTCTTTGGGACTCTCTGAGCTTCCTGGACTTCCTGAAAGTCTATTTCCTTTGCCAGATTGGGGAAGTTCTCCTTCATTATGTTTCAAATAAGTTTTCAATCTCTTGCTCTTCTTCTTTTCCTTCTGGCACCCCTATGATTTTGATGTTGGAACATTTAAAGTTGTCCCAGAGGTTCCTAAGCCTCTCCTCAATTTTTTGAATTCTTGTTTCTTCATTCTGTTCTGGTTGAATGTTTATTTATATAAGTCCCGATTACCTTCCCCCCACTGTTGGTTCCCTGTATATTTCTCTTCATTTCACTTTGCATAGCCTTCACTTTTTCCTCCATTTTGCAACCATTCTTAACCATTTCTGTGAGCATCTTGATTACCTGTGTTTTGACCTGTGCATCTGATAGGTTGGCTATCTCTTTACCACTTAGTTCTATTTTTGGAGCTTTGATCTGTTCTTTCATTTGGGCCATATTTTTTTGTCTCAGCGTACCTGTTAGGTACTAAGGGGCGAGGCCTTAGGTATTCACCTGGGTGGGGCAAACCACATTCTGGGTTGTGGTGCTGTCTTGGGGGAGGGGTCTGACAATATAATGTCGCTTGCTTGGCCCTCCACCAACTTTCAGTCACTTCCCCCTGTACCCACAGCAAATTGGGCCCTTCCGGTACGGATTCCTGGGTGGGTGGTTTTGTGTAAGTTCTAGGAGCCTGTGGGTCTCTCCAGTGAACTCTTCTGTGGGGCTGGGAGTTTCTCCTGCCGCCTCAGCCCCCGCAGAGTTTTACAGCCAGAGGTTTGGAGGCTTTATCTCCAAACCGGGTGGAACCCTGGGTTGAGCGGTCTGCCTCGCTCCCAGTCGTGGAGGAGTTCAGACTCGGCCTCCCTGACGGCGTTAGCCCCCGTCTGCTCCCCGAGAGCGCCCCCCCCACCCCCCCAGGGAGCACGCGTCCTGTAGGCCCTGGAGGCCGTCGGTCCCATCGTCCAAAGGAAGAAAGACTGAAAATGTGTGTAACGGCCCTAACTTCTTCCAAATCCTGTTGCTTCATTTTTTGACCTCTGTTTCGCATTTTAGATGCTTAGTTCCTAATTTCATGTAAACATCTGAAATCAGAATAGAAGATTAGAAAGAAAAATTATTAAAAGTATGTGCTAGAGATACCTAATCATCTTTTTCATCTCTGAAAAGAAACAAGTCTAACTTGGGAAGGAGATTTCATTTTGTAAAATTGACTCTGCACTGTATAAGCACTGTTCAAACTCACTGGTGATAAATATGCATGTTGGTATAGTAAAATCCCATTTTTTACATGATGCTTTAATGGAAATGGCAGTTTTATGGAACGAAAGTGACTAGTAAAAATCTGAATGATGCTCATAAGCCCTTACATCATTTTTATTGAGGTTTTTGTATATTCTAATTCATTAATACAGGGGAAAAGGAGAAGTCTAACATGGTTTATTTCCTATAATTACTCAAATTGAATAGAATTTATTTTCAATAAAAGTCTTCGAGTAAATTGCCAGGGGTGGGGAGAGAAGGGTTGGCCTGTTTTTATAAAATGTCGTGATTTTTTTCTCGTGAGACTTTGCTGTTTTACCAGTCATGTTGCTCACTTGCATATACAGGGTCCGGTACAAATGAAATCCCTTTTTAATTACAAAATCTCTCATCATAAAATCATAAGCATGCAATTCTGTAACATAACAATATCACATTCAAGCACAGCGTAATGTCGTTTTAGGTAAAATGTTCAAATGAAAACTGTAAATTACCACGCCCATATTATTACCCTGCCAACCACACTCCAGTGGGCCTTACTTCTCCTGGACCCTGTATTTTCAGTATATTTCGCTCCAGATTTTTACAAATTAAAACCTATGAAAGCCCAAGAAATCCTCAGTACTTAAGGCCCATGATTGAGTGTTGAGGAGAAATCTGGGATATTTATTTTTTCTTATTACCACAAGTAGTATCTTTTAATAATTTAGATTACTTTTTATGTGATTCGTACAGATTGAAACAGTCAGTATTTAGATCACTGTATAATAGATTAACTGGGGGAGTTTCCAAAAACAGCTTAGTCTTTACAGTTAAATTTGGTTTCCCTTTTTATGGAGTACCTGGAAGAAAAGGTCATTGTTAAGGGATAAACAGATACAGCAGCTCCTCAATTAATGTCGTTTTGTTCAAGGTACTTTCACTATAATGTTGATGAGATGCCATAGGAACTGACCTCTTGTTTATATCAATTAGCCTGTGGCAAAATTGGTTTCTTTATATGTCATTTTTCTTAAAGTGGCAGGACCTATCTGTGATGTTCAGGACTTCCCTGTATTTTGAAAATCCAGGCCCCCCAGCCCGTGAAGCGGGGGGGGGGGGGGGGGGGGGGGAAGAGGCCCTGGAACCAGACGGGACGCGGGACTCTCCGTTTCATCTGAGGGCCTCCTGCCAGCATCCCTGTGTGACGTCCTCCGTAGACCGCAAACCCAGGAAAATCCGGGGGGTTTAATGTCTGTGGGTAATTTTCAGTTGTTGGCATTTTGGTCTGAAGACGCTTCCGAGTTCTTGAGGCAGCATCTGGTTGAGACCGATGACTTCAGCTCACGCCTGGAAAGCGTGGAGACCTGGGAGTTTGTGTATAGACCACCTTCACGTTGTCGGCGAGTAGCTCCTCCCTTGCCCTGCGGCTTTGTGTCCGAAAGCCCAGCCCTTTCTCGGCGCGTCGTCGTAAAGACACGCGTTTTTGTCAGTCTTCTGCCCCTGGTGTGGTCATGAGGCGCTTGGAGGGGGAGCGAGGCCCACGCGGAGTCCGTGTGCGGGCCAGAGCGTGTGCGCGGGTGGCGATGGTGTCTGCGAGGGGGGTGTGTTTTGGGTGAGCGCGTCTCTGGGTTTCTTCTCTCTGACCCCTGAGAACTGGAGTTGTGTCCAGCGGTATCTCCTTCCTCTCGCTGCTGCTGACGTGATCCCCGCCCACAGCAGCCGAGGCTGGGGGAGCCCGCCCGTCTCCCCCGAGTGCAGAGGCGGCTGCGCGCCCGCAGGGCAGGGCAGGGCAGGGCAGGGCCGGGCGGCCGCACCCCCATCCCCTGCCTCAGCACCAGGCGTCCTGTTTCGCCCTTCGTGCCAGGAACTTGATCCACGGAGGGAGTGTGGTCAGCATCTGGCTGTCCCTCATGGTAGCTGAAAATCCTCTTGGGCCGCAGGGTACCTGCCCTTGTGCATAAACTTGTAGTTCTCAATGAGGCGACGGCGTAGGGGGTAGAGAGAGGGTTGTTTGTGCTGGAGTCCGCTGGTGACGCACTGCCAGGGCTCCGCCTTGCCCCACATCTGGCCACAGCTGCACCGGCGCGGTGCGGCGCCTCCCTCTCAGGGCTTCGCCAGCTCCCACGAGCAGGACCGGGGGCAGGACCTACAGGGAAGGGGAGCCACAGCTGCTCCAGAGGCGTCCCGCTCCCGAAGGCGTCGTTGCTCACGCAGTGGGGATTGCTTCCGGCACCCGTAGCCCTCCAACAACAGAGGGAGGGTCCGCTGATAGGGTGGGCTCCGTTCTGATGTGACGTGGGCATTCCTGAAGATGACCGCTCCGCACAAGACAGCGCGCACAACCCGCAGGACTCGTGAGGGGGATGAGGCTCGCTGCACTGAGGAACTCGGGCCCTGGCCGGTGTGGCCGGGCACCGCCCACAAAGGGGGAGGTCGTCCTGCAGCTCCTGGGTGGGGCGTGCGCCGGGGTAGGGGGTCTGGTCCCCGTCGGCGCGTGTGCGAGAGTGACCAGTTGTGGTCACTCTCAGGACATGTGTTTCTCTTCCTCCCTTTCCCTTTTCTTGCACACACACGTACTACACACACACCTTTGTTCCTAAACTTCGCTGGACGCGTGCACACACACAGAAAGACGCGGAACCAGTAAAAGCAGTAGCACAGTTTTGCACACGTGAAGTGGCAGGAAATGCATAAACACTACAGTTGAGCGTGGCACTCGATCCACCTCAGAAGACCTGACGTTTGCCCGTGGAAGTGGGCGTGGGAGGCAGGAGGAAGGTCACCTGCAGTGGAAGTGAGTGTGCGGACGCCAGGTGCGGGGGGTGGCCCTGACCCACAGGGCGGACAGGTGCTGGGGACCGGAGGGGTGCGTTTCCGTGCAGCATGGCCGGCGGGGTGCGGCTCACGGGCTTCGCCTGGCGTCTCCGGCAGACAGGCGCACACGCAGGCAGACGTGAGTCCGTGCGCTGCCTGCGTTGTCCCTGAGCTGCACGTCAGTCGCACGTCAGTCGCACCGGGGCCGAGTCACGGCCTCCAGCTCGGCCTTATCGTGGTCCACGGCGGCTTGTTGGAGTTCGGAATGGAGTTTCTTTTCTGTTTCTCCTTTCTGCCATTATTGATTTCTTAATTTATATTTAAGCTAAGCCCATATCACATTGATTTTTCATCCCCTGAGCACCTCTGGAGGAGCGAAGGCAGCCTGAGATTTTAATTTAGCTAGGCGTAATCTATGAGGGAGTCTCCTCCTTGGTGCGTGCATCTCTCTGTATGTCTGTTTCCATATAGACACACGCACACGCGTGCACACACGCACGCACGCCTTTCCTAGATGCCAGGCACCGCACCAGAGATACAGGAACCCGGAAAGTATCACCCTCGTCCTCGGGGGCTGGAGAGTCTCATTGCAAAGTTCTCAGGTGACGGATGCGAGTGCCCGGGCCGGCTGGTTTCTTAGGGAACAGCTAGTGAAGCAGCTTCCTGTACGCTCTAGGTGGTGGGCACGCCCCCACACCCCTTCCCGCCCCTCCCCTCCTTCCTTGTAAATGTAAAGGGCTTGCCTGGAAAAACGAGACACCATGGATTCACACAGTGAGCAGGTAGGAATTTGAGAAGGGCCCAAGAGGTCTTGCAGGTCACACTTCCCGCCTGACTCCCTAGTGAACCCGGCGGTCGGGTGCTCGCCACAGACCGGCACGCAGCGGAGAAGCAGGCGTCAGGGTGTCGTGGGCCGTGCGGTCCTGTTTTTGTCACCTCCCCCCCACAATGCTTGTACGCACTGTTCGCATGAGCATAGATGGTGCGGAAAACCCCCCATATTGTCACCTCAGGGGGCGAGGGAAGCTTATTAACTTCCTCTTTGTACATCTTTTCTTGTTTGGCTTGTGGTAAGAAGCATGTTTTACTTTTTTAATTAAAAAATCTAATAAAGTAGAAAATGAATAAATAATAATAAGATGCACCCGAGGGCCCCGAGCCCCGTTCCAGTGTCCCCAGCAGCCTGGTGGCTGGCCGCCCCGCGGGACCGCGGCTCCTGGGGCCTGCGTGCCGTCGGGACGCGGTTCCGTGCGTGCGGACGAGGACGTCTCCGGGCCTTTCTTACGCGTGCCGCTGTCCGCACGCTCTGCCGTCGGTCACACTGCGCGCCCCGGCCTGGCCCCGGGCACTCTGCCCGTGGGTTTCCCGCTCGTGCCGTGGACGTCGGTGCTCGGTGTGGGCCGAGGCCCGGCCTCGGGGGCAGCGCCTGACGGCCACCGCTGGTCTGGACGTGAGGACAAGGACAGTGGCGCGGCTCCCGCCCCCGTGGCCCCAGGAGCCCCCCGGCCGGGAGGCGGGTCCGAGCACCTGCTCGGTGGCACGGGAGGACGCCGCGGACTTCAGCTGTCCCTGCTAGTGCGTTCCCCTCAGCTCCCCTCTGCTACGGCGGTGAGATCGGCCGGGCCTCGGGTCTCCCTTCTCTCGCCGGGTCCCGCACCCCGCCCAAGCCCGGACTGTAGTCCGTCTCTGAACCCTCCTCGCGAGGCTCCCAGTCAGTCTCCGTCTCTCGTCCGCAGGTCCCTTCACCGACGTTGTCACCACCAACCTGAAGCTCGCCAACCCGACAGACCGCAACGTGTGCTTCAAAGTGAAGACCACGGCACCGCGCAGGTACTGCGTGAGGCCCAACAGCGGGATCATCGACGCGGGGGCCTCGATTAATGTGTCCGGTAAGTCCTGAGCCCGGAGGCTGGAGGGGGGGCTGTCGAGGCCCCGGGAGCCGGTGGGGTTTCTTGAAGCTGCTGCTGGCGGTGCAGCGAAGCAGGAGGGTGGGCATCTCTCCCCAGCCCTCCCAGCCCAGTGGGCCCCACTGACCTGTGGTTCTTCCACAGCGAATGCTTCCTTGGTTTAATGCTTACAGCCTCTGTGCCTCAGTGGGTAGAACAGAATCACAGTGGCAGCTTCAGACTCCAGAATGAGTTTGGTTTTCACTCCCTTGAAATTAAATCTGCCCTTTGGCAATAAATAAAAAAGGGCTAAACAAACTTAATTTTACTTTGCGGGAGAAAGCTAAATGGAGTTATTTTCTTATTTAAGCTAAATGATTTCTGACGTTAAGCTCGTGTCATTTCCAATGATTGGTAACTGCACTTTACTGGTTGTGAAAAGCTCGGGGAGACGAGGGCTGAGGAAATTGGAATGTAGTCAAGGGTGTGAGTTTTGTGCATGTCTGATGGCTTTTCCCCCTTCCGTCAGGGAGCGCGTGTGTTTTCCAAAGTCCAGCTTTTGAAAAGATGCTGGTAAAGTGCCCAAACTGAGAATTGGCTTTCAGAATTAAGGGGATGTAAGTGGTGGGTTTGAGTCGCACGTATTTTAGAAATGAAATCAACTTTCAGCTTATTAGAACTCCTGGCCCCAAGGATGCTTCTGTGCGTGTGAAGGAGCCGCGGGGGCGTGTGTGTACCCTCGGAGTGTCAGGAGACCGTGTCCCAGCGGGCTCCGTAGCATTAGCAGCCACGACTCATTCCAAATGGGCACCTGGCTGGCTTTTTCCATGACAGGTTTTGATTGTGATACATTTGGCTATTCACTTGACACCTAGAAGAAAATGACTCACTTCTTTGGAAGGATAGGAGGTGTTTCATTATCTGATCGCTCTGCAAACTCTTGCTCCCTGCATCTGTCGGTCTCCCTCACCGAGGCGTGCCTGCGCCAGCTGTCCCCGTGCGCTTCTGTCGGAGGCTGCGCGATCTGGTCTGCACTCTCGAACTGACTTCTTATCCAGGAGAGGTCGGGAGGGAGGAGCCCACATGTTCACTGAGGGTCTGCAGCGTGCCGGGCCCATGCACGTGTTCTCTCCCGTAGTTTTTGCTGTCTGCCCTGGGAGGAGGGCGCCGGTACTCCATCGCACCGAGGAGGGCACCGGCGGTGGAGGGCTCTGGAAACAGGCCCAGGCCCGCAGGGCGTGGGTTACTGTGCCTGGCTCTGAAGGCCAGGCTCTGCCTGGGAGTGGGAGCGCGCTGCAAGACTGAAGGGAGGGAAGGGCCCTGGCTGGTGCGGCTCAGTGGATTGAGCGCTGGCCTGCACACCAAAGGGTCTCCGGTTCGATTCCCAGTCAGGGCACATGCCTGGGTTGCAGGCCAGGTCCCCTTGGGGGGCGTGCGAGAGGCAACCACACATTGATGTTTCTCTCCTTCTCTATCTCCCTCTCTTCCCCTCTCTCTAAAAATAAATAAAATCTTGAAAAATAAATAAAACCCACATTGGTTTCCATTTTTCTGTTGAAATCAAGGGCAGCCACATCTTTCATTCCCTTCTTCCGTTGACTTTGCTTCCCCATTGATTTCCTTGCCCATACCACATTTGAGCAGAGGTTGTCAGTAGATGAGAATGACCAATTTTTGCAGTAAATACGGGAGTAGCAACACAGCTTTCTGGATAAAATAATCTCAACAGGCAGTTGTACAGTGTAGTTGTGCTTTCTGATGTTCTGCGTGTGTGTGTGTGTGTGTGTGTGTGTGCGTGCGCGTGTCTTCTAGAAAGATCTATCCCTCTCCATCACAGAAATGCTTTTTAAAGTAATAACTGACCCTGGGCACTTGTTTTGACTTATGATTACCTACTGAAGGAAGACCAGGACACTGTGGGTGTGGCCTCTTGGGGCAGATGAGAACTGAAGGTCCAGAGGGCGGACGTGGTCATCTGGAGTCCCTGAGTGATGAGTGGCAGAGTTGATGCCAGGGGCCAGGGGCCCTGGCTCCCGGTCCAGAGGCCCCGAGCTGCCTCGGCAGTGTCAGGAGGCCTCCGCCCGCGGGCAGGTGGGCACCAGACGTGCAGTGCCCAGGCTCAGCGTGGGCTGGACTGGGGGGAAGTGGTTGAGTCATAAAATACCTGCGTCTCTGCGGGTCTTCCTCCTACATGAGACAGGAGCTGTGTGCACTCGGACAAGGGTTCCTTGGCTTTTATTCGGTGTGTGTCTGTTTCAGTGCTCGAGCTGCATGTGGGTGAGGCCCGATGTCGTTGTGTTCCTGGGACACTCTCGCCCGTGGGCACAGGGAACTGGCGCCCGCGTGCTGCGGCTTTACTGTATCGTTTACTAGACGTTCATATCTTGGGGTTAAAGGCACTGCACTTTTGCAAGGGTCCTCTGAGATGCAGTTACGTGATGCCATCCTGGGGAACACGCGGTGTGCCCGGTCCCTCTGGGAAAGAGGCCACCCTCAGGAGGCCAGCCACGCAGAGTGTCCAGAGACCAGCCTTCGCTTCTTCCCGGGTGCACTCGTGGCCAAGCGTGGCCTCGTCCACTCAGCTCAGAGGTCACTGGATTTGGGGTCACCAGAAACCTGACTAGGAAGCCCAGCCGTGCCGTTTAACTTGCTGGCTGGTCTTTGGCCAGGCCATCAGCCTCGCTGGGCTGCAGCTCTCTCATCCGTAACCAGGCGAGTCGGAGCGTTTGCCGCACTCCCTTGGCTGGAGGCACGCTGCAGAGAAGGGCTTCCGCCAGCCGTGACGTGAACTGGCCGGTTTGTGGTGGGAGGCTGAGTGTGCGTGTTTGAATTGCCTTTTTAGAAGTACACTAATTACATACATCTCAGTAATTTATGGGCTTTTTCTAGTTTTAAGAAGAAATTTGTGTTTTTTTCTTTATATTTTCTGCATTTGTTTTAGAGTGAAAAGCTGCTAGTGGTTTTTCAGATAGAATCTATGGAAAGGCGGCCATCGAGTCAACTTCAGATACTACCGGCGTGGCGCTGCCCGCAGCACACACGCACCGCCACCTGCCTGCAAAGGGCGCCACTCACACGTTGTTTCTCTGCCACTTCCGAACACCCTCAGGGCGCACAGCTGTCAGGGGAGATGACACGCCATTCCCGGAGAGGGCAGGGGCTGCAGAGGAAGGGGGAGCAGTGGCACCCGCCCCTGGAGCTGCGGGGCTGGCCCGAGGGACAGCCTCCAGCTGTCGGATGTCTGTCTGTGAAGACACACACTGTGAAACTTACATTTTCTTTTGTCAAAAGTCCAGATTCTGACCTTGCATGCTATTTTCTTCAGAAGATGGCAGATCACCTCATCGGTTTCTTAAAAACAGCAACAGCTCTGTTTTATGAACTTTGGTATTTTGGAGCTGGTCACTCGGTCCGTGATTTGAGCTTTTCCTTGTTCTTTGTTTTGCTTAGGGGCTCGTCTCCCCTCCTTCCACGAGGAGCCCCTTCTGGACCCCCTGGGTGAGGCTGTGCAGTGGGAGGGGCACAGGTGCTCCCGCTCTCGGCAGGTGGACCGGAAGGCCATGGTTCTGGCCACTCACACCCAACCCACACCATCTACCAGAGATGGTTTGGAATTATTCGGGTCTGGACCTCAGCAAAATCGGCACACTTAAATGGAGATCGGAGAAAAGGAGATTGGATTTTTTTCCCCTGAGATTTTAAATGCAAAGAAAACAGAACTTTTTGAATTAACAAGTTTGAAACAGTGGGGGGCCTCCCCATTCGTTCTGGCTGTACAACATTAAATCTGTTCTCTGAACTGTCTAGTGGGGAAATATTTTAAGGTAGATAATTTCTGAAAATGTCTTTGTGGTAAGCTGTTAGTGGTTGTGGATTTTTTTTGTAATACTGCAGTTTAATAATGAGGGAGTTTTCCATTAATATTCCAAACCATGTTTGCCAGCGGATATAGCAGGTGAAGTGGTAAAATTATGGGCCCATCAAAAATACTTAGGCTTCCTGTAATATGATATTAAGTTTAATATTTTTATAACCTTCACTGAATTCTAATTTCACTAAAGTAGCGAGCACGCTTCCGTTTGCAGTGCAATTATGCACATTGGTTGCCTGCGTACCACGCAAATTAGAAATGCAGAATATCTGTGTAATGGGAGGGGCATCGGAAAGCGTCATTAAAGATGCCAACATTTAGGTGCAGGTACGCTTTACTAAGTGTACCCTGGGGACTGAAAATGGTTAGAGACAAACAAACACAGATCTTCTCGTGTCTGAATCTATACTTTAAATTAAAATTCAAAGAATTAAGGAGCAGTATTCATTCCTGACACAGAGCCCTTTTCAGCACTTATTTCAGTCACATTTAAGGCATCAAGTTCTTCCAGTAAAATCCCGAGGACAGACAGTGAACATCAGCAACTCTTCTTGGATGGAAACATTGGTCAATTAACGTAAATTGGGTAGTGTTGCAATTGACAATTAATCCTTTTAGGTTTTGCTGATGCGGTTTAGTGGAGCTGCCTGCTCGCTCCGGACCGGTCAGCCTGGGGCTGTGGCACCCGGGCTGTTGGCGCCAGAGCGAAGCACACGGCCCGCAGAGAGAGAGCCGGTGTGCACCCCCCCCAACCGCACCCCCCCCCACTGGCGGCGGGGCAGAGCCCACTGCGGGGTGGGGTGGGGCGGGCATCCTCACAGCGCCCACCTGTTTGTGTGATCCTTGCTTTGGAACGGCCTCTCTGATAAGGGAAGCATTTTACATGTGGTTTTCATGAACCAAGTGTGTTGCTCTCGGATGAGAACAACTGGCATTCACACTTAACAGGGATCTCTGATCTTTTCCAGCACATGAAAAATTCTGGTTTTATGAGAAGAATCTACCAACAAAAAATAAGCTTAATTATTGCTTTTGAAGACTTTTTAAAAGTTTACTGTAATATTTAAGTTTCTTAAGATAAATTCTGTCTCACTTTTTCTGAGTGTGACGCAGTCGATGTGGTCCGTCCGTTTTCGAAGGCCAGCAGGGCCCACAGGGGCGGGTGTCCCCACTGAGCTGGAGGAGCTGGAGGTGCCTTCGGTGCCGGGGCGCGGCTGCGGAGCAGACACTCGGCAGAGCTGTGGGGCGCACCAACTCGCGTTCTCTTCACTCATTACAGTTCTTTGGGCATTCACCCACTTACCCGTCACACGGCAGAGTGGAGGCAGGGGGCAGCGAGAGGTGGCCAGGGCGGGGACCGGACAGGAGCCTGCCACGAACACACGGTGAGAGCTGGGCAGTGCGGGAGGGGCCTGGAGGGACCGCAGCCCCGGTGCAGGCGCCCTCCTCCGAGTGTCCGCTGCGCGGCTCCAAGACGCCTGGCGCGCAGGCCTCGCTGCGGCGTAGGTAGGGTGCGGCGGGCGTCCCCGCACACCAGGGGGGCCGGAAGAGGCCGCAATGTTTCCACTCTAAAGCGGTGATGGCGGCCGGAGGGGTGCGGAGCTGTGGAAGAGGTGTGTATTTTTAAAGACGTTAATTAAAAAGAGGGGACGAGCCTTGTCTTCTGACCAGAGCCTGCGCGTGGCACACCCCGTCCTCCGGTGACATCCGCCGCGTGTGCATCTCTGTGCGGACGGGCTCGTCGGCTTGTGGGGCTCGGTGCTCTCGGCGGGCTTTACCGACCTGGGGGAGACACAGAGACGGAGGTCAGTGTTAACTCATTTATGAAGAGGTAGAGTTAATTATTTACCTGCTAGGCTCATAGTCCCCTCCACGGGTCCCTGAGTAGGCAGAGGTCCAGGGAAGTGGTGATGGTCTCGGCGTCCTGAGACTCCCAAAGGAAAGGATAAGGTGACCCATAGTGAGGGTGCGCGGTGGAAGCCAGTGCGAGCTGCCTCGCTCCAGGCTGGGGTGACACTGCCGTGTGGTGTCCGCGCTGGGCGTCTCGGTCTGGTCCCGAGCCCTGGGTTGCTTTTGGTTAGTTTGAAACCGTGGCGCGATGGCTCACTATTACACCAAAATGCCGTTGGGCAGAGAGCGGCCTTTTGGTGCACAGACTGTGGGGAAAGGAGGAGGGAGGACGGCTGTGGCCAGAGGGCTGGGAGTGGGGCCTTGCGCTGCGGGCGGGGCAGGACAGAAGTGGCGCGGGCGGCAGGAGAGAGGGGACGCTGGCCGGCGGCCAGGGGTCGGAGCGGTGCCTCTCTCGGTGCTTCCCCAAGGAGGCGCGGGTGTGGGAAGGGAAGAGGGGGCACGTCCCTCGCCCGGTGAACACCTGCGGGTGAGTCCCCAGGGTGGGACACTCGAGACGCAAGGTCCCGGTCGCGGTCTCTTCGGTGGAGAAGGCAGACACGTGTGAGGAGGAGCTGAGGCGTGTGCGGAGCCGGGCCCGCTGGCTGGCTGGCAGAACATGTCCCCGGTGCGAGGGAGGACGTGGAAGGGCCCTCCGGCCGGCAGGCGCCCCGGGGTCACAGGGCAGCGTGTGTGCTCGGGGGGGGGGGGGGGGGCTCCTGGGCCCGCGGGCAGCATCCGCTGGGCACGGGTCAGCAGCGCGTGTTCTCGGCCCCACTCTGGGCCTGCCAGCGAGCGTGCCGGAGCTCTCGTGTCGGTGGTGGGTGGAGCCCCGACAGGTGGGGCTCTTGACGTGTGAGCAGGGGACCACCAGGGGAGCATGCCGGGTAGGGGCAACGTGCTACGAGGAGACTTGGGGGAGGACAGGACCCCGGCGCTGGGCACACGCCTGTGGGACCAGTGGGGGCTGTTGCCGGGTTGCGTTCCGGGAGGCCTGCCGAGAGCGGACTGCACAGGCGTGGGCCGGTGGGCTTCCCTGCGAAGTGGGAGGGTCTGGGCTGAGGAGCGCCACAGCGACGAAGCCTCCGGGAGGGGCCCGTCGGTGGGCTCACGGGGCTGGAGGGCGGTGCGGCTTGGCTGCCAGAGAGACGGGAAGGGTCTGAGTTGGAGAGTCGAGGTGCCTGTGCAGGCCTGGGCTGAGGTTGGTCACATAAAACAAGGAGAGACATTTTGAAGATAAGATTCTGAGATAAAATAATAGTAATAAAGCACGCGCTGTGGTGCCCGTTAGACTTTTATTCATTAGCTCTGTTAACACGATGATGCAGATGAAAATGATGTGACGTGCTTGGGTTCTCACAGGAAGCTTTTATGCTGCATTTAATCAAGTCATCATTTCTCCAAAGTGTGTGTGTGTGTGTGTGTGAGAGAGAGAGAGAGAGAGACAGAGAGAGAGAGACAGAGAGAGAGAGGGTTAAGTATATGTAGTCTGCATCTCTTCTCTTTTGAGGAAAGTCTGGGCTCTTCGATCCAGCGTCTCAGGACCCCCGAGCCCTTTCCTCCCAGGACCCCGCTCTGGCCGTGCGTGCGGCAGCATCACTTCGCAAAGTATTCGTGCTGGCGAGTGGCGCCCGGGTCCCCAGGCTGTCTCCTGGTAACAGGCTTCTTTTTAATGTAGTATCAGCAGATACATTTTAAAAGTAGGATAGATGGTTCATTTAAGAGGGTTTTATCATCAGTGTCTCTGGTATTCAAGTGAAATAAATTAAGTTAATGGGAAGCTCTTTTATAGCCTGTCATGGAAAAAGTACATAATTTCTGTCACAATTTGCATGTACGGAGCAGAAAGAACAAACGATTAACAGCATTTATTCTGTCATGTTCTCATAAAGCTCCAGCTAATAGGGCAGAGCCCATTGAGTCTGACGCACGCTGGCAGTGGCCGAGACGGACAGACTTCCGGCGTGCGCTGGGGGCCGCGAGGCAGGGCGCCGGCCCCGCGGGGGCCTAGGAAGTGGTGTGGGGCCTGAGTGGCCGCTGGACGGCTGGACCCCTCACTCCTGCTCGCCGACTCGGGAGCCCCGAAGGAAAGGAGGGCTGGTGGGCAGCCGCCACCTCCTTCTGTTCGAGGCAGGAGGAGAGTCGTCTCCGTGGGGCGGGGGCCGAGTGCCCCCCTCCCCCACCACGATCCTGGTGGTTCACCAGCAGTTCGGTTTCCCGCTCCCGCCGGCCTCCCTGGTGTGCTGGACACCCGTGTTCACGTCTCACAAGTGCCCACCTTTGCGGACGGATGGATATATTTTTTAAGATTTTACTTATTCTAGAGAGGGGGAAGGGAGGGAGAAAGGAGGAGAGAAACGTCAATCAGTTGCGTCTCCTGTGTGCCCGACCGCTGGTGGCTGAGCCCACACCCCAGCAGTGGGCCCTGGGCGGGAATCGAACCGGCGACCTTTCACCTGGTGAGCCATGCTGGTCAAGGCCAGAAGGGATGTGGACCTGCCGCCTTGGCTGTCTCCAGTGCCCCCTTAAGGGGGTGAATATCGGTCACGCCGTTCCCCACTTACTTACATTCCTGTTTGGCACGGAGGTCTGAGTGCAGACGACCCCCGGGCTTCAGGCCTGCACTGTGGGGTCCGGCGGCCGCAGGGCGGTTTGGTTGGAACAGCACGGGACCGCTGTCCCCTTCCGGTGAGGGGCATGTGTACTCCGATGCCACCGAGTCCCGGTCCGTACCAGAACGCAAGGCTGGGTTTGTGTGAGACTGCTTCCTCTCTCACCTGCAGTGTCTCCTGAGCGGGGGTGCCCCTCCTTGAGCCAGGTCACCAGGGCGGTCCCCTCCTGCAGGGCCTCCCCGGGCGGCGGTGCGATGAGGAGCGGCAGCGCTCGGGCCCTCCGGCCCAGGCCCCACGCTCTCAAAGGCTGGCGGCCCACGGGGCGTTGTGTGTGCGTTGTGTCCATACTGCACTCATGAAAATGCCAAGGTGTTACGGGCCTTTTCACCTGTGCTGACACTCGGTGGCGCCGGGTGAACGGCGGGCAGGGAGCAGACAGCGAGCGCCTGCCGGGCCGGCGTCCTCGTATCTGGCGCGGCCACACATGTGTGGCTCCTCCAGAAGGGCCGCTTCCCCTCGGGAACAGCCCCGACGGAGCTGTGACACAACGCCACGCCCTGACCATGCCTGGCGGCACACCGTCACCCTCCGCCCAGAGAGCTGGGCGCCGTCCGGGGCGCTCCTGGGCGGCTGCCTCTTGGACTTGAGAGCCACGCGACTTGGACCCGGGCCTGGGCAGGTGCGTGCTCGGGCAGGAACGCAGCGAGTCCCTCCACTCGAAAACGCACGGTCACTGGGGCCAGCGACACAGCCCAGGCGCCAGGCAAGCTCGGAAACTTGCTCCGGCCACCAAGGGCTTCCCGGCTTCCCCGGCACCTCACCACTCCTCAGGGAGGTCAGTGGAAATAGTAGCGGACGTGATTCTCTTGGTACGTGACGACACATGTCAGCGTCGGAAGGCCGGTGTAATCCAGCTAACACAGCACTACACAGTCCAGTCGGAGGTGCAGGAGACCACGCATCAGCACACGTCGCCGGGCCCCCGCGCCTGCATCTGTGCGTCTCCGTCTGTGCGCGCCGTCCCAGGGCGCGGCCCCTCCCCTGCTGCGGGGCGGCACGGCTGGTCCTGAGGCCTCGGAGGAAGGACTGGGGAAGCCCTGAGGTGGGGTTCAAGGGGAAGAGAACCCTGCCGAGCACCCAGAGAAAGGGTGTGGAAACCCCTCCGGGGAGGAGGGCAGGGCCCCGCCTCCAGGCAGACCACGCACACCGGGCGCGCCCTTCTCCGCGGCGTGACCTCTCTGTGCTTGAGCCGTGTCGCCTGAGAACAGGCGGCGGGCCCGAAGCACGGAGCCTGGTCACTGGCAGTGGGAGAGGCCCCGCCCACGTGAGCCCCTGGCACGGCCGCCTTTCCCGTGTGCGAATGCGTTGTGTTTCGGAGACTTTACCTAGATGCGTGGCTAGGCACAGCCTTGTAGCAAGTACCACGTCTTAAGGTGACCGTCGGGGAACGAGCAGGGGTGTGTGCTAAGGAAGCTGGTCGGAGCGCGGGGTGCGGCCCTCCCAGGGAGCCTTGAGGTGCGGCCCCCCCGGGTGCAGCAGGAGAAGAGGGGTGTGAGCGTGCAGCCCGGGAAGGTGTTAGCAGCACGCACGGGCAGAGTTGTACTGCAGCGATCGCCGTGGTGGCCCTGCCGTGGGGGGTGGGACAGGGGAGCGGACGCAGTTCCCCACGGGCCTCGGGCTAGTCTACGGAGTTCATGATGACCTTGGACTTGGACACGTTTTCTTGAGCAGAGCAGGCCTGTGGCATGTCCGCCCGGCTCCCCTCTCCGTGAGGGCTGCGTGGTCGGCGGGCTGGGATTCGGGAGACCAGGTCCCATCCCACCACCTCCTGCTTCGGGCCTCGGGCGAGTCACCCAGCTGTGCAGGGCCTGGGGCCTGGGACCTGAGCGGCGGGGAAGGTGCCGGTCCTCGTGCCCGCGCTCTCCCCTGAGGCCCGCCGGGCTCCGGGAACGGGGCGAATTGCTTCACAGCCAACATGCAAGTGTTGACAACTGGCTGCTGCTAACCAAGTCTGACCCTCCTAATGAACTATTTTCTTTCTCAGTGATGTTACAGCCTTTCGATTATGACCCCAATGAGAAAAGTAAACACAAGTTTATGGTTCAGTCTCTGTTTGCGCCCACTGACACTTCTGATATGGAAGCAGTAGTAAGTACGGACCGCTTCTTTCTTTCTCCGTGGCTCCCCTTGGGCGCGGAATTGCGGGTGCATGCGCTCCAGTGAGTCGGGCCTGCTTCCAGAGGGGGCGGGGCTCCCGGGGCGGGGGTGTACTTGGACTGTCTTTATGGTTGTTCTAAAAATTTTGATTTTAACATTTTATGGAACTCCCCAGAATACTATTCCTTTCTGACTTTTCTACCTCAGTTTCCCCTAGCACTTCCTTGTTCTGATGGGTTAGGTCTTGAATGGTTTGCGGGTTCTCTCCCTTTTCCCCATCCTGGGCCCCACAGAAAAGGGTCCCACCCGGTACCAGAGTCCGGAGGGGTGAGAGTTCAAAACTTAGTGCCCTCGGCCCATGCTTTATTTATTTATGTGTTTGTTTATTTTTTGCTTGGTTCTGGTAAGCATGATTCTTTTTCTTCTTTTTTTTCTTTAGATTTCTTCATTTTTTTTCCTGCTTAAATGCATGTTTAATTTTGTTAAAAATAAGATGATTTCATTTTCATAAAATAAATAAATGGTACCCTATTCCTGATTTTTCTGGAGGAAGGAGCACAATGGGAGCTCCAGGGCCAGCCTGAGCCCCGCACATTTGAGTGGAGGAGGAGGCGCTCCCAGCTGGGAGGGGAAGGCGGGGCCGCCGGGGCGTTCCCACCGCTTCCCGCCTGCCAGCCCACGCCAGGGGCCCCGCCAGCGTCACGGGGAGGGCCCACTCTCGCGGGCTGGGACTCTCACTCGCCCTCCGAGAATTCGATGCCAGGGCCTGTCCCGGGCACAGCCGCAGTGTCCCAGCTTGAGCTTTCCGCTCGTCTGGGAAGAGGAGGCCAGCCGTCTCCGTGCTGTGGGGCCGCCGGGCGGTGCACGCGGGACGTGCCCGGGCGGGGTTCCGAGAGGGGCGGGGGGCGGGGCGCCCTCTTCCTCTGCACGGGGGTGTGGCTGAGGCGCTCCCCGCTTCCGTGTGCCTCCTAGGCCGGGGCGCCCCTCCAGGTGGGTCTGGGCGATCGAGGGGAGCGGGGCGTGCACCAGGCGCAGACTGCCTGCGACCTGGGCGTGTCGGCGGGCGCTGCACGGCTCGTGGTGCGGGGCGAGGGCGCGGGTGTCCGGGGCACGGAGGTCAGCCTTCACTAGCGCCGCGGCCCCGGGCAGCTCCCGTGGGCACGGCCAGGTGGACGCGTGGGTGCTGTGAAGGCGCTGTGTGTGACGCCGCCGGCGGTCTGCGGGAGAGGGGACGCCCGCCTCCGTGTGCTGGCTGTTGCAGCCGCCTGAGAGGGGTTTGTGCAGAGTGCACCGTGTGAGGTTTTTGGAAATACCAAAATGAAAAGTTCCCTGTAATTTGTTTATCCTTAACCTGACCACTGTTGACTAAGGAAAGCCTTGTGCTTCTTCATTTCAAAATATTAATCTTTGGATATACAGAAAAAATGGCAAAGTAACCACTCACATCACCTTCACCGAGACTCACCGTCCGGCGTGTTGCCACACCCGCTCCATTTTTGTCACGCAGTCTCTCCTCCACTGAGTGTGGGGCGCAGTGCTGCGGCCTCAGAGAAACCCACACGGCCGCGGTTTTCCGTGGGCCCCAGGGGGTCTGGAGTTCTTGTTCCGGCAGAGCAGCGCGGCCTCGTCTGTCTCATCTGGCTTGGGAAGCCTCAGCGTGCAGGCTAGGGACTTGGAGACCGCCCCACACTGCGTCTGCGCGGCCTCTTCCTCGGGGTTGAGCTCGGGTTGAAGGTTGTGTGGCGAGAAGAGTCGCTAGGCGATGGCACGCGTGCGTCACGTCAGAGGCATCTAGTGCTGGTGGGCCCTTGGCGACACTGCGCTGGACTCCTGGGTCAAGGTGGGGACCACCGGCTGTCCCTGGTGTCGGAGCACCTTTGCCCCGGTGGCTCTTCTTAGGGAACCGGCGACGCTCTGAGTACGCCGGAGGCCTGCGAGCGTCCTGCCGGCCGGCAGTCTTCCTCCCGGCGGCTCCAGCGTCCCGGCACGGCCCTTGCCCGGCGCCCTCGGACACACGCGTGTGCACACGCACAGACTCAGAAGCGCGTCGGCAGCGTCCCCCCCGCCGACTGCTGCTCCGCTGGGGTCGCCGGGACTTCTCGGGCGGCCCCTGCCAGGCACCCACCCGTTCCCCACTTTTGGCTCCGGGTGCCTGTGTTGCTCTGGCTGCCTCCTGCATGGCCCTGGGCAGCGGCGGGAGGCTGTCCCTTCTCCCTGGGGTAACCTCCCTGCCGTGCCAGTCGGCCTGCAGTTGTCAGGACACCTGAAGTCCCACTGTCCGCTTCCAGAGGAGGGGAGCTGTCCACACGGACAGAACGCGTTGGGGGTGCACCACGGAGAGGCGTGTGCTGGCCGACGGGCCCGGCTGGGCGCTGGCGGAGCGCTCCGGAACCCCTCCCAGACGGGATGCGCCTCCTCGGGGCGGGGAGTGTCCACAGGTCTGTCTTCTTCTGAAGAGCCAGGGTCAGCGCTGGCCCCCTGACGCCCGCAGTGGGCCCCCCGCCCCACATCTGCCTGCGGACAGGCAGCGGGAGGGGCGCTGGCTGGCTTCCAGGGGCCAGGCGGCGAGACCGAGTCTGCGGTGTGCACTGAACATTGGGAAAGGGAGTGTGTTTAACCTTGTCGTGTCAGAGACGCCGAAATCTCGGTGGACCTGGTTCTTTATTTGACGTACGTCGGGGCTTTCTCATTGAGAGTATTTTTCTGAAATTGTCAGTTATAGGAAGAAAATTATTCTTCCAGCAGCTTTATAATATCCTGATTATTAAATTTAAATTGTTTTAGTGGAAGGAGGCAAAGCCGGAAGACCTTATGGATTCAAAACTTAGATGTGTGTTTGAATTGCCAGCGGAAAACGATAAACCAGTAAGTATGTTTCCAGTTAACAGTGATTGCATGTTGCGAGCTGATACTTATTTGCATACCGTCTCCTGCAAAACCAAGATTTAAGTTGGCAAAGTATTTTCCTCTTTCTGATGTATGAAGGGGGAAAAAGCTGAAGTCGACACATAAGTGGGCCCGCATGAAATCAGCCTTTGAAAGACTTACAGAAAGACAACTAATTGAAACAGTTTTTCCCCTGGCAAAGTGCAGCCCATTGGCTGTTGAAGTGTCACAAAGCCCCAAGAGTGTCCGTGGCCTGGCAGACTCACCAGTCACTGTTCAGTGGGGGTGAGACGCAGACGGGGAGTGGCCTGCCATCTGCCGAGAGGCCGATGGACAGGTGCTGAACACGGAGGGTCTGTCCGCCGTTGTGCGGAGTCCTGCCTGCGGGTGCCCAGCCCGCTCGGCCCCTGGGCACCACCTCTGCCCCCCTGAGCGCACCTCCCTCCCCGGCACCCCTGCTCGGGGAGGGTTTTGCGGCCGCACGCTGCGGCCGTGGGGCCCCGCACTCCGCCGTGGGCCTGCCTGGGCCTCCTCGGACGCCTGGCTTCTGCCCACCAGGTACTGGCAGCGCCCCTAGGTGTGGTGGCCGCAGGTGGCCGCGTGTGCCCCGAGGGGCACAGTTGCCCCCGCTGAGCATCTCCTGGGCTGCCGGAGGGGTGAGGAGGGGCAGTCGCTGGAGCAGCTTCCTCTGGGCCGTCCCCCCTTTCCCTTTGTGTGGAGCCGAGGGGCGACCCGCTGAGGACAGAACACTGAAGTGCTGACACGGACTCCCTTCAGACTAGCCCGAGAACTTGCAGTTGCATTAAAAACACAGCTGGGAGTCTCGGCAGAGTACCAGGTGCTCTTGGCTGCTCCTGGCGGGCCTCGGGCGACGGACCTGCTCTGAGAACATCGCCCCACAAGGCTTGTAGGAGCGCTTTGGGCCTGTGGCCCAGCTCCCCGCCCGGCGTCAGCATGCTTTGTTGCGCTGGGCCTCTGCGTTGAGCCGTGTGTCGTGGGAAGGGCGGCCTTGGACGCTGTGGGACTGTGTTCTGGGCCTTGCTCTGTGCTGCGTCAGCTTTGCAGCTGGGACCTCACACTCCCAGTAGCCACCTGGGAACTAACAGGGGGCGCTAGGTGAGTGGGTCCCAGTTACTGCGTTTCCCCGGCACAGCCGAGCCTCCACGCCCACCCTTCCCCGCCTCGCTGACACACACCCCCTCCTCAGCCTCAAAACGGCGCCTCACGCAGGAGGTGAGGGGGGTGTATGTGCTTCCACAGACCGAAACCCTGCGGGCACCGCCCCTTCCCCGCCCCCCAGCTTCCCGGCACCATGTTCACGCAGGGAGCCACCCTCCGGGCCGTCTCTGGCCTCCCGCCCCCACCCAGCTGGTCCTAGGGACGTTCACGTCCTCACGGTGACCGTGACTGTGGCTCACGACCCTGCACCTGCACAGGCACCGTGTGCTGATTTCTGCACGGCAGGGACCCGCCAGCACAGCGCACGGAGCCCGGTTCTCTGTCCTGGGAGTGGCGGTCCGGCCGAACTCGGTTGTGTGCCCCGTGCGGGAGTTCCGGGGTCAGCTGCGCTGGGCCGTCACGATACCAGATGGAGGGGCCTGCCTCAGAGGCCCGTGCGGAGCCGGGAGACGCTGCCCGCGCACTGTGGCTGAGCTCCGCCTCACTGTGTGTGAGAAGTCCTTCAGTGTGTAGTTGGTGACACGTGGGCTTTCGTTTGTTTCTGAACAGCATGATGTAGAAATAAATAAAATTATATCCACAACTGCACCAAAGACAGAAACACCAGTGGCGTCTAAATCCCTGAGCTCTTCCCTGGACGACGCCGAAGTCAAGAGGCTGATGGACGAGTGCAAGCGGCTGCAGGGCGAGGTGCAGCGGCTGCGGGAGGAGAACCGGCAGTTCAAGGTAACGGCCTCTCCTTCCCCGGGGGTCCCCAGGGGGTGGGGCCGCTTCGCTAGGATCTGGGGGCGGCTCTGGCTGGCGTGGCTCCGTCGGCTGAACGCTGGCCTGCGAGCCGAAGGGTGGCCTGTTCCATCCCCGGTCAGGCCCCGCGCCTGGGCTGCGGGCCCAGCTCCGCAGTGGGAGGGGGCGCATGAGGCAGCCACACATCCGTGTCTCTCTCCCTCTCCTTCTCCCTCCCGTGCCCTCTCTCTCACAGTAAACAAACAAAATCTTAAAAAAGAAGATCTGGGATAGGGAAGCTGATGAAGCCCTGAATTTGTAGAGTTGTTTGTGTTTGCACATTTGTCTCCCAGGAAGAAATTCGTAGTTTTCATTCGGTTCTCCGAGAGTCCTGGAACACCTCCTCCCCTCCCCCATCAAGAACCCGAAGTTTCTCAACTGTTTAAACTCTTATCCCCTTGTTAAAAAAGCCAAAAATAGCCCTGGCTGGTGTAGCTCAGTGGATTGAGTGTGGGCTGCGAACCAAAGCGTCGCAGGTTCGATTCCCAATCAGGGCACATGCCTGGGTTGCAGGCCACGGCCCCCAGCAGCCGCACATTGATGTTTCTCTTTCTTTCTCCCTCCCTTCCCTCTCTAAAAATAAATAAATAAAATCTTTTAAAAAAACCCAAAAACCCAAAAATACAAAAAAAAACCCTCCCGCCCTCCATTTGTGTAAATTGAAAGTAAGATTCGAGACCAAAATTAGAACGGTGATGGTTGTGGGAATCCCCATTTCCAACCCCACCCCGTCCCCACTGGGTGAGGTTCTCTTTCTGAGGGGGGTCGGTTCCGACCTCTGGCCCACTTGAACGCAGGTGCAGGGCTGACTTTGGAAGACGCTGGTGGGTCTGAGCCAAAGGCCCCCGTCAAACTGCGGCCCCACCGTGGAGCTTGGAGGTGGGGAGTTGTCAGAGCAGCCAGGCGGGCCGGGGAAGGAGGAGCGGGGTCAGGCGGCGTGGGGGGTGGCGGGAGGCCCGTGCAGCGTGGGAACGGCTGGTGGGACCCGAACCAGCCGGAGCCTCGCGGTCACGGTGTCCCTGGAACACCGGTCACCGGATGCCTCTACGGCTCCTTCAGCTCTGAGAGTGTGTCGTTTCAGACTTCGTCTTGAGGAGAGTGTTTCTTCTTTTTTTTTTTTTTTTTTAATTTTACTTATTTATTTTTAGAGAGGGAAGGGAGGGAGAGAGAGAGAGACATCAATGTGTGGTTGCTGGGGGCCGTGGCCCACAGCCCAGGCGTGTGCCCTGACTGGGAATCGAACCTGCAACACTTTGGTTCCCAGCCCGTGCTCCATCCACTGAGCTACACCAGCCAGGGCCGAGGGGAGCGTTTCTGATCTCTGATCACAGGGACTTCATTGCAGCTGAAATTTCGAGAGGGGCCTACCCCCACCCTGGTCACGCCCCCCACGCACGTAGCAGTGCCCTGGCTTTCGCTCCTGAACCCGCAGCCCCAGGCTCTCGGCACACCCGCAGCTCGACTGGCCGGCCCTTCCCTCCGGCCCTTCCCTCCCCCGGACGGACGCGGCGTCGGCGCGGAGCCGCCCGGCCTGGGAGGCGGCCCCCTGCCCCTCCTCTGCAGAAGCCTTCACCCCCTCACTCGGTGACAGCGTCCGGGGGAAGGTTACCGCGCTGACACGTCCCTTCTTGGCTGCAAGTCTAAGATGTGCCTAAAGCCTCTTCTTGAGTGCATTTCTCTTCAGAGCAGCTCTGTGCCACCCGAAGTGATAAATGGGTAGAAGCAGCCTCTACATGAACCCAGTAAAACAAACGCTGTGCTCGGCGGTGCCCGTGTTTGTTTTTGAAGGTGCTGGAATATCACTGGTCACTTGTCACCAGGCGGGGATGCTGGCCGTGCCCGCGAGCAGGGACCTTGAAAATACTCCCAGACCATTCTTGACATTAGGAGATTCTTTCTCCTGCCAAACACTGATGTTCTGTTTTGTGGTTTTTCATTCTTTTATTTGGTCAACACGTTTCCCGAGGCCCTGCCGTGTGCCCGGCACCGCGGGCACAGACGGGGCGTCCTGCCCTGCAGGGGCGCCCTGCTAGCACTGGGGCCGGGGCACAGGCCGCGCACTGCCTTAGATGGGCCACCGCGGCGGGGAGCCGGCCCCCCAGGCCTTGGGTCCACGCGGTGCACTGGCTGCTGGTCGTCTCCAGGAGCTGCCAGGCCCCTGCTGGTGGGCGGGAGGGGACGGAAGGGAAAGGAGAGGAGAGGAGAGGGCGGCCGGGGTGTGGGTCCCGGAGGAGCAGTGGCCTCGGGAGCCAGAGGTGCGGCTGCTGCACCGGAGCGCGGGGCCGGCCGCACGGTGGGGCCAGAGGGCAGTCCCGCTCCTCGCACGTCAGAGCTGGGGGGCGTGCCGAGTGTCTTTGTAGGAAGAACCCCGTTGCCTCTTTGGGAAACCCATGCACTGTGTAGAAAATGTTTGAGGTGCATGTATCACGTTTAGTCACATTTAGTCACATTTCAGTGTTCCAGAAGCCCTGTTACATGGGCAGGGAAAATCCAGCCGGCTGTAGGACCGGCTGTGGGCGCAGAGGAACAGCTGGGACGTGGCCAGAAAGGTGGGCGGGCCCCGGCCGGACCCCCTTCAGAGCCCTGTTCTCTGAGCAGAGGGGGCGGAGGAGCGCCCCCTCGGTCCAGGCTGTGGGAAGGCGGCTGGCGGCAGCGCGCAGGGGACCCTGGCGGCAGCGCGCAGGCGGCCGGAGAGGAGAGGGCGGTGTTTCGTAGCGGCCTCCGGCCGGCCCCCCACGGGCCTCCCCGTGAGGAGGGGACCACACCATGGCGGTGGGGGGGGGGTCCGAGTCGGGGTGTGAGCCCTCCGTGCTCGGCCGTCCGCGTGACTCCCGCTTCCGGTGCGCGGGTGGCCCTGAAACGTGCCTTCGCCCCCGCAGGAGGAAGACGGGCTCCGGAAGAGGAAGACCGCGCAGAGCAACAGCCCGGGCCCCGCGCCCGCCGCGCCGGGGAAGGAGGAGGGCCTCAGCACCCGGCTGCTCGCGCTGGTGGTCCTGTTCTTCATCGTCGGGGTCATCATAGGGAAGATCGCCTTGTAGAGGCGGCGGGTGCGGGAGGTCGACGGGAGCGGTGGGCCCGCCATGTCCGGGATTGAAATTCACCATAACCGTGTATAAAAAGAAATTAATGTATGATGACATCTCACAGGTCTTGCCTTTAAATTACCCCTCCCTGCGCGCGCGCGTGCACACACACACAAATGTAACATAATATAACGATCTTCTAGAAAGTAAAAAATGTATAGTCCGTGATTGGGGAAAAGAATGACCTTTGTTAATGACGAGGGAAACCATGATTAAATGACAATAATGGCATGTTGTAAATGTCATTTTAAACATTTGTAGACTTGGTCCACGTTGCTGGATTACCTCTCTGAAAACACGACACTCCCTTGCCCGGCGGCGCCGGCCCTCGGGGGGCGGAGCCCAGCGTGGGGGCGGTGCGTCCCCTCCACAGCCACCCCCGCTGCCCGCTCGCACGCCCCAGGATGCTTGCCCGCGTGCCCCCGGGGCCCTCAGCTCCTGGGGGCTGGTGTTCAGGGCCAGAGCCAAGAAGACCTGTGCTGCTGCGGCGGTAGCGCCAGACGGACTTGCTGGGGGCGGGGGCAGGGGCGCGAGTGGGGACGGGCCGCCCCAGCACTTGGGAAAGGGAAGTCCGTGCTTCGTTCTCTTCAAGGGACCAAGCTGAGTTACTGCTGGTTCGTGTAGTGGGATTGAGCTGTTATTCAGAGACATTTAATGCATATTTAACTTATTTAATGTATTTCATCTCCTGTTTTCTTATTGTCACGGGATTATAACGAATGCTGCAGCCCGAGACCAGCCGTGCCCCCCCGAGGCTGCTGGCCGGAGCCAGCACCGTTGTCGGAGGGCCGGGGGCCCTGCACGTGTGCAGGTGGGCGTGCGGTCCGTTGGAGGAAGGCTGGGGGGCAGCCGCCGGGAGGGGTTTCTCTGTACAAACAACCAACAACTGTCATGGGGAGGGAAGTTCCCGGCAGCGACAGTCCCCTCTGCATTGCCCTCTCTCAGGGAGAGGGGCGCCGGGCCCCCGCAGCCTGCGGCCAGCGCTCCCCCTCCGGCACGTGGCCTGGCCCGGGCTCGGCTCCTGCCCCCGGGCTGGGGGTCGGGACTGGGGAGTGGGCGGGATGCTGAGTCAGGGGTCAGTAGAAGGAGCCAGTGGTCCGGTGCAGAGGGGCGTGAGGGGGTCCTTCCAGTGGTCCGTCCGTCCGTCCGTCACGTGTGATGGGGAGTTGGGCTGTGGGGTCATGCTGCAAAGACCACTCCACTTCTGTTTGACTGTGTAGCATCTTGAAAAAATTAAAATAAAACCCCCAAATTAAGAATTCTTTTGTCGTTCTGTCACATTTGCTGCATGGGAGGATTTGTGGCTGTTAAGTTGTCACTGTTTTGTCATCAGACGGTTGATTTTAAAGTGCGCCCTACTTGTGAGAAAACCTGTCCGGGGTCTGTCCAGAAGTCGTCCAGCCATGCACTGTGAAAAATAGACACTTAAGAAGGTACAAGGAACATCGTGCATAGGACAGTGACGCCTCTGTCCCCGTCAGAGTGGGCCCCTGGGGACCTCACACCGTTCTCCCTCTCACCATCAGCTGCCCTGTCGTATTTTCCTGAACCTCACTGATGGTCTGAAGTCTCTTCCCTTTCAAAAGTGATTATAGTTTTAGGAAAAGCCAGAAGTCGCAGGGTGCCGAATCTGGGCTGTAGGGGGCTGAGTCTCCCGGGTGATCTGATGTTTCACCAGAAAACTCTGCACGAGACATGATGCATGAGCGGGCGTGTTGTGGTGGTGAAGCTGCCCATCACCAGCTGCCCATGGCTGCAGCCTCCTGAGTCTGAACAGTTTCCGCAGAAGAACGTTCGAGCTTAATGCAAAATCTGACGCAGGTTCTCTGTGTCACTCGCTCAGTCATTCTGAATGTGATGGCCACACGGTGCACATGCTCACTCAACAGCTTCTACAGCCCCTACTGACGAGTACAGTGAAGTCGCCATTGTCCACACACGTGCATTCCAGCCCACGCGCCTTGGCCGCCAGGTTACATGGGTGCCGTGCAAACTGTTCTCATATTAGCAGTGGCTGGACTTGTTCCTGACAGACCTTGTATGTTTAATTATACATACATACGTAATTATATATATAAGGAAACATACAGGGTCTGTCCTTGTGTGCCTGTGTATATGTACACACACACGCACGCACACACAGGGGAAGGGGTAGCTTAAACTGTAAAACGCAACTGCGGAACACCTTAGGCAGCTGGCCGCCTTCCCGCGCTTGGCCCTCGGTGGGGAAGAGCCTGCCCCCTGGGTTAAGGAGTCTCTCGGAGGAGACGGGTGGGAGGTATGCTGAGCGTGGCTGCCGCGGGCGCATGGGTTTCAAAAGACAAATTCCACACAGACCAGACTGTTCTCGGAAGTCACACACCCTGAGTCACTTTCCCGAGAGCCTGGGGTGGGGGGCGGGCAAGGTGGCCCGAGGTTTTGGCCCCGGTGATCCCGGGACCTCCAGGGAGGCTCGGGGCAGCCGGGAGTCACCGGCTGTTCAGTCGGTAACGTCCTGTCTTCACCATGCGTGGTCCCCTCTGCACCCCGAGTTTTTGCCTGAAGGGAACCCCCACCCCTCGCTCAGACAGCACTCGGCTCCCAGACGGGGACGGCCGCCCGGGTGTCAGTCCGTCTCCGGCGTGTTCTCCAGGCGGGTCCCGGGAGCCGAAGGCCCGAGCGGTGAGGCGGCATGCGCCCTCTGCCGTCGGTGTTCCGTGAGCGGACCAGGATTGCCCAGGTGTGGGCGCCGCAGGTGTGGGCGCTGCAGCGGAGCCATGCTGACACAGCCTCCGGAGCTCCCGGCCTTGGCCTTGGAGGGAGGGATCGGGAGGGAGGGCCTCACACACAGTCCCGGTTCCCCCAGGCGGGGGTCTGCAGGCTGGGAGCGAAAGGACACGCCTGGTGCGTGTTCCGATAAAGCTCCATCCACTGCGGCCGCCGGCAGGTCCGGCCTGAGGTCGGGGCCTCCCTCCCTCACGTGACCACCCTCCGAGTGCCCGGGGAACCTCCTCTGCTTGGCGTTTTGAACGTGATTAGCATTTCGTGGACCCCCAGGAGCAGGTGGGAGTGGGCCTTTTGTTGGCAGCCAGACATTAAAATTTAGAATCCAGAGTCCTCTCTTCTTTTCAACTCGACATCCTGTAAATAAAGTCTTTCCCCGTAGGAGGTTCGGACTTGGTGAGCACATGGGCTCGCGGGGTGTTTTGGCCGAGCCGGGTGAGGGAGCTCCCCAGGGAGGGTCACCCGGGGCCGTGCGGGCTCTTCTCTGAGTCCTCCCGGGCGGTGGGGTGGGCCAGAGCCTGTCGCAAGAGGCTGTGGGAGGAGCCAGCTCCACTGAGGTTCAGGGGCAGCTTGCAGAGCCAGAACACTCAAGGGCTGGACCCCAGTGGAGCACCCACGTTTCGAGGGTCTTTTCTGGGAGGAGGCGACAAGCGAGAGAAAGGCCGAGAGGGGTACGTGCGGTCCTATCCCTGGTCCGTTCTCCCCCGAGAGGGCGAGAGATCCTTGGAACGAACCAGCCTAGGAGAAGGCCGTCGCTGGGCAGGGGGCTGGCCGGGAGCCGAGCTGGGCGCTGCAGGCAGGGGGGTCGCCGCTGGCTTTGCAGTACCCCTGAGCGTGGTGCCCCTGTTTTAGAAACACCTGCCACCGGGCACTCGTGAGTCCTAAGGGACATACGCGGTAACAGAGAGTCCCATACGTTTTTATTTGATCGCATTTTTAAACGGACAGCGGACATTGCCTCGGCACGATGCATCGCAGGCGTGAAGGCCTGTCTTTAATTTCTTCTCCCCTCGTTTGCATGTTTTCCCTCCTTAATCCCCCTAAACTGCTGGCACCAGCTGTCATAAATACCGATAAAGCCAAAATTGATTTTTACCGGTGGACAGTGGATGCCTAGAGACACGGCTCACGCCCCCAGAACAAACGCGGGTGGGGGTGGGTGGAGCGAGGAACTTCCAGTGATCAGTGAAAACCCGAAGGCTTCCAACCCAGCCCCACGCACGGGACTGCTGTCGAAAGATACCCGCGCCGGACGCGCGGGCTGTGAGCCGTCAGAACTGAACGCGGTGATAGCTCAGGGCTAAATGGCCTTGCAGAATAATTTGAAAACGAGCTGTGTGTGTGTGTGTGTGTGTGTGTGCGCGCGCACACGCAGCAGATGGACCACGTGTAAGTAGCTCCCTGTTTTTCCAATGGTGCCTCTGTTTTTTTCACACGCTAATCTCTTATTTGCAAACTTGGGAGGCCACGCCAGCTCATCATGCCGTTTGTCATTCTCGGTCCCTTCTCCAGAGAGCTGGCCCGTTGACAAGTGTTTGGTTCTGGCGTGTGGGTGACATCCTTGGTTTATAAGGAAAAAAGGAAGGAGAGAAAAGGGGACCTAGGCTGCCAAGTCACCTTGAACATGTGAATGACATGGGCGTCCGAGGCCCTGCTTCCCGTGCCAGCGGTGGCAGGCCCCTCGGCCCCAGAGCGGCCGGCCTCCCCTGCCCCTTCCCGTCGAGCCCCCGTGGCTGGAGGAGGGGCGGGAAGAGCCGAGTGAGATCGTGGAGAGAATATGAGTCACCACTCGCAGGGGGCAGGTGAAGAGTCCCACCTGCAGGGGGCCTGGGCCCTGGGGCTCTTGCTGCAATGGGGTTGGGTTGCTTCCCCGGAGAGTAGCGGGGTCTCCGGGGCACGGGACGCAGAGCCGGCCTGGCCCGCGGGGCCTCCGAGTGTCCCACGGGACCCGAGGGCCCGCCCCCTGACCGCATCTGCAGGCGGCCTTGCCTCTCAAACCCGCCTCCGGCGGAGCTGCCACGCGGGAACCTCGTGGGGAGAGCTGCTGTCGCCACACCCTCCCTGCCCTGCGCATTTCCGGAACATTCCTGATCGGACCTCATCCTCAAGGCGACCGTGGCCAGGTCCCATGTCTCCGTGTTGCAGTGGAGGAGACGAAGCCTCGAGCGGATGCAACTGGGCGTCTCTTTAGGACCTCTGGTTCGGAACCGAGGCCGCCCCTGCGGCAGGCCCTGAGTCGCTCGCTGAGACGCGGTTTCGGTCTCAGAGCCACGGTCTCAGAGCCACTCGGAGGGGCCCGTGGGCGGGGCGAGCGAGCTGGCGCCCCCTGCAGGCTGGGGCGCGCCTTCGCGTGTCTGCCGCCCCCCTCCCTGTTGCGGTTGTTACAAAGTCGCTGGAGTCTGGACTCGCCTTCGGGCGCTGCTTGTTTTTTGGCACAACACACCTCAGACAGTGAAGGGACTCATTTCCCCCTTTCCCACGGCCGACAATCCGTCCTGTGCTCCTGGGGAGCGAGTCTGGGGGCTTGGGAGCAAGCGCTCAGTGCGCTGGGGTGCTGGGCTCGGCCCGCCCCCCAATCTGGGAGCCAGTAAGAGCAGACCCCGACCAGGAGGATCCCCGGAGAGACGGGCTGGGGAGGCTGGGAAAGAGCGTCTCCGGCCAGACCCCCAAACCCCCCTCCTCGTCCAGTCCCCCAGGCTGGGCCCGCGGGCTCAGCTCCGAGAACATCAGCCCTGGCACTCGAGGCCCGCCCCTGTACCCCCCCCCCACGTGGAGGGCCCCAGACCTCCCTTGGAGGAGCGTCCTTATCTACACCACTGACAAATAAGCTCTCGTTTTAATTTATTTTCATTACAGAGGTGTTTTGAAAAATTGAGATGACGCGAATGCACACACACACACACGCACACACACACAGACACACGGCCGTGCACGCTTGTTACAAGCGAAGCCGGTGGAGGTGGGTGAGAGCTTGTCCCGATTAATATAATTACTTCGGATTTTTCCCTTAATGGAACTAATTCATTAGAAAATGTCGGCGTCCGATCGGCAGAGGAAGGGAAGAAAGAGCTGGCCACCAAAATACAGCTATTATCTAACTTGCCATAAATATCGGCAATTACGATACCTTGGAATGCAGCCACAGTATGGATCGCTTTGATTAAAAGATGTCAGTTGAATAAAGCAGAGCGGGGTGGAGGGGAGGGATAATAGTTTCTGCGGCTAGATAAATGCTCATGTTTATTCTGAAACCTGGAAACATTGATCCTGTGACAATGCCCCATTACCGTTACTTTATTATCCCACGGGCGCCGATGTATGTTTAATCATTGGGCTAATGCATGTGGGTGCAGTCCCCGGGCCGGCTCCCCGTCCCGCGCGCCCGCGTGCATGGTGATGAGCCGCAGGGGCGCCCCGAGCTGCCGCAGGTGGGGCTGCCGCCCCGGGGCTCCCTCCCAGGGGTCCCCAGCGCTGGGGGGGCTCACAGAAACCAGACAGGTCCCCTCTTCGTTCTCGTTTCTCCTCAGTAAACACCAGCCAGGAGAGACACATCGGTTATCTTAACACGGTGTCATTAAGGCTCCGCGCTAGCAAGGACGCCTCGCTTTTTGCGGTGACACATGAGCACACGTGTCCCTCGCCCTGGCCTCGGAGGCGTCCCGTGCAGAGCCCAGAGGTCTGGTTCTTTCTACAAACCGTGTGCCTGCCTTCCCAGCTTTTCTTTTGGGTTTTGGACGTAAACCAGATGCAGCGGCTACCCTCTGGGGCGCCCTCCATTTAGAACTTTCTTTTGCCCCCATTGCCCCTTTTGCTTGGAATCAAAGACCAGAACTTATTGTCTGATCCCGAGACCACGTGGACACGAACTGCTTCTTGCTATCCCTCCCTCACTCACTCGGCAAACATGTCTCAAGTCACTGCCTCTGTTAGTTAGGGAGGAATTAATCAGTAGGAGGGACGGTTTTTGTGGTCTTGATTCCCAAGCAGTAAGGCGATTCCACCGAGCTTATAAGGCGGAGAGGAAAAGGCAGAATACACTGGGCTCTCGTTTCTGTTCCTAGCGCTTCCTTTTCCAAGACGGTTTGCAAACGGCTGCCCTTTGGAACTTCCTCTGAGGAACGTGGCATGACCTAGGCCTCCTCTCCCCTCGTTTTTTTTTTTTTTTTGAGCAAAGGAGCATTTCAGGAGGTCTCACTGCTCTTCCCTGCCCTGCTTTTACAGCTTTCTGTCGGCCTGGGAAAAGGCCCCACCGCGTGCCTTCCTTGTCACTCCCACGCACATTCACAGCTTGGAAACCCACAGTTCCCAGAGGTGCCTTGGGGTGCCTTGGGGTGCCTTGGTTTGCACAGTGTTTCTCTGATGTCGTTGGAGTGTGTTTCCTGCTTGGACATGGACTTCGTCGGAAAAGTGGCTGCAGGAAAGGACTCGCCATTCATTCTCCCTTCTGGCTGTGTGACGGGTAACCAGCGCGGGGTTCTCTGGCTGAGTCCGTGTCTGCCCGGCGGAGGAGGAGGAGGAGGATGCATTTCTGCCGCGTCTGGGGCGAGAGAGGCACAGCGTGTTCCCGCGCGCCCCGCGGCGGCCTGATGGGGCCCGCCCTGCCGAGGCGCCAGCCCCCGCGTGAGCCGTCTCCCCGCATTATGTCCCATAAACTGTGCTCTGACTGTGTTTAAAGGATGCTTCGGTGTGAAATTATTTTGAATGGATGGCTCGCGAGCCTCCGGATGTGCTTTAGAGGAACATTGTAGAGGCGTCGCTGCTCTTTCACTGCAGCTTAGGAGCAGAAAATGGGTTTAAGTGAAAAATTATAGATATTTTATGCCAGAAAACAGACGTAAGGGATGGTTTCAGGTCAACACCCTCGTTTTTCTGATGAGGCGACTTCTGCCTGGAGAGCTCCTGCCAGGCCCGGGCCCGCGCCCGCGTCTTCCGGGGGATGGGGTGGGGGGGCCTTGTGGCGTCGGCTGGCCGGGTCCTCGCCAGTGCCCGTGGCTTCCGAATCTGCAGCGTGGGCAGCTCCCGTCCAAAGCCGTGGCTGACGGTTCTCCACGCCACACCGTTACCTTGTGAACACGCTCATCGAGACCGTTGTAGCTTCTCTTGGCAAAGGACTGCGAGCAAACAGTGAGAGTTTGCGTGAGGCCAAGGGTACCCAGCACAGAGCCAGCTTCCTTCCAGCCCTGAAGCCCCTTCCCATCCCCGGAGGCCCCCGGTTTCCCTGTGTCTTGCTTGATGCCAGAGACCCTCTGTGCACATGTGTGTGAGTGTGTGTGTGCGCGTGCATGCGCCTAGCCCTTGTGCTTCCTTACCAAGGGCCCTCCCCCCGTCCCCCCTCCCCCTTCCCCTCCCTGCCCCTGTCGTGTGAGCTGGGCTCCGGCTTCGTGACGCACGCTGGAGATGGTTTCGTGTCCGTGTGCTTCCCTAATGGCCCTGTACTTTTCCTCTGCGCGCGGGGCCCAGAGTTCCCTGAATCAGAGGTGCATTGACGTAGGTTTGCTGCTGCAAATGTATCTCCAGCAGGCAGCCCCTCGACTGAGTGGGAACAGCGGGACAGTTCCTAGAAATGGCTGAGTCCCAGGGGGCCTGCGGGGGCTCGTCCTCCGGGGAGGCTGCGCCCACTCCTGGTCCCGGCACCGCCCGCGTCCGAGCTCCTTCCAGCAGGCCCGGGGGGCTGGAGGGGGCCTAGCTTTCATTCACATTTCTTTGCAGGAGGTTGAGCAGCGTTCCACGGGAGTGAGGGCCACCTAGACACTCGGGAAGATGGGGGGTGCGTGGCGTCAAAGGGAGCAGGCCCGCCACGCCCAGGGCTGACGGCCCGCCAGCAGGAGGGAACACCTGAAGCCCCACACTTGGCATGTGCACACGGGGTCTGCCTTCTGCTGCTGACAGGAACCTGCAGCCAAGGGGGTGGAAATGGATGGAGCGGGCGGAGGGGAGGGGAGGTAAAGAACCCTTTCTGGCCAAGCCCTGCAGCTTGGACCCTTGTCCGAGCCTAGCACCCTCACGCCTCACGGTGGCACTTGTCTAATGCCTGTGCCCCACTTGCGTGCCCAGGGGTCCATGTGCACAGAGGATGCAAATGAGGGGCAGGTTTCAGCGTCCCAGATCCGGGGAGCTTCTCAGAGAGGGGCTGAGAAGGGTGGGAGCCTTCTAAAGGTCGGACCGGAGCTGTGAGGTGCAAGTGGCATGGCGCTGTAACCACGGGAGCCACACTCCCGGGCCCCCTACCCTTGTCAGGGTGTCCCCGGGCGGATGTAACCCCTGCGAGGTCGCCGGGGTCCCACGATGGGCGTGACCTGCCCCACCAGCAGCTGCAAATACCCTCAGACATTGCACCCGGGTGTGGATTTCCACTGCCTGTGTGTGTGTGTGCGTGTGTGTGTGAGTTTCCTCAGCGACGTTTGCTCAGCGCGCTTCAGAGAAGAAGAGGAACAGTGAACACTGGCAGAAACGCAGACTTAGTGCTCAGGACTTTGGGAAACATGCACCTTTGGGGCCACTTAGGAAGTGTCAGGGGAGGGGGCAGGAGGGCCGGGGCCTTCCCCGTCCGGCCGAGCCCGGCTGTTCCCGTGTGCGCTCCCTCCTGGGGTCCCGCTGCGTGTCCTACACGTGACTCCTCCAGAGCACAGACAGTGCTCCCCGACACCAACCCATCTTCCCAGGGGGTCCGCCCCACGAGGCAGGGCTGCTGGCCCACGGCCGTGGTCCCCTCACTCTCACACTTGGGGCATTTCCCGCAGTCTCGGGCACCGACAGCGAGCCCCGTGTGCATGGACCCTCAAGTGCTGTCTTGTCCCATCAGCTGGCATCGCCCGCTCGGTGGTGGCACCGGCCCCCCCCAGCGCCCCCACCCCCACCCCAAAGCATTTGAAACCTCCCACCGTGGCCCCCTCACCCCTGGATGGGAAGCCACTGGAGGAGGCGCCGTAGGTTTGGGGGTGGTAGGGTTGGGTTTTGTGTTTTTAATTTAATTTTTGCCGAAGCCTTTCCCGGGCCCGTGAGGCAGAGAAAGCCGAACACAGCTGGCCCCGGGACGGCACGGTGAGAGGGGCGGCCCCCGTGCGGTCCACAGCCTGCCTGCACCTGTTGACTCCCCCGCAGTTTAGCCTCACCGTCGAGGAACACACCTTCTGTGTGTTGTGTGCATCACAGGCTGTGTTCTTACTTCTTACAGTGGAGTCGCCTAGAGAAAAGAAGGGCCTTAAGAAAATCCCAGCCCTGGCTGGCGTAGCTCAGTGGATTGAGCGCAGGCTGGGAACCAAAGTGTCCCAGGTTCGATTCCCAGTCAGGGCACATGCCTGGGTTGCAGGCCACGGCCCCCAGCAACCGCACATTGAAGTTTCTCTCTCCCTCTTTCTCCCTCCCTTCCCTCTCTAAAATAAATAAATTCTCTCCAGGTAGGGGAGACCACGCCCCCTGTCCTCTGTGTGTCTGACTGGGGCCAGCGACAGGGTTTGGGGGTGCAGCCTCTGTTGTAGACCATACACAAGCCATTAGAGTTCGGGCCCCTGCCAGTCAGTGGCCTCGGGGCACTGGTCCCCTGGAGACCAAGTGGACAGGCCCCCGAGCTCCGCCCTCAGCCAGCCCTGTCCCCCTGTCCCTCGCGGCCTGCCCGTGGGCCGCCCGGCATCCAGAACTCTGCCGACACCTCCTGCTGGCTCCAAGTGTTTCTCTTCCCCGCTTGGGTTCATCCACGTGATTGGTGACGTTTCAGGCTCTGCCCACAATCTGCGGAGGTTTCAGGAGGAGGTAGAGGCACACGCTCCACCGGCCGCTTCGGCCAGAGGTCGGGCAGCCCGCCCCCCAAGGCGCCCCGTTCGACGCCGTCCGGATCCGCGGGTCTTGTGGGGGGCGCAGTGGATCCACTGGGTCCCATTAAACAACGCGGTGGGTGTTACCAGAATAATGGCCGCCTAAGTGTTCTTGTCGCTTTTGTTGCTTCTGAGGGACTCAAGGTGACCGCCTGTAGGAACGGGAGTAGCAGGTTATTGATGAACCCCGGGAGACGAACAGGACGGCTGGCAGCGGGAAACACCCGGGCTGTCTGTCGGAGTTTCTGAGTTTGAAGCCCCTGCTCTTGGAACACCACGTGCATTCCTCCCAAGTCTTTTCCCGGTGGTGGTCTGTCCAGGGGCTGGGGCCGGGGGGCCCAGCGAGCACCAGGGTGCCGACCAGGGGCTCCCCGGGGGGGGATGGAGAGCCCTGGGTGTCTGCTTACGGCCGGGGGTCTCCCAGGCCCCCCGGTCTCGCAGGTGCGAGAAACCTGAGATAGATTCCCGAGGGACCCCGCATGTGTCAGACCCTGTCGCCCTGTGCTCTAGGAACTGGTTGTCCCCACTGCCCGTCCTAAACAGCCGGGCCGGCAGAACACAGGTGTGGTCGGGTTCACGGCTGCAGGTTCTGCTCCGCCCATCCTATAAAAAACAACAACATCCAGATTCCAAGCTGGCGCTTAGGGTGCGTGGTTGTCCTCTGGAGGCCCGGGTTCCGGGCCTCCAGCCGGTTGGTCCTCAGCATCTGTTCATTCAGTGCTCACTGAGTGCCTACTGTGTGTCTTGCACACACTGGGGGTGCGTGGGCCCCCGTCAAGGAGCTCACTCTGGGGGAGAGAGGCCGAGGAGAAACAAGGACAGGAACCCAGAGGGGCGCAGCCTGGCACAGGCCCCGGGAGGGTCCAGGCTGGAGGCCGTCGGCTGGGGGAGGGCGGAGGTAGGCAGGGGGTCGGAGGGGGTCTGCCCGCAAGCCCAACCTCGAGTCCACCCAGTGAGGGTTGTGTGTGTGGAGGAAACTGAAGGCCGTCCAGAGTGGCACCTCCCCCAGGGCTGCACGGACGGCCCTGAGGGGACCCCCCAGAGACCCCTCCCCGGTGCTGCCTGGAGGCGGCTGCCCCTCCGGCCGCCTGTGTCCTGCCGGAGCGCCGGCCCCAGGAGGCCGGGGCCAGGCGGCGGAGCCCAGTCGCCGGGCACCTCGGGCGTCTCCTCGGGCCAGCGGCGCTGCTGCGAGATGAAACACATTCGCTTGGAGAAAGCAAAGAAATAACTTCTTTTGATAACCAGCATCTGTTAGTTAATGGGCCTCTGAGAGCTGTATACAATTTAAACTTTTTATTAAAAAAGAAAAAAAAAAGCTCGTTTGCTCTCCTGGGAGCTTACGCTGTGAAATTGTCACCTGCTCCAGTTTCTCCCTTTTAAACGTGACTGAACATACAATGGGGAACATCAATTTTGTTTCGTTTTGTTTTGAACGAGAACTGTGGGTTTCACTTTCCCCGCTTTTGATTAAAGCCATCTCGGCTTGTGTGGGGGGGGGGGGCAGACTCACTGTGGGGGGCCAAGGAAGGCCCCTGGGCCCCAAACCCACCCTCCCACTCCAGCCCCAGCCTGGCGCGGGCCCACGGGCCTCTCTCCAGCGGGATGTTTTTCCGTCCGCGTCAGAACCGGGATGGCTCCAGAACCCCCATGGAGGACCGGGCCACAGTCCAGGCGGCTCATCAGGGGTGGCGGCTCAGGGCGGGTCCCCCAAAGCAGCCCTGGACTGCTTCCCCCAAACACAGTCAAGGAATCCCACCCTTGCCAGGGGACCGAGCCCCCAGCGGCCACCCTGGAGGGTTAGGGTTCCGCTCTCAAGCCGAGAGGGAGGCCCAGCTGCCGCTGACCTCGGCAAGCCCCCCGCCCCTCTGAGCCTGACTGAGGGTCCTCACGGCAAGAAGCGGGCAAACCCCTCGCCCACACCACCGAGGCCCTGCAGGGACGCAGTGCCTGACCCGGCAGTGACCCCTTTCCCTTCCTCGTGTGGGTGTGAGGGGTCACTGAGGTTGCGCCACGAGCCGGGCGCCGCCGAACAGGCTGGGAAAGGCCACAGTGGCTGACGTGGTCCTTCCCTTTCACGCTGGCTGCTGGGGAGGCAGGGTCCATGGGAACCCCCACTCCGGACCGTGGTCAGGAAACACCACACACAATGCACACGGGGTGCTGGGAGGGCCAGAGGACCAGGGCGGAAAGGAGGCCGCTTTCTGGGGATGCTGATGGTGTCACCCGAGGAGGTGACACAGAGGTGACACACAGTCTAAGACGAAGCATGAGAAGAGCCACGTCTCTAAGGACCTGGGGAGGGAGGTGTTAGGCAGAAACAGTGACCTGTGCAAAGGCCCTGGGGCAGGCAGCAGCTCGCTGAGATGGAGAGGGAGAGAAGGATGCAGGGTGCAGCTGGGAGGAGTGGGGGGGGCGGGGCGGGGTGGGACCTCGCAGACACGGGGTGGGGGTGGGGGCTGGGAGCTGGGGTTTTATTCCCGGGGCCCTGGGAGCCCCCGCGGCGTCCGAAGCGGGGCCGGGCCGCAGCACCCACTTAGGGGGCGCGTCTCAGCGAGCGCCGGCGCTGACCCCCACTGGGCGGCGTGTCCTTTCTCCCGGAGACGTTTCGCTTCCCTTCCTGCGACTCACAAGCCCCTCGGCTGACTTTAATAACTGGCAGGAACAGTTTTCGGGCTGTTTAATTTTATTAAAAAGATTCAAATTTGATGATAAATAGTGGCATGGTCGCCTCCAGCCTCAGACACGGAACTCGCTCAGCCGAGGACACGCCGCTGCCCCCCACCCCCACCCCGCCCACCACTCCGGTGCAGTCTGAGGCCGCACATAATTATTTCTGGGGCTTTGGTAAACATGCCGGGAACACTCCTCGCTCTGAGACCCGCGGACGGTACTAACTCGGTGGGTTTTTTAAAGGAGAACGGGGAGGCGAGTGAGCGCACTGTCGGGGGGCTGACGGCGCCCCGCACCGTCCAGCGGAAGGACCCGGCTTCCCCCCGGAACGCAGCACCAGCCTCACGGACCGTTGCTGCTGCTCGGGCCCGTGCCAGGAGCCGGAGACGGGAGTCGGCGGAGGAGGGAGGGGCCGCCGTCGGCGCGGACCGAGTCCCGGGAACCCCTGGGCCCACCAGGGGGCCGGTCACGTTCAAAAAGGACAGACGGGGCCCCGGAACATGGGCGGGGTGGGGAGAGGCGCGGCCTGCGCCCCCCGGGCGAGGGAGCGGTCGGCGTCCGGAGCAGGAGCAGGCTGCCTGTCCTCCGGAGGTCGCCGTGTCGCCTGACCTCTCCTAGGGCGGCCTCACGGACACGTGCGGCCTGGTCTCCTCCCCCTGTCAGTCAAGGCCAGGGGTGCGCGAAGACAGGGGACAGCGGTGCAGGGCTAAGCACAGAGCACTGGGCATCACCGCGCTCCTCAGTGTTGACTGCTTCCCAAAGGCTGGGAACCCCCACTTTCCCCCAGAGACCTGTCCCCAGCGGCCAGCCCAGCTCGGCGTTGTCTGGGGCGGGCGAGGGCGGCCACGCTCCCCGGCTCGGGGGGAGGGGACATCTTCGCACGTGGTGCGGTGCGCACAGCTCAAGGCCTGCCTCGAGGAAGCGTGTGCAGGTGTGCGCAGGTGTGCGGTGTGTGCAGGTGTGCGGTGTGCACAGGTGTGCACAGGTGTGTGCAGGTGTGCGCAGGTGCTGGCAGGCAGAACCCGAGGAAGCTGGGCTTTCTCCACAGACACGAGCCCCCTGCCAGAGCCCCCTCCCCGAGGGCCAGGAGCCCCGAGCAGTATCTCCTTCCTGGCTCCGGTCTGAGTGTGTATCGTGAAATTCAGATGAAGGGTCTTTAAGCAACCGCCTGTGCAGGGCAGGCCGGCGGCAGCATGCCCACACGGAGCCTCGCCCCCACGGCACCAGATCCCAAGGGTGCAGGGAGGGAAGGGGGTGCCCCTGAGGTCCAATCCCTGGCACTGGTCCTCCAACCGCCCCCGAAAATCCGGAGCGAACATTCAACACTCAAAGCGATTGATTGCCATCGCCGCGGCGCCCCGGCTGGTGCGCACACCTTGGCGACCGGCCGGGGCACGGACTCTGCAGGTGCTGCCGAAATCAGGGGCTGGGCCACCAGGACGCGGGCTGGGCCGACAGTGGCAGGGCCACTGGCGGTCGGTGACACGGCACGGGAAAAGAGCAGGACAACCTCCCGGACAGGGGGCGGAGCCTGCACCAGGCGGGGGTCCCCGGGGTCAGACAGGGTCCCCCTTTCATAGCCACTGGAGGAAGGCCGGGCTGAGAACCAGGAGCAGGAGGAGGAGAGGGGCCCCTTGAGGACAGCGCCCCCCATTGTGGAGGCGGGGCGTCTGCAGCAGAGGCCTGTGCTGTGGGGGCCGGCCGAAGTCCCTGGCAGCCCCACTGCAGAGAACCAGGGGCGCCTGGTAGGAGGTGGGGCGTTTCTCGGGGGTGTCGGGACTGGACCCGTCGGTGGGCCTCTGTCCGATGAAGAGCAGGCTTTGCCCGAGGGGGTCTCGCTCCATCCTGAAGAGCTCATACTCCACGTGGGGGAGCCTGATGCCCAGAGGCAGGCACCCGTTGGTGGCCGTGACATCCCGCTCTGTCCCCGGGGACCAGATGCCCGGGCCCCCGCAGCTGCTCGGCTCAGAGGAGCTGAGCATGGCTGTGGTGGCCTGGTCCATGGGGGTCACGCGAGCCTCCGTGACCTGGAACACCAACTCGGTGCCGCCGGGGACCTTGGCGGACGGCGTGCCCCCGGTGTAGCGGCCAGCCGCGTGGACGGTGAAGGTGGGCCGCCGGCAGGCGGGGTCCGCGAAGTGGTGGTAGTGCCCCTCCCAGGAGCGGGCGTGCCCGTGGAAGGTGAAGAGCCTGGTGAGGAAGAGCACGGCGGGGCGCACCTCGCAGCCGGGGCTGACCCAGCGGCCGCCGAGGTGCAGGGGCAGCGCGGTCTGGGCGGGCAGCACGGGCGGGTGGTGCTCATCGGAGCGGGCGAGGAGGCTGCAGGCCGGGCAGGGCCGGGCGTGGTGCTGGGGAGACAGACGGAGGCGGTGGGTGTCCCGGGCGGGGAGTCAGGGTGCACCCGGGACAGGGCGTTGGGGCGACCTACCCTGTCTGGGGTCCCCCGTCACTCTCTTCGCTCCCTGCCTCTGGCCCGAGGGCTGCTTCGAGCTTCCCGGACCGAGGCGAGCTCCTGTCTCCTCTGGTCCTTCACCCCCGCCGTCCCTGCTCCCCGGACCCGCCCCAGGACGCAGGCCGGCCGGCTCCACCTTTGTCCTCCAGCCCTCGGCTCCGGGGCGGCCTTGGGGAGACCTTTCCCGGGCCACCCCACGCCCACTCAGAAACCCGTCACCTCTCCCTCCCTCCACCCTCCCCTTTGTGGCATCGTAAGCTCCCGGAAGCAGGGCTGTGCCTCGGTGGCCGCTGTCCCCGGGGCCTGGTTCCCAGCGGGAACAGACTGCTGAGTGGTGAGGGAATGAGAAACGCCCGGACTTGGCCGAAGCCGCCCTCCCCGCACCCAGCCTGCTCAGTCCTGAGATTCGGCCGTCCGGGTTTATGGTGGTCTCCTCGCCCACGGAGACCCTCTCTCCCTCCTCCCAATGTCAGGTGCCTCCGGAGGGCCAGGGGCCGTGGCTGGCAGGTCCTCCTGTGACCGTGACGTGTTAGAGCCGCGAGAGTGGAACCCAGCGGGCCGAGCGGCGGCCAAGGACGTGGCCGAGACGGGCCGAGCCCCTGCCGGCCGGAACCCACCGCCTTTCCACACGGAACGCCGAGCGCCCCTGCCGGGGGTCTGTGTCTCCACCGGCGGGAGGAGGGGAGAGGCCGCGTGTGCTCAGAAACCCCCCTCGGAAGGCGGGCGCCCTTCCTGCCCCCCCCCCCAGGACAGCGGACGTGGCACCGGGGGTGCAGGTGCTCGCGCCCACGGAACGCCACCCACTGGAGCCTGGGCTGAGGGGATGGGACACCGAGGTGCCCACGGCGGTGGCATCTACAGTGGGGACGACCGGCCGCCCCCGAGGTGTCGGGCGCAGCCACAGCGCGCCCTGGCCTGGGCTGTGACCCTGTTCCCTCTCTGGGCGGCCTGGCTCACAGTCCACAGTCGTCCCTGCCGTCCGGGGTCTCGCGAGCTCGGTTTACAGGGAGACACGTCTGCAGGACCTGGGTGCCGGACCGCATCGCGCACACGCGTGTGTGTGTGTGTGGGTGGGTGTGTGTGGGTGGGTGTGTGTGTGGGGGGGGAGTCGGCCTGCACCTGGGAGTGCAGAAGGCCCACAGAGGCCGGAGAGGAGCCCCCTGCAGACTCCTTGGTGGTGGTTCGGCCTTGGTTTTTGACAGAGAGCCGCTGCCCGGCGATTAGTCCGGAGCCTCCCTCGAAAGGGGACCGTCCTCGGCCCAGGCCCCTGTCCGAGCTAGGCGGGCAGGGGGACCAGCAGACACTGGTGTCTGCAGGGTGGGTCGGCGGTGGTGGGGGGGCTGCTTGGGGGGGACCCGGCCGCGAAATCCGCTTCTATTTTTTTTTCCTCGTAAAAACAAAAGGCTTCCACCGATGGCTCCCTGGTGGCGTTCAGGGGGAACAAGGGGTGTTCGGGGGTTCTGGCACAGAAAGGTCGTCCTGGGGGAGGGAGGGCGTTTTCTCGTCCCTTTGCAGGCAGCCACGTTGTACCAGGAAGCTTATCGTTTCCTCCTACGACGAACCTGCCCTTGCCTGGGCTTCCAGCGCGGGGAGGGGTGTGCTGCTGTCCATCTGGGGGATCCTGACCCAGAGACCTCGAAGGCGCTTGGACATGCTGGTAAGGGGGGCAGAGAGGCTCGTGCGGGCCGGAAGCCGGCGGGCTGGGTTGCCCGTGGCGGGAGGGCTGATGGGGCGCATGGGCGGGAGAGGGCGGGTGTTCCGCCCGCACCCTGACCGTTGTCACGCGGATGCGTGTCACCACGACACGACGCACCAAGTCCGAGTGACCCCAGGCCGGCCTCCCCCGAGAGCAGAGCTGTCTTCTGCAGACAGAGCCCTGCCGAGGGGGCTGCTGGGTGACTCGGGGCGAGCATGCTGTTTCTGGAGACCAGAGACCCACCGAGAGCCCACACAGCTTGCGGGGCGGGAGGAGGAGGAGGAGGAGGAGGAGCGGAAGGTCCCTCTCTGGTGCTTTCGCCCGGTGTGGGGGGGCGAAGGGAGGGACCCATCTCCATCGAACACCTTCCAGGCGTCTTCCCGCAGAGGCCCGGCGCCTCACGTGTTAACAAACACGGCCTCCGCCGGCACAGCGCACGCCTGGGCGAGAGCCGGGCTCCTCCCCCCGGGGCGAGCCTGCTACAGAAGCTGCTTCTCCAACAGCACATGCAGTTTCTAATTAACCCCCAGAGGTGACACCGGGCTTAGATGATGCTGGCTGCGTGCCGGCTGATTGATTAGGATTCTATACCCAGGCAATGAATTTGGGCATCAAATTGGTTTTAAATTAACTTCTGAAAAACGTTCCTGTTTACCGTGTGGTCCGGGCCGCGGGCGAGGCCGGGGCCCCGCCGAGCATGCGGTGCCGCCGGGGCTGTTACTCGGGGGTTATGCCCAGCGTTTCCTTCTCTGAAACAACCCTCCACCTTTTTTCCGGAGGGGGGCATGGGATGTAACGTGCACGCGCCTGGCATCCTTCGCCTGGGCACACACACCCGTGTGTCCTGCTTCCCAACCCCGTGGCAGGCCGCACTGGCGCCCACGGGGGGCCCAGGGGCAGGAGCCCACTGCCCGCCGGAGCCTAGCCTCGGGGGACACGAGGGTGGCGTCCTCTGCGCCCGGGGGGGGTCTGTGCTGAAGAGGGGGCGGGCTCCGGGCATCACCCCCCCACCAGGGCCTGCTCCTAAGGAGGGGTGACTGTAGCCCAGGCCGGAGCCCTGGCTGCCACAGAGGGGGTCTCCTTTTAAGGTCTCGGAAAGAACGCAGGCTGGGTTTCTGGTTCTGAGCATGTCTGGTGCTTCTCCTCTGCCCCCCACATCCTGCTTTGGGAGGAGAGGGGTGCACTCGTCCCCAGTCCCCCACCGTAGGGTGCCCAGACAGGTGGCTGGCTGCTCCCGGGGGGTGAGAAGCTGCCCCGTCTGGTCTAGTTCCTTGGTGTCCAGTGCATAGTAGGCCCTCAGTTCGTGCTGAGTGATGGGACAGTTGCCCCCCGGCTCCAAGAGCCCCCGCAGGGACGCCCGAACCCACCCGTCCAGCCGCTCCTCCCTCCCTCCCTCCATCCTCCCTTCCAGAGACCACCCCTCGGGTGCCAAGCACAGACGTTCTTAACCTTGAGCCGGAACCCTGCCTTGGTGTGGACCAACCTCTGATAAAGGTTAAGGTTTCTTCTGGCTGTGAACGCAGACAACAAAGTCCAGAAGCTTCCGGAACCCCTGGCCTCGGGGCCTCCCTCCTTCCAACAGTCTTCCAGACACCGGGAACTGCGCTTACCCTCACGGCCGCTCGGAGATTAGGGGAGGAGGAAGGACGCACGTGCCTAGGGCTGTTGCGTCACCAGCTGATGCTCTAAGACGCGGCACCTCCTTGAACAGCGCTGGCTTCTATTTAAATGAGATGTATTTAATTTTGTGCTTTCACACACTTGCCGCTGCTCAGGGGTCCCTGGTCTTCCTCAGACGCACAGGAGCCATTAGGAGGCTCCGCCCACACTGACCACGAGGCTCCGCCCACACTGACCACGAGGCTCCGCCCACACTGGCCAGGCTCTCTGCCAGGTGCTAGGCGCAGGGGGCGGGACACAAGCGGAATTCAGTTTCTTTCTCCCGCGCATCCGGACGGACAGAACGTTTGTGACGGCTTCATTTAAAATCTGGGTTAATACGCTTACGTGGTAGTCACTTCGGTGTCGGAGTCCCCAGGGTGCCTTTCAAAGAGAGGGCAGCTCCCTTTGCACCGTAGCCTCCGGCCGGGAGGGTGGTCCACGGCCTGCCGGGGAGCCGGTTAGGACTGCACGGCCCCGGGTGCCAGCACAGCCCCGTGGAACCCGGCTCCGCATTCCACCGGGACACCCGGGTGAGGCGCGCCGCCTTCCCCGCGGTCAGCACGAAGCAGCGCGCAACGCCTCTGGCGCAGGGCCAACCCCCATGGGTGTGCACCACCTGGAGCTTTGGCCGGGGGGGGGGGGGGGGGGGGGGGGGGGGGGGGGGGGGGGGGGGGGGGGGGGGACCTCTGAGCGCTGTGTAGCCACCCAGCAGGGCCTGGAGGACGCCCGCCGTCTCCTCGGTTCAGTCACCGACATTGACTGGCCCTGGCCGTGAGCGGCCCTGGCTGTGAGCCAGACCCGCCGAGCTGGGTGTGGGGACACGCGGAGGGGCAGGCTTTCGCCCCAGTGGAGGGTCTCAGCCTAGAGGCCATAAGCAAGGAAACACACACAGCCCAGGGCTGCTGAGTGGGGCAGAAAGGGGCCCCCAGAGGCCCTTTGAGGAGGTGCCAGGAGGGTCAGACGAGGGGAGGCTGAAGAGCGGCTCCTTCAGGAAAAAGGCCAGCCCTGTGAAGACCCCAGAGAAGACAGCTCAAGCAGGGGGAACAGCATGTGCAGATGTCCCGCGGCCAGCAGACCAGGCTGGGGAAGCAGGGACAGCCCCGGGAGGGGAGCACAGCAGGTGAGGCCTGCTGGGCCTGGCTCGGAGCCCGCCCTCCGGGGCCCCACACTCACCAGGGCGCTCTGCAGGGGGCGCTGGTAGCCGGTGGGCCGGTAGTGCCGCCTCTCTGCCCGGTCGGTGTGGATGTCCCCCAGGTACAGCTCCTCCACCAGCCGGGGCCCGGCCCGGGGCTGCGGCTGCAGGCGGCGCTGCACGCGGACCAGGCTGAGCTCGTGCATGGTGAAGCCCAGGGCGGCCATGCAGTCCCTCTCGGCCCGGGCGCTCAGCAGCTCATAAAGGGCACCGGGCAGCCAGGCCCGGGCAGGGGGCAGCTGCTGGGCACAGTCCCGGCCCGCCTGGGTCCGGTTGAGGCGCCCAGCGATGTCGAGCAGGGCGTGGCGGCTGTGGAAGACAATACCCACCTTGTGCAGGTGGTAGTCGGCCTCGGTGGCACCCCGGGTGACCCAGGAGGCCTGGCGCAGGCGGACCTTGCCCTTGATGACCAGCGAGTGGGCAGGATCCCGGCAGAGGGGGTCCCTGTAGTAGAACTGGTAGGCTCGGAAGAGGCGGCCGGGGAAGAAGGTGTAGGATCGGGTGAGGAACTCCGGCCCAGGGCGCACCTCGCAGCTGTGGCGGGGGTGGGGGGGCAAGAGGGGGAGGGAGAGCAGTGAGACCTGCAGGCAGCCCCTCCCCTCTGGGTGGGCTCCCACCCCCTCCACCCCAGTGCAGACCCCAGCTCAGGGCCGGCTTCCTGCGGCCTCAGTTTCCCTGAGTGATCCTAGTAAGCTCCCCTCTGGGAGCTGGGGGTCTTCCACGCCATGCCTCGTGGCTTCAACACAAGGCCTTGAGCCCCCCCTCTGCTCAATCCTGGTTGCCTTCTTCCATTGACCCTCTCCCTTGTGGGTCCCTGTGGACCCCATGGGTGCCCTGGGCGTGCACAGGCTTTGCAGCTGGAGACCTGGGCCCATTCCTACTTCTGACCCTCACCGGGGGAGTGAGCCCGGGGAGCGGCCCTGCTCCCTCCTCTCAGGACACCCCCGACACGGCGGTGTCCCAGAAAGGCACTGAGACGGGCTCCGGGCACCCCTCGGGGGCCCCTGCGCTGAGAGCTCTTGAGGCGCCTGGCCCAGAGCCCGGGACACGGGACCTGCCTGGGTCCTGGCCGAGGGACCGCCGATGGGCACAGGTGGTCGGCGCTCAGGTAGCCCATCTCTCTTGCAAGGCAGACTCGCCTGACCAGGCGTCCCCCACACCCGTGCCGGGTTTGTGGGTGGGAACCGGAGGTCAGCCAACGGTGGAGAGGGTCAGGCCGTAACTATTTTTGCTTTTGCGGGCCTGTTGGTCTCCATCGCACCGACTCAAGGTTGCAGAGCTACGGCAGCCAGAGGCCTGTGCAAATGTGTCCATGGCTGTGTGCCAATAAAACTTTATTTGCAAGAACAGGCGCAGGCCCTGTTCTGCTGGTGGTGAGCACAGGGTGGGCTGGGGCGCTAAGAAACCCTGAGTGACTGCGAGACCCACGCCACACCTGGGCTGAGCAGGGACACCCCTGGGACTCTCCTACCACGGGCCCGGGAGGGTGTGTGGCGGGTGAGTCCAGGGGCGGGGGAAGAGCACGCAGCTGCCCCTTCAGCAGCGTCCCTCTGACCAGGGCCACCTGCACCGTTACTTTCTCTGTGTTTGTCGCACCCGGGCTGCTGGCGCACACCCAGCACACACACGGCCCGTGATTTTGTCTCTCCACGTCTCCGGTTGTGCTAAGGAGAAAAATCTCTGTGGGTGCTCACGCGTCCCTGGCGCCGACCTCCCCTCCCCCCACGGAGAGCGGCCGCGGGGCCTCGGGCAGGCGACGGATCTAGTGAGCATTTAATTATGTTGCTTTGTTTCCATTGACTTTCTTTTTGCTTTGCCTCCCATTTGCAGCGAGTGGCTCTGCTCGCCATACCCAGGGAGGTATCACGCTCCCTTTAAAAATAATTAGCGCACACCGTGAATGTGCTGTTTACTGTGTACCAATTACACCTCAATAAAGCTGTACGAATAAATGAATACATTTAAGGGGACAAAAGCAAGTTGGTCTAAAGCAACTGTCGGGAGGCGATGCCAGCTCAAGTGTTTGGTAAGCGCAGCGAGGGTGGCGCGCACGCCCGGGCGGTGGCCTCGGCGCCCCCTCCCCCGCGTCTCAGACCAGGCAGGCCCCGGGAGGGCACGGTGTGCCTGAGGGGTCACAGCAGGTCACGCTGGACACTCAGTGGTCCCCAGACTCTGGATGCTTCTCTGCACTACTCCAGGAAGCAGTAAAGCCTCTCTGGAAAGCACACAGGGGAACTTTCTAGGAAGAAGGTTCTAGAAGTTTCCAGAAGCCCTGTTCCCGGAATGCTGCTGTCCCAGGGCAGGAGCAGCCTGCAGCTGGGCCTCACCCTTCCCAGGCCCCAGTTCCGTCTGAGATGACCCCGGCCGGCCGTGCCTTTGGGTGGGAGCCTGGGGCTGCATCCCAGAGGCTGTGCGAGCTCTCGTCCCCTCCCTGCCCCTGGGGCCACAGCAGATGTTTGGCATCTGCTTCCTCCCTGACCTCAGAAGGTCCGGGAGGAGCGGGAGGGTCCACCCAGCCCCTGATCCCAGAATGGGGCTGGTGGGAGGGGGGGTGGCGGAGAAAGCAGCTCCGCATGAGCTGTGGAGGAGGCCACTGGCCCCTTCTCCCCGCCCCTGCCCCGCGAGGGGGGACTCGGCTGGCTGCTGCGGAGAGCACTCCCCACCCGCCCACCCGCGAGGGCAGGGCCCAGGGCCCAGAGCCCATTGCCCCCACGTGGCAGCAGCGTGAGGCTAGAAGGAGAACAGACAGGCAGGCGGGACCCCGGGCACGCTCCAGCCCACCACAGCCTGCCGCGGGACCTTTGCACCAGCTGCTCCGGCCGCCTGACTCTTCCCCTGGCTCTCTGGATGGCTGACTGCTCTTCTTTCACCCCTCAGCTGCATGTCACCACCTCCGAGAAGCCCCCCCCCCCCGACCACACTCACGAAACCCCTCCTAGTCACTCACGGTCTCACCCTCAGCTTTATTCCCGTCATGTCTGAGCTCAGGACCACCCTGAGTCTGCGTTACTTGTTTCTGTGCTCGTGTGTTTAGGGCTCGTCCCCACGGGGCTGGCTCACACGAGGCTCCCAGCAAGAGTGGGCAGCGTAGGCGCCGGACGTGTGGAACAGGGGGAAGGTGTGCACGTGCCGCTTGCGGCTGGGGCGGGAGGTGCCCAGGGCGGCCTCCCGGACTCGCTCTGGGGTGGGGGCCGGCGGCGGCCCCTCGAGCAGCTACAGACGTTGTGCCTGCCTCACGGGTGTGGGCGCTGAGGCTCGGAGAGCGGTTTCCCAGTCCGGGGGCTCACGGTCCAGGGGTCCCTGGGGCCTTACCCAGTGGAGATCCAGGGTCCCTCGAGGCGTGGGGGCAGCAGTGCGGTCACGGGTGCTCTGCTGGCCACAGGCTGCTGGCAAGGTGGCGCCCAGCGCAGGCGGTCACGGCCCGCTGTCCTGTCCGTCTCCGTGGTGCGGGCTGCAAAGCAGACAGACCCCGGGGTAGCATAGCAATCCCAGTGTTTCCCAGGGGTGCCACCTGCCCCGGCCTCCCCCTCTGCCCACCCCCATCCCCAGCGCCCCCTCAGGCCACCCCAGTCCCCAGACAATGATGGGGTGATAAAAACTGGGGTGCATAGAAGGAGCTTCAGAACTCATCTCCTGGATCCCCTGATGTGACCCCCATGGAATCCACGCCTCCTGGAGCGAGACCATCCTAGCCTCTGAAAGTTACTGTGCCGAGCCGGACCCCTGGCAGCCCCGGCCCTGCTCGGACTGGCTGCCGGGGCCGAGCACCCCCGGTGGGAGCCCAGGGGCCCCGCACCCCTGGGTAGAGGCACCCTCGACCCAGGGAGAGGCCCACACACCCAAGGAGTCCAGCTGACAGCCCTGCCTTGGAGCCAGGCCCCTCCTCGGTCCCTCTCCCCCTCCTGGGTCCCAGGCCAGCGCCCAGCACACAGTGGGTGCTCAGGAAGTGTGCGGTGGGCGCTGGGGCTGACGCAGGAGGCCCACAGCGGGCCGGGGCTGAGCAAGGGTGTGAACGGCGGCTGGGTGGGCCCCTGTGAGTGTGCCTGATGTGGAGACCAGCCCGGCCCCGGCCTGGCGTCGGGGTGCTCCCTCTCTGCTCCCACGCTCAGGGGCGAGAGCTCCAGGGCCCTCAGCAGCTGGAGAGGGGCGACCCCGCTGGAAACCACCTCTGCTCCACAGCCCAGCCCCGGCCCCGACGGTGGCGTCTTGTGGGAGCCTGGCGGCCAGCAGCGTCCCCGTGTGATGGCAGCGGGCTGTGCTCCCGGCCTCCACCCTGGCCCGCCCCCTCCAGGGCTCTCTGGGCCCTCTTCCCCCCGAGCCTGTGGCCTAAGCCAGGCAGGGGCTCCAGTCCTGGCAAAGATGTCCCCCAGCCCAGGGGGGCGGGTCCTGGTGGCCCCGGGGGCCCCGGGAAGGCTGGGGTGCTGTGTGGAGAAGCAACCGAGTGGCCTGTTCTGTTCCCTCCCCCTGCACGCTCACACCTTCCCATTGGGGAGCGGGGCCGGGGGAGGCTCGGGACAGGGGCCCCAGCAGCCGCTCGGGAGAAGGAGGCACAGTGGATTTCCCGCTTCCCCGGAGGTCAGGGGCCTCCTCCAGAGACTCTTGGGGTCCCCACTGATCAGCTGACGCGGCCGAAGCCACGAGGATGGTGGGGACGATGACAAGTGTAGACCCTACGACTCGAGCACTGGCCCCGTGTGGTTTTCTGCCTTATCTGACCTTTGCGACCTCTCTCAGACACGGGGTCTGCGGCAGTGCCCTCCTCGGGGACACGGGCCTAGCTGTCTTGGGGTGCGGGGCGCCCAGACGTGACAACGCTGGGGCTCCACTCCAGGCCGTCCCGCTCTGGCCTGACGTCTGAGCCATTGCTCATCTTGTGTGTGGGGGGGGGGGGGGGGGGGGGGGCAAGGGGAAGGGTCTGTTTTCAAGACCCGGTGGGATGCGGGGCGCCCCACGAGCAGTGACGGACGGAAGGGGGAGGAGAGGGTAGGAGTGCAGTGCAGCCTGGGTCCCTGCTGTGGTCCTGCTTTCTCCTCCAACTGCTTTTTATTGCCTTTAGCCAGCCAAGCAGGAGCCGTGAGAACAAACGGCCACCGAACGCAGGCTCCGGTGTCCCCACGAGGCTCCCCGAGGGCTCCCAGGGCCCCTTCGCCGAGGGGCTCCCTGTTGGGGGGGAGTCTGAGTGAGAGGGGCCTCGGCTGGTTCTGGAGGGGCTCGGGCACGTGCGTCTTGTGGGGACAGGAGCCGCGCCACGGCGGGGGCGGGCGCCCTGGGCTCTGCCGAGCTTGCGTCTTGGAGCCGGGTCCCGAACCAGCCCTGACATGGCATCAGTGTGGGTCCTATGGGGCTCGGTTTCTCGGGGAGCTGCGTTTCTGCCCCCCCCACGTGCTCTCTCGGAGGGCCCGGTCCTGAATCCTCAGGCAAGTGCTGCCGGCGCTAAGGGTTCGTCTCGCTCCGCTGCAAGAAATTAGGGTTTTAATGCGTCGGGAGATGAGGTGATGCAGCGACTGCCCCCTGCGTGCCGAGCACGCACGCGCAGAACGGAACACCCAGCGAGACGGCGCCCCCTGCCGCCGCCGGGCGGAGCCGCCCGCTCCCAGGCCGCGCCCAGTTCGCGGACACGGGAAGAGCACGTGACATTCTCTCCGCGGCAGCTTTTGAGAAAGTCTTTTCATTTTCTTGTCTTCTCTTGCCCCCCCCCCTCCTTTTTTCCCCCTAGAAAAGTCTTCAGTAAAGAACCAGCCGCCAGAAGCAGATGGTGCGGGGGGCCAGGCTGAGCAACTTTAAGCAGGGACCTGGGTAGACGGGCTTAAATGCGTGGGCCAAATTGATTTCTATCAGCCATGGATTTTTAATTAACGGTGGCGTCCACTTACCGCCATCCATTATTTACTGTTTACCCGCTAATTAAAAATTATGCTGCTTTTGCACTCGTACGAGCAGGGACATTTGAAATTAGATGGCATTGTTCACATTACCTGTGGAATTAAATCCGGAGCGCCCAACTCAGCCCCGGCTGCTGGGGTTTAAAATCTGACCTGCTCCAGCCGGGTCTGAGTCTCGCTGGGACTCGGAATTCCAGGAACAGGCCTGCGGCGTGGCACCAGCCCGGGGCCTCCGGGGAGGTGGACTCGCTCCGTCTCCACCGAGTGCGGCACTTGGCTGAGACTGTCTCGGGTCGGCTGCTCTGCCTGCGTGGTGGTGGGGACGCCCCACCGTCCGGCCCCGGGGAGGCGGCCTGCCAGTGCCTCGATGGCCCAATGCCCCACGCCCATGGTTCCTGGGGACCCACAACTGGCACGTGCACAACCAGGCAGGATGGAGATGTGGTCACTGCCCCATTTTTCAGATGAGGAGACCGAGGTTCAGAGGGGTGGAGGGCCTTGGCTGGTGTCCCTCTCCCCCAAATGGTAAAATACACGTAACGTAAAACCCACCCTTTTTACCATTTTAAAGGGCACCGGAAAAACTCAGCGGTGTTGACAACATTCACCAGGCTGTGTGACCATCACCCCCGTCTCCTTCCTGGATGTTTCTGTCCCCTCCCAAAAGACACCCCCAACTCATTAGGAGTCACCGTCTCTTCCTCTCTCCTCTCCAGCCCCAGCACCCGCAGCTCTGCGCGCCTGGTGTGTCTCAGAGGCCGGAGAAACACAGAGGGGCCCTGTCCTTGGCTGCCCCCGTCAGTGGCCGTGGCTGTTCTCATGCCCCAGGGGCTGCGGGTGGCCTCCCGGGCCCACAGCCGGTGACAAGAGGGGGTCCGACTCCAGCAGGGCAGGGGGTGGAGCGGCGTCTCAGGTTCGGGCCCAGAGCAGATGGAGACGTGGTAGGTCTTCACAGACAGCAGAAACCAGGCACCCCTTTCTGCCCCCCCGACCGGCATGCTCCGGGACTCCGGGGGGCGGGGTGGGTGCCAGGGTTTGTCAGGGGCAGCCACCTGCGTGTTTATTCCCATGGTGACGCGCTGATTTCAGAGGGTGTGACAGGCAGCCGCTCGCCGGAGCAGCCGTGTGCTGTCCCTGCCCCATGGCCAAGGCCAAGGCTGAGTTGTAGGAGGGGGTGGGTCTGGCATGAGCAGCCTCTGGGATAACTTCAAGAGGCTCCACATTCACATCATCGGGATGCCGGCGGGAGAAGACAATGAGCAAGAAATTAGAAGTCTATTTGGGAAAAAAATGCAGAAAACGTCCCCCGTTTGGTGAAAGAAATAGACGTGCGAGTGCACACAGCACAGGGCCCAGAGGAGATGAGCCCAGAGAGCCCACTCCAGGACGATCACAGTTAAAATCCCAAAGGTTGAAGAGAAAGAGAATCTCAGAAGCAGCAAGAGGAAAGTTAGTTATGCAAAAGGGAGCTCCCATAAGACTGTCCGCAGGTTTCTCAAAAGAAACTTTTCAGGCCAGACGGGATTGGCAAGAAATATTCGAAGTCATGAAAAGCAAGGACCTACAACCATCCCCTCTGCCCAGCAAAGCTGTTATTCAGAATTGGAGGGCAGATAAAGAGCTTCCCAGACAAGAAAAAAACTAAAGGAGTTCATCGTCACCAAACCATTATTATATGAAATGTTAGAGGTATTTGTTTAAGAAAAGGAAGGAGATCAAAACTATGAACACTAAAATGGCAAAAAAAAATACGTATCGGTCAACAGTTGAATCTAAAAAGCAAACCAAGAAACAAGCAGAACAGAGACAGAATCGTGGACACAGAGAGGTTTTGACGGTTGCCAGATGGGAGGCAGCTGTGGGGGGGGATGGGGGAGGGGGAGGGGGTTAAGGAATACCAACAGGCGGCTGCATAGTAGACCCGGGGATGTGAAGCGCAGTGTGGGGGGTGGGGACGCCAAAGAACTTACACGCGTGACCCACGGACATGAACAGTGGTGGGGGGAGTGTCTGCGGCAGTGAGGGGTGCTGGGGGCACGGAGGCCAAGGGGGGAAAGTCAGGACAGCTGTAATAGCATCATCAATAAAGTATAATTAAAAATAAATAAATACGCTCTACACATGGGGGGAAAAAAGGGCGTGATCTGAACTTGATTTTGAAGTGTTAAGAACCAGTCTCGGGAGATAGTATGTAGCACGTAGATGTAGGCGTGACTCGGTGGTCACTTGGTAAGTGACCTGAGAGGCTGCTGGAAGGCAGGGGCCTGGCTGGAGGTCCCCTCATCGCTCCACCTCACGGCTGCCTGTCCTGGGCTCGTTCTCACAAAGCACCCGCGCTGGACGGCTTCAAACACCAGAGCTGTGCTCTCTCCCAGGCTGGGGACCAGACGCCTGACGTCTCAGCCACAGTCCCTCCCCAGGCCCCGTGGGAGGGACCTTCCTGCCTCTGGTGGCCTCTGGTGGCCTCTGGTGGCCGCAAGCATCCCTTGGCTTGTGGCCCCATCACCCCAACCTCCGCCTTCTTCGGCACACGGCCCTCTTTCCTCTCTGTGTGTCCACGTCTCTGCCCCAAGTCGCCTGCTCCTCCCTCTTGCAAAGACACCAGACACCCAAATCCAACCCGTCCCCCTTTTAGTTCGATGACATCGCTGGAGACCCTGCTTCCAAACGCAGTCACACGCACAGGGACCAGACGTTGGGATTTGGACACATCTTTTTGGAGATACAATTCAACCCAGGGCCTCCCCAAGTCCGGGTCCCCCCAAATCCCTTCCATCCACCCTTTCACCCACAAACGCCGAATGGCCGTTGTGTGCTCTTCCACGGCGTCACCGTGGGAAGCCCACGATGGCATTTTGTCCCGACACCGGGGATGCTAAGTTGGACCACGTGCTTAAGGAGGAGTGTTCTGGGTTTCCCCACTGTCTCCTCACCATTGTGTCTTTATACGTGATCGTTATCTTATGGGGTAGGCGTAGCAATAATGCAGAGATCCTGGTTTTCATTATACACCCCCTCCTCCAATTTCAGCATCTGCTGGTGACCATGGGTGGTCCTTGCCTACAACAGCTGTCACCACGGCGTCTCCCGAAAGGCTGCTCTGCAGTCCCACGGCCTCTCTGAATGTGCGGGTCGGAACCGTGCGGCGAGACAGCGCTGCCCCCGGACTCATCCCTCTCTTCGGCTGATCGGTGTTCGTACCAGCGGGAACTCACAGGTACCCACCTTACCCTGCAGGTCACAGGCTGGTGCCGTCGTCATTTATCCTGGGCCTCAGATCGTCCCCAACTCAGCCTGTGTGTTCTTTACACGTGTTCTTGTCTTTTTTTTTTTTTTTTTTGATGCTTCCTCATTCTCTGGTGCCGGAGCATTTTCCAGGCCCGTTTTGAACTTTCCCTGCCCCAACTCTGGAATCAGCCGTTTCTCCAAGGAGTCCTGGTTCCTTTGGTTGGAGAACGGTGTTTAGAAACCAAGATCTGAATGCTGGGTGTGCTCATTGCTACTGAGGTGTCACTCTGGGCTCTCTATCTTTCCTCCTTCCTCCCTCCCCCCTCCCTCCCTCTCTCCTTTCTTCCTTCCTCCTTTCCTTTTTTCCTTCCTCCCTGCCTATCTTCCTCCCTTCCTCCATTCCTTACCTCCTCCCTTTCTTTTTCTTCCCTTTCTCTCTCTCACTGGCCCCACCCCACCAGTTGTGCAGCTCCATGAGGGCAGGTCCAGATGGTTCCTCCGTACCTGGCACGCGCCTGAGGGATGGTCCGTAACTGAGTTGTGTGAAGGCAACACTTAGAACAATACCTCCACATAGTGATGTGCCGGTTTTCATCCTCACTTTCCACTAAATGGCTGAATGAGTGGATGAGTTACTTGTGCTTTGCGAGACCAATGCACGTGACCCCCTGGTGACCCCTCCTCCCACCCCTCAGGAGTCCCCCCCGCCCCGTGAGATTGGCCGCTGACGCCCACTGTGAGCGTGGCTTGGAGTGGAAGGGGGACGAGAAGGCTTGCAGCTGCCGCGGTCACTAAGAATCTGGCTGCGGGCGAAAGGGGGGTCGGCAAGGGCGTCCCTCACTGGCTGGGGCCCAGGCGGCCGGAGAGGGAGGAGGAGTGGGTGAGGGGACGCTGAAGCGTGAGCCGCAGGTCCCGCCGAGGGCTTTGAGTGCAGGCCGGGTCCGGAGTAGCAGCCTGATGCGGGGGCTTGCTTTAACGCCCCGTTGACCCTCGGGACCTGCTTCGGCTGAGCCAGGAGCCTGGAGCCGTGTCACACCCACAGAGAAGGCCCGGCCCACACCCGTGGCACACCGGTCCGTCCCGAGGGGCGACGCGAGCCACACATGCAAGCTCCTGCGTGACTTCAGGTTTCTGAGTAGCCACCTTTACAAAAGCAGAAAAGGAGTGGGTGGAATTAATTTTGATGATATGTGAGCCAGCCCGAAATATGATAGTTCAACAGGTAATACATATGAAGGCTATTAATGAAATAGTTCATGTGTTTTTGTCCATACAAGTCTTCGGAACTGGGTGTGCGTTTACGGGCCCAGCCCAGCTCGGTGTAGAGCAGGCTGCCCTTGGGCGGGGCCGAGGCCCAGTGGCCCCAGCTCGGGAGAGGACCGTGAAGCACGGCGTGCCGGGTCTGAGGGTTTCACGCTGCTTCTGGAGGACACTGGCAGGTTTTTTTCGGGAGACAAGGGTAGACCCAGTGAGGAGGGCTCCGGTCTTTCTCTCCCCCAACTTTCACCCAAGCAAACCCTTTGCTCTGGTTTATGTACCGGAATCCCATTTAAGATCTCCTTTGTAAAAAAAAATTGTTCTCCTGCTTCAAAAAAAAAATTCTGAAACCCTCTGGTTTATTCCAGAATCCTCGGCCCGAGGTAACTCACCTAGAATGTTTGGGCTTGGGACCTTGTGCACATTTTAGAGGAAAAGCCCCGCCCCCCCGAATCACCTCTGGTGGGTGGAAGTGGTGCCACTTGCCCATGGGGACGTGTGTCACGCGACGGTGCCACGTCCGCACCGGTGGCCAGGCCGGTGAGCCTCACAAAGCGGCTATTGATGCGGCAGACACCGCACAAAAGACACGCAGACTCCGCATGTAAGGTCCCCCGAGGAGGCGGCAGGTTGGCATGCCATGGCAGCCCCAGCCAAGCCCAGAACTCTGGAGACGGACTTCGCGTCCTGAGGAGCCCCAGCCCCCAATCGGCTGTGCCGGCCGTGCGTCCCATCCCTCACTCGTTCCCCTGCGGCCGCACCTGCATCTCGCCCGCCGTCCGATTCGAGGGTCTTCACCTTCAAGGCCAAGGGCGGGGAACAGGCTTCGCATTATCAGGGAGCTCACTCGTCCCGTGGTCTAGATCACGTGCCGTCCGCACCCCAATCCCTGCTTGGCCCAGGGCCATGAAACTCACCCTCCTTCCCCGGTGGGCCGGAGGGTGGGAAGGTGCCCCGGGGAGTGCCAGGGCCTGGCGGCCTGGGGAAGTGGGGTCCGAGCTGGGGAGAGGCAGCAGGTGCCACCGCCAGCATGGCGGGAGGCCAGCCAAGGGACTAGTGTGGTTCGTCGTGGCTGTTCCCATCCTCTGTGACCTGTCCCAGGCTGGGCTGGCCCCTGGGGTCGGGGGCAAAGGTGGGCCTTGCTGGGTGCCACTCGGGGAAGGCGATGCTTTCGCGTTGGTGATTCCGAGACGGAACAGCCTTAGTCACATCTCCCCACGCCCGCGGCGGGGCCCTCCCTGCCGAGGGAAGAGGAGCCCCCGGCTCTCCGAGTGGGAAAGGAGTTGGGGGGCTTGGGGAGTCGGTCTGGCTCCCCCGGACTGGCTCTTCGGCCAGATTTTTTTGGTTTGTTTGTTTAGGAATGTTCCAGCACAAATCCGTTCAAGCAAAACTCTCCCTGGGCCCCACGCTAATGCTAATTACGCCTGGCCCTGGCGGGGGCTTCAGCCCAGAGGAACGCTGGGAAATTCCAGCCGGAGGCCAGCTGTTTCCGAGCAGCTGAGGCATCCGGGTGATGGATGGGAGATGCTCCCTTGCCAGCCAGATGTTCTGGGGTCTCGGAGACCAGGCCTCGTTAGCGCCTGTGTCCCCAGATCCGCACGCGGGCAGGCCCTCGGCTCTTGGTCATCTTCGCCGAACCTGGCCAACGCTCTCCACGGATGGCCGCGCCCCACCCTGTGCTTGGAGGAGTGGGGTTTCAGGGCGGCCGGAGACGTGCCTGGGTTTCCCCGGGGGTGCAGTTACTCTAGCCAGTGTTAGCGAAACGGAACATGTGTCTCGCATTCCCCCGTTGGGCCGAGTCCCATCCCCTCTCTTGGCAGAAGACTGAAGCCTTCATTGTTCTATAGAACAGGAATTTGGCAAGATGACCACGCGGTTTTGACACGATCCATGAGAAAGGGACGCTTGTGTGGCGGTGGTGACAGCTCCCGGAAAAGGGAGCTTGGGGCAGGCACGTTGAGGAGTTTAACTCTTCTTGAGCCCTCGGGGCCTCCTTCCCTCCCAGGTCTTCCTCGGAAGGCCCTGGAACCTTCTCGCCTCAAAGAGATGGTGAAGTCCGGAGGAGAGAAGAGTGGACGATGGTGGCCGCCGTTGAGCGCCTTTGGGTCTGGGAAGGGCCGGGAGAGGTCGGGGCTCACGGGCACGGCGTCGGGGACGCGGACCGCTTATGGGGCTGTTCTTGGGAGTCTCCACAAGGGGGCCCTCTTGAGCTTTGGTTGGGGCGGTTGGGCGCCCCGGTGAAACCCGGCACCACCTCGTCCGGCCTCCGCCTGCAGCCCAGGGCCACCGGGGTCCCTCCCGGCCACCGGACTTGGGTGAAGACGCAACGCAGGGAAGGTGGGCTCTGGGGCCCACGCTGTCTTCCACGTGGGAGCGCTTCGCGTCCACTCCCACAGAGAACCTCTTTGGAGACTCAACGGCGAGGGGACCCGGGTCACCTAGCCTTGCCTCCTTTCAAAGATACTTGCCACACAGGGCAAACATTCCAATGGGAACCACAAGAAAGGCATCTGGGAAGCTTCATAAGCAATGAAACAAACATCTCAGCTCCTCTCGCCTTTCCCCCAAGACAAGAGGCGGGAGTGGGGGGCTTTGGGTCGGCCACTCCAGGAAACGTGGGGATTTTAAATGCAAAAAAATTATTGCAATTTAACAAATCAATTTTTCCTACATTGTGTTGAGATTAAGTTCGTGGTCTTCCTCATACATTCAAAATAAAGAATTTCCCCAGAGTGCAATTTTGTGGGAAAACCGACATCATGTTTCGGAAAAAAAAAAGCCCATTTTGTTAGGAGTCACCAGATTTTATTTTAAGAGAAATGGTAATATTTAATTACGGCATTATTTTACCGTCTAGAAAATTAATGTGCTCTCAGAGTTTCGGGAGAAAGGCTGGCTGAGAGTCCAAACCCTATTTTTAAATTACCATACAAATAGAATCCCAAAGACGCAGGCAGAGATTGGCCTCAGCGTTGCAGGCAGAGCACAGGGAAATGCGTCGGCTCCCTAAATGTTAAATAAACAGGTTTGTAGTTCTTGCGTCTCTGGTGGCCCTGGACCCGGCGGTGCTCACCTCCGGGGAGAGCCAGCCCAGCGCAGGGGGTGGCGCGGCGCAGACCGGGGGACCACAGCGGGTTAGCCGTCGCTTTCCCTGTCACCACCGCAACGACAAGCCGCCACTTGTGGAAGGCTCTGGGGGCCGCAAAGCCCACACTGACTTGTCCTCGGGACCCTCCTGACCAGCCCGCTGTGCGGGGTGCTGTGACTGTCCCCCTTTTACGGACACGGAGCCTGAGCGTGTCCAGCTCCGGTCCCACGAGTGCACCAGCGGACCGGCCGAAACTCCGAAGTGGGTCTGGGGCCTGGAAACTCTTTGCTGGACGTGTGCGGAGCACCTACTGTGTGCCTGCTACACGGGGGCTGAGATGCCTCCCTGGGGGCGCAGGGTCTGACACCCCGGCCTGGCCGCGAGCACCCTGGGGATGAGCTGCGGATGCGGGTGCGCTGGCTGAAGGGACAGGCTGGGAGGGGCCTTAGTGAGTCCTCGGGCAGAGGCCGCGAAGCTGGCAGGGGGGTGTGAACCAGCAGCTGGGAGGGAGGCAGTGAGTCCGGTGTGGGCTGCACCGCTCACGGAGGGGTTGTCGTGGGGAGCGATGGAGAGGCCGAGAGCCACTGTATGTATGTGTGGGGGCGGGGGGCGCCGAGCCTGGAGTGTCCTCAGACAGAAGGAGCCACGCAGCGGGGTGGAGGACGGCCTGTAGGCATTCTGAAAGGCAGCGCTCTCCACAGGGCACCGGGTCTGCCTGGTGGCACCGCCGTGGTCCCAGGGGCATGCGGCAGCAGTCCACGGGGGGCCACCTGCCTGTGTCTTCCGACCCCAAGTGATAATGGGCACGCCAAACTGCGACCTTGCGGGCACGCGGCTGATGCCCCCGGGGCGACGGTATTTTTAAAATAAGGGAACACAAGAGCGTGGGTTTGGAGAGCCGCGTGGAGCCCAGGATGGTGGCCATCGGACGGGCCGGGTGGTGGGGGACCAAGGCCGTAAGGCCCTGTCGGCGTGTGCTCAGGATGACCCGGTGTGGGGGAGGGGGGCAGAAGGCCACCTATGAGACATGGCCTCAGACCCGCAGGCAAAGTGGCGGAGGGGGCGGGAGATGTGGAGTGGGGGGGCGATGTGGGTGTCCCCCCTCGGACGGGCCCCGGGGGCACGGTGGTGCCGCTCCAGAGACAGGGACCCGGGAGGAGTTCCGTTTGGGGGGTGAGCCGTTTGCGAACCTAACAGGGCATCGTGGGCCGGCTCCGGGAGGGGCGGGCCTGGGGCCGCACAGCTGTCCGAGGGCCCGCAGAGGCGAGTCTGGGGGTGGGGGGGGGGTGGAAGTCAGTCTCCAGGGAAGGACAGGTGGGGAGGGGCTCCCCGAGGGGGCGCATGGAACACAGCGTGCCCCCCCTGCACTTGCTTTCCAGACACACGGCCCTCTTCTGTGGTGTCGGTGCGTCGCCGGGGCGACAGCGGGGGTTTGGAGAAGGGAGGCGAGACCAGAGGGCAGGGAGGCTGCGTTTTACGCCGTCGTCATTACGTGTACGTAAGTTCTTTCATGCCGCACACACAGCGCCAAACAACAAACCAGAAAATACAGAAACGCATGAAGGTGACAGACAAGCTCACCCACAGTCCCCCCGCTCCCAGTGAATGTCATTAACCCGCGGGTGCGCGTGGCCCTTTAGATTGTGGAGTCTGGGATGCCGAGACGAGCAGAGGCCAGGCCCACGGCCGACACGTGTTGCATTTCTGTTGAACGAATGATCACATCCTCCTGGCCTTTTTCTTCTTACACACAGCTACATGCATGTCCCCAATCATGTTTTACAAACACAAGAGGATCCTGTGCTTATTGTTTGAAATCTGTGTTTTTATCTTAACCATAGGTTTTAGACATCTTTGAGGAAGGTTGGCTTTCGGGGGCTCCCGGGGGGAGGGACCAGAGGGCAGGCGGCCGTGGCTCCAGCAGGGGCTGTCCTCAGGGAGGGGCCGGCGAACGCAGGCCGAGCTGGCCAGCCGGAGCCGCGTGCGTGGCCCCCGGGGAACTCTCGGTCAAGTTAGGAAGGTGCAGACGGAGGCTGGAAGTCCCTCTCTGCCCCGAAGCCCTGGCTGCTCCCTCTGAAGTGAATTATTCCAACAGTGTCTTGTGCATCCTCCCAGAAAATGGTTTCATGCCGATCGCTGCATATAAATGTCTGTGTTGTTTATTCAGCTATTAAAAATTTGTTTATGAACGCTCTCTTTCTCTACACATTGTTCTGCACTTGGCTTTTTACACCTAAACGATCAGCGCTCTCTTCCGGCCTTAGACTTATCTCTTCGCGGGAAAGACAGACAGGGGTCCACGGGCCCGGTGCGCCCTGATTGGTCAGCCCGTCCTCTGCCTCTGTAGGTGGTCCTGCAGATTGTGGCTCTTTTTTTCGCTGCTATTATGTCATGCAGTATGTCGGGCATCCTTTACATGCATCTTAGTTTAGATTTTGTGCGTGTCCTTAGAGATACTCCTCACCAAGACGTTGTGTTTGCATTTACGGTGTCGATAGACTTGACCACATTGTCCTCCAAAGATGCTGCTTCCTTTTCCCTCCCTCCTCGGCAGGCGACAGGGCCAGCGTCCCTCCATCTCGGGCCACACTGGCTGTTTTGTGCATCTAACATGAACCGTGGAAGAGAAATTGCACATGGGTGACAGGTGGTGGCTATTCACGCACTTGTGTGCCTGGAAATAAACAAGTTAATAGCGGGGTTCTCTGCTGACTGGGAGTCGCACCCTTCTGTGTATTGTCACTGCCACCGTCCGGGTCACGCCACCCTCCTTCTCCCCGGAGGGACTGGTGGGGCCCCGCCCTGCTCGCCCTGCATCCGCTCAGCCCCTGTCACCCGTTCTCCTCGGAGCAGCCACCGTGACCTTCGGGAAACGGAAGTCAGCACCCTGCTTCTGCCAAGTGGCTCTCCGGACGAGTTGAGGGACACCCTCACGGCACGCAAGTGATTTGATGTAAAGGGTCATTTTCCAGAAGGCGGGTCCTCCGAGCTCCCTGGCCTCAGAGTGAGCTGCGGCGGGACCCACGCAGACCGTCCCGAGGGCCGGCGCCGATGCCAGCACTGCCTGTGCTCAGGAGTGGGGAGGGGCCGGGGGTTAGGTGCTGGCGCCCCTTGACTCCTGGGAGAAGCAGACGTGAGTGCTCTCTTGGGGAATGCACAGTCATTTTAGGCTCCCAGATCTTCCATGGATTGAGATCAGTCAGCCCTGGCCGGTGGGGCTCAGTGGACTGAGCGCCGGCCTGTGAACCAAAGGGTCACTGGTTCGATTCCCAGTCAGGGCACAGGCCTGGGTTGTGGGCCAGGTCCCCAGTAGGGGGCTACCTGAGAGGCAACCACACACTGATGTTTCTCTCCCTCTCTTTTCACCCTCCCTGTTCCTCTCTCTAAAAATAAATAAATATAATCTTTGGGAAGAAAAAAGATCAATCAACAGGAGTTCTCGACTAGAGATCACCAAACACGCAAGTAAACAACCCACTATGAACAGAGAGTTATCAGAAAAAAATTTATATCCCAAGAACATCAGATACTGGAATTATTTTTTAAAAAGTGCGTAAGAAATGTTTGATGAAATAAAATAGGGGATTTTTAAAAATGAGCAGCAAACACAAGCCTATAAAAATCACCACACAGATGTGAAAAAGAATCAAATAGAATTTTTAGAATTAAAAACACAATTGTTGACATAAAAACTCAGTGGCTGCATCAGAAAGAAGATTAGATGCAGCTGAAAAGGGAATCAGTGGACTGGAAAACAGATGTAAAGAAATCACCCTGAATTCGGGAACGAGAGGGGGCTGAACACGAAGAAAAGGGAGTTCAGAGATGTAGGGGCTACAACACGAAAGTTCAAGGTCTCTCGGAAGACGAGATGGGGCCGAGGAGAAGCAGTGAGCAGAGGAAAAGGTCCGATCATTTTCCGGAAGTGATGGAAGACACGGAACCCTGGGGCCAGGAAGGACCGTGCCCACCGAGCAGGATAGATAAAAATAAATTGCCCCTTGACCCGGAAGGACACTACAGAGACGAAGAAGAGAACAGAGCCATCCGCTTGCCTTTGTGTGCCCAGCCAAATAACCTTTCAAGGACAAGGATGAAACAAAGACTTTTTCAGACCAACAAATGCTGGGGTGTTTGCTGCTATGCCGAGTGACCTTCTACACGAAGGACTTCATGAAGAAGGGATGTCGGATTTAAAGAAGCTACAATGAGTAAAGAATCTGAACGGTCGCAAATCTAAAAAAAAAAAAGTTGGTAATCTGTAATTTTGTGGGGTCCAAAAGAGGCAAAACTAAAATACCGGAAATAGCAGCATGCAATTGGGAGAGGAGCAATTCGGTCCGTTTTCTAAATTCCTTGCACTCTCGGGAAAAGTGTTAAGATATTAAGATATAATTTCAGAGGTTGCCCCTAAAACAACAGAAGCATTGTATAACTTCTTATTTGTACTTTTATTTATTTTTAAAAATATTTTATTTACTTATTTTTAGAGAGGGAAGGGAGGGAGAACGAGAGAGAGAGAGAGAGAGAGAGACATCTATGTGCAGTTGCTGGGGGCCATGGCCTGTAACCCAGGCATGTGCCCTGACTGGGCATCGAACCTGCGATGCTTTGGTTCTCAGTCCACGCTCAATCCACTGAGCTATGCCAGCCAGGGCTGTACTTTTATTTTTTAACCCTCACCCAAGGATAAATTTATTGATTTTAGAAAGAGAGGAGGAGGGCGGGGCAGGGGGTGGGGCACATTGATGTGACAGAGAAACACGTGCCCTGACCAGGGATTTGAACCTGCGACCTTCTGGTATATGGATGATGCACCAACCATCGGAGCTACTCAGCCAAGGCAATAACTTCTAAACTAGAAGAAAGAAGAAATTGGAATAAACACAACCCAACTAATCCCTTAAATATATATATATAAATATATATATATAAATATATATATTTATATATATATATAAAGACCAGAAAGGAGGAAAAAGCATTAACAGCACAATTTATAGGAGCTAAAAAGACGATTTAAAAAATCTGGTGTACTAGCCATTAAAGAACGTGATCAAACTGGATTCTGTAAACTCTCGATCGCCGTCATCACACACGTGCCGCACAAGGACGCCGGGCGTGCAATCAAGGGGCCGACAAGCTCGTGCTCCACACACACGGAGTCAAAGGACACTGACGCCAGGTAAAATTGGATACACCTTTGAAGGCATCATTAAGGTAGAGTTCGCTTCGTAAAAGGCCCATCCAGCCTGCCAGGAAGACCGGGTCGTAAAATAGCATCAAATGTGTGAAGGAAGAACCCCTACAGGCGCAGGGAGACACTGACACACCCATGACCATGAGGAGGGACGTTCAGGGCAACTCTTGCCATGGTTTGTAGGTCAAGCAGATGGAGGGCAGCAACGATGCAGGACACTCAGCAACACGCTGAACAAACCGCACAGATCATTTATATGTGCGTGCGCACACGCACACGTGCACATTACTTGTGTGTGTGTGCTGTGTGCACACGTCTGCCCAGACACGCACGTCCGTGTGTGAAACACCGTGCCAGGGGTTAGGGAGCGCACGCGCGGCCCTCACAGCCGCCGGCCTGCGCTGGGCCGGAGAATAAATCCCAGCAAGTCCAGAGACGGGCATCACACGGGCCACAGGGCCAGTAAATTAAAAGTCAGAAATAAAACCATTTTAAAAGGTCTCTGTGTTGGGAAATTAAAAAATCTCCCAAAACACTCAGGCATCTAGGAAGAAATCAAAATAAAAGTCAAAAATAGGGAGCTTGGAGCTAAGCAGGCAGTGAAAATAGCACACGCCAGAGCCCGCGGGGCGTGGGCGGGGCGAGGCCGCGAGGGGCGGCTACAGGCTGGTAAGCGTCCGTCTTAAACTCGGAAGTCCGAACAGTCAAGATGCTCATTCCGCTTAAAAAGTTAGACCAAGAAACACAGAGTAAGCCCACACAATGCGAACGGAAAGAGATAATAAGGAGGAAAAAGCACGCCTTAATAAAATGAAAAACGAAGCTACGGAAGAATCAGTCAGGTCCAGAACGTTTCTCTGAAATCCTTAGCAGATCAGATAAACCTTGGGCGCGTCTGGCGAACGAGTGAATGAATGAATGAACGAAGAAAGGAATGAAACAGAGAGAGGAAGGAAGGAAGGGGCAGTGGGTAGAAGAGCAGAGAGAAATTAATATGTTGGGGATAAAAACAATAAAAGGGGGACCTACCTACAGATCCAGCAGATACATTTTTTAAAAAAGAACATTAAGATCCAGTGTGTGTGTGTATATATATACATTACTGAGGAGTGAGACATATGTGTGTGCATGTGTATTATTGGGGGTGAGATATCTGTATACACAGACATACATGTGCATGTACCTCACCCCTTCAGTAAGCAGAACACCAACCCAGCCCAAACCCCAGGCCGGCCGGGCTCACAGCGGAGCTCGAAACAGACAGCTTGTCCCAGCGCCGCCCCAGCTCTTTAAGGGGCGGGAGGACGAGCCGCCCCACCCCCGGCGAGTCTTGTCACAGAGGCCAGACCCAGATTCTGTGGAGCCTGAGGTTTATTCAACGGGGGAGACCCGCCCCCCCCAGCAGGAAAAAGAGTGAAAACGCTTACAAAAATTCAAAATCGGCAGACAAGTAAACATTTAGAGGGAGGAGAAATTTCATGAGAAATGACAGATTCTACAAAGTTGGCAGAGACCCCAGACACACCAAAACCCAGGAGGACGAGCACAGTGTTCTAGGGACCGGCTGCTCGCCTCTGGGGGTGGCTCCTCCCCTCGCGGCGCTGGTGGGACGGTGCGGCCTGGACGGTGCGGCCGCCCTCCCGGCACGGAGACTCGGCTCTGCCCCGGTGTGGGCGGGAGCAGGAGGTCTGCCCGGTCGTCCTGGGGCCTTTGTCGCCTGGAAATGTTTTTGGCTCCTGACCAGGAGGAAAGTCTTTTCCAGCCCCCACCGTACTGTGATGATGTCACGTGTTGGGGGGTCACTATCATGTTTTGGGAGAAGCCCGTCAAGCCACCCTGGCATGAGGGCTGTGGGGTGGGGAGCAGCCTCCCTCTGCCAGCTGCTGTGCCGGGGGTCCTGCCCCCTGTCTGTCCTCCGGCCCCTCGGTTGTGGGGACGGTGCCAGAGGACCCATTCCAGTGCACCCTGAAGCCATGCCCGGGGCCAGGTGCTCCGTGAGAGGCCGCTGCAGTGTCCCAGGAAGCCAGCCCACACCTGCTCAGGTGGGTGGGGCTCATCTGCTCACGCGAGTGGCTGCAAAACACAGGCACATGGCCCACGACCTCGGGGCACGCCCAGCCCATCTCCTCCATGCGCCGGGCCCCTCGAGTGCCTCGGACACACCAACATGTGACAGCGAGGGGACAGAAGTTAGTACGTCCGTGTGGGAAGAGCCAGCGGGGGGCTGTCTCCAGACCGACCAGAGCACCCCACGCTTTCCATGTCCGTGGGACCGATGCCCATGTGGGCACCCGCTCAGGCTCCTGCCCTGCTCTGGGCTTTGACGGGACCCTCAAGGGGGGCGGACCCCCTGAAGCCTTGTGAGGACAGTGTGAGGAGGGACAGTCTCATGTATGGACACGGTCACAAGAATCCTGAACAAAACCTTAGCAAGTACCACGCAGCAGTATTTTGAAAAGATTGGGCAGTGGGCGCAGGTTGGGTCCGTCCTAACAATGCGAGTGTTTCATCCACACCAGGAGAAGCTGTGAATGCCTTTCACGCCTGCTGATTAAAAGAGAAGAGCCGGAAGCCTCATCACCTGCCCACGGCCACAGGAAAAGCATTCACTAAAATCCCACGCGCCCGCACCGTTGTAAAGAAATCTGGTCAAAAGAGAAATAGTGTGAATTATGCTGCTGATGAGTAAGGGCATCACCCACACGCCCACAGTGATGGCAGCTCTTCGTGGGGAAGTGCGGGACGTTTGGGGCCACCGCCACGCCGGACGTCTGTGGCTCTCCGCCCTCGCCGGTGGGTGCCAGCAGAGAGACAGGAGAGAGGAAAGGCGTGAGGATCCCCAAAGAGGTGACAGTACTCCTAGTTGTAGGTGACTCGGTTGTCTAGGACACAAGTCGAAGTCTGTTGCAACGTGGTTAGGGACAACAAGAGTGTTCAGGAAGATGTCTGGATGAAAGAAATCACCGTAAAAAGTATCAATTATATTCTGTAACAGCGACAGATGGGGTGGCGTGGGGAGATACCATTTACAATAGTAGCAAAAAGTGTGAAGTATCCAGGAATAAATCTAATACAAATACGTCAGACCTATGTGGAGAAAATGATACAGATGCACTGAACGGCCTCACTGAAGACGTGAGTGAGTGAAGAGATACATTCGTGGGTAGGAAATGCCACGGGAGGTCTGTTCTCTGCAGGACCGAGGCATGGACACCGGGTCCCAGTCCAAACCCAACAGATTATTAGAGTTAGTTTTAGGATCTTGAAAGATGGCTATAAAACTCATATGAAAGAGCAAAGGTGTCCGAAATGGAAGAAAATTAAGCTATGGGGGCATGCTGTGTCAGATCAAGGTTTATTGAGAACTAAAGTAATTGCAACATTGTATGTTCCCTGAAAAGATAAATAAATTGGCCGCCGGAGGAGAATGGAGCTCAGGTGCTGACTCATGGACTTATCCGTAAGCGCGGTGCGCGTCAGGGCTGCTGATGGGGGGGGCGGGAGCTGGCTGTTCAATAAACAGACTCACACGGTCCGCTACCCACCTGCAAAATTAAAAAATCAGACCCTTTCCTCACATCGTACCCCCAAGTCAATTTCCAATTGATCAAAGACTTCAACGTAAATGGCAAAGTGCTAAAGCTGTTAGAAGAAAATGTAGAAGAAGACCTTTCTGATCTCAAGAGAGCAAAAGAGGAAATGAAACAAAACACGAAGAGTGTTAACACCATCTTGAAACTAGAGCCGCACGTCCATCTTTCTCTCCCCTCTTTCTCCCGCCCTTCCCCCTCAGCATAAAGAAATACACCTTTTTTTTAAGATTGTATTTATTTATTTTTAGAGAGGGAAGGGAGGAAGAAAGAGAGAGAGAGAGAAACATCAATGTGCAGTTGCTGGGGGCTGTGGCCTGCAACCCAGGAATGTGCCCTGACTGGGAATCGAACCTGCGATGCTTTGGTTTGCAGCTCGCGCTCAATCCACTGAGCTATGCCAGCCAGGGCTTAAGTACAATCTTTTTTAAAAAAATAAAATAAAATTAGGAACTTCTGTCACCAAAGGACAGCATGAAGAGGGTGAAGAGGAGAGGCACAGACCGGGAGCAGATGTCCCAGCGCACACAGCCGGCACGGGACTGACTCACACAGTGTGTGGAGGGGCCCCACGAATGTCACGGGGGAGACCGGCAACGCCCCAGAGACCCAGCCTGGACCGCGGGCCAGCGTTTCACCAGGGAGTTAGTTCACGGAGTGGTCGGCAACGCCGTGGGGACCTCCTCACGTCCACTCGGAGGGCCACGGCAGTGACGGCCCAGCAAGGGGAGGCTTCCACACTCACGCGCCCAGCGGCAATCGTGGGCTCCAACGGTGCGGGTGCGGGGGGCGGTTCGTGGGGGCGCCGCCGGTGGGGGCAGGGGGCGGGACAACCGCCCTGTGACACCGTCCGGTCCAGGGGCTTCTCCGGCGCTCCCGTGAGGGCAGCGGCTCACGGGCGTTTCCTGTACCTCGCGGGCGGAAGTACCTTTCACCAAGACCCGAGGCACACGCCTGCCCGCCCACGCACCTGCACGCGGCGGCACGCCCACGCCCGCCCGCACTCGCGCGTGACGGAGGTTTCAGGGAGCGACCCAGGCCGTCACTGCGAGCGTCTCCTCCCGTTCCCGCAAGACAGTGCACCGTGGGAGCCTCGCTGGGGCGACTTCCTGGGCCGTGCGCGGATCGGGGCTCAGGTTCCACTACAGCTCCTGCCCACGCGTCCCAGGTGACGACCACTAGAACGTCGGTGGTGGCCTCGGCTGTGACAGACCGGCGACGAGAAAAGGAACCGGCCCCTCTTTGCAGAGGGGATAGTCCCCGGCAGTGAAAAAGCACGCACACGTCTCAGAAACACAACCCGGAGTGGCACAGGCCGTGCCGCAGGCCAGCTGTGCACGGCGTGAGATGACTTTTACAGGCTCCCGAGCAGGCTCGGCTGGAAACCACGCCTGGGGCCCGAGAACGCTGCAACATAAGCTTCAGGAAGCTTCAGGGAGACGCCGGCGGTGTGGGCTCTCGGCCTGAGAGGTGAGCTCAGAGCTCTCTGTCCACCGCACGTCACCTTTCAGAGGGAGCGCGTTTTCGCCGTCGTCGTCCAGCACGATGTGGTGAGAACGGGCTCTGGTCACCTCTCACAAGCCCAGTCTTCGCCGCCCCCGACTCCTCTCCCGTCATTTTCCCCAGCACTCCGACGACCTCGCACAACACCCGGCCTTACGGGCCAAACGCTGCTCCCCCCAAATCCACCTGCAGAGCCCCTGCCGCTCGGTGGGGTGGCACTGGGGGCGGCCCCTTTGGGAGGTGATGAGGCTGAGATGAGGTCGTGGGGGCAGAGCCCCCAGGTTGGGATTCGGGGCCTTGTAAGGAGATGAAGAGACCAGAGCCACCCCTCACCCCACCTCCCCATCTCTCTCTCTCTCTCCCCGCCCCTCTCGGCCACGGGAGGACGCAGCGGAAGGAAAGCTGGGGAGTGGGCCCTCACCAGATGGAGAATTTTTCGGCACCCTGACCGTGGGCCTCCCAGGCTCCGGAACTGTTTGCTGCTTAAGCCTCCCAGCCCGTGGGAATTGTGACAGCGGAAATGACTGACACTCAGCCCATACTCGCCCCAGGGCCTTTGCACACGCGGTTTCCAGCCACAGGATGCCGAACCTTGTGGCTCATTCTCACGCTTCGGCTCAAGTGTCACCTCCTCGGTGAGAACTTCCCCATGACCTGGTGTGCAGGTAGGCCCTCCAGGACCCCCTCCCCGGGGGCCTGCTGCCCCCTCCACTGCCTCCACCGGAAACAGAGGGGGTTCTGGTCATCACCCCTGCTCAGCCCGGGCAGGCAGTGCAGACCAGGGAAGCTGGCCCCGTTGGTGATAAACAGGAGAAAGAGCTGAAGTCTTATCAAGACACTCCAGGGCCTCGGAGCTGCATTGCACATTCACGTTCACTTCCGTGCGGCTTCTTCTCACCCTCACACGCCTGGTCTTCACCCTCCCTGTGCCCGAGGCTCTGGGAAGGCAGGGACCACCGCCAGGGCGCCCTGCGGCTGGGCCAGACCCATCGAGGATGGAGTCTAGGTCGTGTGACCTCGAGTGAGAGGCTGGTGAGCCCCCGTGGCCCCGCCTGTGGAAGGGGCCAGCAGCTCGCTGTGGGGAGGGAGGAGCAGGCGGGGGCCTTCTCCTGGTGGTGGGGATGGCTCAGTGTGTACTCCCTGGTGCCACATGGGCCAGCGGGCACCTGGGCCATTGGCCCCAGCGCACCCCAACATCCTCGGTCCCGACGGGGCCGTCAGCGGAGCCGCCCCCAGCTGAGGTCACTGCCTCCGCGGCGGTGGGCACCCGGTGCCCCGCCCCGCCCCCTGCTTGCTGGGCCTGAGCCGAGGGCTGCGCAGCCGCTGGCTCGCCTGGTCCCGGGGCGGCGCACGGGCGGGGCCTGCCACGCGGAGGGCGGAACCCGGCCAGCTCTGGAGGACTGTTTTCACGAGCGGAAGAGGCAAAGGGCATCGCTCTTCAGTCCCGCTTCCCCCAGGGTTAATGAGTTCAGGTTGTTTTTCTGAATCCTGAAAAGAAATGGCCATGGGTGCAGGGAACGCAGCAGCCATGCCGAGCCCGGCCGGGCGCGGGAGAGCACTGGCGAGGAATAAAGGGGGCGGTGGCTCCAGAGGGGCTGCAGCCCCGCGCGAGGGCCGGACCCCAGCTAGCTAGCTCGTCACTGTGCGGTGTGGGGGAGGGGCGCCACGTGGCCGCGGGGGCACCGCGCGGGCACCTCCACGAGGCAGCCCGGCGGGATCGCCGGGGCCCTGGGCGGGGGCTGTGGGCTCTGGGGCAGGGAGGGGCGCGCGGGAGGCCTGCCCGGCAGTGCCACGGACTCAGGGCGTCTTTTTTAGGACTGAATGCAGGGCGTGGGGAACGTGCCAGGCGCTCTGGGAGGGGCCGGCGGCGGCGAGGTCACAGGACCATAACCCCTCCAACGGCACCGCGCCCTGCGCGGCAGCTGGCCTGTCCCGGGCTGGGGCGGGGCGGGTGGAAACGAGGCTAGAGTAGAGGCTGGAGGGGCCGGGTCCGCGGCTCAGCCCCACCCGTGGGGTCCAGCTGGACAGCCCACGTCACGGAGGAGGAAACCCGGGACTCCCTCTGTCCGACTCCACGGCAGAGCCCCGCGGGGCGGGGGGCCCGGACCGACAGCACGGATTCTCCCCTGTGTGCGCGGAGAGAGGCGGGAAGTCCAGAGGGAGGTGTGGGCAGGGCCGGCGCCTTCTCCCAGTCTCCACCCCGTCTCCTCCTCCCCGTCGCCACCTTCCCCCTGCTGAGGAGGACCCCGGTCCTCTCTGGAGGGTGACCCCGCTAACGACCTTTGACCCGAGCCCCTCACGGAAGGCCCTGTCTGCGAATAAGGTCACATTCCAAGGTCCCGGGGGTTCCGACTCCAACCTCGGAACGGGGGGGCGGGGTTGGAGAGACACAATCCCACCCAAGCTCATACCGCGGGCGGGAGGCGTCCCCTCCAGCCCTGGCTAATGTATTCTCATTATTATAAAAGGATGCGGCGCGCAGGCCGGCAGCATAACCCTCAGCGCCGCCCCGTCCTCCCCCCCGCCCAGCAGCGGCTCCTGTTACCAGCATCTCTCTTTCTCTCCAGATGTTTTTTTTCCCGGGAAGGCATATACATAAATATGTGTTGCATCGGGAAGAGGGGGGCGGGGGGTGGGTGCTGTTTTTAAAATAAAATTTAAATCCCTGTTACGGTGAGAAACCTGCCTAATGAAAATTATGTTTCAAAATAGACTGAGGCATTCTTTGTGCTAAATAATGGTGTTCTTTGTCTCATTTGCAATGGAAAAGTCCCCTGTTGCAAAAAAAAAAAAAAAAAAAAACATTATTAAGAGGCCTTCCGATACAAACCGCATTTTCCAATTCCACACGCACAAGGTCAGCCAAGCAGAGACAATGTAAACGAGCTTCAGAAGTGTCTTGCTCACTAATAATAATGAAATTTGTTCGGGGGGGCGGCATTATCATCAGAGCCCGTGGTGCAGTGGCTGAAGTTCCAGCTCCAACACGAACCCCGTCGGTAATTGGGAGCCTATTAAAGGGCGCTTACGTGCAATTTCAAGTGTTGCATTTCCTGATTAACGAGGATATAATTTCTTCAAGGAAGAAAAAAAAAGGAATCTGTGTATATCCTGGGTTCTCCTGCGTTGGCCCCCGTGCAAAGGAAGGCCACTGGTCACTGGCCTGGGGGGAGGCTCAGGAGGACTCACTGGGCCTGGAAGAGGGGCCGGAGGGGCCAGCCCGGCTGGAGGGGGAGTTGGAGGACAATCTGTCGTGACCGGCCACCAGGGTTCTGCAGGGACCCGGGGACCAGCTGGGTCCACAGCTCCTGTCGCTGACACCCGGGGTCTCCGCTGACATCGGCCTCCCCGATGGCAGTCCTAGGCCAGCGCTGTTTGCTGAGATGCCTCCTCCTCCTCCCTCTGGTCATAGCCCCTTGTCCTTGGAGGCTGCCCCCACGCTGTCACCCCCTCGTGGGTGCCACCTCGGGCCACTGCCACTGTTCTCGCCTGTGGGCTCCAAGTCCCCCTTCCTTGGAGTCTCACCTGGGTCGCGTGTCCACCTGGGTGGCCGGGCCCCGCCCCGGCTTCAGAGCCCTCTAATTCCTCGCGTCTTCCACCGGCTCTACTAGTTAGGACGCAGGGTGAGGGGCATGGCCCGCCTCCTTGGAGTGTCCGCCGCCCGCCCGAAAGCCCCGTGGCTGCTGCCGCTGACACGTTTCTCGGTAGCCACCCCCAGGCTCTGCGAAGGGGCCGCACAGCTTCCTGCAGGGGACAGCGCCTTCCGTGAGCACGGACGTGGCTCAGGACAGCTCTGCTCTGCGACAGCGTAAGCCCCACCCAGCCGGACGGGACCCCCGACTTCCCCGGCCTCCAGCCCAATCTCCCCTCCCGGACGACAGCTAGCCCTTCACAAGCTAGTTTGAGTTCAAGAGCGAGTTAGAAAAAGGGGGCCCTTGGGGTGGGCACAGCCAGCAGACGGCATTTCACCCCGGCAGAGGGACCGGCCTGCCCACTGCTACATGGCGGCACAACCCCCCCCACCTGGGTGCCATCACCCCCCACCCCCCAGTATCAGATACTGGGGAGCCATCTCCATATTTCTGCTGCGTGGTGAGTCGGGCCCCCTAGAAAGATGCCTCCAACCCTCCACTCCGGGTACCTGTGAGGCTCACCCTGGAGTCAGGACGAGGTGGCTGCCCGCCTCCCCGACTCCCCCCGTCACCCCGTCCTGCGCCAGCCGTCAGAGGTCCATCAGCTCCTTACGTGGGCCACGGGGACATCCGTCTCGGAGTCTTTGCACCTGCCCGGCCCCATCAGGTGCCTCTCGTCCCAGGGCTGCACGTGGCCGGCTCCGTCTCAATCCTGGGACTGCGCTGCTGTGTCACCTCCTCCTCAGAGGGGCCTTCTAGGGACACCCCACATGGCAGCACCCCCTCCCTGGCTGCCGGCACCCTGCACCCATTCTTTTCTGCATTCATAGTGCTATCGCCGTCCGTCAAATGTTGCCAAGTGTTCTTGTTTGTTTATTTGTTTGTTTTTAATGCGCTGCCTGTGCTCCCCCACCCCCCACCAGCCTAGAACACAGCCCCACGAGGGCCACGCCGGGCCCGTGTCCCCTCCACGGCCGTGTCCCCAGGGTGCAGAGCAGTGCCGGCCCACGGCGGGTGCCGGCTGCAGGCTGGTTTAACAGCCGCCGGGATGGAGCGAGGTTTCCGCCCCTGAGCTGAGGGGAAATGAAGTTATCTGAAACCCCGGTGAGGGCCCGCACTCACTGAGGCTCTCCTGAATTAGGAGAGGGGGCAGACAGGGAGAGAGGGTGTCTTTGTACCCCAGCTGCGTGAAGAAAGAAAAGAACTTTCGGAGCCAATTACCTACGCCCACTGGGACTGTGTCTCACCCTCTTCATAACGAGCTCCAGCGGCTCCGGCCTCCGCGGCCCTCGGGGGCTCTCGGCCGTGAACATGTCCGACCCAGGGGTGCCGCCGCTTCCAGGGAGCCCCACGGGACTCCGGAGGCCCAGCCCCTTGCCCGGCTTCCCGGCCCAATCAGCAGCGCTAGCCAGCAGCCTGGATGGGGACGGCCCTGGCGGCCCCCCGGAACCTGGAACCTGGAACCTGGACTTCTCAGGGGGTCGGGCCGCCCCGACGCCCCTCCGTGGCAGAAACACGCACACGGGCCGGTGCCCAGCGTCCCCGAGAGCGTGGGGCGGGGCTTTTGGGGAGCGTGCAGCTAGTCTCGGGGTCGTTACTGTCCTTTCTGAGGGTTCAGTGGGTGCTTCCAGTTCACCCTCCGCCTGGCAGACGATGATGCAAAAGAGCTGTGAGGCCGTGGAAGAGAAGAGAAGCCCAAACACCAATGTTTGTCACGAAAGCCCGGGATTCTCACTCACCCTCCCCGGCAGCAGCCCATCCGAGTCCGGGGGACCCCCGGGGGCCAAGCAGGAGACAGAAGTTTCAGGCCAGCAACCACACCCAACCGCCCAAAGCACGTGCTCAGGCAAGCCTAAGTGTGTGTTTCAGAGAACAAGTCATTTCGTTTCACTGTGGTCACGGCTCATCCCAAGCTAAATGTGTTCACGCCACGCGCTCTGTTCTTACGTGAGTTTGCGGGGAAGGAGTGGGGTTGGGTGAGAGCTACTGCTTCCCCTCCCCTTCTCCGAGTTAAATTGTGCCGAGGCTCGAGGAGGGCAGCTCAGACTGGGCCGTGCACACGGAGCCCCGGGGTTAGTGCCAGTGGGGGGTGGGGGGACCTGCTGAGGCGAGCACATGATTCTGTTCCCTGCTGGGGAGCGCGGTCCCAAAACCCAAGGACGCACACACCAAGGCGTATCATAATTACATCACCCGAGATTGAAGGCAAGGAGAGAATCTTAAAAGCAGCAAGAGAAAAGGAGACAGTTACCTACAAAGGAGCTCCCATCAGACTGTCAGCTGATTTCTCAAAAGAAACCTTGCAGGCAAGAGTGGGCTGGAAAGAAGTATTTGAAGTCATGAAAAGCAAGGACCTACATCCAAGATTACTCTATTCAGCAGAGCTATCATTTAGAATAGAAGGGCAGGTAAAGTGCTTCCCAGATAAGGTCAAGTTAAAAGAATTCATCATCACCAAGCCCTTACTATATGAAATGTTAAAGGGACTTATCTAAGAAAAAGAAGATCAAAACTATGAACAGTAAAATGACAATAAATTCATACCTATCAACAACTGAACCTAAACAGAACAAAAACGAAACCTAAGCCAACAACTAGGACAGGAACAGAATCACCGAAATGGAGATCACACGGAGGGTTATCAGCGGGGGAGTGGGAGAAGGGAGAATGGGGACAAGGTACAGGGAATAAGAAGCATAAATGGAAGGTGCAGAACAGACAGGGGGAGGTTAAGAATAGGATGGGAAATGGAGACGCCAAAGAACTTTTATGTACGACCCTCGGACATGAACTGAGGGTGGGGGATTGCTGGTTCGAGGGGTACAGGGCAGAAAAAAATGGTACAATTGTAATAGCATATTCAATAAAATGTAGGTTTAAAAACACGCACGCCGGAGCCGTATTGGTCAGGTGCTCCGGTCTCGGGCAACAGGAGCCGAGTCTGGCTCAGGGAAGCTCGGGTGGGCTCCTTGGCGCGCTGGAGGGAGGGGGCTCCGGGGGTGCAGCTCCTCCCCCGGACTCCCCTGTCCTCCAGGGAGCTGCCCTGCAGCTTCTGGTTGCACACACACACACACACACACACACACACACTCACCTGCGGCTCCAGGTCCTGGGGCCGGCATCCTGTTGGCTCCGCCCAGACTCCTGCCCTGGGGGGAGGGGAGGGGCCCTGATTGACATTCCTCCAGGATTAGCGTCAGGGCGGGACCTTCAGCTGCCCGCAGAAGGGGGTATGGAACCCAGAGGGGCAAACCTAGCGCTTGTCCACCCAGATCTGCTTCCAGCGGGGGAGGACTTGAGAAGGGAGGGGGCAGGGGCAGGGACTCCTCAGGGTCACGGCTAACAGGGCCAACAACTAGCACAGCGGATCTCCCGGGGGGTTGGTGAAAGACCCACCGACGGCCCCGGTCCCGCTCTGTGGTGGGCGAGGCCTCCCGTGGCCCGTGGACTGAGCACGCGGACAGGCCCTTAGCACCCAGGGCCCCCGGAAGCCCGAGTCCTGGGCTTCCTAAACGTCTGGGTGCCCAGACTGACCAACACCAGCAGCACAGTTTGCCCAGGACCCTCCCTGCCGCCCAGGACCCCGGGTGCCAGTTTGGGTGGTCCCACTTCTAACACGGGGCCCAACCCCACAGCCAGGCCGGGTTTCGCAAGCCCCGGCCCCCATCACTTCTCTAAGCAGCCCCTCCTGCTGGGGTTCCAGCCAGCCTCCGGGTCCAAGAGTCTGGGAGACTGTAATCGGGGCGGCGGCAAATGCCCAGCCCCCTTCCTCGGGGTCCCAGAGGGAACAGACCCTGCAGGAAACACAGACAAACCCTAAAATGACAAACAGAGGAATTGCCCATAATCCTACCTCTCAGAGATAACCACTCGTTTCTTATGTTTTCTTCTAGTTTTTCTAAAATTACAGATGCCGTCCCCCGCAATGAAAACATGATTGAAATCCCATGTACAACACTGTGTTTCTGTTCTAACATTATGCCAAAAAAATCTTCCCGTATCACTCAGTATTTTCGTGATACACAATGTTTCGTGGGTGCGTCATTCCCTCAAAATTTGCTGATGTTATTGCCTGGTGTCCGGTGTTGAGGCTCCGGCCTCCCGGCCTCCCTCCCCTCCCCGGGGTCCCCGGGTGTGGCCCATCCCAATGGTCTCTGCTCACCCGTGGGCTGACCACTGAAGTTCCTGAATCGCCACTTCCCAGAAGCCCCCGGTGCCGGCCCACCCACCAGAGCGGGCCTCTGGGGAGTTAGGGGCTGGACTGTGTCTCCCCGAAGGGTATGTGCTGACCGCGCGCCCCGCGTGGGAGGGAGGCCCGTCAGAGACCGCACCCACGTTTGCCGCGGCGATTCCCCCGTCAGGGATTTGCTCCCGTATCTGCAGGTGGAGGGGAGCCCCGGGGCGGGGAGCGGCGCCCCAGGCAGAAGGAACGGCAGGTGTGAGGGCGGGCCGAGGCTGCGGTGGAAAGGAGTGTGGCTTGATGGACGGGCCGACAGCCTTCCGTGTGGCTGCGTCCTGCTGGGGCAGCGGGCGGGTTGCTGTCTTCTGGGGGGGGGGAAGCGAGTTGGTCTGTGAGGCCCGTGGGGATGAGGGTGGGAGGGGCCGGAGGGCGCTGGAAGGAAGAGCCGCAGTGGGGAAGGAAGGGTGGGGGGCAGGGCTGTGTGGACAGCGGTCTGGGCAGGACCCCGAGGGACCCCAGATGGTGGACTTCCTTACAGTCTGCATCTGACGGCAACGTCCACAACCCCCCAAAACGCCCCCGAACGTGGCTGCCGTCCTCGGTTGGAAGCGATGAGGGGGAGGGGCCAGAGCAGCGCCCTGGGGAGGTGGGTGGGGAGGGCGAGGGTCCTGTGTACTCCTCGTCCCGGGGACGCTGGAAGGTGGGGTCAGGGAGGCACTGTGCCCACCTGCCGCTCGGGGGCCGCGCTGGGCCTGCGGGACGTGGTCAGTGCGGGCGAGTGTAGCTTCTCACAACCACCGACGTCACTACTGGGCACTGGGTTCAGGGGGAACGATGGGGACTAAGATGACGGTTGAAAGCATATGTCAGCACTAGGGGGTTGTGGGGCTCCTAAGAAGCAGAGACTTTCAGGCCTGGACGCAAACCCAGGCACCTCTGTAGCCACTGCCACCATCACATTACTCAGTTCGTCCTTAGATACCTCCACTGGTGGGCAACTCACTACTTAAATTGCTACCCATTGCTCTCCTGCTGAATACCCTTCAGTGGGCCCCCCCATTGCCCTGGACACAAAGTCCAGGTCCTCCCTGGGGTCCCCATGGCCCTTTGTAACTGAGCCCTGCCAACCTCTGACCTCTCCACCCTGCCCTCTCTCTCTCTCTCTGGCCGGCCCCACTGGCCTCCCCTCTGGTCAGAAACACATCCGGCCCTCGCAGGTCCCTCTCCCCGGATGTCCCTCCTCCTGCCTTCCTGTGGTTTCCAAGTTTCAGGTGACATATCACCGCTCCAGGGGGGCCTTCCTGTCCCCCAACCTGGGCTGGGCGCCGCCGGACCTCCTCCCGAGTGCACTCCCTTGTGGTGACTGGCTCCATCCAGGGTCAGTGGTCCGAGGTGGCTCCCAGGTCCCCAGGGCCTTGCACGGGGGAGTGCCACACGCCACGCCGCCATCCCTATGCCAGACATCCGTCCCTCGCCCACCTCACCCGGCCCAGCCGTGAGTACAGCCAGCGTTCCCATCTCACGGAAGAGGCAAGTGACGGTCACAGGCCCGCGGCTAGGGTGGTGGCGGGGGTGGGGAGGGCAGGAGGCAGCTCACGAGCAGCAGCCTGGCTCACTCCCTAGGAGCAATGACGCATTTTGTCGCTGTGGCCGGTGCCATGGCGATAATCAGTGTTCCCGGGGACACCCACCGATGGGAGGCACCTGGACGCGGCCCGCCCAAACTCAACCAGGCCGGTGGCCGGCTGAGGGCAGGAGCTGCCTCTTTCTCCTCCGGGTCTGGAGCACTCGGCGCATCCCGGGAACAGCACCGAGGGGTCTCTAGGTTCTGGGGGTCAAGTCCCGACCACACAGCCCTCACCGAACCCTCTCAGCACCCCACGAGGCCAGAGATACCGCGGCTCCCAATGCGCCGATGGGGACGCAGGCTGAACTGTCCCAGTGACAGGTCACAGAACGGGAAGGTGACCAAGCGAGGGTGGGACCCGCGGCTGCCCAGGTCCTGGGCGCGCTCTCCAGCTCGCCGGACAGCATGCAAAGCGCTGGCATGCAGCCGCGCCCAGCCCGCCCTGCCCTCCTGGCTGTCCCGGCATCCCACCGGCCGGCTGGCCGGCCCTCCAGCTGGGAGGCCTGACATTCTCAGGGCCACCCGCCTCGAACCCCCCCCCCCCCCCCGCCACTGCGTACCTGGCTTCCCAGGTCCCAGTCTCCTGTAGCAAGGTCATTTGGGGACAGGAAGCTGGCTGTGCACGAAAGACCTCCGAGAGCCATTCCAGTGTAAGGAGTGACCACACCGACCCCCTGGCCGCCGCCCAAGACCCCCGGCTGTGCGGGCTGCAGCCCGTCATTTTCCCCCGGAGGCCCCTAACCTCGCTCAGTTGCCCTCAAGTTCAAATGCCCGGCAGTGGCCTCCCTGCCCTCACATTAGGCGACCGCTCTTCGTTTTCCAGACTGACTTGGGTGGTGAAGCGCCGTATTCTGGAAGTTTCATCGGGGGCTCATGCTGGCTCAAAAGCTGTCATTAACATAGTTAAACTTCCAGTGCATCACACCGATATTTCTTTGCAAGCGGCTTCGGAACCGCTCACCGCCCAGATGGTTTTGAAATCAAGGGAGCCGCTGTCTTCGCCTGGAGCTGGTTATTTTGAACTTGGAGATTACAGGCTTTGGTCAGAGGGATACACAAAACGGCCGGCCCCGACAACCCCGCCTGGCGCGGCAGCGGGAGAAAGGTTCTGCTGACCATTGTCTTTGTTTTAAATAATTAATACGAGCACTGACCTCCGCCCCCAGGAGCGTACGCCAGTCCATTTGCTCCCCAGTGTTTATCCTCGCGTCCAAAGAGGAGTCCCCCACGGATAACTAATGTATCACGGACGAGCCTGTGATTTCGTTCTAGCTAATCTGTCTCTAAATGATAACTTGCCATCGCCAAGTATATGGTTCGAGATAAAAGCAGGACTGAAATTAGACCCCAAAAATTAGAGAGAGAGAGAAAGAGAAAAAAAAAAAAACCCGGAGCTGTGGTTTCTCATTTCCCCCCCTTAGGTACAAGTTGTTGAGTTAGGAGATTTTTTAAAGCCAGAAATTGCTGTGGAGGGAACCGGAGCCGGGGGCTGGGATGCTGGCACGGGACGGAGCTGGCATCCCGGGGTTTGGAGGACGGTTGGCTGCCGTGGGCGCCTTGCCGCACTCACCCACAGCCTGGCCCCTGGCGCCCGCCGAGAGGCGTTCTCAGAGACAAGAAGGAGCGAGAACAAATGGGAAAAATCCACATGCCCATTAGGAGCTGCCCAGCGGTGTGGTTTTCCTCGGGGCCTCCCTGTGCCTTTGATTTCCCGGTCGCTCAGAGCAAGAATAACAACATCCATCCAACCGGGGATTCTGACGGATTCATCGGAAAAGCTCTCCGTGGAGTCTGAGGGAGCCATTCCTGAGGTTCTCCACCAGGGGCGGCTGGGCCCCTCGGGGGCTGGGGGCATGTGGCGGTGTCCGCAGACCTGCACGGGTGCCCTCGCTGGGCAAGGGCTGACACGGGCAGAGGCCGGGGCCGCTGCTGCGCCTCCCGCAGTGCTCGGGGTGGCCCCCAGCAGGCGGATCTGGACAACCGGTGTGGAGGTCGAGGCACCCTGGGGTGCGTGCGTGCATGCACGAGCTCAGTGTGCATTCACCAGGCGGGCCCGTTGGCGTGACTTTCTCCACAGAGTTTCTGGAACCTGGGGAGCAGACATGAAGTCCAGGCACGCCTCGGCCCGGTCCCTACATTGTGTAAGTATCTGAGGATTAACCGGGGTCTGTTTCCTCTCACCGAAGCAGAGGGATCTTGTTGCCGGGCGAGGCAGCCCGCGGTGGAAAGGACTGTTGAAAAAAGTGTTCAGTGGAAAACGGTGCCCGGCTCAGGGCTGGCCGCGGCGAGGGCTGCTCACGTGGGCGCGGCGCCCTTCCTAGCGTCGGAGTCTGCACCCAGGGCTGGCGGGGCTCGTCCCCCCCCCACGCCCCGGGGACCCAGGGGGCGCTCCTGGCTCCCCTCTCCTGTGGGATCTGTCTGACTGGCCGCGACGAGAGGTCGCCAAGGAGCAAAGCAGCAGGACGCCCCGAGCGCGAGCGGCGATGTTGAGCTTGCAGTGATTTCATTGGCATGACGAGAAGCCCGGGACCTGCCAAGGACAACAGCCCCACACCGAGGCCGAGACTGCAGGTTTCTGGGGCCGCCGGTCCCGCGGCTCTGGACTGTCCCAGCCCCACGGGAGGGAGCAGACGGGGTGGGGGGTGGGGGGTGGCGGAGACCATAAAGACGACGGCTCCCTGCTGCCTCCCTCTCCACGGCCCACCTCTGCGCCCAGCCACTCCCCACCCCCCCCACCTTCCATTTTGACATTCCTTGCCCTCCCTAACCAAGGAGCAGGGCTGCCTGGGCTGGGTTTTTGTTGTTGTTGTTGGGGGTTTTTTTGACGTTGCTGGAGGACTCACCAGCAACGGACAGCTGTGTGACTTCTCGCCTCCAGCCCCGTGACAAATGCACCCCGTGCACGGATGTGTCTGTGACTCTTCAAACTGCTAACTCGCCCACCCTTGACCTTCCTTCAGACCCCCTTCATCTCTCCTCCAAAGATGTGCTCAGAAATGGGGGGGGGAGGGGAGGAAGACTGGGGGAGGGGTCCCTGCAGGCAGACTCGCCTTTGCTCCCGGACTAGAATGCAGGAGAGAGTGCCCGGGGCGGGGGGCGGGGCCTGGGCGGCTGCCTGCGGGCCAGGCACTCCCGCGGTGTCCGACTGCCGTGGGCTCGGGGCTTCCCGAGAAGCGTGCACGGAGGCGAGGGCTCTGTGATGGCTGAGGACGTGGGGCCACGAGCGGGTGGGTGGGCCCGACCAAGGCGCCGCAGGTGGTGGAAGCTGGCCCGGGCTTCTGAGCCAGGTGTTTTGACGCCAGGGCCAGAATCCTCAGCCCTTCCTCCCGGTGCAAGGGTGCTCCGGCTGGGCGCACTTCTGGGGCCGTGGATGGCTGTTATGGTCACTGTGGCCCATGGTGGCACAGCGCGGTCAGCTGGCACGGGTAGAGTTGTGTCCGTTCCCCGCCCCCGAAGAAGACCCGGCGGGACAGCGGTTAGTCCTGGAAGGCACGGTCTCCTTCTCCGGGGGTCCCAGGTCCTTTGGCCACCCCTCTCCTCCACCCCGCGCCCCACCAGCAGGCTTGTGGGCACCAGCCTGGGCCCAGGGTCACTGCACCCTCCCCTGAATCCCCCCGCCCAAGGTCTGCGTCAGAACACACGTCATGAGCGCCTACAGGTCCAGGTACGCTGTGGCCCTGGTACGAACACCCGGGGTTTGTTCCTTGTCCCGAGGGGCTCAGTGGCCCCGGGATCCTCCTGATCTTGGAGGGCCCAGCCCCCGCCCCCCCCCCCCCGGAGCTCCGCCCCAGGGGCTACTCCCAGTGCCTGGAGGTCAAGCACCGAGGGGCGCACAGCGCCAAGGGGGCGCACACTGAAGCAGGGACACAGATCCCTCCGCGCGGGCCCAGGGGGAGCCTGCAAGTGCGGCAGGTGCCGACCAGGTGAGCCCGGGGCGGAGCGCGCAGGCACAGCATCCCTGAGCGGGCTCAGGCGCCTGCGGCAGTTCCCGAGGACCCTCGGGGGCGTCAGACGGCGAGCTCCCCGCCTTCCGACCTCAGGCAGGGAGCCGGCGGTGGGAGCGGGAGAGGGTGGGAACGTGAGACTTACCTCCCAGAAGCACCAGGACGCAAGCGTAGGGAAGCATGGCTGCAGGCATCCCGTCGGGGCGGGCGGGATGGCCCGGGGGCGCCTCTACGGTGCGTGGAGTGAGGCGCGGGCGCGGGGCTCTCGGGCGGCAGCGGACGCTGGCAGCCCAGCTGGGGTCCCGCGAAGAAGTTGCAAGGGCCCTGCGCCCCCTTCGGCGCTCACCCTCCCTCCGGCTGTTGACGGCTGTAAGTGGAGCCGCGCACTCATAGGTCCAAGTTGCCAGAAGAGGTGGAGACAGCCCCCGGCGTTGCGCGCACACCAGCGCAGCGCGCCCAGCCCTCTGGCGCCGCTCCTCCTGCCCTTCAGAGCCCCCAGACGACCCCCTTCCGTCCCCTGTCCCTCGGCTCCTCCAGAGTCTTCGCGGTGAGCGCGGGGGCTTCCCTCAATTCTTGTCCTGGCCAAACCTGAGCGGTGCGCTCCTCCCGCCAGAGCGCACCCCTAGCCAGGCTGGTTCCTGGAAGGACAGGGGGCAGCGAGGGGAAGCTGCTCTGCCCCCCGGCTAGCTCTCCAACCCCCTGAAGTTTCTGTTTAGATACTCTTGGAAAAGTCGCATCAACGTGGAGCCAGGCTAGGGGTGCAGGGAATGTTGCCGACTCAGGGCACCCCTCAGCCAGCAGCCACCGTCTGTAATGAGCTTCTCCGGGCTCCAAGAGCATCCCCGCAAACAGGGTGGAGCCAACCAGACCAGGGCGGGTCCCCCCACCCTCCTGCCCCAGCTCCTCCTCCTGACACCGCCCCCCACTTCCCCTCTGAGTGAGTCCCTTTAGGGTGATAGCCCAGAGGCAGGTGGGGGTGAAGGGGGACAGACAGCACGTCCCTAAACCAGTCACCTCCGCCCCCACCCCAGGCCACCGGCCTCCCCGGGCAGCTCCCAAGCGGCAGACAAGGCTTGAAGACAGTTTGCAAGAGGCCCTCCACGAGTAACTGGATTTATGGATGGAGATGAGAAAGAACCCGTTGAATTGGGGAAAATTTAACGGGATTGCTCCTCCTGCACCGACCAGGTGGACAAGCGCAGGGAAGGTGTGGCGGGCGGAGGCGCAGATGGGTTGGTCTCGTGCCTGTTTTCTTTGTGTTGCCTGGTGTGGAGAGAGAGAGACAGAGAGAGAGAGAGAGACAGAGAGAGAGACAGAGGGAGGGAGAGGAGGAAAGAGAAAGGAAAAAAGTGGGGGGAGAGAAAGAGACGCAGGGAGAAAGGAAGGAAGAGAGACGGGAGAGAGAAGAGGAGGGAGAACAGACAAGAAGACGTGAGAGAGAGAATCAGAGAAGAGAGCGATGGAGACTGTCCCCGTGTTGGGGGCCTGGGGGCCTGGGGGCCTGGAGGCCCGGGGACAGGGCTGTGCCCAGGGGGCACGCCTGTGCTGCCAGCCTGTCCTGTGAGGGCACATGGACACATCTGTCTGTGTTTGTGGGCTGCTCGCCCCTGGGGGTCGGGAGGCAGCACCCCAGCTTTTGATCCCTTACAAGAACCTTGGGAGAAGCTCCCAGGGACCGCGGGGACCCCAGCAGCGGCCACCCGTGCTGTCCTGAGCACTCTTCTCCTCCCGAGGGGACAGAATCTCGGAGAGTGCAGAACCAGGCCCCGGCGTGGTCTTCCCCAAACGGAAGCGGGAGGGGAGGACCGGCTCCCTTCCGGGAGAGGACGTTCTCCTCCGGTCTCCTCGGGCTGCCCAGAACAGCCTGAGGCTCGAGGTGGCCCCGCTGAGGCGTTGTACGGGCTCCCCCCGGCAGACGGCGGCCCTGAGCCACGTCGGAGGTTCTCAGGACAGGGGTAAAGCTCGGGGTGGTGGGGGGAGGAGTTGCACAGGGGTGAATATTTGCAGTTGCATCATTATGATTATTCGTGGCAATTATGTGTCTCTGAATTTGCAGATGTCACAGTTACGGACCGTTTTAAAAACTGCATGGGATTCTGGCCGAGCCTGAGGCAGAGCTCTCCCCGGGGGGTCTGGGTGAGGGCGCCTCCGAGTCCCAGGCGCTGGGCCGGTGGGGGTTGGAGCGCTATGGGTGCCGCAAGGACCTCCCGGGCGGAGGTCACAGTCCGGCACTTTCGGAACTGAGTGTACTGCTGTCAGAGCTGGACCTGTCCCTACAGAGTCTGACAGATTGCTGTGCTGGCTTTTAAATAAGAGGAACCTCTGATAATTACTGCGGACCGGGGAGGGCCAGACGCTTTGAATGCATATGCTTTGCCAGCAGACCACCTGCGGAGGAGTGGGAAGGATGGTGGGCCCCGTTTTAGAGAACCAGGGCGGGGAGCTCAGAGAGGCCGGGCCGGTGGCCCGGGGCCACACGGCTGGAAGGTGGCAGCACGCCCCGGGCCTTGCACGGGCCCCAGGTGCTCCGCTCTGCATGGGGCGCCCCGTCTCACTGGGCTGCCACCCATTCCAGATCTGACGACTTTGCTGGGAAAGTCCATCCCGTGGTAACAGCTTTTCCTCAAAGAGTCCTAGGGAGGGCCCCGGCTGGTGTGGCTCAGTGGACTGAGCACCGGCCTGGGAACCAAAAGGTCGCCGGTTCGATTCCCAGCCAGGGCACACACCTGGGTCGCAGGCCAGGTCCCCAACAGAGAGGCTTAGGAGTGACGGGGAAGCACGCCTGTGAACTGCTTCCTACGTCCTAGCAGAACCCTGGAGTTGAGGCTGAGAGTCCCGTGGGGGGAGGGGCAGGTTCCCTGTCACCACACCAATGGTGGGGTGACCCTGGGGAGGGTGGGCAAAGCTGGCAGGGCGTTGGGGGCCACCTGGAGCAGCTCTTCCTTGTACGGGCAAGGGAACGGGAGCGCAGGGCAGGTGAGCCACCTGTGCCAAGGCGATGCAGGTTTCACTCTCCAAAAGTTAAAAAGCAAAGGAATGAACGAATCCTGTGTGCACGAGTCTCTTGCAACCTTGAGGAGAGCAAACAAAAGATGAAGAAGGAACCTGAGCTGGAACCTGGGTATCGGCTTCAAACGTGTATTTATCTTTAACCAGGAAGAAAGGAACCCGAAGGATCTGTTGTCCAGACCCCGAGTTTCGCTGGAGGGAGGGTGGGGGGTGTGCGCCCAGTCCCTGACCCCGTTCTTACAGTCAGAGCGGTCTCCCGGAACGTCGGAGGCGGTGGTAATTATAAGGTTGTTTGGAGGAGAGGCAAATTCTTTCTCCAGCCCCGATCTGCCGGCCGTGACCACATCCATGGGCAGCGGTATGGCATCTCGGCCTCCAGAGCTGGGCCCTCCCAGGTGGTCAGAGCTGCTCGGGGGCGGGGGCGGGGGGCACACAGGGGGTCTTGTGGGGCCCGGCACAGCCTGCACGAGGGAGGTGGCCAGGAGCCAGATGCTGGCGATAGGAGAGGGGCGGCCAGCGCTTCACCTCTGGGTTTCCTTTCCACCCCACCGCTCTCCCACAAAGCCGGGGAGGGGGGATACGGGGGGGGGGACCTCGGGAAAGCTCTGCAGAGCAGATCTGCCCACCTGCTCCCCGACAACACCCACCCCCTCACCCCTGTCCCTGTTAAGATCAGATCGCCCCCCACGGAATGGTGCCGTAAAACGGTCTGTTTCCCCGCTCGTTATCAGGGGTGTCTGATCAAAGAAATGGTGCCCAGGCCTGGTTATCTGATAACCAGGTAAACATCCAGGCCGCTTCCCCGTGGGAAGGGCGGGCAGGGCTGCGCGGGGTGAATTCGTGCCCGGCCAGAGTGCGATGGACCCCCCTCTCTGTGCCCCTTGCTGCCTACAGAGCGCCCTGCTGGGCAGGCCGGCGTGGACCAGGTCCGCTCTCCCACTTCCCGCGTCGCAGATGGAGAAACCGAGGCAGGGAAATGGTGCTCCCGCCCCCCAGAGAGCATGTGGGCGTTGGGTAACCCACACCCGCTGGTCCCCTGCGGTGACTGCCACGGGATCAGTCTGGCTGTGAGTCACAAACACCGGCGCACAGCTGTGCCCAGCACGGGCCTTGTGTGCAACAGGACCCACGACACGCGGGCGGGTGAACGGATGGATGAACAAACCACGGGGAATGAGCGTGGGCTTTGCATCGGAGGCTTGGTCTCAGACCCCGGCACCACCGCTTGGTGACTCACCAGAGCCCGGCCGGGGCTCAGCGGGAAGGGGCTGCCCCTCACAGGCTCACACGGGTGCAGGGCGGGTGTCCAAATGGGAGCCCCCCCTCCACTCTGAGCGCTGGGCGCCCCACCTGCTGCACCCTGGTCCCGGCCCGGGGCTCACTCTGAGTCTCGGCCCCCTTCTCCGTGCACTGGTGGTGACGCTGCGCTCCCGGGCAGGCGGGGGTGGGCGGTAAGGAGCCGAGGGCTGCGGAAGGGGGTCCGGGTGCAGGGTCCGGTCTCCCGAGGCGCTGGGACTCCCGGGGAGGAGTCGGATGGAGGTCACACAGCTGGTGCGAGATGGAGCCGGGGGGAGAGCCTGGTCTGGGCGTGGAGGCCTGGCTCCTCCGTCTGACTGCCAACGGCCTGGGTCCTCGGTGGCTTCCTGTGCACCTGCTCCCGGGGGAGGCCTGTGGTGAAAATTTCCGGTTGCTCGTTGCTAGCACACAGAAGTGCGGTTCATTGCTGTACGTGGGCCTTGTATTCTGTGACCTCGTTCAGCTCACTCTCTAGTTCTGGTAGCTTTCTCATAGATTCTTTGGGAATTTTTATGTAGATAATCATGTAATCTCTGAATACGGATAGTTTTGCTTCTTCCTTTCCACTGGGGATGACTTATTCCCCCGGTGACTTACTGGTCCTGTCCAAGGGTCACTGGGCGTGACCAGCCAGCCTCCTTGCCTGGTTGGCATTGTCCAGGCAAAGCGTTCAGCCCTCCACCGTTACCCATGAACTCAGTCATGGATGCCCTATATCAGCAGGCTAGGTGCCCATCTAGTCCTTTGCTTCTGAGATGTTTTTTTAAATCATGGCTATATGTTTATGAAATGCTTTTCCTGAATGTCTCGTGATAATCACTTGATTTTGCTGTAGTCCGCTGACATGGTGAATCATGATGATTGATTTTTGAGTATTGAACCAGCCTTGCATTCCGGGGATCAGCTTCACTTGGCTGCGATGAATTGTTCTTTCTATGTACACTGCTGGGTTTGATTTTCTTGTATCGTATGAAGGGTTTTATCTCCACTCATGAAGGTTATTGGTTGATTGTGTTTTTTTTTATAGTAATGTCTTTGTCTGATTTTGGCTTCAGGGTAATGCTGGCCTCATAAAATGGGTTGGGCAGTGTTCCTTCCTCTTTTGAATTCCAGGAGAATATGGGTAAAATTGATATCATTTCTTTGTTACATTATTTGGTAGAATTCACCTTTGAAGCCACTAGACCTGGTGTTTTCTCTTTGGGAAAGGTTTTAACTGTGCATTTAATTTCGTGAGTAGGTAAAAGATTATTCAGGTCATTTTTTTCTTGACTCAGTTTTGACAGCTTGTGTCTACCAAGAAATTTCTCTGTTTCATCTAGGTTGTCAAATATGGGGCCATAGACTTGATTGTAATATTCCCTTATTATCTTTTAGTATTTGCAATGTGCTATTTGATCTTTCATACCTGATATTGATAATTTCTGTTATTTTTATTATTAGAGGTTTATCAGCTTTATTCTTTGCAAAGAATCAGCTTTGGGTTTCATTTATCTTCTCCAGACTTTTCTGTTCTCAATTTCAGCAATTTCTGCTCTTTTCTTTAATATTCCAGCCTTTTGTGTATAACTCTCTTTTATTTTCATTATTAACTTACCATTTATGTCTCTTTAAAAAAATTTTAGTGAGTGCCCTAGGTTTTACAATATGAATCTTAAAACTCCTAACTTCAAATAAAATGGTATTGCTTTATGTCTAGTCTAAAAACTTACAACAATAAGCTAACTATTCTTCCCTCCCTTGCTTTGTGCCATTGGTGTTATTGTTTTAGTTTTGCACGTGGACTGAGAGCGTACAATAGCGTGCCGCTGCTTTCCTGAAGGTCTTTTATCTTTTAGAGCAGAGTTGGCAAACTATTCTTGAAAAGAGTCAGATAGGAAATCTCTAAGGCTTCACAGGCCATATGGTTTTTTGTCACAACTTCCTGAGTCTGCCATTCCAGTGTGAGAGCCACCATAGACAACATGGAAATGAATTTTATAAATCCAATACAACTTTATTTACAAGAACAGGTAGCTGGACATGGCCCGCAGGCCGGGAAGAATTTTGGGTTGATAGTTTTTTTTCCCTTTTTGTACTCTGAGGTGTCGTTGCCATCGTCTTTGGGCTCGCCTCGTATCAGATGAGAAGTCCGGTGCCTCTGTGCCGCTCTGCAGGTGACGCGTGTTTTCCCCTGCCTTCCTTCGGTTTTCTCTTGGCCATGGTTTTCAGCAGCCTGGATATCGTAGGTGTGGTTTTGCTTGATTGACCCTGTTTGGTGTTCTCGAAGCTCCTTGGGTCTGTGCTTTGATGTCTGGCATTAGTTTGGGGAAATGTTTTTTTATAGTTTAATTATTTAAGAGTATTAACATTGGTTTCAGCATATGGTTTGTCTTGTTGAACGTTTCTTGTGTACCTGGGTGTCGTTTTCTACAAATGTCCACTAGATCCTTATTTCTTTAAACCTCCTCTGCCCCATTCACTCGTCTCCTTGTGGGGTTCCAGCCACACTCCTGCTGGACTGTTTGCTGCCGTCCCACAACTCCTGGGCGCCTGCTCTGTTTTAAAAACTCGTGTTCCTCCTTGAGTTTTAGTTTTAATAATTTCTGTTGACCTGTCTTCACATTTGTAATTACCTGTGTTAAGTTTACTAATGCATCTTTTGAAATCACTCTATCTTTGTTACTGTGACTTTTTATTTTTATTTGATTTTTTTTCTGATTTCTACTCCTCTGTTGAAATTACCATTGTGATCATTCACAGTGTTCTCGTTTCCACTGGAGTCTGTAGCATGTTGAGCATAGTTACTTCAAATTCCTGTCCTGTAATTCCAACATCTGTGTCACATCTATGTCTGATTCTGTTGGCTCTTTTGTCTCTTGAAAGTATGTCGTTATTTTTTTCTACTTGTTTCAATAAAAAAATGTGAGGCATTCAAAGCCAGATGTCTTGTGTAGGACAGTAGAGAGTGATGTAAATAGTTTTTATGTCTGGAAATAGAATGTGCCTTTATTTCTGCTGGGCCTTTAGTGTGGGGTGCTGAGTTGATCTACTTAGGAGTTCAGCTGGGTTTAGATTCTGTTGTTGCTATAGTTACCCTTAGTGTACACCTTTAGTGTACCACTAGCTTCTAAGTTCTTTTGTGTTGGCCCTGACTGAGTAGCTCAGTTGGTTAGAGCATCATCTCAATATGCCAAGGTTGCAGGTTCGATCCCTGGTCAGGGCACATACAAGAATCCATCAGTGGGTGCATAGATAAGTGGAACAACAAATGAATGTTTCTCTCTCTCTTCTTCTCTCTTTCTAAAAGCAGTAAATTTTAAAAACAAAACAAAAAAATGAAAAACCAAAACAACTACAGACAGTTCTCTTGTGTTAGTTTGTGGTTAGGTTGGGAGCTGGTTTGCTCGAGGGTTTTCCTCAATGTCTGCTCCATCCTCACTTCCAGTCTTCCTTTGCATTGAATAATTTGCCGAAGAGATGGTTCCTTTGCACGCCCCTACCCCTCCCTCAGTGGCAGGTGCCGCTACTGGGGCCTCCGGGCTGGTTTGCCTGGTGGCGGGGGTGGGGAGCGCTGTCTGTCGTGCTGAATACGCCTCAGTCTCAGCCAGGCACTGTGCGATCCAGTCCGACCTCCAGAGACAGGTCGGGGAGGCCTCCGGCCCATCCAAGAGCCATCCAGGCATGTACCGTATTGTGCCGTGTGTAATGCACACCCATGTTTTTGTGCGCATTGCACATGGATTATTACACCTGTGGTATGTACTCATTATACCCGTGTATAATGTGCATCCTTATTTTTCCCTCAAAGATTTGGGTAAGAAGAGTGTGCATTACACACGGCAAAATGTGGCTAGGTGGGCTTTGTGGTTGTTTCCGTCAGTCAGCTTCAGCGGTGTTTCACCGGTGTCCTCAGAGGGCCAGGTTTCATTGCCCTTACCCTAGAAGTGCTAGGGGGAGAGGGGGCGGGGCCAAGGTGGGGCTCCATGTTGTCCCTGCGGTGGCCGCTGGCCCCCCAGCCGGGACTACATGGGGAGGGAGTTTCTCAGGGTCCTCCCCCCACCCTTTCCCATCCTCCAGCGAGCACCAGCTCAGCCGTGGACACGAGCTGGGTGCAGAGTGACTTCCCCTCGTATCTGTGGCTCCTAGAAGTCCTGTATTGCCACGGTAGCCCATACTCCGCCTCTAGCAATTGGGTAAGTATGTCAGCTTACGTTTTTCTACCAGAGTCCACGGGCACCCAGCCCAGGCGAGCGAGCTCCAGCCCTGTCCCCCCTTGGAGGCGCCTGTGTTTCCCGGGAGTCCAGCGCCCCCGGCTGCCTTCTGGAGTGAGGGGATGCTGCAGGTCACCCGGCGTGCTTGCTGGTTGCGGCCGTAGGACTGGGAGTGGCGTCCCTCCAGCCATCTACATCGGAAGCCACCTGGCTTCTTTCAAAAATAAACGTGAGCCGGTAAAAGTGTTCTCTCTAAAGGATGAGTTCATAACAGGAAGGGAGCCGACCTAGGCCAGGTGGTAGGTGAAACGGTGAAAATGGGGAGACGACGGGGCCAGTGTGATCTGGGGAACCCTTGGGTTATTGACAAGGGCCTTGGGGCCAGCGTCCCACATCACAGGGTCCACGTGACCTCGAGTCCACGTGACCTTGCCCTCGGTGAGTCTCAGTTTCTCTTCTCCCTTTCATGCCACGGGGCTCCTGTGTGAGCTGCTGCGGAGGAGGAGCAAAAGCACGGACACGTGGGACGCGTGTGGCGTGGGGTTCAGCTCACGGCACGTGCTCAGCACGTGCTGGTGGGGGTCCGTTTTCAAGGACCGGCTCTGAAGACCAGTGCTGCAGTGTGGGGCCAGTCCAGATGCACACAAATGGGAAACGAGCGGGAGTTTTTATGTACGATTCCAGTGTCTCCTGGACTCTGGCCGGTGTGTGTGTGTGCGAGTGTGGGGATCTGATGCGGTTCTTCACTCCTGAGTAGCTCCTGCCACTGCCTCCGCCCGTGGAAGCGTACCCTAGGGCGGAAGAAGACGTGTAGACGGGAAATATTTACAGAGAGAGGAGCGAGTGGGAGTGCTCAGCCCAGTACTGGGCACGGAGAACGTTCCCAGAAACATCGGCAAAACAATAACAAAGGGAGTCTGCAGATGGATAGAGGGTGGGGCTGGGGATCGAGCCCCCCCCACCCTTTGCCTCACCTTTGTCAGCCAAGTGTCTGGCTGGTTGACCTTGGCCAAGACCCTTCTCTGAGCTTCCGTTTCTCCTCAGCGAGAGGGCAGTGGTCTTGCCACCCTTGCTCACCTCCTGTAATGGGTACGACGTTGAGGCCCAGCCACGTCCGTGACCCCCGAAACTCCACAAACCCAGAGGGCACGCGTGTTCAACATGATCGCTCAGCTCCGCGCAGAGGGGCTGCAGGCTGCCTGGAAAGGGGGCCCGGGGGTCTTCACCGTTACAGCCTCTGAAACAGTGAAGGGCAAGTCCGGCAGCCGGCGACCCATGCTTCTGGAAGTTTCCTCTCCCGAGGAGGCATTCCGGTCGCCGTGACAGCCTGGCACGTCTCCTGACACAGCACCTCCGATGGGAGGAGTGTCAGCCGCTGTCGAGGCCCCGGCGTGTCTGGCTGATTCACCCGGATCCGTGAAACAGTGTCTCCAGCCCGTCCTTTGATCTCAGCTTGCAGCAAGTCAGCCCAGACACCCGCGGGAGCCCGAGGGAGACCCTTCACCAGGTGTGTCCCCGCAGACCTCCCCGGGTGCTCTGGGCCGGGCCTCCGCTCGCTCGTGGCTTCCTGGCCTCATCCGCCAGGAGGGGGAGATGAAAGGTTCCCGGAGGCTGGATGCGCCCGGTGAATGGCCACCCCCACCCAGCTCAACCCACATCCGTCCGCAGCAGGAATTTCTAACCCAGCTTCTGTGCCTGCAGGACTTCCCTCAGCCGGCCACACCCTCCTCCCCCGGGCCCCGCCCCCGGCCCCGCCCCCGGGTCCCCGAGGGATGCACTGCCCCTCCAGTCGGCAGGAGAACCGGTGGGAAGGCAGGCTCCGTCGCTGGAGACCGAGCACTGTGGCAGATGGGGGGCTGGCCCTGGAGCCCCTCTGCCTGGGTGTGAATCCCAGCTCCAGAGCAGACCAACTATGGAGGCCAGCCCCTGCCTCAGTTTCCCCGTTTATAAATGTCGATGGTACCTAGGCCAGGCTCACACCAGAGAAACAGAACCCGTAGGGACATGGGATGAGCCGCCTTTTAAGGAATCAGTCAGGGGTTGGGGACCCTGGCTAGGGCAGGCCAGGCCAGCGGGCCGGGGACATTCGGACAGGAGCCGAGGCTGCTGTCGCCGGTGGAACTCCTGCTGCTTTGGGGGAGCTTCAGTTTGCCTTTCAGCAGATTGGATGGGGGGCCCCCAAACAACTGAGGTTCACCTGTATTTCGAGTCCCCTGTGGACTCTAACCTGTCCACAAAAGGCCTCCGCAGCAATGCCCCGGTCAGTACTGGCAACTCGGTCCCGCAGCCCAGTCCGTGGACCGTGGTGGCCAGCCACCCCTGCCGGTGCAGGACCCACGTGAGGCGTGGCCGAGGGGTGGCACCTTCCACTGGTCAGGGCGGGGCCTGGCCCGGAGCACGTGCTGCGTACACAGGAGCAGCTGTGACTGCTGAGAGTGTCAGGGAGAGAGCACTGGCCTGGCACGTAGCACGGGCTGAGTTTCTGCCACCAGTCGGTGTTGTTAGGTTGGGATGCGATAGTGGCCTCTGGGCAACAAGTAACCGCACACTCACACACATAGTTGATGACAAACGGTGGCTTTGGAGGGTGGAGGGAGAGGGCCCACAGAGCCTGGGGGCGTGGGGGAGGCTTCCGTGGGAATGTGGGTTTGGAGCTGAAGTTTGCAGGGTGAGTGGGGGTCCGAGGGCATGGGGGGCAGGGCCACAGAGGCACAGCTCTCGACAGGAGGACAGCAGAGGGTCCAGCTGCCAGCTGCTGGGTCCCAGCCACGACACGTGTATCCTGTCCCCTCGGTGTGTCCTCGGTTGCTTTGATTTTGTGTCTGTGGTTCCTTGTCCTCTTAGGCTGAAAACAATTAAGATAATTGCTGATTGGCTCTGTCTATTGCAAAACACCAATGTTATCACTAACAATGTTATTAATCCTAAACGCCCCGCAGGGCTTCTTGGCGGTATTTTTCATCCCGCGAGGAATGCACGTCCACACTGGGGGATTCTAAAATCATCTGAAATGGTTCTTCTCTGATCAGGTAAGCCAGGAGTAGAGAACCCTTTCTTAAAGCCCCACAGCTCAGTACAATGGAGCCGCCCTCCCGCAACCGCCCCGCCGAAAGAAATGAGGAAGACAAAGTTGTCTGGGGTGCCGGGCCGGCCCCTCCTTGGGCACCCCCACAGCAGGGCCCATCCCTCCCCGATTTCCCACAGCAGCCGAAGCGATCTTTTCCTCTAAACTGAAATGCAATATCACCCAGAAACGGGCTTCAGGGAGTCATCCGACAGTGTGCCACTGTGGGCCCTCGGCCAGGCCGGTCGGCCACCTCCCTGCGTGCGGGTCTCAGCACCTGCCCCTTCCTCGCCCCCCCCCCCCCGCCCCGAGAGAACGGCCGCCCGGACATCCAGCACTCTCCGGCTTCATCCTGCCCGCGTTGGGGTGTCCCTTCAAGGGAGTAATCTAGTTTGTCCCCGTTTGCGTTTGGCACCTTTTCACGGCGCTTCAGAAGCGAGACTCCAGCAAGCTGTTGCCTGTGGGCGTATTTCTTTTATTGCTCCGGGCAGAGGATTGTCGACGAATACGCTGTAATTTACTTATCCGTTTTGCCTGATGGATGTTTGCGTTGTTTCCATCTGGGGCCACTGCACACGACACACACAGACACACACACACACACACACACACGTGCACGCACACACACGCGCCGTCTGGATGGGTCCCTGTGGGGCGGCAGGCGCGCTCCCGGGCCGAGGCGAGGGGGCGGTTCTCTGTGCAGTCCGCTGAATGGTCTCCCTGCTCCGGGTGGGGAGCCCGCGCTCCCCGCCCCCCAAATACTCGCTGTCGTCTGGCAGTCCCGTGTTTGTTTTCGTCTGCCATTCTCACCGGGTGGGTGGAGAGGATCTCGCTGTGCTTCCAATTTGCATCTCCCTGATGGCTAATTAGGTTGAGTCTCTTTTCACGAGCTTTTAACACGTCCCCCCGGTGCTTCCTGCAAACTGGTAGCGAGTGCTCGGCTCCAGAAGTTGGAGATGAGTCACGCCAGGGCCTCTGAGCGGGGTGTTTCAGAGGCAGTGTCGGGCGCTCCCCACGTGGCGCCACCGCGTGTGCCTCCGTGTTTTCTGGTGTTGTCATCGATTGACCACGGGCTGCAGGTGTGGTCAGCTGGAGGTGCCCCCCGACAGGTGCCCCATCAGCCTCTCACGGAACGGTTTCATCAGCCAATGATGGGCCTGTTATAGCCATAGGGTTGCAAAATGGGGAGACTCAAATTGTATTGATGTATTAGCTGGAATTCTATGAAAAGCATTTCCTCGTTATTTGCGTCCCCCCCCCCAAATCGCGTTGGTACAGGAAGGGCAGGATAAACGCTGAGGTCTGTTTGTCTGCCAGTTTTTGGGAAGATGTGGTAGGTCCCTAGCAACCTGCGAAGGGGACCAATGAGTTGGGTTGTTTTTTTTTTTTTAATTCAGGAATTATGATGAACTCATGGATTTTAACTGGTAATAGTTGATGAATTTTTATTAAGTATCGTGATTACTTTGGTTTACATTGTCCAGTGGGGGCCTCTCCAAGTCGTTTTGCATCCTTCTGACACCCCCTGCCCGTCTCCTGGGGTCTTTGCCGGCCGAGGGAGCCTTGCGCTCTAGGGTGATGAGGGGTGCCGGCCCATCTTGGGTGCCTCTTATGCCAGACTCAGGAGCAGACGGGTCTCATCAGCGGGCGTCAGGGACCCCGGTACGGGCGGCGTGGCGGCTCAGTGCTCCCCAACCCACCGCCTTTCTCGGCTGTTTCCGCGGGCGGGGCTGGGCAGCAGAGCCTAGAGCGAGCGGCCGTGGGGAATGGCTTCATTTCGAATGTAGATGACAGGGTTTTCACTTAATTACTTTGATTTTCTATTTGTAGTTTTCTCTTAGGGGAGCGGTAATTAAGGGAACGGCTTATTGGCGTTACATGTATGTACGTGTTGTTTTTCCAAAACACCACCACCAATACCACGACGAACACTGGGATTATGCCTAAAATCTGTAAAACTTATTTGTAGTTCTTTCCGTCCCACCAGGGTGTGTATCCGAAGAGTAAATGTTCTCAGCTTTGCTGGGCACACGGTGCCCAGTCTCCGGGGCAGCTCCTGAGTTCTGCCCTCGGGCTCCGAGGCCGCCGCACAGACGGGGTGCGAGCGCCGGCCTGGCTGCGTTCCGGAGAGAACCGTTTACACGGACGGGCAGGCACAGTCAGACAGGGTCTGTGTGCGGCGGTAGCTCGCGGGCCCTGGACTCCAACCACCCACTTAATGAATAGGCTCCTGTACTTCCCTTTGTTTGCAGTTATTTTCATTTAACCTGTTTGCTTTTTCATTTCAGTTTTTCTTTGTCATATATTTATGGACACAATGTTGTCGTTTTAAAGCCAAAACTTTGCTACATCTGGAAAACTCGAGCTTCTGTCCGTCTCTTCCAGCGGCATCCCTGGGCTTTGCTGAGTGGGGAGACCCCTTTGGGCCTGGTCAGGCTCAGCCGTGGGCGGCCCCTCCAGACAGCACCCCTCCCTCTTTTTGCTCTGGAAGGCGGTCCTGGCGCTTACTACTGATTCCTGCGTCCCCCTCTGGTGCCTGTGACAGATGCCCATCTCCAACCGGCTTAAGCAATCGACCAGCAATACACTGGCTCATGGCACTGGGGTGCTTAGGTCAGAATGGCTTCCGACCAGGTTGCACCTAGGCCCACACTGGCCTGTGTGGTGTTTGGTGTAAATTTGAAGAAGGCGCCCCCTCTGGGCGGACATAGCGCTGCAGGCCCCCGCCTCATGACCAGCTCATACCTTTGAGCGAACTGGAAAGCAGGGACCCTCCAGGCATGTGGCTGGGCGAGCGTTTGGTCCCTGCTGCCCATCAGCTGGGAGACCTGGTCCGCAGCCAGCGTGGCGGTGTGTTGTGACTTCAGTGGGTTGTCGGGTCCTGCATTCCTCCAGAGCAGCCTGATTCTCAGAAGGTGCTCCCTGTGGGTGTCGGCAATGGTTTTCATCCCTCCAGTTCTTCAGCCCCTGGAAGAGATGGGGACTGACCGGAGCGGGGACTGATGGGCGAGGGAGGGACCCGGCGGGGGCAGGGCCCTTCCCTGGAGGTGGACAGGGTGGGTGGGGTTGCTGCCCTCACCGCACATGAACCTCTTGGACTGAGAACCTTCAAAGCAAAATTGAGGGGCCGTTGCCAGACCCTACCCACTGGGGCGAGTGGGGGGTGGTCCTACCACTCACCACCGACCAGGCAAATAATCTCCAAAGACGAAGTTCAGTGGAAAAAGGAAGGAATCTTTTATTTAACAGCAAGTTCCTGCCTAAAATACCTGGGTGAGAAAGTCAGAGAGTATGACATCAAAAAGAGTCCCGTGAGAAGTGCCACACAGGTTCGAGAGCTGAAAATAACACAAGAACAAAATGTGTTCACAGAGCTAATGTCGCCCAGGTCTTAGGAAATAAAAGCCAGCTTCTGCCTCGAGGCCCTTTCCCTCTACGAGGCCCAAAGAAAAACCACCCTGTGACCCTCCGCCAGCTCAGTTCAAGGTTGTGCCAGGAGCCTCCCTCCCCACCCCCCAGAGCTACCATGAGCCTAGGTGGCCCAGCGGGTCTCCAGGGGCTGTCCAACTCCCGGTGTCTCTCCGAGTCTGTGCCCCAGGCCACTGCTCCCAGCCCCACACTGGCCGCTGTCAGCAGGCCTGTTGGTGACCCTTGACATGCCCCGGCCCGCAGTTGGGGGGAGGTTAGACAGGGTGGGAAGAACCAAGTGTCCTTTTTGCTCTCTGGCGAGCTGCGTTTCAAAACTCTCCTCCCAGAATCCCATGCGTGCCGAAAGTCGGTGGGCGTGGCCAGCCTTCCAACCGCTGAGGCCGCAGTGGACCCCGTCTGCCTCCGCCCCTCCTCCAGCCGCGCGTTTAGCGAGGGGGCGAAGTCTCCAGTGCAGCGTGCACAGCTCAAGCCCCTCCCTACTTCCGGGGGCGTGTCCCCCCGTTTCTGGGGGTGTGTCCCCTGTTACAGGGCTACTCTTAGAAAAGGGGTCGAGTCATTCTGGGCAGGAAAGTCGGCCGGGTGTCCTGTGTTTTTCCCTTGCACCCCACGGCGTCCCCTCCCTCCCAGTTACGCACTACTGTTTGCTGTGTTCTGCTTTCCTGCGAGGAAACCCGCTCCCCGCCACGCTCCTCCCTGAGCAGCCAGCCCCCCGAGTCGTGGCCAAGCACCAGGCGCACCCCCCCCCCCCCCGCGGTGCGCGGAGTGGGCATCCATTTTACCAGCAGCCCCCGTCTTTGATCTAGAAGGAATTACCCAGTGGCGAGGCATTATGGTTTTCTTTTATAACCAGCCCCTTTTAAAAAAAATTAATTTCAGTTCAACTTGGAAGGGAGGGGAGAGAAAGGACAGTTGTGCCACGTTTCTTGAAAAGTTATGAAAGCAAAAGCAAGGAGTCATTTTTCAGAACTTGGCTTCTGCCCGTGAGGAATCATCCGTCTTCATCTCTCCGGCGTCTCACAGCTGAGCGGGGAGCCCGAGGAGGCGCAGAGCGAGCTTGGCTCCCGACAGACGCGCCCCCGCTCTCCTCTCCTGTGTGCGGGGAGGGGGCTTGCAATCGGGGAGGGAGCTGGCGTGCGGGGTGGGGGGGTTGTCACCATGAGGCTGATGCCTCTCCCCTTCGGGGAGGGAGGGCCCTTCCCGCGCCCACCCGCTCCTGAGCGCCCCTGTGTTCCCTCCTCCACCCTTATTTTCATTCGAATCAGTGGTTGTGTCGGGGCGCGCGCCTGAACACCGACGCAGGGAGTTTTCAAACTGTAATTTATCATGGATGAAGGCTTTATCTCAGGCTTGGCGCTCACGACATTGGGCTTCTCATTTCCACCCCAGGACCAGCTCCCCGTGGAGCAGGGCCAGCCTCGCCTAACCTTTCTCTGGGTTTCATCTCCTGGAAAATAGACTTAATATCCACCCTGCTCTCGGTGACGCGGGGATTAGTCACTGCTGTCGGAGCGCCAACCTCATACCTTCGCCGGCAGACAGCAATCCCACCAGCAGCCCCCAAATTACAGCCGATAGAATAGCGGCTGATGAGCAGTATTTATGATCAAGGCTTTCATTGTGAGACCGCAAACTAATACTCATGAGGTCGCCCTTAATTCATAAATCCAAGAAGCTGTCATAGTCATGGCGGCGCGCGGGGTTCAGAGCGGAGGGCCACTCGGAAAAAATCCCCACCCACCCCGCGCCCGCCTCCCCCGGAGGCTGGCCAGGCGGTCACAATGGAAATTAGAAGGTCACAATGGGATGTGGCTTTATCCTTTTCAATTTCGGGCTGTGATTAATCTCTTCTGGTGTTATTTCATTTGAAGGGATGATCTAAAACCGGCCCCGGACAAAATCAACTCAGTGCCAAAGGGTGGGGGGAAGGGGGGGACGTTCCCGCTCGCAGGGAAGCAATGGCGTCCATACGCGGTGGTGACCAGGGGGTGGTGGGGGGAGAGAGGCTCGAGGCGACCAAGGACGCGGAGAGGCCCGGGCCTTAATTTATGACTTAGGACCCGAGAGCTCCTCCTTCTCGAGAGCCGGTGATTCACGGCCTCCCTCAGGGTCTGACTCCATCAACACCAGGCCCGGCAGAGGGGGCTGCCGAAAAGGTGGCTGCTTTTCTACAGCCTGCGGCCCCCACTGGGGCTCCGCGCCGGCGGGCGACCCGGGGGAGACGGTCTGCAGTGAACTTGGGGGTCTCTCTGCACTGCAGGGGCTCTGCCCCTCTGAGTTGTCACCAGTCCGCAAGAAAGGCCCGGCCACAGGCAGGGAGGGGGCTGTGGTGGGGATGGCCCGTCCTCCAGGGCAGGGTGGCCAGAAGGCCGTGCTGCGGGGTTGCTCGGTGCTGTGGGGGTCGTCCTACTCACTGTAAGATGCCCCCCACCCCCAGTTCCCCGGGTGCGAGGGAGCAGGCCCCCCCCCCGCCCGGCAGCGCCCGAAGGAGGAGAGCTTCGGTGCACTGTGCTGTAAGCCCTTGGTCCGGAGCCCCAGGCCGGCCCCATCATCTCAGACAAATTAAAACACACCCACACTTTACTTTAACTATAATTTATTTGCGGTAAAAACCTTTGAAAGGAGTTTAATGATTTTTGCTTCTTAAATTACCTGGCGGAGGGGTCATCCATCACAGTCACAATTACCTGTGACTTCCCCCACAGCCAATCGCATCCTTAGGAACCCTCACCACCGTTTTTCGAAGAGGTAATGAAGTTTTTACGGCTCTTTCGTCACGAAGGCCGCATCCGCGAGAGGCCGGGAGCCCTCGGTGCGGCATTTGGCAGGCGCCTAATGAAGCATTTATTAATTGGGAATGTGCCGCTTTCCTGCTGAATTTTGAAGCCCATCACTTTCCTGTGTGTTGCACATTCTCTCGTTGGCCCCCCAGAAGCAGCCCAGGGCCCCCCATGCACCCCGACCCCACAGGTGAGGAGGACGCAGCAGGCTGTGGGGGCATCTCCTGGTGGTTGGGGTCCCTCCCAGTCTTCCCTCCCTTCACGTTCACGGTGGCAAACATTATTAAGGTGAAACATCTGGAGATCCGCACGTGCAAATCTCGGACCTCAAACGTGGGCCTTCATTCCTCATTTCTTGATTAATGTATGGGACGTCAGCTCTCTGATCAGCCCCACGCTTTAATCACGGGGAAACTCTGACCAGCGGCCGGTGTACCCGCCTCTGTTACGCCAAATGAGACCTAGTTGCGGGGACACGGACCAGTGGGACAAACAATGAGAAATTAGGCATAATTGGGCAGCGTTTCTTGAAGAATTGTAACACCAAGGCCCAAATGGGATTGGCCAGCATTTTACTGTGTTTTTCACAAAAAGGGACCTCACAATTATTAATAGTGCGCAAGTCACACTCCCTATGGCTCTCAGCCGGGGGTGGGGGGGGGGGACACACAATTTCCTCCCTCCCAAGGCGAGGGGGCGGGCGTGTCGGCTCAGAGCTGTAGGTGATGTTTAAAGACCTCAAAAGGGGACAGGACAATGAAAAACGGTCACACGTAGCTTTTGGGCTGACGTTATCGGCGCCTGGGGAACCAGCAGTGCTGTTTGGCTGGGTGAGAAGCCTCAGGAAGCTCCGGCCACCCCATGGAGGGGACTTAGGGATGCAAAGCTGCTCTAAGTCCTCACCAGCCCGGCTCAGGGCTGACAGAGAGCTTTGGGTGATGGAGTGCTCGGGGTTTCGTCCGTGCGTGCCCAGGACGGGGGATTATACCTGCCCGCCTCCAGCCCCCCCTCCCCACCCCGGTGGAGGGCGGCTGCTTATAGCAAACGTGGCTGCTGCGAGCTTTCACCTTGGGAGCCACCGATTGCTCTAAGGGCGCGTCCCAGAAGCTCCCATTTGTTTTCGACGGCTTTAACCCGGAGACGAAGGAAATCCCCCCAGGTGCTCTGTTCGGGGTTGTTTGTGTGGAAGGGATTTGAGAGAGCAACTTTCATAAATCAGAGGCGCGGAGTGTAGCCGTCTTTCTGGGGGAACCGTCTGGATATTGGTTTTCCCCGCATGATCGCAGCTCGAGTGTGCTGGGGGCGGATGACACGCAGGGGCACCGCCGAGCACTCCCTGGGTCCTGTTCGAGTTAACGCCAGCAACAACCCTGGCCCCGGGGGGGGGGGGGGGGGGGGCTCCGTGGGTTGGGCGGCATCCTGCAAAGTGAAAGGCGGCCGGTTCGATTCCCGGTCAGGACACAGGCCTGGGTTGCGGGTTTGGTCCCCCGTTGGGATGCGTGTGAGAAGCAACGCATTGATGTTTCTCTCCCTGTCTTCCTCCCTTCCCCTCTCTCCAAAAATGAACAAGATCTTTAAAAAAAAGTCCCCCACAACAACAAGTTAGACTCCATTCTTAGGCCTGTCCTGTGGGCCTGTGCCTTCCGGCAAGGTCACAGCCACCCCCCAGCCCCCCCCCCAGCCAAGGTGGCCCTCACTGCAGGTGACTCAGTGTGGCCGGTCCCCACGGAGAGGAGCTGCATGTGTGAAGTGCACCCCAGATTTCAGACATAGGGCCAAAAAAAGAAAAGTGAGTTATTTCATGAATAACTTTCTCTCTGTATTACATGCTGCAACAACACCATTTGGACATACTAGGTTTCATGAAATTATTATTAAGTTATCTTTTCACTTTGTACTTTGTCTTTGCTGTTTAAAATACCGGCTGCTGGGTAACAAAAACCAAATTACTGACGCGGCTCGTATTTTGTCCCTGCGGCGTGGCGCCGGTCTGGAGGGGGAGCCACAGAGACGTTCGGTAACTGGCCCAAGGTTGCACAGCACTCCAGTGGCGGGGCCTTCCAGATGCGCCCAGCAGGACCCCCAGGTGGGAACAGCTGCATGGGTCTCCTCTACTCCATCGGCCCTCCGTCCCTGCAGACCTGGCTGGACTCGGAAGCCCCCTGGCCTCAGTTTCCCCAGCCGAGGCCCCAGGGGGCTGCTGTTGGCGGTGTTTCCGGAGAACAACGTTCTCAGCTTTGTGCTCCGGCAGCAGTGGAGCACTGTGAGGAGGGGAGCATCCGTCTCTCTTTTAATGCTTATTTAATTATATTTAATTAGGAATCGTGTCATGTTTTAGCCTGCAATTGCTCTCCTGGGGCTGTCTGCTGTGGAGACTTATTTGAAAAATCCAAACTTTATTCTCTGCCGTCCATCCGCACGGCTACGGGGCCCGGCAGGGTGATCTCATCTGGCCTTCGGACTCGGACGGGAGGGTGGCCAGACCCCCTCATCAAGGCACTTGTCCGAAAGTCCCTACTGAGTGTCCACCTTGCTGAGCCCCACGCCGGGCCCCCGGGGTCACCTGTGCTCTGGAACCATCTGTGTCCTTGTTGCCAGGGGACCCCGAAGTCCACGCTTGCCCCCACTGGTGCAGCGGGGGCCTGCCAGTGGCTAGCCGCAGTTTTCAACGTCCAGGCCTCTCGGGCCACCTGTTTCCCGGGGCACCTTCAAGAAAGCCTGGTCTCCTCTGGCTGGGTGGGCGGGACCCTTCCAGGGCTGGGCCGGCACAGAGAGGGGGCCAGCCTTTCAGCGCTACCTACGCTCAGGCTCCTTGGTGGGAAATCGGGGCAGGATTCGAAAGCGGGGTGGGCAGCAGCCACACCCTCCCCCACTGGACCTGGGAGCTGTCCTCGCTGTGTGTGGCTGGCTCCTCCCCACCCACCCTGACCCGGGGCGGCACGGGCGGGGGCCGGCCCTCCTCCGGCTCGCCTGCTGCGCCCCCTCTTCGGGCGGCTAATCAGTGCGGTTGATTAGCTGAAGCACACCGCGGCGAGGTGGAGGACATTGGCTGCCGGCCCGCCGCCGCTGCTGCTCCTGGCGGGGTGACTCGAGGCCAGCCCCCCCACCACCCCGCCGAGCCTCAGATCCCTCATCTGCAAAATGAGACTCATCATATCTGCCCTGCCTCCCTCCCCCGAGTTGTTGAGAGGTTCCAACAATGGATGAGCCAGGGATAGGAAGATGTGGGTAAACAGGAGAGCGGCATTTAAATGCACGCTGTTACCATAATTGCTTTGTATTGTCTGTGTACACCTCCTCTCCCCAGTCAGAGCATCCGCCGCCGCATCCCACCCCCTTTGATGTTCCCGGCACAGCCGGGGTGCTGTTGAGCATATGGCTGGTGCTCAGTAAATATTTCCTGAATGGAATTGAATCTCAGATCGGTTCCAAATCACCCCCAAGACTGGGCTGGGCGAGGCCCAGAGGTTTTCTCAAGGAGAGATCAGAGTAGGGGAGGCTGCCCCGCAGGCTGCTGGGAGTATCTCCGGAATGAATGAACCCGTGAATGAATGAATCGTGGGTGAATGAATGCCGGGTGGCGCCGGCTGTCCTCTCCCAGCCACCTGCTGTCGACAGGAGCCACGAAGTCAGCCGCCTCCCGACATCTCCCCGTGTCCCCGGGACACGCTTCCCCGCAGCGTGCCTCGCTCTCGTTCGGATTTCTATTAAGTAGTCAAACACAATATCAAATTGCCCACAAAGAGATCATTCCCGGATTAATTAATCTCCCCTTTATGTAGAGAGAGAGAGAGAGAGAGGCATAACCGAGAGCGCAAGATAAGAAAAGAAAATGAAATTAATCTTATACTTCCTATGGCCGCCTGTTAATTTCAAGGTTTCCTGCGTCTGGGCGCCCGCGCCGCGGCAGCCCCATTTCTCGATCGCGCAGTGCTTAAATGAAACGTCGTATTAATCATTTCCTGGAAAATGCTGTGCAGCCAAAAAGCGGGGGGGGGGGGGGGGGCGGGGGGGGGGCGGGGGGGGGGGGGAGAAAGGCATTCAGGAGCCGCAGTGAGTTCATGCTCATAGTGATGCCCACCTTATCACCAGGTACGGCCAATACATCACACGGATAAGCCAAATTTGTACACTGTCTCTCGCCACCATCGATATATCCAGGGACCCTAAACTGCCAGGTTAATTCTGCCCTGACACCAACCTCTCTGTGCATGAGAGATGGGGGGGGGGGGGCGGGAAGGGAGGGGGGGAGATAGCCAGGCAATAAAACTGGGAGAAGTTTCACAGAAGCAGCGGAACCCTGCCCACCCCCAGGCTGACGTGCTTTTAATTCCGAGGTGACCCTGCGGCGACGCGGCAGGCCTGACAGCCGGCAGAGGGACGCGGCCCCGGGGCTGAGCTGGATGGCAACCGTCTCTTTGTCCTGCCAAGCCTGCATTCGCACAATTTCCAAAATGTCCATTAACCCCACGGGCCATCCCAGCTGGCCCCTGGCCCCGCCGAGCGGGTGTGAGCATCGTGATTAACCAGCGCGTGCTGGCACCGAGGTTCCTCCGCGCCTCTCCACCGAGGCTGCATTAGCTCCTGGCAGGGCCGCCCAGAAATTAATTCACAGACAACTGAGCATCATTACCCGTGACCTGCCCCGGTGGGTCTGGGGATGGAAATAAGCTCTTTGCAGACGCTTTATCATCCAGAGGCCGCAGTGCCGCGTGCGTCTCTGGCGCGTGCTGTGGCTATCACCCGTCTCTGGAGTTGCTGGGACCCCTCCCTCTGCAGAGCCAGGCTCCCCCAGCGCCGTCAGCGGGGTGCCTTCCCGTCTTCAGCCCACCCTTGAATCTCCCCCTTGAAGTCGCTGGCAGAGCGAGGGGGTTGATTTCAGCCCAACGACCGGGTGGGTGTTTTCATTATTTTTTTTCAAGCACTGAACTCTTTCCCCCTGAACACTGGGCTCCGGAGGCTGCTGTCCGAAGTGAGGTCCTGCCTGGAAGACGGTCGTCGCCAGCCGGCCAGGAGCCGTTGCTGGTTTGGTACGATGTGGGGTGCTCACAGGAGCTCCCCAGAGGGAAACGCCGGGGCCAGCCCAAGCCATGCGTGCGGGGAAAGGTGTCACGAGCAGTGGGAGGCAGGGAGCCTGCGGGGGGCACCCCCTGGCCCCCCAAAAGGGTGCTCTCTACAGCCCCACCGTGAGCCCCTCCTCCTCTCCCGCCTGTCTGTGTGTGCTCTTCACACCCCCCCTCCCACCTGGCTCCTCCCAGCGTGCCCCCGCCCACTGTTCCCAGACCCCGGTGGTCCCCTGATTCTAACGCCAACGCTCACCTCCCTTCTGACCCCTGACCTGCTCATGGGTGTCCTGTCAGACATCCCCCACAGTGTGTGTTTCACTCCCTCGTCCCCACGACGTCTCCTGTCTGAGTTTTAAAGCCTCGTTCCGGTCACTTCTGTGGACCCCTCCTCTCCCCCCTGACTGCCGCCCCCTGCGGACCGGGTGGGTGTCTGGTCACCACGCTCGTCACCCAGGTCTGGCTCCGAGGCTTCAAGGAGCCCTGCGAACGCCAGGGCGCGGCCCGCTCCTGCGCGTCCGCATTTCCCCGCAAGGGTGTGGCACACAGTAGGTCTGCCTAAATATGTATTCAACGAGCGCACACGCATTCCGATCCGGGAGACGGGCAGGCGGGTCAGCAGGGGGTGCGATACACTGAAGGCTGAGACACGGCTTCCAGGTCAGCTCCGTCTTGTCTGCTGCCTTGCCAGTGGTTCAACCAAAGGATGACTTTAAAAAAAAAATATTGAAAAGACCCTCAGCACGCATTGAGGACTGCATCAGCAGGTCAGTCACCTTGGGAATGTGTCAGTGGTGGTTGACCAAGCAAGCATCTCAGCCTCTGCCGAGCTCCGCGTCAGGGGCTCTGAGCATGGTGGCAGGTTCTGCCCTGACCTTGCTGGAGGTGAGGGCCGGGAGGTCAAGTCCCAGCTACCACGGCACAGGCAGGAGACAGAGGTCCGTGTAGGTGACTGCGTTCCCGTGGGTGGGCTGGAGCCCCCGCCCGTCTCCGGGCCTCTGAAAAGGTTGTGGGGTATGGGGGAACCCATGAGGACCCATTGTGGAAGCAGCACGTTCTTTGGTTTTGCCCCAGAGCACAGAGTGTCCCACCCGTCCGTGTCTCCCGTTCAGTCTCCAGGGCGGTCGGTAATGCACATCGGAGGGACGTCGGTGTGGGGGCTGATGCAGGAACTTCACGGCAGAGAGAAGCCAACCAACGGACCTGGTCTGGCGGGGGTGCAGCCCGAGTGTGGCTGGCCGAGCCCCGAGTGCTAAGGAGCGTGGCGCGGCGTGTCTGCGGCACGCACAGAGCAGAAGGATCAGCTCTCCGTGGAAGGCCCCCGGGGGCCGTGGCAAACAGCAGCCCAAGCGCGCCGCGCCCACCTCCCTGTTCGGGAAGGGACAGCGCAGAGAGGCGGCCCTGTGACGCCATTCCTCCCCCCAGAAACACAGATGCCGCCCCCCTCGCTGTGTCTGAGAAAGCGGTAGATACGAAAATTGGATTTCGTTGGAACTGGATTTGAGCTGCCAGTGGTGGTTTTTAATCAAGTGCCTCAGAGCAGCCGGTCTGTGAAAAGCTGCTACTCAAAAGGAAGTTCATATGATCTCGGGAAGCGGCTCACCCCGGCAGGGTGGTCTCTGTTTGCTTAGGGTCGTCCCGCCATCCCAGGGGAGCCGGGGCTCGGGGACCTGGGGGGGTGGGGGGGGCTTCCAGCAAGCTCAGGCCTTGGCCTGCTGGTGAGGCCGGGAAGTGGGTCATCAGCTCACACGTTTCCATCAGGCTTCTAGGCGGGGGTGGGGGCCGTGGGCTGGGTGGGCTCTGCTCCCGGGCCGATACTCTCCCAGTGCCGGGGCCTGGGGGTGGGGGTTTGTTCAGCCGGGGGCTGTGGAAACGGTGCTGGACCCTCGGTGACGGTCGTCCAGGTGGCTCACCTGGCTGTGCGGCCTCCTGCTCACACCTGTCCTCGTCCTCCTTCCTTGTTAAGCAGCTTTGTTGAGAGGGGGTCCCCGTCCCGTCCCGTTCGCCCATTTAAAGTGAAGGATTCGGTGGCTTTAATCCCTCCCAGACGAGCATGGCCGCCATCCTTGTCCGCGTGGGGACGTCGTTCCCCACGGCCATCCCCTCCTCTCTCCTCGTCCGCTCGAGCCCGACGCCACCCCGGGGTGCTGTCTGTCCCCCCAGACGCGCCTCCGCCGGACTCTCCGCACCGAGGGGCCCTGCAGTGTCGGCACTGCGGCGCCTGCTGCTCTGCCGCAGCCTCCGGGCCTCGGGGCTCGTCTCCGCCCGCAGCGGTCCTCCGTTCCCAGCGGTCCTCCGTTCCCTCCTGAGCGCCGCACTGCCCACCGGCTGACGCCCTGGGGCGACGCCTGGGCACCGTCACACGCCCTGCTGCCGCCGTCCTGGAGTGTCCGTGGGAGGGTGAGCAACGGCTTTCTTAGCTCTTTGGTCCCTAATCCCTCCTCCCCTGCCTTAGAGTCGTGGGGAGGGCTGACACCTAGTGCGTTTCACCCGGCAGAAGGAAAGGACTCCTTCCTTTCCCTGCTGGCCTCCCATTTTCTTTCCTTTCTTTTTTGTCTTTCTCTAGCTGGTTTATTTCACTTAGCATAATGTTCTCCAGGTCTATCCATGCTGTCGCAAAGTAAATTTTTCTTATTTTTTTAATGGCTGAGTAGTATTCTATTGTGTAAACGTCCCTTAGTTGTTTTACCCACTCATCTACTGACGGATACTTGGGCTGCTTCCATATCTTGGTGATTGTAAATAATGCTGCAATGAACACAGGGGTGCTTATGTTCTTTCAAATTAATGTTCTGAGTGCCTTTGGATACATTCCTGAAAGTGAGATGGCTGGGCCAAAAGATGAATACATTTTTAATTTCTTGGGGGCACTATTGGTGGGAAGGAGGATTGGTGCAGCCACTGTGGAAAGCAGTATGGAGATACCCCTAAGAAAGTAAAAATGGTCTCCTATTTTCCCACGAGACGCCTCGATTTTCATTTGTCTTGTCTGTAACAGTAATACAATTTGCTCGTGTCCGTCGAGCCTTTCCCGGGGCCAGACTCCTGCTCCGGCTTTCCTTGTAACGCTCCCGTCAGCCCCGGCGGCAAGACAGTCACGGCTCCATCGGCTGGATGAGGAAACCCAGGCCCCCCGAGGCTCGGTGGAGCATTCCTGGTCTCCCCTGAGTGCTTTAGGGCTCAAGGAGTGGGGTTCGCCCGGACTGGAATTGCCCAAGGCACCCCTTGGGCCTCACCTTACTGGCAAACTCTTGAGCAGATCTGAGGGACCTGGAGAGGCTGGGAGGCTGGTCTCCACGCCCCACACCCCACCCCCAAGTGTTCAGACCCCCTAGGGACGCAGAGGAGTGAACCCATGAGACCAGCAGGACGCCATGGCAATGGTGAGGGTGGGAGAGGTCAAGGCAGGTGCTCGAGGTCCCAGAGAGCTAGTACCGTGGAGCTCAGGGCGAACTCCCCAGGGTGGGTAGGAGGGCCCTCTGTACATCCTCTGATTAACTGTGCTCGGAGGAGGTAGGTACAAAATGTGGTGGGGTGCGGGGGCCAGGTGATTCATCCTCGCATAATCTGTTGGCCGCAGTCTTGCTGTGGCAGGAGGTTTGGCTGGACGGATCGATGGAACCTTAACAGAGCAGTGAGACCGTGCAGAGCCCAGGGCACCCCTGTCCCCCCGCCCCGCCACGTCCCGACAGCCTCACCCAGAGGGTGAGGGCACATCGGCAGGCGGACGGCCTCCCAGGCTGGCGTCTGCCCTGGTGGGCTGGGGGAGATGCTCTCGGAGACCCCGTGTGTCTGATGCAGGAAGCAGGAAGGACGGGAGGAGAGGAGAGGCAAAAAGGGAACAAGGGAGATGCCAGTAGCAATGTTTCTTTTTTGGGTCCCTTACAGTCAAGGCAAAGGGCTCTTCCCCCCTGTTTCACGTTCCCCTTTTCCCTCCACCCTCACCCTCACCGCAGTCCTGGGAGGCGGGCTGTTGCCGCTCCCTTTATTGGTGAGAAGGGCAGGGGCCCAGGAAGTGGAGCGCCTTGCCTGAAGCCACGTGGGTGATACGTGCTGGATCCAGGACCGGGAACCCCCAGCGTAGCCCTTGGTCAGGAGTGAAGTCAGAACCAGCGGTGCCCACAAGGGCCAGGTCCCTGGGGAGCCCGAAAGTGTGGGTGGTGCGGGGATTCCACAGAGGCCGTCTCGCCACACCGCTGGGCTGGAGGACAGTCTGGGCTGTGCACGCCGGGCTCTGGAAGCACAGAGAGAGCCCCCCGGATCCGCTGGGGGGCAGAGGAGGCTCTCCGGGAAGGGGGCTATCGAGGCTGGGTTTTGATGGATGCGCAGGAGTGCTTGAGCTCAATAAAGGGGAAGCTCACTCTGGGAATGGCGGCAGTGTATCAGGGCTCAGAGCCGGAACTGGGCACAGCGCATCCAGGAGCGACAGGCTGGCAGAGGAGCTGCTGCGCTAGGACGGGGACTGGAGGAGGGGCAAGCAAGCCGGAGGGGAAACTGGCAGCTGCCGCTTGCTCAGCCCCGCCTCCTCGGGCGGCCAGGCCCAGGTGCCGGGGCTCAGAGAACTGAAACTTGTCTTGAGCGTTTTTGTGCTTCGTGCCCACACCCCCTCCCAGAAGCTAAAAATGGGTTCTCCGAGGATGAGCACAGCCGCCGCAGAAGAGGGTTTTGCTGGTGAAGCTGTAACCGCCTCCCTCTGTCATTACCTAATTAAGGAAGGGGTGGGGGAACCCCCAAGACTTTGAAGTAGCGAGAGGGAATTTTGAAGGGGTTCCAGCCAGGTCTGATGACAGAGCAGCAGTCTCCAGATGTGACGCTGCTCGGTGGGCGGCAGGCGGGCTGGGGCGCATGGAGCGGCTTCGACGCCCAGACCACCAGGGCTGAGATATTGGCAGCCACGGACCCGAAGCCCGTGGCTTGGCACACGCTGCCTGCTCCAGGGGGGTGACAGCGGCTTCTGGGCCATTCCACCGCGAAGCCGTGTGCCTGTGCAGGGCGGTTTGGGGCGGGGCGCGAACCCCAGTGCGGGGTATGCTGCCCGGCGTCTCATCTGGGGTCTGACAAGGAGCATTTTCTGGTTGAGGATAAAAGAGAAGTTCTTTCTGGAATAAATCTTCGGGTCCACTAGCCCCGGGATCAGTCAGAAGGACGGAAAGAGGGAAGATCGGGTATCATGCCAGCGACTTCATCTGGGCCCGTGAGTAACCTCGATGCAGAGGTGGCGCCGTGTACAGGCAGAGCTTTGAGGGGTGACGGTAGCCCCACCTCGGAAATACCACCTCCCAGTGTGCCTGGAAACGCCACTTTGGGGCAGGTGCTACTTCAGAATGTCTTTGCTGAGCGCCTGCTATGCAAAGCACTGACCAGGGTGGCAGACGAGTGAGGGAGAATAATCCAGGTCTACTCATCACGAGAGTGTGGTTTCCAAGGGCAAAGCCATGGACAGGAAAATCAGATCGCTGCAGACCGGGGCGAATCTGTGAACGAGAGAAGGGAGCAGGTGCAGGTGGTCAGAGCGACCTTACTTTGGGGAGGGGACGGCTGAGGTGGCGGAAGGTGCCCAAAGGCAGGGAGAGTGGCCGGCGCCGAGGCCACCGGGGCATTTAAGAAGTTGGCAAAAAAACTAAAAATGGATCTGCCTTTTGACCCGGCAATCCCACTGCTGGGACTATATCCTAAGAATCCTGAAATACCCATTCAAAAGAACCTATGCACCCCAATGTTCATAGCAGCACAATTTACAATAGCCGAGTGCTGGAAGCAGCCTGATGCCCATCAGTCGATGAGTGGATGAAAAAGCTGGGGTAGAATAACTACACAGTGGAACACTACGCAGAAGAGAGAAAGAAGGACCTCCTACCCTTCATGACAACATGGATGGAGCTGGAGAGCATCGTGCTAAGTGAAGTAAGCCAGGTGGTGAAAGACAAATAACACATGATCTCACCTTTAACAGGAGCCTAATCAACAACACAAACAAGCAAGCAAAATATAACCAGAGACATGGAAATAAAGAACAAACTGACAGTAACCAGAGGGGAAGGGGGTGGGGGGCAGCGGGGGAAAGAAGGGGAAGGGTCACCAAGGAACGTGTATAAAGGGCCCGTGGACAAAGCTAAAGGAAGGAAGGACTGAGGGTGGGAGGTGGGGGTGAGGGGTGGGGTGGGGAGAGTGGCGGGGGGGAGGGGAATGGAGACAGCTGTACTTGAGCAACAATAAAAAAATTGGCATAAGGTCTGTGGCTGAGGGGGTGGGAGCAGGGAAGGAGTGGTGGGAGGAATCAACTTTTTCACTGTGGGCCTCACCAGGACCCTCTCTCCCAACCCCAGTGGGCAGGCAGCCCCCCCCCCCCCCCGTTTGTGGGGCATGGGGAAGGGGAGGCAGGCGGGTCTCTCCTGCAGATTCTAAGCCTTGGCCCACCGAGGTTTTGTATGCTGTAGTTGCAAAAGAGGTTGCGGAATCCTGAGTTTGCAATGTAAGATGATTTCTTCAGGAACAAATGATCGGAGTCCGCACGACCTCCTGTTCCAAGGAGAAGAGACAGCATTTGTCACTGCGGCATCATGTCACTGCTCTGGCTGAAGCCGGCTGAGCGCTGGCCAGCGCAACAAAGGGGAGATGCAGCACGATGACTTGGTTTTGGGTCGGAAAGGCTCGGGAAGAGAAGAGCACCCCCACCCCCTCCCAAAGGGCCCGGGTGCAGGCTGCAGGAGGACTGGCGGGTCCTTAGGCCCCGGCCACGTCCTCCCTTCAGCAGACATCCGGCTGCTGGGCTCCATGCCTAGAGGCCGGGGTCTTCACCAGCTCGTCCCCCGGCAGCGAACGGGAGCCGGCTCGAAAGGGGAAGGCTGCTCTGGGAGCATGCGCAGCAGGAAGGCCCTAAGCCGGCGATGCACCAAGTGTGCTGGGCTGACCACGTGCCCTTGTAGGTGTCCTTGGGGCTCTGATGTGCGGTGGGCACCCTGACCCAGCAGAGAGGGTTCAAGTTTGTAGTGTTTCTCAAACCTATTTAAGTGTGAATCATATTCTGAGGCTCATCTACGGGCTGAGGATTTCAGGGAAATCACTTTGAGATACAGTGTTTTAACCTGACACGGCTACCTTATTACCGCTGCTGTCATTGAGAGTAACTTTAAAAAATAGCAGCGAGCAACTATTCCTTCATCTACTCCACCACTTTCAACCAGCCATCTGTATAGCCAGCCATCCATCCATCCGGGTACCCATTCACCTACCCACCCACCCATCCAATCATCCATCCATCCATCCATCCATGCACCCATCCACCTACCCACCTACCCATCCACCCATCCATCCACCCATCCACCTACCCATCCACCCATCCATCTACCCATCCATCCATCCATCTTTCCTTCCTTCCTTTCTTCCATCCATCCATCCATATTTCCACCCATCCATCCATCCACCCATTCACCTACCCACCCACCCATCCATCCTTCATCCATCCATTCATCCATCCATCCATCCATCCATCCACCTACCCATCCATCTACCCATCCAATCATCCTTCCTTCCTTCCTTCCTTCCTTCCTTCCTTCCTTCCATCTTTCCTTCCATCCATCCATCCATCCATCCACCCATTCACCTACCCACCCACCCATCCAATCTCCCTTCCTTCCTTCCTTCCTTCCTTCCTTCCTTCCTTCCTTCCTTCCTATCTTTCCATCCTTCCATCCATCCATCTTTCCATTCACCCCTCTAAGCATTCATCCAACTATCCACCCACTTATCTAGTCATCCATGCATGTACTATCCCCCCAACCCCCATCATTTGTACATCCAAGCATCCAGCATCCCCTAGCAAACATGTGTTGAGGGGGCATTTCCACGCCCTGGGCACGGTACCAGGACTCCAGTAGGTGTCTCAGATGCCTTAGGGAGCTCCTAGTCCAGTACAGGGCCACCTGCTGTGGACCAGGACCCAGACCTGTGGGCTGAATGTGAGTTTTGTGCTTCAGGAGATGGAGTGGTGGAAGCTCAGGGAGGGAGAAGGCTCCCTTCCTCAGGTGAACCCGCGAGGGCTTTGTGGAAGGGGCAGCATTTTTTACCCGGAGAGGGGTTTGGACACAGCAAGGTGAGGCCGAGGGGCCGGGATCCTTGCAGGTGAGCCCAGTGTGAACAGAGGCCGCAGCTGGGTGGCTGTGGGGGGCCTCCCCTTTTTCTCTAAGTCTCTGCTCAGCCGAGTCGAGACTCCGTTGTTGACAAAGAGCCGCTGCCCGGATGCCTCGCCGCTGGCAAGATTGTTTCTGATGAGGCCTCGCTCTTGAATCTGCGCGCCTTCCCTTGGGCGGTGGCTTCAGAAGCTGTAGTTCCATTTAGAATCCGAGGCTGCGATGCGTGAGCCGTTATGAGGCCCACGGACGAGACCCTGCCCCCGTCCTCAGCCACACTGGAGGTGGAGAGGAACCACTGCCCAGCATTGTGTACCTTGTACCTGGGCCCCAGGTGCTGACCTTCCAGAACATTCTACCAGACCCCCACGCACACCCTGAAGGAGATAGCTCCCTAGCACTCTGCAGAGAAAGACGCCTTGGCCCCCAGCCCCGCAGAGGGAGTGTGTAGCAGGTGCAGGGTCCCGAGCCTGGGCCCCCAGCAGCCTGTCTTCCGGGGGCCGCGTTCCAGGAGGGCGGGCAGGCGATGCGTCACCAAGGAGCTCCTGACAGTCACACCTGGCGGTACACACCGAAGGGACGAACTAGAGGCGGATTTCAGATGGGTGGTTGAGGAGGGCTTCCTCCCCAAGGCGACCCTGGAGCCCACCAAGCTGGCAGGGTGGGGGGTGGGGGGCCGCAGAGAGCAGCCAGTACAAAGGTCCTGAGGCGGATGGGAGCTGAGGGAGTTCGAGGAACGGAAATGTCAAGCAGGGGGGGGAGTAGAATGGAGGGTCGCCAGTGAGGGGCAGGGGCTGAGACCTGTGGGGCCCGCGGGCCAGGGGAAGGGTTTTTTCACTTCATTTCAAATGCAGCAGAAAGCTGCGGGGAGGGTTCAGGTGAGCAAACCTGTGGTTGCTTTTGAAACCCTGGCCCCGGCGGCAAGCCGGGAGCGGGTGCCCAGGGGCCGGCGAGTGGACGGCCCAGTCTCGGAGAGACCGGGTGCCTCGGAGGGGCTGGGTGGGGTTGTCAAGGGGCTGGAGGGGAGGGGAGGGTTTGGGGTTCGCTCTGGACAGGGAGCCAGCAAGGTTTACGGAGGGGTCGGGTGTGGGTGTGGGCGAGAGGGGAATGGAGGACCACGCCAGGCTGGGCTGCAGTGGCTGGGTGGCTGTGGCCTTGTTTTCTGGCCTCAGGGAAGCTGACCAGGAACAGGTTCGGGGACAGGAGGGTCAGAGGGCTCTCTCTGTTGTTTCCGTGTTGAATGACAGGTGCATTTTAAATAGCAGGGAAGCAGTGGCATGCATGAGTCTGGATTTAAAATTGGAACCGGGGCAGAGAGAAGCAGAGCCAATTAGAGTCAGGGGATGACACAGTGGAGGGGAGGGTGCACGGCTTTACCTGGGCTCCTGGATCTAGCTATGCCTGAAGGCGTTCACCTTAAACATTAGTTATGTGAGCCAACCAGTCCCTTTGTTTTCTCTGCATCAGTGTGAGTCCCACCTTTGTCACCTGCAGTGGAAGGAGTCTTGACCCCGCGCAGGAGACATCTCCAGGGTTTCGGGTTGGCTAAGGTGCCTTTCTTCTGCCGAGAGCTGGATTTGCCTCGCCCCGGGGTGGGGGGGCTGAGGGGCAGACACAGGCGGTAGAAAGAATCGACCTTCTGCCACAGCACAGCACCAGGAGCCAGCGCCGGCAGTGCCTCTGGCCGCCTGTGTGACCTTGGACACAGCCCTGGCTCCTCTGCCCCTCCGTGTCCCCAGAAGGGTTGCGTGAGGACACGGGGAAAGACAGCAGGGGCAGCGTCTGGCCAGCGACTGGCGCATGGCAGCGCTTAATAAGTGTCAGCGTTTTGGCACTCTCTCCCCGCCCCCTCCGCCGCCGACACATGCTGATTAAAAGCTCAGGTTGGCAGTTGTTTATGTCTTTGATTAATTAAACAATTGGGAAACAAATTAATTATTACTTAACGGAGGCAGTTCGGGCGCCGCCGGAGCGGAAAATCCTCAGGCGCCTTCGCGTCTGCACGCCCCGCCCCCTCTCGGCCGCGGAAGGTGGCTCCCGGCAGATAAGTGTTGACTTATGGCTGCAGTGGGTTGTCGTGTGTCACGGTGCCTTCACACGGCAGCCACACAATCACTCCGCTGTCACCTACGTGGAGCCGATCCAAGGCGCGAGGCGGAGGGGGAGAAGCTGCGCCCGAGGCACGGCCACGTGGCTGGTCACTGCCGTCATCCGGTTTAATCCACCTGCGTCTCTGGTCCCCGCGGCGGCCCCGCCCCCCACGGCCAGCCCCTCCAGCTGTCGGATCCCCACGGCGGGGGGGGATTCAGGACCAGCCACTGTGGCCACACCCCCTGCCCTTGGCTCGGTCGGGGGGAGCAGGGCGAGGACAGGGGTGGTGCTTGAACTTGGAAATTAGCACCCAGGTTTTTTGCCCCATGAAGATATCATTGGCTTCAAGGAATGTTCCTGCAGTCCCAGGGGCTGTGATTTCAGCTCCCCTCGCCCGCCCCTGTGCCCGCCTGGCCGTCCCCCTGCCCCCGGGCCACGGGGTGGGCGCGCAGCTCTGGCTCGGTCCCTTCTGGGGAGACAGCGCTTCACCCATATTCCCGTCTGCCTGAGGCCACTGCGGACGGGGTGCATGCTGTCATTTTGTGAAGGTGCCCCATCGGCTCCCGGCTGTCTCGCCTCCAACCCTGCCCGCAGCGAGTGCAGGAGAAACTCCAATTTGTCAGGAGCCAGTCTGGTTCTCCGGAACACTCCCCAGGGCTGGGGAGGTCGGCCCCCACCATGGGTTACATTGATTGTATTGGATGACTTTTTCCAAAGCTGCGGAACGGCAGGAGGGCCAGTGTTGGGGGGCGTGTGGGGAGCATCCAGCTGTGCCTGTGAGTCCCCGCCTCCCCTCCCCCGCTCTGGTGTTGAACTGCCCCCAGGTCAGGCCCCCCACAGTATCACATGGGGAGCCAGGTCAACCCCATTTCTTGCAATTGCAGCGAGAGCCCCATCCATGTCTCACCGCAAAGCCAGCCCCCAGCCCAGGGAATGCATGCAGTGTGTGTGCAGCAGCGGCTGCCACCTGTCCCCCAGCGACCAGGCAAGGAGCCCCCTGACAGCCCCCGCGAAGAAAGAGTGGCAATCGGTGCTCGAGCTGCGAGTGCCTGTGAGAGACTCACAACCCGGACGGGGGACCCTGCAGCACCTGGTTCCTCGCTCGCCGCCGTCGGAGGTGGGTTTTCACAGGGGAAGTCCGGGTGCCAGCAGCGAGGCTGCACAGGCGCTGGGACCTGAGAGCTGGGCCCGGAAGCAGGTCTGGCCCCAGGGCCCTTGCTCCCACCCGAGGCGGCGGTCGCCTGGGAGGGGCAGCCCTCTCCCAGCAGCCAAGCCAGCAGGGGCGCTGCTGGGGACCGGCGCGGGGCCGCGGGCGTGCTGCTGATGCGAGGGGACCTCCAGGGAAGGGCGCGCGGCTGGTCGTTGTACCCGGCAACCCCCGAGGCCTAGCCCATCTCTCCGACTCAAACGGGGAAGGCCGGCCCATGGGCCACCTTCCCGGGCGCCTCTGTGTGTGTCACGCAGCCAGGACAACGCGGGGACGGCACGGAGGTCCGCGGTTGCCCTGGTGCCGGAAGGCCAACTAGGGGACGGGGTATGCAGCGCGGATCGGAGTTCGTGAAGGCCAAAGAGCTCATCTCCTTTCTCCACCTCTTGGCAATAGGATGCCCCATGGGGACTGTCGGGGGGGGGGGGCAACACGGTCAGTCCCGTGGGTTTGGAGACTCGCCTGGCTGCAGGGTGGACGGCAAGGCTGTAGCCGAGGCGGTGGTCGGTCAGGAGGCTTTGTGTGGTCCCCGCAAAACCTGGGGAGAGTCCCCACGGAGGTAAGGGGGGGCGGAGAGGAGGGGACGGCGGAGGGGTCTGTCGGGAGATGTCTTCAATAATCCCCACCGCGCACCTGCGGTGGGACTGGCACGCTGGCGGGTGCTGGTGAAAGGCAGCCCGCGGCCTCGTGGGGCTCGCACGCCTGCGGGAGAAGCAGAAAGCGGCCGCCCCGAGAGTGAACCGTGCGTTCCTCCAAGGGGCGTGCCGTGAATGGATGCAGTCGGGGGACAAGGTCCGGCACGTGTCCTCCGTGGAAATGGCAGTTGACTGGAGGGATGAAGGATGAGCAGGAGTTGGCTGAGAAGCCGGGGGAGGCAGAGGGTTCTGGGCAGAGGGAGCAGCATTCGAGAGGCCCACAGAGGCGAAGCAGAGCGAGGGAAGGGGGTGTGGGGGTGGGGAGGGGCCAGCTCAGGCGGGACCTCAGGAGCAGTGGGGTGAAGCACAGCCTTTATTGGAAGAACAATGGCAAGTTTTGTTTTGTTTTTTAAATAGTTTTTTAAGATTTATTTATTTATTTTTATTATTTTTTTTAGAGAGGGAAGGGAGGGAGGGAGATAGATAGATAGACAGAAAGAAAGAAAGAAAGAGACATCAATGTACGGTTGCCGGGGGCCGTGGCCTGCAACCCAGGCGTGTACCCTGGCTGGGAATTGAACCTGAGACACTTTGGTTCGCAGCCCGCGCTCCATCCACTGAGCTACGCCAGCCAGGGCTTCAATGGCAAGTTTTAACCCAGAGTTTGAAGCATGACCTGAGTTAAATTCGTGGAAGATCAGTGCCCATTTCCGCCCCCGCCCCCGGCCGGTCACAGGGACTGAATGGGGACAAAATGCATGGGACAGCTGTTGTTAATCTTGGGACAGCAGGCAGTCCAGGACTGTGCTCACGGGGACGGGGACAAACTAGGTGAGCCCCACGGTCACCCCAGCTTCCTACCTGATGCCACTCCCTGTCCGTGGAGCAGAGAGGGGGCTCCCGAGTCAGTGTAGCCTTCTTGAGACGTTGAGGAGGTGCAGATGGAAACCGGGGGAGCCCAGAGAGGCCGGGACACGTGGGGTGGGGCAGAGCTGTGCAGAGAGGACCTAGGCAGCGAAAGGACTCCCGGGACGTGCACGGTGTTGAGTCTCAGCGTTAAGGTGCAAGGGCACGGGGCGGGGGTCCGTGAAGCTGTGCGAACAGCAGCCTGGGGGCTCTGAGCTGCGCAATTCCCGGGGTGAACCCCGGGGTGGGGAGCAGTCCGGTTCAGATTAGTCTGAGGGAAGAGTCCTCATGGACCCCTCAGGGCATCCACTCGAGAAACCAGAGGGCCGCTCCTTGGTAGTGGGCCCAAGCTCACCCTGTGGTGAAGTCTGCCCTAGGCCTGCCCCAGCAAAGACACAGAACCCACCCCTAAAGGTCCAGCCGGACCACGAGTTCAGTCTGTCTGAAAAAGATTTTGTCCAAAAAGTCTTTCTTTCGCCCTCAGCCTGGCAAAACAAAGCTGAGCACTCCTTAAAGGAAGGCAGGAAGATACAGACACTCGACAGTGTAAAAGTCATCATTCTCAGCATTGAATAAAAGTCACTGGAGACGCTGAGGAAGACAAGGTGATCTGTAACCCGGAGAAAGTGCACGGAAGTAGCCTCAGAAATGACAGGGATGATGGAGTCAGCAAACAGAGACATCGACCCGACTGTTGATGGACGATACATTCAGTGTTGGAGGCAAACTTGAGCATCACGAGAAAAGAAATTTAACCTATGAAAAGGACCACACAGAATTTCTAGAGGTGAAAACACACCATCAGAAATGTAAAACTTCCCTGGCTGGTGTAGCTCAGTGGATTGAGCGCGGGCTGGGAACCAAAGTGTCCTAGGTTCAATTCCCAGCCAGGGTACATTCCTGGGTTGCAGGCCATAACCGCCAGCAACCGCACATTGATGTTTCTCTCTCTCTCTCTCTCTCTATCTGCCTCCCTTCCCTCCCTAAAAATAAATAAATAAAATGTTTAAAAAAAGTTAAAAAAAAAAAGAAATGTAAAACTTACTCTATGGCATTAACAGCAGGTTACAAAATATGGTAAAAAAGAGTAGTGAACTTGAAGATAGGAAGAACCCAACATGAAACAAAAAGGAAAAAAAAAGACTGGGAAAAATACAACAGATTTTCAGTGACCCAGAGGACAACACCAAGTGTGTGAAACTGAGGGAACGAGAGAGGCAGGGGTGCGAGAAAGCAGAGAGAAATGGAAAGAAACAATGACTATTTTACAGATATGTTGAAGGCTAACCATCCTTAGCTCCAAGAAGCTCAACTGTGCACAAACAGAGCAAACGCCCCAGAAAACCCGCACCAGTGTGGGCCGAATCAAATTGCTGGAACAGTGACGACGAGAAAAAGTGTACCTGCCTAGGGCAATATGATTCATTATGTGCAGGGGGACAGGAAACCCCTAAAAGTGTGTATTTAAGCCAGAGAATGACTGAGGGATGACGTCTTTAAAGTTCTGAAAGGAAAAAAACGTCAAAACGTTGGACAATAACGATGTCCAATGGGATTCTATACCCAGCAAAAATAGCACTAAAAGAATGGCAAAATAAAGACATTTTGGACAAAAACAAAACAAAATGAAATGAAACAAAACCAACCTGACAGAATCCATCAATAGCAAAGAAGTATTAACGAGAGTTCTTAGAGCCAGTTAGACATGTAGATCTATGCAAAGGAATGAATGGCTAATACATGAGTAAATATAAACGATATTTATTTTTCATTAAAAATTAAAGATAGTTGACTGCTCAAAGCATAAACAGTAACAATGTGCAGTGCATTTGAGAACGGGTGAAAGTAAACTCCGTGACCACAGAGGCCCGGAGGCCAGGCGGGGCAGTGGGTGGCTGTCGTTTCAAGGTTGTTACATTACATGTAAGCGGCATAATGTTATCTGAAAGAAAGCTGGGATACATTGAAGATTCAAATTTATAAAAATGAAATCAAAAGGCCCAGCTCATGATCAATAGTAGAAATAAAATGGAATCATTAATACGCATCGGCAAGGCAGTAGCTATACACCCAGCCATACCACAATAGCATTAAATTCACACTAAATGCCAGTGGTCAGAATATGCCAATTGAAAGACTGAGGTAAAGAGATTGGACACAAAAGCAAGACCCAACCGCACGCTGTCTGCAGGGAAGCCACTTTAACCACAAAGACCGACCATTTAAAGTGAAGCAGGTAGCCTAGGAGCGGTGGATAGCAGGAAGTAAGCTGCAGCGGCTGGATTAAGTAGAATTCCGAACAGGAACCGTCACCAGCGGTGAAAAGGGACATGCGGTAGTGATAAAGGGGTCAAGCCACAAGAAATCGTGACAATCCTAAATAGATACCCATAAATGACAGAGACTTCAAAATGCTTGGAAAAGACCCTTCAGCTGGAAGGGGAAGCAGATTCATCCAAACTGATGGTTGGAAGTGTCGACGCCCTTGAGTTCCCAGAAGCAGAGAGACGCCCAGTAGGGCCCAGAAGATCTGAACAAGGTTGTCCAACAACTCGGTCCAACTAACGTTTTTATTTTAAAATTTTAGAGGAATTTTTTAAAGGTTTTATTTATCTATTTTTAGAGAGGGGGAGGGAGAAACAAAGGGAGAGAAACATCAATGTGTGGTTGCCTTTCATGCACCCCCTACTGGGGACCTGGCCTGCCACCCAGGCATGTGCCCTGACTGGGAATTGAACCAGCGACCCTTTGGTTCCCCGGGCAGATGGTGCTGAATCCACTGAGCCGCACCAGCCAGGGCCCAATTAACATTTTTCAGATGAACACTTTTGGGAACCCATCAGCAGAATATATTTTCTTTGAAATCCATGGGGAATGTTCACCAGAAGAGATTATAGCTTAAAAACGAAAACTGGCGATGCTGGCGACATCAGCACGGATGAGCCTACAGGACCCCCGGGAGGCTCACGCCAGGTCGGGAACTAGTTTGGCGGTTTCTGACAACGGGAAATAGACACCTACCTGCCCTCAGGCCCAGAAGTCCTGGCTGCACGACACACTCCGAGCTGGGCCGGGCGGGGCCTTGCATGCAGGCCAACATCCTGCACTGACCCCACGGAAGCGCACTGAAAGGCGTCGCGGCCGGGTGCCCTGCTGGGGGTCCCCTCCTCGAGTCAGTGCTGTCGGGATGCAACAGCCCATGCAAACGAGGGACACGCTGACCAGCAGTGGCTCACCTGAGGCGTGCAGAAGCGGTGTCTCAGGGTCAGGCCCTGGACAGAGGGGGCCCCCTCAAGCTTTATGGTTGCCATTGGCAGGGCTCTGCCTCTCTGGGGAGGGAGGGGCCCCTCAGTGGGAGGGGGGGGGCTGCTCCCCGCCCCCACCCGCCGAGGGGCAGGGCCTTCCCCGGTGGTCACAGGTGGCCGAGTTAGGGTTGACGTGTTGACATCAGGGAGGTGACAAAAGCCAGGTGCTTCCCTGCTTTCTGAGCACATACGGCGGCCGGGTGGGATCTGAGACAGCGATGAGTCCATGCCGCCCACAGATGCACAGGAGGGCGCTGAGCGGATGGCAGGACCCGAAGGGTCTGGGTGCGAGGTCGGTGTCCACCCTGGAGGTGTCCTTCTTCGTCCACCGCCTCCCCAGCAGGGCCGGCTCCAGAAGTAGTAGCAGAGCCTCATGCAAAACGAAAGTGCGGGGACGCGCGTTGGAAAAACAGTAAGAGTTTCAAGGCAGCAACAGCAGAACGTCAAACTGAGTTCAGACCCTTCTGAGTGGGGGGCCCTGAGGGGGCTGCCTGGGTCGCGCACCCTGTCCCTGAGCCCCACCTCACCACCTCTGGTGACCTGTTCTCCACTCCCAGGTGGCCGTTTGTGTCCTGGTGTCATTGACCCGTGGGACACCTGGGCTCGGTGCCTCTCAGGCCGCCGCCCACTCGGTCAAGCCCAGCCCATCGGGTTCAACTGGCTCTCAGGGCACCTGGTGGGGTGGGGAGCATGCATGTTCTTGACTCTCCCCCAACTTCTCTTCCTCTTTGCTCCCCACCTGCCCCCCAAGTCCGCAGCCTCACGGTGTTGTCTTAGATTCCCTTGGATCAACACCAGCCCACACCCTGTGTCGGTGGGTGTCAGCTGGTCCTTTCGTATCTGCAAGAGCCAGCCCACACTCTCCAAAGTGCCCGCTGCCCCTGCAGGCTCACGGTGGCCGTGCGCCTGCCCCGCCGGGGACAGGCTGTTTCGCTTCTGATGCTTTGCGCTCCCCTCCCCTCCTGGAGGCTCTCTCTCAGCCCAGGGACAGCAGGGCCGTGAGCAAGGGAGCAGCCATCCCCCCGCAGGAAGTGAGCCCCCAGCACGGCCAAGACCGTGCATTCATGCATTACGCCCTCACTCGTTCTCCCCGGCGTCCGTCCTGGACTGGCTCTGTGTGCGCAGGTGCTGGGGTGGGGGGCAGGAGGGGTCCCGGAGTCTCAGGTTCTAGTCCCACTCCTGGAACTGGAACTGGGCAAGTTTCTGCGTGTCAGCGGTCCTATTTCCCCACACCTGCCTCCCAGGGCCATGGGGGGGGGGGAAGAAGTGGGGCAGGCGGCGGTGGGGCGAGCACCTGCCCACGGAGCACTGGGGAAGCGCACTGTCACAACGGGCTGTCCCACACGGAGGGTCCAAGCAAGACCACAGAGGCGGGCCCGCCCCTGCACGTCCGGACTGGGACCACTGCCCACCACCTCGAGCTCTCTCTCGGTTTGGCCCCTCTCGGCCCCCCGCATCAGGCTGTCCTTCCTTCGGGCTCCAGGCCCACCCTGGGGCATACCCGGGGCACACCTGTCCCTCCTGCCTCTGCCTCTGGTCCCTCTTCAGTCCCCCAAGTTCCCTTTCTCGGGGAAGTCCCCCCACTCCTCTCTAAAGCAGGGCCTCTTCCATGCCCTCAGTCCCCTGTGTGCGTGTGTGTGTGTGTGCATGTGTGTGTGTCCGGAAAGTATCCAGGCATGTAATGGGAAAAATAGAGACATTTATTGAAGAAGATACAAGAAACGCTGTACCCAGGACAATGGCACCACAGTCCCCTTCAATGTAGGCGCCTTGGGATGCTCTGCCACTCGCCATCAGCTGCCCCGTTGTATTTTCCTGCGTCTCACTGATGGCCTGAAATCTCTTCCCTTTCAAAGGTGATTTTAGTGATTTTAGTTTTCGGAAGAGCCAGAAGTCCCCGGGCGCCGACTCTGAGCTGTAGGGGGGCTGAGTCACCTGGGTGATTTGATGCTTCGCCAGAAAACTCAGGCGTGACGCACGAGCGGGCGCACTGTGATGAGCTGCCCATCACCCGCCGCCCGCCCGCAGTGTGGCCTTCTGAGTCATCCGAACACTTTCTGCGGAGGCACGTGGCCGCCTCTCACCAGCTCTGATGCGGTTCCATGGCTCTGCTCGCTCAGCCACTCTGAGCGTGACGGCCGCACAGTGCACGCGCTCACTCAACGGCGTCTACCACCCACCGACGAGTACGGTGAAGTTGTCGTTGTTCATGCGTGCGCATTCCTGTCCCCTCTCCTTGGCTGCCAGGTGACATGGAAGTCGTGCAGACCTTCTCGTTGCAGCAACAATGGCTGGGCTTCTTCTGGACAGACCTCTTGTGTGTGTGTGTGTGTGTGTGTGTGTGTGTACATACATATGTGTGTGCATATGATCACACAAATATGATAATGCAAAGAGATACACACACACACACACACACACACAGCCTTGCAATGGCAATATTTGTGAGATTACTTGGTTGGCTTCCCCTCTCGCTGGGATCCCCGAGGGGACAGGGCTTGTGCCTCTTTGTCCCCCACGACTCCCTGGTGTTTAGCACGAGGCCAGGGAGGAAGGCGATGCTTCGCAGCCTTGATTGCATGCACAGCTGAGTTGCTGGGTGAGGGAGGGAGGGAGACAGAGACAGAGAGAACGCGAAGGGGCCCCGTGGACAGCGGGGGTGGGGGCAGGGGCTGGCGGGGGCATCCGGATGTCACGGGGCTGCGGACCACCTAGCCCCGAGGCCGGGCTGAGGGCGCGGGTCTCTCCCCCGAGGGCGCGGGGCACCTCCGAAGGGCACCGTGCAGGCGGCGGAGGCGTCCGATCTGCATTTTCGGGAGGTCGGCCGGCAGCTGTGCGGAGAGTGGACTTATAGCTCGGCCCTTGGTTCACATCCCCAGAGTCATTTCCTTCTTTTTGATAAGATTCCCTTGTTAGGGACGGAGCCGGGAGCAGACAGTCTCTTCCCAGCTCACTCTGTGACCTTGGGCGAGTCCTGGTGCCTCCGAGGGAAGCTGGGGACGGACCCCTGGCTGCTGGGCCTGCACCGACCACAGCGCTAGGGTTTCCCAAAGCTTGTTCCGCCCGCCTCCGCTCCCCGCCAGCCCCACCGGCGGCCCTCCCCCTGCCGCCGAGATGGCCCCGAGGTGCTCCCGCTGTTGAGCTTGAGGCGTTGCTTAGGTGTCCCTGCCTGTGGCCCCTCCAGAGGGGTGCGCGGGTAAGGACACGCGGCGGTCTCCACAAGCCTTCCTCCGGGGGTCGCGGCCCCTCCCCAGCTGGGGGACAGCCCCTCCGGTCTGCCCGCTTTGGGCCCCAGGACTGAGGTTGAAGGAAAATCGTGCCGACGGATTCTTGGTTTCCAACACCCACTTCCCCCCACCCCACCCCACCCCCACTCTCCCCCACTCTGTGCCCTTCCTGGTGGGCACCCGGGGATCTGGGAAGGCAGCCTCTGCTCCTTGGGGGTCCTTTACCCCTGAGCACCACCCACCCGCACACGGGGGCTCCTCGTGGTGCTCGTGAAATAACAGCCCGCTCGGCCCCTCACCGCCGCCACGGCAGACAGGGCTCCCTCTGTGTCTGTGGGGTTCGCCGACCTTTCATCCCGCCGCTGGGGAGGGCCCGGCGCTGCCCTTAAAGGGAACACCGAACGGGGTCCGTTCATTCGTTCATGTGTTTGTTCGTTCTCGGAAAAACAGGCGAAGGCCGCAGTGCCGAGGCCTGGAGGCCTGGGGGGGGGCGGGGGGCGGGAGAGCAAATGTAGCTGCGGTTTACCGCCCGAAGGAGCGCATACTTGGGTTGTGACGTGTGCCCCCTGGAAGTCTCACTCGACACTCTGTCAAGACAGAGGAACGTTCTCAAGAACTTGGCCGCCGCCTAACACCTTGCCTCCGGGGCGAAGCCTTTTGGGGAGATCACCGCGGAGCTGGGGACCGTGGGCGCTGTGATGGGCCTGGGGGCCGCCTCGCTCCTCTGCCCGCCCGACGCGGAGAGGGTTGGGACGGGCCCAGCGCCTCTGCGGTTAGTGCTGGGGCCTCTGGGACTCTCGTGTTCATGCACTTGGGGCTTCCTCTTGGTGGTTGTTAATGTTCAGCTTTTGATCAGTTTTACTGCCCGAGTTTGCCCATTCTACCTCAAAGGCCCTAAGACAGGGAAGGGGGCTCCCAGGGGCTTCTCAAACACAGCAGAAAGGCACCGCGGCAGGAGTGCCTGCAGTGACCGCCGCCTGTCCCAGCACGCAGGTGGAGGGAGGCACCGGGCACCCCGTAAGGGCACCGGGCGTCCCGCAAGGGCCGATGCGTCCTGGACCCCAGGGCGACCGGCGTCACACCGAGGCCCCGCGGAGTCTCGCCGCCCGGCTGACCGGCTGTTTACCGAGCCAGGATCCGTTTCGATGGGCACTTGACCAGCCTCGGGTCAGAACCTGAAAGCACTTCACGACCCGAAACTATCGCCCCGGTCAGAGATCCAGCCGTTTGGAAATCCACAGAATTTCGTGCCTGGGGCCAGCGAAGCTCTTTTTCGGTAGATGAGGTACGTAGCACAGAGGCCTCGAGGAGGGAAATAACGCAAGTGTTATGGTTCCTCCCCGCCCCCGCCCCCCAACACGGGCAACCGGATTGTCGCCGCAGGATCGCTTTGCCCCCATGCAGGTGCGCCGGCCCCAGCGGCGACAGGGAGCCAGGTGGGGGTCAGGCGTCGTGCCCCCCCTGCCTCCACAGCTCGCTTCCCACCCCACGTCTCTCCTGACAGCCGGCGAGGGGGCCCCGGCTGCCTGGGCGTCCAGCGTCCTCGCGGCTGGGCGCCCGCAGGCACACAGGGGCCGTTACATTTTCCGTTCTCTAGCGGGGAATGGAATGTTGATGCTGTGTGATTGTTTTATTTATTTTATACGTTTTCCTTGGAATGTCTACATGGGGCCGCTGCCCTGGCTTGGCGGCCCGGTGATTTACGGTAGTTATAAACATTCCAGAGTAGACGCGCCAGTTAAAGGCTACAATAACATTATCCAGTTGCAGTTCGGTGATGCCTGTGCCGTCATGGAGTGATGCCCCCCGCCCACCCCCCCAGCCCCCGCCGCCAGCACTCTGGAAAACATTTCTAGGAAGCCTGAGGACCGGCGTCCAGAAGCAACACGCTCACTTAAGAACGAACGTGCTTGAACTTGCTCTTCACTGAGAATCACATTTTCTCGCGTGAGCCGTGCAATCCCAGAGGAAGTGTGGACCCACCACGGTGCGGCCAGGGGACGGAGGGAGGTGACCGGGCTCTCTCACCCCGCTGCTGCCTGTCCCCCCTCCCCAACAGGGAGGAGAAGGGAGACAAGCTCCCCGTGGACCCGGCCCCTGGGAGCCTTCAGGTTCGGCCAGAACACCCAGCTCAGAATCTCCCACAGAGCCGCCCTGGGGAGACGTCCCGCCTACGGCTTCTCACAGAGAGCACTGGGACCACCACGCAGACGGCCGGGGCTGTCTCAGGGCTAACTCTGCGGTGTGCACACTGACCGCTGAGATTTGAGGTAAAATGCGCCCTGGAAACTCTTCTATCCTTTTTCCTCGAGCAGGAATTGGCCAAGGACAGCCCGAAGGACCTCTCCGTATCATCCACTTGTCTCCACTGTTGTCACTTGGAGGATTGTCATCGGTTCCTAACTGGTTTTCCTGAAACCCATGCATTTATCTGTTCCTCCTGCCGTTTATCCCACCATCCCACCACCTGCCAGTCCACTCCACCATCTACCATACCATCCGTCCGTCCATACGTCCATCCACCCATCCATCGTCCACCCATCTGTCCATCCATCCATCTGTCCATCCACCCATCCTTCCTTCCATCTGTCCATCCATCCATCCACCCTCCCACCCACCCATTCCTTCATCCATCATACCATCCACCCATCCTTCCTTTTTTCCATCCATCCATCCATCATCTACCCATCCATCCATCCACCCATCTATCATCCACCCACCCACCTATCCATCATCCATCCGTCCATCCATCCACCCTCCCACCCACCCATTCCTTCATCCATCATACCATCCACCCATCCTTTCTTCCTTCCATCCATCCATCCATTCATCCATCCATCCATCCATCCACCTATCCATCATCCACCCACCCATCCATCCATCCATCCATCTGTCCATCCATCCATCCTTCCTTCCATCTGTCCATCCACCCATCCACCCTCCCACCCACCCATTCCTTCATCCATTATACCATCCACCCATCCTTCCTTTTTTCCATCCATCCATCCATCATCTACCCATCCATCCATTCATCCATCTATCATCCACCCACCCACCCATCCATCATCCATCCGTCCATCCATCCACCCTCCCACCCACCCATTCCTTCATCCATCATACCATCCACCCATCCTTTCTTCCTTCCATCCATCCATCCATCCATCCATCCACCTATCCATCATCCATCCATCATCCACCCACCCATCCATCATACATCCATCTGTCCATCCATTCACCCTCCCACCTACCCATTCCTTCACCCATCCATCCCACCACCCATCCACCCACCCGCCCACCCACCTATCCCACACTTGTTCAGTTGTTTCCCTGTCCCAGGCACTGTGTCGTACACGTGGGAAACAGAACAGATTCTCTGCTCTCAAATGAAATAGTAAATTTCAAAGTAAGGTCCCCGCTGAGGGAAAAGACCCAACTGTCTGGAAACAGAGTGCCATCAGGGGCCCACTTAGAGGGGTTTGGGGAGTGGGGGTGGACCTCACCAAAGAGGCAGAAAGACCATCCAGTTTGTCGCTCACACTGGAAAACTGTTGAGAGTGAGCGGGGGAGCTCTTAAACATTACTCCAGGGCCACAGACACAGGCCAGGGCTGGCCCGGTCCCCTGGGAGGCCCGGCCGCCCCCCTGCACCGAGACGCAGAAGAGGAGCCGGAAGGTCAGGCTCCAGGAGGGGGAATCGGCTCCTCCACCTTGAGGAGAGAGGCGGCATGCCCTCTTAAAACATCAATAAAGGAAACCGGAGCAGACGGAGGGAGGAAAAGAAAGGTCACACAGTGTTGGGGCGAGCGTGCGTCGTGGGGAGGCCTCGAGGAGGAGCGTCGGAAGGAAACGCAAGCGGGGGAGGAGACGAGGGGGAAGCCCCGTTTCTCCGGTGCTCGAGGGCCGGCAGGAGCTCACCGGACGCCGAGTTTCCGTGTTAGGGGGAGACCTGGGGGGACGTGAGCGCCGGCCAGCCCGCCAGAGCAGCAGCTCCATCGGGAGTCACACCACGGTCGCCACGGAGACCGCCGTTGGGTCCGCTCTATCTAAACACACGTCTTCGACCGAAAACAAACAAACAAAAATCCTTCGTGCCGTGAATGGGCACTGACGTCCTCCGGCGTCGATCCCGGCGTCGTCCCACCTGAAGGGGCGGAGGCGCGGGCCGAAGGGCGGGGTTCTCTGCCCGCGCGCAGGCCTGACCCAGCCGGTCTGGCTCTCCGGAATGTGCATCTTTCTGTCGGTCTCTCGGCAGGGGACCGGGGGCGGGGGGGACCGGGACACCCAGGTTGTTCAGGCACACTCTCGTTGGGTCCCCTGGCACCAGTCTGTTGTCTGTGCTCCCTCACGGGACCGTGAGCTCTCCGTGGGCAGGGCCCTCTGTCCCCAGCACCCCGCACGGGCAGGCACTCAGTATGGGCCCCCTGGGGGTCCCAGCCCTAGGCACCATTCTCCGACCCCGGGCTTCCTGTCACATCCTGCTCCGGCAGAAACAGGGCTGTTCACGTCAGGGTGCCATCGCCCCCCCCCCCCCCCCCCCCGCCAGGCTGGCCTCATCTCTACCTGTGTCCATTAGTTCTCCGAGGGGCCCCAGGCACGCAGACGGCTCGAGGGGCCCACGGGGTCGCCAAGCCCTACACCTCGCTGCCTGGAAGTCCGGTGGCTTCTGCCAGCAGCAGTGGGCTGGGGGGGGGGGGGGATGTAGGAGGAAGCCCCCCCTACAGTTCTGAGTCGGCGGGTGGGAGGGCTTGAATGAGCCCACAGTGCCCGGTCTCCCCGGGGGCTCTTCCAGAATCTTCTGAATCTCTGAATCTCAAGCTCCGGGGACCGGAATGATGGCTGCTTCCACCGTAGCTCACCGCCCGCTGCAGGGAGCGGCCTGTTGCGGGGTGGTCTCCCTGATGATCTGGGAGTTTGGGGGGCTGAGGCCAGGCATGCCCAGAGCAAGCCTCGGCCCCACCGGCCGAGTGCACAGAGGAAGGGGAACTTCTCAAGGAGAGAAAATGGGAAGGACCCTAAACGACCCCAGAAAAGGCCAGGAAGTCCAGTGAAGGGTGGGCACGGGAGGGGAGCTGAGGTGAGAGAGAGGACCACCCGTGTGGGGTGAGGATCCTGGGTGCGTCCTGCCAAGGATCCCGCGTGGAGCCTCCCCCCGCCTCCCCTTCACCCCACTCCCGCCCGCAAGGCTGTCTGCCGGCTCGTCACCTGGGAGCGCGTCACGGTCCGGATACCTCTGAGTCGCCTTCTTCCGTGAACAAGACCGCGTCTCCCGTGTCGCTCTGTAATTGCTTTTCCCTCACCGGTGCCTTGGAAGAGGCCTCTCACCTTTTTTTTTTCTTTTTTTTTCTTTTACAGAGCGTTCTGAGTTTTGTGCTGGTTTATAATTGTGGTCAAATACACAAAACATAAAACAAACCATTGCAACTGATTAAGGTTCAACGGCATTAAGGACCTTCCCAACCCTGGGCAACTAGCAGCACCGTCTAGTTCCAGTGTGTGTCACCACGAAGGGAAACCTGGCACCTCTGTAGCGGGGGTGCCCCGTGCCCCGCCCCCGCCCCCTGAGCCCCCAGCAGCCCCCAGTGGACTCTCTCTCCCTGGGAGTGCCTGTTCTGGGCATTCCGTATGAATGGAATCATACGGTGTTGCCTTTTGGGACTGGCTGCTTTCCCCGAGCGTGGTTTGGAGGTTCGTCCACGTTGCGGCGGGATCCGTACTTCCTTCCTGTGCAAGGCCGAATAATATTCCCTTGTGTGGATGGGCCACGTTAGTTTCTCCACTCCCCTGTGGATGGACGCTTGGGTTGTTTCTGCCTTTTGTGAATAGCGCTGCTGTGAACACTCGTGGACACGTTCCTGTGTGGACACCTGTTTTCATTTGTTTTGGGGAATAATCCCAGGTGTGGAATGCTGGTCATACGGTCACTTCATGTTACTTATCGCGAGATCCTGCACTCTTGTTACCTGCTGTGCAGTGTTGCAGGTTGTATGTAACCCCTGTACCAGAAGAAGCCAGGTGTGTATCAGCTTCAGGAAAGGCTGGATCCAGGTGCTTGAATGGTGTCCTCCGGACTTGGATCCCCTCTCTGTCTCTCGCTCTGCTTTCTTATACGTTGGCTCCTCTCGGGCAGACTGTCCCCCCGGGGCGGCAGCTCAGCAGTCCCTGTGGGAGAGGGGGTCTCTTTCCTGAGAGTTCCACCGAAAGCCGCAGGCTTGGCTCTGGTTGGACCATCTGGGATCACACGCTCACCCTTAGAGCCAGAGCTCAGGAGGTGCGTCTGACCTCAGCTGTGTGCACCGGCAGCAGGCAAGGGTGGTCAAACGGGGTCCCTGCAGAAGAAGAAGGCGTCTTTGTAAAGGATGTGGGCTTCCCGGAGGCCAGGGGCCAGGCACAATGTCCTCCCCATGGGCTGGCCCGAGGGCCGGTAGATGGTACCAGCAGGAGGAGGGGGGGAGGGTGCCTGCAGGCCCCCGGGGGGTGGAGTCAGTTTGCTGAAGACGGCTGGGAGCCGAGAAGGCAGGGAGTCCCACGTCCCGCGTCCCGTGTCCCGCTGCGCCGGCCAGGTAACTGCTCGTCACCGCTGTGGCAGCCGCGAGTTCCCCCAAGCCTCTCGGAGAGCGTCCCGTGGCACGCTGTGACGAATTCCCTTTCGCCTCAGCGGCCGGGCCCCGGGGAGCCGACCTGCAGACTCATCCGCCGCCACCTTTCCCCGAGGCCCCGGTGTCCGGGGGACTGTCTGGGCCTCCTCCTGTGAGGCGCCCTTGGTTCTTCTTTTCCTACTTAACAGCCTTTCTGTTTTGTGTGTCGCTTTTCATAAACTACCTCAAATCCCTTTTGGAAGCAGCCAGGGTATAAATTATAAATAGATTTAATTTAAATAACTCAGTAGGGAAGTTTCTCCGCAGGGCTCCGAGCGGTTGCTTCTGCTGATGTTTTTCTTCTCACCCCCGTGGAGGGCGGGCTCGGCCAGAGCGGCTGAGAAGGGGCTCAGCCCTCGGGGTGTTGTGGCGGGGGCGTGTGGCCCGAGGGCAGTGTGGCACCGGGCAATGGGGCTGGCCACCCCTCCAGAGAGGCCGCCTGGGGTCGGCGGGGCCAGGCCGTGTGACTCTGGGTGGACACCCACGCTCTCTGAGCCTCTCCTTCTTCACCTGCAAAGTGGTCTCACCACAGACCCTGCCCCGGAAGGCTCCTGGGAGGGTGGGCGGAGCTATGAGAACACGTCCGAAGCGCTCGGAGCGGCGAAGGCCCGTGGTAAAGGCTGGACCCGGTCTCCGCTTCGGGCCTGCACGTCTGCTTCTCAATAGGGAAGGGGAAAAAGCACACACACCCTGATGCGGACCGTTTTTACAAATTCTCCTCTCCTGTCCCTGGTCTTTCTCCAGAGGCCCACATTTTTTTTTAATGAAGGTAATAAATTCTTTTTTTTTAAGATTCTATTTATTTATTTTTAGAGAGGGAAGGGAGGGAGAAAGAGAGAGAGAGAGAGAGAAACATCAATGTGCGGTTGCTGGGGGCCGTGGCCTGCAACCCAGGCATGTGCCCTGAGTGGGAATTGAACCTGCGACATTTTGGTTCGCAGCCCGCGCTCAATCCACCGAGCTACGCCAGCCAGGGCTAGGAAGCCCACATTTTTTAACAGGGGCAGGTGTCCAAGCTATCCACCCATCGGCTTTCCTTCCCTCCCTCCTCCCTCTCTTCCATCGCCTCGAGTGTTTGTTGAGCACGTACTTTGTTTTGGGCATGGAGGAGCACGTGGTGAGAAAAGACAGGTATCGCCCCTGCTCTCCCGGCAATACTTCAGAACACAAAAGACGTTCAGAAAATGCAAGTATCGTGAAGAAAATAAAAGAGGTTGGGGGCTGGATTGTGAAGGGTGGGGGGTGCTGGTCAGGACCTCCCGGGGAGCAGACCTTTGAGATGGGGTCCCAGTACCGGAAGGAGCCAGCAGGAGGCGCTCTGGGTCGCAGGGGTGGCGAGTGCAAAGGCCCCGAGGCAGGAACCGGGTTGGTGGTTTCAAGGCCCAGAGAGAAGGCTGGTGGGCTTGAGGGGGCTGAACCGGGGGTGGGGCGGAGGGTGGGGAGGTGGGGGGATGCCAGCGGGAGCCAACCCTGCAGGCCCGGTGTGGGTTTTGTTCTCAGGGCTCAGCACAGAGAAAGAAGTCTTTTCTGGCCACATCCTGCCGCCGTGAAGCTCCCGGGTCAGCTGACCGTAATGATGGACGGAGGGAGGTCAGACCCGGGAGGGACAGCAGTGGTCAGAGAGGCCCTCGGTGGCCTCACCTGCATGACCTGCCCCTGATGTCGCTCACCTGGGGGCTGTGGGCCGCACACAGCTCTAAGGAGAGGCCGGGGAGGGGGGGTCTGTTGATGTCATCGGTTTATGCTCCATCTGCACAGAAAGTTGGTACCTGATTAAATATGCACGGGCCTCACATTTTCCGAGGAGGGGGTGGGGGGCATGTCTCTCCCACCGCCCCGAGCCAGCTCTAGCGCTCCTCGGCTTAAAGGAACAGTGAGCCGATTCCTGTACTGCTCAGAGGCGCGTGCGCACCCCCTCCGCGGGGACACCGGGCCTGGAGGACGCCGGCAGGCAGCGGGAAGAGGTCAGCACCTCTGCTCCGAAGGAACTGGCAGGGGAGCGGCTGCATTAGCATAAAAGCTAAACAGGGCCACGGGGCGGAGGCTGGCGGGTGGGCGGGCAGGCTGGCAGAGCCTGTGCGTCTGCGGACTGCGGACCGTTCCTTCTAGAAGCTGCTGGCAGAGAGAGGCCGAGCAGGAGGGAGGGCCCGCAGGACTTGCCAGAGCCCTCCCGCCCTGTCATCTCCTCCTGTCCCTGGTCCCGCTGCCACTTTCCTGTGGGTTCCTGGGAGCGCCAGCCCCGGCATCTGGCATCTCTCTGTGGAAGGCCCCCCTTGGTGACCCTGTGGCCCCGCTGAGCAGGGAGCTCACAGCCCCCATCCTGGGCACAGTCGTTGGGTGACTGGAGCATGTGTGTGAGCATATAAATACCCTGCACCCCCACTCTGATGGAGGGACAGCCCCCTCGCTTGGCTACCCACCCCACCCCACCCCACCCTGACTTGCTTCTTCCATCCCCTTTGCTCTTTTTTTAAAGATGTTATTTATTTATTTTTAGAAGGGGAGGGAGGGAGAAATATCCATGTGTGGTTGCCTCTCATGCACCCAGTACTGGGGACCTGGCCCACAACCCAGGCGTGTGCCCTGACTGGGAATGGAACCAGCAACCCTTTAGATCCCCAGGTCGGTGCTCCATCCACTGAGCCACACCAGCCAGGGCCTTCAGTCGGCTTTTCATCCTAACAGATCACTGTCCTCACCTCAAGGCACGTTTCTGAGGCCTAGACCCCCAGCAGGGACGCCTCGGGCTGGGCGCTGGGCGGGGCCTTGAGCACAGGGAGCCGTCCCCGCTGCTGTAGGCCTTGTCAGAGCCGTGACTCTGCCGGCTCCTGGTGAGCTCTGGTGGGGAGGGGGGTGGGAGGGGGCCCGGCACGCATGCCTGTCTGCCCAGAGACTGCCGTGAAGAGAGGGGAGCGCGCCCCACTCCCGGAGTGGGGGGGAGGGGCTTTGACCCAGGCAGTCTGGCTCCAGAGCTGTCTTCCTCACTTGTCCTCCGGGGTCTACTTCAGAAAATTTCGTACGTACACAAAAGAGGGGAGACGGTCTGTTGAGCCCCTTCATTTTGGGGCTTTTCCTGAGCCTCTGCCCACCGCCCAGCGCTTGTCCGGCCCCTCCCGGACTGCACCCGCTGCTGGGCGGCATCACTCGGGGTGCAGCGAGCTGGCACACCTGTGGCTCCACCTCCTGCTCTGGGCGCAAATGAAGTTTCTACCCCCGTGTGAAGTGCCCCCACTGGAATGTCGGCTCACGAGTGGGTGCTGCATGCTGTCCATTGCTGCATCCCCTGGACGTAGCGTCATGCCTGGTGCATAGTAGGTGCTCAGTAAATATTTGTTAGCTAGCTCTCCCTCCCCTCTCCCTTGGTACCTACTTACCTACCCACCCGCTTACCGAATTCATTTATCTACCTGCCTATCTCCCCTCCCCTCTCTCTATCAGTTATAGCTGTCCTCTGTCTAGGTACGTATTTTAAATAGAAAAGACCCTTCTAAACACCCTGTTTTGTGACTCCGCTTTCCCCAACCCCTTGTCATGGCTTCCGCTCCCTGTCAATGGATATGGGCCCCCTGTCCCACCACCTGTTGAGCCTGCACGTGTTGCGTTGTGTCAGTGTGTCCTCGTTTGTTTGGGCGGTTCCGAATGTGGCACCGTTGTAAATGACGTGGCAGTGTGCACCGCTCTATAGGGGCCTTTGGGGACACCCTCACCCTCAGCGATTTTTGTTTTAGAACCGAAGTAGGGCGGGGTCAGGAGGGCTGAGAGTGTGCCCCTGGAAAAGATGGTTTTAGTATTTTTGAAAAACATTTTTGATGGGTTTACTGATGGATGGTAACCTTTATTGGGGCCAGTGTCCACTGCAGTGGGGTGCAGCTGCCAGACAAGTGCAGAGGCCCGAGGTGCAGAACCTGTGACCGTGTTAGCTACGTGGCAAAGAGACTCCCAGGTGTGATGGAGGACCTGCAGATGCGGGGGGGGGGGGGGGGGGTTTATCCCGGGTCATCTGGATGGCCCCAGGGTCATCCCGAGGGTCCCTGTGAGAGGGCAGCAGTCAGATCAGGATACAATTAGGAGGCGCTGCACCGCTCACTTCGCTGCTGGAGGAAGGGGCCACGAGCCGAGGAAAGCAGGCGGCCGCTTGGAGCCGGACCGGACAGCAAGTGGGTTTGTTCCCAGAGCCTCGGGGAGGAACCGGCCCGGCTGACCCCTTGATCTTAGGACTTCTGACTTCTGGAGCCGCGGGATGAAGAGTCTGTGAGGTCACTGAGTGTGTAGAAGTTTGTCACGGCAGCAACCAGGAGCAGGCTGTGTCTGGGAAGAGGAGGCCCAAACGGTGGCACCAGGAGGAGGGTGTCCCAGCAGAGTTCTGGGGGTGCTGGGGGCACCAGGAGGCCCGGGGACGCAGACGGCAGCCCTCAGGGCTGAGCTGTCGCCTCTGAGGCCGCGCTCTGAAGGCCATCGGCCCGCTCTTGGCCGTGCTGCCTGCTGGTTTCACGGAGCCGTCAGCTGCTAACGGGAACGGGAGCCTCACCCCCGGCCCCTTGAGCTCCTCCAGGGACAGCGGCCTTCTGACACTTTCTGACAAGGGGACGGAGAAACCAGCAGAGGACAGGTTTTGTCTGGAGCTGCTCCAAGCCCCCCTCCGAGGAGGGATGGGAGCAGCGAGGGCGGGTGTGCTCATTGGTCGTCAGCCTGCCGGGAAGGGGGTGGCCTGTGATGGAATTAGCTGGTGCTGGGGTGACCGGCAGGGGATGGACACTGCTCTCACCAGAAGAGCCCGTGTTGCCAGAGCCCACTCCGTCCCCCCACTGGCCGCACCTTCTCCACCGTCATCCATCACGAACGCTCAGCCTGCCCTCTGCCAACCTCGCTCTCTCTCGGGCTCGTCACGAACGTTCTAATGGGATTGGCTGGGGTTTAAACTCGTTGTCCCTCAGCCCACTTGTTCCTTGGGGGGTCCTTGGGGCTGGGAGTCCGGGATCTGGCCTTGGGCCCTCGGCTGTGTCTTTTTCCGGCTTCCCACAGCCGCACACCCTCTGTGTGGGCCACTGGGGAGGCGCCGTCTCCTGGCTCGCCTGGACGGAAACCGGCTCACGTTCGCCACGGTGGGTGTCTCCGGCACCCGGTTCGTGAGAGGCAGCCTGTGGACATCTGCCGGGTCAAGGCGGCACATGGGCGCACGCCGGTCCCGGGGCCGTGCCGGCACGCGGCGGACTCCCGACCAAACCCGGTTGCCCAGCGCCGCCAACGTTGAGCCCCCCGCCCGCCTCGCAGCCCTCCCCTTCCAGCTGCTTCCCGGCTGCCTCCCCATGGAGACTCTGGGGGACTTCGAGAACCACCTTTCACAAAGCGGCTTTGGAAGCCACCAAAGGCCCGGAACACTGCGTGCGTGGGTGCCTGTCTGCTCCGTCCGTAACCCGCGGGCATCGCTCATCCTCTCTGCGATCCTGGGCACTTGGCAAAGCAGGGAGACCCTCAGGTTCGTCCGTCCCTGCTCCTTGGGCGCCTGGCTCCGAAACCTGCTGATGAATGAGTGGTGGACGGAGGAGGGATGTGACGTGTGGGTGAGTGAGGAGCAAGTTCTGGTCTTTTCTGTGGCTCCCGAGGCTCTGGAGGAGGAGTGTTCTAAGCCTGCACTTTCAAAGCAGGCCCCACGGATACGCCGCTCTGCCAGACACCCGCGGGTGTTCCCTGAGGAACAGGAAAGTTGGCGGGGGAGACACAGAAGGAGCTATGCGTCCCATGGCCAGGATAGTTCGGGGAATACTGTCCTTGAACAGAGCTGAACAGGTTTGCTCTCTGGCGGTGGAACCGCCGTGCCCGGGAGAGGCTGTTTGGAGGAGGCAGGGCTCCCCCCGGTCTGGGCGAAGGACAGCCAGCTGGTGGAGGGAGCAGGCGGCCTTGCAGGCCAGACAGCAACTGCCCTGGCCAAGAGCGGGTCCGGGGGTGACCGCTTTGCCGTGGTCCTGCGGCGTGTGACCTCCTGAGACAGACTCGGTGGCTCCCAGGAGGCAGGGATATTGTTATCGCTGTCGTCAGTGAACGATTACCTGCCTCCATTCGGCGCTGACAAAGGATTCTGCCAGGTTTTATGTTTTCTCCCTCTGTGGTCCCCACCAGGTCCCAGCCGCGGGCTGTGGTCCCCCCCAGAAAGCCTTCGTGGAGAGTCTAGCCGGAAGGTCACTCGAAAACACAGCCATTACTCCCTTCTTAAAGGTTAATGTGTTTTCTCCCAGGAGTGTGTGAGTGGAAATTTCAAGCATCCCACATCTTTCATGTAGCTGGGTCAGGTCCGAGCTCCGCCAGAAGGATGAGCGCGTGGACAGCAGGAGAGCCGTGCGCAGCCGGGAGGGTGGTGGCGTGGCTGGCGTCCTCCGCCGCTGTGGGGGGAGCAGAAGGCAGCCTTCTCACCTGAGTCCCGTGGTGGCAAGTGACAGAAACCACAGGACACACCTTAGAGGGAGAGGACCATGTAGGGCGGGTCTCGGGGCCCAGGGGCGGGAGCACCCAGAAACGGAAATGCCAGCAGGTCTCGCGGGGTCTTGGAGTCTCCCCACTCCGCTCCTTCCCGGCCACCACCACTGGGGCTCCCTCGGCAGCCGCCCTCCTCTGCTTCCCCAGGACCCCGGTCTGTGTGCCCCGAGCTGGAGATGGGCCAGAGCAGCCGTGCTGGTTCCTGAGCCCCCTCGGGCCGGGTGTCCACGCCTGGTCCCATCAACCCCGGCCAGAGGGCGGCCTTGCGTGACACAGCCACAGCTCTGCCGGGCCCTCTCCGTGGATGGGAGAGGAAGTGGCTCTCGGAGACTGGGGGATGGGGCCAGGCCAGCACCCCCAAAATGGGTCTACTTCCAGCCTGGACAGCAGGTCTTCCGGCACCTTCTCCCCTCCCAGTCTGCCACATACCCCCGGGTTAGCTCTAAAAGATGCCTGCTGGTCTCTGCCCACAACCCAGGACATTCTCTTGTTTTGTTTTGAACGGGGCCTTAGGAAACCACGACCCACTGGCCAAGTCTGCTCTGCGTTTACTTTTGTAAATAAAGTTTTATTGGCACACAGCCCCGCCCATTCATTTCCACATTGTCCGAGGCTGCTTTGGAGACCCAACGACGGAGCTGAGTAGCTGCCACGGAGACTCCCTGGCCCGCCAAGCCCACACTGGTCACCGCCGGGCTCCTCGCCGAGCGTGTGTGCCGACTGTTTTCCGCGGTTGTACGATGCCTGCTCAGCTCGTCAGAATCCCCAGGAAACATCAGTGTGATGATGATGATGATGATGATGATGATGATCACCGCGATTATCCAAGAACGTCTCCGTTCATTTAGCAAACAGTTACTCAGTGCCTCTGCCCGTCAGGCACGCGCTGAGCCCAGGGAATGAACCGGTGGGCGAGCCGAGGCCCCTGCCTGCACAGAGATCTCTACGCTGACAGGGCCGAGTGCGTTTCCTGGCCGAGGAGCGACCAGAGCGCCCAGCCCTGGGTCTTTACTGCCTGGGGGCGGGGCCCGGGTCTGGGGCTGGGGGCGGTGGATTGGGTATACACTGAGGGGGAAATGTAGAGTCTGCCAAGGATGCCAGGACAGACTCAGCGGAAACTTCCAGGTTCCAAAATAGCCAAGGGCACCTGGCAGAGGGAAGGGTGGGCCAGAGAGAGGGTTGACCAGTTGGCCATCGGCTAAAGTAATTAATCCCAGAAGCCTGCCTGGAGGAGGTGGACTTTGCATACTGCCTCGAATGCAGGCAGAAGGGCGGGCAGTCATTCCCACAGCCCAAAAGCACACCCAAGAGAGGCTGGGGCTGGGGGCTTTGATGCTCACTCTCTCCCTCCAGCACGCTCCTCTGTGGAGCGAGTGCTGATTTTCCTCCTACGTTAAAGAATGCAGCTGGGCACGTGGCCGCCCAGAATAAAGACCTCATGGCTAGATCACAGCTTGCCTCATGGCTAGATGTTGCTTGGGGACACATTTGGCATTGTAATGTGATATAAGCCTTTTCCAAATCACCCCTGTAATTGGAAAGGGCAGGCCCCCTCCTTGTCCCTTCATACCTCCCCACCAGCTGGGATGCAGAAGTAACGGCTGGAACCAGAGCAGCCATTTTGCGTCTTGAAGCTGGAGTTAATATAAATGAGACACCGAGAAGTGAGGTGTCCTGGACCTGGGTCTCTGAAGAAGACCGTGGAGCTGCTCCACCACCTCCAGGCTGCGTGTGACCTGAGACCTTTCCAGGAGAGAGAAATGAATGTCTGTGTTGTTTCAGCCACTCTTCTTTGGGGTCTCTCTGGTACAGCAGCCAAGCCTATAACATCAGACACTCCCAGGGCAATCCAAACACACCCACGATCGAAATAAAAACAGTGGGTGAGCTGTGGACATGTAGCTCACAAGCGTCTACCATTCATTTTGAAATTCTGGAGCCGCATTGCTACGGCTCCGCTGTCTCCTGCGTGTCTACGGGCGGCCCGTGGACGAGCCCTCCTCTGTCCATCACGCCAGCTGCCGGCTCCCTCCCTGTCATGGGGTCTCAACCTACATTTCAGGATGGAGAGCGAACTGGGCAGCGAGGGGGGCGCTCAGCCAGCCGAGGCCGACGGAGACCTCCAGTCCTCCGCAGCCCCCTGACCTCTGTCTCAGCCTCCCCGTCCCCTGTGGATGGGGGGCAGCCGCGAGGAATCCAGGGTCAGAGGCGCCCAGGGGCTGCTGGGAACGGAAGACCGTGAGGGACTGCAGACAGGCATGCCACGGTGTCAGAATAAAAATTCGCAGCCCGGGTTCCCCGGGCCTCCGCGGGGCGGGGCTGCCTTTCTCGGCGAGCTCAGCCAGCTCATTCCAGCCCCGCTCCCATAAAATCGCGGGAGGCCTGCCAAGGAGCGGCTGGCCCGCCAGCCGGGCCCCTCGGAATGTAATCGGCCGTAATTACTTAATAGCCTTAAGTTGGGGAGGCTTCCTTTGAAGCCCAGAACCTTCACCCCCGGGAGCCCGGGGAATCCGGGGAAGCCTCCGTGTGACCGCACCAATCCTCCCGGGTGTGCCTGCTGTTCGGGACCGTCCCCCGGGGCCGCCTCCCTGCGGTGCTCCGGCCCCCTCCCGGCCAGCAACCCGGCACGGATCCTTGAGAGAAAACAACTCGCGAAGCACAAAGGGCTTGGCTGCGACCATGCACGTCCACACACACCCAGAGAAATCGAAGACAGTGTCCGCTGGGTGCCGAAGATCATGCGAGAGGGGGAAGGGCTGTAATCGGGGGGAACGGAATATGCAATACTTCATGTCGGATTAAGTGTACCGCGAGGCTGGAAAGCGAGGCTGCAGAGAGAAAACAAATGTTCCGGCGTCTTCGTGGGTGACCTCCAAGTGTCCACGGGCTCCTAATCCTTCTGTCATAATTCAAGCTCGTTTGGCCAGGAGTTGATGGCTCGGCCGCTGGACTCCAGCATCAGGCAGCGGTTCTTCCGTGGCGGCCAGCACTCCCTCTGCGGACCCCCGCGGGCCAGCACGGTTCTCCAGCGGGACGGGAGCCCGCGTTTCCACTGGGCTGGGCGGAAAGCCGCCCCTGACTGAGCTCATCCTCCCGAGAGCTCGTCCGGGGCAGGCGGGGGAGGGGGGTGTTGGGGGGCAGAGGGCAGGGAGGGTGCGCCAAGGAGCCGGTGTCCTGAAGGTCAGGCTTCTGAAAGAACTTGTCCTGGGGGGGGGGGGGGGCAGGGTCTTTTTAGTGGTTGTGACATCCGTGCTGCGGCTGGTCAGTGCGCCTAGTCTTCTTTCATTGCTTCTCCCCTTCTTTCCTTTCTTCTTTCCTCCCTCCTTCCCCCCTCCGTTCCTTCCTTCTTCCCTCCCTCCCTCCCTCCTTCCCTCCCTCGTTCCCTCCCTTCCTCCCTTCTCTCCCCTGCCTACCACCAGGCATGGTGTAATCCTAACTGATCACTTAGAGCAGCATCCATCCTAGGTAAAACTTTTGGTCTCCACCCGCCATACTGTGTAGGCAGCTGCTGAGAAGGCTGCCTGCCCAGTCCTGGGTTTCACACCCTCGTGTAGCCCCTCCCCCGGCGTGTGGGCAGGACCCAGTGACTCGCTGCTCACGGATGGACTGCCACAGGCCACGGGAGGTCTCGTCTCAGATTATGTCACAGAAACTGACTTCCGTCTTGCCCCCAGCTCCACGGAGAGGCCCCTGTGGCAGGGAGCTGGGGCTCTGGCCAACAGCCAACAAGACCCTGAGGGCCTCGGCCCAGCAGCCTTGGGAGTGGTCTTGAAGAGGGATCCTGGAGAGGGCCGCGGCCCACCCACTGACCCTGTGACTGCAGCCTCGTGAGAGATGCGGAGCCGGAAGCACCCAACTAAGCCACGGTCACTGGGAGATAGGACGTGGGTGTTGTTTTCATCACTAAGTGTGGGGGTCCTTTGTTACACAGCAGTAGGTAACTGATGCACACAGGGCCTGGCTGGTAGCTGTGTCTCCCCCTCTGCCTCCAGCTGCATGTGACTTCTCTGGGTCTGCTCCTCGTCTGTCCCTTTGTAAGAGACAGAAGTGTCATTGCGTTTAGGGCCTACCCGGGTCATCCAGAAGGACCTCATCTCAAGATCCTTCCTTGTGTCTACAAGGGCCCTTTTCCCAAATAAGATCCCAGTCGCAGGTTTGAGGGGACGTGTCTGTGGGGCGAACACCATCCACCCCATTGCATCTTGTTCACCGATGTGTTTACCTCTTGGGCCGCCAGCAATCCCAGGTACACCGGGGAGCTGTCACCAAGCACTTGCTGACTGGATGCGGGAATGAATGAATGAACGGTTGAGCCCACCCATGAGTGCAGTGGTTCTCACGTGTGAGCTCACACCAGGTTCACCGGGGGGGCTCCACACTCGGAGTTTCCGTCGCAGCAGTGTCCGGGGTAGGGCCTGAGAACTGGCATTGCTCACAAGTGTCCAGGTGATGCTGCCGCTTCCCCATTCCAGGGGGAACGGGTGGGCCACACTCGGAGGAGATCCGTTCCTCCGTTCGGCCGTTAGCAGGACCCGAGTTGTAATTAAGATTTCATTTCCCCCTCAAGGAGTGTATAGGCCTCCAGCTGGCCCAGGCTCTTCCTTGGCAAGGAGAAAACGCTATCTGATTACCTCATTCTTTCCCAAAGAGCCCATCCCTTATGTCCTCCCGGGCATGATCACAGTTAAAACGGCTCCCTGGGGAAGGCAGGGGAGAGGAGAGGGTGGAGGCAGCCCCAGCAAACTGGGCCCTGCGGGGGGGGCACAAGGTCGGGGTTCGTGGGTTCTCTCAAGCCCCAGTCTGGGGGGGGGCACACCTGGGGGATGTTACAGAGTCCAAGGGCTAGTCCAAGAGTCACCCCAAGAAGAATTTCTGGGTCCTGGGGCACATATTCCATAGAAAAAAAGTGCAGGAAGGGACTGTCTTGAAAGAAATCACCATGAAGATGGATTTTTAGCTGGGAGGGCAGGTGGTGCCTTGGGGGTGACCCTCGAACTCAGGGACTCCCATCTTCACCCAGCAGGGCCTGGGGGTGTCTTTTCTTCCTTCCTTTCTTCGTCTCCTCTCTCTTTTTAAGTGTCATTGCCCTGGCCCGGTGGCTCGGTTGGTCGGAGCATCATCCTGTACACCAGGAGGCTGTGGGCTCGGTCTCCCATCAGGGCGCCTGTAGCCGGCTGGTGTTCCTCTCTGGCATCAATGCTTCTCTCTCTCTCTCCCTCCCGCCTTGTCTCTCTCTTGCTCTCTCTCCCCCCTCTTCTCTCTCTAAAATCAATAAGCATATCCTTGGGTGAGGACTTCAGAAAGTATCCTCAGGACGTAATGCATACGCCATTCCCCACTTTCACTGTGGGAAATTGGCTTTCCTTAGACTCGCAGACCGGCCATCATCACGGCCCACGCTGGACCGTTTTTACACCCTTGAAAGGAACCCCTCTAGCCTCCCGCGGCCACACCGCTGCCCAGCGACCTCCGCCTCCGCCCCGCAGCCCTCCACAATCCACCACGGCTCCAGTCCGTGTGGCTGGAGGTTTCCCTGGCCGGGGCGTTCACCCGGGTGGGCTCCCGTGCCGTCTGTGTCCGGGACCGCCTTCTGTCACGCGGCCCCGTGCTCTGGAGGCGCGCCGTGGCTGTGGCAGGTGTCAGCGCCTGGTTCCTTTTCATGGCCCAGTAGCTCATGTTCCATTTTCTGGATAAACGACACCGTGTTCATCCACTCGTCAGCGGACGGAGGCTGGGCCGTTCCGACGGTGATGAATAACGCCGCTGCAGACGTTGGTGAGCGCGTTTCCCGGGCACCCCTGTTTTCTGCGCTCGCGGGGGGCGGGGGGGGGGGGACGCCCGGGACTGCATTGCTAGGTCGCGTGGAACTCCATGTTTAATTGTTTGAGAAAATGCTACACGGTTTTCCAAAGCAGCTGAACCATTTTTAATGCCCCCCAGCAGCGAGCGACGGTTCTCGGGCCCCCACCTCCCCGCCGCCGGGAGTTACCGGACTGTGGCGGTATTCTGGGCGTCCTGTCGGGCGTGGTGTGGCTTCGCCTCGCGTCTCCCTGACGACTGCGGATGCCAGGCGTCTTCTCCTGGGCTTGGTGGCCATGCCTGTGTGTGTTCCTGGGAGGAAAGGAATTCAGATCCTTTGCTTATTTTAAAATTGGGTTTGCATTTTTTTTTTTAATTATCAAGCTGTAAGCATTCTTTATATGTTCTGGATACTAGACTCTTATCAGATACAGAATGGTAAATATTTTCTCCCATTCTGTGTTTTGTGTTTTCATTTTTTTTTATTTTAAGATCTTATTTATTTATAGGGGGAGGGGAGGGAGAAAGAGAGGGAGAGAAATGTCAGTCGGTTGCCTCTCGCACACGCCCCAGACAGGGACTGAACCTGCAAGCCCAGCATGTGCCCTGACCGGGAATCGAACCCACGACCTTTGTGCTTTGAGAGATGATGCCCAGCCAGCGAAGCCACACCAGTTGGGGCATGCTTTCACACTCTTGATGGTGTCCTTGGAACCACCCGTTTTTAATTGTGGAGACGCCCAGTTTACCTGTATTTTTGTGGTTGTTCACACTTCTGGTGTCCCAGGTAAGAACCCTTGCTAAGCCAGGGTCGTATGTTTTCTTCTGAGAGCTTTATTGTTTTCGCTCTCCCATGTAGGCTGTTGCTCCATTTTGAATCCGTCTCTGTGTGCGGCGTGAGGCAAGGGTTCACGTCGCTCTTCCGCACCTGGATGTCCGGTGGTCCCGGCATCATTCATTGAAAGGACTGTTCTTAGCCCTGGCTGGTGTAGCTCAGTGGATTGAGCGCGGGCTGCGAACCAAAGTGTCGCAGGTTCGATTCCCAGTCAGGGCACAGGCCTGGGTTGCAGGCCATGACCCCCAGCAACTGCACATTGATGTTTCTCTCTCTCTTTCTCCCTCCCTTCCCTCTCTAAAAATAAATAAATAAAATCTTTAAAAGAAAGAAAGAAAGAAAGAAAGAAAGAAAGAAAGAAAGAAAGAAAGAAAGAAAAGACTGTTCTTTCCCTATTGGATGGTGGTGGCACTCTTGCCAAACAGGGAGACCTTCTTAGGGTCAAGTTTCTTGAGGTACAATCTACTTAGAGCAGAGTTCTTCCTTTTTTAAGCGCACAGTCCCAGGAATTCCGACACACACACAGACAACCTGGTAATCACGGCGACAACCACGGTACAGGGAGCCCGCGATCCCGCGCAGTCTCGTACTGCCTCTCCATGGAGACGAACTCTCTCCCAGCCCCGCCCCCGGAGACCAGGGGCTTCTGTCCCGTCCACAGAGCTTTGCCTTCCCCAGCACAGCACAGACACGCAGTCAGGCAGCGCACAGACACACAGTCAGACAGCACACAGCCTTCGGAGGCTGGCTTCCGCCACCCACAGCAGAACACGCTGACACCCGTCCATGCTGTTTCTGCCTCTCCGTGGTCTGTCCCTCTCCACTGACGAGCAGGACAGAACCGTAGGGAAGCACCCGCATCGGAGGGACGGACACCCAGGGTGGTTTCGGGATCTGCCAGTTGCACACACAGCTGCTGTAAACAAACGTGCACGCACACGCAGGCTTCCCGTGAACACGAGTGTCCCTTGCCCTTGAGTGTCTGGAAGCGGGATTGCCGGGCCCTGCGGTCCACACCGTGTCACTTCGTGGGGAACGGCCCAGGTCCTTCCCGGGGCGCCCACACCATCCTGCGTCCCCACCTGCAATCAGCGAGCCCCGGCCGCGCGGTGCCCTCGTCACCCCGAGGTGCTTTCGTATTTAAAAACGTTTTCTCTCAGGCGTGCGGAGGTATCTCAATGTGGTTTTACTTCGGGTTTCTCGAATGACAAATGATGTTGAGCATCGTTTCAAGTGTTTATTGGATACTTAGATTATCTTTTGTGAAATGCAAGTTCAAAGCTTTTGCCTCTGAGCTGTTTGTTTTGTTGATTACCGTGTGGCGAGGGCCCTTCATATGTTTTCCATCCGTGTGTGATCGGGCGTGCGCCTGGCACGCATTTTCTCCCAAGTTGCTCCATAACGCATTACCCCCGACCTTCCAGAGGGAGGTAGTGGACGTGCATCTCACACCGTCTCTGTGGGCCGTGAGTCCAGGAGGACCTGGGGTGGTTCCGGCTGGGCTTTCCCACGAGGCTGCCATCAGCACGTCAGCCAGGGCTGCGTCCGGGGGCTGGGCCTGGGCTGGAGGGTCGGCCTCGGAGGTGACTCCCACGCCCGGCGCTGCTTGGGAGTCCTCACAACGTGGCTGCCGGCGTCCCGGCACCCCCGACCCCCCACCGCAAGGGAGAAAGCGAAGAGAAGGCAGGGTGGATGCTAGATGGTCTTTTAGGACCGCAACTCAGAAGCAACGTGATCGTTTCCACAAAATCCTACTGAAATGTGCACCAGTTGGCCCTCCCCCTGCAACAGGAGGACATCCTATAAGGCATGAATCCATGGCAGGAAGTGAGAATCTTTTAAGATCACCTCGATGACTGGGAACCAACGTTTGTATTTTCTTTTTTTAAAAATGTTCTTTTTCTTAAATAGTCCTATTGCACTGGTGTGCTCCCTCACCTCACACCACGTGGCCCACAGCAGGTCCAGGGTGGAGGGGGGCAGAGGACAGACGTTCACGAATCCCACCCTGAACCCCACATCCCTCCGCTCCTCTGTTCTGGTCCCTCCCGCAGACGGCCGAGGGGTTCCGGGCCAGAGGGAAGAGGCGGAGGAGGCTGTTCGCTGCCCCGGGTCTCACGAGGCTGCGGTGAAATGTCCCGTGTGGCTGTTCTGTGGCTGGCCGGTGCCAAAGGAGACACGCTCCCCATCTGCACCCTCCCCCCGGGGGAGCCCCGTGCCTTGCGGACACGCTGGGGCCCGGTTCTGGCCTCCCCGGGCCCCTGGAGCAGGACGGTCAGGCCGCCCAGCAATCGGCTTGCCCCTGCCAGCTTGCCAGGATGGGCTCCCCACGCACGCACCCCAGACTGACGGGGACCTGGGCCAGGACTCCACCGCCTTCCCCTGCCCCACCGCATCCGCTCTGGACTCCCGTCTCAGGTTCCAAGGACAGGAGCGCGTCGCTGGAGGGAGCAGAGACAGTCTTGGGGACAGGCACACAACCTCATCCAACACGCTAATCCGTTCCTTCGAGAGACGCCAGCTGCGCGCCGCCTGGGATGCAGCGCCAGTCAAATCAGCGAAGCCCCGCCCTCCCACTGGTGTCCGGGCGCTGGAGGCAAAAATTAAACACCGACTCGACGCGTTGGTGTTGGCCTGGTGCAGAGAAAAGAGAGGGAGGCCAGGGGTAGAGGGAGAGGGGACGAGCCTCTCCGGGGAGGTGACGTGGAACAGAACATAAACACAGTTGGGAGAACAGCATTCCAGGGGCTGGACGGCAAGTGCAAAGGCCCCGGGGTGCACCGCGTGCTTGAGGGGTGGCAAGGGGGCGGGGGCGGCTGGAGCAAGGAGGGGGCAACGAGCGAGGAGGCAGTGAAGCCGAAGGAGTGAGGTGGCGCGCGGCCCACAGGAGAGAGAGTCCCTGGCCCAGAGGAAACCCTTGTGCACCGTTGGCCTTTGTGGACCGGGCACTGTCCCCATCGTGATAGGGAGCTTCCTGGGAGGGACATTGCGGCCTGGGTGCGATGAGACTTTGGCACGGTTCCCTGTCCGTCTGTTTGTTCCTTCACTCGGTTGGTCACCTTCCAAGCTCCTGCCCCAGGCCCTGCCCCGCTGGGGCCCGTGGCCAGGTAGCACTTCCTGCCCTCGCTCTTCACACCTGCCCAGGTGCAGGGAGCCAGCCCACACCTGGCATTTGGGCTGCACACGTCGCCCCAGGCAGGGGCTCCTGTCAGGTGGCTCTGTGGGACCCGGCTTCTTGTCCGGGAGGCCCCTGGTCACACAGCGCCCCGTTGCGGCCACACTGCTGCAAGGGGCCTCCTCAGACACGGCGGGCCGGAGGTGCCAGCCGCTTCGGGGGCGGGGTGAAGGCCTGGGCGTGCTGGCCGCCAGTGGTTTTCTCAGGAGAGAAGCCAGCGGGCCCAGCCGGGTTGGGGGGACCGTGTCTTTGGCTGGTGTTCCCCAGGCGACCCCCCGTCTGGAGAAGGGAGGACCAGGGGCGTCTGCAAGGCCAGGCCAGGGCCCGCCAGGCCGCTGTGTTTTCTGACCTCAGCCTCTGGGCCCTCCACTGTCTCCAGGAGTGCCTGGCACCTCTGGGGACCCTCTGCCATGTCAGGGGGCCCAGCTGCAGACCCCGAGATCCCAGAGTGCCTAGACCGAGAGCTCCTGGCTAGGTGCAGCACCCCAGGATGCAGAGCCTGGTCATGGGGCTCCCAGCACCCCAAATGCAGCCCTCGGTCTTGGAGCCAGGTGCTGCTTCCAAGGTTGGCCCCTCGCCAGGGTCGGGGACCCCTGAGGGTAACTGCCCCCAGGAACAGTGCGTGCAAACACACGCGGGCATCTGACGCCAGGGACGCCCTGGGGCCCGGATCCAGGAGCCCTGGTGTCTGAAACTGCGGGAGCTCCATGGTGGCACTGTCAGCGTCGCCATCAGGACAGGTGGCCTGGGTCGGGTGGACCCTGCCTCCACCCGTGGGACCATGGCGGCCAGGTCTTTAACCTCTTGCAGCTGCAGGCCCCTCGTGACGTGGGCCTTAGGACCCACAGAGTCGTCGCGAGGACTTAGTGAGCTCCTCCAGGGGCTTGCACATTCTCCGTGGGGCGGTGTCTCCCCCAGCGTGGGGCTTCTGTCCGTGGGGGGGAGGGTCAGACACTTCGCTCTCCTTCTGTGTCACGCAGGGATGCACGGGGAGATGGATACACAGTTTATCGTTGCCGTTAACATTTCATGGGAGGAAGTGATCGGGAAAAATCATCTGAAAATGCTCCTTAAGGAAACGACAAGGACAAGAGCTTACCAGCACTGAAGTGGGGTGAGGTGCAGTGCGTGGCACATAGTAGGTGCTCAATAAACCGTAGCTGCTGTGGAATTACTGTTACCGATGGCAGGGGTCACTAGGGAACTGCAGAGAGCGTGGGCTTGAGAGCCACACCGTTAGGGGGGCCCATCCTGGCTGGGCCCCTCTCTGGCCGTGTGCCCTTGGGCGAGTTGTTAACCCCCTTGAGCCTGGGTCTGCGGCACCTCTCAGGCCGTGATCAGAGAGATTCGACTGAATGATCCGTGTGGTGTATGCGGTTCAGGGCCCGGTGCCCCGTGAGCCCTCGGGAGATGTGAGCTCTCACGATTACTTATCCCTGAGGGTGTTGCTGCTGCTGTTGCATGCGCAAGGGGCCAGTGGACCTGAGTGGGGGGAATCACTCCAGGTTAGCCCCCAGAGGGCTTGCTGCTTCTCCAGCACCAGGGCCGGGCCGTCACCCTGGGGGAGGGGCTGGCTGGGCACTGGGGAATGGGGGCAGTAGCCCAGAGCCCCACTCTGGTCTGAGGTAATGTGGATCCCCTTGCGTGTTTACGCACACTCGGGGTGCCCTCGGGAAACAGCTGTGTCTGGATGCTGGCTTCAGAGTGACACATCCTTGGTGCATAAACCAGCTGTCACCTGCAGGAGCCAGGGGGTCTCCGTCCCCAGGGGCTGCCCAACCATTCCTCTCCCCCTCCCCCCTTCCCACCCTTTTCTGGCAGGGAGAGAAGGGTATGTGCCCTTCATGTGACTCCCCAGGCCAAGAGGGTGGCCCTCCCTTTCCTGCTCTGCACCCCTAGAGCCTGGAGAAGACTCACAGACTCAGGACACCAGGAAGGTCTCTCGGGGCCTGGCCGTGCCTTCCGCTCCCACATCCCCCAGCCTGCACCTCGCACCGGCTGCCTGCTGCTCCTGGCTCGCCCGGCCTGCCGCAGGGCCTTTGCACATGCTGTACCACACCGGCTGGGTCCCTCCTCCCCTGGGTGTGTCCTCCTTGGGCTCCAGGTCACGGCTCCCCTGTCCCTGCCCCAGAGGGTCCTTTCTGGGTCTCTCCCCACGGTGCCCCTCTCTTCTCGACTTCCTCTTCTACCACCCTGATTGTGAGCAGCAGCCCTGTCCACCTGTGAGCCTGCTTCCAGTCCTCCCTGGGAGACGTGGCCAGCTCCGCAGACGCAGGGGCTCCGTCGTGCCCCCTCCTGGGGCGAGGCCGGGCCCGAAGGCCCTCAGGACCAGCCCCGGCATGGGCAGCAGGCAGCCAAGGCCTTCCGCTTCCATGTCCCTCCCTCGAGCCGTCACCCTGCCACCCCCGGGAGACAGAGGTGCACATGCAGCAGCTCAGGAAGGCTCCCAGACCCCCACCCGGGACCCAGGGAGAGGGTGGGCAGGAAGGGAGGCCTCAGAGGACCCAGCCTTTGGATGTCTCCTGGCGGAGCATTGTCCTAAAATGCCCCTGTCGCCTCTGGACGTGTGAGCAGGGCTGTGGAGGGACCCAGATTTGATTAGGCACAACGACCCCGACAAACAGGATAGGTGGCACTAATGGAAGCTGACGCCCGGACAAGGCCTGTGAGGGCCCCGGGCTCCATGAGCTCAGGGGACTCTGGGGACACTTCCTGCTCCCTGGGCCCCAGACAGACAGACCCCAGGGAAGGACGGCTTTCGGGCAGCACCACACCTCCCAGGGGCCATGAGGGGACACGCCTGGGTCACAGAGCCCGCCTGTGGGTGCTCTTGCTGGTGGGCGTCCGGGTGAGGGTGCCCAGGAGGAAGGTGGGGTCACGCCCCTGTTCCCTGGACATCTCTGGCCCCCACGGGGGCGATGATGTTGAGTCCGGCAGGCAATGAAACTGCTCTGGGCCTCAGTTTACCCATCTCTGAAGGTACGCCCTGGCCCTGCCCAGTCTCATGCCCGCACAGCAGGGTGGGGGCAGGTGGGGAGCCTGGGGACCCCCACCAAGGTGTGGAGGAGCCCCTCCCTTGGATCCCACCGGAAGCTACCTGCTGGCCACGCCCACCTGGGAACCTTGGTGGGCCCTCCCCAGCCCCCCGCACTGGACACGGCCTGCCTCCGTCCCTCAGCTCCCACAGCCGCGTGAGGACCCCCGGCCTGTGCCCAGCCGGTGAGCAAGCACAGCGCTCCCTTAGGCCCCACTACGGCCCACGGACCCGGCCCTGGTGCCGGCTCTCGTCTCCCGAGCCCAGAAACCAGAACCAAGGCCCAGCCCCACACGGCGGTGCCCACAGGCCCCTGCTGGCAATGGCAGGACCGGGGTTTGATCCTCTCACCCAGGTGTCCTACTTTGCTGGAAATACCCAGGTGGGGAGGAAATAGTCCCCCTCCTTCCTTTTCTTCATCCCTCCCTACTTGGGGCCACCATTCCTGCGTGCCCCCAGTCCCCTCCCCTCTCCCTCCCCCTCTCCCAGCCCCCTCTACATGACTTAGTCCATCCACTAACTTAGTCCAGTGGCATCGTCGGCTGGCTGCCCGAGTCCCTGGCTCCGAGCTGCCCGGGGGCAGCAGGCCATGTGCAGCAGCCAGGCGGATGGACACCTGGCAGGCGACACAGCTCTCACACCTGCGGATGAGACAACGGCCCCGTGAAGGCCCCGAGGACAGACGGGCGGGCGGGGGTGGGGCCGAGGGGCCACCTGCAGGAACCCCGAGGGCCGCCCGTTTACTCTGGCACCCCGTGAATAGGCCTGGGAGGGCGCCAGGGGCCCCGCTTCCTCGGGGAGGCACCCTGTCTGCCTCGAGTCACCCCGTCCCGTGGACAGCGCCGACTCTTCCCACGGGGCCGCCCGCCAAGTTCAATGTTTGTGCTGTCTTACAAGCTTACACTCTACCATTGTGGGAGCCCCGGCGGACAGGGACCTTTCTTCATTGTTTTCCCGGGTGGGCGGCGGGGGTAGGGAGGCGGATGAGGGGAGGGTGGGCGGGAGCTTCCTGGAGCCCTGGCGTTCTCGGGGGGGCTGGTCTGGCAGGTGCCATCAGCGGCGAGAAGGCGGAAAACATCTGGGGCGAAACCGCCGTGTTTGCCTGAGGCGGCGGCCCCGAGGAAGGGCGCGGGGTGTGGCCGCGGCCGGACGGCACAACACCCGGTCGTGAGCCCCGGGCTCCCTGGGCCGGGGGCTCGCGGGCCTGTCCCCGGCGGGCTGGCCTCCGCCGCCATCTCCTGCCAGTTCCGCAGCCCGCCACCACCGTCAGATCCCCAAATGAGATGCCACTAAAGAAGCCTGGGTGCCTTGGGGGGGGGGCAAAAGACAGGGAGGGGCACCCCCCACTGACGGGGGACCCTCTGTGCACTGCAGGAAGCACAGGCAGGGTGGCGGGCGCAGGGGCGAGTGGTGCTTTCGCAGAGAGGACAGGCTGGGGACAGAGACGGAGGGGCGGCCGGGCAGGGGGTAGGAGCTGCCACTCGGAACAGCGAGCTGTGCTGCTGGCGGCCAGACTGACTCGGGGGGTTACCTGGGGTAGCGTCTGAGAGCGCTCCGGGAGGGGGCTCGCCCCGCACGGCGCGTCAGGGCAGCCTGTGCCGAGACGCCTCCCCAGGGTGTTGGGGTCGCCAGCAGGCTGCCCTTCCTGCCGAGGCTGGCTCACCTGGTCCCTCCGTGACGCACCGGGGCGGCCTGAGTCATCTGAGTCACCGTGCCCACGCGCCTGGGCCCTGTGGGGGTCTCCGTCTCCTCCGGTGCTCGCCCACACCCCCGCACGCTCCAGCAAGTGTGCCCTCCCACCCCCGCTTTCATGCGCGGCCAGGCGGGGACCCAGGGGCTGCTCACCCCTCCCACCTGTGCACCCCGGCACCCAAGAGCAGCGGGACGCTGCCCACACTCGGGGCCACGAGCCCTGCACCCCCCAGAGGCTCAGCCGGAAGCAGGCAGCCTCCCCAGGGGGCGGGGGGGAGACAGGGGCACAGAAGAGCAAGGACACCCGTGGCCGGAGCCCCGCCCTGCGGAACTGCCCGCTGTTCCAGGGCCAGTTCCGCGACTCCTTGCCCTCCCTGCCTGCGCACCTTTGGGCAGGTGACAACATTCCTGAGCCTCAGTGTCCTGTCACATGGGGCTGATGGGAGGCAGCCCCTGCCTCGTGGGCTCGTAGTGGGGCGTGGGGGTTGATGCTCACAAAGCTCTTAGAGCAGAGCCTCTTTCGTCTTTGCGTCTCCCCTCTGTCCCCCAAGATCCCTGCCAGTTGGCGGCCCCAGAGCGTCCCCGACCCACAGCCACCACCCCAGCCCCACGCCAACCGTGGTGTGCGTTCCCGGTCCCCACGGTCACTGCACGTGTGTCTGCTGGCCTCTGAGAGAGCCACAGACACGAACCCCTCACCGGAATGCCTGGGGGTCAGCAGGGTCAGCCAAAGGCATCACGGGACCAGCCGGGCCCATGGGAGACATTTGCCAGAAGTACAGGAAAGACCGATCAGCAGGTGCCACACACACTTTCTGTCTCTGGTGTGCGTCCTCTGGCCCGGAACGGCGAGGCAGGTGGGCCGAGGGCTCAGGGCAGCGCCAGGGCCCAGCCCACGTCATTCTCGGAGCAACTGGTCGTGCACCTCCATGACCCTCGGGATTAGGGCAGGGGAGAGGCAGCAGAGTGAGCTCCCACACAGAGCTGGGGGGCCTGGGGGCCAGGCGGGGGGCTGGGACATGCTGGTCTTTAGAGGTCTGGGGCAGGGTGGGGCCCCTCACCCACCCCCTCGCCTCAGAGGCCTTGGGCGAGGTGGGCCAGAGACTCGGCACCGGTGACGGCGTGAGGCCCAGCTTGGCGCACAGCGGGGGCATCATGGCCTCGGACTGGAAGTGTCTGACTCTCAGGCTGGACTTCCGTCCACTTTCAGAGCCGAGGGCTCCCAGCAGGGGGGCCTGCTAAGTGGATCCCACCTGGTCTTCTTTCCAGACGTCATCTGGCCAACAGCGGCCCAACCCCACGCCGTCTTGGGTTGCTGGCGTCCTTGGAGAGGCCCGCGGTGGCTGAGAGGTGTGGGGCCCTCGTGCAGCCTGGGGGCATCGTCACCCCAGGCAATGCCAGCAGGAGACCCTCTTGTCCCCCTCCGGGCCCAGTGTGTGTTAGGAAGTGCCCTCTAATAGGTGGGGAATAAGTGACAAGGGCACACTCCATGCCTTTAGGTGGAGTCTCTCCTGCCTCCTCCCAACAGCCCCACAAGGGAGGCGTCACGGGTGTGCCATGAACTCAAGGCTCAGAGAGGCGGATGCAGGTCGTGCAGTGAGGAAGGGGTGCCATCTGGACGTGGACCTGTGGGCATCACTGTGTGGCAGCCGGATCAAGGAGAATTCATAAGCCACACTGCCCACCTGCTGGGAGTGTGCGACCCCAGGCTTCTGGTGCAGTCACAGGTTTGGGCCGCCGGCCCCGCAGTCTAAATCTGCAACATCTCATCACCCCCCAAAGCCCATTTCCACTGGCCGTCACCCCCGTTCCTTTTCCAATACCACGCCTCCTCCCCCCACCTCAGGCCAGCCACGAGCCAACGCTAATCTGCTTCCCACCTGCACACATCTGCCCATCGGAACACCTCATGCAAGGGGACCCTTGGCGCCTGGCTGCTGTCACTGCACATCATGTTTCCAAAGTTCCGTGTTGTAGCAGGTGTCGGAACTGCGTTTCTTGTTGGGGCTGCAAAGTACGCCGTCGTGTGGCTAGACCGCACCGGGGTTATCAGGTTGTCAGTGGCTGGACGGACCTCTGGGTTGTTTCCACGTCTGGGCCATTGTGAACTGCACTGCCGTATACACTCATGCACGAGTTTTCGTGTGGCCGCCGTTCTCGTTGCTCCTGGGTACAGACCCAGGAGCTCGATGACTGAATCATACAGCAGTTCCACGCTTAACTTTCACAGGGCCTGCCAGACGGTTTTGCAGAGCAGCCGCACCACGTGACAGGCCCACCTGCAGCAGATGCAGGTCCGACGTCTCTGAGTCCTTGCCAGCACTTGTTATTGTCTTTCTGCCTCCCGTTTGTCTGAATCCTTGCCAGCACTTGTTATTGTCTTTCTGCCTCCCGTTTGCCTGAATCCTTGCCAACACTTGTAATTATCCTGGAGGGTGCGATGGGGCACCTCCTTGTGGCTTTTTATTTGCATTCAGCCATCATTTTTATCCTACTGCTGTTCTCTCTAACAGATGAACAACGGAATGGTCCTCCTCCCCTTGCTCTTCCAAGCCCCCCTCCCTGAGCCAGCTTTACAAGACCTCCTGCCCAGAAGGACTTGCGGTATTTGGATGCAGAGGTATCAGACCGCATCTCCTCTTTCCACGTCCACAGTTAACGGGCAGGTCTCGATGAAGCACTGCAGGTGGTTCTGCACCCGTGGCGGGGGCATTGTGGGGGCGGGGACAGCCCATGCTACGTTCTCCGTCGAGGCAGGGCACGTGCTAAGAGAAACACAGATGCCCCAGAACGTGTGCCTTGAGGAGGCCTCTGAAGGACAAGGAGAATTTTGTAGGAGAAGAGAGAGGGAAGAATGAGAGGCTCCCTATTTTTCCCTTCCTTCGCTGAAACTATTTTTTGATTGCTGGCTGTGTGCCGGGCATGGTGCATGGAAGCCAAAGGTGCAGGGGCGGGGCCACGCCCATGCTCCGCCCCTCCCCCTGGGGAGGCGGGACCAGGTGACCGCAAGCGTATCCTCAGGTTTGCTGAGGTGCCTCCCGCTGTGTGAGCAGACCCTAAACTGCAGGCCAGCGATGATTTCATGCAAATCACGGAGATGGGAACAGCTGACATTGTGACCACCTGGACACACGTGAGCAGCCGCCGGCACCTCTGTGACCCTCAGACATGGTGGCCCGTGAAGCAGCCATCTGGTCACTCCTGTGCGCGTGCGGCGCGGCCCCGCCAGGCCCGTCCCCGCAGGGTGCTGAGTTTCCGGGTTTTCCATTCCGGTCCTACAAGCTCTTGGCCCACTGGGAGAGCAGTTTGGGGTGGAGAAGCCCCTCCCGAGGGGTGACAAAAACTCCTGTAGGCAGAGAAATGATTTTGTTCACGGTCTCAGTCCTTCTCACCAATTCAGGGCCAGCGCGCGGGGCTTTGGGGGACAGGCAGTTCCCACCCCGGGAGCCTCGGGGGCTGGGGCAGAGCCCACCCCCATCCGAGACCACCACTTGGACTCCTGCCAGGAGCCCGCGCTTTACGGAGAGCCTTAGTGCCCCAGCCGCACAGATATCTCCCGTCATCTGCTCGCCGTCTTGCAGCTTCCGGTCGTGATTTATATGTTTTCTGGGCATTCAGCATGCCCCGCGTCTGCTAGGGCTTCGCAGTGGAAAGTGAGGCGATTTGTTTTGTGCTGGGCAGTGAGGAGCCCTTCCTTTTTCTTTCTCCCTTCAACAACAAGCGCTGTGTTTCAGAAAATGGTGCCCTGATCACATCAGCAGCGACAACTCGGTCCCGGCTGTTGGGACAGGGGAGCATGGCCGTCGTCACAGGGCCTCGCCGGCCACGCAGGAGGACTCGGGGGGAGGGAAGTGGTGGGCTCGGTCCACTAATCATATTTCGAGGTCTAGCCCCACGACACTGAGACAAGGCATGGTGCTCCACGGTGACCTCTGACCCCATGCCCTTGGTCACTGGGTGTTGACAGGGCACTTGGTCTCCACCGGCCCTGCCTGAGGCGGCGTCCACTCGGGACCCCAGCGAAGCTTCCCCGAGTTCAGGCCCCCTCGAGGCCCACAGGTCATGGCCAGAGCAGCCACAGGGCCCACCTGCTCCAGCCCCGGGGTACCTGTCGGAGGGAAGGGCAGGAGCAGAGGTAGAGGAGACCAGGGGAAGACACCCTGAGAGGCATGCAGCCCCAGGGCAAAAGCTGGGGTGCACCCCAGAGGTGAGTGGACCCCAAGGGCATAACATAAGCAGCTGTGGAAACCACTGGATCCGACCCCAGACCCCAGACGGGCTCCGCCGCTCAGGTTCCCCTCTCGGGGGCCAGAGAGGGGGGAGGCTGTGGCTGAGTGGCTTCCCCCTGTGCCCGGAGCCTGGCCTCGACTTGGGCGCTGGAGGCCTGTGGTCAGCTCTGACCGGAGGCTCTGAGGCTGTCGGCCTTTCGGGGCGGGGAGGGGGCTTCCTGCAGCTCCCCGGGGCTCTGAATTCCCCCGCCGCATCTCTCAGCCCGGGGGCTGGCTGGGTAACAGGCGCTCTCTGCCCCTGCCGGGGTCCGACACCCAGCAGGTGGCTGGGGGCCATTGCCATGGAGCGAGGTGGAGCTGGCTGGGCACCCTGCCCCCTCGCCGGCCGGCTGGGTCACACCAACGTTCAGTCCGCAGTGGCCGTCCTCACTCCGTGTTCATTGACCCCTGCCACTCCCCGGGGCCGCGCCGGACCCCTGCTGTTCGAGGGGCGCGAACGCCAGCCCACCCCCTCCCCATTCCTGGCCTGCTGCAGGAAATACACAAAGTAAAAGAACCGTGCACGTAAACATGTAATTACACGTAAACATGTAATTACAAATGTCGACACAGAAGAGCCGTGCACGTAAACATATAATTACGAATGTGCACCGCACCGTGAAGGAGAATGAGGGAGCATGATGAGCGATCACTGTGGAGCCGAGGTGTTTCAGAGTCGGGGGCTGGGGGGGGCTGGCCGGAGACGCGCGCCTGCACCGTGCCCTGAAGGAGGAAAATAATCACCCTCAGCGGCTTCCGGAGTGCCGGCTAGGTAGCGCGGCGAGCGCTTTGTACTTATCGACTGCGTATTGACACGTTCGGCGTGGACGTGGTGTGAGGCGAGGCGAGCGTGTTCCCCGCCCTGCAGAGAACGCCGAGCCGTGGAAGGGCCCGGGGCCTGGCCTGGAACCCGCGGTGGGCGCGGGGAGCTGCGGTGGGGGTGAGACCAGGGAGCACAACTCACGTTTCCTTAAACAGGGGCCTGGCCCGAGTCGGGGGCGCTTTCCAGCCGGGGAAACACGGGGCAGGGACGCACCCTCCCCTCGGGGACAGAGGCCATGCCAGAGCCCCTCCGACCCCAGCTGCGGGACCCTCCAGAGGAGCCTCTAGAGCCCCAGCCCTGTTCGTGCCCACGCCACTCCCGGGGCCAGGTGGGGGCAGGGGAGGCCTGTGGGTGCCCGACTAGACGGCGGCAGCGGGCTTCTCGGGCCAAGCCAGCCTCGGCCCTGCCCCAGCCAGCAGCGGGCAGGCGGAGCCGACCACCCGGGTATCTATCCTTCAGGCTCCATTCGAAGCCGACACATGTGCAGGGGACACGGGGACAAGAGTGCTCCCAAACCGCCTGGGACGGCGGTGGAGACAGTGCGGCCCCTGTGCCCGCTTCCCTTCGGTTGGGGACGAAACACGTCAGGGCTGCTGCCCGCCAGCCCATGGGGGTACCTGGCATCCCAGAGCCCAGGCCGGCCCCCCCTGGCCCCCAGCAGAAATCCTGCCCCCAAGGGGGTGCCAGGGCTCCCCGCCCAGCCACCCCGGCGCCTGGGGGTGGCCAGGAGGTGCCCACAGGAGGGAGGGCTGGCGTGCTGGTACCGGTGAGTGCTTGGCAGCGAGATTAGACCGGTGCGGTGGGCCTGGGAGGCCGCGCGGAAGGGCAGCTGCTGCCGCATCTGGAACCTGCCGTCTGCTCCCGTCAGCGGGGAGGGACGCGGGGTTCGGGTGTCTGCTGTTTGGATGTGTTCCCCTTCCCCAGCTCCCCATTCCCCAGCTCCCCACTCAGCGAGCTGAACAGATTGGAGGAAGCGAGGTAATGGCGCCTCGGCGACAGCCCGCTTTCTCTCCTCCTGGAAGGGCCTTTGTGTCTGCTCTCCCTCCCAGGTCCCCTCCCAGAGCCCCTCCTCTCGGCCCCTCTGCACCCCCTCTCCAGCTGGCTGGTGCTCGTCTAGGACGTGAGGGCAGACCCCAGGTCACCCCACGCCCCTCCCCGGCCAGCCCGGTGGGGGGCTCTTTCGGCTGCCCCGCCTGGTTGTGGCCCCTGTCGGTCCTGGGGCCCAGAGCTTAGCTCTCTGTGCTGTGGGGGCCTCTGGGCTCCCCGAAGCTCCGCTTCCCTCCGTCCTCTGGGACGACGGGCCAAGTGCCACTCATCTGCCTTCTGGGCCCCGGAAGGGCGGCCCGAGAGCTGCCGACGGAAGACTTCGTGGACTTGGAGTTGCCCGGCAGCCTCTGAGCGGGGGTCAGGGAGGCAGTGTGGTGCGCTCCAGGGCTAGGAGCGGGGTTTCCGTTGGAATCGGGCTGCGCTGGGTCGGCTGTGAGACCGGCCGTGGAGGCAGGGGTGAGGCTGGTTGGACTGGGCTGGCGGGGGAGCTGGGTTGGGGCTGGTGCAGGCCTGGGGCCAGACCTGGGGTTGAGGCTGGGGCGGGCTGGTGAGGTTGGCTCATGGTTGTCCTCTGTCTCTCTCTCTCTCTCTCTCTCTCTCACTTTCTTCTGTGAGTAGGATTCCATTTAGTTGAGTGTGTGTGTGTGTGTGTGTGTGTGAGTGTGAGAATGTGTGAGTGTGTCTGTGTATTAAAATATGGGTGTGTGTGGTCTGTTTAGTAAATCCAGCATCTGCGCCCAGCCCCTGCTGGGTGGTCCCAGAGACGACGCCACCCCACCTCTCAGTGTCCAGGAGCCCATAGGGACAGGCCATCTCACAGGGGCGGGCTGGGGGCTCTGAGACCTCACTGTTGAGGGCCTCTCCTCCTTGCTGGGGCTCCTTCCCCCTCCCTCCCTGGTTCCGGGAAGGCTGGATGGGTCCCACCTGGGGCAGAGAGCCAGGGCTTCTGAGAATTGTGAGGGAAGCCTTTGCCCCGCCTACTGGTTTCTGGAAGTGGGCTTGGACCGCTGACTGGACCCACCAGGTTGGAGCCCAAGAAGATGAAGGCTGGGGCCCCCTGGAAGGTCCCCAGACCCCCATGTGGAGAGTTCTGTCCTGTTGGCTCAGGTGCATGGTGGTGAACACGTTCTGAACCTCTGGGGCTTCCGCCGTGGGCCGGCGCTAAGCCCATGGGAACCACTCCGCGGGCGCCAGCCTCCCCCTCTCCCGTGGCTCTCCCTCTGCCCCCTCCAGAAGACCGCCCGGCGTCACCCAAATCCGGGGGCCCCTTGAGAAAATCCCACCCCACCCCCCCGAGGGGTTCACGGTCTTCCTCCAACCCGTCTGTGCCCCCTGTTCCCAGCGAGTGTCACCGCCATCCCCCTTTCACGGTCGTGCGAGCTCAAGTCCACGCATCAGCCTTCCTGCCCCCCGCCCTCCCTCTGTGGCTCTCTCTGGCCCGGCCGCCTCCCCCAGGAGCCTCGCTGCAGGGGGGTGGGCTGGGACTCCGCATCCCCGGCTCCAAGGCCCATGTTCTTAACAGGAAGGGAGTGAAGGGAGGAGGAGAAGGGAGGAGAGAAGAGAAGGAAGACAGGGCTGTGTGTGTGCGTGTGTGTGTGTGTGCAGGTGTGTGTGTGTGCGTGTGTATAAGTGTATGTACTGAGTGTGTGCATCTGAGGGCATATGAATGCGAGTGTGTGTGTGTGTGTGTGTGTGTGCACGCATGCACACGGCGTCCTCCCGTGCTGTCTGCTGGCTCGCCCATTATCAATGTGCATTTTTAATGCCGGGTCTCGTCGTGGTGCCGAGGGCCTCCGAGCTGAGCTGACTCACACCACTTACCGGGTGAGTCAGTCCCCGGCTGAGCCGCAGGAGTGGGGGCGGCATGCGCGCCGCGTCCCCAAGGCCTCCGGTCCTCAGCCCGAGCCCCCGCCGGTTCGCCCACACCCACTCCTGTGCCCGTTGCTGTGTGGAAAATGCCGCTCCTTGAGCTGGGAGGGGAGAGTGACAGGCTCAAAGGGACCGTGGACGCTCCCCAGCCAGACGGGAGAGGGCAGAGGGCACGCGGATGCTTCTCAAACGCCCTGTGGGCGCCTCCCCCACCCCGTGCAGGTGGTGAGCACGGCCAGACCCCCGGGAGGGTCGGCCTGCAGACAGGCAGACAGGCGACACAGAGCAGATCAGAGGGCGAGAGGTGCTGCCCCACGCTCCTTTGTAGCTGTTAGAACCCCCCTGAAATGATCACCCACAGCTGCTTCCCACCCCAATGCAGCCCCCTCCACTCGGGCCCAGCGCTGGCCTGAGCCTTCCACCCCTGCCCGGCCCTCCTCACCCTGGTCCTGCCCAAGCAGGAGGAGGGCCGGCCCAGGCAGGCCCCAGGGGATGCCAGGCTGCCCCCTCCCCCGACCCCTGGGGGCGCCCACCGCCCTGGCCTCAGCCTATCAGCGGCACCGAACGCCCAGATTTTCAGGGAGCCATTGCAATCAGCCGTTTCCCCAGTTTGCTCGACTTCGGGGGCCTGCAGGAGCTATTTGTAGCCCTTTTAAAGCCTTTTATAGATCAGTTTGTTACCACTGATGACAGGCAAAGAAATCACGCTATTAGCGGCCGAAGCTTGAAACGGTTTGCGCGTTGGGCGTTTCTGATCGGATGCCGTGCTGGGAATAAATGCCCGTCCTCCGGGGCAGGGCGCGTGCTCCAGTCGGGCCTGCCCTGGGCCCTCCCGGACTCCCACCCTTCTCTTCGTCTGGGCCGCTCTGCACGGAACCCCTGGGCGGTTTCCTCCTCTGTCACCTGCCCATGGCCCCCCAGGTGCCCAGCCCGGGGACAGCCCAGGTTTGAGACAGGAGATGGGTCTCTCCGGGGAGCCCGAGGGGCGATCAGCTCGCATCATCGGAGGCCGGGCCGTGTCTCTGGGTTGTCTGGAACCTCTCCTCTGACTGTCTCATTCCCGCCCCCTCGCCGGTGTCTCTGCTTTCGCTCTCTTCTGTCCACCACCACTTTCTTCTTCCTCTTCGTTCCCTTCTCTACTCTTCCTCCTCCTCGCCTCTTCTCTGCCCTTCTCTTCCTTCCTCTCTCCTCAGGGAACCTCTAAGGAGAGGACAGGGCTCACGTGCGTTCTTTGCCCCGAGGCCCTGTCTCATCCCGAGAACTGGGCTCCTTCCCCAGGCCTGCTGCAGCCAGGAAGGGAAGTCTGTGGGGCAAGCCTGGAGGACTGCATGGTAGTGGCTGCCCACAGGTCACTGTGGGTTGGAATTGTCAATGGCAGGAGACTAATGCCATGGCCAATCCTTCTTACTACACGTGGGTCGGGTGCCAGCCACCTGCTGGGGACTCGCTCTCGGGAGGAAGCCGGACGCCGTCCCAGCTGACCTGGGTGCGAGGCAGAGAATGGCAAGGCCAGTTGAGGAAGCCGGACACAGGTGGGGGGACCGGGATGGTGCTGGGTGGCAGTGGCGTTGGACTTGTCCTGGACTTCGAGCGGGCGAGGCGCCCACGGGCATGGCAGAAGTGGAGGGACAGGGGCCGGTGTTTCGGGAGGAGACAAACAGCGGGATGCGTAAGATGACTCAGATCTGGGTTCGAATCTTGGCTTCGCTCTTTCTGGCTGTGTGGCCTTGGTCTAGCCCCTCCCCCCCCTCAGACCCTGTTCCCTGACCAGCGGAAGGGCGGCCCCGGGGCTACTTGGCAAGGGAGTGCCACGAGACATTTCTTGCATGCCTAGCGTGTTCGGGTTTCAGGACAAGGGCTAAATGGGGGTGTTGTACACCACGACGCCCCGAGGCAGAAGTGAAAACCAGCCTGCGGCAAAGAGGCAGTGCCTGGGGCCTGGACGGCGGGGCTGGCGTCCTGCTGGGGCCTCTGGCCCCCAGAGCCCAGCTCTTCCCGCCATGTCCCCTGCCCCACCCCGCCGGCAGGCTGCAGAGGCCAGGCTCCGGGTTGGGACTCTCCCTGCGGGTGGAGAAAGCTGCGGCGACCCCCGGACGTTTCCGGGCTGAGCGAGGCACGGTCTCGTCACCGGTGGCACGTGGGGCTGCTGTCGTCCCCACCTCCGGGAACTTCTTCCTCTCCCCAGCCTGGCCGGGGCCTCTGGGGGACGCTTCCCGCCTCCAGTTTGATGTCCTGACAGCACCAAGCGCCGGGGGGCACGTGCAATATTCCCCTGCAGCAGCAGCTCACGCCACTGATGAAACGTTTGGTGACATGCTCTCCAGAAGACCTATCCCCCGGAGAGCCCGTGTTCGAGTGACTGCCGGGGCCTTCACTACCGGAGCTGCCTTCCTTGGGGACCAGCAACAGATGGGACTTATTTTTAATTTAAAAGAACAACAGACGGCCCTCTTCCCCCCAGCCGCCCCCCCACCCCCCGCCTCCTGCCACCGCTCCTGGCTGTCCCATACTCGCTGGGCTGTTGCTACCTCTGGGGCTCAGTTACCAGGTCCAGCTTCGGAAATCTTCTCCCGCTCTTGGCGGGGCCAAACCTCCCCCCACGCTTCGTTCGGGGCCGGGCCGAGACCCCAGCTGGCCCCGGGAAGACCCCCAGACCCGCCATATCTTCTCCACTTCCCTGTTCCCCGCCACCTCTGGCTTCCAGACAGGTAGTGCCGCTCTGTCCCCCAAGCGGTCCTCCTCATCCTGCCCTTGGGGGCGTGTTCTGGGAAGGAGAACAGCAGCCTGGGCCTTTGGAGGGTTTGGATGAGTGCAGAGTCCAGAGGACTTGGTCTCCAGGCCTTGGGCCTCCCCGGTGGGTGTGTCTCCCTGGAGCCCAGCGCTGCTGGCTCCGCCCCCACCCTCACCTGAGGCCTCAGCCTGGGCCCTCCCTCCAACACCAGACCCTTCCTAGAGGTTGGGGAGTGTTATTCATATCATCCTGGTCGAAAGCCCGTCTTACAGATAAGGGAGCTGAGTCTGAGAGGGCCGAGGGGCCTGCCCATTGCGGTGGCACGGTGGGGACTGGTCCCCGATCCTGACCCCGAAGCCTGTGCCCCAGCTCCTCGGTGGCCCTGTTCCCGCCGCAGTCCCATCATGGGCGCCTTTTAGGACCCAGCGCTGGGAGGGGCCCTCCGAGGAGTTCGCACGAGTGACAAAGATGTGTTTTTGCAGATGCTAGTGTTTTCACAAGGGATTCGACTCCCTCAGGTTGAGGGGGGAGGGGAGTGCGAGAGAAGGAGAGGAGGGTGGGCCGTGGCGCTCATATGGTGCCCAGCACACTTCTCTCTGGGCCTCCTCTGGCTCCAGCAGCCCCCTGCCCAGCTGTGGCGTCACCGGCCAGCCCCTGCAGATGACAGTCCGTGATTCATCACCAGCCACCTGCTTTCTCACCGCCCGGGACAGCCAGCCGGGGCCCAGAGCAGGCCCCCGGGGCAGGGAGGCAGCTGCACCCTGACCCCGCGCAGCCCCCGGAAGGGCGGCGGGCCTCTGGGACTGCTGGCATTTGGGGGAGTGCGGGCGCCTCGCCCACCGTCTGCAGAGAGCAGCAGCCCGCCGCCATCCAGGCTGGAGTTTCCGAACAGCCAGATAACCCTGCCCCCGGGGAGACGGCCCGCACACCATTTATATAGATAGTGACACAGTTTAATGAGAGAAAGCCTGGGGCACCCACGAACCGATTTATGGGATGAGCCGGGATGAAATGGCTCTTCCCTTAATAGATGCCCAAGCCGAACGCCAGCCAGAGCTCCGCGAGCGTCAGGGAAAGGTCTCGGCTCCAGCCTCCAGAAATTTTGGGCGGAATCCAAACACTTGTCGGTCTTATCACCACCGTGAAAATTACAGGGTTTTGTGATATCGCACGGGCACCGCGTGCCAAGGGAGAGGGGCCCCTGCTGCCTCCGGGGCTCCACGCCCCCGGGGTCCTCGCCCTGCTCGCTGCACGGAACGCCAACACCGAATCCCAGGACCCCTTCCAGCGAGGAGGTTTCTGATGGATGGCGTGTTCCCAGGGAGGTTAAACAGCTGCACGGGAAATAAATTTCCAGCTCTCCCCGCTCTCCCGTTTCCTCGAAGCAGCTGCTGTGCTAAAGGCTCCCCCGTGGGCTGGCCGTAGCCAGTGGGTGACTGAATGTCGGACCTACCCCTAAAAAAAAAAAGAAAGAAAGAAAAGAAAGGTCCTGCCCCCAAGATCTGCCATCATGGGTCCCTGGTCAAGGACCCCTCAGACCGCAGCCCTACGGCCCTCTTCAAGGGGGCAGTCGCCGCCGGTGGGGTCCGCCTGCTCCGCCACTTGGAGAAGTGACCCCCTCCCCTGAGCTTCTAAAACATTTATCATCCGGACGATCGGCCAGGCAATTAATCACGCCCCGCCTCGCCTGGCTCTTCTGCTGCTGTATTGAACGGCCGTTTAACCCTTATCAGTGGAAAAGTTTTCAATACCTTGTCTTTCCGACTGGACACGAGCTTCCCGAGTGCTGGGCAGGCACCCACCCGGCACCTACCCGGCACCCACCCACCGCTCTGCCGGCCCGTGGGGCCCGCAGGGCCTGGTCTCGTCCCCCCCAGCAGGGGGATGGGATGGGTCTCGTCCCCACGGAGAACAGAGTGCTTTGTGCAGTCCCGGAGAGGGCCACCGTCTTCGCCTGATCCCTCGAGAAGTTATCAGCACCTTCGTGGGAGCGGGTCCTGCAGGCCCCACCTGAGAGTGGGCCCATGCATCCCCTGGAAGGCTCTGGAATGGAGTTGGGAACTCGAGGTGCTGTTCCTCTCGGGGAGGGTGCACCCACCCCTGGGTGAGCAGCTGTCTTCCCTCAGAGGCCCTCAGCCGGGTCAAGGACCCTTTAAGTCTGGGTGACACTGGTGGGCTTGGTCTCAGAGCTCTGTGTGACCTTCAAAGAAGGGAAGGTGGCAGGTGGAGATGTTCCTCACCCCCCCAGGGGAGTGGGAGACCAGCCAGAGGGGAGGGAGCACTCTGAGGGGGGGCTCACCGTGCTGGAGCCCAGCGGGCAGGGGGAGCACAGGACGGCGGGGGGAGGGGGGTCCGGGAGCTGTTCCAGGGGACGCCCAGCCTCAGGCACGGCGGGAAAGGACCGCCACCGACATCGGATTATACAGTGTAATGCAGTAGAGTGCAATATTTTATTACACATTCGGTGTATTCTTTGTGACGTGGAATATATTGGAAAGTGTATATATGTGTACATATAAAGCATCTTCTCAGTAAGATCATTGTCGTCGGACCAGCCGATCGGGCTTCCCCTATGCCAACTGTCTCACCGGTTTTTAAAAACTCCCCCCGGCCCCTGCGTGGAGACTCTTTGGGGGTCCAGGGGGCGCCCAGGACCCCAGTGAGGGGGGGCTGCCATGGTTGTCATGTGCCAGGGAGTTGGGGGGAGGTGGGGAACCACGGGTGTGTTCCAAAGCCTCCCGAACCTGGGTCCCCTGCCTCCCCTGCCTCCTGCCTGGCTCCCTCCACACCCCTGAGCCCCCGCACCTCATTTGCTCACCCCACAAATGGGGGGCTTCCTGAGGGCAGAGAGTCAGGCGTGGCTGCCTGTGCCTGCCAGGCAGTGGAGGGCAGTGGGGCTCCATTCTCCCCGTCCCCCTGGAGCCCACCTGCAGGCGGCTTTGTCACAGCGACTCAGGCCTGGAGTGGGAGGAGGCTCATCTCCCAGGTGCAGCTTTCTCCGTGCGGGCCGAGGGTTTTAACCACGCCGCACTCCTGCCTGGGCTGCAGGGCCCTCTTGGGCCCGTTCTGCAGCCCGCCCCCAGCAGAGCCAGGTTCAGGGACAGCTGAGACCGGCCCCCAGCTCCACACGGAGAGGGGCCTGCATCTCCCAGGGCCCCTGGCCCCTCAGACGGTGGGCCCTGCGGTGTCCGTTGCAAGGACGGAGAGACTCTTCCTGCCCCATGTGCCTGTGGGGAAAACAAAACAAAACAAAACAAATTAGACACACTCGACAAACATCGATGACAATGATAGAATCCAAGGTGGTCTCCCGTCCATCCGAGCCCCAGAGAAGCCAGCACGGCCCCTTTCTGAGCCCCTTTCTGAGCCCCTCTGAAGGACGGGCACGAGGAGGGGCTCTGCTTCGGAGGGGGGACAGGGCGGTGGGGAAGTGTGACACTCACCAGGTGACGGGCACGAGGGCGTCTGTCTGCTCCTGCCCCTCCTCCTCGGGGGCACCTCGGCCTGAGCACAGCCGGAGACACCCAGGATGCCTGCCCGCCGCCAGCCACCGCCCCGACAACCCCTGCAGCGGGCTGGCCAGTGCCCCCTCCCAAATCTCACATCCGTCAGTGGCCTTGCTTAGGAGTAAGGTCTGTGCAGAGGTAATTAGGGATCTTGATAGACATTATCCTGGACTTAGGGTGGGCCCCAAACCCCCTGACTTGTAAGGGAAGGGGAGGACACAGAGATTCCGTGTCCCCAAAGACGGGTGCACACCACCTTCTCCAGGAAGCCTTCCAGGGCGACCTTGGTGGAGAGCAGCAGATAACCCAGGTCTCTCGCCGTGGCTTCATCCGCCATCATCACCTGTGGCTTCGGTTCTTTACACTGTGACGGGCGGCTTTCTGAACCCCCCAAGACGGGCAAAACAGACAGCAGGATGTCTCCGTTACTGTGCTGATCACCAGGATGGATGCGACGCCCCTGGCCGGTCAGGTGGGTGGGTGACCCCTCGATCTCCCAGAGCTACGGACTGACAGGCCTTCCCCGGGAGGAGCGGCCCCGGTCCGTGTCCAGCCCGGTTCCGAAGCCCCGGGTGCGCTGATTGATTAGCGATGTCTGTGAGGAGCGTGGGAGGGCCGCGCGGGGGCGGGAGGGCCGCGGACCCGCCATCCTTCATAACCCAGAGCCTCCTGCCCCCTCCCCGAAGCCCCATACATTTTCTAGGTCTTAACCCAGTGGCATACACATGATAGATGTTAAACATATTTGTTATGTGATCGATAGTTTATTCAGTAGTCATTTTATAGCCCAACGAGTACGTGCTAGCTTGAGAGAGAGAGGGTCGGTGAGGGAGGGCAGGGGAGAAGACGTTGGCTGCCAGGTGGGAGACGGGAGCCGTGCCCACGTCCAAGGGCCTCGCTCTCACCAAGAAGTCCCTCTCCCTCCCTGGGACCCCTGAGTCCCTCCCGAGGGCCTGGTGATGGCGCTGAGGCGGAGGCTGCCAGGGCCGCTGCTCAGGAAGGGTCCTTGCCCATCTCTGACTTTATAAACTTTGTGCAGGGAAGCCCCGCTCGGCCCCCCGCCCCACTCCCAGTCTTCAGAGCCCGGACACCCGCCCTGGCGGGCACACACGGGCCCTCCGCGTGCTGGGGAAGGGGGCCTGGGTTCCGTGGGACCGACAGGCCGAGGAAAGCAGCCCCCAGCCGGCGGGAGAAAGGCCCTACTTAGTGGGGCCTTGTCAGAGAGTCTAGAGCTGGAATCCTCTTCTCGGGAAAGGAAAAACCCGTCCCAGACCCACGCCCGAGAGCACAGAAACGTGGGCGTGATTTATGAGCCTGCACGTCAGCCGGGGTTCTCACTCAGCGGCTGGGAAACCGTCCCTCCTCTTGGACCAAGACATCGACGGTATAGTCGCTGTATATGTTTTTCCACTTTTTCCAGAGCCAAGAACTGGCCAAAAAAAAAAAAAAAGAAGAAGAAGAAGAAGAAATGAAAATGTAAGAAAAGTGAAGCTCAGGCCATCCCCACCGCAGTCTGGGAGCCCCACGAGGAAGGCTGTTTTCTCGAAGACCACCGCCCCAGCCCACGGGCCCTCGGGCTCCCAGTGCCCACGCCTCTGGCGTCAGGGACACCCCCCTCACAGAAGGGGGCTCCTGCTCCTGCAGGACACCGCATGCGGCAGGACCCAGGGGCTACCCGAGGCCTCTCCACCGTCCTTGCTGCCTCCCGAGGGATCAGAGGAGGCGGCTCTCCCCCGAAACACCAGGAGAATGGCCTGCTGGCTGATGGCACACCTGAGTTCCGGTGAGGGTGGCTGGCACCAGCTTTGGGCTCAAGCGTCTCCCTGGTCCCCCGCAGTGTCCCTGCGCCCCAGCTGTGAGTCACCAAGAGCCCCCTTGAAGGGCGCCGGGCCGGCACCGCTCCAGTCCTGGGGACACTGCCCCGGGCCTCAGATGTCAAAGGCAGTGGGTCTCACCTGGGGTGACTCCTGCCCCCAGGGGACTCCTGGCAGTGTCTGGAGCCATCCGTGGCTGTCACGGTTCTGGGGGTCCCGCCACTGGCCTGTCACGGGTGCAGACGAGGGACGCTGCTAGCCACCTGGCGAGGCACGGGGCACCCACCACAGAGGCCGCTCCGCCCCCCGCGCTGGTGGCGCCCCGGCTGGGACACTGGTCTGGAGAGATTTCTGTCCAGCACCGTTCTCCTTTGAACCCTTTCCGCCATGTGACTGCCCCCTTTCTGTCTCTCGGGACCCACCCGTGGGCCCAGCATTGATGTGCCCCCCCTTTGAGGAGGGGACACACTGAGGAATCAAGTTGGGGCGTGAGTTCTTCAAAGGTGAGGACGGTCACCCGCCAGCCGGCCGAGCCACCTCCCCTCCTTCCTCACTCTCTTCTTCACTCTCTTCCTCCTCCACTCGTTGATGGGCGGCCCGCCACACCTTACAAATAAAACCGAGGGGGGAGAGTGGCAGACACGGGCTTGCAGCCCGTCCCACCGGAGGGCGGGGAGCAGGGTCAACAGAGACCCGCGGCCACTGGGAGACCGCGGCAGCCACAACAGGAGCCATAACAGTAAATCAGAGGGAAAGGAGACGCTCTCGGTGGCGGGCGTCCCCCCTGCGGAGAGGAGAGCGCCGGCCGGCCCTCTGCCTTGTGCCGCGGGGAGTCGGTCTGCGGAAATTCCAGGGGACGGGCCTCTGGATCCTTCCCTTCCGGGCGACCACAGGGCTGGGGGGATGAGACCACCCAGCTGCTGGGAGCCCGCCAGGCCCGGCCTCCGCACGAAAGGCCGACTCGGAGCCTTCTCCACGGCGGAAGCCGGGAAGGGGATCAAACGCTTCCAGCCTGGAGGGCCGGCTGCTCTCTGGCCGGCCGCAGCCCGGAGAGGGAGCTGCTGAGGTGGCCCACGGCAGGGATAGGCTCCGGGAGCCGGCGACTGGTTAGATTAGATTCCGGCGAGTCCTCAGGCCTTCCCTGCCCCCTCCTGCTGCTCTGTGATCATGCCAGGCACTTCCTGCCCCCAGTCCTGCCCTGCTGTGCCCTCTCCCCGTGACACTCCTCCCAGACAGTTTCTCTGCTCCAGTGTCACCTCCTCCTAGAGGCCTTCCCTGACCACCCCTCATGCACGTCTGCCATCTGCCATGAGGCAGGGACCTTGTGTCTTGCCGGCCATGCCTTGCCCAGACCAGCTGCTCTGTCAGTGTGTCAGTGACCGGTGGCACTGATGTCCCAGGGCTTCTGCTAGGTCTGTCCTCAGAGGACTTGCTTACCAGGTGCTCTCGGCTGACTGGGTTTACTGCACTCAGAGCATCATGGGTGGCCCTAGTAGGTTTTTCCCCCAAGACAACGACGTGATTGATGGGCCAGGCACAGGCTCTGGATCCAGCCAGACCTGAGTTCCATCGTGGTTCTCCCTCCCTGTGCCTCAGTTCAGTCACATGAAACTGCTGTTTTGTCTGTAAGATGGAGGGTAGGAGCCTTGGTACCTAGGGCTCTTTGGAAAGTTAGAAGAGACAATTCTTTGGGTGCTGGGCACAGGGGTGGCAGCGGCACCTCTGCCCGTGAGGAGAAGCATGGGGTGGCAGAGTCTCTTGAAAGAGGGGAGGGTTTTTTGCCAGGAGTCAAGGGCCTGGGGATGTCTCTCTCCCAGCGGGTCCTCCGGGGACCTGCAGCTTGCCCCGCCCTCCCTGTGCACCTCGTCTGACCAGACCAGGGGGCCGTGGAAAAGCCACTCCCCGCACCAGGGAAACTCGGTTGCCGGATTTGCATGGAAAGCACTCAAAGCCGCCTTATTCAGCCTTCAGACATGCGTGGCCCTTCCCACCGCCCTTGCCAAATATTGGAGATGGCCCGTTGCAGCTTCCGGCACCGAAAACAAAAGGAGGATAGACTTAGTCGCCGTTCCCGTACGCCCAGCGGGGCTGGCAGGGCCCCAGGGAGCCCCACCCCAGCCAGGCGGCCTCTGGGTATTGTCGGGCCTCCAGCTGCCCACCCCCCGACTCCAGAGAAACGCCTGTCACCGTCTGTGCATTCGGGGCTGCTGCATGCAGAGTGGGGTGACTCTCCCCCACACCAGGCTCCCCTACCACTCCAGATCCTTCTGTTGCCTCCAGAGTTCCTCCAGGACCAAGGTCATGGGCCAAGGCTGACACGCGTGAGAAGAGCAGCCCCTCATCTCACACCAGGCTGCACCCTGGGCCCCCAGACCTGGCACCCGCATGCAAGGTCACGTGGCTTCCCTTCCCGCCCAGGGCCTTGGGCGGGGACATGGCTGGCCCGCAGGGGTCCTGCACACTCGCCACACTGTCCCGATGGCTAGTCCCTGCCACCGGCATGGGGGTCCTCTCTCTTCCCACCATGAGGACCTTTCGCTCCCGGGAGGTTCATCCGTTCATGATTCATTTATTCTTTCACTCGCCCAACAAATACTGGCAAAGCCCTCCCTCTGCGCGAGCATAACACCGAAATGCATTCGGAATATGGGGTCCCACAGCTCTTTGTGGTTGTGAAAAGCGAGTAAGAACGTTCTCCTTTTCAGTCCGTGAGGCTCGCAGCTGCTGCGGTCTTTCTGGCGTGGACCGTGCCTGCTTGTGGGGGTCCCGGCCCGGTTCGGCTTGGGGGCTTGGGGAGGCAGTCCCCGGCCTGCCGCAGTCCTGGTGGCCGGGGCCTGGCCCAGGCTGGGCCGCCTAGAGCCCCGCCCTCCCCTGAGGCAGCGGTGGATTGGGTCAGGGATGAGGGGCACGTGACCCAAGTCAGGCCAACGAGACTCAGTTCTGTGGCTGAAGACATACTGTGCGCGAGGCAGTTCCGGGGAAAGCTGCGTGTGATTGTCACTGGTGTGCGGCTCGGCCCGAAGGTCGGGGCCCTCCTGGCAGCAGGTGAGAGGTTTCCAGACCCCCACCCCCACCGCCTGCTTGGGAACGAGACCGGGACTAGGGGAGTGCATCCCCAACGTGGGAAGTCACGCCGATCACCCAGGGGACCACGCACAGGACATCCCAGCCTCACAGGGGACTTTGGGATGATGCCGATTCCTCCGAGGGACGACGGCGTGCCAAAGGGCGGCCTGGGAGTCAAGCTGGGTTCAAGGCCAAACCCCGGCACTGGGCAGCTGTGTGACCTTGGACAAATGGCTTCCCTTCTCTGGCCTACACGGTCTCTAGGTGCCTGTCCAATACATTTGTTCTCTCTAAATCAATGAGGTAGCAACGTGGAGACCAGGGGGCTTGGAACAGGAGCCAGAGCACGTGGGGCCGACTGGTGACCCCTCAGGAGGGTGGCCGCCATCTGTCGTGTTTTCAGAGCTGCCTCCATCCCTCTGCTGCTGGGCTCCCAATGGCCCACGGGGGCCACTCGCCACGCCAGCCCAGGTTCCTGACACAGCTTGTCCCCTCCCGTCTCCTTCTGCTGCGGGCGGGACAGGGCGGGGCACTCTGTCAACTAAAGACAGGACTGCGTGCTGTTGCTGATGGGATCCCGGGACAGTGAAGCGTGACCCCTCACGGGCCAGTCGGCCTCACATCTCGCCTCTCTCGGGGGGCCCAGAAAGGTGTCCTAGCCAGAGGAAGGCCAGTGTCTTCGGAAAGACGGGGTTCTGGTGCGACTAGCTTCCTCGTGCGGACGGCAACGGAGAGGTCATCGCGTCGGCCCAAGGCGAAGACCAGGACGGACCCTTCTCTCCCCTGTCCTCCCTCAGCCCCCCGAGCAGCAAGGCCGCGTTGCACCCCCACTTTCCAGAAGGAGGCTGCGTGCGGGCCTCCACCGGGCCGACCTGGGAAGATGCTGTGACTCCAGGGTGCTCTCCGACTCCAGTCCGAGCTCCGCACCCCCGAGGCCAGCGGGGCCTGGGCCCCAGCCGCACCCTGCCCAGTGTCCGAGCCCCGCGGCCCGCTGACCAGCCGGGCTCCTTCCCAGTCCTCGGGGCCTCGGGCTCGGCCCCCCCTGGAGCCTCAGACCACCTCGGGCCTTAGGCCTGAGCGCTCTGCAGCAGGCCATCCCTGCCCCCTTGCGGGCCCGGAGCGATGTCGTGTGGTCTGAGAGGCCTCCCCGAAACAGCCCCCGTCTACAGCAAGCCCCTCCCTCTGTTTTCTCGGTGCCTCTTACTATTCAGGCTTTGACAGAGCCACCTTTGGGGGTCACTGCCAGCCGAGGCGGAGTCACAGACCCGTGCTGAGTCCCCCGCCCCCGCAAATGCCACACCACTGTTCCACGTTTCTTGTGTGTCTTCCCAGAGACGGTCCGGTCATTTACTACAAAACACACTTATTTTTTCTCACATGAAAGACAGTATACGATATATATTTTTTCTGGGTCTTGCATATTTTGTCTTCACATCACTTCTTGGAGAACGTCCAAATCAACACACACTGGACCACTTTACCCTCTTTAACCGCTGTATGGGACTCCATGGGGGCGGGCCGTGATTTGTTCAGCAGGTCGCTTTCTTTTAAAGTCCTCAACCAAGGAGACGTTTATTGACTTGGGAAAGAGAAGAAGGGAGAGGAAGAGAGAAATATCAGTGTGAGAGAGAAATATTGACCTGTACATGCCTCCTGTACGTGCCCCAACCGGGAATGGAACCCACAACCTAGGTATGTGCCCGGACCAGGAATGGAGCCACAACCTTCGGTGTACAGGACGACACCCAGACAACAGTGCCGCACGGCGGGGGCTCCCCTGGCCGCATTCTGTCGGGAGTACAGGCTGCGGGCCCTGCTCACTCGCTGAACAACACGGTGGGGCCTGTCTTCACACACGGGCCCACCAAGGGCTTCTGCCCCTCCTACACCTGGCCAGCTTCTAGCGCTCCACAAGACCCCCTCCCTGCCAAGGGCCCCCGCACGAATCCTTGCCGAGTGAGACGGGCCGCCCTCCGTGGCGTCCAGGCCACCTGCCGCACACCAGCCCTGACACACTTGCTACCACATACCCGCCCTGCCACGCTCGCTACCACACGAGGCACTCGAGTGTCTGACTTTCCTTGTGTCTCCTCATCTCTGCATCTCCAGCACAGTCCGCAGTGCCTGGCACACAGTAGGCATTCAACACATGTTTGTGAATCGAATGAATATCAAAATGAAGCCCCCGTCTCTCAGGGGACGCCCAGTCTGGCTCCGCCCTGATTGGCTTATGCATCCTCACCTCCCGTCACCCCACAGTGCCCCCCACCCCGGCTCAGCAGCGCCCTCTCCTCTCCATGTCCCTGGGCCCTCTCCCTGGTCCCTCTGTCTGAGTCCCGGTGCTTCCACTTTGCCCCCGCCATCTCCTGGTCTCTGGAGCCCTCTCCCATCCTTCAAGGCTCGGGTCTTCCTCCTCCTCCTCCTTCACCGGGGACGCATTTGCTGAAATATCAATCTCTCCCTTTCCAGAACTGCTGCCACCTTTATAGTCACTTTGGCATATTTCTTCAAGCTCCATTGCTCACTAATTGTTTCCCGTCTGTTGGTTTTGCGTCCCCAGATAGGCCGTGAGTTCTTTGAGAGCAGTGTCTTACACAGCTCCGGCGTCACCCCCGGTGCCGGGCACCGGGCGGCCGGCCTGCGTTTGTGTATCGGTAACACGATTGGTTTCTTCCTCGATCGAGTCAGATCTTCACCCCGATTGCTGGGAATTGTCCTCAGGGGCCCAAGGAGGTGCTAAGCATTGAGGTCCTCACACCCTTTTCTGGCGGGAGACCCCAGCCGGAGGTGGGCGGGCACTGGCTCTCTGGCGCCCCACCCTTCTTAGACTGGGCCTTGCGCAGGAGTGGCGTGGGGTTCCAGCACTCTGCTGGCCCCGAAGATCTGAGCGCATCACTGCTGGGGAAGGTGCACGACCCCCCCTCCCCGAGTCCCGCCTCCCCGGCTCCAGGAGAGAAATGAAGTCCCCAGAGAGAGTGGAATAAGCTCCGCCCAGACCCCACGTCCAGTCCCATCTCCAGAGATAATTTGACAGGAGTCTGACTCCATCAGCCCCCATTTCCATCAAAAGGACAGGAAACAGGCTGCCGACCCCATCAGAATAGGATAGTTAAGTCACATCTGATAAGAGCCAAACAAACACACATAACTAGGTTTGCAAGTGAGCTCCGGAAGGAAAACAAAAAGGAGAAGGAGGGGAGCAGAGACCTGTGATGATCCCGACTGGCCCACCTGGAGGCTCCAATCCATGGAGACGCTGGCGAGGGGCAAGCCAGCCTCCCAGAGGCCCCCGGAGGCGCAGTGCGGACCGCAGGTACAGAGTTCGGTGACGGCAGCTTTGTTCTCTGTTCTCGGTTTCTAGAAGCTTCTCATTAGCCCACACAGCCCTCAAGGCTCCTGGGCTTATGGATTGTTCCTGACCACAAGGAGCAGGCCCTAAAGACATCTCCCCAGGCGACTTGCATCTCTAACCCTGGCTTTGGTTATAGAACAAGGACTGTGGGCCCAGCGAGAGACGCCTCCCCAGCCCTCTGATGCTGGTGGGATCACTCCGCCTCCACCACGCAACGGGGAGGCTGCGATGTCTTCATTGGGTCGTGTGCCAGGGAGGCCGCTGCCGGCAGGCACTGCAGACTCAGAGAGGAGCGGGCAGTGCCTGCCCTCTCAACCCCCCCCACCTAGAGGAGGGGACCCTCGTGGAGACAGATTGGCACAGGCCAGGGTGCCTATCCTGCAGGCGGAGAATGAATAGGATGCTTCGGTACTTTGTGCTCCAAGAAGCAACCCTGGCCCTGGCTGGCGTAGCTCAGTGGATTGAGCGCGGTCTGCGAACCAAAGTGTCGCAGGTTCGATTCCAGTCAGGGCACATGCCTGGGTTGCAGGCCATGACCCCCAGCAACTGCACATTGATGTTTCTCTCTGTCTTTCTCTTTCTCCCACCCTTCCCTCTCTAAAAATAAATAAATAAAATCTTAAAAAAAAAAAAAAAGAAGCAACCCTGACTGATGTTGGCTAGGGGGATGGGAAGGGCTCAGTGTGATGTCTGACCTTGATCTCGAAAGGTCAAGATCTAGGGCGGCAGAGAGCCCGTGGAATAGATCTCCTTCCCAGGGGAAAGGGGTGGAGTGGAGGAAAGTACTCAAGGTAAAGGATATCAGATGTCGAAAGCGGCAGAAGTGGTAAGCAGGAAGTGTGCCGAGAATGTTCCAGAAAGCCAAGGCTTCCAGGTGGGTGTGGCTGGAGAGGGCATGGCTCCTCAGGCTTTTAGAGGCAAAGTTCAGGAGTTGATTATTTTTTTTCCCAGGAAGCAGCAGGGTGACAGTGCAGCTATCTGAGGAGAAGAGGAACACGAACAAACTGATCTTTTTAGAAAGGGGATGGTTTTGAGACCATCCTGCACCAGGGGCCAGGGCTGGAGGCGTGGAGACCAGGTAGACGGGCCAATGTTGCTACTTTCCAGGCCAAAGGGGCGTGACCGGAGGAGTGGCGGTGGGGCCAGAAACGAGGAGGGACAGCTGAGACTCGGGGGGCAGCACCATCCTTCTCCATGTCCTGGTCGGGCACAGAGGGGCTAGGATGGCGGGTGGCGCCAAAGGCCCCATGGAGGTGCGCTGAGTGACTGCTGGTGCCCGTGATTTAATTAGGACTCGAGGAGGAGGCACGGACCTCGACGGGACGCCGGGGGCTCACGGTGGGGCTTGCAGGGCACCCAGGCAGCCCCGTGCAGTCGGGAGCTGGAAGTCTACACGGAGTGCTCAGAACGAGCAGTGGGGGCAGAGGGTGGGGGTCGTGGAGACAGCCTAGGTAGGCGGCACCTGAAACCATGCGCAGGTGAAGAGTAGGACAGAAATGCAAGGGCCGAGCATTGGAGGCCCAACACCGCGTGGAGGCTGGGCCGCAGAGAGTTTGGGGAGGGGAGCCGGTCACGGCTGAAGTTCCAGACGCCAGAGGGGTGAGGTTCCAGGAGAGGCAGGCGGGTGGCAACGTATATAGACTGAAAACCGGCCCAAGGCAGGACTCCGTGGTGTTTGAACCCCCCACCCCCTTCCCTCTTCTTGGGTCCCACACGCTGGTTTCAACACGAGCAAACTGGCGGTGCCATTTCCCTGGGTGCCAACGGCACTTTCCCAAGTCCACAGGTGGTCCCAGGACCCCAGCTTGGCCAGCCAGGTGACCCCCACTCTCTGGCTACAGCTTAGGAATAACACTGTGACTCAAGAGAGGTCACGAGAGTCCACTCCAGGACGTGAGCTGAAATCGCCGGGACGGAGACTTGTGCCTCCCGTGGGGCTGCCGGTCTGTGTGATCGCAGCCGCCGCGCGCCCGGAGCCCAATCTGTCGCCCGCTGGGAGAGCGAGCCTGGACACGCAGCCGGCGCGGGCAGAGCGGCGCCGGGGCGCAGGGGCTCTTGTGGGTGTCATTTACCCTCCGCATCCAGCTCTGCCTAGATTTTTAAAACGTCATTTGGGCCAACACATTTGCTTTTAAGCTTAAGCCGATCTGATTTGGGTCCTGCCACTGGCAATTAAAGGGGTCCTGACCCATACAAGGCCACAGCACGGCTGTCGAGGGGCTGCCGGTCACAAGAGGGGCGTCTGGAAGGGCCCCCAGTCCGTTCTGCACGTACACATCACTCAGAATTGGTCGGTGGGGATGGTCATGGGAAATAAAAAAAAACAAACAAACAAACTAGAAACGGATGAGCTGGCTGTGTCTCAATACCTGTCAGCATGAAAACACAAAGATTTCCTTTATATTTCGTAGGGGCTGAGTCATACAGGCCGGCCCCGGCTGTGCACATCCAGTTCTTGTTCCTGTCAAGGGAGATGGTTAAGATGGGAAGGTTGATTTATGTGAGTACGCATGTGTCAGCTTTAGCCTGGAAAGAGAGAGAAAGAGAGAAGAAGGAGGAGGAGGGGGAGAAGGGGGACGAGGAGGAGGGGGAGGAGGAGGGGGAGGGGGAGGGGAAGAAACCCCTGCTGGCACGAGCTATCACCAGGGGTCTCTTTCGTGGCCTCCAAGACCCAGAGCCTTGAGGCTGGATGTCGTTTGAGTCTTGCAGCTGACGGAGCATGCGCCCGTGGTAGGGTGGGCCTAGGGGCCGGGGAGCTGACAGTCTTTTCCCAACGCCGCCGGTAAGGTGCGGGGACTGCTCCCCGGGGCGATGTCTGAGACTCGAGTCAAAAGAAGGGCCAGACACACAAAGGTGCTGGGTGGGAGGGGAGGAGAGTGCTCAGGCTTGAGGCATTGTAACAAGGCCGGTGAGCCTGAGCAGGAGAACGGACCGCTGTCCTGTCTGTCTGTCTGTCTGTCCCACCCGGTTAGGCTCTTGACCATCTGGTCTAGTCTGGTAGTGAATATATTTAATCTCCTCTTTCTATCTGTCAATCCACCCAGTCATCTATCCCACAAACATTTATTACCCCAGACAGTAGGGGGCGCTACGTCCTGAAGGAACTGTTCACCAGGCAGGAGGGGCAGGACCCTCGATCTAGGCAGAGAACAGCACCAGGAGCCAAGCCCCGGAAGGAAGAAGCTCCCCGCTTGGGTGGGGCCCGCGGGGAAGGGCCTCGAACGCCTGGCTTCCGTCTCCACCGTGCTGGGAGCGCAGAGCACCAGGAAATGTAGACGTGAAAAAAAAACAAAAGGTTAACACATGATTCTGGGATAAGTCTGACACAGCCTTGTACTATATTCTAACACAGCCAAGGGATAGCAGGAACCAAAGGCTTAAGGAGGAGCGAGGGGAAGAACACTTAACGTGGAGACTATTCCATCAATGAGCTACATTTTTTTTCCTGCCAACCAAGCAGAGACCGTCATCAGTTACTGTCAGTGGTGGCCTGGCTTCGGGAGCACCTGTTCTCTGCTGCCTGTCGCCGGTGCGGGCCTGAGGGAGCTGTTTCGGGGCCTCGGTCAGGCAGGGACACGATGAGACTGGTGCTTTGGAAAGGTCACCTCAGCTGCAGGGGCAGAGGCTGGGTGGAGGGGAACAGAGGGTGCCCGTTAGGAGGCCGTTGGAGAAACCCTCGTGAGGAGAACCGGCATTCAGGCGGAGGTGGTGGAGACCGGCCAGGCCGGGCTCAGCCACTACTACATCCTTAGAAACGCCCACTGCACTGAATCGTCCGGTGAAAACGAACCCCGACATGAACAGAATCCGGGCAACACGGTACTGCCGCCTCTGGGAGTCCCTGCGCTGGGAAGAGGCCTCGTGGCGGAAGGCAGACGGAGCTGGGGGGTGTTTTGAGGCCAGACATGCTCAAGGTTTTGGGGCCCAAAGCTCCTCTCTCCTAAATCTGGCCAGAATCTGTGCGATACGCCGGACCTAGGCAGAGGAGACATTCATGACGCTCAGGGGCCTTTTGCTGCTCATCTTGATAAAAGCGGGACCTTTTATCAAGGGTCTTACAAGAGGTGCTAGGAAAGCCAAAGTTCAGAGGCGTCCAGGGACAGCTGTTGAAACCCATCGTCTGCCCGAGAGCACACGGCACACACGTCTGGGTTCCTGAGCCACAGAACCAGGATCGCGGCCCTGTGCTGGGAGAGGGCCGGGTTCCCACCACCGTGCCCTCCCCTTTGGAGTGTGCTGTGATGCCTTCCAGGGAGAGTGGAGCCCACGCGTGCTCTGTGCCAGCAGAAATGGCTCTGTAATACACCAGGGTGCCCACTGGTAGGACTCTTACTACGCGCTGGGCCCCAGAGGGCTCCGTGAACCCTGCCTCAAGGAAACTTCCTCACCCGAGGGGGCGAGTCTCACCCTGCTGACCCATTTTGTCTAACCACGAACCTGTTAACGCTAGAAACCTCCGCCCAAGCATGCCGGCCATCGTCTGGCCCAAGCTGGAAACGTCTATGTGTATGGTTCCCTTCCAAACGGATTAGGAGGACAAGAAGACAATGAAATACTTGTCTCCAAAAGTGACTTCTTGGATCCATTGGCAGAATGTTAGAAAGTGGGTATGAGGCCCAAGAAACAGGACACCCGGGCTTCTGGAGCTCGGGGAGTATTACAGAATCCCAGCCCAGGCCAAGAGTGAGTCACAATGAAAGCTTTTAAAATATAAAACCATCAACCTAGATTTCAATTCCAAGGAAACACATACTTGGCCATGAGGGAACGCTTAAAAAAAAAAAAAAAACAGGCTTAAGACACTTGACAGGAAAATAAAACAGCCAAGGAACATTCAAATGTAATGATTTACATCCTCCCCCTCCCTTCCCCTCCCTCCCAATATGGGTCAGGGTGGACACAGCGGCCATCTCCGCCAGCGTCCTTGTCCGCTCCTGGCTCTCTGCTTTTCACTTAACACCGTTGCACGCACACAGTCCCCAGCCGGCCAGAGCGGCAGGTGCTCGCTGCCTTGGGGTTGCTATGCCAGTCTCAGGGACTCCTCACCGTTTCCCTGGGCTCGGGCTCCGCGTCTGCTTGGTTGGGGTGGCTGTTTGGGGTATGGGAGAACGTTCCTTCCATCCTTTATGTGGGCAAGCACCACTGGTCATTTCTCTCCCAGAAACAGAAGCCTGATGGACCCCCTAAATGTAAAAGAAAAAAAACAAGATTGCCCTGGAATAAATATTTAAGACTGACCAGGAAGGCCGACCACCATCCCCTGAAACACCAGCCCAGGAATCATTCCTTTCCTAGGGAAAGGAATGAATGAATAACCATCCTATGTGATATTTGCTCAGCCCCTGACAGTTTACAAAGGTTTTCACTTATCTCATTTGATCAACACAATAGCCTCCCGGAGGTAGACAGGGCACGGATTACAAGGATTATTAAAACCCCACTTTTTTATGTATTTTTTTTTTTTGCTTTCTTGACAGATAAGGGTTATAAAGGCTTAAAGTCATTTGAGGAAGGTGGGAGAGTTTGGGGACTAAACCGAGGGTCTCTAATTCATTCATACTCATATTTTAGAAACGTTTATCCGGAGCCTATTCCAAGGCAGAGGAAATGGCAGTGGGTACACGGATAAATAATACACGGCCCCTGCGGAGGAGGAAGGTCACGTTCTAGCCTGCGGGAGAGAGCGAGGAGAAGTAAACAAGTCCCCGCTTTGCAAGGTGAAGAGTGCTTAAGAGAAAGGAACAGAGCGGGGGCGACATTGTCTAATCTGATGATCTCACGAAGATGGGCTCGGTTGTTATTTACAATGGCCTGTCCTCCCCAAGCGGGGAGCAGGGGGTCCCAGTCAGGTGCCGGGGTCAGCTGTCACTGTGGGGATCACAGGCGGTGTGGGGACAGAGCTCCCCCTCCTTCGGCAAATATGCAAATATTTCCCGGGGTGCCCAGCTAAACCGGGGGTCCACGCAAGGCTCCCCGAATTTCCCTGCACGAGATAACTCGGGGTCTCTGCCTTGACCGCGGCGTCTTCGCGCCGCCACAGCCTGCAGCTCGGGAAAGCGGGCTGCTCGCTGTCTGCGGCTCCGCGCCGCGGGGTTCTGGGGCGCCCGCGCGCGGCCCAGGCCCGGGGAGTGGGAGCCAGCGCCCCCGCTCCGCGAGCCGCGCTCCGCCGCCCTGGCTCGGCAGCCGCAGCCCCTTCCTCGAAAGGAACGCGCCAGCCCGGCTCTCTGGCTCTCCCTCTCTGGTTCTTCCTACGTTATGCATTTCGATGTATCGCCCGAACGTATCTTAACATGTGTAGCGTCACAGCCGACACACAGAAGCATTCTCCTTTAGAGAACCGTGCATAGAAATGCTCGGGGGGGTCGCCGCGCTGCGGGGGGGCCGCGGTTGGGACCCCGCGGTCCCCGCGCCGCCCGCCGGGCCCCTTTGTGAGCGGCGGCAGCGGCTCTGTGCGGCTCACCGAGCCGGGCTGCTCTTCGAAAGCCCAGTGCTCAGCACACGGGAGAAGCTCGCCGAGCCACACGTGTGTGTCAAGTTTGTGTCACGCAGGAACAGACACAGGCATCAGGGCCCGGCCCCGGATTTCGGGGCGATTTTCCTTGGTTAAGACCTCACTCCCGAGCCCTGCCCGGCGGCTCCGCGGTGGTCTCGGCTCGCCCTGGGGGAAGCCGGCCGGCCTGGGCGCCCGGTCCCGGGGAGACGCTGCCGCTGGGCTCCAAGACCCGGACCCCCTCGGCCCGGACCTCTCCCGGCTGCGGCCTCGGCGGGCTGCGTGCCTCGCTTGCGGGGCGGCCTCCTGCCCCCTGCTCGCCGAGCACCGGCTGGGCGGCTCGAGACCGACACGGATCCGCGGAGCCCCTGCCTGAATCCCGCCGACCCGGGTCCCCGGTGGAGTGTTGGGGGTCGCTGGCCGGTCCCCCTGCCTCCCCTGACCCTGTCTGACCGCGGGAAAGCGCGGCTGGAAAGTGGGGGGCGCGAGGCCAGGACCAGCACGCGGGTGCGCGGGCCCACTCGGCAGGAAAAAGTTATTTGGGGGGAGGGGGGCTGCCAAAGTTTGGGGGATGTTTTCCACTTGAGATTCCACAACCCTCTAGTGCCCCCTACAGAACGCGGCAGCCGGGGAGGGTGGGCGCCCCCACGACCCCCCAACTGCAGCCGGCGGCGCGGCCCAAGCGGCCTAGAGCTCTAGCTGTTGCTTTTGCCTTTTTTATTTTTTTTAAAGCTTGTTGTTTTTCAGATACATCTTTTTTTAGAATTGGGGAAAAAAAAAAAAAAAAAAGCGAGCGCGAGCCTCTGCCTGCAGTGGAGCGTGCTCGGCCTCCAGAGGCAGTCGTCTCCAACTTTTCCTCTCCCGCCCCAGCCCCGTGCGCGCCTCAAACTTCTGCCCTTCTGGAGCCCAAATTTGCCTGCCGCTCAACTCCACTCTAATGTGCGCGCCCAGGCCCCTGGCAGCGGTTTGCAGCGTGGGGGCCACACTCTCGAGGCCCAGGCGCGCCCGCTCGCCCGCTCCCCGCGCCTGGGCCCAGTTGGGGAAGGGAAAAGCGGGCGCCCCGGGAGCGCCCAGGGAGAGGGCGGAGCGCTCCCGCGCCCTGGGGCCAGGGGGCAGGGAGCTCCCGCGCCCGGAACGTTGCGAGCAGGGCTTGTGAACGTCGCAGGGGGGCACTCGCGAGGGACGGACAGGAAGAGGGCCAGGGGGAACGCCAGAACCCGGGACCACAGTACGGAAACGGCCCGGGGCTGAGCTGCACTTAGATCCTGGGATGGAGGGAGCCGGAGAAGAGGAGTGAGGAGGCCGGCAGGCAGGCCCCGCTGCCCTGCTGGAGGCCGGCGGCCTGTTGTGGCAGTGGAGGAGCCGGCAGTCCAGAAAGGGAAGGGGTCAGGAGGTCGGGCCCGGGCCTCAGCAGGCTCAGACGAGGCCCACGAAAGCAGCCCCAGGCGCCCTGGGGTTCAGGGCCGTGGCCTCGCCCGGTTGTCCAAAGAGGGTCAAGGCTAGGCCTCTAGTGGGGAAACCGAGTCAGACCCAGGCATCAGGGCACGGCCCAGGCGCGCGTGTGAGCCAAGCTAAGGGCAGGAGACAGAGACGTTTGAGGGTCTCCGAGACTGAGGGGGGTAGGGGGCTTCAGATCCTCCCAGTCCAGAGCTGGATTGGCGAGTGAGACGCTTGTAGATCCGAGGTTGGATTGGGGAGGGGTCTCTGGGAGGTTGGCCAACTAGGCAAGGATTGGGGGTATTTAAGTGCTTAGAGATCGAAGGCAGGCCTGAGGAGGGGGGCTCAGGCAATTGAAAAGCCTGGGTGGCTATTTGGGGAGGGGTCTTCGTGCTCAGAGGAAGCTCAGCGCTGCTCCTGTCTGGCTCGGGGTCTGAGGCCTTCTCAAGAGAAGCTGCTGCGAAGGGCGGGCCGACTAGGCCAGGCAAGAGCAAGACAGTGAACGAATCTGGACTATAAGTGGGCGGGGGGCCCCTGAACGGGGGTTCACAAAGGGTGAGCCATGGCCACCAGGCGTTTAACCGACGCTTTCTTGTTGTTGCGGAATAATTCCATCCAAAACCGGCAGCTGTTAGCCGAGCAAGTGAGTAGTCACATCACCTCCAGCCCTCTGCATTCACGTAGCAATGCTGCGGTGAGTCCCCGGGCGGCCTCTCCGACACACGCCTCGTGTGCACTGCGGCTCTGCCTGTCTGTCTGTCGTCTCTGTCTGTCTCTCTGTTTAAAAAAAAAAAAAAAGGATAAGAGTAATACGGTAATGCGAGGTCTCTTGGCATCTGTAACCCTGGGGGGGGGGGGGGGGATTAGGTCCCCGCTCCACCTCTGCCTCTCTCCCTCCTCACTTCCGCAACCCTCCCAATTCCTCGCCCCCGCACCCCACTTCCCCCCTCCCGCGACCGTCGTCACGGCACGACAATCCGCCTCCAATTTACATATGTTTTAACACTAAGATTTGGAGGCTTTCTGAAGCCTTTGTGTTCCGTTTTGTTTTCACCCCCTCCCCCACCCCCCCGTACTGAGCCTCCCTTTGGTTCTGAGGGATCGCAGGTCCAGAGCCTTGCAAATGAATGACGCCCTCCCCCCAGACGAAGAGGGAGTTGTGGGGTTTGGGGGGGGTTAGGTTATTATTTTTTTTTTGCCCTTTTTCTTTTAATGGCCTCGCAGCCCGCTGTGTGGTCGTGTTCCCTGTGAATAATTGCTTCGCTGTTTTTCCTGGGGGCTCCTGTGTGTGAGACTGGAAGGTGCTAGCATCTTCCTTTTCCATTTCCCCGACAGGAAATGAAGCTTCCCCCTCCATTCGAATTTAAAAAACAAAACAAAGCAGTGTGTTTGTGAAAAGGAGCCCCCAAATAGCACAGGGTTTTTAATTTCATTAACCTGGTCCTTCCTCGAGCCCCGCAGCAGAGCCTCGTGTAGGCAGGGCCCTGCACGATGACATGTTTCTGGGCTGGTGTCTGACGGGGGCTTCCTTTCCTTTGTGAGCCTCCGTGTTCTGCTGTGCAATGAGGGGCGGGGGAGAGGGGCTCTCTGGCTGATCTAAAGACAGTAATGATGAGCAGCTTTCTAATATCTGAAATGGAAGAGTGGGGTCCTGAAACTGATTTGTAGGGGGGCTGCGGGCTGTAGACAGCCCAGGGGCAGCCTCGAAGGAAGAAGGAATCAAGTCACCCACCCCCCGCCCCCAAACCAGGTTCTTGGGGATTGCACTGGAAATATACAGCTTTGGGAGTCACGCACTCACTTTACCTCTTAGGGACTGTATTGCCTTATCATTTTTTTTCTTTATGACTATCTAAATGCTTCAGAAAAATTACGCCATGTGTCTTAATTATGGGCAGGTTGTCCACCCAGACAGATTTTCCTTTTCGTAAATCACAGGTGGAAACTGTCTTTGGCCATTGTTGTTCCTGCAGAGAAGCCAGTGCGAGCCGTGCGAGCAGCCTGAGGGATGCGATCACGTCCACTCAGATCAGAAATCACAGAAAATGGGGGTGGGGGGTGTTTATGTTTTTACTTACTTAAGAATTGGGGTCTTTTTGCATTTGTAAACTGAAATGGTATTATACTGAAATGAGTGTAAAATAGAAATGGCTAATTCCAGCGCTCATTTTGAAAAGAATATTCTGAAATAAGCCAAGAATTAGAGGGTAGAAATTGAATGAAAAAATTCCACATTGGAACCTGAGTTTTATTAAAGAAGATGATAAAAATTGCATGCCCCTTAAATGGCTTGATTTCATGCTATCCCCTGGGGGGAAAATACAAACAACTAAAAATCACCACCATTTCTAAGGTGTCTGTTTTAATTGAATGAAAAAATATTGTTTGCTTTTAAATTTTTATAAGGTTCAAAACACTATGAAATGTTGGGTGATATGAGACTTTTTTATTATTAATTATGACAGTAATTACATCAGACAGTTTGAAAACCTGGGCTCTGAGACTGGCAGCTTTTTAAAAGTGCATCCCTAAGTCAGGCTGGTTTTTAAAATGGTTTTCTAAGGCAATTAAAAAAATACATTTATATATATATATATAAGCATATATATATACACACACACGTGTGTGTGTGTATAAGCTAAGTCAAATAATTAAAAATTGATACCTGAAGTGGATAATTTGGGAAAATAGATATGTCAAAAAGTACAGAAAGGTAATGCAGACAATTTTTTAAAAACATTTCCAAGTCCAACTAAAATTTAAAAAATGTATATATATATAAACTAAATCAAACAATTAAAAATTGATACCTAAAGTGGACAATTTGGAAAAACATATGTCAGAAAATGTACAGATAAGTAATGCAGACAATTTCTTTAAAATAGATTTCTAAGTTCAGCTAAAATTAAAAAAAAATCTATAAGCTAAGCCAAACAATTAAAAATTGATACCTAAGGCACACAATTTGGAAAGTAGACCTGTCAGAAAATGAACATATAGGTAAGGCAGACAATTTCTTGAAAATAGATTTCCAGATAAAACTAAAATTTAAAAAAAAAAATATATATATATATATAAGCTAAGTGAAACAATTAAAATTTGATACCTAAAGTACACAATTTGGAAAATTAGATATATCAGAAATGTACAGATATAAAATACCTGTACATTTAAATATATAAAACACATATATAAACTAAGTGAAACAATTAAAATTTGATACCTAAAGTACACAATTTGGAAAATTAGATATATCAGAAAATGTACAGATGGGTAATGCAATTTCTTGAAAATAGATTTCCAAATCCAACTGAAATTTTAAAAATATATACATATATATCAGCTAAGTCAAGCAATTAAAAATAGATACCTAAAGTACACAATTTGGAAAAATAGATATGTCAGAAAATGTACAAATGGGCAATGCAATTTCTTGAAAATAGATTTCCAAATCCAACTGAAATTAAAAAAAATACATGTATCAGCTAAGTCAAGCAATTAAAAATTGATACCTAAAGTACACAATTTGGAAAAATAGATATGTCAGAAAATGTACAGATGGGTAATACAATTTCTTGAAAATAGATTTCCAAATCCAACTGAAATGAAAAAATATATCAGCTCAGTCGAGCAATTAAAAATTGATACCTAAAGTACACAATTTGGAAAAATTGATGTGTCAAAAATATACAGATATTTAAGGCAGACAATCTCTTGAAAGCATATTTCTAAATCAAACTAAAAATATATGTCTTAGGAGCATTAAAAAATATTTTCTGTATGTTATACCAGTTAAAATGTTACATTCATTAGACTATTTAAAATCTCAGATTATAAGCAATCAGACCATTTAAAATATTTTCATAGTCCACACAGTCTAAAAAATAGAATTTGCAATTAAACAAAAGTGGTTTGCCTAGTTAAAATGAAAAAGAAAACACATTTATGTATTTTAATTGTGTGCCTTAAAAACACATGGCATGTCATCCGTTTCCGAAGTGCTTAGGGCTGAAGGTTCTGCGTGCAGCTTGCTCACAGATTCTACAGAAACTTCCTACACAAAGTCAGTGTGGCGAGATGTTAATTGGCTAAGTAGAGGGTACAGTTTTTCAACTTTTCTGGAAGTTGGAAAAGTGCTACAAACACCTTTGGGAAAAATGCTCGTCTGATACAATTTTGAACAGCTATGGAGTAACTTGTGCAGTGTTTCTGTGCTGCAGACCTGGCTCGTAAGAATGTTTAGATCTCTTTTCTGACTTGTACATTTCAAAACCGTGTAGCAAATCAGACTATAGCTGTCAAATATGAATGTGGGCTGGGTTTTAGGTGATATTAAGAAATTATTAATTAAAATAATTAACTGATTTAATTTCTAATTTTGTTGGAGGCCTACTGAAATTTTTAGTGGTGAAATGTCAAAATATCACTTCATAGTCTTACCCCCCTCAAATGAAACAAATGAGGCAAAGTGTTACTAATTGTTGAATGTGGTGATGAATGGGGGCTGGATTTTATACCATTTTATGTACTTTTCTGTATGTTTGAAAATAATAAAATAAGTTAAAATGTATACATACCTATCATGTTAAAAACACAAGTAAAACAATTAAAAGGAGACAATCTGTAAATATCTAAAACTCAAGCAATTAAAAAGGAAGTAACAAAACTCTAGAATTTAACTTGATTTTAAAAATCATAACCTGAACTGTCTGCTTTCTAGTTAGAAGAAAAAGCTGTGGAAGTTTATTTTCATGTGTGTGTTTATCTTACACAACTGAAAATAAATGACATCTAAAGCAATAGGGGTTTTTTTTTGTTTGTTTTTTAGTTTTAAACCTGAATTTCCACATCCTTATTTAAGGAAAAAGCTGTGGAAATTGGTTATAAAGTGGTGTGTATATCCATCTCACGTAAAAACAAAGCACACCGAAAGCCTTAGCAATAAAAAAATGTACACGTGCTTTTTTTTTTTTTTTTTTTTTTTTTTTTTTGGCATCCTCGGTTGAAGGGAGAAAAAAACCTCGAAGCTGGTCGTTGGTGGTCTGGGGTTATTGTGTGCACCCGCACGTGCACACTAAAACAGGTGTGTACGGCACTGGGGCGAGTCAGCCCCAGGCACGAAGGAGCTGTGCAGTGACCCAACAACATGCACAGCCCCGAGAGCCAGAGGGACCCAGAGGTCACCTGACCCCACACCCCTGTGCCTGCCTTCCTTGACCACAGTGTGTGATGGCCTAGCAGCTGCTCACCCATTGCTCATACTTGAAAAAAATATCCTTGCCTCCATGAACCCCAACTTTGCCTGTTACCTTGCCTCCTGGGGCCCGGGGCCCGGGCCCTCTGGGCCTCGTCATCCTTCTGCATGACAGCCAGGAGGCCTGGAGCTTTCTCTGGCTCAGCCTTCCCGGCTCGGGCAGGGGAGCTTAAGTTTCTTGCCAATGAATGAAATCTAGGTTTTTTTTTCTCTGTGTGTCCTTTTTAAACTTTAACACCCAGAACGGAACAAAATTCCACTTAATTGTGTTCTTGGTTGTGTTGATGTTAGTGAAACAAATAGTTAAAAGCAGGCTGGGGTTTGATTTTGAGACTACCAGCAAAATACAGTTGTTGGCATTTCTCATTCATTCTCTGTTGGCCTTAGCTTTTGCTTCCCGTCACGGTCATGCATGCCTCAGGCAGCATGAACTCTAAGGGAGGGGGCATTGGACTCGAGTCTGGGAATTCAGGGCCTGAGTCTCACTGCCACGGCCCAGGAAGTGTCTTTAGGCAAGTTTTTAATCTCTCTGGCCACCTTTGGCCTTATTTGTAAATTGAGGGGTTTGAGTTAGGTAATTCCTAGTGGCCCTGTGGATTCAACAAGGCTTTCTCAAGTCCTGTTGTATATACATCATTTCTCCTGACCAAGGCACAGGCCTTGGCTTCCCACCTGAAAAGGAGAAATTCTCAGCCGACCACAGTCCAGTGCCTGTCAGCCCCACGTTACCGGCACATGCCCTTAGCAGTAGCCCCAGTACCGTGCAAAAGTGATTGGGATGTCGTGTCGGCCAGATGCAGGTTTGAAGGCAGCCCCTCAGACAGACAGCTACAGGCAGCTTGGCTTTAGGAAGCTGAAATGAATGCACAGAGTTAACTAGCCTCTCAGCACATGGTATGGTCTCGAATGAATGAATGAATGAATGAATGAATGAAAAGTAGAAGCCGGTTACCGTTCGGATCCCGCGTGTCGGCTCTGCGGGTGCCTTTGACCTCCCAGGATGCTCTGGCAGGGGGACTGCAGCTTCCCTGTCGGTGCTCGCTGCCTGATCGATCCTCTGCTGTGCTCGAGCGCAGGCAGCACGCGGGAGCTGGAGTGCACCGGTCTCGGATTAGTCCGAGGCTAGCGCATTATTTTTAATAAAACACGGTGTGCTTGGAGGGGAAAAGAGACGAAGGATTAGCCGTGGTTAGAGGAAACCCGAGGGCCTTCTTCAGCCTGGACTGTGCAGCCGGCTACGGTCTGCTGAGAGTTTGCCGGCTGCCTGGCCCTGGGCCCAGCCCTCCGAGGGGCAGCCCCAGCCGGTCCCCCCAGAGCCCCGGCAAATGAGTGCTGCAGCTTTTCCCACGGTCCAGACAAGGCAACCGAGGGTCAGGGGCGCTGGAGCCCCGTCCGTTGTCGCCCACCCAGCAGGTCCGGGAGCTGGGGAGGGGACTCGGGCAGACCCGGCCTCGGGGCTGTGCTCACCTGCCCGCGCACCGGGCGTGTGCGTGCAGGTCCTGGGAAATGCCCAGGCCCACTGTTGACTTCCCCCCGAGCGTAGGGCTGCATCTCTCTCCACCTCCCAGCCACGGAGCCCCCTTCAGCCTGCACAGTGCGGGTTCTGAGTTTTAGTGCAGGCCGGGTCTGCTGGAAAATCAGTTCTCTGCCTTGAGAATCCAAGTATGAAATCATTGTATATTTCTCTTTAGATCTGTTTGCTTTTCTGCTTCTCAAGAGTCCATTTGAGCGGTGAGGCTTACTCGAGAATAAGGGTACTTTGTTGAATAAAAGTGAAGCAAACTTTTATTTTGGCAGGAACGGAAATAAAGTAAATATCACTATAGCATAGAGCTGTATTTCCAACTCATTTTACTCAACTTTTCCAGACTTCCTGAGTAAACACAGATGGGTTTCCACTTATTTTTCAGTTTTATGTAGAAAGTTCTTTAGACTATAAATTCCACATGCTACTTGGAGTTTTCAATATTTTCTTGATTGCATGCCATTGGTAGGTCAGAAACCTGGAGTTAGACATCATAAAGATTTAGGAGGTGATGATGGGCAGCAATGTGTTTTCATTTGGCTGTGTTTTGTTTTTTCTGATGGCAATCCTAAATGTTTTAACTCAGGTCTTGATAACATTTTCTGGAATTTGGTGGGGGGATTTTGAAAACATTCTGTTTTTAAGTAGCAAAATTTTTTGGGATGGGGGATAGGGTCCCTTGGAATAGATGCCCCTCTGAATTTAATTTCCGATGCAGTGTGATGGTAACTGCCTACCACCTGTGTAGTTCCCGGAGTTGCTTGTAAAATCGGGGAGGCTGGAAGGGGGGTGGAAAGAGGCCGGAGCACCTGGGTTCTTCCACACCCCAGCCGGCCGTGACCAGCTCTGTGACTTGGGAAGCAGATGCACACATTCTGGCGCGTGGTTTTCTTACTAGTAAAAATAGAGTTGTATGTAGCCCGTGACTCTAATTTCACCTCTTATCAACTAGTGACTGTTGAAACCAAGAGATGGGGGTCTGCACTGGGCGGACGGCCCGAGAGCACAGGCGCACGCGTGACCGGGGCTCGCAGCCCTTCGCGGCTCGCAGCCCTCCGCGGCTAGCAGCTCCACGCCAGGGGCCGCTGCAGACGGCAGCCTGCGCGCCAGCCCCGGAGTCAGGCGCCTGGCCCGGGTCTCGTTTTAGCAATAAAAACACTTCAGTGCTTTCCTGATGAAAACGTTAAGTTTAAAAAATACAACTGTTTTCTTTTCCCTTTATAGTAGAAGATAATTCAATCAGATTTCCTTTTGACACTATCTTCTCTATTAATACCTCCTCTGCTACAATTACGGCCCCGCGTGGGTGCGAGCCGAGTTCTGTCCTGCTCTCAGCAAATTGCAGAAGGGATGGGGGCACTTGCAGCTTTTGATGTTAGCTGAGTTTATGTTAGTTTATGATAGTTGAATTTTTACACAGAGGAACCTTTAATTACATTTTCATTGCTCTCATTGTTTAATAATATTTTAGCCCTGACAGACCAGTTTCATTTGCACTATTAATTTTTAAATAAGGAAGTTATGTTTTTCTTTTGTAAATTTACTGCTAAGCATAAAGAAATCAACACAGTTGATTATTGAAATTCACCACTAATTATTTCAGGGATCAATACTGTAAAAAAAAAGACGTAGTTGTTTAGATGATCTATCATTAGGAAATATCTGTTCAGAAGATAGAGTTCTACGTTGATCTAAACAAGAACCTTTAGGTTTCAATTGAAACTTAATCCTCTGGCTGCCGGAGCTTCTTCCTTCCTATTACCCCTTAAAAAGAAAAAACCTCTCCTTCCCTGTTTTTGTTTTGTGTATTTGCTTCTATAATGGCTTTATAAATAATGGTGCTTTCTAGACTAATAGTAACATATGCCAAGCAAATGGGAAGAGTTTTTCTTTGCTTTTACCACCTGTGTCTTTCTCCGGGGAAGCGTGGTTTCCCGGCTGGCTCATTAATAATACCCACGGAGAAGCCGGGTCTGCAGGATTGAACTGGCGGGGACCTCGGGTGTGCGGCCACTCACGTATCATCCGAATGCAGCCATAGACGGTTTCTGTACGTTGTTCATTTTCTAATCTCGCTGCACTTGCAGGGCTGGTTTACATGTTAAAATACACACGTACTTGACATGGTAAAATTACATTTCAGCTCTGCTCTCCTATTTTCTCTTCCTAGGGGGAATTTAGAATATTGTATGTGATATTTGATATTTATGAAACAGATGAGCGTTGCATTTTAGGGGAACTGAAGCAAATGTGTTTTATTTGCTTCTGTTGTGGTTTAATTTTTACGACTGTGCACTGTTTGTTTCCTATCATTTCCAAAACAACAATCACAGTAAACATAAATAAAAAAGACATCCTGATGTAGCTTTTAAAAAGAAAGTAAAGGAAGAATCATCATGGGGAGATTGTTTAAATGCCTCGGTTAGTGGATCTTTATTTTTCAGTCAACTTGAGAGTTATTTAAAGTCTTAGTATTTTCTCAACTGACCATACCTTATCTGCCTGTCTGTCTGTGTCTGTCTGTCTGTCCATCCTGCTCTCTCTCTGCTGTCCCTAACTGGACGGGGCTCGTGGGATCGACATATCTCTTCAGGAGCTGGATGAGGTATTGTGCTTTGAATATTTTTGTGTGTCAGTTCATGAAATTATGCCCCTTTTTTTTTCTGTAGTCTCTGGTCATATATAAAATGCTAACAGAGCTTACACATAGTTTAACATTTGTTTTGATTGCTTATCACTGCTGTGTTTAACAGTTTAACGCTTGGGATTTATTGGCTCTACTTTCCCACCAGGTAGATGGGTGGTTCAGAGAATTCATAGCTCATGGGAAAGGGGGCCAACCTAGGGAGCTGGGCAGGTGGGGCATTCCCATGAATAGGGTCAGCCAGGTTGTTTTTAGGGTTGTGTGTGCAGCTGCCTCAATTTCTGCGTGGCAGCTCAGTAGGGTGAGAGGACCTGCTTCCGGGGAAAGCCACAAGGGGGGGAACAGCCACCACCTGTTAGGGTCTCCACGGTCGCTGCTGCTGTTGCTGCTGCTGCTGCTGCTGCGTCAACTAGGCGGGCCCTCCGCCACCCCTTCCTGCCCACTGGCCAGCAGCACGCTTCAGGCCTTTTCCAGACTTCTGAGCGACTTTGCCAGAAGATGGAGAGGGGACATGCTCACGGACCTTTGTTGTGGCTGCCATTGAGAGGGTCGAGGGAAAGGGGATGGAGCCGTGCTTGTTGATTTCGTGTGTTTCTGTTACCTGCTTCGGCGATGAAGGGGAAACTATTTGTCCACGAGGGCAGGCCTTTTAGGAAGAGTAATTGGGGCGGGGAGCATGTTTATTTTGGTTTTCGAAGAATGAGCGGTGAGGTGTCATTAGGGTGACGGTCTTCAAAACCACTGGGATTCTGATTTCTAGATTGGGATCTACCTGTAGGTTCTCAAAACCTTAATGAGTTGGGATAGTAAACAGGGACAGGGGACAGCCGACCTGAGTGTCCTTCACTGGGAACTGGTTCAGTTACCCAGCATCTCCACCTCTCGGGACCTGGTCCATGGTCCCCGTGGGAGGCTGCAGCACAGGGAGCTCCCAGCACCGTGCCCAGTGCAGAGGGTCTGGTGCAGAGTGGTGTGGGCAACCTGGTACCCACGCTTTTTTTTTTTTAAAGAAAAATAACTGATGTTTATGCCTGGGAATACTTAGAAACTTTCTGAAAAGAGACACAAGAAACTGTTAATAGTGGATACCTTCCAGGAAAAGTCTGGGATAGAAGAGAACCTTCCTTTGTGTTGCCAACTTTTGTCTTTAGGTTGGATATATGTATTTTTAAACCCCATGCATGTACTTTATCATTAAGAAACAGCTAATACTTAAAAACAGACCCTCAGCTGGAAGCTCCCCGCGCCAGGTGCTGTGGCCACGCCTGACCACGGAGCCTCCCCGCCAGCACTGCAGGGCCCTGGGGACAGCGGGGGCAGTGCCGCCCACGCACGGTGGGCTTGCGCATCCCTGGGGGCCGGCAGAGGCGCTGGGTTTGCTGACCGGACCCCAAAAGCATTGAGGCTTGGGGCACAGAGAGTAGGCTGTTAGGACAGATGTTGCTACCCCTTGCTGAACATCTCGGAGAGAAGGGAAGAGGGGACTCGCGGCCCCCGAGAGGAAGCACGTGGCGGGGGAACACACACTGGAACAGCCTCGTGCTGAAGCAGCGCTGGGTGCTAGCCCCACGCCCGGCCGTGGGGCCGGCTGCAGGGGGCAGGCTGAGGGGTTCATTCACTTCACTCATCCCTCCCGCCCATTTGTTGTCGACTCACCCGGCTAATTACACTTGTGTGTTTATTGCTGCTGAGTGCCAGGTGCTGAGCCGGGAGCGAGGAGGTGCTGAGCCTGGTACCCGGGCCTCGCTCCGCTCCGCGGAGGCTGCGGTGGGGCTTCGCGGGGACGGCTTCCGGGAGGCGGAGCTCGAGCCCCCGCCCTTGCGGGGAGGCCTGAGCCCGCTTTGCAGGCTGCGTCCCTGGGGCCTCCCCAAGCAAAGCCGTCTCATTGGGTGGCTTCCTGGGGTCTGTCTACGCTCACGGTCACTCTGTGCAGACCAGCTGGGCCCCCGCACCCTGGGGAGACCAGCCTTCGCCCCCCTGCAGAAGTGCTGAGTCAGACGGCCCTGGGGAGGAAGCGCGGCCTCCGCGGTCTCTCCCAGAGGTGCGTCCGGGCTGCTCCTCCGTCTCCGTAGAGGCGTCTCTTTGGTGGTTGGGTTTTTAAGGTTCTAAATGGGAACATTCAAAAATCTAAAGAAGCAAAGGTCCAGCCCCCAAACCACACCGCCTGGGGGAGCCCCTGGGGTACCCGTGAGGGCTGGGGGCTGCGGCTGGGCTCGCTGGGTGCGAGGCCGCGGGCGCGCGGGGGGCGCTAAGAAGGCGGAGCCGGGGACGCGCAGCGCGCCGCGGGACACGGGCCTCCTCGCCGACGTGCGGGTGTGGAGTTGTCGAGTGGAAAGGAAACCCGAGTAAACACCAACGTTTGTGTGTGAGAGCTGTGATTGTCAGTTTTTCTTATTTCTCCGTTTTTTGCACATTTAAAAAAGTGTCTATATTGAACATTTATTGTTTCATAATGAAAAAAGTAAACACTTCTAAGAGTGTCACAGATTAAAAAAATAAAACCACAGCGCTGACACCCTCACTCTCTCTCACCCACGTGCTCGCTCCCTCCCAGCCTCCTAGTCCGTGGGCAGCATCGACCAGCCGGGCCCGGGGGTTCGGCTCGTGGCCCCACAGCGTCGCGCGTGCTCCAGGGCCAGCTCACGTGGAGGCGCCAGCGGCCAGGCTGTGTGCCGCCTTCCGCGCCCCTGCTGGACTCTCCAGCCGTCCTTGCCACTTGGCCAGCCCGGAAGTGTCAGCCTTGCTGCTGGTGAACGTTATGGTGGAACCCGGTTCGTTTCTTTAAGACAGGGGGGACGTGTGCCTGGCTTCTTAAATCCGCACAGAGGCCTCGCCAGTTCCTGGATCTCACAGCCCCCTCAATCAGCCCCCAAAGGCAGGCAGGGCTCTGGAGCAGGGAGGCTTGGGGCCTGGAGCAGCGGGGTGCCGGGTGAGAGGCACAGGTGGATTCAGGGTAGCGTCTTGGGGGACAGAGCTACCAGCCAAGAGAGGAGAGCTCTTAAATTCTTAATTCTCATCAGCACAACTTGTTATTTAAAAAGTGTTTCACACATGTGGAAGGATGTTTTTAACTTCAGAAGCACAAGTTCTTTTAAGAAAAGCTTCCATCACCAATAGCATGTATCTGGAGAGGGAACTGACTTGAAATTCAGCAAGAGTAAGTAGAGAGATTTAAAAATCGGGCAGCTTTTTAAAGCTCTAGTTAGTATTGACTGAGATGGCTATGAAAACTGGTATGTCCTGGATCTTAAAAAGATAAGAAAACATGTTTTTAAGTGGCAGGTGGGCTTTCTGAAGTTGAAAGGGTGATTTTACACTTAAAATATATTTTTATGCTCATATTTGTTTCAGTTTTAAATAACTGACGTTTATATTTCTATTGTGTTTTTCCATCCCGAAACTCAGTCTTTTTTTAAGAAAAACAGTGCAAACTGTGACGCATGTTCCGAGTCTGCGCCGGTGAGATAACGGACACATTCCTCCCGAGTAGGGCTGCGTGTCTTCGTCACGGGGGCTGTCGCTGTGGACTTGGCTGTGGGCGGGGGGGCACGGTACGCGTCCACAGGCCCTGGTCTGCCCCACCGGCATGCCCCCAGTGTGCCCTATGGGCCGGAGAGGGCCAGCGAGGCGGGCTGGCGCCGTCCCCGACCCCACTGTGCGAGAGTGGGACCCGCATCAGAGCGGGTGTTTCCCGGCTTCGGTTTCCCAGCGTCTAGGAGGCCAGGGAGACAGACACTCGCTGTGTGGGACCGGGCGCTGCTCGAAAGAGTCGAAGCTGCTTCAGCGCGCCATTAATTGAAAAGCCCTCATTTGTTTCAGCTAAATTGATACTAATTGCTGTGCATGTGATTTAGATAAACAACATCTCTAGATCTTTTTTAGTTTAATGTGCATTTGTAAAAAGTAATAATTAGATCCTGAGTTAAAAACTACAAATAAAACCAGTCACTGTTACTGCTTTATTGAAATGTGGCACTGGAGGCTGCACTGATAAAGTGCGGTGGGTTAGATGGTAAACCGCCGGGACCCACGAAGGGTGCCTTAGCCACTTTAGGTTTGACTTTGTATAAACAGCTGGAGGTTTAAGTTCAAGTTCGGCCCCAGTCGGGCAACTCCTCTGTGTCCGGCCGTGGCCGTGCAGCAGGCAGCCGCTGGGCGCTGGTGTGCGCGTCCTCCCTGGGCCTCGGCCAGTGCGCTCCACAAAGCCACACCTCCTGGTGGCTTCGCAGCAGGACCTGAGGGGTGGACAGCCCCGCCTCACACAGCACCTGCCCCGTGTGGGATGAGCTCTGTGGCCTGTCCCTGCGGCCACAGACGTCAGCCAGAGAGGCTGCTTTTCGTTGACATTTATGTGCTTGCGCATTGAGGGGGGGGGGTGCTTCCTGGAGCTCTGGTGCTGCTGCTGGGGGCCTGATAGGGATCAGAGGCCTGTTTTGTGTTGTAGTTTTAATCTGAGGGTCTGTTGTCCTGATTTGTTTTCTCAGCAAGTTGCAATTCTATTTCACGGGCCTGTCGAGGTGATTGGCAGCTGGTGGAGTGGATGGCGCTTCTGGAGTCCACCAGCCCGGGCTGCACTCTGTCACTAATAGCTTTGTGACCTTAGGCCAGGTACTTACTTCACTGAGTTTCAAGTTGCTCCTTTATAGATTGGAATCACGGGTTCTTGGCGCACGTAGCTTTTTCAAGGATTGCAGTCATAAGAAGTGATGTAAAATTCCTGTTAGTGAGCTCTCAGAAACAGACAAGGGGGCCGTGGACGTGCAGGCTGGCTGACACACCTTGTTGTGTTGAGACCGGAAAGGGCGCTGAGCTTGCGGGGCACACGGGGCCGGAATCTAATCACACCGCAGCCCGTCCGGGGCAGCAGTGGGTATTCTGGCCACTCCCGAGGGGTCTCTGCTTGCAGCACCCTCCCTGAAGCCACAGAGCGCTCTGAGAAATGGGGGCAGGCCCTGCTGAGAATGCAGGGGGGCCGAGGCGAGGCCCCGGGGGCTTTCAGGGGCTTTGCTGTGAGCTCCCTGTTCAGAGTCCGGGGCTCAGGGCTTGAAGGATGCTTTTAATCTCGTTGTGTTCTTAGGTGATATTTCCCCCCTTCATCTGCGGATTTAACATTTCTGTCTTGTTCCTTTATTGTTAGGAAAGCAAACAAGCCCGGTGTTTGCTGAGGGAATGGGAGGGGGAGGGGGAGGGGGAGCGGCAGTGGAAGTTCTCCGCCCGGTTCTGCAGTGTGGCCAGAAAACGGGCGCGGTGCTTCCTGCAGGGGACTCGTGTGTGCCGTTTCCCCGTTCTCTTTCGATCCCCGTTCGGCTCTTTGGAAACGGGCGTTGTGTGTGAGTCCTGCGCTCCAGAGGCCCCTCCGGAGCCCTTCCTCCCGCCCGCCGCCTCCCGGGGCGGGGGGAGCGCTGCCCGGAGCCCCGGAGCCCCGGAGCCCAGGTCACCCCATCTTCTTCGGAGCGTCTGAGGCTGTGTGACGCCGTGTGTTCCGAGGGTAAGGTCAGCGAGGACTGTCGGTGTCGTCCCAAAAGGAGCGAAAGTGTGGCCTGCGGACATCTGACCGGAGAAAGGAAATGACCGCGTGGGGCAGCGTGGGGACTTGAAGGGTCGGGTTTGCCGAATGGTAGACGGTTTGCTAGCCGGTTAAGCATTTCCGCCACACACCTGAACAGGTGCCTGATGATCCCTGTGGCCACGTTAACCGCATCGGCCCCGTTTCCAAGGGAAGCCGAACGCGCGCGAGCAGACGTGCCGCCGTTGAACTTGGTGCTCACGCCCTTGACGGCCTGGTCTTTCTTTTACCACCTCTTCGAGCAATTCCCGATTTCAGTTTACGTCTGAGATGGTTCCGTGTCGGTTTCAGGTGTGCAGCGCTAGCGGCCGCACGGTCACGTCCTTTCTGCACGGTGGTCCCCCTGGTGCGGCCCCGAGCCCACTCCGCGGCCCAGCCGGGCGTGTGTTCCACACCTTGTGTCTGATCGCATTAATTGTCGGCTCCCAGAAGTTTTTCTTTTAAGGCGCTTCTGTTGACTCGTGTATTACATTTCTGCGGGCAGATCCTGTCAAGTTCACGTTCACAAGTGCACTGGCGAACACTAGGAACCGGGCGCGTGAAAAGATAGAAACGCAGTGCGGTGTGAGCGGTCTCAAAGCGCGTGTCTGGTCGGGCGGGTGTGCTCACTCCCCCGTTTCCGTATCTTCTCCGGGAGAGACGCTCGGCAGGGAGGGAGCGTGTGCGGAGCTCAGCCGAGTCTGAGTAACTCTCGTAATTCCTTCCTTTACCTCCCGGTAGCTCGCCGACGACCGCATGGCCCTGGTGTCGGGCCTTAGCTTAGACCCGGAAGCAGCGATCGGCGTCACGAAACGGTCACCTCCCAAATGGGTGGACGGAGTGGACGAAGTAAGTGGAATGTTAGTTTCACACTGTCTTACGTGTGTAAGTCACTGTGACCCTGACCTAGTTTAAGATCGTTGCCATGAAAAGCGGCTCTGGCTACGCCCGAATGCACGTCCTGGCAGAGCTTCAGCTGTCGGTGAGCTGCGTGTGCGCGGCACCGGAAAGGGGGGCTGCGTGCTGGTGATCCTGGCTCGGCAGCGACCGCCCGGACTGCGGGCCAATGCTGAAGAGCTGTAGGACGTGCGGGAGTGGTGTTTGCACTCCGGCTGTTTGAGTGAAGAGTAGCTCGTGCACTCGGCAGCCTCCCTCCCTGTCGGCCGGGGTCAGCGGCGTGTACCCAAGTGCACCCGGCTGTCTCCAAGGGTGCGGGTCCCCGGCGCACGCCGACAGAGACAGAGCCCTGGTGCTCTCGTGTACCTAGATCCAGTACGACGTCAGCCGCATCAGACAGAAGATGAAGGAGCTGGCCAGCCTGCACGACCAGCACCTGAACAGACCCACCCTGGACGACAGCAGCGCGCAGGAGCACGCCATCGAGATCGCCACCCAGGAGGTCACACAGGTGAGCTTGGGGGGTGGGCGCCCGGCTCTCGGGGGCCCGGGAGCCTCGCCTGCGGTCCGGGGGTGTCACTGCCCAGCCCGGGGTTCGGGAGGGGACCTGCAGAGGCGCTGGGCTCTCCGCGTGCGAGTGAAGGAGCCCGCATCCAGGGGCAGAGAGGACTGTTCTCCATTGTAGTAGCTACTGCTGAGGGTTGATTTTAAAACACAAACCCAGAGCGTTGCCGAGTTCAGTCATCTGACCTAAAAGTGTGTGTCACTTCAGCTGGGTATCAGCGCTGAGACATTTGGGTTACAAGTGGTCCTCGTAATTGGAGATGGGGAGCTTCTGCCCTGGACTGAGTATATTAGTAGCCTAGGAAAAAATCTCTTGTAAAATGTTACATTTGAGTAATTTCAAGTTCAAATGGCAGTGGTTGCATGCTTTGTTTGTTGACGCTTCCTGGGGGCTCAGGAGAGGAGGGGCGTGCAGAGGGGGCTGCCGCTGCTGCCCTGCTGAACCCCAGCCCTCGGCAGTGGGACGGGGGCCGCCTCTACGCACGACTCCAGGGCCCTCGCCTGCAAAGTAGGGGTCACAACACGTGCCTCCTGGGAGGGCGGGCGGCTGCGTGGGGCGCATGCGCACCCGGTGCTGCTGTTGGATCTGGTGCAGCGCTGGGCATGTGAACTGTGCTCCGTGCACCCCTGCCCCCGAAGGTCGGCCCGAGCAGCGTTCAGGCTCAGGGGTGCTCGCCCAGGGACAGGCACGAACCTTGGGGCCCGTCTCAGCTCTTCCACAGGTGCCAGCGCGCAGTGCAGGCTCTGCCCAGCCGGGCACGCCGGACCTGCTCGGAGCAGGAGGAGCGGCTGCTGCGCAACGTGGTGGCCTCGCTGGCGCAGGTGCTGCAGGAGCTCTCCAGCGGCTTCCGGCACGCGCAGGCCGGCTACCTGAAACGTGAGTCCGGCCTCCACGTCAGGCCTGAAGAGCTTGACCTCAGCCTAGCCCATGGAACGACCAGTAGCTCTCTGGGGGTTGGAATGGGGGGCCTGCTAATTAACAGGTGAAACCAGTCACAATCACACTAAAGCTCCCTATTTCCATGGCAACCCCAGGAGCTGAGAGTGCCCGGAAACCTTCCTGGGAGGGGGGGGTTCCACACTTCCTCGGAGCCTGGGGGCTCCAGGGCTGGGGGTGGGCTCTGGATTCCAAAGAGCGCAGCCGGTGCGGCTGCGTTCCCCTGGGTACCCCACAAACTGTTTCTCCTGTGTCACCGTTAGAACCGGTGACTGCCCGCACGCTCTGAACACTAGTCCTTCCCCTGACAGCTGCAGGCTTGTGTTTTAATGTTGCTACTTCTGAAACTTGGTTTAGATCCATGTGAAAGTTGTACTAGAGATGCTTCTAGAGAAAAATACTGATCTTTTAAGCAGTGTTTTGCAACAGTAGTTAGAGCAAAGATTCTGCTTCACGTGGACACGCCCCGTGAGGTCGTTGTGTCCCTCCTCGGCGCCAGGTTGCGCACGTTAACGTGTCGTGTGCCGGGACTGCCCCAGAGCGCTTGCCTGGTGCCGTGTTCACGACCTTTTCCTGCCCACGCCCACGTCTGAAGCCGCTGAGGGTGTCTCCACGTTGCTGTTGAGTTTCTACCTGGATTCCCCTTTTTGCGGGTGGCGTAGTCCCCGGGGCGGTGTGCACGTTTGGCACGGTGGAGTAAAGGGAACTCCTCCCTGCTAGGCATGAAGAACCGAGAGGAGAGGTCCCAGCATTTCTTCGACACGTCAGTGCCGCTCATGGACGATGGCGAGGACCACACTCTCTATGACCGGGTGCGTGGGGGCTGTGTCCTGCTTTCACTCCTCGTTCCCCTGTGACCTGTGTGCGAGGCAGGTGGGCCCACTGGAAGTTTCACTGCGGGCTGAAGGGCAGCCTCCTTCCTTTCCAGAGCCTCCGGGGAGACCCCGAGATCGCCCTCCAGAACCCGGGGCAGACGCTCGGGTTCTCCCTGCTGGTCTGGCCACCCGGCCCGCGTGGCTGCGAGCCGGGGGTCCTCGCCCTGCGCCGCACCTCAGCCACTCCTGCCCTCGGTCCCGCATGCTCAGGGGCTTTGGCTCGTTCCTGTTAGCGAAAAAGGAGTGTTTTATGTTTTTTCTGTGCTCTGCAGAACAGTTTCCAGAAATCATTTTCTTTCGATCACGTCTAAAACGGTGCACCGTAGCATCCTCGCGGGGAGAAGTCTGACATAAAGATTCCCGCTCTTGTCCGGCCAGGGTTTCACGGACGAGCAGCTGGTGCTGGTGGAGCAGAACACGCTGATGGTGGAGGAGCGGGAGCGGGAGATCCGCCAGATCGTGCAGTCCATCTCTGACCTGAACGAGATATTCCGGGACCTGGGAGCGATGATCGTGGAGCAGGTGCGCGAGTCCACCCCTCCCTGGTCGGGGTCCTCCCGCCGTGAAAGCCGGGCCTTCTCTATCCAGGAGTGCTGTGCACTCCTGTCGGGGAAAGACCTTGCACCTGCCCCCAGTGTGTGTGTGTGTGTGTGTGTGTGTGTGTCTGTGCACACGTGTACGCACACACAAAGTATATACACGTCCCGCTTCCGTTGTCTAGATGGAAAACGACAGTAAACCTGTTTTCAGACAAACGAGCAGACAGACGGCAGACGTGCGCCTGTTCTCCGCCCCGGGGTGCGGGTGCGAGCGCACCCCGCCCACCCTGGGGCCCGGCCGGCTCTGCCCCCGCTCAGCAGTGACTCTGGTAGCAGATAAGGCCTCTCTTCTAATTTTGGCAGGTCACTGCGTGACGGCGACTGGAACCACTAGCTTTCAAGTGGAATTAAATTGTTTGTTCGCTGCTACAATCTGATTAGGGTGTTTTATTATCTTGCCGGTGGGGATCTGGGTCCTGATCCCCCTCGGACCAGCGGAGAGTGGAGGGTCGGGGCTGCAGATGATCTGGTTACGTTAATTGGTTACGTTAATTATCCCTGCAGCTCCCGTCCAGAGCCCCACGCTGCCATGCGGCCCAGTGTGCCTTGCGCTCTGTGCGAACCGAGAGATTAAACAGTTACGGACGGGGGCCTCCTCGAGGCAGGTGTGAGGGGGCACAGGGTGGGTGGGAGCGCACCGTCCTTGCTCCGACCCGTGATGGCCGGTGCTCACGTCCGCAGACACGGCCGTCCGTTTCTGGGCCTGGCCGTGCCGGGTCTGGCGGCCCTGGAGTCCTCTGCCTGCTCGGCCCTGAGCAGCAGGCGGGCGCCGGAGCGCGCCCTTGGCCGCTCGAGGCCGGTTTCCACCGAAGCGTGCGTTTTTTAAAGCACCAAGAGGCCTGAACATGGCACATCCTATGGCGATGACGTCCAGACCAGAAACTTCGCCTTGTCAGTCTGTCTTCCCCCTGAGCTAGACTTCCCCGAGGCCTGACGCCAGCTCGGCCGAGTGTGCAGGCGCCCCGGGGCCTGGTGACGTGTGTTTCTGCGTCCCCTTTCCCCACGCGTGGTTGCTGACTGCCTGTCACTGCCGTTTGTGTCCAGGGCACAGTCCTCGACAGAATCGATTATAACGTCGAGCAGGCGTGTGTCAGAACTGAGGACGGCCTGAAGGAGCTCCACAAGGTACCGCCCTGTCCTTGGGTAGCTGAGAGCCTGAGGGGGGGGTGTTACCCAATGCCAGGAATTTTGGGGGGGGGGTTCTTCCACCACGGCCGCCTCCAGGGCTCAGCGCCAGAGCGCACCAGCGGGCGCCGGGGTTCCGCCCGCGGCCGACGGTGGGGCCCGCTGCCACTTGGCTGTCACTGGTGCTTGCGGGGGCACCTCGCACTTAGATTTGAAATTGCTGCGAACTCCCTTCCACGACAGTGAATTCTAGAAGAACGGGGGTTCCCTGCTTCTAGACAACATTTCACCCTCCGAGGCCTCTTGGCCTGGGGAAGCGGTTGAGGGGCACGCGCTGCGCGTTCCGGCTGCACGCGGAGGCCCACGTGGCCTCCCGCGCGGTGGCGCGTTTCCGGTGGCCGGGCCGCCGCGGCAGCGGCACCCTGCGAGCATAGAGTCTGACTTTCCCTTTTAGTCGCCGAGGGGCGTGTGTGCGCGCACCCACGAGAGAGCGGTGTGTTGAAGTGAGAGTGTCGTCAGCTCTCTTGTTCTTTGCTAGTAAGGTGGCTATTTGAGGACTATTTTTCACGATATTTATTAGAAATAAATGGGAAGCATCTTAACTCTTGTGACCGCGTGTGAGAAACACACCCACCTGTACACTGCCGAGGGGCCCCTGCGTATAGTTGGGGGCCTGTTTACTTTAAAAGCACTGTAATGCTTCACAGATGACACAAATCCCGTGCATCTCCTGTGTCTTTGGCACCCGCTGGCGTGTCTGCCACATCCCGAGCGGTCGTCCAGGTCCCTCACGAACCGCCCCATCGTTCGTCCAAAGCCGGTCCCCGTCCCCAGCAGGCAGGGCCCTCCCCTAGCGGCCCCAGGCGCACAGTCCAGGTCCGCACGGGTCTGCCCGGAACCCCTGGTTCTCGGGGTGTGTCGTTGCGGTGGGGCGTCCCGGTCCAGCCTGGGACGGAGAAGGAGAGGCCTGGTGTGGGCCACGGGCTGTGGAAGCATCTGGGTGCGTTCGGCGGCCACGGCCGGCCCGTTGCAGGAGCGAGACTGCCTTGAGCTTCTCGCTCTCCGACACCCAGGCTGGGATCTGCCGTGGGACCGAGTACGTGTCGGTCGTGGAGTTCCTTCAAGGCGGCCGGCGCGTGTTTTGTGACAGAACGCAGATGAGGGGAGAAGCTCATCCGCGCGCGGGAGTGTGCAGACCTAGTGGGAACTAAAACTGTGTGTGGGGTTCTCCCTTGTAAATTGTTGGGAGAGGTGGTGAAGCCCATCATTCAGCGTGGGCCTCCCCCGTGTCCGGGGCTACTTCCCGGGAAGGGAAGCACACGCTTGTCTCCTCTCGCACGGCGCCCTGCCATCGGGGACCGCCGCCCGGCCCCTTGGCGGACAGCTGGTCCAAGGCTGATGGAGCCTTGGGAGTCACCTCCCGCCGGCAGCGGCCTCTCCGGCCCAGCCCGCGCCTGGGCCGCAGGTCCCAGCCCCGGGTCAGTGCCTCCCGGGAGGCCGTGGTGCTCCTGCCGGCCCAGTGGCAGCAAGTCGGGGCCCTCCTTGGTGCTGGTTGGTGCCGGCCGCGTGGTGTGGGCTGGTGGGGGCGAGCAGTGAGGGAGCTGGTAGCCAAGGTGTCGGCTTCACGGAGGGACCCAAAGGGAGCCTAGGGCGGGAAACGGGGGGCACTTGACTTTGGGGAAAATAACCACCTTTTCCCCCTCCTCTTTCTGTAGGCAGAGCAGTATCAAAAGAAGAATCGGAAGATGCTTGTGATTTTAATACTATTTGTCCTCATTATCGTCCTCATTGTCGTCCTCGTCGGCGTGAAGTCTCGCTGAGCCGCCGGGTCCGTGTGTCACGCGGATCGGGCGCTCGGGCCGAGCTGGGCAGCGCCGCTGCCCGCGGAGGGGTGCCGCCGGGCCGTCACGTGGACTCCTGGACGGCGCTCCAGCGCGGGGGCGGCCTCCGGCTTCCTGCGCTGGCGGCGATGGGAGGACCTTGGCGCTGCGGCCGGCCGCAGAGGGAGCCCTGTCGCCCGCCGCCGAGAAGAGGAGCGGGACGTGGGCGGCGCCACCCCGCCGCTGTGCGGTATCGTTGCGTGTGCTGTCTGTCCGAGCAGACGTGTCCGAGCGGCGTGCTGAAGTTCTCTTTGGGGGAAAGGAATGTTTGAAAACCATGTGGTTTTTAAGGATTTGGCACCAGAAGTTTACGGGTAGAGGCAAAATGCCTCTTCGCCTTTCTCCGCTTGTTTCCCCGCTGAAAACAAACGGAGAAGTCCTCTAAGAATTTACAGCCCGTTCCCCGCTACCTTAGTTTCGCCTTTCCATCACTGTTAACGATCAGAGTAACAAAGTGTGAAAAATGAGAAGCCATCATGGATGTTAATTAACACATTTAGACGGGCCGGTTGAAGCAGCTCCGTGAGTTTAAATTAATTGTGAGTGGAGCAGCCCTCGTGGGAAACCCCCGCGCTGCGCGGCCGCTGTAAGCCCGAAGGGCGGCGGCCGGGCGGACTCGCCTGCGCCCGGGAGCCCGAGAGCGGGAGAGCGGGCGACGGGACCGGCCTCCCGCTGCAAGGAAGCGGGGCGGGGCCGGAACGTCGCCCGCGCCGGCGTGCGCGTCCCCGTGCGCGTCCCCAGCCGTCCTCGCTCGGTCCGTCGCGCGCACGCTGCCCACCTAACGACCGGTTCAGACCGGCCGCCGCTGAACGGGCTGTGAGTTCACACGGAGGCCACTCTAGAGCGGCCCCCGCTTCGGGGCTCAATCATTAACCCCGCGTCACTCCAGTTCCAAGTCGGGTGCTCCCCCGGAGGTGTGCGTCCCTGGCTCCCCCGTAGCCGCTGCACATGCCCCGAGGGCAGGCGCCTTCCTGCCGCCGTGGGAGCGCGCGGCTCCCGAGCGCGGCCGTGCCCTGGGCCCGCGGCCGCCGGGCTGCTCCAGCGCCTCCTGGCACTGCCACTGCGCGCGCGGGGGCGGGGCGGCTTGGGGAGGGAAGCCGTGCGTGTGCTGTGTGCCCTTGTCTCTCTCTCCACGGCTTTCCCGGTGTCTCACCTCTGCGTGTTACCTCTCATCCGGACCAGTCCCCTGCGGTGCTGCTCTGGAGTTCGACTTTGAAGTTGTTTCTGGGAATTTAAACTTGAGTCCAGAGATTCAAGTGGCCCCCGCCCTCCCTTTCCAAGTTGGTGCCGGCACCAGGGAGCCACTGGTCTCGCCACCGATGTGGCCGTAGGGTGACCGCAGGTGTCCCTGGCACGGCAGGAAGTGGCGTCAGGTTGCTGACGCACAGTCGTGGGGAAGGGAAGTCAGGGACTGGGAAGCCAGCCTCGCCGCGGTCGTCCCCGGGCCGCGCGGGGCTTCCGCGGGTGCTGAGAGGGGCCGCGGGCGCCCTGGCTCGTCCCGGCCGGCCCGACCCCGGCGGTGGGGGCCGACGTCCCTGCTGCTCCTGGGCCGGGACTGCCGGGACCCAGGGCCTTCCTCCCGGACGGCCTGTAGCGCTGACACCGGACGGCTTCTAGAAGTGCTGTCCTCACGACCCTTGAGGGACAGTGGCCCTTTAAGAAAGGACCCCTATTTATTCGTATTTATTTTCAGTGAATAAGGCGACTAGGGCTGGTTTTTGTCCCCCAGCCCATAGGGATGGATCACGGATCTGAAGTGGCTTTAAGGCTCTCGCTGCGGTGGGTGGACCGTCCATCCTGACGGGAACCAGGGCGGCGCCAGCCAAAGCCCCGGAGCCTGCGAGCCGGCCCGCTGGGCTCCTGCAGACACGGTAGTCCCTGCCGAGCCTTTACCGGGGGCAGATCGGCACTGGGGACAGCGAGAGTGACGCGGTCATGGTGTCCTGGAACCGCAGGGCCACTCCTTGCCCCCGAAGGGGACGGCTCCTTGCCCTGCCACAGCTACTGCCCGCGGGAAGGCCCTGGCCGGAGTGGTGGCTCCGTCGGGCTCCCCCAGCCCCCTGGGCTTCGCCCAGAGACAAGGGGCAGCGGGGGCCCTGCTGCTCCGAGTCCCAGGGACTGCCCGCCTGGTGAGAGGAGACCTGGGCAGGTGCATGACCTCAGGTCCCCAGAGCCCCTGCCCTCCCCCCAGATTGTGGCTGGGGCCGACTGTCTGCGGTTTTACTCATCGGGCGGGGCCGGGGGGTGGCCTTGCCGTGGGCGTGGAGCCACGTCGGTTTCCAGTGGGTCAGCCACGCTCTGCTCGCTGGGTCGCCTCGTTTGTGTGCCTCAGTGTCCTGTCCCGACTGGTGGCCTCGTGGTGGCAGCGGACCCTCCCGACCAAGCCGGTCAGAGAAGGCTTCTTCCTGGTGTGCTTGAGTAAGGCAGTTAGTGAAGCGCTTCTGTCCCACACGCCTGTTCTGTCCTTTTTAAAACCGGTTTACTGTTACTGGAAACTTCTGTACAATAAAGCACCAGTGGAGATGGAACGGCACCCTGCAGTCCTCGCGTTAATTGTAGCCGCGGGGTTGGCGTTGTCCTCAGAGGCCTCCGGGGTCCCGGGGGGTGGGGGGTGGCACCCGGGCCCCTGTGTCGTGCATGAGGCCCTGGCCTCCCTCTGAAGGTCCGTCTGTCTGTCTGGAGGCTGTGACCACCCTCCAAGGTTCTTCCATGTGGGGGGATGGGACCGGGTTCGCGGCGCCGCTGCAGTGACGGAGTTTCCATTTCTCCCAGGATTCCGTCCAGCAGCCCTGGGTCATGGGATGGCAGCTGCGTTTGGGAACTCAACACCACGTGTCCCTGGAACTGTGGGCCTCGCAGAGTTGATTCCTGGGTGCTAGACCCCTGAAAGCTAATTCCTCTCTCCCCAAGCTCCCTTCACCACCCCGATGCCCCTCTCACCTTGTTGCCTGCTGCTGTTGTTTAGTTCTGTTCGAAATTGAGGGCAAAACAACCCCCTTCGGTGTGACAGGTATTAGAGTAGGCCCAGGGAGGGCTCCCGAAGGCCGCGCAGGGAGACGCCCAGCCGGTCAGAAAGCAGCTCAGAGTCAGGACTCGGAGTCCGTGGGCGGCAGCTGTGCGTCCTGTCCGTCCCGTCCGTCCCGTCCCCACCCCACACCGCCCTGGACACCATTCAGCCAATCTGCGGCCAAGTCTGTCTCCTGACAACAGAGGGACATGCCGTAGTCACAGCTATCTGGCCAGCCGAGGAAAGAACACAACCATCTGTCCACGCGTCCTCGCGAGCTCCCTGGATTGTCTCCAGTGGGGGCGATTGCGTGGGCCTGCACGTGAGCCCATTGGGGTCAGAGGGACCGTTGCAAGGAGGGTCCATTGCCCCCAGCATCCATGGCACCAGGATTAGTTAGAACAGACCCCTGGGTTTGGCGTTTTCTGCTTGTCAACTGTTGCTCTAGAGTTGCTTTTAGCTCACCATCCAGATGCTGCCATTAGCGGTCACCGTCGCTCTCATTTCACAAAAACAGGTCGTGATGGAGGCAAGAGGGTCCTGGTTCGCCTCGTCCGGCCTCTTCTCAGAGGAAGAGCCCGGGGTAGGGGAGTGGTGGGGGGAGATGTTTCTTTAACGCGGTGTTCTGACTTGGGACACTGTGGCACCCACTCCGGAGAGCGTGCCCCCAAACCTCCCCTCCTCCCAGATGGGGGGCCGGAGACCCTCGTGGAGGCTCGCCGAGCTCCCCGGGGCCGGAGCGACGCCCGGCGGGACCCAGCACCCTCCCTCCTCCCCACCTCCAGACCAGCACCGCTTTTGTCATTTTAATTGTTCATTTCTTTGCATGCAATTATATGACCTTCTCCGAGAAAGATTTAATGGTCAAGACGTGATTTGGTAAAAGCTTCCTCAAGGAGTCTCTTCCCGGTACGAAGGCGAGCGCCGACCGAGGCCCGGGGGGACGTGCGGACAGGGACGTGTCACTCTCCCCGGCCGGGCGGTCCGTGGGATCGGCACAGAGACGCGGCCGCCGGTGACTCAGCCTCCCGCCGGGCGGGCGGCGGCGGCTCCTTTGTGACGGGCCCTGGGGCGCAGCCGTGGGCATGGGCGCTTGTTTAAGAAAGGCCCGCGTGTGCGTCCCGCACCCACGGGACGGTCGTGGCGTTTGAGCCTCGTAAATAAAACAAAGGCGTGGTCTCGGGCGAAACCGACCTTCCAGTTGCCTGAGCGTGTAGCACTTCGTTCCCACACTGTGCAATGACTAGAAATTGATTTTTTTTTTTTGAAATCCAATTAAGCCTCAAGGTTGGTTACCCATTTAAAAGGTCGGCTGAGTTAAACAGTGACAGTACCTTCAGTTCACGCTAATAATTAAATGCACGCAGAACCTCAGCACCGCCGCCGTGCCACTCGCAGGCTGCGCGCGTCCCCCAGCCACGGTGTGGGCCCACCAGCAGACCACGAACCCAGACCTGGTGAGAGTCCTCGAGCTGGCTGCCGTCCCTGCCCCGCCGTCCCCCGTCCCCTCCGAGTTCTGCAGCCCGAGCGGTTTCCAGCCGGCACGCCACGCGAGTTTCGGCCAGGTGCAGTGCTGACGGCTGAGTCAGGGGCACTGCCCTCTTTTCCCTTAGATGGTCAAATAAAAAAATGACAAGAGCCCACCCAATGGATGTCCAGTGTGAAGGAATCAAAAATTAAGCCCGGTTTGGCTCGGGGGATCAGATCAGCCAAAAAATCTGTGTTTTGGTGTGCCGCAGCGTTTTAGTCACTAGTTTGTGCACGCGCGTGTGTGTGCGTGCATGTGTGTGTGCATGCGTGTGCGTGTGCGTGGTGGGATGGAAAAGGTCTGGCCAGCGCTGCTGGGGCGCGCTGCTCCCCACCGCTCTCCCCTCCCCCCTTTCCCGTGACCCCCAAGAGGACTGGGGCCGGGGAAGTGGCTTCTCGTTCAAAGAGGAGAAGAGGGGACTCGTGGTATGTGCAGCTCGCAGCGCGGCCGGCCGCGCCTCAAAGACAGCGCTGCACGGCGCTCACTCCCTGCGCACCCGGCGTGTTGGGGAAGAGGCTTCGGAATGTCTTCTTACGGTTCTCGGAGGCACTGTGTAAGTATCGCCGGATTTGTGAGGCTCTTAGGAGACCCGAGAACCCGATTGGAGTGCTCTTTGTACTCTTTGAGATAACAGGTTGTAACGTCCCTCCAGCTCTATAAACCGTTGTGAAGGGGTCAGTGATCTTAGGTCCAGTCTAGCGTTTTGGCCTGCGCTGTGATGTCAGCAAGGAAGCCCCGTCTCGGGGCTTTGCAGCCGGAGCCGTGAACCGGCCTGAAATCCAGTACCTTCCAGATTTAGTGAGGAAGAAATATACGTGTATTACTATACTGGGTCCGGCACAGACAATGCCCCTCTTTCACTACGAACTCTGTTTCATCACAAAACCATAAGCATGTAATTCTGTAACCTGACCATATCGCACGCCAGCTCACCCTCTGACATTCTAGGTGAAATGTTCCCATTGCTGTCCGTCTCGTGAGAGACAGTCACGTGCCCCCGCCCCAGCCACGGGCAGGCAGGCCCTACTTGTGGACCCTGTACATGTAAATACACGTCACAGTTCCCTCTCACGGCCCTCGAGAAAAACTAACCGTTCCAGTTCGTGGTTCCTCCCCCCACCCCCTCCTCTCAGAGCCCGGCTGCCAGGGCCCTTGTACTTGCTCAAAGATCCCCATTTAGACAGCACCGAGGGCCGCTGCGTGCGGGGGTGTTTCTGGGAAAAATATGACTCAGGTGTCTGAGGCCTGAGTCACTGTGGGTGCACCAGAGACACGAACTGCTCCGGGGGCTCTGCCGGTGGACGCTTTCCCGAGAAAAGGCTCCTCCATCAAAATGCGCGTTTGCCCTTCACCTCCCCCGGACAGCTCCCTGTTCGCATGCTGAGGGTGTTTCAAGGACTGCGGGGCCACTCGGCCTGTTAATTATTTCTCTTCTCCTCCCTGCCGTGCCCCCAGCCCCGGGCCTTCCCTGTGCCCTTGAAAACTTTTGCAGCTACAGAAATAATGTTACCGGTGCTGGGCAGTAAATAGGAGTTAAGTCCCCGAGTCCTCGCCCTCCCGGGAGGAGCGATCCAGGCCCCTTAGAGTGAGTGGCGGGGGGCCCGCCGACCGCTGGCTCAGCCCCTCGCGTGATGGAGAAGCCCTGCACACCGACGGTGGAAGGAGTGCTCTTTGTCATTGGGAAACGGTTCCCTGATCACATCTTTCTTTTTCTAAATTTATTTTACTGTATTTTTTAACATTTTTTATTGTCGTTCAAGTAGTTTTCTGCCTTTTCCCCACACCCTTCCCCAGCACCCCAGCCCTCCCCAACCCCCTCCTGTTTGCACCCCCTTGTTATTGTCCACGTGTCCTTTATACCTGCCCCTGCAAACCCTTCCCCCTCCTTCCCCGCGACACGTTTTTCCTGGCACCTGCTCCCCTTCCACTGCTGTCAGAACACCAGGTTCCACGCGACGCCACCAGATGTGCCTTGTTACAGCGGACCGCAAAGGGTGGCGCGCGCCACGCCGTCCGTTGTGTCCCAGCCATGAGTATGTGGGGTGCTGCCCTTTCGACCCAACAGAAAACAGGAGGGAGAAGCCCGAAACTAGTAAAAGTGTTTCCCCGCCGAAGGAGGGGCAGCAAAGGGGCGGGAGGCAGCGGCGGCCCCTTGGCGCCTCCTCCCCCTTGGCCGCGGACCGCAGCAGCGTCGCGTGCACTCAAAACCGGGATCGGCTCGGGAGACGGGGACGGCCCGCCCGACGCCCAGCGCAGGCCGGCAGGCGGGAGTGCAGCAGTCGGACGTGTCAGCACCCGAAAACCAATGGACTGTGGCACGCCGGTGGGAGACGGTCTAAGAGCAGAAAAAGGAAACACTGTTAGGACATCATGAGCTCGGTGCAGTGGGTTTGTGGTCAGGAGTGGGGGCTGTTGGGTGAGCGTGGCAGGGGCGGGCGAGGGGGTGCCCCAGGAGGGTGACTGGGGGACGGGGCTTCCCCCTCGGGACAGGGAGACGCAGATGCAGATGAGGGAGGCGGCAGGTGCCACAGGGGCCAGCCGTGTGGGGTGTGGGTTGGAGGAATCCCTTGGGCCTCGTGGGGTTAGGAAGACAACTCGTACCCCATCCTCCGAGAGGGCCGGAGATGGTGGGTGTGGGAGCAGTGGGGGCCCCTCACACTGGGGCCTGGGTGTCTCGACCCCCGTTCCCCCGCTGACAGGACACAGGCTCCTTGAAGGAGTGGCTGGCACTAGGTTTTGGGGCCAGGAAGGACCAGCGTGAGTCTGGGGGCCATCTCACTGTCCCAGACAGGACAGGAGCACTCAAGGATGGACAGGAACGTGTGGAAAAGGCAGGAGCTGGCCGCCGGGACTCGGTGGCCTCGGTGGGGACCCTGGCAGGGGCGGCTCTGAGAGGCACGTGCACGTGAACATGCAACGGGGTGGGGCAGGGTGGCCTGCTGGGCACGCCGCTGCCGCTGTCACTCGGGGCTCCGTGCTGAGAGTTCAGACCATCTCCATCTTGACCTTCTTTTCTGAAGAACAGGTTCTGCGTCCTCATCTTTGCTCCGAGCCCCGAAGATGGCACAGCCGGCCCTGGGGAAAGAGGGGGCAGGGAGGTCTGACTGGGCCTGGAGCCTCCCCGGGCTGACAGTCAGGAAATAGGTGTTGAACGAACGAGAGAAACACCGGAAAGTTGAAATGAGCGCCCCCGGAGAGGGGGCCGGTGTCCCCTCGTTCAGGCTGTGGTGGGATTGTGAGCATTGAGGCAGAGGGTTGGGGCCGGGCGGGTGTCGGGGCACCTGGTGGGGTGCATTCTGGAATGCAACAAACACCCCACAGCCATCTCCCATGCTGGGGTGTCAGGGGTGTGTCCGGAATGTGGACCGTACCCCACGACTTCCACGTAAGTCCCAGGACCTTTATTCTGACTTCTTCCAGAAGTTTTTGTCTGTTCCCCAACCCCTGAATTAGGCCCGAACACCCAGTTGAGCTCGGAAGGGGTCTCTGGTCCCCCAGAGCATTACGTTTCTTCTTGGGGTGCCTTCAAGATCTGGTGAGTGATTTCATGTTTTCATTGTTTAAAGGGAGTTTCATGGAGGTGAGCTTTTCATGGGTGGTGAAATACTCACTACCCGGCAGGTGGACAGCTTCCTGCAAATGGACCCCAGCAAAGCGCCGCCCGTCTGACAGGGCTGAACCCCTGGGGAGGGCAGCGGGAGGGGCCTGGTCCCCGGAGACCGGCAGGCATCTGAGGTGGAAGGATTCCTTAACGCTCTGTTTCATCTGGGTGTCTTGGATTCGGGGGTGGCTCAAAACCAGAATCAGTAATACCTGCTTCTAACAAGCATCTGTGTTGTTTTCTTTTTGCCTGCCTTTCTGTGGAGGGAGGTTCAATAAGCGTGGTTGGATTGAATCATCGCATCCATCCTGTCCTGGGGCCATCTACAAGGGAAGAGCCTCCAAAATCATCTCCGCACTGACAGTTCCTCACCCCCTCCAACTCCCTGTACACACCACGGCCGGGTCTGGCTCTCTGAAGCGCCTCTTGGATCCGGCCACGGCCTGCAAAAGTCGATGCGATGAGTCAGACGCTCCGGCCCACCACCGCCACCCGCGCCTCCTGCTCTCACACCGAGCCCCGAGCCCCGTGGACAGTCTGGGTCTGGGCCCTCCCGCCGGGCCGCTCCCCACCTGGATGCCCCCCCCCGGCCCCGCCCCCGTCCTGTTCGCCTGTGCAGGGCCCGTTTCATCCACCCGGCCCCGCTCACCTCCCTGCCCCTCTAGGACGGTCCCCCCCAGCCTCGCCCCCCACCAGAGCGCCCGGCACCCGTCTGCGGTGTGTTTGCAAACAGAAGAGCAGAGCGATAGATCTCCGTGCGTGCTCGTCGTACCCCGTACAAATGTGTGAAAACATTCAGCTGCTGTAAAATCTTTTGAAGAAAATAAGACCCAATTAGCACGGACTTTTATGTGGGGAAAGCTGGGGGTCGAAGGAGTCTGTCGCACTCGTTCCGCAGCTGTGCTCCGGGCGCCCGCTCTGCGCTGGGCCCCGCAGGAGGAAGACCAGACGGCCCGCCTGCAGGATGCGGGGCTCCTGGTCCAGCGGGAGGTTCCCGAGGACCTCAGCTCAGAAGCTGTGGGAGAGTCAGGGCAGGTGGCAGGGGAGGTGCAGGCGTGGCTCGTGGCTGGGTTCAGAGTAGGGGTGGGGCTGAGCCAGGGAGGGGCTGGAAGCCTCGTGGCACACTGGGGAGTGGGCTCGGCTGCCTTGAAGGTTGATGCTGAAGAGGAGACTCAGTAAGAGGAGTGGTACTTGGAAGGAGCTGGGGGTGACAGAGGGGTGCCAGCCAGAGGCCTTTGAATATCCAGCCGTGGGCGGGATAGGGTAGCACTTTTATTTTTACATGACCCTCGAGTACCACTTCCACCACTGGGTCATCAGTCCTTGGACCTTGCCATCTGAGCCACAGCAGGAGCCAGGACCCTCACCAATGGCACACCCCCCTTCCACCAGGTGCCCCCAACACCCTGCCAGGGCCCCCTCTTCAATGACAGGTGACTCAGGTGCTCTTGTAAGTCACCCACCGACTGCCCTTCCATCCTGTCCTCCCTCCCAAAGCCGAGGGGGCGGCTGCAGCTCACCCAGGCTCTTGCCAGGTGAGGGTCTTGCAAAGGGGTGGGCTGAGGGAGGGTCCCCCATGCAACAAGGCAATGCCTGGATTTACTATAACTGGCCAACTCAGAAACTCAACCTGGGTGGCCGCCCTCCTCTCTGCCACCCCCGTCACACCCAGGACGGTGCCTGGAAAATAGCGAGGGCCCTAGCGACACGGAGAAGCCCATTAAGTGAGGAGGGAGAGACTGGGCGGTGCCCAGCGTGCTAGCCACTGGGGGCCGATACAGCGCGGAGCTGGCACGGGTCCAAAGAGCAGGCCGCCCAGCCAAACCTGACTCCCGGGCAGGTGTAAGGGCAGGCCTGCCAGTGTGGGGTCCCCCAAACTACCACTGGGTGCTCAGAGGGCCCTGCAGGCCTGCCTCACTGCGGGGCTGGGTCTGCTTAGGGCTCATATACACTCCGGACGGGTGGGAACTGCTGCGGTGGACTTGAGGTTGAGCCTGAGTCTACTCAGGTCAAGGCCAGTGGGGTCCGCTGGCTGCCTGCTGGGGCCGCCGGCCAGGGCCCTCTGCCAGAGGGCTGTCTGGAGAGCGGCGCTTCCTCCTTCTGAGGGCAGGACCTACTTGGGGGCCTGCCCGGGTTTGGGGCCTACTCCGGTAGAGGCCTGTGGGTCGCTGCCTGCCCGCCTGGAGCTCGGGGCCGGGAGTTTGGGGCCTGCACGGAGTTCGGGGCCTGCTCCAGAGCCCGGCCCGGGCCTGCCCTCCGCCCCCTCTCGCCCCCTCGCGCCCCGGGCGGGCCCAGCACGTCTCGCGAGCGGCCCGCAGCGGCGGGGGAGGCGGGGCCGGACGGCCGGGCAGGGCCGGGGCGGCGCCGAGGCCGGGCTGGAGCGGGAGCCCGTTCGGAGCGGGAGCGGCGGCCGGGCAGGGTGGGGCGCGCGGGCCGGCGAAGATGGCGAGCGTGGGGCTGCAGTTCCAAGCGAGCGCCGGGGATGCGGACCCGCAGAGCCGGCCGCTGCTGCTGCTCGGCCAGCTGCACCACCTGCACCGCGTGCCCTGGAGCCATGTCCGCGGGAAGCTGCAGCCCCGGGTCACCGAGGAGGTGAGCGGGCCGCGCGCCTCCGCCCTGCGCCGCCCCGCCGGCTAGCGGGGGGACGGGCGGGGTCGGGCGGCGGGGAGGCGCCGAGGCCCCGCCTGGCCCGCGCCCGAGCCCCCCGCCCGCCTGCCCGCCCGCCTGCTCGCTGCCGGGGCGTGCAGGGCCAGGCCGGCCTCCAGGCAGGCCCGGGCCGCTGCCTCGACACCACCAGCCCGCACACACAGGCCACCTCGAAGGAACTGCTTCCTCCCAGACCCCCGTGGCTGTGCCCACTTGTCCCCACTTCCAGGGGCACCTGGCTGGGTGTCCCCAGCGGGGGTTTCCTGCGTTCCAAGCAAAGCAGCCCCCACACCGGCCTTCAAACCCCCACTGCCGAGCCCCACAGGTGCAGCTGTGCTGTCAGACACACACACTGAGCTCTAGGCAGAGGCCACACGTCTCCGGGACGGACGGCGGGAGCTTCGGGGACCCTGCACAGGGGCCCCTTAGCACCACAAGCGTCCACATGCCTCCCAGGGCCACCTGGCATGCGGACTGTTTGAGGTTTTGTGTCTGTCTCCGTCTCTCCCCTCCCGCCCAGCTCTGGCAGGCCGCGCTAAGCACGCTCAACCCCAACCCCACGGACAGCTGTCCCCTCTACCTGAACTATGCCACTGTGGCCGCCCTGCCCTCCCGGGTGAGCCGGCACAACAGCCCCTCGGCCGCCCACTTCGTCACCCGGCTTGTGCGGACCTGCCTGCCGCCGGGAACGCACCGGTGCATCGTGGTGAGTGCTGGAGGGGAGCGGCTTCTGTTACGGGCAGGGAGCGCAGGGCCCTAGCTCGCCCGGCCTGGCGGAGCGCTGGCCCACCGCAGCTCAGAGGCCGCCACAACCCTGATGTGGTCACTCCCGCCGCACAGACAGGGAGACTGAGGCCAGAGACACGAAGCCGTTCCCCCCAGATCAGTGTTGTAGACAGTTCCCAGGTGCAGATCCAGACAGGCCTGTACCTCAGTCCCTTCACGTCCTGCTCTCCTGTCTCGGAAGGCCGCAGTGGCGTCCGGTCCCTGGGGTTTCCTTTCCCGGGCAGCGAGACAGCGAGTGGCCGAGGGGGGGCGCCTCGTTGCAATGCCTGTGTCCTGACTGTGTGTAGGGTGGCCCCTGACCCAGCTGTGAGCCCCAGAACCCCCGACTGCGGCTCCCTGGGCGGCCCCGACCCCCGTGGTCCCCGCTTCCCGCCCTCATCTCGGTTCCCTCCGTGCTGCAGATGGCCTGCGAGCGGTCCGACGTCTTCGCCTCCGCCTGCGCCTTGGCCCGAGCCTTCCCGCTGTTCACCCACCGCTCCGGCGCGTCACGGCGCACGGAGAAGAAGACGGTCACCGTGGAGTTTTTCCTGGTGGGACAAGACAACGGGCCGGTGGAAGTGTCCACTTTGCAAGTGGGTGTCTGGATGTGCAGACAGTGTGCCTGGGCCGTGGGGGGGAGGGAGGGGTGTTGGGGGGCACGCTTCCCCTCCTTCGGGGGGGAGGGGTGGCCGGGAGGGCTGCTATCACCCCTGAGAAGGCCCCCCCCGCAGGTGGGGCTTCCTCTCCAGGATGAGGCTGTGTGCAGCCAGTGGGTGCTGGGCGCCTGGGCAGCCTGGGCACCTGCCCGTCTTTGTGTTGATAATCCTGTGCCCGTATCTGCCACGTCCCCCTCCACGGTGGGCTCGCACCTCCGCCGTTTCACTGGGCCCTCAGAAGAGTCCTTTGGGCCCAGGCAAGGCTGGAAAAGTGTCTTCCAGCTCTGAGGTCCTCGTGTGGCTGAATGTCACACAAAGCGCCCTCCCCTGTGCTGTGACCCTCCCAGATCCCAGCGCTCTGCTCCCCCGTACCCCACCTCTGGGCCCCCCACCAGCAGCCAGACCCAGGTGGTCCTTTCTCCCACGTCACCCTCTGTCATTGCCACCTCCCGAGCCCCTGAGCTGAGGGACCTGCTCCCACTCGTGATTTTTGCAGCACGTGGCCTGATGCTGTCGCTCAGGGCGCCCCCACCCACGCCCACTGCTCCGGACCCCGCAGCCGTCCCTTAACTGGTCCCTCCCCCAGCTCCCCCTCCGCACTGCCTCGGGAAGGCCAAGCTGGTCACGTGACAGCCAGGGCCCTCTGGGCACCCGTCAGGGGCCAGGCCCCGCTCTAGCACACGTGCGTGCCCTCAGGGGTCAGGCGGGCCCTCTGAGGGGGGTCCTGTTGTTATTCCCGTCCTGGCGTTGAGTGGACAGCGGCTCAGAGACATGCAGTGACTTGACGGGGCCACGCCGGCAGGGGGCGGAGCTTTGCGAGGGGCGGGGCTTTGCAGGGGCGGGGCTTTGCACTGACGCTGCCCTCCGTCCCAAATTGAGCTCAGGAGGGGCCGGCTCCCAAAGAGGCCTTTTGCTCCCTAACGGAGACCTCTTCAGGGCCCGTCCGGCCCCTGGTCCCCTCCGGGTCCCCGTGGCGTCTCCCATCCTCCTTCTCTGTAGCACCGAGGGGAGTGGTACTTTGCAGCCTCGGCTGGCCTTGCACCCTCGGTCACCCTCAGATTCTGAGTCTGGCATGGGGCCCGGCACGTAGTAGGTGCTTGCATCGGCATGGGTGGGATGAATGAATGAAGGAAGGAATGGTCCTGCTTTTTGTGGTGAGGAAACTGAGGCGTGAGGAGGTGTAGGCTCTTCCCCAAAGCCACGTGGCTCTGCGGTGGCGGCGCGCTGGGGCCCGGGGAGCCTCCGCCGGCTCCCCGCCTGTGCTCCGCTGCCCTCGACCCAGAGGCTGAGGACGTAGAGCGCTCTTACTCCTTCGGGAGCACCCAGAGAAGCTTCTGGGGGAGGGGGCTTATGAGAAGTGTCCCATGGGATGGCTGGGCACCCCCACCCCCGCCCAAGAAGAGAAGGGAGGGGGTGTTGGTCAGCTCAGGCCGCCACAAGAAAAGCCCACGGCTGCGGCGGCCTGGCCAGCGGACGTTCACTCCTGGCCACTCTGGAAGCTGGAGGTCCGAGGTCAAGGTGGGCTCGGGGGAGGGCTCCTTCCCTGGCTTTCAGACGGCTGTCCGCTCCTCACCGAGTCCTTCTGGGGCAGAGCGGGGGAGAGCTCCGGTCTCCTCTGCTTCTCGTAGGGACACTAACCCCATCGTGGGGCCCCACCCTCCTGACCTCCCAAAGGCCTCCTGACCCCATCACCATGGGGGCCGGGCCTCATTGTGCTGGTCTCGGGCAATCGGATGTGTCTGTAATAGGGGCAGCGCCTCCCGGCCCCCCGGGAGAGGGAGTGGGCAGTGCCCAGGGCCAAGCACAGGGCCACCCGCTGCTGGGAGGCAGCGAGCAGCAGGCCAGGAGGCTCGTGGACCCACTTGTGCCAGGCCGGGTGGCTGGGTGGGCGGCAGGAACCGGGGCCCCGTGACTCTTGCTTCCCCCTCCACCTGCCCCCTCGCCGTCCCGTCCGCAGCCCCACAACCTCCCCCGGATGACATGTGCCTCTGACACATTGCGGCCCCCAGGGGAAAGGACAAAAAGGGACAGCCCCTTCCACCTGGCCCCGGGGCCCTCGTGACAGCCTGTGGTTTTCTCCCAGTGCTTAACGAACACCACGGATAGTGTGCGGCTGGCAGCCCGCATCGTGGACACGCCCTGCAATGAGATGAACACGGACACCTTCCTCGAGGTGCGTCGCCCAGAGCGTGGGGCCGGGATGGGGTGGGTGTTCGTGGCCCCCGGGGAGGGTCGGCGGGGAGCTGGGGGCCGGAGGGGGACAACGTTCACAGTCTCGGCGCTCTGCCTGGGGAACCCTGGCGCTGCTGCGGGCCAAGCTCTGCGCCCCACCCGGCTCCAAGGGGCCGGCATTCTCCCCACCGAGGGCGGAGGGGGGACAGAGCCTCCTTCGAAGGCCTCTTTGCGGGACTCCAGCCACGAGCTGCAGGAAATTGCAGGGTTTGGAGGGCGAGCCTTTTCTCCTGGGTTTAATCACACTGCGAGCGAGGGAGTCAGAGCCGCTGGCTTCCGAGCCTGCCTGCTCCCCCACCACAGGGCCATCCGCTCCTCCTTGGCCCGGAGCTTTGGCCTCGCCTCGGGCTAAGCCGTCTTCACGTGTCTTTGCGTTGTTGTTTTTTCCACAAACGCATCCAGGAGATTAAGAAAGTTGGAAAAGAACTGGGGATCACCCCGACCGTCATCCGGGACGAGGAGCTGAAGACCCGAGGATTTGGAGGTGAGTGGGGGCGGGTCCTCGCAGGTCTCGGCCTTGGGGAGTGGTCCCGGGCACCCCGGCGGGCAGGGTGGCAGGGGGCCGCCCGGGGTGTCGTTACAGCTTCATCCCAGAAGGAGCTGGCCTGAGGCCAGCGCTGGGGCCAGGCCCTGGGAAGCAGACTGCCTCTCGGGGCGAGAGGAGGCAGCGGTTCAGATTCTGATTCAGACTCTGGAAGCCGGAGGATCCAAGTCCCCCCTCCCCCCACCCCACCCCCTCCCGGCCTCCTCACGAGTTGCTGTCCCGCTCCCAGGGCCAGCTCAGCAGGGCCTTTCTGTTCCTCGAATGCACACAGTCACGTCCACACCAGGCCTTGTACTCTGGCTCCCTCCATCGGGAGCACATGCCTCCAAGATGCTCGCGGGACGGGGCTGCCCGCCTCGGCTCCAAACCGCCTCTGCAGACGGTGTCCCCTGCCCACCAGCCCTGTCCCCCCCACTGCCCGGGCACCAGCGGTGCAGTGAGCCCGGGACCTGGTGCTTTCGGACCGCCTAGGGTCAGGTCACTGTGTTCGCCCTCTGTGGCCACAGAACAAATGACCCCACAAGGTAGCAGCTGAGAGGGACCTACATTCACGATCTCACAGCTCCATGGGCGGAAATTCGGGCCCGAGGTCACCCCCGAGGCTGCCTGAATTCGAAAGCTTGACTGGGGCTGGGAGTGGGCCCCAGCAGGTCCCACTCAAGGCTCTGCCAGGGGGTCTCGGGCTGGCACACTGTTCCTTGTCACACAGGCCTCTCCTTGAGTAGCTCACGGCACGGCAGCCGCTCCCCTCCAGGCACGTGCTGAGTCAGAGAGCGAGAAAGAGCCAGCAGGCCAGATTCAGGCCCAGTGTCTGTAACCTCCCCTTCGAGGTGGCATCTCCTCACTTCTGCCGTGTGCAGAAGTGGGACAGGGGGTCCCGCCCCCACTGGGCGGGAGAGGTCACGTGTGCCCAGGGCAGGGGCCACTGGCGGCCATCTCAGCAGCACCTGCCCTGGGTGAACCAACTGCAAGTGGAGGGAGAGGCCGTGCCCGTCGGGGAAGGCTTCCCAGAGGAGGCGACCTTTGCAGTGGGTCTTGCAGGATGAGTAGGAGGTTGCCAGGCAGCCATTACTGGCTCCTGTCCCGGTTGCTGTGACTGTTCAGTTCTGTTGCCGGGCACCTGAGGCGTGGACTCTGCCCACAGCGGGCCGCGGCTTCCTTGCAAAGACGGGACGTGTGTTGCACGGAGGGGCAGCGTGGCAGGCGTGAGCTCGGGAAGGGCAGCGCCGAGTTCTGAGAGCATGGAGGGTTCGTGGAAGGGAGGCTGGGTGTGGGCTGGAGAACCACGGAGTGTCGTCCAAAAATCATTTTCTCCTGCGATCCTGCTCCTTTCTTCCTGGGAACCACACCATATTTTGTTCTCAGCGGGTCTTCTTGCCTAACAGCGCTCTGCCGAGACTCCGTGTGCAGCCCAGAGCCTTGGAGCTGATTTGCGCCCCTCAGCCCCGCCGGCCGGGGGATGGGAAAGAGGGCCGGGAGCTGGGTGGGACGTGCCGCGCGCCAGGAGAGAGATCCCAGGACCAGGGGACACTTCCGGTGGGAGAGCTGCTGCTTCTGGGGGGCTGCGGGGAGTCCTCTGCTCAGCTCAGCCCGAGCCTGACCGACCCCTCCCTGTGCCTCCCGCAGGAATCTATGGCGTTGGCAAAGCCGCCCTCCACCCCCCGGCTCTGGCCGTCCTCAGCCACACCCCAGACGGAGCCACCCAGACCATCGCATGGGTGGGCAAAGGGATCGTCTACGACACCGGGGGTCTCAGCATCAAAGGGAAGGTGAGAAGGTGCTGGGGCCAGCGCTCGGCAGGGGGGGGGGGGGGGGGGGTCCCAGGGTGCAGGGCATCTAGGCGGGCTCCTGGCTCTCAGGTGCTGGAGGAAGGTGCCAGGTGTCTGGGAGCTTGGAGTGGAGCGTGCCTCTGGGGAGCTGCGTTCAGGAAGAGAGTTAGTGGGCCCTGTTCCCCTTCGGAGAGGGACGTGATTACGGACTCACCCTGCGAACAGGGGTCTGGAAACAAACAAACAAAAAAATCTGGAGAGAAGCCAGAAAAAAGCTGCAGAAATGATTCAAGGGCGGGAAAGCAGCACCCAGGAGGCAGCCTTCAAGGAACCAGGTGTCCCTGGGGGACAGTGAGAAGGCCCTGGGGGGACACCCACGGTCTCCATGGTCCCCGGTCTCCCTGGGGCAGAGTGCTCAGAAAGCAGCCGCCCTGGGTACAGCCGGGGGGGTTTGGACACGGAGGCCAGCTGCCGGGGAGCATGGCCGTGACGCTCAAGTCTCAGCCATCACTCCTGTGGGTGGCCTTTGAAGTTCGCAGTCTTGGGAGGGCAGGTACTGAAGGAGGACCAGCCTGTGCCCGAGTCTGTCAGCCGCTCAGCGGCCTACCCTCCTCTGCACCCAGCGCATTTGGGGCCTGCCGGGCCCAGGAGCCCCCTTTGTGCAGGGAACAGAGGCAGCCAGAGGCCTTCGTCTGTCCCCCACCCCAACCTGTGTGGTAGGCCGGGGCTGGGCTCTAGGGGACAAAGACTGGCTTGGGGGGTGAGGTGGGGGGCCTCCGAAGGAGCAGGCATGTGAAACTGATGCCCTAGGAAATCCAAAGGGAAGAAAATCAACCGTCCCCGAGAGAAAGCTCTGGAAGGGAGACAGCGGGCTGAGCTCATACCAAGAGCGCAGGCGTGAACGCTGGCTGCCTGCGTGGCTCACAGCTGCGTCCTGTTGGCTCAGATGGCATGTTTTTTTTTAATTTACTGATTTTAGAGAGAGAGAGGGGACGGGAGAGGGAGGGAGACAGAGAAACATCCAACTTGCTCCACTCACGGCTGTGTTCACTGGTTGGTTCTTGTGTGCGCCCCGACTGGAGGTCGAACCCCCAGCCTCGGTGCATCAAGATGACGCCCTCACCAACCGACCTACCCAGCCAGGGCCCAAACGGTGTTTCAAAATTTGAGTTAGTTACCAACTTTTAAAAGCGGCAAGAAGTCTCCCAAAAGACTGGATTTGGGACCTGGTGTAGGCTCAGAGAATCTGGCAGTGCCGGTCCCGCGTTCCTGCCGGTCCCAGCATCCTGCTGAGCGCAGCGGTGGCTGCCCAGGGTCACTGCCCCAGGGACACAGCATGCACCCTGCAGTTTGCCGCAGGCCCCACCACGCCCTGTCACCTCTTCGACGTGGAACCCCAGTATCCCTTGCTATTTAGGGTAGACATTGTGCTGCAGTAGGCGACCTGTTGTTGTTGTTGTTCAACGTCCTTCCTCCTTCTCCAAACAAAATTATTTGCAGGACTAGTCAGGAAATGAAATAGTAATAATAATGGTTAAAAAAAACCCCACCGATATCGAATTAACTGACAGTGAATTCTCCTTTATTGAATTCCATGTATATTTCCATGCCAGTAGAGAGCTTAAAATCAATATTATGATACAAATGAAAAAGACAGTCATGGATTAACACACTGAACTAGTATGAATGTAATCTTTTTCATGGAAAAAGCTCATGCCCCCATATTGGCTGTGGGAGTGGGTACCGGCCTGATTCAGGTCCGTGTCCTCCAGCCTTACCCCTGCGGACCTGTCCGAGATTGTATCAAAGCTGACCTCCACAGCCTCACACTCACGAGACAGAGAGAGGTCCCAGGTGCACCCATTTGGCTTTACTCGTGGCCGATGCTACTGCTTTTAATTTTGAGGGGTTTCTGGGAGCTGAAGCCACCAAAACACAACCCCTCAGGAAAAGTCTTCAGCCTCAGGATTGCTTGGTAAGGACTGCTAAAACCTCCATTTCCCAAGAAACCCCAGAAATTGTGATACTGCCCACGTGTTCGGCTCTTTGAGATTGATTCCAGGGGCCTTCAAGCACCTGTGGAGTGAAAACCGTTCAGACACCGCTCCAGGTGCTCCCGTAGATTGAGGGAAGCGAAGAAATCTGAGTTCGCGGCGCCCCTGGAGCCCCCTGTTTGCAGGCGGGAGCCTGAGACTCGCAGCCCCCACTCCGGGCGCCGGTCCACGGCGCTCGCCCGCACCCCGCCGACCCTCGGGGCCGCCCTCCGCCCCGAGGCATGTCGCTGCGCTGTGCGTGGGGGCCGGCTGGGAAACCGGCAGTTATTACCATCCATTAGAATAATGTTTCTAAAAGGATTAGTAATTAAAATGGGCAATTTGAAGCTTTTATTTATATGATTTGGACTCACTTCAACCAACAACAGGTTTTTTTCAGAGCGATTTACCACTGATGACAACAGGCGGGCTGACTTTTAGTCGGTTTATTACTGCTTTTCAGTTCTCCCCAGACGGTGAGCCCCCTCAGGCTTCTCCGGGGCTGGGCACCCCCTCCCTGCCGCCCTTGCGCTGGAGGCAGCTGAGAGCTGGCCGGCAGAACCGTGGGCTTGCTTCCCCGGGGTCGGATGCTTGTTGCGGATGCTGGCTTGTGGGAGGGCCGGAGTGGGAATCGGGGCTTTCTGGAAATGAGTCATTTTGCGGGTGGCACCAGCCCCCCACGTAGGAGGAACAGTCTCAGTCCCATTTCCAAAGGATTGGAAGGCAAACCAGGGTCAGCAAGAACTAGTGGGCACCAAGTATGTCCGTCTCGGGACCCCTGGTGCTCTTAAAGCAGGGACCCAAAGAGGGTTTGTGTATAAGAGTGATGTGTGTCAGTATTTCCCGTGCTGGAAATTAAAACGGGGATGTTTCAAACATATATGGATTCATTTAAAAATAACACAGACCCATTGTTGACCTGCATGCTAATGTAAATATGAAAATAGGTATATTCTTTTATTTTTTTAAATTTCTATTGTATTTTATTTATTTTTTAGGATTTTATTTTTATCTATTTTTAGAGAGGGAAAGGAGGGAGAAAGAGAGAGAGAAACATCAATGTGCAGTTGCTAAGGGCTGTGGCCTGCAACCCAGGCATGTGCCCTGACTGGGAATCGAACCTGCGACGCTTTGGTTCACAGCCCGAGCTCAATCCACTGAGCTACGCCAGCCAGGGCTGAAAATAAGTATATTTTCCCAAGTGAAAAAAATGAGTGAGACGAGTGGCATCATTCTACATGTTTCCAAATCTCTGCCATGCCCGCCTTAAGGGAAGGCAGCCGTGCTCACGTAGCCGCCTCGGCCTCTGGTGCACCATGATAGGCTGTTCCTGCTGAGATGGGGGAGGAAAGTCTGGCCTCCCTCACTTTGTAGGTGGAAAAGGAGAAGTAGTTGTAGTGCACGTCGCAGAACCGAGAACACTCCCCTTTGCTATCACACCAAAACTTGACAAGTGGTAGCCCCTGAAAGGTCAGCTCCAAGGTGGACCCTGAAACGGTATCAGTGGAGATTGTGCCACTACGTTAAAACCGACTGGTGTCGCGTGAACTGTGAACGCACGACTTTGTCATAACGCGCGTGGGTTCCTTTGGAAGACATTGTTAGCAGAGTTACGCAGACCTCCTCAAGTTTGACACATTTCGTCACACAATATTTTTTAAGTCCCATTTGTTAGTATCACCCCCCATCTCATTTTGAAAAGCCATTGAGTATTTGGAAGCTGGAGGCAGATGTAAGTTTTCCGAAAATTCTGACCCTTTTTTGTGTGTGTGTGTGTGTGCTTAAAAGCTCAAATTTGACCATTGGCAACAAACAACAGTGGAACTTTTCCTGGAAGGGAGAGGCCCGATTTGTTCATTTTTGAGGAACGAGCTGCCAAGTTCTTTCGAGCAAGAAGGGTGCTGGTGAGGACAGGCTGGAGGAGGTCGGAGCTGGGGCTGCTCCCTGCCCCCCGCCCTCCCCAGCCCGCCATCGCTGGAGCCCCATGGGGCTCCGCTGGCTGTACTCCAGGGCTGAGATTGGTGACAAGTCAGTAACTTTCCTGCCTCAGCGAGGAGAGGCGAGGGGGACCGGCCGTGCTGTGCTTTCCTGGGGCCGGCTGCCTCAGTGCCACGCCACGTGCTGTGCTGTGCCCGCCGTCCACTCGTCGCCTGTGGTCCATGGGTGTGAGCGTCAGCCCAGGGCAAAGGGCAAAGGCCACCTTAGTGTCACTCCGGGAGTCGTTCCCTTTAGAAAAGGAGAGACGGCCCAGGGGCGCTGCGGAGCGTGCACCCACAGACCTGCCGCCACAGTGCGGCGTTTGTCCGCCCGTGGTTGGGAGGGAGGCCGCGCCAGTGACAGTGATTCCGGTGACCGACCGCCTCGAGCTGTTTTCCTGCGGGCTGTTTTGCAAGTAGTTTGATTGCAGACCCGAGGCCCCGTTTTCCCGTTTAAACAATCCTGTGCTTTTTCGCAGTTTGGGTCAAAAGAGATAGCTTATTTTCAGGAGTGCCAGCTGGGTCATGTTCCCCTGATTTAATTGTAAAAGCAGCTCAGTTTATATCTAAAAATAGTTTCCATTAAAACTGGAGGCCCACGTAATCCGATAAAGGTTCAAAACACCGCTCGGTACATTGCAAACCCGAATCCTTCCATGTGGTGACCTGCTGTTAATTTAAAATATGAACTTGTCAATTAGCGTGGGGAGCCTATAAAATGTAAAAACACGTAACCACTCTCCGCCGGTTGACAGAACATCACGCGTACCTCGGTGGCAGGCGGGCGGCCGCCTCCGTCTGTAGCGGCCTCTCACACAACCGCTCTACCCAGGAGATGCCAGTGGACGGTGGGCAGGATGGCGGGACAGCAGGGGTCCCCACCGGTGGGGGTGGGGGTGCGATGTGACGGTGACATCTGTAGCATTCCCACTGACCCGGGGAAATCACTCACGATGGTGACGTGGAGGAGCAGAGAGAGCCGGGAACACAAGTGTCGGCAAGGCCCGGTGGGGACGCCGTCCCACGCCAGGCGGGGAAGTGGGGCCTGCTCACGGGGCAGCCCGGCCACGGGCGACACCCCAGCCTCCGGGCCCAGGTGGCCGTGTCTTTGCCTGTCTGAGTAGCGGCCTGGCTACTGCGGCTACGGCAGCTCTGGGGGTGCCCTCCTCCCCCATGTCCTCCTCCCCCACCCCTGACCGGCTGCAGTTCTGTTGGATAGCCCCCAAAGCTGTGCTGAGAAAGGGTCCCCCGGTTCCCTAGTCTCCAGCCTCTGCTTCCCATTGCTTCTAAGGTGTTTCCTGGCATCTCTCCTCTGGGTCCTGCGGGCCTGGGCAGCGCCACACGGGCAGGGTGGGACAGGGCGGACGGGGCACTGTGGCCGACCAGTCAGCACCCTCTCAGCCCTCTCTCCCCGTTTTGCCCCGCCCCCAGACCACCATGCCAGGGATGAAGAGGGATTGCGGGGGCGCCGCAGCCATCCTGGGGGCCTTCAGAGCCGCCATCAAGCAGGTCAGTGGGGTCCCACCTCTGCAGTTCGGTGGGGAGGAGTCCCGGGGTGTACCCCCTCCCCCGCGGCCTCCCCTGTTCTTCCCCGGGGGATCTGCACCCGTCAGGGACCCAAAGCTCTGAAAATGGGAGGAAGCACAGCTTCCCGTGCAGCCCCTCCCTGCCCTGAGGCCGAGATGTCCTGGGGTGAGGGGTGAGGCTGGGGGGCGTCCTTTGGAAGACCCCGTGCCAGGAGATGTGTTTGTGCAACAAAGGCGTGGTGTGCCCTGACCAGGGGGTGACGCGTCTGAGCTGCTGGGCCCTTCCTGTCACTTAGCCCAAGGCTCCGTCTCTCCACAGGGCCTGCCCGTCTGGCCTGGCCCCTGGGGGTGAGCTCAAAGCTCGAACCCAAGGTCTGGGCAGAGTTTCTCATCCATTGCCAGTCAGGAGCCCAGCCCGGCTCCCGAGAGGGAGGCAGAGACCCCAGGAGGAAGCGGGGCTGGGTCCCCAGGGGGCAGGGGCTTCTAGGAGGGCTGAGGGGCCGGCCCCTCCAGAGCCAGGCCCAGAGCCAGGCCAGCTCTTGGTTCTGCCCGTCGCAGCCGCATTGGAAACCGGCCTTTCTAGGGTCTCTCTCAAGCAGAGCCGCAAGCCACAGGCTGCCCGCGGGCCCTGCGGGGGGACGTTGCAGAAGGAGCACGAGCCGCCTGTTCTCTCGTCCCCGCACCGGCTGGAGACTAACGAGGAGTGCGGCCCGCATGCGATGAGGCGGCCGCCTGGCCCGGCCGGCGCCGCCCCCGCCCCCCCAGGGCCCCTCGGCCTCCCCAGATGAGCACCGCCAGCCGGTAACTGGAGCCTCTGCCCACGCCCCCTCCAGGGTTTCAAGGACAACCTTCATGCCGTGTTCTGCCTGGCCGAGAACGCAGTGGGGCCGAACGCGACGCGGCCCGATGACATCCACCTGCTGTACTCAGGAAAGTAAGGCCGCCCGCCCCTCGGGTCGCTGCGCGTCAGCCCGGCTCCCTCTGGGCGTGCTGCCCCTCCTTCCCGAGCCGGGCTGGTCCGCTGGAGTCGTGCCCAGCTGGGGGGCAGATCTCACCCCACTTGCTCCAGCCGGGGGCACATCTGCCGGAGGATGCCCTACGACCGGTAGCCCTGGACCGCAGGCTGCTTGCTCCCAGGGCTGTCTGGGAAGGTGGTCAGGGCTCAGGAGCTTGGGATCCAGCCTGCTCTAGTGGGACAGCCCCCCGCCCCCCAACACAGGGGTGCTCGTCCCCAGCGTTACTCTGAGTGGCGCGTCCTCCTCCACCTTGACCCAGGGCCAGGAACTGTGTAAATGTCGCCCACACGAGCCCGTTCTCCCACCTTGCAGACCAGGAGACTAAGGCACAGGCTTGCCCCAGCTCCCAGCTGAGAGTGACGGGGTGGCTCCGACCCGGTGGCCTTTGCTCCTGGCCTAGCCCCGCATGGCTGTAGGGCACGGTGGTGGCTCTGACCCCCGGGGGGTTGCAGAGACCAGCGTTCCAGTGCCCCAGGGACTCACTGCAGGGGTCCCAGGGAGCACCATGCTGAGCAGTGTCTCTGCCACCCCCAGGACTGTGGAAATCAACAACACGGACGCCGAGGGCAGGCTGGTGCTGGCGGACGGCGTGTCCTACGCCTGCAAGGACCTGGGGGCCGACATCATCCTGGACATGGCCACGCTGACCGGGGCCCAGGTGGGAGTCTGAGCTGCTGTCGCTGCATCTTCATCGCCTGGGCGGGGGACCGGGGAGCTCGTCCGTGGCAGCGCTGGGGACCAGGGGCCTGGGTGCCGGGACGGGACAGGACGGGACATCTTCCTGCCGCTGGCTGTCTCTGCCGCTCACCACGTCTCTTGTGGCTTCTTTGTGTCCTCTCTGCCCTCCCTTGCCTTGTGTGTGCCCCCCTCTCCCCGGGGGCTCCATCCACCTCTCCCTGGTCCCCCGTGGGGCCGCGCCTCCCAGGGCATCGCCACGGGCAAGTACCACGCCGCCGTGCTCACCAACAGCGCCGAGTGGGAGGCGGCCTGCGTGAAGTGCGGGAGGAAGTGCGGGGACCTGGTGCACCCGCTGGTCTACTGCCCCGAGCTACACTTCAGCGAGTTCACCTCGGCCGTGGCCGACATGAAGAACTCCGTGGCGGTAGGCTCGGAGGGGCACCGGGCTGGGGGGGGCGGGGCAGGGGAGGGTGTCCAGAGCAGGGGCGCACCACTCCCGGGGCTCCCCGCCAGCGTGTCCACCACGTCTGGTCCTGGGTCGCCTCCCCCTCTGGGGTCTGTGGTCCCCGCCGCCAGTCCCTTTGTGGGACCCCTCCTTGCCGTGCGGTGAGGGCGGACCTGAGCCCACGTGCGACGTCCTTGGGGTCCTGGGGCCCTCTCAGCTGCCTCCCCGCGCTGAACCCTCCCCCCCGGCCTCTTTTTTCAGGCACCAGGGGACGTGGTGGCTGAGGATGGCAGTGGGGGGAGCCCAGGGGGCGTGGGAGGGTCCACAGCCGTGCCCCTGCTGTGAGGGGAAGAGCGGTCATTGTCTGTCCTTCCACCGCCCCCCCAGGACCGGGACAACAGCCCCAGCTCCTGTGCCGGCCTCTTCATTGCCTCGCACATCGGCTTCGACTGGCCCGGGGTCTGGGTCCACCTGGACATCGCCGCGCCCGTGCACGCCGTGAGTCCGGGGCCCCCGTGGGTACCTTCCCACCCGTCAGGACGCCTCCTCAGCTGGCCGGCCAGTCCACTTTCCCCCCTGCCCGCTCCCCGCCGCCGGCATGGCTCCCACCCTCCCGTGCTGCATGTCCCAAGCCCCTCCCTGGCCCCAGAGCTGCAGGCTGAGCTCATCGGAGCTCATTCTGTGTCGGGGGTCACACCGCTCGCGGCCCAGCCTCCCTGCCCGCTGCGGTCCCTCCCACCTCTGATCTCCTCGCCTCTGGGAACCGAGTGGCCGCTGCGCGCGGCCCCTCCCCAGCCAGTCCATCCTCCGCAAGGGGCCCGGGCGCCGGGGCCTCACCCTCTCGCACTCCTCCGCCCTGAGTGCGGCGGGACAGCCGAGGGGTCTGTGGGGGAAGGCAGGGAGGTGGACGTCTCGCCCCGGTCTGGAACACCCCCCCCCCCCCATAGAGGCGGGCTCCGGAGGCCGGGCGGGTCTGGGTCTGGCCCTGCCAGCATGGGACGCCCACCTGCCCTTTGCCCGCAGGGCGAGCGCGCCACCGGCTTCGGGGTGGCCCTGCTGCTGGCGCTCTTCGGGCGAGCCTCCGAGGACCCTCTGCTGAACCTGGTGTCCCCACTCGGCTGCGAGGCGGACGCCGAGGAGGGGGACGTGGAGAGGGACTCCAAGCGGCGCAGACTCGTGTGAGGCCGCCCGCCCTCCCGGCCCAGCGACGGACGGCTCTGCCTCACTCTGCACTCGTTAACTTGAAGCAATTGGAAGTAACACCATAAGAGGGGCTCTGGTTTGTTTTTGTGTATAGTGGTCGTGGCGATGGAAATGGCTCCTTCTGTCTTCCAAGGCAGCGTAGGGGTCTCGGGGCCCTGGGGGAAGGGCGGGAAGCTTGGGGGGCCATTTCTGTTCCGGCGGCCCGCAGGCATCCCGCCAGCTGCTGCGAACTGTGCTCCCCGCCCCCCCGGGGCCTCTGCGTGACCTTGGGCCCCGGGACACACGGGCAGCCCCAGTGCCTTTGGCCTGGTGGCCCTCACGTGTCCTGCATCCACTTGGTGCCCGAGACAGGCACTCGTGGCCCTGTTTCCAGCCCCAGGCCTCCTCGCAGGTGGCGCCCGTATCGCAGGGAGCCCGGGCCCACGCTTCCGGCCGGGGCTGCTGCGGTGTCCGGGCAGCCGACCCCTTCCAAAGGATGGAGGTGACTTGCTTCGGGGAATCGACGTTTCAGAGCAGAAGGAGTCTCTGCTCCGGCCCCTTCCAGGCCCCCGGTGGTCGAATTAAATGTGGCTGCCCCTCATGCACCTTCGCCTCTGTCTCTCTCTCTCCCCCGCCCGGTGTCGGAAATCCACCCTGAGGGCTGCTGCCACCTCCTCCCAAATGATACCCTCGGGTTGGAGAGCCCAGGTCTGCGGGGAAGGCTGTCCCAGCCCCCAGCGCACCGGGAAGCCGGGCGTTGTGCTGGGCCGGCCTCGGTCCTTCGCACAGAAGGGCCCAACCCTGGGGCGGAAGGGCCAGGCCTGGCCGGGATCCAGGGAGACCTCCCACCTGGGCCCAGGTGAGGGGGCCCGGGGGACCCGGGAGCCAGCTCCTCCGGAGTTTGGCTGAGAGCACAGGCAGGGCCGCTGTCGCCTCCGGTGCTCCGTCACAGCAGCCGCCTGGGCCAGGAGGAGGCCAGCCGCTCGGGCCCCACCTGGCTCGGGGGCGGCTGCCCGGACCTCTGGACCCCCTCCGCTGGGCAGAGGGGTGAGAACAGGGCTGCGGGATGCACGTCACCAGCTGCGCCCTCCCTGGCCCACCGACGACCTCGCCCCTGCCCAAGTGTCCCCAGACTCTTAAGTTCCTTCCCCCGCCTTGGAAATCAAGGTGACTCCTTCTGGGCTTGATCCCAAATAAATATTTATTAACTGCCCGCTGCGTGCGCGGCCACAGGCTCAGCCGGAAAAGGCAAGCAGCGGCTCCGAGACCTGGGCCCCGGCTGGGAAAACTGCGACCCAACATGTTAAGTGACGATAATAGCGGTCACAAGGCGGTCGGTGGGTAGCGGGCTCCGTGAGCGCAGGGGAGACACGGCCGGGGTGGCCGGAAAGGCCGGGAGCCTTCATGGGTCATTAGCTTGCTTAATGGCCTCGCAATAAGCAGCTCTCACCAGCACCCCTCTGAGAGGGCCCGAAGGAGACAGAGGTCGCTGAGGGGGTCTAGCTCCTTCTCCAGGCAGCCAGCACTGCCCGCTCCCCCCGCCAGGGGGCTGTCGGATGCAGGGGCAAGGAGCAGGGCAGAGCTGAGCCTCCCTTGTGAGGGCACAAGGGCGTCCTTGGGGCCAGGGACCCAGCTGGGGACCAGCTGCAGACTCAGGGCCTGGCCTGCGTGCCCGTCACCAGGGGGACTGCAGGCAGGGGGTGAGGGGGCTGTTGGCCAGAGGCCTTGAGGACGAGACGACTGCTTCCCGTGGCCCCACTGGAGCCCCGGCAACTGGGTCGGGGGCGGCCGCCAGTGGGGGGCAGGTGGGCACAGGCCGACCCACTTGATCGTGGTTTCCAGTGGGCCACACGGGGAGACATCTGTGCAGAACCTGACCGCGCCGTCCATGTCGTGAAGCCTGTCACACTGGACGGAGGGGGGGCCACACTGAGGGAGCGCTCCCGGGGGCCTTGGCCACAACCGTCACCGCCGCCAGGCAGAGCCCCACGTAACGGGGGAGGCAGGTGGGTGTCAGCACCCCCGTCCCGAGAGAGGAGGCCGCAGCCCTGCATTCAGCCAGGTGGGGGAGGGGAGCGAACGCCGGCCACCCGGGCCTGCACAATGTCCTGTGGGGGGGTCTGGGACCCCGGCACCCACCTGCGGTTGGAGGGCAGCCAGCAGCAGAGCGCAGTACCCGGCAGTCAGGAACGAGGGGCGAGAGAAGGGAAAACGGCTCTTTGGGGAAGGCGGTACCAGGGTGGAAAGAATCCCCAGCTTTGTGCTGGAGCACGTGGGCTCCCCCCGGGCTCGGGAAGAGAGGACGGGGGACCCCGCTAGCCTTTGAGTTACCGAGCGGAGCCCACATGCACGCCGGCGCTGGCAGCCTGCAGAACGGGGTAAACTACCCGTGTTTTCAGAGCCCGCGCTCCCCTCCCAGGGCAGTTTTGGGGAGCAGGGGGGAGCAGGGGCCTGAAGGCTCAGAAGGGCCCACAGCTGGGAGAGCCCGACCTGTGTCCTGCCGGGAAGCCCAGGCTCGGGGGCTGACTTCGTCATCACAGCCCAGCCATCGCCCCGGAGGACCCGCCCCTGGGCCGCGGGGCTGGCTGGTGGCAGGCACGTCAGTGAGCCTCAGCTGCAGGAGCAGGACTGTGACATTTTCAGAAGAAGGCCGGCTGTCCCCGTCCTGCAGCCTGTGGGCGTGGGCTGTGGGAACCAGGGTGACAGTCCGCAGTGCCCTGGGAGAGCGACCGCAACTCCGGTCCCCAGCACTGAGATGAGAGCCCCATCCCCAAAGGTGAGGTCTGTGTGAGCAGGGGTGGCAATACCAGGGGAGAGCCTGCGTCAGGTCCCTGGGAGGGTCTGCGGGCCTGGGAAGACACAGGGTCCCCCCACGTGGTCATGTCTTGGGCACATGCTTAGGGAAACGGTTGTCACCTGGCTCTCAGGGAAAGGAGGAGGCCACTGGGCCCTGGGGGCGGGCAGCCACCCTGGTGGCTGAGATGTGCCCCCCACTACCCTGTAAATGGGAGGGAGGCTTCTCATGGTCACTCCCTGGCCCCTCGGGAGCACATCGGTGACCCCAGCAGCCCCCTCCCCCGGCGTGTTTGTCGAGGATGAATTTGCTGTGCGGCGCTCTGCCCGGAGCCTCCGTTCAGACTGTTCCCGGGGGAATTGATGTTCGGCATTTTTGTTTATTTGTTTGTTCTGTAACAAAAGGTTGTTTTGGTTTGAGATTCAGCAAAAACATACCCTGCATTCAGCTTCCTCCCCATTCAGGAGTCAGTACATGAGCTGTTTTCCAGTCTGCTTCGAGTCCTTGCCTCAAATGAGCCTCCAACAAGATAATGCATTTAAAAGCCCTTGGAAAAGTACCAGGCCCCACGCACACTCGAGATGCGTCATCACAGGAGTGGCGGCTCGGCCCTGCACCACAGCCAGGCTCAGCTCACCGAGCACACGCCGGCCTGGGTGGGGGTCCTGCAGGAGGGGACCTGGTGGGGGGGGGGAAGCCACACCCTCCGGCGGCCGGCCAGGCTTCCAAAACGCAGGCCTGTCCCCCGCGCTGATGGCCCAGGAAGCACCGTGTCTTCCCTGTGGCACCGTCTCGGGGCCGGGGCCGGGGGTGTCGGGGAGGGGTATCCAGAAGGCCAGTGCTCCCTCAAGGGGTGGGAAGGGTCCTCACCAGCTTCCACCTGCCGGGCTATTTTCACTTCGGTCTCGGCTGTGGTCCCGAGAGCTTGGGGGATGGGTCCAGGGAGCGTTCTTCAGTCAAGAAAACAACAACAACAAAAAACAAAAAAAACAAAACCCCCAAATTAAAAAGCTCTGAGTCCCAGTTCACATTCGAGTTTAGCACAGTTAGCACCCAAAGGGGCCCTCCAGCTGGGGCTGTGGAGTCCTGTGGGTGGTGAGAAACTCCCTGCTGCTGGCATCCCCTCCCCCACCCTTAAATCCATTCCGGAAGCTTCCGGTGACGCATAACTACAGAGCTCTTCTTAACGCCTGGGACTCTCTCTTCCTTTTCCACCCAGGAGTCAGGTGGCTTTCTGTAGCAATCACAAGCATGCTTGGCCTGGTGTGGTGATGGCCTACAGCTAGCTAGCTTCCTCTTCCAATATTTATTAACCACCACCTGGATGTGATCCCTGGAAAGTTAATCCCTACTGGGGAACACCTTCCCAGATGGCGGCAGGTAGAAGTCAGCTTCTGACAGAGGTGGGTTCCAGCAGCCCCAAAGGGGGAACCGGAGCCACCCTGGGGGAGGCTGGAGGTGGACCGTGCCCCCGGCACCCAAGGGGGCTGCTCTGAATGAGGCCCATGTGCTGGAAGGGCCTGATGCAGACTCCGTCCAGTGGTGTCCGCGGTGCTGTGGATGCGACGAACAAATTCACACGGACTACAGAAGTCCTGTGGAGAAAAACGGACGGCACGGCCACTCTCTGAGTGGGAGAGCACCTGGCCAGGCTTTCATTGCTTCCTAATAGCATCCATCACAGAAGGTTCTCATTCATTATGCTCGTGTTTGCTTTAGGTGATTACCTTTTACAGATAACCAAGGAAAGGATGTTAGTGATTACTTCTTACAAATTAACAAGGAAAAAATGTTGCAAATGCAAGGGAACGATAAGAGTGATTGGTTTGGTTACACTTCATCCTTGGGAGAATTAGCATAGCCTTTAGGAAGTCATTTTAAAGATACGCAGTAAACATTTGCTGCTTCAATTCAGGGTGAGGGAGTTTTAGCAAAAGCAAGCCTCAAAGCAGCCCAGGTACAATGCAGGCCTGGTTTCCCACGGGGAAAGTGGACCCATGGGTTTGACTCCCATGTGCCGACTCACCCCTGCTGGTTGTCCGACAGGGCTGGGCTACACTTGCCATTGCCAGGCAGACCGGTTCCCTATGAGGGCCCCCCAGGCTGATCTCACTTTCTTGTACCAACCACGGGGATGGTTATTAGCGACCATTAGAACGGCTGACATTTCGTAAGTGATTTGCCTTGTGCAAGGCAAATTATCTTCTTGCCAACCAGGAGGTGCAGAAGCTGGTTTGTGCTCGTGTCCCTGTGTTTCGGGGGTGGGAGGCGCATCAAACCCAGGCAACCTGTGTTCTCTCTGCATGACGTTTGCAGCCCGACACCTGCAGAGGAGGGAGGTGGGTCAATGGACACACAGAGCCACGGATGGCCAGACAGGAAGTTGTGGCCAGCTCCACGGGGGCTCACTCTCGGCTCAGTGCCCCAGGGAGCTCTGTGCATGGCCCTGGGCTCTGGGCCCCCCAGTTTCCTCGCTAGTAAAGTGGATGGGCCCCGCCCCCTCCGGCCTCCTGTGACAGGAGAGGTGGAGGAGCTGAGTGTGCTGCTCACAGGTTTGGGGCGGCAGAACTGGGTTCAAACCCCAACTGCCGGTTTTGTGGCTGCAAGGACTGAGGCGACTTAGCAAGTCCCCTTACTGGGAGACACAGTGTACCTATGCAAGTGCCACCTAAAGGGGGAAACACACTCCTTCGCCCACACACCAGAGCGCCAGTCTGCACCAGCAGCACCTGGTCACCCAAGCAAGGAGGGGCACCTACACGGCTCTCTCCCGGCGCGCACGAGCCTGGGGACCAGCTGGTCCCACGTGACCGCGTCTGTGTGCTACACCGTGTGCTTCGCACAAGCTTCCACAGGCTCCACCAGGTCCATGTCTGAAGGGCGGAGGGAAAGCCAAGGCAGATGCTGAGAAACGAACACAGGTGGGCCGCCATGTGGGGGGCCAGCTGCCCTCCCGGTCCCCGCCCGCGCCCCAGGATGTCCCCACCCAGCCCAGCTGCCACGGGCCACCACTAGGGAAAGCTGTGCGCCCGCCGTTTCCAGTCCCAGGCAGCTCAGCCCCAGAGCCGGAAGAGGGAGGCGAAGGGCAACCTGCCATCCGAAGGTTAAGGTCTCGGCCTGCGCCCCGTCCCTCGCCGATCCCCCTCCAGCCGGCCAGCCGTCGCCGGGCCACGCACGTGCTTCACCAGGGGCGCTGGCGCCAGGGGGCGCTTTTCGCAGCGGAAGGGGCGGTGCCGGCGGTGGGGCTGGATGTCCTTCCGCTTCCGCTTCCGGTTGCGTGCTGAGGCTGCTGGGAAGAGGCCGAGGTAGGCGCCTGTGGCTTAGCGGGGTCCCTCAGCGGCAGTGCGGGGAGGGACAGGCGACAGGCCTCCGTCGGCGCCCGGCGCGTCGTCACACCCGGGGCACGTTCTGAGCCTTGAGCCCCCGTTTCTCCTTCAACAACCCGGAGGGAAGGGGCTGGCGCCCACGGGGCCCGGTGTCCTCGGGGGCCGCGGCCCGCCGCCCGCCTCGACGCCCCGCCCTGTCTCCTGTCCGGCGGCGGCGCCGCGGCCGTCTCCAGAAGGTTCCCGGGGCCCTGCCGTGCCGCCCTCCCCTGCAGCGGGCCTTAGCGCGGCCCCGCCAGCCGGCTTGGGCCCGTGGACGACGCCGTGTCCGCCCGTGGACGAAGGCCGTTGCCTCCACGGTAAGGACACGCGCCGTGTGCGAACGGAGAGCGCGCACGCCGCGGCCCCGGCCGAGGGGGCGCAGCAGGGGAGCGGGCCAGCTGGGGGCCGCTGTTCTCCGGGAAGTGAGGGACGTCGGAGCCCAGATCGCAGGCATGGGGGACCCGTAACCGGTGCGGAAGACGGAAGAAGCCACTCCGGGCAGAGGGAGCGGCGAGCGCACGGCCCCAGGGCGGGACAGGGGGTGAAGCCAAGCCAGCGAGCGGAAGAGGAGGCCGGCGTGGCCGGCGGGGAGAAAGGGATGTGGCGGTGGGGGGTGGGGTGGGGTGAGGGTGGTGGGCGGTGCTCGGGGGGCTGAGTTTTTATTCTGAGAGCAGTGGGGGCCGAGGAGGGGTTTTGCGCAGACGAGAAGCAGGTTGAATCCGCCGCGTCAACAGAGCCCTCTGACTGCAGTTAGTTACCCGCTGCCCGCCCCCGCCCCGGGGGGGGGGGGGGGACCCCCTTTACACTTGGCTGTAGCTGGGCAGCGTTCAAGTTCCAGGGAAGGCCCGCGGCTCTGGGGGCCGCCGAGAGCAAACATCTGAGGGGCTACGAGTCGTGGGCGTCTGACCCCCAAAGCCAAGTTCCACTTCTGGGGTAGCAGAATCCACATTTCTGTCTCCCACGGTGCCAGGGTGAGACATGGCTTTGCAGTCCTGCCCGCACGGAGCTCTGCCAGTTCCTGGCCAGGTGACCTTGACCCAGTGACCTGCTCGTCTTAGGGTTCGGGTGCTTCGTGGGCCAGATAGGGAACAAAGCACAAAACACACAACTGTCCGCCTCGCTAGAGGCTGTAAGAGGCAGGACGGGGCCAGCAGTCACGGGGAAACCTATGGATGTCAAGTATAAACTTGTAACAAACACGGAAACAGCCATGTGAGGGTATTGGAGAGTGACAAACGGTAAGGAATCAGAGAGGAGGGAGGCGTGTGGGAGGGACCCACATTTACATGACTTTTCCCTGAGAATGCAGACTAGTCCCTAGCAGCGGGCAGCCAGTGTGCCAACAGAAAGCCATGTCTCACTGGCACGAGTGTGATAGAATAAAGCGTAGGGGCCTGAGCAGGCGAAAACCATAGCGATGGGGGTGGGAGGGGATGTTCTGCAGGGAGAGAAGCCAAGTCTGTTTAACAACCACTTAAATCTCTGTCTGACCTGCATTTCCAGCCACAGTGACTTGGAGAGACCCCACTGGATTTACCCTGTTGGCTTAAACAAGTTAAAAAGCAGGTAAATATACAGAAGGCAGCAGTTTCCAGACACTGCAAACAGGCAGCACAAGAGAGTGGCCCGGTGAGAGAAAGGAGGCAGATGCGGGGCACCCCCCAAGTGTGAGAGCTGACTGCCTGGAGAGGTTCCCAGGCTGCAGTGCGGGAAGGAGGAAGCCACTCAGAGCCCAGAGGTCTTCCTGAGCTGAGCTGAGGATTCAGGACGCCCCAGGCAGCCGGGGTTTGCAGGACAGAAAACAAGAACCAGGAGAGCTGCCCGGAGAGAAAGAAATCTAGGCAGTGGGGTCACTGAGTCTTCAGCTGAGACGCGCTGAACACATGCACTCAAGCAAATGACCCGTGCGAGGAAAGCCTGCCCTCGGAGCAGAGGGCACAGTGAGCACTCCTTGGGCACAGGGTGGGCCCTGTTCCCGTAAGCAGGGGCACAGAAAGACTTGGTGGGTTGGGCCACCTTATTGACCACTGCCACTCAGCTCCACACCAGCCTCTGAACAGGAAGTGCGCTGGGCCTGTGGAAACAGCTCGGCCACGGCTTGGAAGGCCGAGGAGACAGAGAAACCACTGCCCGTGGAAGGAGAGAAAGGACTTGTAGTGTGATCCTCACCTGGCACACTGCCCGCTAAAGCAGAAGGAGGAGGGCGAGAGAAGGGGAGGGGGAGGAGGAAAGGGGAAAAGGAGAAAATCAACATTCTCTGTAGCATTTTAAAACAAGATCCAGACTCCTCACAAAATAAAATCAATGACAATGTCTAGGATAACAATCCAGCATTACCTGGCATACCAAGAACCAGAAAAATCTGACCAAATCTCCAGGAAAAGGCAATCAGAAGACGACAGCCTGGAGATGACCCCCACACTGGAAGTATCAAACACCTAAAAAGCAGCTCTTCTAGTTACCCTTTGTGAAGTAAAGCTGAGCAATCCTGAAAAGTTTTGGCAAAGAAACAAACTGTAATAGTCACTAAATGAGTTGTAGTATCCTGGATTGAATCTTAGTGGAAAAAAAAAAGACATTAGTGTATAAACTGGTGAGGCTGGAACAAAGTCTAGAGTTTAATTAATAGTAGGGATCAGTGTTGCCATCTTAGTCTTGGCAGACATACCATGTTATGTGATAATGTAAGATGTTAACATTAAGGAAAACTGGGTGAGGGTATTTAAAAACACTCAACTATATTTGCAACCTTCCTGTAACTACAATTTATAAAAGAAAAAGTTTATTTAGAAAGCAAAAAATGTAGAACCAAGAAAGAAAATATCTGATAGAAAAATTTCATTGAGTGATGATGAAGGAAAGTGTCAATAAGCTTGAAAATTGATCAAGGGGCGCTGGCGCCAATAGACAACAGAAGTTGTCTACTCTGGAGAATTCAGGGAAGAAAAGGACTTAAAAAATGAGCACTTCAGGGACTTGTTAGATATTATCAAAAGGTCTAATACCCTTATCATTGACATCCCTAGGAGAGGAGGAGGAGATTTGTGCAGAAAAAAATTTAACCACTTTATTGAGGTATGATTGACATACAAAACAGCTCTAGATATTTAGTGCATTAAATTATTGAGTTATAATCTACAAATTGTAGTGAATTGTAGATGGTTGATGCGTTTGGAGCTCAGTGGACACCCATACCGCTGCGGTCACTGTCAGTGCCATAACCTTATTCATCGCCGCCAAAAGTTGCCTCCTGCCCCGGCTTTGTTGGCTTTGTTTTTCTCTTTTTGTGGTAAGAGCACTTAATCTAAGGTCCATTCTCTTAGCAAGTTTTTTTTGAAAGTGTGCACTACCATATTGTTAATTATAGGTGTTATGTTTCATAGATCTCCAGAACTTACTTGTTTTTAACAGCCCGAGCATTTGTAATTTCCACCAGAATCCAAAACAATTTTTTGAAAGGATGATGGCTAAGCCTTCCCAAATATATCAAAAGACATTAATTTACAGGTTTAAGAGACACAGAGAACTCTAGACAAGATAAACTCAAGAAAACCACACCCAGACACATCAGAATCAAATTACTGAAAACCAAAGATAAAGAAAAATATTGAAAGCAGCCAGAGAAAAATTATGCCTTACTTGAAGGAGAACAATGACTGAAGATTTTTCATCAGAAACAATGGTGATCAAAAGGCAGGGAAACAAAACAACATCTTCAGAAATATGCAATGAAATGTCAACTCAGAATTCTAAATACAGAAACAATATTTTTCAAGAATGAAGGCAAAATAAAGACATACTCAGAAGAAAAAAATTAAAATGACTCATCACCAGCAGAACTGCTATAAAAGAAATATGAACAAATGTTCTCCAGACAAAAGGAAAATGATACCAGAATAAACTCAGACCATCAGAAATAAAGGAGGAACAACAGAAAAGGTACATACCTGGGCAAAAATAACAGAATATTTTAAAGTACTTTAAAATATGTATCACTTTAAAAAGCAAACATAACATCATCAGATTTGATTTGTATAGATGTAATACATATGGAGACTTTAATAGGAGGGCACATAGAGAAGATAAAAATGATTATATGATTATAAGACTTCTATTTTTACATGCAGTGGTAAAATATTGATTCCAAATAGATAGTGAAAAGTTTGGTTTGTATAGCCCTAAAGCAACAATTAAAAAGTAACACAGAGATACAGCCAAAAAGCCAATAGACAAAGTAACTAGAATACTAAAAAGAAGTTCAAACAATTCAAAGAAGGCAAAAAAATGGAAAGAAGAAAATGAGAATGATAGGAAAATAATAAAATGGTAGACCTAAATTTAACTATAGCAATAACTGCAATAAATCTGAAAGGTCTAAAAACAACAATTAAAAACAAATATTACCACATTAGAGTGGGGAAAAAAAGATGACCCAATTAGATGCTGTCTGTAAGAAATGCACCCTAAATAAAATTGCATAGGGACCAATGAACTGGCCCACAGGACAAATCCAGCCCATGACCTGTTTTAAAGAATGTTTTTCTGTATTTTTCTAAGGGTTATGAAGAAAAGGAGAGAAATATGTGGTCACAGAGTCTAAAATATTTAACTTACTGGCCTTTTACAAAAATGTTTTCTCCTCATATTGATAGATTAAAATTAAAAGGATTGAAAAAGATATACCAGGTTAATACTAGTGAAAGTAAGGTAGAAGTGGCTATGTTAATATCAGATAAAGAAGACTTCAGAACAAAGAAAATGGCCAGGTATAAATTGGGACATTACGTAATGGTAAAAGCATTAATTCACTAAGAAGACAATAATACTGAATATGGATGCCCCCCGTGATGGAGTACCAAATGACACAAGACAAAATCTGATTGAACTAAAAAAAATTGAGAAATCCATAGTTATATTTGGGGACGTCATCACTTCTCTCTCGATAATCAACAATAATAAGTAGACGAAAAATCAGTAAAGTTGTAGAGGACCTGAACAACACTATCAACTAGACCTAGTTATTGACCACTCTAGCCAACAGTAACAAAATACTTATCCAAGTGCAAGGGGAACATTCACCAAAATAAATCATATTCTGGGACAATAAAAATTAAAACCTTAAAAGAATTGAAATTATATAAGGGATATTCTCGGACCATAATGGACTTAAAGTAGAAATCAATAACAGAAAGATGGAAAATCCTCAAATATTTTGAAATTAACACACTTCTAATCTATGGAACAAAGTATCAAATAAATAATATAGCATTCCACTTCAGAAACTAAAGAAAAACTCAAAGAAGCAGAAGGAAAGAAATAATAAAGATAAGAACAGAAATTAGTGTAATTGAAAACAAATAGAAAATAGGTGAACCAAAAGTTAGTTATTTGTAAAGATCAATGTATTTGATAGCTCTTCAGGCAGACTGACCAAAATTAAAAAAGGTTAAAGATTATAAATGTCAAAAATGAAAGCTGGAGGCCCTCATTAGGTAGCTCGTTGGTTAGAGGATCATCCTGATACCTCAAGGTTGCAGGTTCAATCCCTGGTCAGGGCACATACCAAAAACAACCAATGAAGCTCTCACTCTCCCTCCTTTCCTTCCCTTCCTCCTCCCTCTCTCTAAAATCAGTAAGTAAAAATTTTAAAATATTTTATTTATTTTTAAAGAGAGGGGAAGGTAGGAAGAAAGAGAGGGAGAGAAACATTAATGTGTGGTTGCCTTTCATGTGGGCCGCACTGGGGACCTGGCTTGCAACCCAGGTATGTCTCCTGATTGGGAATTGAACCAGCAACCCTTTGGTTCACAGCCTGCTCTCAATCCACTGAGCTACACCAGCCCGGCTAAAATTTTTTTGAAAAGAAATGAGAAATGGGATATCACTATAGATGTTACAGATATTAAAAGGAAAATAAAGGTAATCTATGTGACAAATTCAACAATTGAGATAAACTTACAGATTAATTGAAAAAAAAAAAGCAAAACTGAAGAAGAGAGCAATAACCTGAGTATACTATTAAAATTGAATTCTTTAAAAAATCTTCCACAAGGAAAACTGTAGTCCCAGATTATTTTAAAGGCAGTTCTACCAAGTATTTAATGAAGTAATGATGCCAATTCTACCCAAACTCTTGCAGAAGTAGAAAAGATGAGAATACTTTGCAATTCATTTTATGAGGCCAACATTACCCAAATATCAAACCCAAAGCATTTGAAGAAAAGAAAAGAAACAATCAGTGTACCTCATGATTATAAACACAAACTCCTCTACCAAATATTAGTAAATCGAATCCAGCAAAGTAAAGGAAAGACATCTTTACCAAATGGGGTTTATCATCGAATACAAGACAGGGTGAACATTGAAAGAGAAATCAATGTCATTCATCATTTTGACAGACTAAGGAAGAAAAATCATATTTCAATAGATGAGGGGGAAGTACTTGACAAATCCAACATCTGTTTATGATAAAAATTTTCAGCCAACCATGTACAAGATTAAGATTCCTTAATCTTGTAAATGGCATCTATATTTTTAAAAAAAACAAAACACTACAGTTAGCATCATGCTCAATGGAGAAAGACTGAAAAATTTTCTCCTAAGATCAGTAACAGGGTAAAGATATCTACTCACTACTTCCATTCAACACCTTACTGGAATTCCTAACAAATGTAATACAGCATGAAAAAGAAATAGTATTGGCAAGGAGGAATAAAGTTATCTTTATTCACAGATGGCATGGTTGTGTACATAGGAAATTCTAAGATTCACTGGAATCTACAAAAGTCACTTGAATATGAAATTATTTGTAGTAAGGGAATAGGATACAAGGTCAGTATTGTGTTTCTATATATTAGCAATGACTATTTGGTATGTGGAAGTTTAAAAATCCGTTCCACATCCATGTTTATAGATAGCAGCATTATTCACAATAGCCAAAGATGAAAGCTACTCAGGTGTCCACCAAATAGATGAATGGATAGATTACATTGTACTCTGTGGTGAAAGACTGCAAGATTTTCCTTTAAGATCAAGAACAAGGCAAGGATGGGCGAATTTTGCCATTTCTGTTCAACATAGTACTGGAAGTTCTAGCCAGAGTGGTTAGTCATGAAAAGAAATAAAATGCATCCAAATTGGAAAGGAAGAAGTAAAATTATTTCTGTTCACACATGATACAATCTTATATGCAGATAATTCTAAAGATTCCACAAAACAATTGTTAAAACTAATAAATGAATTTAGTGAAGTAGGAAACAGTCAACACACAAAATTCAGCTGCATTTTTATATGCTAACAATAAACAATCCAAAAATAAAATTAAGGAAACAACTTCCTTTACAATATCATCAAAAAGAATAAAATATTTAGGAATTAAGGAGGTAAAAGACTACGTATACAATAAAAACTACAAAATATTACTGAAAAAATTAAAGATGACATAAATGGAAACACACCCCATGCTCAGAGATTGGAAGGTAATATTGTTAACATGTTGGTACTACCAAAAGCAATCTACGTAGTCAGTGGAGTCCCTCTGAAAACACCATTGACATTTTTTGCAGAAATAGAAAAACCCATTCTAAAAAGTCATGTGGAATCTCAGTGGACTCTGAATAGCCAAAACAATCTTGAAAAAGGAGGACATAGCTAGAAAACTCATATTTCTGATTTCAAAACCTACTATAAAACTGTAGTAATAAAAATTGTAATACTAGAATGAAGAGAAGCATACAGATCAATGCAATAGAATAGAGAGCCTATAAATAAACTCTTGCACGTATGGTCAAATGATTTTTGACAAGGGTGCCAAGACTGTTCAATGGGGAAAGAATGGTCTTTTCAACAAGTGTTGCTGGGAAAACTGAATATCCACATGCAAAAGGATAATGTTAGGCCCTTATCTAACACCACATACAAAAACTAATTCAAAGTGTATCAAAGACCTACATGTAATACCTAAAACTATGAAACTCCCAGGAGAAAACATAGAGCAAGCTTTATGACATTGGATTTAACAATTGTTTCTTGAATATGACACCAAGACACGTGAAACAAAAAAAAAAATAACAGATTTCATGAACGCTTTAAAATTTGTTCAGCAAAAGGCACTATCCCACGATGTAAAATGGGAACCCATCAAATGAGAGAAAATACTGGCAAACCATATATCTGATCATTAGTATCCAGAATATATAAAGAACTAAAACTCAACAACAACAAAACAACCTGATCCAAAAATAGGCAAAGACACACAAATGACCAATAAGCACGTGAAAAGATGCTCAACATCACCAATCACTTGGGAAATGCAAATCAAAACTAAGAGATGCTACCTAACACCCATTAAGATGGTGTTAGGTAGCATCAAAAAGCTCAGAAAAGTAAAATGATTAGTGTAAATATGAAGAAATTGGACCTCTTGTTCACTGTTGGTGGGAATGGAAAATGACACAGCCTCTGTGAAAACAGTGTGATAGTTTCTAAAAAAATTAAAAATAGAATTACCATATGATCCAGCAATTCCCTTTCTAGTATATACAAAAAAGAATAAAAAGTGGTGTCTCAAAGAGATGTTAGAATACCCATGTTCATAGCAGTATTATTCACAAACATGGAAGTAATCCAGGTGTTCACCAATGGACAACAAGATAAGCAAAATGTGGTATATACGTACAATGGAATGTTACAGCTTTAAATAGGAAGGAGATTCTAACACATGCTGCAACATGGGTGAATCTTGAGGATATCATACTAAGTTAAGCTAGTCACAGACAAATACCATATGGTTCCACTTATACATGAGGTGCTTAGAGTAGTCAAATTCATAGAGACACAGTAGCATGGGGGGTGCCAGGTACTGCAGGGAGTCAGTGTTTAATGGGGACAGAGTTTCAGTTTTACAAGATTTTCAGGAGGTGGGTGGTAGTGATGGCAGCACATTATGAATGTAATACCACTGATCCGTGCATTTAAAAATGATACTGTGGTAAATTTTATGTTTACTTACCACAATAAAAAATTGGGGGGAAAAAGAATGCATCCCCAGGATAAACATTAAAAGCAAAGTGTAAAGATGCATATGTAAGAGACAATAAGGGATTAAAAGGAAATATTAAAACATTTCTGTTAACTGAAGAGAAGGCAGAAAACAGACAAGCAAAAAAAATTGAAAACAAATAGCAAATGGTGGCTTAAACACTCCAATTAAATGGTGTATATTCATTTAGATTTAAAATGCAGGATACAACTACATGTAATCTCTTTGTTTCTGTAAGAAACAGAACATAAAGACACAGGTTAAAAGTAAAAAGGTAGAAACTATATACTAGGCAAACAGTAAGCACAATTAGGTTGATATGGTTACATTAATATCACAATAAAGACTATAAGAAAATAAGTTTTAAAAATAAATTGGAAAAAAAACAAAAAGAATATAAGTATTAAACCTGAGATTCAAAGGAACATTTCATAACAATGAAAACATTTCACAGTCCATCAGGAAAACAACAACCATAAATGTATATGAATCTACTACCAAAGTTTCAGGTATGAAGTATAAACTTGGCAGAACCAAAAGGATAGAAAAACCCAAAGTCATAGATGGATTTTACACTTCCTCTCTGAAATTGGTGGTAAAACTAGACAAGAAACAAACAGAGAAAAGAGGTAATTACCTCTCCATATTAACACCTATAGAATACCACACACAGCATTTATCGAATATACATTCTTTCACGTCAGCGTGGAATATGCATCAATATAGAACCTATGCTGGGCAATAAAATCTCTCTGTAAATTTCAAAAGATTAAAAACTTGGAGAGGTTTTTCTTTTTTCTTGTATGAACACAATGGAATTGTATTAGAAATCAACAAAAAACGATATATAGAAGAACTCCCTGATATCTAGAAATTAAGCAGCATGTTTAACACATGGGTCAAAGATGAAATCACAAAGAAAGTTTTAAAATACTTCCAACTGAATGAAAATTTGACATAAAATTTGTCATCTGCTGTTGAAGCAGTGCTTGGAGAGATATTCATAGATTTTAATTTATATTGGGAAAAGAGAAAGGTTGAAAATTAATGATATAAATACCAGTCAAGAAGCTAGAAAAAGAAGAGAAAAGTAAGCCCAAGTGAGAGAATAAAGGAAATAATAAGGATAAAAGCAGAAACTGGTGAAATAAAGAACAAGCAGCAGATAAGACAGTGATCCCTGCAGCCATACTCTGTGCCCCTTGCATTAGGAGGTCTTTCCACTATGAATCACAGGAATGCAAATTATTGCTGGCCTAGTTTGAGCTCTAGGAGTTAATCTTTCTGTTGCTTTCCACTGTTCTTTTCCTCCCATCTCGGTAGTTTTCTCACACACATGTCATGATCAACGCTCAGCTACAGACACAAGGGGAACGCTCTGCAAATGTTTAATGTTTTCAAGCTTTCTCTTCCTACCCTGACTTGCAAATTCTTACCACTTTGGTCTCCCTGAACCCCCAGCTCTGTTCAACTCATGGAGACCAGTGGACTGGGTTTGCATTCCCTGTCCAAGAAAGGAAGAAAGGGTGGGAGAGAGTGAGGGAGAGGAAGGGAGGAGAAATGAAAAACAGGACATATAAAACATAAGATCATTTAAACTCAACCACATCAATTATTGCATAAAATGCAAATAATCTAGAGTTACCAATTAAAAGGAAGAGATTGGAAATAAAAATCATACCCAACTCTGCTGCCTAATAAGAAACACTTCAAAACTACTAAGTAAAATGTTGGAAAAGACACAATACTAACACTAACCAAAAGAAAATTGGAGCTGCTGTATTAAACAAGACAAGGTAGATTAAGAGCAACAAGGAATATTACATGGATGGATCAAGAAGACCATTTCTTAATGATAAAAGGGATGATCACCAATGTACTAAGTAATAGCACTTCAAAATACATGAAAGCAAAAACTGACAGATTTCAAAGGAGAAAGAGACAAATCCAGAGTTAATTGCAGGTTTCAATACCCTACGCTTAATAGTTGGCAAAACAAGTAAACAGGGAGTCAGTAAAGATATAGAAGACATGAACAACACTATCAATAGTATAGTAGAATATATATTCTTTTCGGGGACACATTGAACATTTATCAAGATCAGTCATATTGTGGGCCCTAAAATAATTCTTAATAAATTTGAAAGCACTGAAAATACACAAGTAATATTCTCTGACCACAATGGAATTAAATCAGAAATCAGCATCAAAATATCTGGAAAATCATAAATATTTGAAACTAAAAAACATGCTGTTAAATAATCTGTGATTAAAGAAAAAATCACAGTAGAAATGATAAAATATTTGAACTGAATGAAAATAAAACATTACTTAAAATCTGTGAGATACAGCTAATGTTTAGAGGGAAATTTTAAGCATTAGGTTCTTATCTTTGAAAAGTAGGAAAAAACTCGAATGACGTAAATTTATACCTTAAAAGACAACTAAATGAAGAAAGATAAACCCAAAGTACAAGAGAAAACTGGAAAACAATATAGGAAATAATAAAAACAAAATCTTATTTATTGAGAATATCAATAAAATTTATAAACTTATCAAATTGATCAAGAGATAAAAGGTAGAAGACAAATTACTAATATAGAATTAGAGACCGTCATTAAAGGTCCTATAGAGGTGGAAAGGATATTATATGAATACTATGAACAATGTTTTGTCAATAAATTCAGCAACTCAGATAAAATGGGAAAATTCCTTAGAAGACACAATCTAAAACAAGTCATCCAAGATGAAATATATAATCTGAATAGCCATATAACTATTAAAGAAATTGAATTTGAACTTTAAAAACTTCTCACAAAGACAACTGCAGTCCCAAATGACTTTGCTGGTAACATTTAAGAAAAATAATATCAATTCCATGCAAACTCTTCCAGAAAATAGAAGAGGAGAGTGTACTTCAAAACATTTTATGAAGCCGGCGTTACTGAGACCAGAACCAGACAAATGCATTACAAGAACAAAACTACAAAACAATAACCCTCACAAGCATAGATATATGTTGCCATTACATGTCTAAATGTGTATGTAATACCTCATGATGACATGGGGTTTATACCTGGAATGAACTCAGGCTGTTTTAACGTTAGAAAATAAGTATAATTAATATCTACAGACCATACAAGAAGTGCACATGATCATCTCAACAGGTACAGGAGAAACATTTGATAAAATTTAATATCCATCCACAGTAAAGGGCTCAGCAATCTAGGAATGAAAAGGAACTTTCTTAACCCAGTAATGGGCAACTACAAAAATCTTCAGCTAACAACACAATTTGTGGTCATTGATGGGATACTTTGTTCTTAAGATTAAGAACAAGGCAAGGATGTCTAATCTTACCACTCATTAGGCATAATACTAGAAATTCCAGCTACTGTAATAAGGCAAGAAAAGTGAAAGTCATATGGATTGGAGAGAATGAAATAAAATTGTTTGCAGAAGTCATGAGTATGTATAAAATTCCAGGGCATCCATCTACAAAAACAAAAATAACAACTGGTAATAAATTAATTCAATGATGTTGCAAGATACAAGATTGGTGTGCAAAAATCAATTAAGTATATGCTAACAATGAATCTGTGGAGACCAAAACTTAACTCATAGTTCTGGACTTCTGGTTTTCAATCTGGCATGTAAACAGCTGGCAGTTGCCACTGTGTCCTACAAACAAATGCAAAGATGAACAAACTGAAAAAATGAGCAAGTCTTCTTAGATCTTTTAGAAAACTGAGGTCACAGCAATCCACGGCCTCCAAATTGAAGTGCCCAACACATACACATGGAGAATCACAACGTATGGAGCAGAAACCCATAAGCACAAACCTCTGTGGGAAGCAGTGTCAAGGTTAGGGGGAAACAATGGTAACTGACAAATTGTGGAAGGCTGTAGAGACAAAAACTCCGCCAGGACCCCCATGCTTTTGTGAATTTTACCTTCACAGGTGGATCAGGTCCTCACAATGGATATCAGAGAAAAGTCCCCAGGCACTCTTGGCAGGGGAGGGGAAAAGGAATCATTTTGAAATAAGACAGCATTCCATTCTTAGCAAGATGTGACCTCTGCAGATGCCAGTTAACCGGAGCCTTACTGACCTGGGGAAGGCAAATACCCAGCTCTGGCCCACAATAGCTGTCCTTTCCCTAGACCTAAGGAGTGGGGGGAAATGCATGTGTGAAGTTCACTAAAGACGTGATCCATGAAAAAGAGGAACTGACAAGCTGTATTTCATTAAAATTAAGTTTTTCTCTGTGAAAAACACTGTATGAGAATGAAGAGACAAGCCACAGATGGGGAGAAAATGTATGCAAAGGCCATATTTGATAAAGGATTGTTCTCTAAAATATGTAAGGAACCCTTAAAACTTAATAAGAAAACTAACAACTTGATTAAAAAATGGGCCAAAGACATAAACAAACACCTCTCCAAAAATACACAGATGGCAAAGAAGCATATGAGAAGATGTTCCACATCATACGTCATCAGGGAGATGCAAATTAAGATAATGAGATACCAGTACACACCCATCAGAATGGCCAAAATCCAGAATACTGATAATACCAATTGCTGATGAGGATGCGGAGCAACGGGAACACTCATTCATTGCTGGTGGGAATGCAAAATGATCTAGCCACTTTGGAAGACAATTCAGTAGTTTCTTAACAAAACTAAAGATAGTCTTACCATACAGTCCAACTAGATCACTTACGCACTGATAGTGGGAGTATAAAATGGTACAGCCAATCTGGAAAGCAATTTGGCAACTTCCTATGAAACCAAACATGCAACATGATCAAGCAATTGCACTCTGGAGCATTCATTTAGAGAAAAGGAAAATTACATGTTGCAAAAACCCATACACAAATGTTCATAGCAGCTTTATTTGTAACAGACAAAAAGGAGACAACTCAGAGGAACTTCACTGGGTGAATAGTTAAATAAACTGAGGTATATGCATACCATGAAATACTACCCAGTGGACCTACGACAGAACAACTATTGCTATATACAACAACTTGGATGGACTGCAAGAGAATTATGCTGAATGGACTGCATCAAAATTAAAAAGCTTTGTTTTTCAAAAGACACTTAAGAAAAGACAAAAGCAAGCCACAGTCTGGGAGGAAATATTTGCAAAACATTTAATTGACAAAGGACTTTTATCCAAAATATATAAAGACCTCTTATAACTCTTTAATAAGAAGACAAACAACCAATTTAAAAATGGCTTAAAGATTAGAAGAGGCACTTCACCAAAGAAGATACATAGATGGCAAATAAACTCATGAAAGGATGTTTAACATCATCTGTCAATAACTGCAAATTAAAGCCTAATATGATAAAATTAGGACTATAATATAATTTAAAAACTATCATAGGTTTTTTAGCCATTAGAATGTCTAAAATTTTTAAACTGACCACAGAATGTTGGAGAAGACGTAGAACAACTGGAATTCTCATATGCTGCTGATGAGAATTTAAAATTGTACAATTACTTTGGGAAACAAATTGATAATTTCTTTAAAAGTCAAACAAAAAACTACCATCCAATCCAATCATTCTACTTCTAGGTAGAGAAATGAAGGCATACAAAGCCTTACACATGAATGTTCATATTAGTTTTATTGATTAGGAGCGAAACCAGGAAATAGCTCCGCTGTTCATCACTGGGTGAATGAAGAAATAAATTGTGATACTGCTTCAGGACCTAATACCATGCGGCCATGAAAAAGAACAGACTTGTGATACATGCAGTTGTATGGATGAGTGAATCCTAAATCATTGTGCTGAACAAAGGAAGCCAGCTCACATAATATCATACACTATACATTTATCTGTAAACTTCTAGAAAAGGCAAACTAATCTGCAGTTACAGAGAGCAAATCACTGGTTGCATGGAAATGGAGGTGGAGGGAGAGAGGAATTACAGTGAGACATAAATAAACTTTTGGATGATGGAAATATTTATTATCTCTTGATTATGGTGATATTTTCATGAATGTACGTATATGCCAGCATTTATCAAATGATATACTTTAAATATGTGCAGTTTATTATATGTCAGTTACACCTTAATTAATCTCTTAAAATCCCTAGCAGAACTGATCAAGAAAAAAAGGGTTGAGGACTAACAAATTACCAGTATCAGCAATTAAAGAGAAAATATCATTATAGATTCAACAGACATAAAATAAAATAAAGGAATATTTTGAGGGACTCTCTGCTAGTGAGTTCAACTAATGTGAGGTATACCAATTCCTTGAAAAACACAAATTACTGAAACTGATACAGCTTGAAATAGACACTCTGAATGGTACAATATCTATTAACGAAATTGAATTTGTTATTGAATTCTTCCCACAAGGAAATTCCCAGTCCAGAGTTCTTTACTGTTGAGTATTATCAAACACACAAGGAAGAATTAATACAACTCTTACACAGACTGCTTCAAAAAACTGAAAGGAAAATATTTTTCAGATCATTTTAGGAATTCTGCCTGACCCTGATACCAAAACCTGAGAGACATTATAGGAAAACTGCCGACCAAATTCCTCATGAAACTGATGCAAAAAGCACTAATATAATGTTAGCAAATTGAACCCAGTGATATGTATAATGATAATACATCATAATTAAGTAGAGTTTTTCCAAGAAACACAAAGATAAAACATTTAAAAATCAACTAATATAATTTGCCACTTTAAATAAATGGGTAAAACCATATGATCATTTCAAAAGATACAGGAAAAGTATCTGATGGAATTTAGTGCCATTCGTGACCAAAACTCAGCGAACTTGGACAAGAAAATAACTTTTCAATCTGATAGGGGACATATATGAAAATTCTAGTTAACATCATATTTGTTGCTGAAACCTTGAAGGCTTTTTTCCTAAGACTGGGGACCAGGCAAAACTATCTGCTCTCACCATTGCTATTCAAACTGCACTGGAATTCCTATCTCGTGTAATAAGGTGAGAAAGAGAAACGTTGTAGAGACTGAAAAGACAGAACAAGCCTCCCTGTGCTTACAAATGCTGTGATTGTTCATATGGAAAGATTTTTTAAAAGATTTTATTTATTTATCTTTAGAGATAGGGGAATGGAAGGAGAAAGAGAGAGAAACATCAATGTGTGGTGGCCTCTCGCATGCCCCCCACCAGGGACCTGGCCTACAACCCAGGCATGTGCCCTGACTGGGAATCGAACTAGGGACCCTTTGGTTCATAGTCCAGCGCTCAACCCACTGAGCCACACCAGCTAGGGCAGGAAGGTTTTAAAGATAAGCAAAAATACTTCTAATAAGGTCAGAGGATACAGACTCAATATGTAAATTCAATTTTTTCCAGCAGAAAATAATTGGAAATGTACACTTAAGACAGTTCTATCAATAATAGCATCAAAAAACATAAAACACTTAATAACTTTAAAGGTATAAAAGACCAATGTATAAAAAAGTAGAAAGCAATGCTAAGCAAAATTAAAGATCTAAATGGGTGACAGATAAACTCCGTGCGTGGGTTTGAGACTGTTGTTGAGAATTCAGCAAGATGAGAATTCTCTCCAAATTAAACTGTGGTTGTTTATAGTTTCAACACAATTCCAATCCAAATATCAACAAGATTTTTTTTTGTAGAGTTGACACATTTCTAAAATTTCAATGAAAATGCAAAGGACCTAGAATAGTCAAAATAATCTTGAAAATAAACAAGCAAGTTGAAGGACTCACACTTTCTGATTTCAAAATATATCAATAGTGACAGTAGTCAAGATGGTGTGGTATTGATGGAATCATAGAGAAACAGATCAATCAATTATAATGAAGAATCCAGAGATAAATTTGTATATATCTAGCCAATTGATTTTTTACAAGGTCTCAAGGCAATGGGCACCTTCAATGAGAAAGAAACATTTTTTCAGCAAACATTTTCTAGAGGGTTAGGAAAATGTGTTCAAAAATGTTTTAATCTCTATTTCACATCACATGCAAAAATGAGAGAGAGATCCTAGACCTAAACATGAAAGCTAGAACTATAAAGATTCTAGCAGAATACACACAAGAATATTTTCATGAATTTGAGGTAAAGATTTTTTAAAGAGGATGTAAAAAGTACTGACTGTGAAAAGAAATATTAACAAATTGGACCTCAAGATTAAAATCCTCTGCTCATTAAAAGTCAACATTGAGAATATAAAAATTCAAGTCACAGATTGGAAGAATATACTCGTAATACATATATCTGACGAAGGACTTATATCCAGAACATTTAAAGAATTCTTAGAATTCAGCAACAAAAAAAGGAACAAAACTTGAATAGGCACTCACAAAAGAAGACATACAAATGGACAATAAGCACATGTAATGGTAGCACCGCTAGTCACTGGGAAACAATAAAAGCACAATGAGATACCATTTGCACCCATGAGATACCATTTGATCAGAGCGGTCAAAACTCAAAAGGTTGATAATACCTATTGTTGGTGAGGATGTGGAGTAACTAGAACTCTCATACATTGCTGGTGGGAACGCAAGATGGTACACCCGCTTTGGAAACTGTTTCTAAGTTTCTTAAAAAGTTAAACATACAACTATCCCATCAGGAAACAATTCTACTCCTAGGTGCATACTCGAGAAAAAAGAGAACCCGTGCCCATAAACATGGGCTCAATGCAAATGTCTATTAATAAAGGAGTGAACAAATAAATTTTATATATCCAGGCCATGCGATGCTACTTGGTCCTAAAAAATAGAACAGACGGCCATTCCATGCGGTAATAGCGATGGACCTCAGAAGCAGTGGGTGGTATGAATGAGCGCTCTTTCTCTGACTGCGTGTCTGTGAAGCTCACGAGCAGGGAGGACCGGCCGCGGTGACTGGAGTCGGAGCAGTGGTGGCGGCGGGTGTGAACCGGAAGGGCCGCGAGGGAGCTCCCCGAGACAGCACGAACAGCTGTCTCCATTGGGGTGCTGGTCCCACGGGTGTGCGCATTCTTCAGAACTCATCAGATTGTGCTCTCTGTGAATTTACTGTGTGCAAATCTAGCCTCAACAAAAATGTTATTGTGAATACTTGCTGTTCAACTTTCAGCCAACATCGTCATACTTTTGTATACCGCATTTAATGGCCCAAATTGGTTCTTCAAAAAACGACAACGTAACACAGAATAGACAACAAAATAAAAAGATAGCAAATTAAAAGCCTGTTCACGTAAAGCCAAAATATTTTTGGGACAAGTAACATACTATTTGTTCCTCAGAAAGGCCATTTTTTTAAAAACATGTTTTTTCTAATCATGTTAAAGATAAAGTAGGCCCTGGCCGGGTAGCTCAGTGGGTTAGAGCGTCATCCCGATATGCCAAGGCTGTAGGTTTGACCCCTGCTCGGGGCACATGCGAGAATCAACCGATGAATCTCAGTATCTCTTCCTCTCTCCCCCCACCCCCCTCTCTCCCTCCCTGCCCCCAGCCCTTCCTCTCTCTCCAAAAACCAGTACAATAAAAAAAAATGTTATTTACTTTATTTTGGTATTGTGTCTCATAAAATAAAGCAACTCACAGTGACTGATTTAAAAACAAATGAGTCTATGTAGTTAGGAGTCACATGGCTTCCCCTGAGAGCAGGGTCGAGACTGAAGGGTCACAAGGGCGCTCCTGAGGGGACAGTGGAGTTCTGTTGCTTGAACTGGGTGCTGGTTACCCGTGTTTTCTGTTTGCAGAGAGGTACCAAACTCGGCACTTCTTTCATATATATATATATATATATATATATATATATATATATATGTACACACAGTTTCCTCACTGTCTCTCAGTTGCACTTTTATGAAATTAAAAATGAAAGCAAATTTATTCTAAAAGTTAACCATAGTGAAAGATGGGCAAAAGATGGGTAAATTTAAAGTAGACATTGTCTTTTGAAAGGGGGAAGAGAACCGAAGAGAGCAAGGAGGAGGAAGAAGGGAAGGAAGGACAGATGGACACAGAGCGGGTCACGTGCGCGGTCCTCACTTAAGGTCAGTGGTTACGGGCTGTGGCTCCGGGCTCCCCAGTGTTTATCTGTGAGCTCCCCCCACCGCTGGGGGGCTGGGACAGCTGTGGAGCCGGAGGGCGCCGGCTTCCCTCTGCGTGGTCCGGATCGGGGGTGCATGGGCCAGCGCCTTGACCACTGCTGCTTGGTTGGGGGGGGCGATGCCCCATAGCAGGCGGGCATGACTTGTGGTCTTGGCGAGAATGCAGTTTGCTGGGAACTGCACGTCAGGCTGTGGGCGCCGTGAGGAAAGGGGAACCCGCCTCGGGCCAGGACGCCATCTCTTTTATTGTCATTTGGGTCTGTCTCTGTCTTCATCCCACCCCCCCACCCCCCACCGCCAGCCCCGTCCCGTTCTCACAGTTGTAGCTTTATGAAGTCTCACCGCCGGGGAGGGGCAGGAGAAGGAAATGCAGAAACGGGAACTGGGTGCCCAGTGGTCTCCCCAGGCGTGGGAGGCGCTCACGGGAGGGGGCGCGTGTTGCTGGTCAGCTGGCCGTCGCCTGCATCTGGGTAGGGGCTGGGTTCTGCCGCGGGGAGCTCGTGGAAAACGGCCTGAGAGAAGGGAGGGCGGTGGGGCGCGCCGCTGACGGGAGCAGAGGAAGGAGCACGGATGGCTGTGCCGCGCTCAAGGGCTTCCGTTCTCTCGGCGGATGCCACGCGAGCTGGGGTGCGTGGGCATGCTAAGAGGCCAGCCTGGGAGAAGAGGCTGCGGTCTCGGGCAGGGAGGGCAGATGGGAAGGGTGTGTCTGGAGCAAGGAACAGCAAGGCTCGGCAGCCGGCCTGAGCTCTGAATCCACCACAGGGAGGGGCACAGCGGGGGGGCAGGTTTCAGATGGGGCGCTGCTGCTGGCACAGCCCCTCCCGAAGCAAGTGCTCCCCTCCCCTTCCCCACCGCAGCCGCCTCGTAACTGGGGACGGCGACTTTGCCAGACAACATCCACAGGCTGGTTGGCCCACCACCCACCGAGGTCAACAGAGACGTGAAAACCAGTGGAACAGCATGAGGAACCCCCCAAACAAATGTAACGATGCCCCGAACCCTGTATTTCACAGCCTTTGCTGCTGCTGCCCAGGAGGCTGGGGCCATCCCTGCAGAAAGAGGGGCAGGCAGGTTGGCAAGTGATCCCTAAAAGTTGGGGAAGGGCGGCCCATTCAGGGAGCGTCTGGTGGTCCGGAGCTCTAGGGTTAGGGAGAGGTGGGCCCAGCCGTGTGACCGTGGGCACAAAGCCGCTCCGAGCAGCTCTGGGGGGCGGGGGGGCGGGGGGGCGTGTCTGAGACAGCGGGCTGGGCAGAGAGGACAAAGAGCTAGACGTAGAGTCTACAGGCCCCCTACAGGGGCCCCGGGACGGGGAGGGAGGCGAGGGAAGGTGGGAGGACCATGGGTCTTATGGGCCGTGGTAACCAGTTGACCTTGAACAAGTAAAGCTATTCATTCAGGTTGTCTCCCCACTCCCTAAAGCATCCCAGAGTCCTTGCTTTGGAACTCGCTAACTCACTTCAAAGGTGGCCACTCAGCTGCTGTTCCGCATCTGCCCCTAATGTGGAGCAGTGAGGAAGGGACATTCCGTGAGGGACCAGTGTGAACACAGTGAGGGGAGAGAGGAGAAAGGGTCCCAGGAACACGTGGAAACAGCCAGCTCCCTCCCTCTCGCCTTGGGTCCCGGGCGCCCTAAGGGCATGGTCCCATGGAAGAGACCCAGTTCCTCCGAACGTGGGCTCAGAATTGTCTTGGGTGGGCCGTGCGAGCTGCTGGGGGGTCCTGGCCAGGTGTGCCCGAAGTTGGTTCTCCGCCGGCCCTTTGAACACGATGAGTTGACGAAGTCTGTGGTCGGGATGCGGTTTGGTAGCCACTCTTGATCTGGCAGGCAGGCAGGCAGGCAGGAAGGACGCATTTCACCGGGCACCACGTCTGAGCCATGCAGCTGCCGTTGTGAACCGCGCAGAAATGCCCAGAAATGCCGATGAACTCGCTGGGCCTCCCTGTCCCGCCGAGGACGGGAGGGGCCCCCACGCCCAGTTGTCCTGGACCCTCAGGAACCCACACCGCTCCCTGGGTCCAGCAAAGCTGAGCATTAAACTGTGGTCATTATTCCAAGAATAATTGTTATTTGGGAGAGAAAGGAAGACAAAATGAAACTACCTTTTCCTGAATGATTTGATTTGCAGGTGGCACCTGGATGCCCTTTGCTTTCCTGAAAAAGGCGAGTTTTTATTCCCTCCTCATCTGGTCTTGACGAAGAGGCCAAAGCCGCAGCTGCAGGTGCTGAAATCTCGCCCCTCTCGCCGCCTGCTGCTGGGTTGCTGATTTACTGTTAAGATAATCCTTAAATCTTCATCGGCCAACAGAAGCCTCTAATCAGAGGGGCATCAGCAAGCTCTTGACACACTTCTTGGCAGAGCAGGGAGAAACGAGCCCCCGGCAAGCTTGTGGCAGATCTCCCTTCCCAGAGAGAAGTTTAGGGTGCGGCCCTGGAGCGCACCCACTTGGGGGGCTTTATGTCATTTCTGCTCTGAATCTGGGCGTGGTGGCCGTGGATCTCTCTGCCACCTTGTTCGCCCCTGCCGTTTCCCAGCCGGGACCCCGACCCTCGTCATCTCCCTGGCAGGCCTGGCGCTTGCCTCTGTGTGTGGGGGGGGCGGGGGGGGGGGAGTTCAGCTGGGCCATGGCCTGGCAGCTCGGTTGGTTGGAGCATCGTCCCGTACGCCAAAAGGTTTCAGGCTCGACTCCCAGTCAGAGCGTGTATGGGAGGCAGCTGATACGCTTTTCTCTCTCTCAATCTCTCTCTCTCTCTGTATGTATGTATGTATGTATGTATCTATAGATATAGAGAGGGGAAGAGAAATGAATATATGGGTATATATATTTATTTGTGTTATATGTGTACGTGTATATGTTGATCTTAGAGAGGAAGAGGAGTGTGTGTGTGTGTGTGTGTGTGTGTGTATTCCTCTTCCTCTCTGTCTAAAACCAGTAAACACATCGTCGGGCCCCGGCCGCTGTGGCTCAGCTGGTTGGGGCATCATCCTGTGCGCCAGAGGTCATGAGTTTGATTCTTGGTCGGGGCACATCCCTAGGCCCCGATCGGGGTGCGTACAGGAGGCAACCGGTCGGTGTTTCTCTCTCACACGGATGTCTCTCTTTCTCTCTAAACATAAATACGCGTATTTTTAAAAACACACCTGGGATGAGGATAAATAAGAGAAAAGCGAAGCCAGGCCGAGCCGGCACAGTCCCGGGGGAGTCCCGCTGGAAGGCGTGTCCAAGGCCCAGGAAGCACCTCTCAAGCTCATGTACAGAGCAGCAGCCCGGGAGCTGCCCAGGTGCATCAGCACTCGAGCCTTCAGAATTGCAGACGCTTCCTCGGCACGTGGGTCTTTTTGGGGGGAGCAGAGAGAAAGGAGGCCCGCCAAGGCAGCAGAGGCGCCTTTCAGGGATGCTCAGCAAGATGAAGGGCCAGGCGGGAGTGCCCAGGAGCCGGATGACTGGAATGCGCCCTTCCCGGGCAAGGCTCGCTGCGGGCGGAGGGCCCGGTCTGCCGCCGTCACGCCCGACTGGGCGAGCGCCACGCCAGGAGCGCCTCGGGCGCCTTGTGCTCCGGGAGCTGCTCAGCCAGGGTGGCAGCTGAGTGCTTCCACCAGGGCTGGGAAGCAGCTGGGGGACAGGGCCAGGCCCCTGGGGACCTCAGTGGTCCAGGACACCACCCTTCTTAGCCTGGGGTTCAGGGGCTCCTCTGCCCCCCCCCCCCGGTCTTGGGCGCCAGCCCCCAACCCCTGCCGGCCTCGTTCTGCTCGTCTCCCCGCCCCAGAAAGCCGGGGGGGGCCGCCACTCATCTTTCTCTTTTTCTCCTCTGACTCGGCCCTCAAGACCGTGCGCCACTGTCTCCTGACTCCAGAAAGCCCTCCTGGCCCGCCCTCCCTGCCCCCGAGCAAGTGGTCAGATGTGCGCACCCCAGCACCCCGACTGGCCCCGCGGCCCTGGGGTGCCGGGTCTCCTCCAGCCCCAGCTGTGCTTTGCTGTTCCCAGACGTGTGCCCCGCTTCCTCAGTTGCATGCTCAGTCCCTTCAGGGCTGGGGCTGCCTCTGACGCTTCCGTGAGCCCCCAGACACAGAGCAAGACATCCCCCCAAGATCCTAAGCTGGTGGGGACTCTGCCTGCCCCAGTCTGCACATGGGCCCGAACTGAGAGTCCTAGGGGGCAGCCAGGTCTCCCCCGCCAGCCCCACCCTGGCTGCAGATGTCCCCAGTTCTTGGGGTAAAGACGCGGGCCTAGAGAAATCTCCGAGGATGCTGGGAGCCCCGGACAAAGAGGAGGCGGGGCCGCAGGGCCCCCAGAGAAGCACGCACAGTTGGCTCGGTGGAGTCGCCGTGCCTGGCACAGCAGCCCAAGCCCCATTCCGATCTGGCTTTCACCTTAATTAGCAGGAGCTTTCCAGAGAAGCAATAAAACAACAACGTAGCAACTTGGACAGGGCATGAAAGGCAAGAGCCATTTCAGTAATGGAGTCGGTGGAATTGCTATTGTAAAAAGAAGGAGGGAGAGGGGACCACTCTGCTATTAAGAGCTGAGGGCAGAGCTGTCCTGTCATCTGCCTGGTTATTAAGGATAACTGATGGCGGCCCCCACCCCCAACCACGCGGGGAAAATGCAGCTCCACGAACCCAGAGCTCTGGGCAGCGGTTCCCAGAAAGCGCAAGTGCTGAGCTCGGCAGCGTTGGGAAGGATGCATGGGCCCAGGGCCTGCTGGCTGACCCCATGGATGAAGAGGATGATGAGAGTGGGGCGTGTCCACCAGGGACGCGATGGCACGCGGACTTAGATGGCTCTCCCAGCCCTCCCCCTCTCACGGGCGGGTCGCAGGGCGGCGATTTAAGACATTGTTTTTCTGTGCTGAAAACACTCAAAATTGGCCCAATTTCTCTTGGCAAGTAAAAAAGGTCACCCCAAGTCCCCTTCCTTTTCATGCAGCTCGACTGTCGAGCGTCAGCGTTAGAAGCTGCTCTCCGAAGCGGAGGAAGGGAGCACGGCCGTCCTGCGCGGTGTCCTGCAGGTGTCCCCGACCGCGCCGTGCCGGGGCCTCCCCAAGTGCGGGGTCTTTGGCCCGGTGAGCAGCCCCGTGCCCAGCGGGGACGCCCTCAGGGTTGGAAGCCCGCGGAGCTGGAGAGGCGCCCCCTGTCCCCTGGGGGCACGCAGGGTGGCTGCCGCCTGTCTGCCATTCCGACACCGGCAGCCGGCGGCCGAGCCGTGGAGGGAGGGTCCCTGCCCGCTCTGGAGCAGGCAGTCAGGAGCTGGCCCCGCATCTGAAATTCGGCTCGGGCCCACCGCCCTCTGGCTTTCCCGCCTGTGAAGGTAGGGGGCCGGTCCAAGTGGTCTTGAGGGCGCTGTCCAGTGGGATGCTCCGGAATTCAAGCAGAAAACCGTATTTTTGCTCGTCAGTCTGAATGGGGCAGAAGGACCCCCTCTGGGTAGTAAGGGCGCTAATGTAAAAGCGACAGCCACCGCCCCTGTGCCGAGGAGACCCCGAACGCATCACGGCGGGGACAAGGTGAGTCGCCGGGGCCTGTGCTGTGCTCTCCACGGACGGCCCTGTGGTGTGTGGTGTGTCCGCCACAGCTGGACTGAAAGCAAGGCCACGAGGAAGACAGGGCGGGAGGAGCGTGGAGACCACGGAAGCCGAGAGCGGGTGATTCGGAATGAGCCCCAGGTAGCGCAGCGTCTCAGGTTTGGACGCGGCCACCTGACACAGGTGAGGGTCCGCTTCGCCAGGTGCGGCGGGCTGCTGTGAAACGCGTCTCACTGCTCCGGCTCATGGTCCGGGGCGTCCTCCTAGAGGGAGGGGGAGCCCCTGCGGCCTGTCCAGGCGAGAAAGGCCCCGGCCTTAAGTGGGGCGGGCGCGGCCCCGCCGTGAGGATGCTTAGCGAGTGACGGGAACTCCGTGCTTCCAAACTCTGCACAGGGAGCAATTCTTCGCTTTCCCGGAGCACTCAGCCACAACATTTCCTATTTAACGGGCTCTCCCCGGATGCATTTTAAAAAAAACATATGTGATTTGTAAAAAGACTCGATCACTCACAATTTCTCTGTTGAGTAAAGTTATTTTCAAACAAGTAGTCAAGTTCAAAGAACCACTCCCTTTGCCTCCTGAGTGTCTAGCGCAGCACCGCAGCCTAACTCGCTCACTCAGGGACAGCGGTTCGGTCTGCCTCACTGAACAAGAAAGATGTGCGGCTTCTGACTTGAGCTACAGATAATTCTTGTCTTTCAAGTTACAGACCGTGGCTGCCAGCGTCGGGAAAGGGGGTTTTCGGCGGAGCCTCTGCTCGCTCTGAGTCCCCGGATGGGCCCTAAACAGTGGGAACGGGCGGGCTACAACAGGAAAGTGTGTGGCAGTCAGGGGCCTCTCAGACTTGCCAGCCTGTTGCCCGCAGGGACACGCCGCCCAGGGTGGGGTCCCCCTCCTCTCCCTGCTGTGCCTTTCTCCCTCCGGACTGGCCCCGGCCACAGCTCATGGCCGCCTCCACAGCCTCTCCAAACCCAGAGACCTCCTTGATGACCCGTAGATTGCATCTGCGTCGGAAGGCATTCTGAATTTCTGAAAGGGCCCATGAACTCTGATTCCAGCCTCCTCTGTCTGGAGGCTGCAGTCACGCGGGACGGTCTGAGACCTACTCCTGCGTCGTCTGTGGAAAGCGCGCCGCCTTCTTTGACGCGTCCGTCGGCAAACACCGAAAGGCTGATGTGTTCTGGACCTGGAACTCGACAGTAGAGGCACAAAGACGGGTCAGCAGGCCCTTGTCCTCCCGAGGGGGACAGAGGACCCCTGATGGTGTGCAGTGGGCCTGGGGCGCAGGGTTCAGGCGAGAGTCACTGCGGCGGCGGCATGGAAGCCGGAAGGAGGCCGGAGCAGGGCAAAGGATGAGTGGAAGCCGTCCAGGCAGAGGGGCCTGCAGAGCGGGCGTCCCACGCAGGGCTCGTGTCATCTGGGGTTTAGAGAACGCGGGACACGGGGATTCAAAAGCCCCCATCCCAAAAGGCCTCGTGAGCCAGCCTGAGGGTTTGGGTTTCGTTCTGTGGGAGACTGGAGAGCCACTGAGCGGTTTAGAGAGGAGAGGACGGGGCAGCTGGGCGGTGAGCTGGGTCCGTGCAGAGGGCACAGCGGACGGGGGAGCTGGTGGTGCGGAGGACCAGCCGGCGGGTCGGGCAGTGGATCCCAAGGGTCTGGGTCAGAGCGGTGGGCACCGGGTGTGAGAGATTCCAAAGGCATTTCCAAGATAGACTCTACAGGTCACAACGCCCGGTCATGCCCTGGGCTTCCTGGGCCTGCTGGGTGGCCTCGCCTCTGTCCCGCAGCGCCTAGGACACGGACCGCCGCCATTGAAGAGACGGCGGTTCTGGGACGAGCTCCCTCAGGATGCCCCCCTCAGCCCCCTCCTGCGCCCCCCGGTCCCGTTAGGTGCGGGCACCTGCCCCGTTCAGCCCTCCCGCCTGAACTGTTTAAAGGGACACACCCACACAGTCACAGCTCCTCTTGGGTCACTTCAAATACACAGGAAAGGGGGCCCGTGAGCAGCAGCTGGGGCTGCCTCCCGCTTCTCTGAAAGCCAGATCTCGCATCCGAGGAGGATCACTCCGTGCCTGCCATGGGCCGCTGTCACTGACTCGGAGTATAATTTCGTGGCGTTAGGGAAAACGATCCCTTTTACCGCTCTGTCGGTGTCCTTGGACCTCGAAACATGGTCTTGACCTTCAGAGAGAGACTGAGGTTTCCCAGGGGGCCCATTTTACCCGAGGTCCCCCCAGGGCAGGGAGACCCCTCTGGGGCGAGGACAGCCAGCTCCCCCCAGCAGGGGTCTCCCAGGCCCTCCGTGGGGCCGGGGCTGCCCCTGCGTGTTTCTGAGCTGATCTTCTGCGGCCGCTTCCTTTCCCACGTTGCCAGGCCGCTGAGTGTCTTCCCAGAGCTGATGCTGAGACGCAGGCCACCTGTGCTCCCTGCCAGCCTCTCTGCCTTCCTCCCTCCTGCCTGGGGCTGCTCGAGGGTCCCTGCAGCGGGGAGTGGCCGTGTCTCCCGAGGCTCTCTGTGGTGGCCTTTTCCTGCAGAGAAATGTCAGCTCTTCGTCGCACTAAGACAAGGAGAGGAGGCAAGCATTGAGGATGAGGAGGGGGCAGGAAGGAAAGGGCTGTGGGTCTCTTCTCTGTTATCGGGGACTGGTGGACAGGACTCCTGGCCGCTGGGGTCTCAGGACGAAGCTGGGCTCACTAGAGACGCTCCCAGTGCTGCCCCAAAGCCGCCCGGAGCTCTGGACACAGGCCCCGTGGGAATGCGCGGGAGGGCGTGCCTGGGGATGGCGGGCGGCCGCCGAGGCCTTCCGCAGTCATGCGGGAGCCACCGCAAGACGTAAATCACCCGTCAGCTTCTGGAGTGGCTCTCACGTTGTCAGAGTGGGACAATTAGGAGAAATGGACCTTGAGAGAGAGAGCCACACCTGCCACTGTGGGTCTGCCTTGCTGGCAGCTCACCACCGCATGCGCCGTCGCAGTGCTGCCGGGGTGCCGGCACTCTGTGCACCTGGGGCCTCTGGCTCCCACCCGCAGCGCCTCCCAGCACCCGAGAGAGCTGAGTGGACCGTCCAGTGGTATCTTGGTGGCTCGGCTTTCCACCATCAGATAGAGGACCAGACCGTCCCAGCGGGCGCTCAGTGACAAGTGCCTGCTGACACCTCCCCCACCGAGACGCCGGGGCCTCGCCTCGCCTCCAGGGACGGAATTAGGGCCCATCCAGTACACCTCCCGAGCACCCACGGGTGCTGCTCTGCGGGAGGCTCTGTTGTGGGACGAACCTCCTTGGACGTGGAGGGCTTTTGGCTCCAGTGGGAACCAGGGGCCAAGCTGACGGGCACCGGCGCGGGGCCAACCGAGACCTTTGTCCCTGAGTGCCGGCAGCCTTCACCCTCTTTCCTCAGGGGGAGAGGCCGCCAGTGATGATGTTTGCCTTGCAAGTGGCTAGCATTTATTGGGCACTTACTGTATGCAATGCACTGCTGTGGATTTGCGTTCTGACCCTTTAATTTGGGGGTGGTCAAACTCCTTTCCACCAGGGGCCACATCAGCCTCACGATAGCCTTCACAGGGCCGGATGTAATTTTAGGACTGTATAAATGTGACTAGTCCTTCACTGTTAAAGAGTTGGAATTACATCTGGCCCTTTGAAGGCAACCACGAGACTGACTTGGCCCCCGGGAACATGGGTTTGACACCCTGCTTTAACCCTATAGCAGCCTCTCACTCGGGTTCTCTTATCACCTGTCTGCCTTTTGAAGATGGAGAGACCGAGGCCCAGAGAAGTGAAATCACCAGCCCAAGGCGCCAGCAGCTCGTGAGGGCAGGGGTGGATGTGACCCCAGCCTCCCGCTCCTGCTCTGGAGGAAGGGCCACCTGAGCTCACAGCTGGGGAGACCGGGCCAGCTGCTCTGTGGTGGGCGGGGCTGCGGTGGGGGAAGAGCTGTCCGTTAGGGGGACTGGCGTCGGGCCGAGGCGGTCCTGGCTGTGGCCTGGCTCCCAGCGTTCTCGCTGCGGGGCCTTGAGCCAGCCACTTACCCTCTCAGTCACCGTCTTTGAGCCCACGGAGGTGTCAGGGCTGCAGGGTCGAGCCGGCTCACGGCCAGCCCCGGGTGAGCACCAGCTGGTGGGGTCCTTGTTGCCCCCTTGGTGTGACTGCATGCCCGTCTGCCCCAGGCCTGAGGGTGCAGGCACGGTCAGCCTTCCTGCTGGCGGACTCGCAGGTGGGAGAAGCGCTCTGAGGGCGCCAGGGCCCACCCGAGCTCCTCGGTGCTGCCTGTCTCCAGACACGGGGGCCCGCGCCTCCCGTCGAGAAGGGCTGGAGCCGCAAGTGCCCCTCCTGAAGCCCCCTTGCCCGCGCGGCTCGGGTGAACCCGCACGCCTTCGGCAGCTTCAGCGGCTCTTCCTGAGGCTTGGGTTTCCCTCCGCCTCCGAACCGGTGTGTTCCGTGTCCGCACTGGCTCGGCGATATGTTTTTCCTCCCGGAGTTTCTGGGTTTGGACGCCGGTGGGCTGGCCACGCGCTCCAGGTGCCCCCGAGTCCTCCACCCCAGCCTCAGCGCTGGCCTCGCGACTTGGCGGCGTCTCAGCTCCGGAATCACACCGGAGAAAAACAAAACAGATGGCTGCTGGAAATTCTCATCTGTTTCCCATCTGCACTTTTGTAAATGTTCGCTACACCCCAGCAGGGGTGCCTGTGTGTCTGAGGCGGGCGTGTGGACGGGGTCGTGGAAATTACGGTCCACCCTGAGCATACATCACATCGTGGGCACTGGTGGCGCGGTGGCCGGGGCGCTGCAGGCGTCGCTGTCCAGCCGCCTGGTCTTCTTTGCAGACACTAGAGAAGGCAGGTCCTTCCGAAGAGGAAAGCCTGTCGGATTTGTGTTGGCTCCTGTCTACACCCTGTCAAGGTCCAGGGCTCGGCCCCAGCGAACGCCTCACTTAGGAAGGATTGGCCACGCGACAGACCACACATTTATCTCTCTGGGCCGGGGCTGTGTGTTCCAGAGCTCAGGCCATTATGGGGAAAAGACTCGGAGCCGTGCACATCCCCCCAGTATCTCACAGTAACAAATCGGCCCTGCAGCAGACACCCCATTGTCTGAGCCGTGTGGGTTGTCCGAGCAGTGTGGGCCCTCGTAATGCCCCGCTTCACCAGTGTGTACGCCCGACTCCCTGTGCTTCCTGCGTGTGCCCCGGACCTCACCTTTCCTGCGCAGTCCACTTGTTGTCAGTGGACCCGGTCACAAGCCAGAGCCGTTTGACGCCAGCGTTTCCTCGCTGACCATCTGCTGATCACAGTTACCGCACAAACCCCGCTTCGCCGTGGACAGCACCTCCACGGCGGCGCCGCTGGGGCCCGTCTTCCTCCCGTGCGCCCCTGCCCAGCTTCCTGCCTCCCCACCCCAAGGGTGCACTCGGTGCCCTTGGCCTGAGCTCGGTCGTGACCCCAACTCTGTTCTGTGGCAGTTTCAGGCATCGCCGGGCCCAGACCCTCCTTGTCTTCCTCAAAGGTCACAAAATCTAATTGGGACCATTGCTAACTGTATATTCTCATTGTCGGTAAGCCTTAAATAATAAAAATCAGACCAAATGAGACTAATCAAGGGAGATGGAAAATCGATGTCATATTTGTTCCAAGTAATTTCCTTTTAGAAGAGAAAAGCCTCCTGGGAGTGGTTTGTGAATTTCAAACATGTTTAAAGTTGCATCCAGACACCGGAACACCAGCGTCAGTCCCGAGTGGAACCTCACCGGGTGATCTCCGTCCGCATTCCCGGAAAAGTCAGCGCTGTCGGGTGGAGGCTGGAGCGGGGCAACAGCCTTCCTTGGGTCTGCTGTAGGCAGTTCTGGCTTGGCCAAAAAAAAAAAAAAAAAATTCTTTTGAGAAATGTACCCCTTAAGCAAAGACTAAGTAATATATGAGATTCTTTTTCTTTCCTTCATTATTCTTCTGGGTAACTAATTTGCACACTTAAGGAAAAACCCTAAATAATAAGAGTACAAGCCCTGACCGGGATGGCTCAGTTGGTTGGGCATCATCCCACAAAGCAAGAGGTGGTCAGTTCGATTCCCAGTCAAGGTACATGCTTGGGTTACAGGTGTGGTCCCCAGTCAGGGCGTGTATGAGAGACGCCCAACCGATCAGTGCTTCTCTCCCTCTCTTTCTCACTCCCTGCCCCTCTCTCAAAAATAAATAAATAAAATCTTAAAAAAAAATAAGACTGCCACAGAGGCACATACACAGATACAGCGAAGAAGAGGATGAAAACATTTCTTCAAATAATGTATTCTTTTATGTGAAATACCCCAAAGACACTGATTGACATCTTCCGATGAGAGCCCCGTTCTCCACTTGGCTGTGCACGCGTGCGTGACAGTGGGAGATTTATACCAGGGAGACGCACCGGTCTGCTCTGGTACCTGGAGACCGGCTGCCTGGCTCCCCAAACACTCCGAGGGGAGGCTCCTGAGCGGAAAAGGCGTGCTCACTGTGGCAGGCGCCCTGACCACACACACAGAGCACCAAGCCCCCGCCGTGGCAGGCCTCCAAAGCAACAGTTGTCCTTTTTATAATCAGAAATCCCAGAGGAATCTAAACAAACGAGGCGGAAGTTCCGTTCCGACCTACTGTGTGCAGATCCAGCACGCCCTTGGTGCACACGTGGCTGCCGAGCATACCCTTCCATTGGCACGGGCGCTCCTAAGGCGAGGGGCGTCCTCACTGCCCTCCCACCACTGCGTCGACATCAGCTCTTGATTTCAGTTCAAAGAAAAGTTATCTGGAAAGCTGTTGGGGGCTTTGATGGATGGCCTGTCATTTCTGCCTCCCTCCTCCGGGCTCCCGCTCCGTGGTCTCAGAGAAGCTGGAGCTGCCATCCTGGATCGCGTGGAAACACATGGCAGAAGGAGCTGGGGACACACACTGTCCTGCCCCTTTGCCCACAGACCTCCTCGTGACAAGCACAGCCCCACCTGAGGCATGTTCGATCATCGCCAGGGCCCCTCGGGGCATGTTATTCTAGGCAATGAGTCCCCCCCCCCCTTCTGGCACATTCTACAACAAAATAAACACTGTCAAAACAGGTTTACTTTTTTCCCTAACTGGATTTAAATTATGTATTAGTGTTGATATTTCACATTAGACCCCTGTGGATTCCCGCTTCCCTTCCCTATCAATCCACCTCGTTAGCCGTGCCGTTCCGCCCGCCTTCCCCGGCGGCAGATGCTCGGTCACTGCTGGTGTCATTCCCTGTGCGCCAGCCTGCGGCCCCTGGGAGACGGAGGGGACCCTGCTACCCCGCTGTCCCAAAAAGTGCTCTCGGCCACTTGTCTCTAATAGCACTGATGGGGGGACAAGCATGAGCCTCCTGGCCACATCCCACCTTGCTGTGTGAAGTAACAGGCACTTTCTAGAGAATGGGCCCACGTTGGGGCTGCCTGGCCCACCCGGCCCACAGTCCTCAGCCTCTGAAGTCGTTAACGCTCCCCCCTCACCGGGAGGACGTTGCCCAGGGCTGCTGCCACGCTGTCCCTCCTCCGCTTTCCACTGTTCTGAGACCATCTGAATAGAGATGAGACCCAGATCTACTGGCCATCACTACCCTGGACCGGGTCATGGTCACTCAGAATGGACGGGACTGAAACGGAATCCTCTGCTGGAAAAACGGGAATCAACTCATTGAGTATTTATTGCCCCCCCCCGCCCACCTTGCAAGATTATTTATCAGACAAATTAAGTAGCACAATTAACATTTAAAACAAAAATGTATAAACAACGTAGACTAATGCGCTGCTGTCAAGTGTGCGCAAGTCTGCCTGGCGTGACACCGCCGGGCGCGTCGTCTTCTCTGCGTCAGGAGCAGCCCCCCCCCCCCCCGGGGGTGTCACGGCGGGCAGCGCTGCGGAAGACCAGTTCTCGTGGTCCCGTGGACTCGAAGTGCTAAAACGGGATATCTTGTCTTAGCAGCGCCACAATTCAGGCCTGTCATTAACTCAGACAGCGTGTCCCCCAATTAGGAAGGTTAAACCCTGCATCACGCTGTGCATGTAAATGGCCGGGCGAGACGGGATCGTCTCAGTGGTGGGCAGCCGAGGGAGGACATTCGCTTCTTCAACTCATTCAACCAAAAGAAAGGAAATCCAGTCCAATTTAAAAGTAACAACTCTAGGAAGATATTTTTTTTATTTCATGACCGGCAAAAAATGAAATGTCTTTCTTTATCCATCTAGCCCTTTGGGGATGTCATGTTTTCTGAAAAAAACCCTCCAAGCTGAAAAGCAGAGAAATGCTATTTAATCCAGGGGTTTGCAGAGGGCCGGGGCTCATCAGAAAGGACGCTTCTGGACCAGGAGGGTTTTATTTTACAAGTGGGGAGAGGTCCTTTCTGTGACTTCAGGATTTCATCCCAAAGCACAATTCCAAACCTAAGCTTTTTAGATGCATCAGACAAAAAGGCATTTCCATTTACCACAGTTTTGAAAGGACAAATACATTTTCTTTGGGGCTTATGGGATGGCTTGCAGGTAGAGGGCTGGCGGGCTGGCAGTGGAGGGATCCGCTTAGTGTCCCCGTTTCAAGACCACTGGGAACAAATAGGGCTTCCGTTCAAGATGGCGGCACAGGTAAACACAGCTCGCTTCCTCGCACAACCACATCAAAATGACATCTAAACTACCAAACAACCACCACTCAGGACCATCAGAAATTGAGCCAAATGGAAGTCCTATAACCACAGAATTAGAGGAGCAGCTACATCATGACTGGGCGGAGGGGCAGAGATGTGGCACAGGCTGATCCCGCACCCACATGGAGCAGGAAAAAACTGGGAGCTGCATCTCAGGAGCAAGGGGTCCCAGCCCTATACCAGACCCCCCGGCCCAGGGTCCCAGTGCCAGGAGGATGAGTCTCCGTCACTTCTAGCTGCAAAACCCAGCAGTGATGGAGGCTGTAGAAGACGGAAACTGCTGGACCCCCTGGCAGCTCCCGTTCAAAGGCCTGTGTGCAGACCCACTCAGACTCCCTCCCTCCAGGCTCCGGCACAGGAGCAGCAGCTTGAAAGGCATCGGAGACACATGGGGAAGAAATGCATTGTCCGGCATCAGGGTGAAAGCGGGGGGGTTGACTTTCTCTCAGGCTGAAGTGCTAGCAGAGGCCATTGTTTCTTTGATGTGCACCCCCCTGCAGAGCCACAGAGCCACAGACCTGGCAGGGAGGCCCCCCGTATCTGAGACTCCACCAACCCAGCTCCCACTGTTTGCCCCATCCTGGCGATTCTCTGAGGCTCTGCCCCACCCAACTTTCGGGCCCACCCAGACTGTTTCCAGTGGCTCTTCCGTGCAAATGGCTTGTCTTGGCTCATGCTTGACATTTTCCTAAGTTCTCTCAAACAGCATCTGGTCTTCGTGCACCCCATGCCTATTGCTAAGTGGCCCCTGGCCCAGCACTAGCAGCAAAGCAGCTGACCTTGGTTCACAGCTCAGACTTGCCTGGGCACCTCCAAGCCCAACACAAGTAGCAGCCAACAGCAGATTGCTTTATAGCTTATTTGGGTGGCCCCAGACAGAACACAGGGGTGGCTGACCTTGACCTCTGTCTCTGGGGAGGCCCCAGAGCCTGTGCACCCAGTGGACAGCTGTAGCCCACATCAGAGCACTACCACTCAACCCCTTCCACAAATGACACACTCAAGGGGCAGACTCAGCGGGCACCAGGGCCCTGCTGGAGCAAGTCCTGCTCTGTGGACTAGGCCTGCGCACAAGTGACCCTCCGCAGTGACGAGAGACCGGTGGTCAGCACTCACTGCCAGTCCTTGCAGCGGATCGGCCTGGGTAAATCCCTCCTGTTGACCTGCCGACAGCAACCAAAGCTCTGCTGCAGGACAGGGGTGGACACAGCCCACGCAGGTGCACCTTGTGTGCCCGGCTTGAGCGAGAGGGGAGGCGGTGCCACTGGACCCTGCGTCAGGCCTCTGGCAGACGTCTGCTACCTTAGACACCCACTGCATTAGGCCTCACTACCAAGCCAAGGAGCCACACCGGCTCTACCTAATACATAGAGACAAACACAGGGAGGCTGCCAAAGTGAGGAGTCAAAGATGCGTGGCCCAAATGAAGGAACAGAGCTAAACTCCAGAGGGAGAACTAAGCAAAATGGAGACAAGCAGCCTGCTAGATGCGGAATTCAGAACATTGATGATAAGGATGCTTAGTGAATTTAGAACTTCAACAGCATAAAAAGGGGCATGGAAACCATAAAGAAGAACCAGTCAGAATTGAAGGCTACACTAATTGATATGAAGAACAATTTACAAAGAGTCACCAATAGAGAGGATGGGATCGAGAATCAAATCAGTGATTTAGACTATAAGGAAGCAAGATATACCCAATCAGAACAAGAAGAAAAAAATTAAAAATGAGGATAGTGTAAGGAGCCTCTGGGAGAACTTTGAGCATACCAATATTCGCATCATGGGAGTGCCAGAAGGAAAAGAGAAAGAATAAGAAATTGGAAACCTATTTGAAAAAAATGATAGGAAATTTTCCTAACTTGGTGAAAGAAATAGACATACAAGTCCTGGAACCACAGCAACTCCCAAACAAGATGAACCCAAAGAGGCCTGCACCATGACACACCATAATTAAAATGCCAAAGGTTAAAGGTAAAGAGAGAATCTTAAAAGCATCAAGAGGAAAGCAGTTAGTTACCTACAAGGAGTTCCCATAAGACTGTCAGCTAATTTCTCAAAAGAAACTTTGCAGGCTAGAAGGGATTAGCAAGAAATATTCAAAGTGATGAAAAGCAAGGACCTACAACCAAGATTACTCTATCAAGCAAAGCCATCATTTAGAATAGAAGGGCAGATAAAGAACTTCCCAGGCAAGAAAAAGCTAAATGAGTTAATCATCACCAAACCATTATTATATGAAATGTTAAAGGGTCTTCTTTAAGGAAATGAAGAAGACCAGAAATATGAACAATAAAATGTAATAAATACATATTTATCAATAATCGAATCTAAAAAACAAAATACATGAACAAGCAGAACAGAAACAGATTTATAGTTACAGAGAATGTTCTGATGGTTACCAGGTGGGAGGGGGTCAGAGGGGTAGGCAAAAAAGGTCTCAGGGATGAAGAAGTACAAATTGGCTGTTACAGAATAGTCTCGGGGATCGAAGTACAGCACAGGGAGTATGGTAGCCAAAGAACGTATATGCACGACCCATGGACATGGGCAGTGTGTGGGGATTGCCTGAGGGAGTAGGGTTCTGGGTAGAGGGGGGCAAAGGGGGGAAGATTGGGACAACTGTAATAGCATAAACAAGAAAACCCAATTTTAAAAAAGACCCCTGGAGGCAGGCTATGTGCACACGCCCATGTGACCACAGCTCACCGTTGACGTGGGCCCTCCTCTCACGTGGGCTCCCTCTCCGGGCCGGCGGCTTGCGCTCATGCTCACGCTCACGGCCAAGTCAGCAGGGCCCGTGCGGGCTCGGCGGAGCAGCCGTTTCCTCTCGCTTTGTTCTGCTTTTCTCCGTCCCGACAATCGAAGGCGGACAGCGAGCGCTCCTTTCTCCTCCCCCAGACAAAGCGCCTTGGCCATGTTGTTGGTCTCCTTGCTCGCCCTCTTCCCTAGACCCGAGCGGAGGAGGAGATGCCCGGACCCGTGCTCCCAAGCCCTCCTTAGTTACGAGGGGCCGTGTCAGCCAACCTATTGAGCACCCATGGGGACAGGATCTTGTTCTAGGTGCTGCACAGGGCCAGGGGTGGGAGGGATAGGAGGGCTGACGTGCCCCACGCTCCGCTCCGGAAGACAAGGCGCACGGTGCCTGGGGGGCTGGCAGCCTCAGGGGACGGCCGTGCAGAGGGGGCCTGGGCGGGGGGTGGGGGGGTGGGGAGGTGTCTCAGTGGGCCTGGGTGATTTCGGAGTCTAGACTTGAGCAGGCAACAAAACAATGTCGCACCAGTTTTAGTCCTGTGCATATCATAGTTTCTCCACTTGTGTTTCATTTTTAACGTTGATTCAAGTTGATTTGCTTTTTAAATTCAGTCTCATCCTAGGCAGTAATATCCTTGAAGTCACTCACTAAACGGTCTAGATGTCCCTGCTCCCGAAGTGCATTGCGATGAGTAATGTAACTTTTAAGCAAATGTATGTGTATATTATACTATCATGTGCTTACCACCTGGAGCTCCCCTGGGTGCCACCTGTGTGCAGGCGCTACCGTGTTTTGGGGGCTGAAGCGCGGCCTTAGCTGACCAGGGGAGCAGGCAGCCCCTCTCAGCAGGGGACCGCTTGAATGAGGTCTAGACCCAGGAAAGCAAGTGGCCTTTCAGGGGACAAGGAGTTCACCCGAAGCAGAGTCTGAGCTGTTCCGAACTGAAAGCATCGCCCTGTCATGTCAGAAGTGCGTGAGGTGACAGGCCATCCCGGGGGAGGCTCATGTTCCCATCACTCTCGAGAGCACTGCCTTTCTTGTCTGGGGTGGAAGAATCAGCCTGTAATTTGCGCCGCCTCCGTCCGCTGATTGACCCACATTCACAGCTTGTCAGCGCCGCGCGCCCCCAGCGCTGGCGCGTCTGTCTCCAGCCTGCTCAGGCTCCTCTCCTCAGGGAACTCGGAGAGAGGAGAGAAGCAGAAAGGGAGGGGTCTGCATCAGGGGACAGAACAAGCAACAAGAAGGTGGCAGGTCCTGTGGAAGGGCTGTGCTTCCAGGGACAGAAAGGAAGTCCACCCCGACTGCTTTATGGGGACCGACCCATCGGGACCTGGTCCCCTCACCATCACGGGCTCCGCCCCTTGCTCACAGACAGCCCGCCACTCAGTGCCCCTGAAACTCAAAAGTGAATGGAAGGAATCGGCTTAGCCCAGGTTACGTCTTTCTGCTCATAAATTGTCACTGTCAGTTTTTGCACCAGATGTCAAGATGAATTGTATCAATCATTCGTACAAGACAGATCTCCCCAGCCGCTCAGAAGGAACCTTTTCTGTCATTTACCCAAGGAGCATGAACCTTGAGAACACACAGACCGAGTTTAGCCCGGGGGGTGGAGGACAGGACACCCACAAACCGTGGCGATGGCAAGTGGGAACGGATGCCTACGGGGCGCCCGGCACTGGCTGTGCTTGGCGGGAAGGTACAAGAGCGTGCCATTGCCGAGTTTGAGGCGACAGTCTCCGTGGTGGCATAGCTAGTTCTGGAATATTAGTCTACATGACCGAGACAGGCATATGACCTCTTTGAAACAAAACCTGGCCCTTCCCTTTGGCCCTGGTCTTGCTCCCACCCATGAAGGAGCAGGACAGGGCTGTTGGACAAGTGCTCTGGCACCAGATGAGGAACCTGTCACTTGGAGAGGCTATTAAGTCAACCGGGCAAGCAGACATCTCAACAAGGACTGAGGTCTGAGACCAGGATGGGCGGGGGCTCCCCAGGGAGGTCCCCGAGCTTTAGGGCCTCTGCGGGGCTGGGCTGACTGGACACACAAGTCAGCCTGCCTCTCCTTCAACTCGGGGCTGAACTCGGCCCCCACAGCCACGGGGTGGCTGCTGGCACTCACCCAGCTGTTGCCAAAGAGAGGAGCTGGTCCTTTGTGCCTGCCCTTCCTCCACACTTACAAGTCGTTATCTCCCAAGATCTTACCCTCCTTTAAGATCTTAGTTAACATTCTCCTTACTCCTCCCTCTTCTACGGCCGGAATCCTGCTCGTGGAGCACGGCGGAGCTCCACAAACCCGATGGAGGGGCGCGCTGCCGGCCTGGAACCTCAGGAAGAGGTGGCTCCTGTGCAGCACGAAGTGTCCAAAGGCCACCAGGTGCCCAGCACCGGACACATCGGTCTTTGTTGTTCCCGCGAGAAACACCAGGCACAGCATGAACTGGAAATAATACCGAAAACCACGAGGGGTTTTTTTAAGATTATATTTATTTATTTTTAGAGAGGGAATGGAAGGAGAGAGAGAGAGAAACATCAATGTGTGGTTGCTGGGGGTCATGGCCTGCAACCCGGGCCTGTGCCCTGACTGGGAATCGAACCTGTGACACTTTGGTTCGCAGCCCGCGCTCCATCCACTCTGCTACGCCAGCCAGGGCTGCAAACCACCAAGTTTTACCGTGTGCACATAGGGCCTGAGAGAATGGAGAGGCCAGTAGAAAGCAAAGGATGACGTCACCGGACAGGCACGGACACACCTCCCCCGGGTCACCCTAAAGTGGGGCGCGTTGTGAGGGGACTGGCCCGCCCGTCGGGATCGTCTCTCCCTGTCACTCTTTGAGCTATTGGACAGCCCTTTAGGTTGTAGAAAACTGCTGCTAATGCAAATGATTCTTTCCATATTACAAATTTGTTGTGTCTCATAGAATACAATTGATTGTTGCCTGTGGCTAGACACATTTTTGCATCTATTCGTAAGTAAACTTACTTAAGCCTTCCTTTTCCTCATATGAGCTTGTTTCTTTTAAAGCCCCTTTGACCAGTTGTGACATCTCACTGGCTCCCTTATTAATTGATGAGTTAAATTAAAATCTTTGATGATCCTGGCTGGTGTGGCTCAGTAGATTGAGTGCCAGCCTGTGAACCAATGGATCGCTGGTTCGATTCCCAGTCCCGGCACAGGCCTGGGTTGCAGGCCAGGTCCCCGGTAAGGGGCACGAACGAGGCAACCACACATTGATGTTTCTCTCCCCCTCTTTCTTCCTCTGTTCCTCTCTCTCTAAAGATAAATAAATACATAAAATCTTTTAAAAAAATCTTTGATGATATTTCCAAAAGAACCCCAACAACCCAAAAGGACACAAACCAGAAGAGGGGAGAAGCCCAGCAGGCAGGAGACCGCAGAGACCTGTCGGTGCCCATGTCTTGTGCAGTCCGGCCTGTCGAGGGGGGACTCGCGCCGTGCGAGGTTCTCCCTTCCGTGTGCGGACTCCCGTGAGTGCGGGCAAATGCACAGCGCCCCGTGGCCACCGCCACAGGCAGGAACCAGAGTGTCTCCGTCACTCTCAACGTTCCCGTGTCATTTGTAGCCAGTGCCCTCCCCCACCTCCAGGGAACCGTCTCCGTTTTCGGTCCCTAGAGTTTTTCCTTTCCCAAAATATGTAAGTGGCCCCAGACACCGTGTCACCTTTGTGTCTGACACAGTGCTTTTGCAAGTCATCCACGTCACTGCACGCATCAGCGGTTCATTGGCGGGTGATTCTCCACTGTGTGCATGGGCCGCGGCCCACCCACTCGCCCGGTCATGGACACGGGCGTTTCCAGCTCGGGCCCGTGCGTGAAACTGCCATAACCATCCATGTACAGGGTCTCTGTGGGGCTGAGTTTCCATTTCACTTGTGGGAATACCTTGGGTGGCACGGCTGGGCTGCACAGCAAGTGAGCCTTTGACAGCGTCAGAAACTGCCTTCCACGGCGGCCGTGCCGTGCCGCGTTCCACCACCACAAGAGCACGGGCGCTCCGCGGCGCCCCGTGCGCCGGCCGTCCTCAGGCTAATGGGCGCTTTCATCTCAGCCCCTCCACTCGGCGTGCCGTGACATCTCACTTTAATTTAATTTCCCTAATGACTGATGATGTTGTGCATCTTTTCAAAATATGCTCATTATCTTTTCTGATTAAGTGTCGGTTCATATCTTTTGCCCATGTAAAAACTGGCGCTGTTTTCTTCTTCGTGAGCGGCAACAGTGCTTTCTGCGTTCTGGGTGCTCGGCCTCTATCAGCTCCGCGCTCGCTCGTCTTGTCTTCCGGGCTGCGGCTTGTCTTGTCTGGATCTGCACGGCGTCTTCTGAGGAGCAGAAGTTTCTATATTTTGATGAAGGTCAATTTATCAACTCCTTTCTGTTATGACTTCGGCTGTTTGTGTCCTGCTTAAGAAATCTGCCTCCAACTCAAGGTCACAAAGAATTTCTCCTGTTTTTTTAATAGAAGTTTAATAGTTTGGGGTTTTACATTTAGGGCTATAATCCACATCAAGTCCATTTTTGTGTGATAGGAGGTATGGATAAAAGGTTTTCTGTGCTTAGGGTTTGAGGTATTTTTTTATATGGACATGTCCCCAAATGTCCCAGCACCATTCGTTAGCACGACTGTCCTCTCCGCCTGGTGACATGAGCAGGCCAGAGAGAGACAAGTGCGTGTGACCTCGCTCGTCTGTGCAGCCAGTGAACAGAATAAGCAAACAAAACAGAAGGACTCACGGCCACAGAAAATAGACCGACGGCTGCCGGGGCAGGGCGCGGGGGGCTGGGAGGAAAGGTGAAGGGGTTAAACAAAAACTCACAAACTCATAAACAAACAAACAAAAGTTCGAGAACAAACAAAAGACTCTTCTTTCTGAACTGTCTGTGGCCTTCAGGGTCAAGAGAAGGACTTAAAAAAAAAGTTGAGAGGATGCTGGGAACCGCTTCAAAACCCGGACGGCTGACCTGCCAGCCAGGTCTGGTTGCAGTGTTTGGGGGCACCACATGGAGCCGTGTGCCCGGCCTGAGCAGGCGCCAGAGAGTCACTGCGAAGAGCCCGGAGCCGACCACAGGGCACTTTCCGGAGGAAGGGGACTCGGGGGAGGGGGCAATGAGAGAGAGAGTGAAGGGCAGGCTAGAGCATTACAGCGAGAGGGAGAGACCGGAGAGGAGAAACACAAAGGAGAGAGGAAAGAAGAAAACAGATGAACAGAGGAAGGGGGTGGGGGGGAGGAGGAGAGAGAGCTGGGAAGCCAATGGGGACGGGTGATGAAGATGGTGGAAGTGTCCGTAGGGAAACGTGTTCACGAACAAAAATGTGTGTGTGCTGGGGAGACAGCACCTACACAAAGAACAGAGGTTTTCAGTTGCTCTCAGCACGAGAGTTCCAAACCTTCACTGCGCTGGGAGGAGACGGCCCCACCCGAGGAGGGGACTGCCCGGGTGCCCGTCTGCGGACCCGGCCTGCTCCGGCCTGCGCCGCTGGGAGCTGCTCGCCCGGGGCCCCGCAGCAGCCCGTGCTCTTCCCTGTGCAGCCTGGGCCGCCTCTTCCGTGCGCCCGGCCAACCACCCCCCCCCCGGCCTGCTCTGAGCCACAGAAGCGGGCGTGGGGCGGTGCTAAGAGGCCCTGGCGGAAGGGGACTGTGCTTCCTGTCTCCTGCTCGCTTCACTTCCAACGGCCTTTCCGAGTGGTCTGCACCGGCTCCTCCCCTCAAGGAGAGCCTGGGTGAGCTGGGGGGCCGGCTCCCCTCAGCCTCCACAGTGCTGCTGGATGGGCACCCTGGGGGTGGGGCAGATCGTGGCTGAGGCCCCGAGTCCTCAGTGCAGCCCTGCCCCACTGAAGGGGCAGAGGCCTGAGGACACCAGCACGTGTAGGCCGAGGTCGTCGCTCGCCAAAACGCCCCAGTCCCCTCGCAGCGTCCGGGGTGTGCAGGTGGCCTGGCTTAACCCTGCGGAAAGCAGGAGGCGGACCGAGGCACAGAGAACATGGAAAGGTCATAAGACTGACCAGAAAACCACAGTATCGGGGCCAGACCTCGGCATTTGCTTTTCTCCACCGAAGATGCTGCAAATGAATCGGCCAGGTGTCATGGGGAGGGAGTAGAAACCCATGCGCTGCCCTACGACATCGAGGACGGCCACCAGGGTGAAAGGTGGAGGAGACACACCCGTGGATGCCAGGCGGGGCTGGCGTCTTGGGCCCGGGGACCGGAAGGCTGCGCTGTTTGGGGAGGCTGGGGAGTTGGGTTTGTTCGTGGGTTTTTGCTTTACGGCTTCTACATAGCACCCCCACAGCCCGGAGCTCATTACAGCCATTCGATGAGTTAGCAGATCGGATACTACACGCCCCAGTTTGTTAAAGGTGGTTCAGAGAGAAGACGGAGTGGAACCTGTCAAGCACAGGGCGAGGAGCAGCGCGGCTCCTGGGCCTCTCTGTGGGCGGGGGACTTAAAAAGCAGGGAAGGCAAAGGGCGGAGCCATGAGCAGACCCTGCCAGGGGCAGCCAGGGGCTCCCACGGGCCGAAGGCAGACCAGCGGGGCCACTGATAGGGCAGTGGCGGCAATGGAGGAAGCATTGCAAGCTCTCGGGCAGCTCGGGAGGGTCCTGCAAAACCAGCTCTCTGTTCTGAAAAATCAAGCATTTTTCTCGTCTTGTTTTTTTCTTTTTTAAATAAGGGCTCCATCTCAGGGAAATTGAAAAGTTGATGAGAATCCTTCTCTTTGTAGAAATCTTTCAGTTAATAGAGAAGACAATAGGAGTAGAATACCACCATTTGATATAAAACTGTGGGGATGCAATCAGCAAAATCAAGACTGAGAAATTCCACAGCATTTGATCAGGTTCCTTCCGTAGGCTGCAGGGACCAAAAAAGGACCTGTGGATTAAGAGCTTGGAAGGCCCATCAACCAAGTAACCAATTATAATCTGTGGATTTATTTGGATCCCGAATTAAATAAATTTTAATTTTCTGAGCCAATTGAAAATCTGGACGCAGATTGTATATTTGATTTTGAGGAACTGTTCCCTTTTATGGGTGTGAAAGTGGTATTGCCCTAATGTTTCCATTTTGAAGAGTGTGTATCTTAAAGATATGCGCAGAAATAGTCACGATGCTTGGCATTTCCTTCCAAATAACCCACGGGCAGCAGTGAGGGGGCGGGGGATGGACGAGACAAAGAGCGGCTATGCGTTGAGAATTGCTGGAAATGGCGAGGGCTGCGTGGGGGTTTACGTTACCGTTCTCCCGACTTTTGTATATGCTTGGTGTTTTCCTTGTTAATAAGATACAGAGTAACAATCTAGGACTCGGGGGTGTATGTAAGTAAGGATGCCACCTTAAGCCCAAACTGGTAAGATCCGTTGTTGATGAAATACTGCAGAGGACCCTGTAGCCCGCTGTCGAGGGCGGCCCAAGCGGTGGTGTCGGGGGGAGAGTCCCGGACAGGGAGGGGCTCTGGCCGCTGGCATGGAATTGGGGCGGGGCGGCAGGGGATGGGGGTGCAATCTCTGCTGCTAGCTCACTGTCACCTCCAAAGTCGGGGGGGCCAAGATGGCGAACTAGCTCCGCCGAGCAACGCGCACCTTGAGTTGGGGCTGCCCAGGGCAGCAGCCTCGTCTCTCAGGGCTGCCGGTTGGGCAGACAACAGACTCCCCCTGCACTGCCCGTCCTCACTCCCCAGTAAACAGTGACTTGGATGCTCAAAACCATTTGCCACCCCAGCCGCCGCCTGCTCCCAAGAGAAGGTGTGTGTTTCGGCCTCTGCTCTCTGGAAGAAGCCCCGTGCCGTCAGGAGGGCTGGGCCCCGTCCCCACCCCCCCAAACCTTCCCTCCCATTTCTTCCCATCAGAGGTGCTCTCCGCAGACACCAAGGCACTGGCTCTCCAATTGATCGAGGTGGAGAACGCTTCCTACAGCGATGACTCTTGACAAGCAGGGAATAAAAAGCCAATCATAACGAGTTCATTTACTTTGCTTGATTAGATTACTTTATAATGCAACGTGTGTACCAGCACCGCCTTTCAAGGGCGTCTCCCTCCGCACGCTGCCGGCTCCTAACAAGGCTGCCGGCTAATGCGAAAATCCATCTTGCCGCGTGATGTGTGAACGTAAAAACCTTCCTTGGTGGGCGGCGGCGGCGGCGGCGGCTGCTTTTTACCGCCGTGCTGTGGAGCCTCCCCTGCACCCAGGAAGACCTGATGGGTGCGGTCAGAGGCACCCAGATTCGGGGCCGTGGTTCGTGGAGGGTGCTTGCTGAGGACCAGTGGGGGAGGGGTGCAGCGGAAGCCTAATTGCTGGTCCCAAATATGCTGTATTTCCCCTATTGATTATCTGACACCGAAATGAAAAGGATTGCCTTATCAGCTCACATTTAGCCATAAGTGTGCCCTGTGAGCCTCAACCCAGGTGCTCGCGAGAGACTGACCGACTCCGTGAGGTGGAGAGTGAGGCCCGTCCGGCGCTCCAGACAGTCTGAGCGCCGTCCCTCTTCCCCTGCAGATGCCGTGGGACGAGCCCCGCCTCCAGGGGGGCCTGTGGAGATGCTCCGCTCTGCCAGCCCCCGCGCCGGGAGATGGAGACTAAACAGGACTTCTGCTTGAGGGGTTGGGGGGCTGGCCCGTCCTCTTCCTTAAACTTCTGGGGGCAAGGTCTGGGTTGAGTGGTGACCAGGCAAAGCTGGCGTTTCTTAAAATAAAATAAATGCCTTACAGTGAGGCCCAGCTCCCCAGCGCCCCCAGGAAATGAATCACGGGGCTCACGCACAGTGACTCAGAGTACAGCAGCGCGTCACCCCCTGCAGCCCCGGGGCCCTGCTGTTCATCTTCTTGATGACTGGAGTTAAAAAAAGAAGGAGAGAGGACTCTGCCCTTCCCTGCCTCCCCAGCGGCGTGGATGGGACACGATTAGTTCTCCAGCGACGTGTGAGGTCACCCTTCCCTCGCCTTCCGGGGCACAGCCTGATGGGCTGTGGCGCTCGTCTGCTCGAATGTCACTATGAGAGCAGCTCCCGGGCCGGGCCGCGTGGTCTGCCTCTTTCTGTGAGGCTGCGGTGGGCCCGGGGCCTCCTGGGAGAAGCACCCTCCTTGCAGGCCAGCGTCAGAGCTGGGGAGCAAGTGCACAGCCGCCTTGGGGGGACGCCAGGGAGTGGGTGGGCATCCGGGCGCACGGGCGCTAGCCACCCCTTATCTTGACCATCCCCAGCTCCCTACGGGAGGGTTTCGGCCAGCCGCTGTCGCCGCAGGTGTGCGTGCGTGCGTGTGTGCGTGCGTGCGCAGACAGCGATTCCTCTTTGCTCCAGGCCAAGGCCCAGGAGCGCGCAGGCTGCTAGAGGTGGGGCAGCTGTGGGTGGGAGGGGCCTCCCCTGCTTGGCCTGAGCTCCTCCAGTGCCACCCGGCGAGGTGGGAGCTCACTCCAGCCCTGCCGTTCCTCCTCTGAGTGCCCCTTGCAGGCTAAGTCCGCCGCCCCGAGCCTCGGCGTCCCCCTCCGGAAAGTGGGGCCGCGGCCCTTAAGCTGCGCACTCGAGGCTGCGGGAGGGCAGTGGTTAATCTCCCCATCCGCACAGGCGAGTGCCGCCAGCCTTCGATTTTGGCTGTGTGGTTTAATTTTCACTTCTGCCAGCAGCCCGCCTCTTATGTCACCTCAGGCCTGGCTTCCTGAGCTGCCACGGAAACCTCTCTAGGAGAAGAGCAAAAGTGAAGGGCAGGTCGCAGCCAGGTTCACTCTCAGCAATACATAACTTGGTCGTTAAAGCAATTACTTAATGGAATGTTCCTCGGGACAGGAAGGGGATGCTGGGCTCACCGAGTGGGTGTCCGTGGCGTGCCAGGCCCGGGCTAGGCACCTCACCTCACCCGGGCTTCCCCGACACGTGGGTCCTGCAGGTCTGCACCCCCCTGACATCCCCATTGCTCTGCACCCCCTGACCATGGCCATACTTCACCCCTAAATCCCTTTACCTTCAGACAAGACCGCACCCTGCCAGCCCATGTCCTTAACACTCCAAGCCACTCTGCCGGGCCCCCGGAATCAGGGAGAGGGCCGAGTTTTTGGTGAGCTTGGCTGGTGGGCGCGTTCTGTTTCCTGGTCACACCTGGGAGGACATAGAAATGATGCCGGGGTACTCGGTGGTGTGTCTGTCCCCCCTGTGGACCTCAGAAGCGACTCAAGCGGTAGGGTCACCTAGGAAGGGTCTCTGGCCCAAAGGCTCCAGGCAGAGCCCTGCCCCTCTGGGCCCATCTATAAAAGCCCAGGAGGAACCAGGGACCTTGATTCTTCTCTGTGAGTCCCCGTGGCAGACCACCTCTCTTCCTCCCCAGCTAAAACTGGAGGGCTCGGGGGGCAGAGGAGCTCCCCATGAAGAGCAGGGGCACCTCTTCAAACTCCCATCCAGTCCTGTCACCCCCACGGGGCTCAGCAGGCCTCAGGCCGACCTGGGCAGGCCACAGCCGTGTGGAGTGGCAGGCACCTCAGGGCAGAGGGCACGACCCACTGGAGTTTTCACGTCGTCTCGTAGACCAGCACTGCACGGGCCAGAGCAGTGGGGACGCAGGGTGCAGGCCGGTGCCCCTTGGGACCGGGCAGGGACGGCACCCACAGGGTGTCCAGCGGGGCACCCATCACGGGGCGTTCATCACAGAAACCTGGGGGGAAGCGCTGAAGCCTGTGGGGGCTCCGCTTGCTCCTGCTCCCTCCTGTGACCGCGGCCTTGCAGGGCAGGCGGAAATGGGAGTTAAAAACACGCCCGCCGGACCTTTGCTCAGAGGTCAGCTCTGTGCAGGAGAAAGAGGAAAAGGTCCCAAAATCTGACTCCAGCGCTCCAAGCATGGGCCCCTGAAAGGCTACTGGCCTCCTGCAGTGGGAACCAGATGACCACAGGAGATCCGTGCGTAACGATGTGTATTTCCAGGACTCGCGCAGACACACTTGAGTTCCATTAACTATTTCTGGAAGCTTCAGAAAGCCAGCGGTCAGCTTGCCAACCGCCGAGTCCCAATCACCCGTTTCCTTCTCTGGAGGGCGGGGGCGGCTTTAACCGGCTGCCCCCCGTGATTCCACGGGGTCCGGCTTCTCATCAGAAACAACAGGAAGACCCCTGCCTGGAAGAGGAAGTCAGAAAAAAAGCAGAGACTAGGAAGCGGTTGCCTTTGCGGCGAAGGATGCCGTTTTCCGGCAATGCCAGGCCCTTCGAGCGGGCCCCGCCACCCCCACACCGACCTCCCCGCCGCCCTGTTCCCGAAGTCTCCCCAGTGGCCGCCCTCCGTCACAGAGCCTCCCCATGGCCCCCCGTCTGTCGACATCCCGGCCTCCCCCGCGGGGCCGTCCCGGCCGTCTGTGTCCGCCAAGGGCCGCCGAGTACGTGCTCTAGCCTTTCCACGCCTGGGGGCTAATGCAGGGTGGGGCAAAGGGAGGTTTACGATTGTTCGTCTGGAAAAATAATACGATAATGAATAAATAATAATACAAGAATAAACTGTGTATTTTGTGTCTTCACAACCGTAACCCTCCTCTGGCCCCGCCCTGCGTTTGAGAAAGACTGCAGTCTGGTGAGATGACAGCAAACAGCGTGCGTGAAGCACTCGGAATGTGGCAGGCGCCGAGTGCCCGCCGTGTCTTAGTTTCGTCCCACCCACAGCTGAATAAAGCCGACGCGCAGGCCCAGTCACCTGTAGGTGGCTGGCTCCCCAAATAAGTGACTCGGACTCCAGGAACCTCTGGCCTTTTGGTCTTGCAAACTGTGCTTTCATCAAAAGTGCAGTGGCAGCCACCAGCCCTGCCTCTCGCGGAATTGTCACGGGATTGTCACGGAATTGTCACGGAACTCTGAATCGGAGGGTCCAACTGATGTGAGCCGGTGCCCTGTCCGGGGAGAGGAAAGACGAGGCTGCTGGGGCCGGAGCGGGCCGGTGGGGAAGGGGAGGGCCCCGACTCAGGGGGCAGTCTGCCACGGAAACTCAGGAGAGCACGCTGAGGTCGTGTGGGATCAGGGAACTCAGTCAACAACCTGGCTGGATCCTTTTCTTTAACAAATCAGCTGTTTTCCTGAACTCGCAGTGTTCTTGGCAACATCAGAGAACGACCCCAATGTCTCGCAGGGCTTTGTGGGGAAAGGGGCGTCGACAGCCTGCTGGTGCCTTCCACCCCTCTTCCCACCCTCCTCTGGTGTCCCCTCCCCCTGCACAAGACAGCTGGCTTTGCCTGCCACGTTCTGAGTTTTCTCCTTCCCCCGCTGGGTCTGAGGCCGAAACCAAAGGCAGAATATTCTCAGGCATTTGAATATTGCACCAACTTGCTAGCCTGCTTTATCAGAGCCCGTGGGGAAGTGGGCCCGAGCCACGAGGAAATGCGGGGCGCGAGGACTCGGTCTTCAGGGAGCAGTGTGTCTGGCCTGGCTGGTTCCGCATGGATAGGGACCACCGTGATGCTTTTCACCCGTTCTCGGCTGAAACGCGTGCAGACGGGCGCAGCCGACTCCGGAGACAAGGCTGGAAGAGCGCACCTCCTCTACTGTCCGGTTCTCGCCTCTTCTGACGTTTCCGAAGGGAGACTCCGAGCCCGAGGGCGGTGCGGGAGGCGCCTCTGTTTATCCAAGAGTTCCTTTTGTCGTTGAATTTCTTTAAACAGCGAACTCTCAGGTAGATTTTTAATAGGGTATTCATTTATTACGTTGGCTGGACAGTGTGTGTGCATAGTTAGAAAATCATTCGAGAGGTACAAAAGGTAGCCAGTGAAAAGGGGCCGTCCTCGTCACCTGCCGCCGTCCCCCGCGGCCAGCACTGTCTCAGGTCTGTCCCTCGGCCTCTGTCCCTGCGCTCTGTCTGCAGAAGCACGTGCGCCCACGCGGCACCCCGTCCCGGGCGGGAGCAGCAGCACGTTCCGTGCCCAGTGCTCTGCACCCCATTTCCTCACTTGGCGATCTGCCTGGGAGCCTGTTCCCTCCCGTGTGTACGGGGCTGCCGCACCCCCTCCCAGGGTGGAGAGTGCTGTGCTGCACCCTAGTTTGGCCCGCCCACCGGGCCGCACCGGGCTGTCCTCCCCTGCTGGAACGTCCTCAAGAATGAGACTAGCAGGGTGAGGAGCAGGGTGAGGAGCAGGGTGAGGAGCAGGGTGGCGGAGCGAGGTGCGGTCCAGCCGGCGCGCCTCCGCCCAGGGCAGCACCGCCCACAGGAGGAATCTTGAAGACAGGAGACTTGCGGGTCTGGCGGGAGACAGGAGTCGGTTTCCCTGTGTTGCTGGGGATACAGAGCACAGGGCACTTGTGCTGGAAACACGGTGGGGGCTGGGGCGCCTGTTCCGTTGCCATGGCAACCCAGTCCCCAAACATGGTCAGCCGCCTCTGAAAATCTTCCCTGCGTCACACCCTTCCATGAGTTGACCCAGGGCAGGCCAGGAGGCCTCAAGAGAGACCGTTTCTCCCCAAGTTTTGTCCTCGTGCCACAGTGGGCACCCCTACATACCACAGGTCCCCCGAAGCCCAGAAGCTCCCGGGTGTGGGGTGTGGCTTCCCACCTCCCGGGGGACCCCCGGGAGCGCACGGCCCCTTCCCTTCCCCATCACAGCCTTCAGTCCCCACCGCGGAGGAGAGCACAGCTGAGTAGAAACCAAAAACAGACCACGTGACGGTGACAGGAGAGCGCGTTTTACAGCCCCGGGGGGAAGGAGCATCAAGCTGTAGTGTTTTGTGTCATTTCCACGGAACGCGTTAGGAGTGTTGCTCAGTTTGATCCGAAAAACGGAGTCGGGCCTTAAGACGACGGCAACCCCCTGCTTAATTTTTCTTAGTGAGAAAAGGAATCGCTTTGGCAACGTAGCACCTTTTAAAATGAGAATTCTGTGAAACAGTCTAACATATTAGTGACTCAGTCTAAAAATTAGGAAACTTGTAAAAGCCAAGTTTCACAGCCAGCGTCTTCATTTAGTTAATGCAGAATGATACAAACGGAATAAAACAACCCCTGGGCCACGTGGCACGTCGTCGCACAAGCAGCGGCTCCGCACTGAGGGCCTCCGCGCCGGTCCTGACGGAGGCGCAGCAGCAACAGTGCGGCCCGCTCAGCCGCGGGCGGGCCCTCGGGACAGCCGCTGCAGAGGGGCTGGGGCCCGACCTCGCGCGCTCCCTCGGGAAGAACTCTTGCAGATGGAGAGCAAATCTAACTCCCGTCTCCGAGTCCACAAGCAGGGCCTCGCAGGGCCATCCAAGGCCTCGCAGGGCCATCCGAGGCAGCAGGGCCGTCCGAGGCGCCCTTCCATGTGGTGGGAATGGTCCGGCGCTGGGGGCCCCGCAGAAGGGCTCCGTCGGAGGCCTGGAGGCGAGGGGCGTCTGCGTGGGAAGGCAGCCGCGGCAGCTCAGCACGCAGCTCCAGCCACCGGGCCGCGTCTGCGCCCACGGGGCAGAGAGCCTGGGGGTGAAGAAGCAGGCCTGGGGGGTGGGGGGGTTGACAGAGACACTGGCCGTGAGAGGCCCTGCTGCTTTCTGTCCATAGCTGAGTGGTGCCTCATCGTGGGGGACCCGGGAGGGGCACCTGAAAGCTCGGGGCCTGAGGAGGCCCAGCACTCTCCATAAACCATCTCGGACCCATGTTCCTGGCGCATGGTCAGACTCACGGCTGAAACTGAGAGTGCAAGCCACGGAGGGGGTACATGAGAGTCTGGTGAACCCCCGGGATGGGCGAGACACCCTACGGTTTCAAATCCGTGGGTTCCTGGTCCCGAAGGAGCGGCCGTGGGCTGGTGGCCAAGCCTTAATGAATACCTTTCCCTGGGCCTGGGGTGCTGACCTCGAAGCTTTAGAGCTGCCAGAGGCATCTTCGCAGACCTGGGGGAGCAGGGAGCTTTGCCGAGGGGCCCGGAGAGCATAGAAACGACCAGAAAAGGGTGTTCCTCCGCATTCCACACCCTCCTCCGGCCCCCAGGACCCTCCCGGGCAGCACTGGCGGCAGGCACGGGTCGGGTGAGTCACTGCTCTCCCCGCCCTGGGGGTCCCGAGAAGGAAGCCCCGGGGCCGCGCGCCGTCTGACAGCACGTCTGCCCCGGCCCCGTCGGCGCGGACTCCTGGCAGAGCCGGGCCTGCCAGTGGGTGGGCCTGCAGGAGCCACCCTCCGGCTCCGGAGCCTGTGTCCTCGCCCCCTCTCGCAGCCCCAGGTGTGCTCGAGAGATCCAGCGACCCCCTCCGAATAAGGGGCCAGGACCCTCCCGAACACCTCGGGACCCCTCTCCGTGAATCACGGTGCCTCTGCCGCTCAGACTCGTCCTGTCCCCGAGGCCCGCGCTGCAGGTGCTCAGAGGGCGGCGCGAGAACCAGCCGGGGTGAGAAGGCTGCGTGCAAAGGGCCCCCGGAGAGTGTGGAAGTGAGAACTCCTAGTGCAAAAATCTTTTCTTCTCCCGCAGAATTGTTGTCTGGCTGGAGCCCAAGCTCGGTTTTACAAGAGGGCCTAAGCCAGTTTCTGTGAACACCAAAGTGAAGTCAGGGGTCGGCGCCTGCGGCCGAGTCGCCTGCAGGAAAGCAGAGCTCGGAGCTTGGGAGGCGCCGAGTGGGCAGCGCAGAAGCCGTTGGGCCGGGGCTCTGCCTGGTGAGCGGTCCGGGTGGCGCCGGAAATCTCTCCTGCACACACACCACCTCTCCCTCCGCCCGTGTCAGACCTGCGGGCTAACCTGGGGCGAGGTGCGGCGTGGTCTGTGACCATATGGTCACAGCCTCATCCATACCCACGCCGGTGTCTGGGTGTGGATGAGGCTGTGGGACGAGGCACTCGTCACTGGTGAATGCGCGTGGGCCCTGTGCTGGCTCTCCAGCCTCCGGAGTCCCGGCTCGCCCCGAGAACCCCGGGGTCCGCCACTGAGAGATGCAGGCTGGGGGGCAGAGGGGTGGGACAGCCCCGCAGGTCCAGTCCCCCGGACCTGCCTGGCCCGCGTGTTTCTCGGGGCCCCGCCCACCGGGTTGCTGGAATGCAGACGCTGAGAGTGTTGGCACAGCCAGAGCGTCGGGGTGGAAAGACCTGCCGCCGCCGGCCTCGCTGGATGCGTCCCCGCCCACTGCAGACTGCATCCTCTCCCCGCGTCTGCGCACTGCCGCTGTCCGGCCCTCCTCTGCCCCTGCCGGCCCCGTGTCCCGTGACTGGCTTGATCTGGGGTTAAAGGCCCCTGCTCTCCCCACCCAGGGGAATTGCTCTTTCCAGCACTGGGGGGCCCGCCTCAGACCCCAAGAATTCTGTATCCCAAGTCTGGCAGGACAACGCCCATTGCCGGGGGAGCTCTCAACCGACAGAGCGTCTCCAGACCAGGGGCCGCCCGGGGGCTGCCTCCTGCCAGTTCTTTGAGAGCCCTCCAGGGCCAGCCAGAGACAGGCCAGGAGCGTGGGCCTACGGGGTTCCCTCACCTTGCCCTAGGATTCTGGGGTACCCAGGAGGGGCGGTTAACTTCAAAATGTGCACGGGACGCCCTGCGAAGCCCCTGGGGAGGGAGGCGGGCCACCCGGCCCACCCTGGCCTTCCGCTTCACTGCACTCTTCCCCCCGAGCCCCTGCCCCTGCCCCTGCCCCTGCCGGCGCCCGCCTCCCAAGGACCTGCGGCCGCAGCCACCGCCAAATAAAAATGCGGAGAGATTCTGCGGTGGAAAGCAAACGATAACTTTACTGCTCCCCGCATCCTCCCCGGGACATGAATCACGAGTTCCCACCCTGTCCCTGGGGCCTGGGGCAGGAACGGGCCTCTGCTTCCTTCCGAGACCGTGTCGTCTGAGCCGCAGCGGCCGCTGGAAGCGCCGTTGGGGGGACGGAGGGACTCGCCCATCCCCACCCTGGGTGCCCAGCCCTCATCGCCTGTGCTGTGCCCACAGGGCTCTCGGGTGTCGGAGTGGAGGGTCGTGCTGTCCACCTGCCCCGGCATCTCACAGAGGAGGAACCTGAAGCCTGGGGTGAAGACGGTGCCCGAGGGTCCCTGGAGCCTGGGCTTGGCAGAGGCAGACGGAGCCCAGGGCCCCTCTTCCCCAGCAGCCAGGCCCCCCTCCATGGCCCACGCCCCTCTGTATCTGGTCTCTTATGACATGCAAAGTCCCCAGGCCCCACCCCACCACGGAGCAAAGAGAGGTGCTGCTGACCTTGGCCCCAGGAGGGGACGAGGCCGAGGTTGCATCTGACTGCCCTTCCAGCCTCGGGCCATCCGATGACACAGGCTGAGGACGGCAGGGTGAAGCCCAGCCAGCCGGTGCGGGTCACAGCCCCACGCCCGTGGGCAGGGCCCCCTCTCCCCTCGCCAGCACACCTTGGGGGCCGGGAGTTCCAGAGCGTTCTTAGGACCCCATTTCCAAATCCAGCCTTTTCCAGCCAGCCATCACCCATGATGGGGGTGGCCGAGCTGGCTGTCCCTGACGTGGCGCACACCGACTGGGTCTCTCTCTCAGGTCCCTTGGAATTAGAAGCTTGGACGACCTGCGTTGTGTTGATCCCCAGAGCACTGTTCTGAGCAGGGCAGCTGGGGCTCAAGGCACGGGCCCCCCTGAATCACAAAGGCACCATCGGGGGCACGTCCCGGCACTAGACGAGGGACAGTACCGCCCACCCCCTGGTCAGGCCCCGCAGGACCCGCAAGACATCCCGAGAGACGGCTTTCCCTCCTGTCTCCTGGCGGGAAAGCTGCGCCTGCCCAGCACCAGCGACAAGCAGGAGACACAGGTCACCAGCAAAAGCTGTGTGGAAATGACACTCGGGCGGGCCTCCAGCCCACCCCTCCCACCCTCGGGCCCGGGGCAGGGCGCCCCGGCCTCCGTGGAGATTTTCATCACAGATGCCAAGGGCCTTCCGCCCGTCCGAGCTCCCAGGCCCAGTGCCGGGACCGAAGAGGCACTTTCTCTTTAAACACGGAGCTGGGCCATCCCCGGGGCCACGTGGCCAGGCGGAATCCAGGAGGGCTCTGTCCCCAAGCCCACCCATGGCAGTAGCTGACAAGGGGAAGTTGGGCAGGGAGAGACCTGCTCACAGAGAGCTCCAGGCCCCCCGCGCCCCGGAGACACGAGTCCGTTCCCCCTTCCGGCCTTGCCGTGGGAACTGAGGGTTGCCGGGCTCCGAGTCTAGGAGTCCGGACAGTTAGGGGTTCGGAGACCCTCACTGCGGCGTGTGGGTCTCCTACCTGAGGCTGCCTTGCTCTTTCCCAGAATAAAAGAAAGCGGGCAGGCCCGGGCCTGAGCGTTGCCCAGCACTCCTCGCCACGCAGAAGGGGGAGCTCCTGCTGGCTCCCACCTGCGAGTGGCGGCACCTGGCGAGGGAGGGGAGGAGGGCTGCTTGGCGGCCGCTTGGACGGGAGGCTGAAACGTGGGCTTTGTGGCCTCCGGGACACCCGCGGTGAGGCCTGGAGACCACAGAAGTCAGCGGGGAGGGCTGTGGTCGGTACATTCCTGGGGGTGACTTGTGAGAAAGGCATGTGCCCCTCCGAGGACCTGGGTGTCTTCCTCCGGCAGAGTCGTGCTGTCTGAAGCCTCTTCCAGACCCTGAGTCTTTTCTGCACGTCCTTGCATTCCATCCAGCCTGTGAACTTGACCTCACCACCACGAGTACTGCAGGGGCCTCGCAGCCACCCCCGGCACTCCCGCTCGGCCTCCCGCCCCACCTGTTCTCCACCGGGCTGCTGGGAGATCGGCCCTAGGGTGTCTGCATTCCGTCACCCTCCCCGCCACTGCCCGCAGCTCCAGCCGCCCCCGGCAACGCTGCTGCGGCGGCGGCATCCCTCTGTGGTCTGCGTGGCGGTGTTCGAACTGCCCCGCCACCGCAGGGTCTCACGAGTCCACTCCTTCAGGGTCCTGTGACACGCCACACGTATGACGATGGGCAGAAACGACCCCCACGCTTGTGTCCAGCCCACGTCCAGTCTGGTGGCAGAGACCTTGAGAGCCACACGTGCACACGCGTCAAGCTACATTGGTCTCTATCCCGAGAGCAGTGGGGGCCACGGAGGCTCGACGCAGGGCGCGTGGGGGAGGGTAGGTTTACTGGAAAGAATGTCTGCGGTTGCTCCGTATGGACGAGAGGGGGCAAGGGTACGTTGGCAGGCCAGGCGGGACAACGCAGAGGCCCAGGGAGAGCTGGGGAGTGTGTGCCGGGTGGAGAGGGGGGGGGCCAATGGGCAATTCCGGAGAACTTGAGGACCACGCGAGGGCAGCCTTGTGGTGCAGCGGACGGGTTGGAGGGGAGGGGCAGAACCCCCTACAGACTCTGGCTGGACAGAGATCCTGTCGACTGAGGCAGGGCCCGGGGGAGGGAGACCGTGTCAGGGGGACATCCTGAGCCCGGTTCGAGGCAGGTGAGGGCAGAGGCCCTTGAGAACCTCTAGTTTCACCCCCACTTTGGCCAGTGGTCCTTTCCAGCCCAGAGCTACTGGTCTCGCACCGAAGCACACACACTTTGCCCGGGACCGTTTTCCAGCCAGGACCGAACTGCCCACCACCTCTGCTCCACAGGGACCCTGACCACTCCTCCCGGCCAGCCCTTCCTACAAGGAGCCTTGCTGGGTGATCCAGCCTTCCCCCAGCATCCCTCACTGAAAAGGCAGTGAGGTGAGACCCAGAGGCACCCCCCTTCTAAGACCAAAGCCAGCAGGAAGCACGGCCCCGCACCAGAAGGGGGTCCGGCTCTGCCTCTCCCCCTGCACTTGAACTAGGCACATGCACATCTCAGTGCCCTGCCCGATGCTGAGTTACAGAGGACAGAGACGCGGCCTGTGGGCTCGGCAGCTTCCACAGCCCCACGCCCGGGGTCCGGCGGGGACTGGCACTCAGCACAGGTGTTAAGGGCGGCCTCCCCTCGAGCCCGCAGTGCGGGGCCGCGCCGCGTCTCAGCACACGCATTCCGAGCAGGCCGCGGGAGGTGCGCGCCGGAACTGCATTCCGCCTCGCACCGCGAGCCGAGCTCGAGCAAACGGATCTGTGCGGAAACGCTCTTTAAGATGCATCACGTGCGTGACTTTAAAAAGTGCTCGCTGCAGAGTGAACTTCAAAAAGGAGCAAGCGGGTGGTGAACGACCTCGGGTTGTCAGCAGCCGAGGGACGGGGGCGTGTCTGTCTGCCGGCGAACGGGGTGCGGACACACGGCCCTGGCGGGGCCCCACCGGGAGGGGCCCCAAACCTGTCGGGCGGGAAGGCGGTTTCCCGTGTTACCGTGCTGGACAGTGAGGTGCTTGTCTGGATGGAATGTGAAAGGAGCCGTGGGTGGGGTTGGGGGTCCCATTCCATCACGGGGAGAGTTTCAGGTTTGTGGCTCCTCTGCGCAGAGGGAACTTCTGGGCGGCCACCTCGAGGCACGGACAAGCAGGTGTGGTTGGCCTTGGTCTTTGTTTTTTTTTAAACTCATCCATCAGAGTCTGTGTTTGAAGCTTGTGTCCCGGACGACACTATGAGACAGGTGTGGAGCCATGTTCGCCCAGCCCGCCTGAGCTGGGGAAGGAGGTCGTCGGGTTCCTCCATGGCACCTCCTCCCCTCCCCAAGCGCTCTTGGACGGGAAACCAAGACCCGAGCTCTTGGCCAGCCACCCTTTGTACGCCGTGTGTACCGAACACGGTGGTGGGTGCTGCGGGGAGAGGTCAGAGAGCCCCAGGGGCCGTCCTGACACCCCGAAACTGTCACGGAGCCACACGTCACTAAGTCCAAAGTGGAGGCTCCACTCTGAGTGGACCAAGAGGGGAAGGGGTTGGGCCCAGGAGGCGTGGGACGGAGTGGGGGGTCGCTGGGGCAGCCACACCTGCGGCTGCTCTCACGGCAGGAAGGGAGTCCGCTGGGGGCAGCTCTCCCTTCCATGTATCACGGATCCGTGCGGGGTGCCTTGGGTGGGGGCACCTGGCGTGGTCACAGGCGTGTGCACGGACTCAGGGACAAGATAAAGGATGGGCCCGGCCCGTCAGCGTGAGCGGGAGCAAGTGCTCCAGGCAATTACGCACCTAGACGGCTTCCTCCTAGATGGACAGCTGCTACCCTGGCCTCGGGGAGCCGGGTTTCCGACCTGGGGCCAGTCATTTGCTTCTGGGTGCCCCGACCCCCCTTGTGAATGTGAGCAGCACCTGCCCCCGTGCCTCTGTGAGCCCTCGTCACACCTGCCACTTTGCTACTCGGACGCAGGCAATGTTACAGCCCCATGAGCACTCGCAGGGCAGGGGCGGCAGACGGTGGGCAGGTCGCTGGGTGTGCTGCCCGCGGGCGCCATGTTGGCCTGCGCAGCCCGGGGTTTCCCCAGCGGTTCATTAGTACTCAGCTTCGGGCACCTCTCCCAGCGGGCTCCCCCGCGCCCCCCTCCCCCCCGCTCGGGAGACGGCCTTAGCCATGGCGGGTTTCCCAAATCTGGTGCGTGTGTTACTCTCACGGCGTTGCCATTTGAATGCGGAATTTCCGTTGGAAGTACTTGACCCGCGTGTCGATTTCATCAAATGTGGAGTGGAAAACATAGACCCACACACCCAAGTTGTTCCAAACAGACTTCCAAGTTTGCCAATAATTCAGTCAAGTGTTAGTTTTTGAAATTTCACTTTAATTCAGTGAAACGAAACATCTGTTTCTCAGTTGCATGAGCTACATGTTAAGTGCTCAAAAGCCACACGGGGCGGGTGGCTGCCGCCCCGGGCGGCGCTGCTAGGCACAGCTCCCCCGCTGTCCCGGAGAGGGCTGCTCGGGGCCTGGGAAGGCGCAGCCCCCGAATGGCAGGCGCAGGGGCGCAGGCGCGCTCGGGGAGGCATCCCTGCCGGGCTCAGGGCGGGGCCGCGCGGCGGCCCACCAGCCGGCTGTGCGGGGCAGGTGCGGTCCCCGAGAGCAGGGCGGTGTGTCCGGCGGGCGGGGCCGTCCCTGTGGTGGGGAGGAAGGGCTGCGGCGTGGTCTTCAAGCCCAAAGTGAAGGCAGCGACTTTCGGGACAAAGTCCGTGCATGTCCCCTCGGCCTCTTTGGCCTTCTCACCCTCACGGACTTCAGGGCCTGAGCGGACGATGCCATCCCCGGAATCACTCTCGCGATCCTGGAAAAGCTGAGGTGAAGCACACCGGCCAGGAAGAGCCCCGGCGCCCACCCGCTCTCCCCTCACCCTTCCGAATCCTGCCTCTCCTCTAGGGAGTCCACCCCCTGCCCTAGGAGGCTTCCCTTCCCCTCCTGACACCACTGAGTCTCACCTGCCTCGCCTGGCAGAGCCCCTGTCCTGTGGGGCTGGTGAGAATCACTGCCCTCATTGTTGTTGTCCACGTGACCGTTGTCACTGCTGTGTGCTGACTGTAGCGCAGGGACCCCCGGGGCTGCCCTTCACAAGCTGTGGGGCCGGCCAGGGAGGCGCCTGCGGTCTTTGCCGTCCGTTTTCCTCGCCTCCGGGGTGGCTGTGGACCACACAGGTGAATGGGTGGGGATTCGTCTGAGCTGCGTGGGGCGCGTGGATGGGGCCGGCTGCGGGTGGGTGCCGGCTGGTGTTCCCTACCTCACCGCCCTCCCTGGCCTCTCCAGGCGCTCCCTGCTGCACGGGCGTGGCACCTGCTCTGTCCTCGGGGGCAAGCCCTCTGGGGAAGGACCGGGCCTTGTTCTGTCTCCAGGGCGCCCGCCTTGGGGCTGGGCGTCCAGACACTTCTCAGGAGAGAGGAACTGGTGGGGATGAGCTTGCCCCGGGGTCACCCACCCCCATTCCCAAGGCACGTGCCCCCGATGACCAGAGGACCCCGTGGCTCAGGCTCCAGCCTCCAAGGCCGGGCCAGGGCCAGACGCCGGGTGGCCGAGGGAAGGACAGGTGTTTCTCCTCACGCCCCAGCACCCCGCCTGGCGGACAGCTGGGGACTGTTGGAGCGAGTGTGGGTTGGGTCAAGAGATAGGGGCTGGGTCGTGGTCTCAGAGCCGCGTGGAGGGGGCAGGAGGCCCGGTGCTCCGCAGGAGGGGGAGGCCTCTGTCTCCATTCCTCCTGGCACCACCGGCCGGCAGGTCGGGGAGCACCTTGTCCTCACAGTGCTCACCCGGGGCCAAGCAGAGCGCAGTTCAGGCTGGAGTCGGACACCCCCAGGGCAAGGAGGCTCGGCCTGGGGAGGCGGCGCCAGCGGAGGCCGCCTCGGGGCCCGTGCGGGAGCTCGGCAGGTCGAACCTCGGACAGGTAGGTCGGCACGGCCCAGGTGCTGGTCTGGCGGGACGCCGCGAGGAACGGGCTGGAAGCGCAGAGTCACGGCTGAGGGCGGGCCCGGGCCGTCTCTGCCACCGCGAACGCTCGGTGCTCTTGGCTCGTAGAGAATGTACGAGGGGCACCCGGAAACCAGAATTACTTATGAAAGATTGCGCGTTTATTCTCACGTGTGTGGGCTTCCGTCGCCTTCCAGGGACTCTGCGTTCGACGCAGGGCACCTGTCAAGGCGTTGGTTCCACGGCTCACGGTGGTGTTCGAGCTGTCCGTTTTGATGCCTTGTAGTGCTCCTGGCGTTCTTTGTTTCACCTTTTCCACATCGGCAAAACGTTTCCCTTTTTCATCCGAGGAAACAGCAGGTCTCCCTGGGTGAGATCGGGCGGCTGGGGAGGGTGGGGCACGGGGGCCACGGTGTTTCCGGTCAGGAACGGCGGGACACTCGGCGCCGCGCGGGCAGGGGCGCTCATCAATCCCCGTCACGGGATGGGCAAACGCGTTGAAAGAGTCGTAAAAAATTCACTGAAGCCGAATGCGGCCTCTCACTACAACGCCAACTGGTGCACTGGCACGGGTGGGTTCCCAGGATGCCCACCTAGCGGGGGAAGCCTGGGCTACGGGGCCCGCCCTCCAGAAGATACTGAACAATTTCGGGGGGTCTTTTGGTCCCTCTTCGTGCACGCATTACTTCAGTGAAAAGAAAGAGTAACACCAGCTTCTTTAATTCACATAATCAGAGCAAGAGGCTCCGAGCTGCAGTAACACAGGGATGGGTGACATCGGGTTTGTCTGTGGGACGTGACCTCGGTGACGGTGCAGCCGCCAGTGGACAGGGCGCCCTCAGGGGGGAAGGAAACTCGGGGGCTCAGACTCGAACAGCCGCAGGCGGCGCACGGTGTCAAGCAGCGGGTCCGGATACCCTCACCTCATTTGTCATCCATGTCGCCTAGGGTTTAAGTTTTAATAAGTCCGGGTTTCTATTGTGATCGTAAAAGAGCTTATGCTATAAAAATGTATAAAAAGTCAATTTAGAGGAAATACCATATTTTGCAGTGTATAATGCTCACTTTTGTACCCGACTTTTGAGGGAAAAATAAGGGTGTGCATCATATGTAGGTCGTGCCTGAAACATTTTGTATCTGCTCTTGTGTTTTATTTTGTGTTTAATATAGAATCTTTATTATACTTTTCCCATTGCCCTTTAGTCCCCTTGCACCCCCTCCCCCAGGAATCACCACCCCGTTGGTCACGTACCTGAGTGCTTTTTCTTTTTTGCTCGACCCCTCCACCCCTAATCCCCCCACCCCACCAACTAGCTCTTATTTCTTCTCCGTCTGTGAGTCTGTCTCTGTGTAGCTTGTTTGTTCAGTTTGTTCATTAGATTCCACACGTGAGTGAAATCATACGGCGTCTGTCTTTCTTTGCCTGGTTTACTTCACTTATCATAATGTTCTCCAAGTCCATCCATGCTGTCACAAAGGGTAAAATTTGCTTTTTATGGCCAAGTAGTATTCCATTGTGTAAAATGTCCCATTGTTACTTTGTCCCCTCATCTGCTGATGGACACTTGGGCTGCTTCCATATACTGGCAACTGTAAGTAACGCTATAATGAACATAGGGGTGCTTGCGTTCTTTCAAATTAGTGTTTTGGGTTCCTTCTGATATATTCCCAGAAATAGGATTGCTGGGTTAAAAGGCAGATCCATTGTTGATTTTTTAAAAGACTTTATTTATTTATTTATTTATTTATTTTTAGAGAGGGGGGAAGGGGGAGGGAAAGAGAGGGAGAGAAACGTCAATGTGTGGTTGCCTCTCATGCGTCCCCACTGGGGACCCAGCCTGGAACCCAGGCACACGCCCTGACTGGGAATCAAACCCGTGACTCCCCAGGTCACAAGCCAGCACTCAATCCACTGAGCCACACCAGCCAGGGCTCTTCCAGGATTTTTATGGTCTCAGGTCTAACATTTAAGTCTTTGATCCATTCTAAATTTAGCCTTGTGTGTGGTGTAAGAAGGTGGTGCAGTTTCATTTTCCTGCGTGTATCTGTTCAGCTTCCCAACACCAATGGGACAAGCACATGCAAGTCCCATTGCATGTGTTTGCTTCCTCTGTTGAATATTCATTGACTATGAAGGTGTGGGTTTTTTCTGGGCTCTCTCTTCTCTTCCATTGATCTATATATGTGTTTGTTTTGATGCCAGTACCAGGCTGTTTTGATTACTATGGCCTTGTATTATAATTTGATATTAGGCAGTGTGATTCCTCCAGCTTCATTGTTCTTTTTCAGGAATTCCTGTTGGTATCCTGAAAAAGGCCTTTTGTGGTTCCATGTAAGTTTTTGAAGTATTTGTTCTAGTACTGTGAAATACATCATTGGAATCTTGATAGAAGTTGCATTGGATCTATAGACTGCTTTGGGTAGCGTGGACATTTTAACGATGTTAGTTCTTCCTGTCCATGAACATGGTATGTGCTCCCACTTATCTGTACCTTCCTCAGTTTCTGTCTTCAGTGTCTTATAGTTTTCTGAGTACAGCTCTTTCACATCCTCGGTTAGGTTTATTCCTAGGTATTTTATTCTTTTTGGAGCAGTTGTGAATGGGACTGTTTTTTTAATTTCCCTTTCTGTTCGTCCATTAATGGCATATAAAAATGCAATGATTTCTGAATATTAATGTGGTATCCTGCTACTTTGCTGAATTCATTTATCAGTTCTAGTAGTTTCTTGGTGGAATTTTTAGGATTCTCTGTGTCCACTATCATGTCATCTGCAAATAAAGACAGTTTTACTTCTTCCTTTCCAGTTTGGATGCCTTTTATTTCTTCTTCTTGTCTGATTGCTCTTGCCAGGACTCCTAGTACTGTGCTGAATAAGAGAGGTGAAAGTGGATGTCCCTGTCTTGTTTCCAGCCTTAAGGGAAATGCTTGTGGTTTTGCCTGTTGAGTATGATGCGGGCAGTGGGTTTGCCATACATGGCCTTTATTATGTTTAGGTGTGTTCCCTCTATTCCCACCTTGCTGAGACTTTTTATCATAAATGGGTGCTGTATTTTATCAAAAGCTTTTTCTGTATCCGTTGATATAATCTTGTGGTTTTTATCCTTCATTTTGTTTGTGTGGTATATTATGTTTATTGACTTGTGAACATTTTACCATCCTTGCATTCCTGGAATAAATCTCACTTGATCATGGTGCATGATCTTTTTGATGCATCGCTGTATTTGGTTTCCTCATATTTTTGAGAATTTTAGCATTTATGTTCATCAGGATATTACCCTATAAACTCATTTTCACCGGGGGCCACATCAGCCTCACAGCTGCCTTCAAAGGGCCCAAATAATTTTAGGGCTGTATGCATGTAACTACTCTTTAACTGTTCAGGAGCTGAAATTACATTCGGCCCTTTGAAGGCAACTGCGAGGCTGATGTGGCCCCTGGTGACAATGAGTGTGACACCGCTGGCCTCTAATTTTCTTTCTTTGTAGTGTCTTTGTCTGGTTATGGAATTACAATAATGCTGGCCTAGTAAAATGAGTTTGAGAGCCTTCTCTCCTCTTGAGTTTTATTAAACAGTTTGAGAAGGAGAGGTTTAAGTCCTTGGAATGTTTGGTAAAATTCACCTGTGAAGCCATCTGGTCCAGGGCTTTGGTTTGCTGGGAGTTTTTTGATTACTGCTTCAATTTCATTAGCTGTAATCTCTCTATTCAGATTCTCTGATTCTTCCTGACTTATTTTTGGAAGATGGTGTGTTCCTAGGAATTTATCCATTTTTGTCCAGGTTGTCCAGTCTGCTAGCATATAATTAATTGTTCATATTTTCTTTTTTTTTAAGGAAATTCTTTAAAAAAATATTTATTTATTTATTTTTAGAGACAGGAAGGGAGGGAGAAAGAGAGAGAGAGAAACATCAATGTGTGGTTTCCCCTCATGTGGTCCCCACTGGGGACCTGGCCCGCAACCCAGGCATGTGTCCTGACTGGGAATCGAACCTGTGATGCTTTGGTTTGCAGCCTGCGCTCGATCCACTGAGCTACGCCAGCCAGGTAATTGTTCATATTTTCTTAACAATCCTTTGTATTTTTTGGTGTCAGTTGTTATTTCTCCTCTTTTATTTCTGATTTTATTTATTTGGGCCCTTTCTCTTTTTTTCTTGATGAGCCTGGTTACAGGTTGGTCTGTCTTGTTTATCTTTCCAAGAACCAGCTCTTGGATTCATTAATCTTTTATATCTTTTTTTTACAGTCTATTTCATTTATTTCTACTCTGAATCTTAATTATTTCCTTCCTTCTACTCACATTGGGCTTCATTTGTCGTTCCTTTTCAAGCTCCTTTAAGTGTGGAGTTAGATCGTTTACTTGAGTTTTTTCTTGTTACTCGAGATAGGCCTGTAATGCTGTGAATTTCCCGCTTAGGGTTGCTTTCCCGGTGTCCCACAGATTTTGGATTGTTGTGCCCTCATTTTCATTTGTTTCAAAGTACCTTTTGATTTCTTCCTTGATCCCATTGTTGACCCATCCATTGTTTAATAACATGTTATTTAGCTTCCACGTCTGCGTGTTTTTCAGTGTTCTTGTGGTTGATTTCTAGTTACGTAGCATTGTGGTCAGAGGAGATGCTTGATATGACTTCAGTCTTCTTAAATTTATTGAGACTTGTGTTGTGTCCTAGCATGTGGTCTATCCTAGAACACGTTCCATGCGGACTTGAAAAGAATGTCTGTCCTGCTGCTTGGGAGGGACATGCCCTGAAGATGTCTATTAACTCCCTCTGCTCCCATGCGGCTGCATGAGCGCACGGCTGCATGAGTGCACGGCTGCATGAGTGCACGGCTGCTGCCTCCTCGTCCACCCTCTGCGGGCAGACCCGTCCGCTGCAGGCAGTGGGGCGTGAGAGGCCCCAGCTGTGACTTCATCTCCACCGGTCCCTCCTTTTATGGCCAGCAGATCTGCTTCACACATGCAGGTGCTCCTGTGTTGGGTGCATAAGTGTTCACTGGGGTTGCACCCTTGTGTTGGATTGGTCCCGTTGTCATTATGTAGTGTCCTTCTTTATCCCCTACTATAGTCCTGGTTTTGAAGTCCATTTTGTCAGATATAAGTACTGCTACTCCAGCTTTTTTTCTTTTCCATTGGCATGAAATATCTTTTTCCAACCTTTTAATCTGTGTTTATCTTCAATCTGAGATGGGTCTCCTGGAGGCAGTATATATATATATATGGGTCTTGTTTTCTTGTCCATTCAGCTACCCTCTGTTTTTGGTTGGAGCATTTAAGCCATTTACATTTAAGGTGATTATTGATAGATTCACAGTACAACAACAAAATGGATAAAGCCAAGAATCAAATCAATGATTTGGAATATAATGAAGCAAAAACAACCATACAGAACAATAAGAAGAAAAAAGAATTTTAGAAAATGAGAATAGTATAAACAGCCTCTGGGACAACTTCAAGAGGTCCAACATTCACCTCATAGGGGTGCCAGAAGGAGAAGAGAAAGAGCAGGAAATTGGAAATCTATCTGAAAAAATAGTGAAAGAAAATTTCCCTAATTTGGTGAAGGAAATAGACATACAAGTCTAGGAAGCCCATAGAGTCCCAATTATGATGGATGCAAAGAGGACCACTCCAAGACACATCATTATTAAAAGGCCAAAGGTTAAAGATAAAGAGAGACTCTTAAAAGCAAGAGAAAAGAAGTTACCAGAAGGTTGCCAGATGGGGGGAGGGGGGAGAATGGGTGAAGAGGTGAGGGGATTAAGAAGGACAAACAGGTAGTTACAGAGCAGCCATGGAAATATAAAGTACAGTACAGGAAAGGGAGAAGCCAAAGAATGGACACGAATGACCCATGGGCATGAGTAATGGTGGGGGGACGGTCTGAGGGAGTAGGGGTGCTGGGTGGAGGGGGGCAAAGGGGAGAAAATCCGGACAACTGTAATAGCATAATCAATATATGTTCAAAAATAAATGCTAAAATTCCTTTATAATACAAAACAAGCATCTAAATATAAGCAAATAAATACTTGAATTAAAAAATTAAAATGAAAGGTTTTTTTCCTGAAAGTTTGGGCCAAAAATGTGGGTGCACATTATACATGGCAAAATACAATACTTGGAACATTTTGTGTGCTAAACCACCACGTAGCTCAGGAAACGGGAGGGCGGAGCCTGGGCAGAGTCAGAGACGAAACCCGCCCCTCCCGCCCCTCCCGCCCTTCCCGCCCTGAAGCAGGTCAGCTGGGCATGAGGGTGGGGCCATGAGGGGGCACTGCCGCCCAGTTGCAGGTCGCAACAGCACACCCCATGACATTGGAATTTCAGATAAACGATGGGGAATTTTTCAGTACGTGTGAAGTAATTGGGACAGGCTTATAGTAAAAAAAAAAAAAAAAAAAAAAAAATGTTTCTTTTTTCCCTGAAATTCAGTGTAACTGCCATTGCGTATTTGCCAACACCGGCAGACCTGTATGCTGGGGAACCGGCCCTTCGAGAACTTAGCGAAGAAAGCTGTGGGCCGTCTTCTGAAAAAGTACCCGTGCCCTAAGGGCAAACCATTTTGGGAATGGATGGAGCCCTCTGAAAGTCCACTCAGGGGCTTGCCCGGGTTCGGAAACCTCTGCCACAAGGCGCCGGGCAGTAAATATCCTCAGCAGGAGCAGCCCCAGATGACAGACGCAGCCGGGCCTGGCCCGGTGCCAGGGGCACATTACAGGAAATTCAGGTTTCAGTTCCCATAAATAACTTCCACGCGTCAAGAAGAATCTTCTTCTTTTGATGTCTTTATCCAATCACTTGAGCAGGCAGGAACCGCTCTTAGCGGGCGGGTGGACCCAGCCCACGGGGCGTCGTTGGCTGGCCCCGCTCTCGAGCTGCTCCTCCTCCCGACCCCCGTGTCCCTCCCGAGTCCGCGGCCCACGGCCCCCTTTGGAGTGGGAGGGCAGCGCGTGGTGCCCTGTGAACTCTTCAGGCAGTGTGGGCAGGTGCTTTTTTAAGAAGACAGTTGTCGTGGGAGGAAGAAGGGCCCGTTCCAGTGTGGTCCTTCTCGAGTCCCGGGCTGGCCCTCCGTCTCAGGGTGCCTGGCCTCGGAGCTGCCAGACAGGACCGCGGACGTGGTCTTCACAGTGGCGGGGCCCTGGCAGCGTGAGGGGAGGCGCTGGGCTCGCAGGAAGCGCCTGGTTCTTCCTGGGAGGAAGGTGGGAAGGGATGGCCAGGACCCTCGCGGCGTGGGTGCCAGCCCCTGGCCCCCACACTGGTGGGTCCTTGGGGTGCATCCTCCACTGGGGGTTGGCTTGCATGGCTGGTTCAAGAGAAACAGTGGGCCACCTCTTCTGCCTCTTTCCTCTCACTCGCCTCTCCTGGATCTGTTCGCTGGTTTGCTGGGGGGTGTGCTTTCTGGGGGAGCGCACCAGCCACCCTCCGTTCAGTGCCACTGTGCCTGACGGAGTGGGGGACGGGGCGGGTACAGGGTCTCCACCTAGAGAACGTGTGACTTCCCCCCACACACGGGGCAGCGAGCTTTGTGCCATGCTGGGTGCACTCAAGTCCAAGGGCGGACCTGCGGGCAGCGGGACCTGCTTTGCCCTGCGGCCAAGCACCTGGATCGTGCCAGCCGCAGAGGGGGCTCGTGGCCGTGGTGGAGTGGTCCCTAGAGCCAGCCCTTGCCCACGCTGCCCTGCGGGCGCCCCTGGCTCTTTCTTTTGTGAGAAGCGGCCTTTGAAGGCGGTTGCTTTTTAATGCTCGTTCTTGGTAAAATCAAAAGTGGCAATCTCCCCTCTAATCATTTTCGCTTTTTTACTGGTGTATAAAATTCCCTATCTGGGGATCGGGGCCTTGCGCGAGTCGTTACAACAACTCATCAGTGAGTCAGCCAGCTGGAAAGAAGCGTCCCCAAGTGCCCGAACATAGTCGTGTTGACACGGGGCCTTCTAACCCAGGACGACTGGGTGCCCCCAGCTTTATGGCCGGGCCGTGAGCCCAGAGCACTGAAGACCGGCCCTGCGAGGTGCTGCAGCACGCGGGCTTGAGCCGGCAGGCGCGGGAGGGCCACACCTGTATTTTCCTTCTGTCCTCAGACTTGCTGCTTTTTGTTTACTTTCTTAGGTATTTTTTCCATCACCATTTATCACCCCTATATCCTCTTCCACCCACCACCCCCCCACCTCTGGAATCACCACATTGTTGTCCATGTCCATGAGTTCTTTCTTTCTTTCTTTTTCTTTTTTTCTCAATCCCCCACCCCCGCCCCCGCCCCACAGCTGCCGGCCTGCTCTCCATCTCCGAGTCTGCCTCTGTTTTGCTGGTGGTTCAGTGCGTCCGCTGGGTTCGCATGCCGGTGAAACCCCGTGGTGTGTGTCCTTCTCTGGCCGGCTTAGCTCACTGAGCGCAGTGTTCTCCGGGTCCCTCCGTGCTGTCGCACAGGGCGCAGCTCTCCTCTTTTTTACGGCCAAGTGGAGTTCCACTGTGTAAATGCCCCATGGGCTCCTCTTCCCGTGGACCCGTGGGCTGCTTCCGCTGCAGGGGCCAGAGGGGTGCGCAGACCTTGCGGATCAGTGTTTTGGCTTTCTTCAGATACATTTCCAGAAGCGGATTGCTGGGTCCCAAGGCAGTTCATTCTAGTTTGTTTTCTGAGGAACCTCCATACTGCCTTCCACAGTGGCCGCGCCATGTGCGCTCCCACCGGCAGTGCACGAGGGCCCCGCGGTGTGTCCTCGAGGCGGGGCGGGGAGACTGCGGGTTCCGCAGGGGCCTTTGTCCACCCCGGGATCGCCTGTCGGCCTGGAGCTGCGAAGGTGCGGGCAGGAGCAGAGCCAGGGGCAGCCACGTGCTCGCTGTGGCCGAACCGAGCAGCCGCAGGGACAGAGAAGCTGCCGGGGGCCGGCCCCCGGGGCCGAGCGGCGGAGGCAGGGCAACGAGTGGGGAACAGGCGTGCTGACGTCTCACCGAGGGCCTTGAGAAATCACCACGCCAGTCTCTGACGCTCGTTCGCTCCGAGTGGTTTTTGGCTTTTCAGGGCTTTTTCTTTTTTAAGGGAATAAATGATTCTATAGGTTCTTCTCCCAATCAGGGGCCTGCTTCTGACATTAACCATTTCCCTGTCTCTCCCTCTGATTGGGATCACGGCCCTGCTCAGTCACTCTGAAGCGCCATTGTGCCGGCTCTGACTCGCTCAGCCACGCACAGTGTGACTTCGAGATGTGACGGGGGAGAAATTAGCATTGCCAGCGGACTGGAAAGAATGCATCTGATTTCAAAATGTGTGCTTTAAAAAGGAAAATGCGCCCCTAAATTGATTCTACCGACTGCAGGACTCATTCCGCCACGCCACGTCTGAAACCCACTTTTGCAAAGGGACAACTTCATTTATGATTTCTTTAGAGAGGAAGGAAGCACAAAGACCCAGGCCCCGGGCCCCGGGAAAGAAGAGCGTCCCTCGAGGACTTCATATAGCTGGATTAATCACGGCGCCTGCTTTCAGCCTGTGCCCCCACAGAGGAGTGAATTAATGAGCAGTTTATGCAATGAATATATTTTTTCTTTAATTATCTAGGTATTTCAGACCAACGTGCTCCTTCTGAATTGAATTCTCCAGATACTTCTCTGAAATTTCGGCTTTACTTTGCATGTCTAATCACAGCCGCAGGTTGTTTGGGGATGGAGTCTCAGGGTGGTGGGGGACTCCTCTGCCCCCCACCCTCATGCAGATCAGGGTGCTGCTCTCCGCTCGGCCTCCACTCCCCCCTAAATCTTTCCGAAAGAAGAATCCGGTTTGGAATTATCCTTAGGCCCCTGTCCGCAAGGCTGGTGTGGGGTGGAGGGGCTTGAAGAAGAATACAGACCCTGGAACCCACTCCTGGCGACTCAGAATCCACAGGTCGGAGGGCCTGGGCACCTGTGTTTTGACAGGTCCGTGCAGCCAAGTGTCCAAGCCCTGCCCTCCGCCCACTCACACGCGGTGGGAAGAACACGCGGGGTCAGACGAGTTGGCTCACCGCTGCCCTCTGGGCCGGCTGCGCCTGCAGCTGACCCCGAGGGCTGGCTCCGCCTGGACACCAAGCGGATGGGTTTACCACCCAACACAGAGCTCGCGGCCCAGGACCTGAAGCCAGGTCCTGACTTCAGCACCTGGGGCCGGTGCTCGGGCTCCCCGTGGGCCTGCTTCCAGGGAAGGGGCGGGGCTGGGGCAGAGTCGGCAGATGCTCGCCGCAGAGCCTGTTTTCTCCTCTTTTCTAGATCAGACCAAGCCAGGGAGCCCCGGAGGCCAGGTGACGGAGAGGAAAGCAGGGTTGCCGGGGCGCAGGGGCGATGCCGTGCGGGGCCGCGTGTCCCAGATTCCCGCCACCAGGTCCCAGCGCTGTGGTCCCCGCACGTCCGCAGGGACGCGTGGCTGTGCTGCTCCTCACCTGACATTGTCTCGCGCTTGCATTACTTAAAGACATGATCTGGGAAGGGACTTTCACACCAGCACGCTGAACGGGCAAGTCTGCACCCCTTGCCACAAGGGGGAAATATCAAAAGTAAATAAATAAATAAGTCCCTGCTCGTCGGGTTAATAACTACCCACACGCCAGCCCAAACCCTGACCGCCCTGTGAGGGACACGGGGGCCGAGGGGACGGCGCCCCGGGATGAGTTATGCCCACAGCTCGAGGGTGTCGAGGCCGAGCTGTAATCTAGAAGGCACGAGACTGCGACAGAGTCTCAGCCGAGCGAAGAACCCTCAGAAAACAACTGCCGAGTGAGAAATTTCGGGACCCGAAGAGGAACCCGGCTGTCCCCGAGGCAGCACACGTGGGTCTGTCTCAGGGGGACGCCCTCCCTGCCCACGGTGTGTTTTCCACGCCGCATCCGTACGGCGTGGCTGTGCTTCTCTCCTCAGAAAAGGAAACTCAGTTTTATGTATTTGTTAACGAGCACTCATTTCTGGCTTAAAAATCAGAACATACGCCCTGGCTGGCGTAGCTCAGTGGATTGAGCACGGGCTGGGAACCACAGTGTCGCAGGTTCGATTCCCAGCCAGGGTACATTCCTGGGTTGCAGGCCATGACCCCCGGCAACCGCACATTGATGTTTCTCTCTCTCTTTCTCCCTCCCTTCCTTCCCTAAAAATAAATAAATAAAATCTTAAAAAAAAAATCAGAACATACCAAAGGGAATGCAGGGAGCGTCCTGTGGCCAGCCTGGGGACACCGGTCGTGTCCCAGCCAGTGTGCACGTGTGCCCCTCCCCCTTCCGTGGACACAGGTGGCGGCACCCGTGAACGCCGCTCCCCGCTGTGCTCCAGCGATGTGTCCATGTGACACATCTCCTCGCAGTGCACGAGAGGCCTCCCGGTTCTGTCCTCAGCACTCCCCGGCCACTCCATCGAGGGGGGACCGGGTGGTCTCACCGGCGCTCTGCGGCGGGCAGCTCCGTCATCTCCAGGCTGTTGCCACGACCGACCTCTCTCTCGGGCCTGCGAGGAGGCAGCACAGGGCCCATTCCTGGCAGTGCAATTAGCGTGCGTCTCAGAACGTGGTCTTGAGTAGAAGTCACCGTGTTCCCATCCCTGCGGGGTGGCGGTCTGGGCCGAGGAGGTCGAGGTCAGGGGCCAGGAGCTCCAAGGAGTTTCCTCTCATTTTCTGCAATGCAAGAAGATGCCCCTCCCAGCCTCAGTCTTTAGAAAGAAGGGTAATTATTTTGAGCTGCACACCCCTGACTGGGTTGTGTATGAATTAGGGATTTCTAAGAAGATGGGAAGGGATGTGAGGCATTGAGTTTCCGGACTGGCTTGATTGCAGCTTACTCAACTCCGGGCTCATCCTCTGGTTCTGAGCCGGGCGCTGCTGTGCAAAGCGGCTGCCACCGCGGCGCCTCTCCGGCCGCTAGCCCTAGTCCGTGGGCTCGGTGCTTCGGGGACTCGGGCTCCTCCCGCCTGCCTGCCCATCATTATGGGTCGGGAAACCTCGGGGCAGTCGTCTGAAGGACACGGGGTATGACGGGCCCCCTCGGGGTTGCCTCAGATCGGGTGGTCACAAGGGAAGACTTGCGAAGACAGGTGGAAAACATGTGCGGGGACTCAGAAATGTAGCGGTGAGCCCCTGACCCAGGAGTCTGTACCATGTCTGCAAGGTCCTCCTGTTAGAACCCGAGGCGTGCCCGGCCGGTGGTTCTGTGCCGGCCATGACCTTGGCTCACCCCCACCGTCCACTGGGCCTTGAGCAGGGACTTGGGAGAGGACAGGTGCCGTTGGCGTCTCAGGGGTCGAGGCCAGGGATGCTGCTAAACACCCTACGATGCCAGGATGCCTCCCCAACGGGATCGGAAAATCAGCCCCCCGAAATGTCAGCAGGGCCCTGGTTGAGAAAGCCAGACCGAGCCAGGCCTCGGGATAAAATAAAAATGGTCTAGGGATTAGATGTTTCCCTCAAAAGGTGGGGGGGGGGCACTCAGTCCTCCCACCTTGAGAGAGGCGGCAGCGTGCTGGGCCCGCCTCTCCCCCCCAGTCTCTGGCACGTCGGAGACCCCCAGGAGTCACCCCGCCCCCGCCCTGTCTCCGGAGTTTTTGTGCCGCACAGATGTGCCGTCCCACCCCCCCACCCCGGGACGGGGCACCCGAGACAGCAGCAGCTCAGCGTTTCCCCTCCCCCACCCCCGGTTTTCTTCTCCGAGCCTGGAGAGCCCCACCGGGTGACACCCCTGCACGTGCCCACGATCCACGGTAGAACAACACGGGCGGAGCGCCGTCCACACCGGCAGGACCGACGCGTCTCCCAGAGGGCCGTTCCGGACAGCCAGTGCGTGAGGGCGTGGCCTTTTTTATTTTCACAAAATGGAAACAACTCTTTTTCAGATTATAAAAATGGTACGTGCACATGGTTCCTTAAAAAAAAATTCAAACAGTACAGAAAAACATAGAGTGCAATTAGCGTGCGTCTCAGAACGTGGTTTTGAATAGAAGTTGTCATGTTCCCATCCCTGGGGGGTGGCGGTCTGGGCCGAGGAGGCTAAGATCAGGGGAAAAAATTACAAGTTACCGAATCCTTTCACCGAGATAACCTAATGCAGCCATGCTGGTGCCCGCCTCCCCAGGCCTTTCTCTGCCCGTGGGCGCACCCGTCTCCCCCCGTCACCTGCCTGCATCGGGGCTGCCCGGCCCGGCGCTCGAGGGTCCAGGCCACGCTCTGGGGGCCCCCTGGGTGTGGCGAGGTGTTCAGCAGCGTCCTGGGCTCCGACCCACTGGATGCGGCTAGTGGTCCCCACCCCGAAGCTGCAACAACCAAAAACGTCCCCAGAGGCTGCCCAGGGCCCCCTGGGGGACAACAGTGCCCCTGGCAGGGAACCCCGGAGGGGAATGGCCGCGCGCACCTCCTGTCCCGCATGTGCCCCGTGTTTGGAGGGAGAGGAGAGCGAGGCAGGCCACTTTTCTGTCCTTTGGGGATCAAGGCCAGTTCTGACAGTTACCAGGTAAGGGCTTCAGGCAAATCACTGGACTTCTCTGACCCTCCGTGCCCTCGTCGGCAAACTGGGACAGCGACGGGACATCTGTACCGGAAGACGCCCTGGGGCCTGCGCCAAGGCTGCGCCTGGCCGGTCTCTCTGGCCCTGCGTTCTCTGTGGGGGGACCCAACGGGAGGGGCCGGCCCTGTGCAGGGGGCGCTGGCTGTCGTGGTTTCTTCCAGGCGCCCGTCCGGGCGCCGACGTCACGAGGCTCTGCTGGTGCGCTTTGTTTCTAACCAGTCCTTCCGGAAGACAGATGAGCACACGCCTGCCTCGATCCAGCGTCTAGGCTTTTTCTTCGGTGTGAATTTCAGGTCCTCTTGAGCTCCAGATATTAAAAAACAAAACAAAAAAAAGACGAATGCATAAGAAGAGTTGGAGGTTTAAGAAGATTGGTTTGTCCCACTGCCGGGAGAACTGGGGTGGAGGAGCCCGTGGGGACCCGTCAGAGTTCTCCCGAGCAGTGTGCGGCTTCACCCCAGTGACAAGCGGAGGGCCTGCCTGCCTGCCGGCGGCCCCTCGTGCCCGCCATCCCCACCCCCGCCCCGCGCAAGCCCGGCCTCCTCTATCCCGTGGACTCCCTCTCGGCCCCCCCCCCCCCGGCCTCCTGGCCCATTCGGACCCAGGTCTGCGTGTGGGAGGGACCCTCCTTCCTGGTTCCCCAGTGAGTGGTCGCGGCTGAGCCTCAGCTCCGTGAAACGACCCCCTAACACGGAGACCCGAGTGCGTGCCTCCCTCTCCCGAGTGACTCCTCGCGCTCTGGCCTTTCAGGGACGCGAGCACGATCCCTCTGGTCCCCTGGCGGGCCGTCCTTCCTGGGCCCGCCGACTCCTCCCCGGCTCTCTCCCAGGGGGCCTTGCCGGCCGGCCGTGCCTCCTCTGCCGCCCCACCTTGGAATCTCAGCCAGCCCCCACCCCCCGCCCCTGGGAGGGCCCAGCCCACCGATCCCCGTCTGCGCCTGCCTGGCTGCGAGCGGACCGGGGCCCAGGGCCACGTGGGACCCCGTTCACCGTGGTGTCACCGGCATCCCGCCACCGGGTGTAGTCAGCAGAGCTCTGAAGGGCGGGTGGAGGGAGGGAGACCCTTCCGCCTCCAAGAATGATCTCTCTTCACTTTCAGTGTCCCGACCTTCCAGGTTCAAGGGCCACATGAACCTAAGCTCCCTCTGCCTCCTCCCTCTGCGCTCCAGGGCCGGGCGCGCTTCTCCCGTGACTGGACTGGGAGACGCCGCCATTAAACCAGTGCGGGGCGGGGCGGGTGGGGGTGGGGGAGATGACGTCTCAGGGCTTCCCCAGCGTGAGTGACCGAGTGGCCCACGCCAGCATTCCCACGGAGCCGTCGTCCACCTGTCATGAAGACATTCCCTGAGGCATGATTTACCATAAAGACCCAGTGCACGCGAGTTCTGGCGAGCCACCCGTGCACAAAGGGCAGCGGCGGCGGCAGTGGCCGTGGCTGTGGGTGAGGGCGGCCGGATGTCTGATCAAAGGGGAGAAGCCTGCCTTCGCACGGCGGCTCCTGAGGTCTGGGGCGGTGGCCTGGGTGTCGGTGTCCGAGCCCTCCTCGTGGCCGGAGCCACGCCTCCACACCTGCGTGGGGCTACCCAGCTCAGTGGGACCGGGCCCGGAGCCCGTCGAGCCCCTCAAGGTAGCACGTGGGCCGCGGAGACCAGGGGTGGGTGCCACCGCATGCGGGAATCGACCCGTGGGTGCGCCGGTAAGTGGGACAGCAGGCTGACGTCTCTCTCTCTCTCGCTCCCTCGAATCGGTAGATGAAAAGACTCTGAGGGAAGCAGCCAGGGTTCCGGAAACCTGGCCCTGTACTGATGAAGGAGAGAGGGCGCTCAGCGCAGAGGGCTGAGCCGCCGTCCCCCAGACTGTCCCCCAGGTCTCAGGCCAGCCGCCTGCCCAGGCCACCTTCTGTAGGGGCAGGAAGCGGGCTCAGAGGAGCCTCCTCCGGGCCCCTCCAGCCAGCAGAGGGGCGGCGGGCTGCGGCGCCCCGTGGGTCCTCCGGCGCCGGGACAGGGTGTGGGGGACAGGACTGGGGCGGCTGAACCGGTGGCCAAACCTGCGGCCAGTGCAGGGCGGCGCGCCAGAGCTGGCGGGAACCGCACACCTGGGCCGTGGGGCGCGGGAGCCCCCAGCCCGAGACTCCGGAGACGGGCCCTGACGGCGCTGGCAGCATCATCACTGCAGCTGCGCCATCTGGTGGCGAGGGGCCCGGGCACGGTGCCGCGGCTGGACCCCGGGAGCTCGGTCACCCAGGGAGCCGGGCTGGCTCCGGGGAGGGCCTGGGTCATCTGGGGGCCTCTCCCGGGCGCGCCCACAGCAGGCGCCGGCCACCTGCCCACCTGGCCACCCGCGCCAGCCAGCCGTCTTCGTTAGGGGACTGGAAAAGGGGCTTCAGGCACTGACCTCTCTCAAAGTTCACTCTCCTCACCTGTCAGGGAAGAACCCCCTGAAACTGGAACACGTCCGGGGGGGAGGACTGCGGCTCCCTTCAGGGTGCCGAGTGGGAAGGCCGCCGTGCTGGGGGCGGCGGGTCCCACGCGCAGTGGCACACGCTCTGGCCTGCCGGGAGCGGTGGTCTCCCCCCCGGGGCGGCCCCTCCCTGCCAGGCCTCTCCCCTGGGCTGTGGCGCCCTGGGCCATGTAGGCGTGCCCCAGGCTGGGCCCCAGAGGGCTGAGGAAGATTCTGGAAGGGCCGGGGACCCTCTTCAACACTGTCAAGAAAGAGACCTCCGAAAAAAGGCCCCCACCCGACTGACCAACGCAGAAGCAGACCCCAGCTACTCCGGCTCAGAGCTGTCAGTCACCTGAGCCCTACCTGGCCAGCCGTGGGACGTGCCGGAGGCCTGGCTCGTCTCCAGGCGTGTCTGGGCCAGACAGCGTCCCGCAGCGGCTCCCGCCCCCGACAGCGCCTGTGCACAGCTTGCCACGCGAGACGCCTGACTCGGTCCCAGTGTCGTCTGGGCCCTCCCCGCAGCCCCTCGTCTCCCACGCAGCATTCGAGGTGGGTTCTGGAACTCAGCCAACCACTGAGTTCAAGTGCAGACTCGAACATGGCACCTGAGTGGCCTTGGACAAGTCATTAGAGTTCTCCGTGTCTTGGTTTTCCTGTGAGACGAAACTTTAGTGAGCGGACATGTCCCGGAATGCCCAGGACGCGGCAGGCAACACGGGACCCATCGGGTGAAGAGGGGACAGGCGAGCGAGGAGGGCGGCTCCCTGGGCCAAGACCGAGCTGGGAGCAGGCCACGTGGAGACCGCCGACCCCGACGCTGCTCCCACAAGAGACGCCTCTCCTCTCAGGAGGAGCGCTGCCCTCGGCCTTCCCACGGGTGCCCCGAGGCCCAGCCCCCCTGAGGCCTGGACAGGCGGGCAGAGGTCGGGCTGCAGGGACCCGAGGGAGTGCGAGGGCGCTCGCCTCCAGCTGGCAGCCCTGAGAGCACCTGCAGCTCCCTCCACCCTCCCGCCCTCATGCTGAGCGCCCCGCCCAGGCCTCGGACCACCCTGGGCCCCGGGGCCCCCGTAGGTCCCGGCAGCCGTGGCCCCCGGGCCCGGGGAGCCGAGGTGTCAGTTGGCGTCGCCACAGGAGCTGCCCCCACCCTGCTGTGTCTCTGCTGGGCCACCCAGGGCGACGGCAGGGAAGGGGCTATTGCGCTAGCTCCTGGCCCGGCCCTCGCCGCCGGGGGCCTCCGCCCCCGCCCCCGCCCCTCCACACCAGGCCCCCAGTACCCTGAGCCCATGGCCCGGGCCACCCAGACCAATGTCACCGCAAAGTCAAGGAGGCCCGGCCAGCACCTCGGTGCCAATTCTGGTGGCCCCTGTTCCTTCTGAGATAATAATAGCTGCACCCGACTGCAGGGCGCAAGTGGGAATGCCTGCGGAGGCCGGGGCCTGCCCGGGGCTGAGTGGCAGGCCAGGTGGCCGCCAGCGCCCACGGGGGCGGTTTGTGGCTGGCCGACAGGGGGCAGTCGCCCCTCGCCACAGAGGCCCCAGGTGTCCGGAGGTCCCCACGGGCTGGGAGAAGTCCAGTCTCCAGAGCTCTTGGTAAGATCCTCTACTATCTAGGCGTAGGGCACCGTTTGTGACTTGGTAACAAGTCCGGTGCTGCTCAAACACACGTCTCTGGGCAGCACCAGGCCTGGAGGGGACTTGTGCGCCTGCCCCTCAGTTTTGAGATTAGCGTTTGCTTTGAACAGCGGCGCCTCCGTTCAGGGACTCCTTTCTGAGTGCCAGCGGCGACTTGTCTGGCTTAGTCGTCCAGGAGCCCTGACCCTTCCCCTGCAACTGGGCAGATCAGTGAGTTGCCCCAGGGCCTGGGGTGGGCAGTGGGGCCTGGGGCGGTGCTCAGTTTGGGTTTGACGCCAAAACCAGGGACCTTAAGCACTGGCTTTAGTACCCAACCCGTTCCCCTGGGCTTGGGGGCTGGGCCCCGCGACTTCTCCCCTCTCAGACCTGCCCCTGGTGCCGCCCTCGCTGCCCACTCACTCGGGCGACCCTGCGCCACCTTCACAGGCCTCACGTGCCGGGGCTTCTCCCAGGCGCCAGCCCTCCCCAGCCCCCTGAGCGGGTCAGTGCCCCCCTCCACCCTGCTGCCGGCCAAGCTGCCATCTGGCCTGTGATGTTCAAAAGTCTGTCTGTCCCCCCATGGCACGTAGCACCCAACACCCCAGCGGCTGCCGGGGCAGCGCCGCCTCCGTCCGCACATGCCCACGCTTCCAGTAAAAGTGTAAGCTGACCCTGAGCGCGGGGCCACCCCAGCCCCCCACCCCAACTGTGCCAGCCCTAATTTGGCTCCCTCGTCAAGCGTGCCGTCCGCCCGGGCCCATTCCTGACCCTACAAGGAGAAGGCGGGCGCGAGCTACGGGGGCTCAAGCAGCAGGCGGGGTGCGGGCCACCTGTGGGCCGGGCCGGGAGCACATGCCTGGAGCGCGGTGTGATGACCCCGCAGCTGTCCCTCTCCCCCTGGCTTCCCGTGCCGTCGGGCCCCTCGGCCCTGCTATTAATACAGCGCCAAGGGGCCCGGCAGCTGGCCGCGGCGAGGCTTTCCGCACGGCCGGCGACAGCTGACACCATGCCGACGTGCGCTCCGTGAGTTCCTGGCGTGCGCTCCTCCAGGGAGCATGGCCAGGACTGGCCTGGGCACTAAAGATGGGTCCGCTCCACTTGGGGAACCGGGGGAAGCCCCGCCGGTCAGTCTGGGGGCCTCGAGAATGGGTGCCGCTCTGGGCAACTGCTGGGGCCCCCTGGGCCTGCACGGCGGCCTCAGGGAGGGTGGGGGCGGGCACCCAACGGGGACGGAGGCTCTCAGAGGGAGCCGAGACAAGACGGTGTCACTTCTGGAATTCGCTTTCAAAGACAGAGGAAAGGCGGGGCCGTGCAGGGAGTGAGACTGGCAGGGGCTGACGGTGCAGCAGCTGCGCTGGGGCCCCTGGGCCTCCTGGCCCCGGCAGTGTGCGTGGAAATTTCCATGACGCCAAGTTGGAAAATACACATGTGAACAAAGCATTCCACACATGTCTGGAGAGGACCTAGTGTGTGCTAGGAACCCCGCGGGCACTTCCTGGTCGGGGTGATCCGTGCAGGAAGCGGTGAGGCGGACAGAGGCCCGCAGGCGGGTCGGCAGCAGCTGGGCCTGGCCTTGCTGCCGCTGAGACAGTGTGGACACACACCTGAACAGGGTGGAGGAGGAGCCCCACCTCCCGCACCCACCCCCCAAACAGAGGAAAGGCCTCAGCTGCAGGGGCGGGCTGCACGTGTGCCGGCAGGAGGCGCCAGGCGCCTGCCCCCGCGGCCGGGGACACGGCTCCCAGGAGGCCAAGGGCCGTTAGGGTTAGCGCCCACTGGTAAGCCCGCTCCTTGGCGGCACCCGCGAGCACAAACATGTGAAGGGACAGCACATGTCACGGTAAAGGCAGATCAAGACAACGACATCTGTCGACTTATTATTAGAAGGCGAATGTCATGGAAAGAACACACAGCCCGCGGAACTCAGTCCCGCTGAAACCCGAGAGGCTCCAGCCAGCCGGAGCCAGCCCGCCCCGCCGTTCCGCAGCCGCGACCGGCATCCGACTCCGTCCCCTTCGATGGCAGGTGCCCGTGGGAGGAGGCGAGCGCCTGCTGCACACGCAGAGACCCGTCACAGCGTTCCCTGGGGGTCCGGGCACGCTCCCCTCGCCAGGGACACAGGCTGAGCCCCTGCCCCTCAGCTGGGGAGAGGCACCTGCTAGGCTAGGTCAAGGCGGGGGCCAAGGCGATTCCCAGGGGACGAGCGCCAACACCGCCCGCGCGAAGAGCAGCGCCGCCATCTTCACGTGTGTTTAGACGTGCCCAGCCAGAGGCCAGGAGCCCTGGCAGAGCTGTCCTTTCAAACTAGATTCATGGCGAGAAAGCCAAGTCCATTTTTAAATTTTTTTGTTACTGAATTTATTGGGGTGACACTGGTTCATAAAATTATATAGGTTTCAGGAGTACAATTCTGTAAGACATCATCTGTACGTTGTATGTGTGCTCATCACCCCAAGTCAGTCTCCTTCCATCACCGTTTACCCCCTTGACCCTCTTCCCCCCCTTCCCTCCCCCGCAATCTCCACACTGTTGTCTGTGTCCGTTTTTCCTGAGCTCAGCCCCATCACCTTCTTCACGCAGCCCTCCAACCCCGCTGACAGCTGCCAGTCTGTTCTGTGTCTGTAAGTCTGCTTCTATTCTGTCTGTTAGTTTATTTTGTTCGTACATTCCACGTATAAGTGAGATCACGTGGTGCGTGTCTTTGTCTGACTGGCCTATAGTCATCTCGGGGGGGTCCCTCCGGGCCGTGGGAAGGGTAAGCCTGCCTTCCTTTTCTTGGCCACATAGTGCTCCCTTGCGTGAACGCACCGCAGCTGTTTCACCCACTCGTCTCCCGACCGGCGCCCGGGCTGCTCCCCAGTCTCGGCGGTTGTAGGTAACGCTGCGATGGACACAGGTGCGCATTCTTTTGGATCGGTGCTTCAGGTTCTCTGGCTGCGCTCTCGGGAGCGGACCCGCTGGGCTGTAGCACAACACGCTGGTCAAAGAAAACCGCTGTGTGCAGTTGCGGTGCGGAGGTAGGGCAGAAGCCGTGCGGCGTGGGGGTCACCGAAGTCTGCGCAAAGACCGTGGCGGTGGTTCCGCGGGACTGTGAAGTGTTTCTCATGTCTAAGGTGCCTTTTGAGCCCCGAGTTTTGACTCTACTGTCTGCCTACAAATGGCCCCCCACACCCAAGCCAGCCTCCCCGACCAGCGTGGAGGCCGCTCCGAGCAGCGGGGAGGCCCCACAGGTGTCTGCCGGGGACCGGTGGGGACAAGAAGTCACTCCTACGGGTACACTGGGTGAGTGACACTAAGCCCTGTCACGGACTCCGCTCACCGTCCCAGCGCTGCCACTGTGTTGTTGTTAACGGGGCAGCATCGCGAAGTGCACCACCCCAGCCTGTCCTCGCCGCCGCGCCTCCTCCAGCCGGCGCTGCCTTTCGTGCTCAAAACGTCCCGCGTGGACGCCCTCGTGGACTGCGGCCCTCGTGGACTGCGGCCCTCGTGGGACGCCGTGACTCGTCTGCGCTGCAGCGAGCGGGCGGCGAGCGGGCGGCGAGCGGGCGGGGAGGACAGGGGCCTCTGTGTCAAAGGCGGGGGGGCATTCCTTACATTGTGGCCGTTCCCACGGTCCAGACGCGGGATCAGAAGGGGTCTCCCCCTCGGGTTCAGCCGGCCCTCGCAGTGAGGGCGGTGTGACCCCGTGGGGGGGGGGCGGGAGGAGCTGGACCCCCCCCAGGCCCGAGCTTCTTCCCTGCTGTCCGCAGAGAGGTTCTCCCCCCCGCCCCCGTACCCCTCAGTGGCACGTCTCCGAAATGGGTGTCTGGGGGACCCGGGTCGGACCTCCCCACGGGAACGCGGTGCCAGCCTGCCCCCCACTCGGGCGCCGGGCTCCCTGGCAGGGCGGGCACTCCCTAGAGGAACAGGGGCGGCAGGAGGGGCACAGGCGGTCCCGCGCTGCCACCGCCGTCGCCACCGCCGTCACCGCCGCCCGTGGAGACAGGCCGGAGGCCTAGTGTGGGAAGGGCGCCCGAGCCAAAGCTCCACGGCGACCTGCGACCCAGCGTTCGTGCTGCCCGAAGTTGGCCCCTGGGAACCCTGTCAGTGCGCCACAGGGATGTGCCAGGACAGAGGCTGGGGTGCCGTCTCTAAGGGACCAAGTGCCCCCGGGGAAGGGACTGTCCACGGCCTTCTGTTCGGACCGTGGGTGACGGGGTGGCCACTCAGAAGAACAAGACCTCACCTGACCCAGGGCAGCAGGGCCTCTGAGAGACGCCTGCCAAGCGACAGGCTGCAAAGTAGTGCGACACAGATACTGGTTTTTTTTAAGGCACCTCTGGAAACCGGTCACTCTATGTGCGGCCGGTAACTCTGGGAAGACCTGCGAGGCCGGGCACGGAGGCTGCGGCGGGTGGAGGCCGTGGAAGCCGACTTAAGTGCCAGCTCGGCCGGTCGCCTTCAGCTTCCGCCGCGCCTGGTGCGTGCGTCCCGGGTGCACACGGACGCCGCCTTGCTCGCTCACGCGACGGCTGGGAGGAGCGGCCGCCGCGTCGCAGGTGTGACAGAGCAGACACCTGGGCGAAGGGTCAGCAGAAACGTCAGCTCCGCCTTCTTGTGCTTCCTCCCCGCACAGTAACCCCCGGTGCTTCCGGAGGTGGCTGCACTGTTGAGCAACCAGCAGAGACAGGAGGGTCAGCCGACGGCCCTAGCCTTGCCCTTGCCCGGCCCTCGTCACTGCAGCAGCACGGCCCCTGCCGGACCCGGTTGTGAAGGGCGCGGCCGGGTTCGGTTTCCAGCTTCCGAGCCCCTCCCGGCCTGCGCCGCCGGCTCTCCACCGCGGAGCCCGGCAGAACGGGAGCGCTCCAGTGACCGAGGGAAGAGTGTGAGCTGCGGAGGGTGCATCTGGGCGCTGACAGAAGCAGGCCTGCCACCGGGGGCTGACATCTGCGCCCTCATCCCCGTCCCCTCTCTGCGGGAAGAGGTTCCCGCGGTGCCTTGTGAAAAGGGACCGAGCTGGGACCGCGGACATTCCTGTCCAGGGGACGGTTTTACTGTTAACGAGCAGGTCCCGACCCCCCTCTAAGCCTCAGTTTCCCCCGAGCAAGAAAAGAGCTAAGACTTCACCTCCCAAGTCCCTTGCAGCTCTGGGACAACTTCCACCCGCACAACTTCGGTGGGAACTCAGTGAGGCGCCCCTCTCCACGCCCTCCTGCTCCTGCTCCTGCCGCAGCCCCCCACTGCGGACCGCAAGGCGCACCCCCTTCCCTTCTGCCCGTCGACTCCTCCTCACACGCGGTCCACAGGCTTCCAGCTCAGAGTCAAAGGCGGGACTCACGCCCTGGCTGCTGCGGCTCAGTGGACTGACCATGGGCCTGCAAACCAAGGGTCGCTGGTTCGATTCTCAGTCAGGGCACGTGCCTGGGTTGCGGGCCAGGTCCCCAGTAGAGGTACACGAGAGGCAACCACACTTTGATGTTTCTCTCCCTCTCTTTCTCCCTCCCTTCCCCTCTCTCTAAAAATAAATTAAATCTTAAAAGAAAAGAAAAAGCCAGGACTCCCGGGTGCCTCTCACCCACCGCGGGCCTCCTTCACCCTTCTCCAGCTCCGCGAAAGGCACCGGGTGTCGTCCTTCGCACGGCCAACTCCCCACAGCCGTCTGTCACCCAGCCTTGTTGGGTGGCGTCCTCAGTGACCCTCAGGCCACTCTTGCCACCACCATTTTTGTGTATTTCTAGAGCCACCCCCCCCCCCCGCCCAGACCCAGCTGGCGTCACCGCGGGCTTTGCCTCCAAGTCCCTTCCCCTACTCTGCGGCCAGAGAGGTTCTCGAGCAGACACTGGATCACAGCACCTCCCGGCCCTCAGGACAAGGGCTCGCGTCGTTCCAAGGGTGTGGAGGCGCCAGGCTGCATGTTGTCCCGCCCGAGTGGCAGCCCCGCCACCCCTGGAGATTCCGGTCACACCGAGGCCCCGTCCTGCCGACCTCTGCCAGCTGTCCCGCCCCATGTGCTGGTTTCCAGCGGGGGCCCGCACACTCACGACCGCCACACTCGAAGCAACCATCCCAGCCGCCAGCGCTTGCCCCTCAGGCCACAGCACGCGTGTGCCCGTGTCGTCTCCACAGGAAACATGCCCCGACGTGCCCCAATCTGGGGCAGCCTCTCTGCTGTCCCAGTGCCCTTCCCTCAGGCCGCAAGGCAACCCTACCGATGTGGTGACTCATTGTTTCAGGTCCCCACTGGGTGCACGGAGTGGAGAGACGGAGTCGGATTATGCTCCCTACCACAGTCCTGGTGCCTGGCAGTGAGGGGTTCGGCAAAGATTTGAACATCAAACCCCAGCTTCTGAGACCTTCATCAAGAGGCCACTAAAAACTGGAAATTCATAGAGAAAACCCAACTCGACTGGCCTTTCCCACTGTCTGTTAGGTTCTTTCTGCCTCGCTGGGCTCCTCCCAGCCTCACCATCCACATTGCTCCCCTGCCTCTCCACTTTTACCACTACCACCACCATCACCATCACCACTGATACCATCGCCATCATCACCACCGCTGATAACCATCGCCACCCCCGCTACCATCACCGCCATCATCACCACCACCAATACCATCACCACCGCTGATATCATCGCTGCCACCATCACCACCACCGATAACATCCCCGCCAATGGCACCACTACCACTTCCACCACCGTCACCAGTGACAACTGCAGTGACACCTGAGCGACTGGTTCTGTGTTTGCTTGCTACTGGCCATTGCTAAACACTTCCTATGTCTTTGCCTCCGTGATCACCTCCACAGCCCTGGAAGGCAGGTTCTCCTGGGCCCGAGAAGGACCTCATTTTGCCGCTCAGGAGCGAGAAACCCAGACCAGTGACCCCAGTGGTCAGCTCTGGAGCAGGAGGAGGCAGGACGCACGTCCAGGCCCGGCCGGTCCTGAATCCGGCCCTCCACCTCTCACCCCACCCTTCTGCTGGGCCCCTCTGCCAGGACACCATCTGCTGTTGTCGCTGCTCTCAAACACCCACCTAAAGGCCGTCTGGAGAGGTTAGAAGAAACCCCTTTTAAAAAAGAACCCCGGGGGGAGCCCCCACCCTGCCCCACCCCGTGCAAACAGTGGAGGGCGGGGAAGAGGGAAGGAGAAGTAAAAACCGAGTGACCGACTCACTAGAATGCACAAGGGCGAACCGAAGGTTACCATAAACTACGGAACCGGAGTCCCGAACTACCGACGTCACACGACCACCGAGTCCGGACGGCCCGGCTGGCAGTTCCCGACTCTGAGCCCCGGGCGCTGCCACTTCCAGGGAAACCCCAGCCGCAGCCTGGGTCCCGGACGGGTCTGCTCGCCTAACGCACTGGGTGAGTCTTTCGAACAATCCAATTAGAGCAAACTTCTTAAGACTCTTTATAAGCCTGGGAAATCTTAAAAACCCAAATTACTGTTGTCATTCAAACATAAATGACGTGGAAATACTAAAAGGTAAGAAGCTTTGACCCTTCCCAGAATAAATGCAGCCTGAGGGGAAAACCGCTTTATTCTTCCCCGCCCCGGCTGCTGCCCCGCCCTCAGCCCTGCCCACCCGGGCCCACCCTCTCCCCCGGGCGGGGAGCCGTCTCCGAAGTCCTCCAGCAGGCGCCTGCTGAGTAGGCCTCTGGCCGCCTCATCAACCAACCAATTCTAAAAGTAGCAGAATATGAGAAGAATGCACAAAAATCAATACCATTCCTATAAACACATAACAAATAGCCTGAAAATAATAATGAGAACAGCCGGTTCACAACAGCAACAGAAGTATCAAACACCCAGGAAGTGGGCTGCGTAGTCACACGGCGGCCCCGCGGGTGGGTGTTAGAATCCCACGCCAAAAACCCCCAGTCCTCGATGGGAGACACAGAAACTCAGTTAAATGGAGAGAGAGATCGTACTTCTGGCTGAAGGTGAAATGCAGAAAAGATGACATCCCTTCCCAACTTAGTTTACAGCCTGAATGCAGTTCCGGCCGACACAGCGGCCAGGCCGCCACAGACCTCAATAAAGACACAGCGGGGCTTCCGTCCTGCGCCAACGCGGGTGGCCACGCTGCCAGGGTCCAGGAGAGTCTGCAGCGGGGGAGCCGGCCCCCGAGGGTGTCAGAACAGGGTCTGAGACGACAGCCGTCAGGGGGGACGCCTCTGGAGGTCAGACCCCCGCCGGGCAGGACGGCACAACCTTGGGGCCGGGCCACGGCGGAACGCCCCCCCCGCCCCCCCCCCCCCCCCCCAGCGCACAGCAGAACCGCACACAACCCGCAGTGCGGGGTCCGAGGGCAGCGGGAGGCTGGCCAGAACCCTCTTCTCCTCAGTGTGGATAGGGAGTTTTTGGTTTCTGTTTTTAAAAGTGAATTCAGCAACGTCAGAGTATTTCAAAGGGACAGAGATGAAGATTTCCTGACAGTCTTGAAAAAAAGTCCCAAGTCTGTGATTGCTGTATGTGTCTCAGGGTCGTCTCGAGCCTGTTCCGAGGGTGCTTCAGTCAAAAGCACCTTTGGAGGTGATTAGATTCCTCTGCTTCTCTGTGAGTGTGTGTGTTGGGGGTTTGGGGGGGCAGTCTCCTGTCTGGGCTCCCCCGCCAGACCCCTGACTGCCAACTACCCAAATTGTCCTCAAGGGTAATTAGGATTTGGAAAAACTATGGGTTCCCCGCCCCCAAATGAGGAGCTGGGAGGAAGCAATGGCTGTTCTGTGGCAGACTTTCCAGACCAGCAAAGGGGAAAGCCCCAAAATACGTTGACTTTTAGCCACAGCAACGGAAGGGGGGGAGGTCCAGAAGTCATCGCCAGCCTAGGAGTTTGAATTTCCGGTCCCGAGGAGACCTGTCCTTCATCCTCCGAGTCCTGGGAGGTTTCCTCCAGCGCGTGGGTGTGCGTGTCTCTGTGGGCCCCACCGGGGTCTCTCTTACTTGGTGGTGCGGGTGGCCTTGTGGACCATCCGGGCCCGCATCTCAGGAGCCTCGTGGGCAGGGGGAGGAGGGTGGGAAGAAAGGACAGAAGGGCCACCAAGCGCCAGCGCCTTGGAAGCAGGGGTGGCTTTGTCTTGCGTGCACCCTCTGACGGGGTGCGGGTCACACACTGACCCAGGCCGACGCCCACACACCTGTCTGGTGGCTGGGGTCCCGCAACCCGAGAGAGCCACACACCCTAACCCCACCTGCCTTCTGCAAAAACAAAGCAAGAGCCAAACACAAACAAGTGCCCGAGAATCCTTTTTGGCTCGAGGCAGCTCTGCAGTGGACGGAGCCAACCCCCCAGGTTACCAGGACGGACGATCACAGAGCCCAGAGCCATCTGCCTGCAGGTGATTGCCTCAAGCCCCCACTTCACTCGCGCGCACAGACACAGCCCCGCTCTCCCGAGCCTCGCCGACGAGACATGTAAAATTGGTCTAATCATCTTCTGAAGAGCTGCAGCGGGAAGGCTCTGTGCGCGCGTCTGAACCACGACACCACTAGGCTCGCTCCCCCGCCGAGGCTGCAGGGTGAGTCAGAGCCTCCGCAGATGAGAGAAAAACAACTCTGAGGCCCTCTGTCAGTGCCAGTGGCTGGAGGGGCAGGTGGGATGACCAGGAGAGCTGGACAAAAGCTACCGCCGTGAGCCGGGGGGCGGAGGGCTGAGTCACCCCTGGCCGTCAGCAGTGTTCTTCCCCACAGCCCCCAGCTGCGGCGGGAGGAGGCGGATGTGCGGGGCAGAGGGGGCACCCGAGAGGCACCTGGGCTGGGGGAATCTCTGGACACTGATCCCTCGGCAGGCCCAAGGCACGAGCCGGGGGTACGGCAGGGTGGGCGGCCAGCAGACAGAGCCCTGTCCCGATGTCCGGACAGGACGCGGGCAGGCAGGAGGCCGGAGCACGGAGGGGAGACCGCCTGCACGCCAGGGAGTGCTGGAGCCGAGGCAGGCGGCAGGCCCGAGGCCCGCGCCGTGCTCTGCCCGGGGTGGGAGCACCCAGAAGCCCCCTGTCGGACCAGGAGCCGGGAAGTGGCTGGCCCCATGGCAGCGGGAGGGAGGGACGGACCCTGGAGAACCTCCGTGGAGTACACGGGGGAGGGAGGCGAGGCCGCTCCGGCCCTGCACACAGGGGTCTGCTCGTCGGTGACCCTGTCTCCCTTTCAAAGGGCACAGAGCCCTGTTGTCCCCAAAACTGCCTGGACAGAACCTCGTCATGTCACAGAGATGACTTGCCCCGGTTTGTTTTTAGCTCTAGATGACACTCCCCCCAAATCACAGGATCAGGAGCTCAGGACGGTCACCGCTCCTGCTGGTGAGGACCTGCCGGCCGGCCCGCCGCAGCCAAGGAGCACGGGAAGGACGACCCGAACAAGCCCGCCTGCACCCGGACCTGCGGGCACAGCCAAATTCTCACCCAGGCGGGGCCTGTCCGGTGATGGCCCCACGCAGGAGTGGGGAGCGCCTCCCGCCCCCCAGTTCCTTCCCGCCCTCAGGAAAGTCTGACAAGCTGTCCGTTTGCACAAGCGGCCCTTTCTAAGGACGGGCCAGCAAACAGGCTCGAGAGCGATCGCACCCACCTGCCGGGCAGTGCAGGGCCAACCTCTGGCCCTCCGTCTCCTCTTGGAACACGGGCGGTGTCCATGGGGCCCGTGACAAGAGCCTGGCAAACCTTTGAGAACTCGTGGGGTCCACCCGTCTCCCCCGAGTGACCAGCACAGAGCTCTGCACCCAGGGGACAGGGAGCAGGACACAACCCCCCCCCCCCAGGGGCTTTGGAAAGAAAATCTCTAGGTGGAAACCCATGGCCGAACTCTGCCTCTGGCCCTAACTGCCCGCACCAGCTCCCCCCCCCCCCCGCCCCGGTTTCCGCATCTGGTGTGGGTGTGATTCTGTGACACCTGCTGGCGACCCACTGCCGACTGTTCAGGGGCGTCGCACACGGACGCGCGCGCTGCGCCGCTGGGTGGCAGGGGTTTGCTCGCCGTGACCGCCCCTGGGTGGACGATGCCTGGGTGACGACGTCCTGGTCACAGAAGGGACCCAATGCACGACTGCACAATAGCCAATTTCATTTTTAATTCCCAAGCCTGCTCTGGGAGGGGAGGGGAGGCGAAGAGGACCAACACAGTGGACAGACAGACCTGACTCGTTCCCATCCCTCTGCTTTCCCAAGGGAGTTTCCCCGCAGAGGGCCTCCGAGCCCCATCCCGGTCACAGAAGGTCCACAGCACACACCTGTCTGCTCGTGTCCTGAAACGCCACCCGAACATTCCTTCCTGTCGCTGAGCCGCTGCTCTGTCCAACGCTTCTAAAATAGCAGTGGCGTCGCGGGAGCCCCCAGCCCGCCCCGGGCCTCCGCGTGCCTTCCGTGGAATCGGAACCGCGCTGCCCCCGGCCCCCCGCCCTGGCCCGTGAGTCCCACGGAAAGTATCTCCAGCATGCGGTCATCTGGCCTTTGATTGAAGACCGCTTCTGACAAAGAGCCAGCCGCCCCGACAGGCGCTCGTTTCAGAGCCCTAATCGTTCGAGTCGTCCTCCTCGGGCTCAGCCGGAATCTGCCTGCTGTAACCAACACCCGCCAGTTCTAATTTTGCCTCTGGAGTCACATGAAATACATCTTAACGCCTCTCCCACAGGACAGTCCTCGAAGGGGCTGAAGATGACATTCCTCAAATTCTTCCAGACAAGCACCTCACTGTCCAGCACCGTGACGCTGGGAAGCCGCCTTCCCGCCCGACAGGTTTGGGGCCCCTCCCGGTGGGGCCCCGCCAGGGCCGTGTGTCCGCACCCCGTTCACCGGCAGACAGACACGGCCCCCGTCCCTCGGCTGCTGACAACCCGAGGTCGTTCATCACCCGCTTGCTCCTTTTTGAAATTCACTCTGCAGCGAGCACTTTTTAAAGTCACGCACGTAATGCATTTTAAAGAGCGTTTCCGCACAGATCCGTTTGCTCGAGCTCGGCGCGCAGCGCCAGACGGCACTGTTTCAGCGCGGCCCTCCCGCTCCTCCCGGAGCCCCGGTGGACGGTTGCCGGCTGGACACCGGACGGACCTGCCAGTGCGAGACTGGGGCTGGGCGATGCAACGTCTTGTGCAAAGTCCGTCTGCTGCTTAAAATGCATCTTGCAAAAAAGGTGCATCAGTAATGCGGAATCGAGTCCAGAACTCCTTGTTATGTAATGCACCTTTTTGAATAATGCAGACCATCTCGGTGTGCGTGTGAGCGTGGGCCAGCTCTGGGCCGCCACCTCTGCGGCAGGCACGCGGCACTCCTGGCGCGCCGGGTGCCTCCTGGCGGGCCCTGCGGAAGCTTCGCCCACCTCGGCGCCGGCAGCCGGCACGCGTCCCCACTCCAGGGGCGCTCGCCAGCGGCCACGTGTGCCTGAAACCACCTGAACTGTGTCTCCATGTTGCATGTGCCATCCGCAGGCTGTGCTCCTTGGAAACAATGAAGCAGGCGGGACACTGTGGGCAGAACCTTTAGAATGCTCCCCTCCCGGCCGAGAGATCAGGACCGGAGGTGTCCGACTCCAGATGCCCCTCCGGAGGCATCCAGGCACCTGTGACAACAAAACAGACCCCTTCAGCTTCTCTGGGAAGTGCTGGAACAGAGCACAACCGAAATGCAGACAGTAGCTTTTTATGGGGTTTGCCAGATGAACCCCACTTTGGTAGACCAGTTAGCACGGTAACGCCCCACGCTACGTGGAAGGGCACCCCACAGCAGACAGACACAGTCAAGGAGCCGGGTCAGGAACACTCGGGACAAGGAATAGAGCGGCGACACGCCCAAAGCTGCGGCCAGACTCATCAAGCTCATGACTCCGAGTGTGCTGGTCTGAAAGGGGCCCAGTGTCCAGGCACAGGGGCGAGCCCCCCACGCTGACCACAGCTGGGGCACGGGACTGCCTGGCCAGCAGGAGGGAGAGCCAGGGGGGCGGCCGGTGGGCCACGGGGAAAGCAGGCTTCTAGCGGGTTGTGCCCCTTCACGTTTCCCCCACGTGGACTTGAAGACACCCAAACGACTACGCGTCCCGAGTGCCGCAGCCTCGTCGACACGGCTGTGGGCTCTAGGAGGTGGCTCTGCCCTGAGTTCTACCGCCTTTGGTCTTGCCACCGTGGCAAAGGGGTGCTCCCTAGTTTAAGAGGGGGGCAGGCACCACCCCGGAGGAGCAGAGGTCACAGAGGGGACACCCGAGCTTGTCAATGACCATGCTTTCCTGCCGGAGCACTCTAGGGCCCCCCGAGAGGACACGGGGCTCACCTGACTGTCCGGGGCTGAAAAGAGACACATGAACTCCCTCCGACCTTTTAGCCCTTGGGGTTCAACGCAGTGCTCCGGGGTGTTGAGCTGTCCCCCAAGCCGAATGTTCTAGGTGACCCCGCCGCTTTCTCAGGCAGAACTCAAGCTGGAACACACAGTGTTGGCGGGTAAGGTGGGGGGGGGGGACTCTGGGTGCTCCGCCTCACCACGGGCTAGCCCCAAACGTCCTTTCCTTAACCCGACACTTCCCCCCTTTTCCCTTGGTTCTACCTTCAGCGCTTGAAGCAGCGCTCAGCACTCAATAAATATCTGTTGAATTAATTAATCTTGTTGAAAATCTGTGAGAGAGCTTTCAGGGGTACCCAGTGAGATTTGCTTGCTAGCTGCCCCCCAAACAGCTCCCCGGCACCCTCCCCCCAACACACAGGCCTGTGCGGGGCTGGGGGTGGCGGTTGTCCCTACTGCCGATCAGTGGGGGACAGGCTGCAACCAAGCCACGCCTCCACACCTGTCCCCAGCTGGCGCCTAGGGCAGCGCACCCGCGGCCGGCAGGCTTGCTAGCCGGTCTGTGGGGACCCTTCCCAGGGAAGGTGCTTATTTGTCCATGAGCTAATTAGCAGGTTGAGACCGCATGGGGGGGGGGGATGAATTTTTTGGCAACTTCTCAGAATACAGTCACTGTGACAGGTCTGCCAAAAGTGGTTTCATGATTAATGACTGCCCGAGGTTACCATCCTCAGACTATTAAGCCCTCGGAACATGCCCAGGGCTGGATCCTTAATACTCATGTAGAGACCCTCATTTCCCCTGAACGTCTGCGGTTCCGTTTGGTCTGAGCTGCCGCTCGCGTTGTCCACTTTAAGGACAACACGCTGCAGAAGGCGGCGAGGGGTATGGGCCCGCGGAGCGCCCGCGCTACACCGGTGCCCAAGGACTCCAACCTGTGGCTCGCTCCCTGGCTCCTTGGCGCCCGCCAGGCCTCCCCCGCCCCTCGCTCAGCCAAAGTCCTTTCAAACAAGGTTCCCTCCTGCCACCTGCCGGCCCACTAGGGTCTGCGCCACCGCCGCGCCGCCGCCGCTGCGCAGCTCGCTGGGAGGCGCCCCCGCCTCCTCACCGCACATGCCCGGCAGAAGTCCTGCGCGCAACTTTGCAGCGCCTCCCCCGTCTCCCCTCGCCTCAGTCTCCTCTGTCCTCTCCCAGGCGAGAGGACCGCAGAGGCACCTCTCCCGAGGCTGAGACTCGAGAGAGGAGCCCGCGAGGAGGCGGCTTCCCCCCTTCTCTCCCCATCCCTTCCTCCCTCGCAGACAGGCAGGCAGAGGCGCGGAGCTCCAGAAAGTTGAGTGGTCAGAGAGGCAGGCTCTCTCCTCTCTGCCCTCCCAGCGAGGTGGGGCTGGGACCTCCGGACCCAGCTTCTCACCTTGCGAGGTGCACCTTTTTCGGCTCCAGCAGCCCCTGCGCGCCGGAGCCACTCTCCGCAGAGCCAGAGGGCAGCGGGTCGGCCTCCCGGTGCGCGCCTAGGAGATGGATCGCAGGTTCCGGGCTCAGCAGTGGCGCCGAGCTCGCCACCATTACAACGATCTGTGCCCCTCCATCGGCCGCCGGGCCGCCACCGCGCTCCTCTGGCTCTCCTGCTCCATCGCGCTGCTCCGCGCCCTCGCCACCTCCAACACCCGCGCCCACCAGCGCGCGGCCACCCAGCAGCGCCGGACCTTCCTCAACGCCCACCACCGCTCCGCCACCCAGGTGCTCCCCGAGCCCCCCGAGTCCCTCCCCGAGCCGGAGGGGGCAGCCCGAGCCCTGCCCCTCCCCGGGTGCCCGGATTACGAGGAAGACTTCGACTACGAGTCCGAGTCCGACTTTGACTCCGACTTCGACTTCGACACCGAGACGGAGACCGCCCCCACCACCGAGCCCGAGACCGAGCCCGAGGACGAGCGCGGCCCCGCGGTGCCCAAGCAGAGCACCTTCGGCCAGTCGCTCACTGAGCGGCTGCACGCTCTGAGGCTGCGGAGCCCCGACGCCTCCCCGAGTAGCGCGCAGCCCAGCACTCGGGAGCCCCAGCCCGGGGACAAGGCTCGCAGGGGCCCCGGAGAGCCCGCGGAGCCAAAAAAGGAGAAGCAGCAGCAGCGCCGCTGCAAGCCCAAGAAGCCCACCCGCCGCGACCCATCCCCGGAGTCCCCTTCCAAGAGGGGACCCATCCCCATCCGGCGCCACTAATGGAGGACTCGGTCCAGATTCTCCTTGTTTTCTTTGATTCAGGTGAGCTGCCCACCGCGAAAGTGGGGAGGCTGGGGTCGGTGCGGGAGCTGCGGGCGGCAGGGAAAGAGGAGGAAGGTGGGAAGACCGTGGGCACAGCCAGCCAGCCCGGGAAGTGAGGGGCCAGGGCGAGCCCTGAAGGGCTCCCCAAATCACCCCAGTGCGCCGGAGGGCGGCCGGGTGGCCAAAGGCTTGTGGGACGGCGGGGGGCTCCTCGCACCCCGCTGGAGACAGCCTGAAGTCCCCGAGCTGGTGCCCAGGACGCACAACTGAATCCTGGATGTGCCCCAGATTTCCGACTGGACACCCCACACGCACAGGTAAGTCAGTTGTTTTCTGCACATTTTTTCCCTCCTGGAGGAGGCTGCTCTCAAACAAGTTGGCTTTAGCAGGTGCCTGAAATGTGGTTTGGAAGTGCGCGCGCCAACTTTCACGGAGCCGCAGCAGCCGCGCTGTAGCCACACTGTTCCAATGTGCGAAAAGTAATCAGACCGGCGTTGGGCGAGAACTCCGGAGACAGCTGGCTCCGGGGCAAGTCGCGCGAGGTGCTTAAGACACTCAGAGCCTGGAGCCCAAGTCCCGGCGCTTCCAATCGGGAGCCTCGGGATCCCGGGTACCGGTGCCCCACGCGGCTGTGCGCCAGTCCCGGCCGCCACCAGTCCCCCAGCGCTGGCCGGCCGAGACTGCCGCAAAGAGCGTGCGCACCTGCCCGCGCGCACCCTAGAACCGACCTCTCAGAGCCCCAGGCGGCTCCCTAAGATTACTGGTACCTGGAGGGCAAGCAGAGGAGGTGTGGGAGTCTCCGGGGTGCCTTCAGGGCTGCCGGGGTTGGTGCCGCGGGCTTGGTCACGTTGTGTCGGGGTTTCTCCAACCTTCCGGCGCAGCCGTCCCGGCGGCAGAGCTGGGCGCAGCTGGGCTGGAGAGGTCCCGGGCTGTTTGCGCAACGCCCTGCTGGTGAGAGAGAGGGCTGAGACACCCGCGAGGTGTTCGCGCACGCAAAGGTAAAGCAGAACGAGAAGTGGGCTGCAGAGGGGGCATGTAGGTGGTCAGGACACCCTACACAGGGTCCTCAAAAAGTGCGGCACCCGCGGCGCTGGGGAAAGGTGTTGGAGCCAACGCAAGTCTTGGGGCGAGCGGCGGAGAGGACCCTGGGGCCGGCCGCCTGGGCAGCCTCGGGGCGGGGAGGCGGCGCTCACCGGCCATTTTCAGCCCGGGCGGAGCCGCGTTTGGAGTCGGTGATGCGGCGGTGAAACTGCCCGCGCCCGAACACAAAACCGGCTGCAGCCCGGTAACGCGGCGTCGGTGCGGAAAGTGCGCCTTCCTCGCCGGTCCTGGGGGGAGAGACAGACAAGTGAAACATATTTACAAAACCTCTCCCGATTTGGAACTCGATCTTGGTGCGCGTGCGTCTCGTGTTTGGTGGGGTTTGAACTATTCCGAGAATGACTTGGGGGGCAGGCGAAGCGTTTTGAGGCTTGAGAAGATGGTCGGGTTCTCAGGACCCTAAGAGAAGGAAGCAGCCGCACGGAACAGAACTTTAAACGGTCTTCCTTCCAGGTCTCCTCCCTCGGGGAAGCGGCGCTGCGCCCCGGGACTAAGTTGCGCGCGCGCGGCTCGGGCGGATGGCTACTGAGTGCCAGCACGCGGCTGCGGTTTTCGCTTGTAAACACCCGGTGGGCAAAGGCTCCGCGGGCGGCTCGCCGGCCAGGGCTTCCCCGGGCGGGGTGGGAGTGTCGTCAGTCCGGAGGCTGCCCCGGACTTGCCGGAGGGTTAGGCGCGCCGCGGAGCCCTGCCGGTGACTTCAAAGTGTGCAATTGCTGCGTGGAGTGAAGCTCCCCAAAGTGGGAATTCCTGCCTACGGTGACGCGGAGTTCCTCGCTGTGGCTGAGCGCCGTTGTCCCTCGGGCGAAGCCTGAGCTCCCCAGTGACCGGGCAGAGGCAGCCGGGGTTCCGGTGGGGTTGGGGGCTGCTTTTCAGTGTGGGGGCTACTTTCACAGATCGGGGCACCTTGCACCAGTTTTTCTGCAGAGGTAGGGTTTTCACCAGAGACATTAGCCTGCTGCCTCGTTGCAGGGTGAATAAGCAAGTTCTTTAAAAAGTCCCAGTGCCTTGCCCATGCCCCTCACCGGAGTCTGCGCCAGGGGGCTGGCCAGAACAACTGGAAGCAGTATACAGGTTCACCGAGGGGGGAGGGGCACCTAGGAACACGCACAGTTTGCCATGCAAACTAACTGATGGGGAAAACCTGTTACCCACCCCCACACTCCTCCCCTCCCCCACTTCCTCCTTCCGTCCTGCTCCTGGGCTCCAGGTTCATTAGGCTCCACACAGAACAACTGAGGGCCGTGCCAGACCCCCAGGGAAGTGCCCGGGCCCGGGCCCGCCTGAGGAGGGGGGCTTTGCAACACAGACACGCCGGACCCTCTTCTGCCCCAGGCACCCAGGTTCACCTGCCTTCCCTTTCCAGAGACGTCTCTGGCGAGTTCTCCAAGCATTCCCAACTCCCCAGTCCGCCCACCCCACCGGCCCTTTGTCTCACCTGCTAAGCCCAAGTTAGCATTTGAATTGGCTGGCCAGCTGGTCAGCCTGGATGTAGCTGGGGCTGGTGAGGGGAATCCTGCCGACTTGATCTGTTGACCACAGAGGTGAATATCCCAAGTATTTCATGGCATTTCAAACGCGGAGAGAGACAGAGAGGAAGAGGAAGAGAATAAAATTAGTTAAACGCGATCATGTGCGCCAGCATTCAGGGGTTTGCCCTTTACTCCTTTAACCCTCTGCTCAGTGGGAACTTGCTTTTCCTTGGCCAGAGCTGCGCTTCCGGCCCGACGGCCCACGGGGAAGACCACGCAGCCGTGTTCAGGTACTACTGTGTGGCCGACAGTCTGCTGTGCACGTGCTGCTACCTTTTGGCAAACTCTGAATTAATAGTTATCAGAATTGAAGCACTGGAAATGTTAGCGTTTGGACTTGTCTGAGATCATGTGTCTTGAGTGAACCCGAGCTGCCCCCACCCCCGGCCCCAGCCTCAGCAGCCGTGCTGCATACAGGGTTAACGGAGAGCTGAGACGTCAGTGTCGGCACGAGTGAGGTCTTCTCTCAAAGCCCCTGCGTGGCTTTGCATCACTGCTGCTCTTCAGGCCTGTGCAGAGGAGACCGAGCGGAGACCCTGGTGGGTGGGTGGGTGGGTGGGTGGGGGAGGGGGTCTGTCTCTTTAACAGAAAGGTGACCTAGAACAAGAAACAACCCTAAAATCAGATGCAGCTCCCAGCAGGGAGTGATGTCATAGTCCAGCACAGGGGCGAGTCTCCAATGACCCCCGTAGTCCCCGAGCTCCAGAATGGGGAGTGGAGCCCCCTCCCCGCTCTGCAGGGTCACTGACTTTCTGAGCCTCAACGCCCAGAGACGGGCAGCAGAACGTCAGGTCTAAGGACCTTCTAGTCCCTGCCTGCCCAGCGGCCTCTGCCTCAGTTTCTCCACACGGAACACGAAGTGGCTGCATGGGGCATTCCCAGCATGCCTTTCAGCTCCACAGGCCTGCAGGCCGGGTCCTGTAAGAAACCCAGAGTCACCCAGTTTGACTCTATCAATAATTTTAACACGAATGGAGCCAAAACACTTTTCAAAGCTTGATGAGGTCAAAAGCACCAGTCGTGAAGAAACCTGGTTTGTGTTGATCTAATCTGAGTTTGGCAAATCCGGTGTTAAATTGGTGGCAAAATGATTTCAGGAGGCCCGTTCATTTGAGAATGCAGAATCCCACCTCGCCCTGGGACCATTCACCTGGGAGGGAAACGGGCAGGTGGGCGGAGCTGGTCTCGGGGGTGCTGTCCCTCTGCTCCTCGCGTGTGAGAACAAGCGGGGGTGGGGGGTGGGGCACAGGGCCAGCAGGCAGCCCGCGGCGCTGGCCACGAGTGCTGAGTGTCTTCGGTGACACCTGCACGTGTCCCGACTGGGCCGGGCCTGGAGGAAGCGGCTCAGAAGCCGCAGCTAGTTAGGGTAAACGGACTTTCTCAGCCCTCCCTTTTTCTCATCGTCACTCCCTCCCAGGAGCCCTTCGGGGCGTTTTTTCCTTAGCTGTCCCCCTCCGGTGCAGTCTGATGGCCGCCGCACCGCGTGCTGGGGTGCGGCTCCGTGCCGCAGGGCCGGAGTGACTCAGAGGTTCTGCCCTGCCCCCGAATGTCGTCGCCTCTATTGTGGACGCATGGACACGGGAGCAGAGCAAATGTTTGGAAAGCAGAACTGGCTTCTGTCAAATCCAGTGATTTAACATCTCATTTCTGTTATCTCATCTCATCTCATTTCTGTGGGGGCCCCAAAGCCCCCAGCGCAGAGGCTGGTACTGGTGGTGCCTAGTTAACTCGACAGCCCGGTGACTCCGCTCCCCCAAGGCCCCCAGGCCCCAGTCACCCATTGCCGGGGCTCAGACTGCACAGGCAGGAGCCCCTGCCCCCGCCCGCCAGGCCAGCCCCCTGCTCCTGGGAGGCTGCGCTCCGGGCAGTGTGTGGGCGTGGCCAGTGTTCACTCTAGGGGCTTATTTTAGGGTGCACACGGTACACTGTGGCAGGTGGGTATGGGGATCAGAAAGGCTGGAGTGAATAAATAAGTGAGATGGGGCTGCGCCAGCAGGGGACAGGTGGCTGCAGTGTGGGGGCAGAGCTGAGGGTGGCAAAAGGCGAAGGTGTGAGGTTTGGGGGGTAAGAGACCAGCCGGGAAGGTGCAGGGAGATGCCACCACCGGGGAGGGAAGGGGACAACCGGAGACGGCCGTCACGGAGCCTGTGGGTGTGCGGGCCATACAGCGTACTCTGAAGAAATGAAGGGGGGGTTAGGGGACACTGAGTGGCAGTCTTCAACAGCATTCTGACAGCGGAGGACAGCAGCGGAGGGCCACTGGCAGAGAGAGCTCAGATGCACCACCCTTGACCTTGCCCCCCCCCACCATCCCTCCCCGGGGCTCTTACAGGCCTGGCCCAGAAGTTTCCGTCCCACAGGTGCAGTGGAGCACCCATACATGCATCTCACTCGCTTCCACCAAACAGAAAGACTTGCACCTTGGAAAATCATGTTTTGTAGTTCAAATCCTAAATCTTGGGTTTTGGTTCAGGGAGGGGCCCCAACATTCAACTTGAGGGGTGTGAGGGGCGCAGGGCCCAGAGCTGCCAGCACCTGAAGACAAGACAAGTCTCCCTCCCCCCCTCCCCCCGCTGCCCCCCCCCCCCCCCCCCCCCCCCCGCCCCGGGCGAGAGCTGGTCTCGGAGTGCCTGGCTTCTGTGGCCGTGTCAATCAGGTTTCATTAAGGAGGCTGGCCCGGGGGAACTGGGGCCCTGGGCGAGGGTGAGATACACCATTCCCCCAGGGGGCCTGGAATTCCCACCACGAATTACGGAAATCTTAAACAGAGCTTCCACTAAAGCCAAAGTCATCTTCCGGGATTCCCTCTCGGCACCCCAGCCCCCACATCACCCCCCAATCAGCTCCCGTCCTTGGGTGCTGTCTGTCTTTTCTGGAATGGCCACTTCTCCCCCCAGAATTCCCCGCTGCATCACCAGGAACCTGGAGGAGGGGCGCGCCGGCTGGGGGCTGTCTGGGCCCACAGCGCGAGGGGGGTGGTCAGAGCACCGCCTCCAGCCCGGCCGCAGCAGCACTAGGCAGCCCTCCCAGACGAGGGCTGAGCACAGCCAGCGAGCTCTGGAGGGGTGCTGGCTGCACCGTGGGGGACCCTGGCCACTGGGCCCCAGAGCGGGGCTCTGGCACATGCAGTGTTCCCCCAGGCCTGGGTCCCGCTGTCTTCAGTGTCAGCGACGCCTCTGCTCCTGACCCTCACCCCTCAGAGGCACACCCCCTCCCCCAGGCATCAGCCTGCGACAGCCCGGTGGCGCAGACCCCTCTGCAGGCAGCAGTGGGCTGCTGCTGCCTCCATCGGCCGAGGCTGGCACAGGAGATGCCGGGAGGCAGGAGGGTGCAGCGCTTCGCAGCTCAACAGTAATTAATTGAACGGCTTCAAGTCTTATTGCTACTCAGTCAGCACTCAGAAACCATTTGTCACTGGGAGGCTGAGAAGCAGCACAGTGGTCCCGGCCCTCTTCCCGGTGTCCTCCCCCTTTTGCTATTTCCTCGAAACTGGCAGGAAGACCCTCCTTTCCCTCATCTGAGAGAAACCCACTGACAAGCAATGACACGCCTGGGCTGCAGAGGCTGCTCTGCAGTGACGCCCCGGGGCCGGCCGCAGCAGGGGGAGGGCCACCAACAGAAAGGCCCAGCTTTCCTGCTTTCTGCTCCGTCCCCTGGCCCACCCCCTGTGTCAGAGGACCCTCCTGCCTCGGCTGGGGCTTCTGGGGACGCAGGGATGAGCTGAGAGAGGAGGCTGACAGGCAGCTACTCACAATCTGGATGTGTCTGTGTGTTTGGCAGTAAGAATCCCCCAGTGTACTGGTGTGTCGACCATTGTTTGTTGACTCTACGTGCTGGCGTGGCAGCGTGGGTGCAGGGCTGAGGCTGGCTCTGGGGAGCCCAGGGTAACGCGCAGGGCCCCCAGGGACAGGGGCCACATCTCGGCAGTGGAGGGGCGCTGTTCAGGGCCACCCTGAAGGAGTACCTCCTTTGCAGTGGGGTTAGCTGTTTACAAAAAAGCCGGCGGATTTGCTACCCACAGCACCGGGCCGTTGGCTCCGACCAGGCTGCCTCTCCCCAGAAGTGCGGTTCCCCTGAGACGTGGTGCCGCGTCCCATCCCGTTTCTGGTGTGTCCCATGCAGGAAACTGCTGCTTTCTCAGAGGCCCTCCCCTGGATTTGGAAGACACCGAGTCTCACTGCAGCCCCCCGGGGCCACAGTCCCATAGGAACAGGGTCCAGACCCCGGCACAGGGCTTCGGTCCTTCCCCGCTTCCCCCCAGCTCTGCCGCCTCCAGCGGCCCTGACCCACCGGCCCTGCCGGCAGCTGCGGACTTCCCTCCCTCGTTCCTTCTCGCTCCTACACAGTAGGAGTGAGCTGGAGATCTGTGCTCAAGAGTCTTTGCCGTTAGAAAACCACAACAGCAGACTCGAAACACCATGCCCCCGCGGGGGGTGGGGGTGCCGGACTGGGCTACGCACTTCCGCTCACCACTGGCCCCGTCGGGCCATGGCAACGCCACACTCTCTCTTAAGCCAGTAAGATCACCGGCCCTGTGCAGGCTCACCAGACGGTCCCACCAATCAGGGTGGCCCCTAGTCGGCCCACCCACGCACCACCCCCAACTGTTACCATAAGAGGCTCCTCGGGTCCCCAAGGCCAGGCCACCCAGCTGCCCTTCGGGTCAGTGCACCCCTCCAGCACCCGCCACACTCACAGGCCGTCTGGGGTCCCGGCGCGCGTCTGTGGTGGAGTTGCAGCTCCGAGCCCCGGTCACCCAGGCGATCCGGGGTGTTCAGACTCCGGCAGCCAGTCACTACAGAAGCCCGTGCAAAAGTGGACAAAAAAGGGGAACATCAGAGTTAAACACTGGAATTTTTCTTACGGGTCCTAGTTAACCTTTAAATTAGGGTGATTCCACTCGGAGCCAAGGCCCCGGCTCGGCCCATCGCAGTGGCTCCGGCGTGGGGCAGTCTTGCCCTCCAGAGCACATTCAGCGAAGTCGGGAGACATTCTTTGCTGCTGCAACTAAGGGGCTGCTGCTGGCATCTAGTGGGTAGAGGCTAAGGGTGCTGCGCAGCAGGCTGCACTGCACAGGCAGCCCCGCCACAGAGGACTGGCCCCGAACGCGGCCGGTGCGGGGGCCAAGGAGACACCACGTAGGTTAGCGGAGCCGACCCGTTCTCCTCCTCCCCCGCCCTCCGCGCCCCCCTGCCTGGCTCCCTTCCCTTCTCCAAGGGTTCGAGATCCTGGCACCAAGCGTATCTCTCCCCTCGAGGGTATTTTCTGACCCAGCCAACTCATACGCCAATAAGGATGAGTGTCACCTTGAATCTGGGGCCTTCCCCTTGCTTCTAAACCTCGGGCTGTAAAAGTCTCCACGCAGGCTGCCCACCCTTGACCGCTGCCCATCAAACCCCACGTGGCTCCGCCTCCGGGTCAGCTCCTCCCAACTTCCCCTTCCGCTTGCACTTCATCATCCAAGCGCCCGATGTTGGCTCTGCCGCCTTCTATGCCGTTTTAGCACCAAAGTTGCTAGAGGGTTCTTCTTTCTGCCTCCCTGCGCCCTCCCCCGGGGTAGGCCTCCGCCCCGTGTGTCCTCCGAGAGCCGCTCCACACCGCCCCGACCGGTCCTAACGCCGGCCTCAACTCTGCACCCACCAGACCACAGAGAAGGCCACGCCACCGCCATTCCCTCCCCAAATAGCCCCAGAACTGCTTGTCCTGACACTCCTGGTGTCCTGCGAGGGACCCCATCTAGTTTTTCCTGCCTTCTCTCCCACCGCTCCGTGGCCTGCCCCCTCCCCAGCCCTGTACCACGTGTGCCACCATCTCCGCCCCTCCTGGGCCAACACCTCCCATCCCCCACCTCCTACTCGCCGTCCAGCCCCGTGTCCCTCCATGGGAGGAAGCCCTTTTGAACTGCCATTGTCTCCGCCACGACTCTCAGGGTCCGCCTGGTCCGAGTTCTTTCATCTCCGGGCTGCCTCCCCTTTAGAAGGGCAGCTCGCCCAACCCTGACCCCTCAAAGCAGGTGCTCTCCAGAAAGAGTGTAGAACAAAGGCGGCCCACCGGCCCGCTGGCGTGTCAGACAAAGGGACCCCTACCCCCTGCCTGATAGATAGTGTCTGGGGAAGGAGCGAGGCCTGGCGAGCGCAACCGTCCCTTCGGGCCGCCGTCGCGGCCTCGCGGGGGCTCAGACCCCAGCGTCCACTGACCTTGCACTGCGGCAGAGCTCAGCATCCCCGGGGCCTCAACTCCTTGTACCTCGGGGCTGCTCATGTGCACCAGGGCGGTGAGCCCTCTCTTCCCTCGGGGTCCCGGCCTTCTCCTTCCAGGCCCTGGAAACCTCTGCTCTCGCCCCAGCAGTGGTCCCCTGGGTGGGGTGTGTTTGTCCCCCGCCATCGGGGGGATCTGGGGTTGGCCCCTGGGAGCGCCCGACCACCTTGTGAGTTTGGGAGTCGGTTAGAGTGACCCAACGGTGCCGGCCGGCCTCGTGGTGCCCGGGGTCTGAGTGCCCTACGCGCACGCCCCAACTGATTTCCAAACACCCCAACAGCACAACCTCTTAGGGCGTTCCAACACGGCGCCCCCTGTTGGACCGCCCACTCACATCCGGTTTCCGGTCCAATGCCCCCCGCTCATTCGCCAACCAGCCTTGATTGGCGTGACCCCGGCCCAATGGCTGACCCAGCCCTGGGGTCGGCGGGGAGCGAGTTGTCTGTTTGGGACCTAGTTGGCACGTTGAGTGGATGCTCAAGTGGTTGAACCACTGCGCGTGGAAGTAGTTGGCCAAAGTTTGAGCGAAAGTTTAGTGTTGGCATTTGGAAGTGTGTACACTCACAGAGCCGAGATGATACACCTTTGGGGGACCCCAGACGTTACTCAGGGTGAGCCTCGGTCAGCTGTCCTCCGCGCAGCGCGGCGGCACCGGTGACCGATGCGGGGGCACGGCCGCGCCGTGGCCGTGGTCTTCTCACTCTACAAGGGAAGCGTTAGACCGAATGAGATTGGATTGTGCGTGGTTCGCCCGCCCGCGGCTCGCTGATACCGCGGCTCGCTGATGCCGCGACGCGCCTCGTTTGCCGCAGCCCACCTTGCGTTCCCCTCATCCCGCCGCCCCTCCCCCGCCCGCAAGCCAGGGGGGCACTTTTCCCCTGCCCAGCCGCCTTGCACCTGAACCCAAAGGTGGCTCGCAAGCCCGTGTCACCCTCTGACAAGAGAGACCTGATGCCCGTGTCCCGGGTCTTACGTGATCGGCAAGCGGCAAAATTTCCCCGGGGCTCGGATCCCAGCGCAGACCCCAGAGCCAGACCAGGATGCGCACATGCGCGGAGCCTGCCCAGGCAGCGTGGCATTGACCCCCGCCCCGCGAGCTCCGAGCCCACCACGCGCCGCGGAGACGGGGGCACAGTTGGCGGCTCGTGGTTTTTCTGGCCGGGCTTAGGGGCGCCTCGGCGGGCTCTTGCGGTTGGGAAGTAAAAGCGGCTACCTGGAGATTCCCGTAACGGGAGGAGAGGGGCTGGAGAGGAGCCAGAGGAAGGATCTGGCCGACCGACCCTGCGGCCGGCACCCGAGGCAGGCAGCCGCGCATCGCGGCAGCTGTTGCCGGCGCGACGCGGCTCGGCTCGGCACGGCACGATGTGTCTTTGGGTTCGGTGCGCACAGGGTTGACCAATCTCTGAAACCACCGTAAATCAGCCATAAATCCCAACTGAAACCCCTTCTAACCCTTCCGCACAGCAGTAGGACCCCTGGAACTCTGAGGCCTGCACTCTGTGGGGTCCCCGTGCGCATTCCGCGCCCCCCGTTTCGGACTGCCGCGGCTCCCGTTTAGAAGGTCTCCGTGCTACGTGCCCGAGACCCTTTTATTCCCTGAATCATTTGTCCGCGTAAATGGGGGAGAACCCGGCCTGCGTGGCCCTCAGCCGCTGCGGAGATGCCCCCTCCCCAGAGCGCTGGTGGGGATGGGGGACGTGAAGTGCTTCACGGAGGCAGCCTTGGCAAGCCGGCAAACAAATGCCGCAGAAGCGGCGGAAAGCACCCCGAGGCGTTTAAAAAAACCGTGCGCACACACTCGCCATCCCCTCGCCCCTCGCCACCTCGTCTCCGCTGGTGGGCTCACGACCACCTGTCGCATTCGCGCGCGTGCCCTCGCCCCCTTCCCACGCGCCCAAAGCCTTGCGCTCTGGACTAGGGGCTCGGGATGGAAGGCTTCCCAGGGGTGGGGGAGGCGACCCTTGGATTCACGGGTCCTTTGAGGTGAAGAAACCTTCACGCAGCCCTCCTCCCCCCGGGGAGAGTCTGTTGTGTCTGGGAGGGAGGGTTTCAGTTCCTGCGCTCATGCCGCCCAGGGCCCACGTCTTGCGTCACGTGTCCCGCAACGCAGGAGAGCTCTCTCTCTCTCTGGCCAGGGGAGCAGAGAGGAGGGAAGGCTCCCAATCAGTCAGGGAGAGGAGTGGAAGGAGCTGAAACGTCCCTGCGAGACCTGCGCTCATCGCCCCCTTACCCAAAGTCCAGGGCTTCCGGAGACAGAAACCGGCTCCCGCAGCCGCCTGGGCACCAGGCCGGCGTCCCCTGGTGGCGGAAAGAGAGCACTACGAGCGATTTTCGGACCGAATCGACACGCTCCTCAGATCCAAGCAGGCGGGGCTGGCCTGGAGGACAGAGACAGACAGACACAGAGAGAAGGGAACGAGGCCAGCCAAGGGGGTGGGGGGGCGCCAGGGGCAGCCTGAGGGCATAAAAAGTGGCCAGGAAGGAGATAAGACTCCGCCAGCAACGACAGAGGCGGTCCTGCCACAGTCTCCGGCTGGAGGCCCCGACCCCTGACACCTCGCAAGGGCTGACAAGTGAGGTTGGAGAACTTTCTCGCTGCTACTTCGATTTTTTTTTTTGAAAATATTTTCTTCACCCTAGTTTGGCTGGGTGCTCCGCCTTCCGGAGCCCCAAGTTTATTTTAAGAGTCCGCCACCGTGTTATGGGCATGTGCGACCGCCTCGACGGCAACGATATGTCAGGACAACGCGATATCCCCCTTGAGCTCGGGGAGCAGCCCGAGGAGCAGCCCGCCGTGGAGGCCCCGGGGGCAGCTGCCCCCGGTGCTGGGCCTGGCACAGCCGAAGACATGGAGACCCCACCGCCTCCCGGCGAGCCCATCCCCGTCGAGACTGAAGGCGAGGCCTGTGGACCTCCAGAAGTCTCCGGACCCAGCTTCCAAGGCCTGGGAGAAGGCAGGGAGGAGGTCAGAGCTCGGGGAGGCTACAGCCCGCCCCCTGAGGAAGCCATGCCCTTCGAGGTCGAGCAGCCCGGCCCCAGAGGCCCCTGGCCGACCCTGGAGCAGCCTGGAGACGCCAGTGTGGCCCCTGCAGGCCTCCAGGCTCTCAGCCGGGTGCTCGTGGAGCCCAGAGCACTCGGGGGGGCCAGACCGGGCCTGGGGAGCTACAGCCCTCCACCCGAAGAAGCCATGCCCTATGAGCCGGAGCAGCCTGCCCAGGCAGACTACAGCCAGCCTCCCTTGCAGGTCTCAGACACGGCTCCAGGGGGCCCGGGGGTGGGGGTCTGGAGCGTGCCCCCCGAGGAGCCCCGGGCCCTCAGACCTGCCGCCGCCGGCTGCAGAGGGGGCGGCCCTCCCCCTGAGGAGGCTTTGCCATTTGAGTTGGATGGAGCAGCCTTTGGGGACGACAGCCCACCCCCGGGGCTCCCCGGGGCTCACCCACAAACCGAACGCAGCCACGGCGGCGGGTTCTCGGCCGCTGCGGCGCCGAGTGCGGTCCTCCTCACTCCCACCGCCAGCGAGCCCCCCCTCTGGGTCCGCGGCGCCATCGGCAGCGCAGCTCGAGAGGCTGTCAGACCTACTCCACACTTCGTGGGCGGCAGCCCCCCAATGGAGATCTCCAGACCCCAGCGCGAGATCGGCAGCGCCCCCACTGGGGTCCGCGACGCTCCCGTCAACATGGACAGCCCCCCAATCGCGCTTGACGGCCCGCCCATCGAGGTCTCCAGAGCCCCAGTTAAGAGAGAGCAAGCAGAGGGAGAGAGACCCCCAGTCGAGGGCGAAGCAGCCGAGATGGAAGGAAGCTCGGCCAACTCAGCCGCCGCCGCGGAGGGACGCCAAGTCCCCTCTCCGGGAGATGGAGCTCCTGCCGCAGGGGCCGCTCCAGACGCCGGGGCCGCTCCAGAAGCCGCCGGGGCCGCTCCAGACGCCGCCGGGACCGCTTCAGAAGCCGGGACCGCTCCAGACGCCGCCGGGACCGCTCCAGAAGCCGGGGCCGCCCCAGACGCCGCCGGGGCCGCTCCAGAAGCCGCCGGGGCCGCTCCAGAAGCCGGGGCCGCTCCAGACGCCCCGGCCGCCCCAGCCGCGCCTGCCGCGCCTGCCGCCCCAGCCGCGCCTGCCACCGGAGCAGCCCCTGCCGCCAGGGCAGCCTCTGCCGCCCGGGCAGCCCCTGCCACCAGGGCAGTCCATTACTCCTGGGCAGCCCATTCCTCCTGGGCAATCCCTGCCTCCCGGGCAATCCTTGCCGCCCGGGCAGTCCCTGCCGCCCGGGCTGCCATTGCCGCCCGGGCAGCCCTTGCCGCCCGGGCAGCCGTTACTACCTCCAATGTCCCATCCTCTGGGGCCACCCCAGCCACCCCAGCCGTGCTTGCTGCCCGGGCAGCCTCAGCCGCGCCTGCCGCCTGGGCAGCCCCTGGCTCCGGAGCCCGCCCTAAGCTCATACGTACCCTCAGACCCCCCAGCCCCGAGATCCAGGTTGCCGATCTGCCTGCTCCGCGGCCTCCGCGCGCGTATGCTTGGCGGGGCAGGCCCGAGCGCGGCCGCGAGGACGACGAGGACGACGACGAAGGGTCGGTCAGCAGCAGCGATGAATCCGACGACGGGCTCTTCGGATGCTCGCACTGCTTCCTGTCCCGGCGGGGACGCCGCCGCCGAAAGCCGCAGCGTCACTTGCTCCGCAACTTCCTCGTGCAAGCTTTCACCGGCTGCTTCGGCCGGTCCGAGAGCCCCGAGCCCAGAAGCGCGCCGGGCAGCCCCAAGGTCAGGAAGGTTCCCGGGGCGGAGAAGCGCAAGCACAAGCGCAAGGAATCCAGGGAGCAGCGCGCTCAGAGGCGCGCCGACCAGAAGCGCAGCAAGCTCATCGACCAGCAGCTCCGGGGCGAGAAGATGGGCTACCTGTGTTCGCACCGCCTGCTGCTTCTAGGTAACGCGGCGGCCGCTGCCCGCGGGGAGCAGGGCCGCGGGGGCCCCGGAGGGCTGGGAGGGCTGCCCGGCGGGGCCCGGGGCCTGGCGGCGGGAGGCGGGTGTCTGGGCAAAGGCCGGGAGAGCCTGCTAGGAAGTTCCGGTGAGGGGCCCCAACTTTCCCTGGGGAGTGGGTGGGGGGAGCCGCTGGGGGGCTTGGGTGGTCGAAGTATGCGCCCCCCAGGGAGCAAAGTGGTGCCGTACAACACTGAGGGTCGTTTCCAGCTGGACAAACCAGCACCAGCGACCCAAAGACGACCCCGTGTCCTGGGGTGGGGGACAGCCAGGAAGGCGGGGGCCTCAGGTGAGCCAGGAACTGCCGGGGAGGGACCTCGGGGTTCCCCCCCGGCTAAGCTGGTGGGCGGGGGTCGTTGGGGAACGTGCTCCCCCCGCCTCGCCTGGCACGGCTGCTTGGACTCCGCCGGCTTCTCGTTGGTGTGTGTTGGTGTCCATATTGTGTCCGCCTGTGCATGACATGCTCAAGTGTAGCGCTGGCACCCCCAAACTACCCGCCGACTGCGTATTGATATCGGGGAGCTGGCTGTCTTGTGTTGTGCGCCATGGCGTGGGCAAAAACTTTCCGTGTCCGCACACGCGGGCGGTACCTGGGAGCTGGCGCTCTGCAGCGGGCGGCGCGGAGGCACAGTGGTGGGGCGTCTTGGGTAACGAGCCGGGTCCCCGGCTGGAGGGAGAGGGGGCCGCCTCCCGCCGGCCTCCATAACCTTTTTTTTCCTGTGTGTCTTTCTCTCCTTTTTCCCTTTGCGCTAAGCATTTCCTCACTTCTCATTCGTTCGCCAAACCCTCCCGCCTTTACGGTTGAAAAACCAGGCACTCAGGTATCTGGGGCGCCGGGGTCTGCGCGCAAGACGCTCGGTATTCTGCACACACCCGGCTCACCTGGTGGGGGCGTGCAGGGGTGCGGGAGGGGAAACCGCAAACCTGCTGCAGGCAAGTCTGGATCCAAGCCGTGCGGGGCTGGTTCCGGGGGTGGGCGTGGCTGTGCCTTGACAATATGAAATAATTTTTTTTCCTAGGGACGAGCCCGAGGTAAGCCAATCATTTACACTTTCACCCCAGTGCAGGAGGAGGGGCTTGGTTTAAAAGAGGGGTTGTGACTTGGGAGTGAACTGGCGGCTTGTGTTTGAAATGCAATTAAAATAAAACTTAAAAAAAAATGCTCCGAGTGTATTTTAAGTGTGTGGCCAAAATGTGGTAAAACTGACCATGACTTTTGAAAAATATAAATGTTTGCATGTGAATTTTTTCAAGCAGCTTTAGCTGAGGGCCAAGAGGCTCAAAGGTAAGACCCTCTGCAGGTGGGTTGGGGTTTAAAAAAAATATCAAAAGGTCTTGTGTTTAAATCACCATATTGGAAGGGTACCTGTGGGGGCCCTCTGCCTGTCCCCTCCCCCTCCCCAGGCCCCTCCCTCTCTCCAGGCCCCACCCCCAACAAGCCTCCCTGCCAATCTTCTTGAGTCCTTCCCTGGCTCCGCCCAATCCCCACCCCCTTTTGCCTCCTCAAGACTCCTCAAGCTCAAACCGGGGGGCCTAGACTCCTTGGGCCACAGTTAATCAAAGCAGTAATTAGCAATGGTCTGAATGTGTGGCTTAAATGAAAATTTCAAAAGTGAAACTCCACAATCTTCATTTCTTTAATTTAGTCTCTAAGACGTTTCAAGGGATTTGAAGATCACAGTTTCTAAGGCTTTGCTACATGTCTGTTAAATGCTTTATAATATGTGATGGTTTCCATCGATGGCATAACTGTTGATGTCACTGTATGCTCTTGTGACGTGCGTCTCTCACAAATCGCAGTTTTCAATGTGATGGTCATTCACGCCCACCCAGGGAGATGATGATGTCATCGTTTTACCACAAACCTGCAGGAGGGAGGCGGCTTAAACCTCGGGGGTGCCCACTGCACCAAAGCCACGGAGCCTCAAAGGGCAGGGCACTGCTCTCCTGCAGACAGCTGGCTTTGCCATGACAGCCCCATCTCAATACCCCAACCCCAGCTCTGGGAAGCCCGCCCCTGCTGGGAAGGGGGACACAGGTCAGTGAAGACAGGCCGGCCCGAGGACAGCGTGTGCCTGGCCCCTCATGGGCGGGGCCCCTGGCCTGCTGGGGCCTCATCGGCCTCATTTCCAAAATGAAGCCTTTCCCAGCAGGTTTCTCCCAAAGTCTCCTTTGCTCCTAGTCTTGAGCCCTCTGTTCGGGGGGGGGGTGGGGGGGGGCGGGTGCAGAGTGGGCAACACTGCCCCCTCAAATCCATACTGGAAGCTTATACCCAAGATTATGCAACAGGGACCCTGCAGACAAAACCACCTGGGGCCTAGTCTTCAGAACTTGAGAAGTTTCCCTTGTTCCGGGGGCTGGGGGTGGAGCATCAGCTTTAGTAAGAGGAAGGTCGAACGGCCCTGGCTCTGTCCCCGGGTCGTATTCCAGGGGGCCGGGGCTCAGGCCTCGCGTGGTACCCGTCTGAATTCAGGGAGCCAGGCTTACCTCTTCTGACCGGGTTCCGTTTTGCCCAAGTGCCAAGGAAGGTGCCCCGCTGGGGTCTGAGCCACTCCCTGGGGAGGGGAGGGGAGGAAGGATCAGGACTTATATTTGGGACAAGATTTTTTACTGACACCCTGGCCCTGACCTGTAAAACATGACATCACCTTCCCACTGCTGCAAATGCCGACCCAATGACCATCCTTTGATATGGCTCCGAATTTGTGACGTGCAGATTCATCTGTTGCTTTAAAACGTGTGTGTGTGTGTGTGTGTGTGTGTGTGTGCGCGTTGGTGTATACATATGCCCTTTCTGTTTTTACTGCCCAAACAGCTTGACATGACAGAGAGTTTCTAAAATTATAGTTGACACAGAGTGTTATGTTCGTTTCAGGTGTACAACACAGCGATGAGATATTTACGCCCCTTAAAAAGGACCACCCTGAGTCCAGCGACCATGTCATCCTACATATTATCGCGATTTTATGGACTGCATTCCCTGTGCTGTGTTCAGGGAATCTTAAAAGGGGAAAAGATTAGACAGACACATAGATAGATAGAATCAATAGGATGACTAGAACTCCAGAATATCTAAGAGTTTAGAAGCCTTTTTTTCTTTCTTTTTAAAAAAGATTTTATTTATTTATTTATTTATTTATATATTTTTAAAGATTTTATTTATTTATTTTGAGAGAGAGAGAGAGAGAAACATCAATGTGCGGTTGCTGGGGGCTGTGGCCTGCGACCCAGGCATGTGCCCTGACTGGGAATCGAACCTGCGACACTTTGGTTTGCAGCCCGAGCTCAATCCACTGAGCTACGCCAGCCAGGGCCAGAAGCCTTTTTTTCTTATTCAGCACTGTCCAATAATGGATGGTTTCCATGTTTCTGTCGCCCTTTTGAATGCTTTTAGCGGCTTAAACGGTTCTGGAAACCTAATTTGGGTGCATCCCCTCATGTTTTAAGGATTGGAGGGACTGCTAGGTTAGAATTTCTTAGTAGCTGCCGCACTTACTGAACACGTGCAGACCAGGGCTGTGCGTCGTGGTGGCCATTCCGCCAGGGTGCTGTCCATCCAGCGAGTCTCGGGGAGTCACGTGGTTGCTTCTTCAGGCCGCCATCGCAGTCGGGGTGCAGGGCGCCCATCTTCGCGCCTTTCACCCCGTGCACGTGTTTTTCTGTGCTCTGGTGCAGTGGGAGAGGCTTGGCCTGGCAGGCCGCATTTTTAGGATTAAGAGAGACTTTTATCTTTTTCCCTTTTCAGTCTCCCAGTAGTATCTCATGCTTCTCAAAGGCCAAAATTCCTTCCTCTCTTTTAAAGTCTGATTTTCCCCAGATTTCTCTCATCAAACATGTTTTTCTAGGTAGGTAGGTTAAAGTTTAGAATTCACCATAGAGAGAGAGAGAGAGAGAGAGGGAGAGAGAGAGAGATGTGGAAAGCTGGTAGGGAGCTGTTTTGTCTATTCCCCACTGACCCAAAAGAAGGAGATACACAAACTACCCCAGAGTCTTTAGGAACCAGTAATAGCAAGGATTCTATACAATGATAGCCCATTCTTACTGTATTTTTAAAAAGCCTTTCACGGAGTCCCATTGTCCCCTGAATCAGCCTTGGGCAATAAAAGCATGAGAGGACCCCATTTCACAGGCGAATCACCCAAGAGCTCAGAGATAACATGAGCCAGGGGCCTCTGCTCAGGGACTCGCGCCAGGTAAGTCGCGCAGGGAGTCCATGCTTGCCCAGAACACACGGTACCCAGCTGTGTCGCATCATTTAAATGTGAAGCATGATTCTCGTGCGGGGACTGTGTGCTCTTAAAATCCCTTGTCAGAGGACGGGTGTCCGGCGGTCTTCTGTTGTCCAGGTCACGGCCAAGCCCTGGCAGGCTCCGGGCCACAAGTGGCCATGGAGTGGACACGAAACGTGAGCTCCCATTGCTGAGATGCCCAGCCCTGCCTCAGGGGTGCACAGCTCCCACCGCTCGTGCGAGGTCATCGGCCGGTGCCGCGGCCTGGGCCCATTCCTTGGGCTTTCTTCCCCCTTTCAGACGCAGGCTTTCTTTTGGAGTCTTTTTAAACCCCCCCTGTGGTTTTCTTCAGGATCTGAAGGTTCCTCACTGACTAGGGTGTCCAGGAAAAATACTCCTTTTAAAATGCAGCCGTTTCCACGCACTGCCTCCCTATGTCCTCAGTGTCCCATGGTAACAGACTGCTTGGAAGCCTTCCTCGGACCTAGTGAGCTTATTAAAGTGACTGGTGCTCGGTATCCTTCATGGTGATCGTTTTTTTAAGTATTTCTTTTAGTCAGGGCCTACTCCGGCTTGGTGAGCGAGTTAGGGTGCACTCTTAGAAATCACCTTTGATGTTCATGCAGGAAGGCTGGCGTTAAGCAAAACAATAAACATATTTTTAGGAAGATAAGCTCATTGACTAGATTTGAAGTGCTGCATTCCCGGTCCTGACTCTTCTTTTCCGAGCTGGCCCCCACCAGAGGAAGCGTGCTGTTCCCCCACCCGGCCACACCCCAGCTCTTCCAAAGCGTCTGCGCGGTGTCACCTTCAGGAGGCCCGTGAATGGCCGATGGCCACGGGTCTCCAGGCGCCTTGGTTCCTTTCCCCTGTGGCAAAGTGGTGTCACCCCGAGCCCGCCCTGTGGCCCCCAGGCTCCCGGTGGAACGTGAGGTTAACATGCCAGCTGTCTGCTCCAAAGTCAGATTTGTCCGGGGGAGTAGCAGCGCCCACAACCAAGGGCAGGGCCAGTTGATACAACGGGGTCCGCTGGCTGGGGGAGTGGTGTCTAGGGGGGTACCCAGAGGAGATGCCAAGTTCCCTGAATTCGTCTAGAGAGAAGGCCAGTTCCCCTTGAAAGGTGTCCCCAGCCCCGCACAGTGGGAAGCCTTGCTTTTAGAAATTTCTTCTTTTTGCCTTCTTTGCTCCCGATGAGGTTTTTGGGTTTGTGTTTTGTTTTCTGGAGTCCCGGACTCAGGCTCTAAGTGCCCGGGGCGACAGCTCCTCCCGCCTCTCACTTTGGGAGCTCGCTGCTTTACACTCTGTCAACAAGGCCGGCCTCGCAGTAGACAGAGGACACCTCGCCAAATTGACGATTGCTTGAGTGCTGTGGTGGAGAGAGGATGAGGGGACCTTTCTGACTTGTCCCAAAAGTGTCACCTGCCCCCCGGCCCCCCGCCACCTCTTTATTAGACCTTGTCGATGAGTCAGCCCCGTCCTGGGGTTGAGCCCGGGGACCCCAACGCAGATTGTCGAATGGGTATCACACACGCATAACAAAAGAGTTTGTCTTCAGTTTCCTTCCCGACAGCCAGAGGAAGAAGGAAGCAGGCAGCCCCCGGGAGAGGAAGCCGAGACCGCCGAGAGCAAGGTAGGGGACGACGCGAACACACAACATGGGGTTTTCTGGACGGGTCACCCTCACGCGCCCGGTGGGGCGGGCCGCCCTGGTCTCCGACAGCAGGGCGCGCGGGGGGCGCACACCTTCCCGTGGGGAGGGCCGCGCGGCTTCCCGCAGGCCCTCCTGAGGGTTGTCGGAAGGGAGGGGTGCCAGGGCAGTGACAATTGGGGGCGCGTGGCTGTGCTGCACTCACTCACTCGCAGCGAAAACCCCCAATTGCACTGCAGAGTCATTTGTGAAACCCCAGGAGAGTTCGCGAGCGGAGTTCTGCCCACAGAACTTGAACACGAGCTCTCACTAAACGTTTCTTAATGATTCAATCCGGGGCGAGGAGAGAGGTGAAAAAGCGCCCATTGTTACCCGATCCCGAGTGCTCGATGAGTCAGTCGGTGTTTCCCACGACGCTGTCACACACACCCCGTGTGTGGGACGGTCAGTACCTTAAACTTCCTTAATGAGTTGACAATGGGAAGGAGTCGCACCCGCCCGCCCTCCGGGGAGCGCCGCGGCCCACCCGGCTTCCACCGGCGGCGCAGCGATGCACTGAGCGCGCGCTCCTAGAAGGGCCCGTGAACTTGGGTGGCGAGAGCCTCTGTTGACGGGTCCAGGGCTCGCCTCTCCCCTCATTTGGAAGGCCACGTGACCTCTCTCCTCTGTCCTGTTTGAACGATTCTGCCTTCATCAAACTGATGGCTGATGTGTGCATGTGACCGTGACCGTTTCTTTTTGCACAGGGCCCCTGCGTTCAGGTAAGTCTGCGGCCGGGGATCTCTGAAAGGAGCAAGGCTTAGGGTCACGCACAGACACCGCAGCCGGGTGTGGCCACGTGGCGCGGGACCAGGGAGGGCTGCCCGCCGGGGTGAGGCCCGGGGGACCAGGAACGGGGGGCCTGCCCGTCCCCCGCCGGCCTCTGGGACCACGGGCCGGGGCCTCAGTTCCTCCAGCTGCAGAAGCAGCTGACGGGTCCGCCTGACAAGGAGTGAGAGGCGGAAGAGGCGGTCGAGAAGAGGCAGGTGACTTGGGAAGTGTGTAGGTGCTGAGATTACCTGGCCACGTGAGCACGGCCCCTTACAAAGGTGCCGTCTTCTCATCTTTGGCACCGCCCCACGGGGTCCCCGTGAACCAAAAGTCCGCTTCGTTGGTCGTCAGCGCCTCGGGTGCTGCGGCCTGCGTGGGCTTCTGAAATCTTAGAAAGTGTCCATCTTAATCTCTCAGGGCCGCCCTCCGTTGTCAGGCCTACGGGATTCCTAATTAGTTCCTTCAGGAAATCACACACGTCACCGGGGGTCCTCAGCCCACTGCCCCCTCCGAGGTGGCTTTTTAATGACGGGCTCTGCGAGGGCCGAAAGTGGTCCAGGCGACTGACATTACAGGCGGCCACTGGATGGTGAGGCGGCGCAGGCACATCCTAGCGGGAGTGGCAGGAGGAGAGAGGTGTCCCCTCCGGGTGGGAGAGCCGGGGAAGGGAGAGCAGGCCAGGGGCGGAGGCCGCCGCACGGCCGCCGGGACGGACCTGGGTTTCGTGGGGCTTGGAGCTTTGGGCAAGCCCGGCCTTTTACGTGAGGCTGGGAATTCTCCCTGTGGGCCCCGTGCTGGGGCGTTGCAGCATTTCGGGGGCTCTGCGTAGCAGCGTGGTTGCCATGTTCATGCACACACATGTGTCATGGGGGCCGTCCTGAGAACTGTAGGACACCGGCAGGATCACTGACCTACACACACACTCACACGAGACCCTCCCCGCCACCTACACATGCAGTGTGACTACACACACACAGGAAGGCCACCCCACGGCATACAAACACGGTGTGCTACCACACACACACACACAGGAGAACTGCCTCAACACAGACACACATGGTGTGACTCCCACATACTCAGGAAGCCCAACACACCACATACACACTCGGTGTGAACACCACACACACAGGAAAGTCAACACACTACATACACACGTGGTGGGAACCCGAACATACCTTGGAACACCAACACACCACCTACACACACGGTGTGACCACGACACACAAATGGGAACCCAACACACCACATTCACACACGGTGTGACCACCACACACACCCAGGAATGCCAACATACTACATACAGACAGTGTGACCCACACACACGCACGGGAACTTCAAAACATCACATACACACAGTGTGACCACCATACACACACCCGGGAATGCCAACACACCATATACACACATGGTGTGATCCCCACATACACACAATAACTTCAAAACACCACATACGCACATGGTGTGACTACCACACACATGTGGGAATGATAACACACCATATACACACTTGGGAATGCCAACACACCATATACACAACGGTGTGACCACACACACACAGGAAAGCTATCCCACAACATACTCACACAGTGACACCACCACACACACCCAGGAATAGCAACACACTACATACACACATGGTGTGACCACTACACACATACAGGATCACCAACACACTACATAAATGCATGGTATGACCACCACACACACACACTTGGGAGAACTACCTCAACACATACACACATGGTGTGACTCCTACACACTCAAGAAACCCAATACACCACATACACACACGGTGTGACCACCACACACAAATGGGAACCCAACATACCACATTCACACATGATGTGACTACCACACACACTCAGGAATGCCAACATACTACATACAGACAGTGTGGACCCCCCCCCACACACGGGAAAGCCAACCCACCACATTCACACAAGACGTGACTACACACACACCCAGGATCACCAACACACTACATAAACGCATGGTGTGACCACCACACACACGGGAAAGCCAACACACCATATGCACACATGGCATGATCCCCACACACGCACGGGAACTTCAAAACACCACATACCCAAATGGTATGATCACCACACACTCACAGCAAAGCCAACACACCACATTCAAGCATGATGTGACCACCACACACACGCAGAAACCTAACATACTATATACCACTCGATGTTTACACCGACATACAAGAGAGCCAACACAACAAATACACACATGGTGTGACCACCACACACACACCTGGGAATGCCAACACGCCACATAAACATATGGCATGACCGCCACAGACACAGGAAAGCCAAAAACCAACATAAGCACATGGTGTGACTACCACACACACACGGGAACGATAACACACCATATACACACTCGATGTGAACACCACACACATTCGGGAATGCCAACACACCATACACGCAACGGTGTGACCACACACACACACAGGAAAGCTACCCCACAACATACTCACACAGTGACACCACCACACACACCCAGGAATAGCAACACACTACATACACACACGGCGTGACTACCACACACATACAGGATCACCAATACACTATATAAATGTACAGTGTGACCACCACACACACACACACACACAGGAACAACCACACAATACGTACACACACGGTGTAACCCCCACAAACACTCGGGAACAACAGCACACCATATGCACACACGGTGTGACCACACACTCAGGAAAGCCAGCACACCATAGGACACACTCAATGTGAAGACCAGACACACAAGGGAGTCAACACCCACATACACACATGGTGTGACCACCACACGCACACAGGTATGCGAACACACCACATACACACATAGTGTGACTACCACAGGCACACAGGAAAATCAACACACCCATACACATGGTGCGACCACCATACATAGCCAGGAACACCAACACATCACGTATACACTCAACATGAACACCACACATACACGAACGCCAACACACCACATAAACACATGGGGTGACCCACACACACACCTGGGAATGTCAACATACCACATGCAAACATGGTGTGACCACCACACACACACAGGAGTGCCAACACACATATACCTACACAGTGTGACCATACATACACAAGAAAGCCAACACACCACATACACATATGGTGTGACCACCGCACACAACCGGGAATGCCAACACACCACATACACATGGTGTGACCACCACATGCACACAGGAAAGTGAACACACCACATGCATACTCACTGTGAACACCACACATCCAAGAAAGCCAACACTTCACATACACACATGGTGTGACTCACACACACAACTTGGGGAAGCCAACACACCAAATACATACACAGTGTGACCACCACACACATTTGGGAACAACTCACCACATACACACGCCATGTGACCGCCACACATGCATGGGAATGCCAACTCACCTCATATAGACACGGTGTGATCACCACATATGCAGGAAAGCCAACACACTACATGCATGGTGTGACTACCACATACACAGGAACATCATCATACAACATCATGGTGTGACCCCCACACACTCCAGAAAGCCAACACACTATATATACTCACCGTGTGACCACTACACACACCCGGGAATACCAACAAACTACATACACACACAGTGTGACCATCACACACACACAGGAACTCCAACACATTACATGCATGCTGTGACCTCCACACATATGGGAACCCCAACATACTACATATACATATGTGTGGCCACCACACACACTCAGGAATGCCAGCACACCATATACACACACGGTGTGACCACACACACAGGAAAGCTACCCCACAACATACTCATACAGTGTGACCACCACACATACTCAGGAACAGCAACACAATACATACACACTCGTGTGACCACGACACACACACACAGGATCACCGACACACTACATACACGCACAGTGTGACCAACACACACACACAGGAAAGCCAACACACCACACTCAAACATGATGTGACCACCACACACACTCAGGAAACCTAACATATTATATACCACTCGATGTTTACACCAATATACAAGAGAGACAACATACCAAATACACACACGGGAATGCCAACACACTACATACACACACGCCGTGACCACCACACACACACAGGATCACCAACACCCTGCATAAATGCTACGGTGTGACCATCACACACATGGGAACAACCGCACACTACATACACATATGTGTAACACACACACTCGGGAATACCAACACTACATACATGCATGCCTTGACCATCACACACACTCAGGAAACCCAACACACCACATACACACTTGATGTGAACACCACACATACAACAAAGCCAATACACCACATACACACACAGTGTGACCACCACACAGACATGGGAACACTGACATACTACATAAACACATGGTGTGAACCCCCCATGCACCTGGGAATGCCAAGTCACCACATACACAGACAGTATGACTTCCACACACACACAGGAATGTCAACACATACATACACATGTGATGTGACCACCACACATACCTGGGAACACCAACACACCGTATACACACTTGATATGAACACTACACATACAGGAAAGCCAACACACCACATATACACATGGTGTTACCCACACACACACTGCACACACACTCCGGAACTCCATCTTACCACACACATGGTGTGATACACACACACATGCAGGAAAGCCAACACACTACATACATGGTATGAACCATACCCACTCAAGAAAGCTAACATACTACATATACTCACAGTGGCATCACCACACATACCCAGAAATGTCAACACACTGCATACACACACAGTGTGACCATCACACACAAACAGGAACCCCAACACAGCACATACACACATGGCATGACACACACACACACTCAGGAGAGCCAACACAAAATATATACACGGTGTGATCCACATACACACACAGGAATGCCAACACACTACACACACACACAGTGTGACCTCCACACACACGTAGGAACTCCAACACACTACACACACATACTTATGATCTACACACACTTGGGAATGCCAACACACTACATACACACATGGTGTGACCCCCACACACACGTGGGAAATCCGACATACTACATACACGCCCAGTGTGATCTCCACACACACACAAGCACTCCAACACACTACATACACATACAGTATGAACCTCCCACAAATCTGAGAATGACAAGTCACCACATACACACACGGTGTGACCTCCACACACACACAGAAACTCCAACACACTACTTACACACACAGTGGACCACCACACACACACGGGAATGCCCACACACCGCATACACACACGGTGTGACTCACACACAGCCAGAAACACCAACACACCACATAAACACATGGTGCACCACCACACACACACGGGAAACTCAACACACCACATACACAAATGCTGTGACCACCATACACATCTGGGAACACCAACATACCACATACACACAAGGTATGACCAGCACACACACCCGGGAATGCCAACACACTACATACACACATGGCGTGACCTCCACACATACATGGGAACTCCAATACACCACATACACATACGGTGTGACTCACATACAGCTGGGAACACCAGCATACTACATACACACACAGTAGACCACCACATGCACATAGGAAACAACATACCACATACACATACAGTGTGACCCCCCCACACATGGGGAACTCAACATGCTACATACATACATGTTGTGACCATCACACATATTCCGAAAATCCAACACACGGCATACACACTTGATGTGAACACCACACATACAAGAAAACCAGCACACCACATGCACACACGGTGTGACCACCACACACACCCAGGAATGCCAAGTCACCACACACACACATGGTGTGTCTCACACACACGGGAAACTCAACATACCACATACACACATGGCATGACCACCGCACACATTTGCCAATACACCACATGCACACGTGGTGCACATGCACACGTGGTGTGACCCACACACACAGCCAGGAACACCAACACACTACATACACACATGGTGTGGCCACTACACACACGTGGGAACTCCAACATACCACATATACACACGGTGTGTCTCACGCACACACGGGAAACTCAACACACCACATACACACATGGCATGACCACCACACACATTCGGGAATGCCAACACACTACATGCACACATGGTGTGACCTCCACACACACACGGGAACCTCAACACTATACACACACCTGTTGTGACTCTCATACACAGCCAGGAACACCAACACACGACATACACACACAGTGGACTACCACACACACACAGGAAAGCCAACACACCACATACATACACACTGTGACTCACACATACACGGGAAACTCAACACACCACATACACACACAGAATGACCAACACACACATTCGGGAATGCCAACACACTACATACACACCCAGTGTGGCTCTCACACACAGCCGTGAACACAAGCACACTACACACACAGCCATTGTGACTCTCACACACAGCCAGGAATGCCAACGTACCACATACACACACGGTGTCACTCACACACACACAGGAATGCCAACGCACCGCATACACACACAGCATGACCACCACACACCGAGGAACGCCAAGTCACCACATACACACACATTGTAATCTCCACACACACACAGGAATGCCAACACACCACATACATACACAGTGACCCACACACGCGTGCGGGAAACTCAACACACTACACACACACTTGATATGAACACCACACATATTCCGAAAACCCAACACACCACATGCACACACGGTGTGACCACCACACACACCCAGGAATGCCAAGTCACCACATACACACAAGGTGTGACCTGCACACACACGTGGGAACTCCAACACACTACATACACACATGGTGTGACCCCCCCCCACAGGAAACTCAACAGACTACACATACACATGGTGTGACCACTACACACACATGGGAACTCCAACACCCCACATACACACATGGCATGACCACCACACACATTTGGGAATGCCAACATACCACATACACACACAGCATGACCACCACACACCCAGGAATGCCAAGTCACCACATATACACAAGGTGTGACACACACACATGGGAACTCCAACACACCACATGCACACATGGTGTAACACACACACAGGAAACTCAACACACCACATACACACATGCTGTGACCACTACACACATGTGGGAACTCCAACACACCACACACACACATGCTGTGTCTCACACACACACGGGAAGCTCAACACACCACATACACACATGGTGTGACTCACATACACAGCCAGGAACACCAACACACTACATACATACACGGTGCACCACCACACACACATGGGAACTCCAACACACCACATACACACACAGCATGACCACCACACACACACACGCACAAAAGCCAACACACCACATACACACATGGTGTGACCCACGCACATAGGAAAACTCAACATACTACATAGACACATGGTGTGGCCAACACACTACATACACACACAGTGTGACCTCCACACACACATGGGAGCACCAACACACCACACACACACCTGGTGTGACTCTCACACACAGCCAAAAACACCAACACACTACCACACACACGGTGGACCACCACACACACACACACACACACACACACAGAAAAGCCAGCACACCATATACACACACAGAATGACCAACACACACACCTGGGAATGCCAACACACTACATACACACATGTTGTGACTTCCACACACATCCGGGAACTCCAACACACTACATACACACACAGTGGACTACCACACACACACAGGAAAGCCAACATACCACATACACACATGTTGTGACTATCACACATATTCCAAAAACCCAACATACCACATACACCCTCGATGTGAACACCACACATACAAGGAAGCCAGCATGCCACATGCACACACGGTGTGACCTTCACACACGGGAACTCCAACACAACACATACACACATGGTGTGACCCACACACACGGGAACTCCAACACACCACATACACACATGGTGTGACCCCCCCCCCACACACACACACACAGGAAACTCAACACACTACATACACACATGGTGTGACCTCTACACACACACAGGAACTCCAACACTATATACACTCACGGTGTGACCCCCACACATGCACAGAGAAGCTACCTCACCCCATACACACACGGTGTGAACGCCACACACACAAACACATAGGAAATTTACCTCACCATGTGCACATGGGATGTGACCGCCACACACACACACACATGATGTGACCGCCACACACAAACACACATGAAAGCTGCTCCACCACGTGTACATGCGGTGTAACCAGCACACACCCAGGTGTGGCCACCACAGGTCACCTCAGCCCCAGGCCCTTAGGGAGCCAACCCACTGCGTGGAGGTGACCCCCAGCGCTTGAGTGACAGCTAGTTCAAGGTCCCTTCCAGGGCATGGTGGGCCGGGGCCTGGGCAGGATGCCTGTGGGCGCTGCAAAAGGCCAAAGGAGCCCTTCAGAAAGCACACGGCTGTGCCAGGAGGAGGGGTGGTCCGGGCACATGTCCTGATGGAGAGTCTTGCACTTGGTCTCCGGCGGGACGGCTGGCTGCGGCCCTCCCCCATCGCAGGGCGGGCCCCCCAGCGATGCCTGGGAGCAAGCAGGGCGGGGCTGAAGCCCATTTGCTTTTCAGCAGTGGCCCCGCCCCCGGGGCCCCACCGGCCTCTCTCCCTCCTAGCCCCTACGGGAGAAGACTCGCTTGCTTCCTCGTTACGTTTTTAGCCTAAAATCTTGTATTTTTGTCCCCACCTGGTCTCTCAATAGAGCTTTCAGATGTAGCCGTTTCATCAGAGTTAATTTTTTTAATAAAGCTTTTTTCCTTGGAGAACGTAGGATCCCTGGCCTTCGAGTTCACTGCGGAGTCTAGGGGGAACCACCGCACGGCGGTGTCCACCGTGCGTCCCAAGGCGCTTGCTTTTATGACCAGGCTCCCTTCGGGGGCGCGGCAGACAGCGGCCCGTGGTTCCATGGGCTCCGCATTGGCCGTGTCAAATTAAAACCACCCGCTTGTGTTCCAAGTTGAGCCAAGCAAAGTTTCCCCTGACTCGTACCTCCTCTTGCAGAATCCTCAGCGTCGCCTCAGGCAGGATTTCTAAACGCCGCTGTCGGCGTCTTGCCTGGGACCAAGTGCAACATTCTTCGGAGGGAATGCCTGGGAGGCTCGGGGCCAGTCCCCGGGACAAACCCGAAACATCAGGGGCGCGCTCTAACAGCTGGGTTGGCAGAGAAGGCACCGCGAGTCACCGTGCAACACGCACGTGACATCACGTCCTCATCTTTAGCTGCAGAAAGAGCTGCACGCTGGGCCACTGTGGCTCCCCACACCACGGCGGGGACGGGGGTTAAGATGGACACTTGCAAACGGGTTCCCCTCTCCACCTGGGCGTCTCTGGAAATTTCCCCGCCGGGGCCCTGTGGTTCTGGAACGGTCTCAGGAAATCAGCGCACTGCAGGGCCGTTGGGCGCGAGCGAGCTTACAGTGATTTTCCTTGCAGTCTTCCCACGCTGCCCAGATGGGCGCTGGGGGCCGGGAGCCCCTTTCCCCGAGGGTCCTGGGATGGTGGAAAGAGAGCACTGGCCGTGAGAGGCTGGCATTCCTGGGACCACAGTTGAGTCCACGCGTGTGCCGAGAGGCCTCCGGAAAAGGCCAACGGAGTCTAGAACCGGCGGACGCGGCGCCACTTCGGGATGGGTCTGCCGCGGCCTGCGGAGGGATTCCCGTTTCTCGGGTTTGCGTTCAGCTGCGAGCTGAAGAGGTGCTGGCCCCCGGTGAGCAGGTGGGCAGGCTGGAGAACGGGGGTTCCAGACAGAGACTGGCGCGCGGTGGGCTGGGGCACGTCCGGGCGTCTTCTCCCGGGACTGAGGTTGCAGGTGGCAGAGGCCGCTCTCGTTTGGGGGTGGGGGGCAGGGGCGGGGGCCCTAAAACTTGGGTGCCCCAGAAGTAGGGTCTGACTTTAGGCGCTACGACAGGCTCAGAAGTGGGAGGCCAGCCGTCATGGTGCCAGGAAGAGGGGGCCCGGAGTAAGACCCTCGGTCCAGGCTGCGCTGCAGAACAGGGGCTGGCCCGTGGCCCCCCCAGAGGGGCGCGCAGCTCCGGGCCAGGGTGGCAGGAGCCGGCGTCCTAGGAAACTCCCTAACTTCTTTCTTGTTTTCCCATTTCCCCCCCTCTCTCCAGCCTTTTTTCTTTAAATAAGACGCTTCTTTGGGGGGAGGTTCCGAGCAGGAAGCACCCCTCTCAGGGAACGAGGTGAGAACACCTGCTAGTTGGGGCTGCAAGGAAAACAATAAACTCCAGCAGGGCTGCTCCCGGCTGGCTGGCAGATGGCGCTCGCCTTTCACTGATGAGAGGCTGGCTGCGCGACAGTGCGGCAGCTCGGGGCCGGCTCCGCGCCCCCTCCCCGACCCTCGCCCTCCGCCCAGCCCCCGCCCCCTGGGCCCAGCCCCCGCCCCCCGGGGCCCAGGGGCAGCTGTAAAGGGTTTTCAACGGGGCTGTTGATCTTTGTGGGCAAATGCCGTGACTTTAGTGGCTGTGAAGTGGCCAGGACGGGACAGCGCGTGGGTCGGTGGGCTCCACACCCCAGCCCCCACACCCCAGTTCTGCGGGGGACCCGCCGAGAGACTCTGGGCAGGTTGTCCTCCTCCGAGGAGTGAGAGCGGTGGCCTCCTCACCCTAGAACTTCTCGACCTTGCCTGTGAAAAGTTGAACTGGGACAGGGGTGCCGGCCCCCCACTTTCGTGTGCGGCACCCTTTGAGAAACAGCCGATCGTGCAGGGCGTGGTCAGCCGACCTTTCGTCCTCTGGTGAATAATTAGAATTTGTGGGTGCCCATCCCTGGGGAGATCTTCGCAGGAAGCAGACTGAGGTGTGCGTTCTTCCCCATCCCATTGGAGAGCTGGGCAAGATTCAGGGGTGGGCAGGGAAACCCAGGGAGCCTTCCTGGAGGAGCCAGCCTCTGAGACGGCCTGGGAAGATGCAGGGAGGCGAGGGAGTAGACTGGGAGAAGTGGTCAGGGCTATTTTACAGAGGAGGCACTGGCTGGGGATGAATCCTCACTGGTCTCCCACTCCCGAGAGCGTCACTGGGATGTCCGGGGTCTCCGCCATCCAGGGCTGGCGTCCGCCTTTCCTTCTCGGCATCTCTCTGCCCGTCAGCGCCACACACTGCGGCGGCATCTCTCTCCTGGCGAGTCTTCCTGGCTCAGAACCAGGAACGGGACCCCCACCTTTCCTCTCAGGCCCATTCTTGCCCTTCGGGCTGCCCTCCTTGGCCCGGGTTCCCGGCGAAGGGGAGATGGGATCTGACGGCCGGGCCGCATGCCTGGGTTCCGGAAAGAGTAGCCACCCTCGCCGCTTCTCCCCCGCCTCCTCCTCGCAACCTCAGAGTGGCGACCTCATCTCATCTCTTCCAGACGGGCCTTCGAAGCCCCGTCCTGGTGATGGTGCCCGCCCGCTGGCCCTGTCCCCCCGTGCTCCGTTCCCAGACGCGGTCTCTCTCTCTCTGACAGTAGAAGAGTCGGGGACCCAAGTAGAACACCCCCTTCAGGCAGAGGCCTGCTGCAACCCTGCTACTGAATTCTCTTCTTTCACTTAAACTTTACTCCAACTTTCTCAAGACCATAATCTTCTGAGGCTTCTTTAACGTCTCTCTTGCTCCCCTTCCTTCCCACTGCCCAGTTTGTAGCCGGGAACCTCGGCCAAGGCCAGGTAACACCTTGGGGCGGCCCCCCCAACCCCAGGGATGCTGGGGCTCCGGGGAAGCGGGACAGGTGGGCCACCTCTGCTTCCAGCACCTTCTCTGGGCCTGGAGGGCTCGCCCGCCACCAGAGGACAGCAGAGAGCTGGGCCGCTCACAGGAAGTGGGATCACTTAGAATCCTCGAGATGAAATTTAGAAAGCCCCCCAGGAAAAAAGCCCCATTTGGGGCAGGGGGTGGGTATCCTCCCTTTTGGGTTGGGGTTTCATCCCATCCCGGGCCTTTGGGGGGGTTAGCTGTACCGTGAGTCCTGCTGTTCTGTGCCACGGGGGGGGCAGAGGGCTTTGGTCTGCTCATTCGGTGGGTTTCTTTGCCAGGACCCGCCCCCAGCACACACACCCCTTGTCTTGAGAGGGGTCGCACCCCTCAGAACTCAGGCTCCCTCACGCGGGGCCAAAGAGCCCCCTTTTGCTTGGGCTGCACACTCTTCCCGGGGCCTCTTTCTCCTCCTCCTGTAGAAGCTGACTTACTGTTGCAGGGAGGCCGTCCCCCACCCCAGCCCCCAGCCCCACCCCGCCGTGATTTGACTCCCCCCCGTGTCCTCCTTCACCCGGGGAATAAGACGGCTGTTTCTAAAGGAGGCGTGAAGCGTGGCGTGCAGACGGCTTTGCATTTAGCACCGGTCCCCGCCCCCCCCCCCCACAGGCTTCCTCCAGGGTCTGCCCCTGCGCCCCGTCTCCCAGCCTGTGGCCCGCTCAGCCCTTTCACGGGGGTGGGGAGGCGGGTGAGCATCCGAATTCCTTTCTTTGGCTTTGCCTTCTCCAGACCTTTGAAATCCCAGCACCCTTGCGAACTCCTCAGAAGTGAGAAGCCTGCCCTGTTAGCCAGGTCCTCGCTGGAGGGAGGGAGGGAGAGAGAGAGAGAGGTGCGTGCAAAAAATGTGCATTTATTTCTTAAGAGAGAAATAAATACAGAGACTAAATTAAATGTTTTGAAAGAGAGAAAGGGAGGGAGAGAAAGGAGGAAAGGAAAGGAAAGGGAGAAAGGAAAGGAGAGAGGAAGAGAGAGCTGTGCTCGCTAAACTCAGCTCCAACCACAGACGGGGTCCCTGCCCGCTGGGAACTTCCAGTCTGGGAGGGCGGACCCAGCTGCTTGCCCTGGGAGCGGCCCTGCCCTGGGCGGAGGCTGGCAGGCTGCCGGGCGCCTGTGTTAGGCAGATTTGCCAGCACAGCTGCGGCCCAGTGGGCTTGACCTGGAGGGGGCCTGCAGGCCCGGGGTGTCGCCCTGTCCCCATCCCGCTGCCCTGCTGGGTGCTGTGTAGGCTCTGGGGTCCTCTGAGGGGGACAGGCCCGAGAGGCGGGCGAGGTTGCTGGAGAAGGGCCTCCTGCCCCCCTCACCCCTGCGTGCTGAGCTCTGACCCGGGCCCCCTCCCCGCAGCTCCTCCTGCATTCCTGCCCTGCTTCTAGGCCAGTCATCCCATCTTTGTTTGTCGTCTAGGTGAGCAGTAAACCCCCTTCTTGCACAACCTGATTTTCCAAGTGTCTTCACGTGCCTCGTTCCACTGAGCAGGTTGGTTTTAGGAAGTCAGGCACACAGCGGACCTTTGCCCTTAAAAAAAACATCCAATCTTCATGACTTATTCGATTCCACAATGACTTGAAACAAAACCCAGCAAACCCTAAACTTGCAAGCAAACAGCCTACAACAGTTCTGTGCAGTCTCTGGCACGGAGGAAACTTTCGGGGTACAGGCCGGTGGCCTCAGGAGTCTGGCCCTGGCCGGCCCCCATACTCAGGCATTGTTTTTCTTCTCTTCTTCCCCCCGCTTCCTTCCTCTCTCCCTTCCTTTCTTCCTCCCCCCCCCCCACTTTAGAAAAACAAGTTTTATTCTCCTGGGTACGCTCATTAGAGAGGGGAGTCCATTCTAGTCGGCGAGGAAGGGAGGGGCTGCGGGGGAGAGGTTCTGGGACAACACGGATTGCCCCGGGCCGGGCGGGCGGGCGGGCGGGCGGCCCACAGCGAACCTCGCGCACCCAGATGCAAAGCTCCCCGGCGGGCGGGAAAGAAGGGGAATGACACACCGGTTGGCCTTCAGTTTCCTGGCGTTGGTGGGGCAGGGCCCCCTCAGCTGCCTCTGCGTCCTGCTGACCCCTCAGCTGCAGTGAAAACACAAAACCCAAGCCTTGCCCCAGTTCGGTGCCCTAGGGCCCCGTCTCCCATGCATTTGCCTTTCCCAAAAAACCCGAAGACGGCCCGGCCCAGGGGGCCACAGGCGTCCTCCAGGGCGAGCCCGCTCCTCCGGGACAGGCCGACTGTCCCAGGCGCCCAGACTTGCAGACCTGTCCCCAGCTGATTGGAGCTGGATCTGTGTCGCTTGGAGACTGAGCACGATGGCCGATGAGGGGCCCCGGGGGGTGCAGGCGGCGTGTGTATTGGGGAGGGAGGGTGCGCCCTGGCTGCCCCTCAGGAAAAAAGAAAGTGTTTCACGGGAACCCCGCCGAAAGTGCCACGCCTGGGTGAGGAGAGCCACGCTCCCAAGGGCGCAGTTGTCCCTTAGGGAGTTTCCAAACGTCCGGCTGCGGGCGCCTCGGAGGTTTACCCTGTAGGCAGCTGGTGACCAAGTGCACGAGGTGCACCCCGGGCTGGAGCCGCAGCGCACCCACTTTCCTTCCTGACCGGGCGTTTCCCCGTCGCCGGTGAAGCGGACCCCAAACAGCCTTACTCCTGCTTGCCTTGGAGGTAGCACTCCTCGGTCTGATGTCCCCTTGCGCCTGCCAAGGCCGCTGGGGAAGTGAGCACCCTTCCTGGGGCCGCTTTCATTCAGCCTTTCGTTCGCTCGTTCACCCAGTGTCCGGGACGCAGCGCCCGTCTCACTGTCCGCACAAACCCCGGTGGCCGCAGCCCTGCGCAGGCTGAGGGGCCGGGGCGCAGGGGCGCCCTGAGACGGGGAGGTCCGTGACGACCCCCGCAGACCCGAGCGTGCTTACGTCAGCTGGGCCACCCACCGCGGAACACCCAGGAAGGTGCACGCGGGCCGCCGGCCGCACTAGCGGCCGCGTGAGCCGGGTTCCGGGTCCGGGTGGGGCTGGAACTCCCACGGGGAGGTGCGGCGGGGCTGATGGAAGCCCAGGTGGGCCCGGCGAGGCAGGGACCCTCCCGCCAAACGCCCTTCCAGGATCTCGTGGGACCGAAAGTCCCCAGGCCCGACAGGCTTCCGTGCGTGGACGCGTGCTCAGAGGGCGGGAGCAGGGACGGGAGGCGGCTCCGAGCCAGAGGCGGACACGCACCGCGGGGGTGCTGCCGTCTAGGCTCCCGTTCTGCACCTCAGGTCCTGGAGCTCTGGGCCTCTCCTCCCGGCCCCTCACGCAGGCAGAGGTGTTCCGGTAGCACCCCCACTCCCACTAACGCTTCCGAGTTGTCTGTGGAGCACCCTTGGGGCACACGTCTTATCCTCGGGCCTGCTGTCCCGCCCGGCCCGTGCTGCGTGACCTCGTGTGTGTTTGAGAGTGAATGCACCCAGATAGGTGGGCAGAGGGGTTCCTTGCGTGCCAGAGGAGGGAGGCGCCAATCTGGTGGAACCCCCAGGCGACAGGGACCGGTTCGGTTCCGTGAGTGACATTCACGCCGACAGGGTCATCAGTCTCGGCTCCTTGCCTGTGGCCTGTCAGTGCTTCGACCGCTGAGGCGGCCACGGGAAAACCCACTCTCGGGAAAGCCAGCCAGCGCCCAGGGGGCTCGCGTCCGAGGCGGGCTCTGCAGGGAGGGGCGCCACCCCCGCCGGCACTGGCTCCAGAGGGCCGGGGAGAGAGGTGCCAGGACCGTGCTCCCGGGGGGTTGAGATGGCGGGTTTGCGGAGCAGGGGTCCGGGCCCAGGCTCCCTTCCCTCCGCAGGTGGCTGTGTTCAGGTCAGCTAATCCCCTCAGCCAGCGCAGGCTTAGGGCTGCCCTTTAGGGGCCTTTGCATTTTAATGAAGAGCTCTGCGAAGCCCAACGGCTGGGCTGCACGAGGCGCATCCTTAAAAGTCGAATTCCAGCTGGACAGGGGAGGGGGTGCTGGGGCTCCGGATGTCCCTGCCCCCACCCTCGTGCCCGCTGCACCCCACCTCCCTGAGCCCACTCCGTGACAGCCAGGGCACCCCCAGTGGAGCGACTTCCACCCCACCCAGCTCCCTGGGAGCAGCCTGGGCTTCCGTGGGCTCCTGCTGGCTTGAGGGGGTCAGAGAGGCAGCTCTCTCTGCTCACCCACGGCACACCCCATCTCTCAGGCTCTGACCCATGAGCTCCGAGGCTCTGTGCAGGCAGGGTGGCTCGGGTGGCCCATAGAGCAGACATGTCTAGAAGCTCGTGGCCTACCGGTGACATTCGGGGGCAGCCCACAGGGGCCTTGTCAGGAGGCACCGTCCTCAGGAAAAGCACGGTCAGAAGCTGACGACTCAGGTCTGTTAGTGGCCCCGTGAAGCCGACCTCAGACCTGCGGTCGTGGGGCTCCGCTGGACGAACCAGCGTCACCTTCGTGGAAGGGAAAGGGCAGCGGCTGGGTCGCGTCACAGAGCTGTCAGGTGTGGGGACAAAGGACAGGGGAGCCAGGGCTCCGTCACGTGAATTAGGCTTTCGTTCATCCGGTTCCCCGTGTCTCGCCGCCGCCGGTAGCTTCTCCCCACGGCCCCTCCCATCTGCAGATTCGCTGTGGTGCTTCACACGTTCCAGGAATCACGCACGCATCTGCCCCTCAAAGTCGCTTCTGCCCTCGGCATTCGGTTCAGAAGCTCAATTTTTGTCCTAGTTCTTTTCCTCACTCTGGCCATTCTGTACCCGCCCTCCCCCCCGCCGCGCCATCTTACGAAGAGCCCCCCTGCCTTCGGAGCCCCACTGAGCCCCACAGGGGTGCGGCTGGGCCAGGTGCAGGAAACACGTGAGTGAACACATTTGAGAACGTGTAAGGCAAATGGCAGAGAAAGGTGTCCCCCTCTATCTAGGATTAAAACACCAAGTGTCCGTGGGCACCACACCAGTCAACCATTTGTTTGGTTTTTTGTTTTGTTTTGTGTTTTTGTTTTCACATTTTGCACTCAACCAACTCATGGCCGCTTGTGGACATGATGTATTTGGAATCATTACTGATTTCATGAGCAGGAAACCACCTAAGAAACTCGCTTTGCAGGCTGAGAATGCCTGTGTGTCGCCCTGCTCTGGGGGGCCCGCCGAGGCATGGATGAGAATTTTGGGTCAGCGTAGACGAGGTGCCTTTGGATCCCAACCGAGTTGCAGATCCACTAGGAAGCGGCTCCGGGGAGGCCGGTGGCTTAGGAAGTCCCGGAACTCGGGGGGCAGAGACGGTCTTTCCAGAGTAAGGAGGCGAAACCCGAACAGCGCTTTACGTAGGTCGGCACCCTCAGCCACCGTCTTACTGGAACCCGCCCCCCAAGCGGGGGCGTTGGCAGCCCCGGGGTGGGGCTGATTCCCTCAGCCCTCTGCCAGGAGAGGGGGACCCAGGGCCCCTGCAGTGGGTGGTAGGGACCCGGGGGAGCCGCTTGGAGGACCCCCCTTTGGCTCCACCACCAAACGCAGCCCAGCCTCCTTCCCGCCCTCGGAGGCCACGACCCGCTGTGGGCCCCATGCTCCGGCCGGCCTTCGTCCTTCAGACTGGACCCCCGACCCTCACGCTGACGTCAGTCTCAGCGGGGTGCCCCTTCCTCCGCTGTCCCAAGGCTCCTCAAACATCAGCTGATGGGCAGACCCGAGGAGTCAGCGCGACCTTCGCCCGGTGGCCTCATCCTCAGGTGCTCAGTCTTGTTTTGGTGAAGGCCACTTCCTAGATCCTTTAATCCTCAGCGTCAGGTCACCGCACCACGGGGGAGGGGAGGCAGGTGCACTGAGTGCCTCACGGGCGCCCTGCCTGTCCAGCTCTGTGCCACTTCCTCTAATAATGCCAATTTTGACGGCACAGGGCCTGGGGCCCCAGGCCTGCTTGGATTGCTCAGATCCTCCAAAAGCCAATTACAGGCGAGACCTGCGTGCTTCAAACCCTGGAAGAAGCGCCTGGTCCCCGTCAGCTGTCTCAGCTCTGCATCCTCTCCCCCCTGCCCCCCTCCCCCACCCCAGGTCTGCCTCCACGTCTGGTCCCTGCAGCCAGGCCCTGGGGGGCCGAGCAGTGTAGCCAGGTCTTCGCTATCCCCGGTGAAAGGCCCCTCCGGCTGCCTCCGGAGTCCCCGCCAGTTGACTGGTGGGGAGACCAGAGTCAGGCCTCGCCCATCCGGCCACGCTGGACAGGCACCGGGCGCACCTGCCGCACGAGCGGGCGCCCAGAGCCCAGCCCTCGGGGTCACGGCTGCAGCGTGATTCCCGGGTGGCCGTTCAGCGTGTCGTGTTCCTTAGACAAGTGAGTCCCTCGGCCCTGCTCCTATTCCCCCGTCCCCCTCGGAGTTAAGGTGGCAGGCAGGCCCTCCCTGACCGGCCGGGTCCCAGGCGGCGGCACGCTCCCGCCGCGCCTGCGTTTGGAACGACCACCGCTCGCCGAGCGGAGGGCGGCGTCCTCTCGCAGGGCCCGGCCACGGCCCTTGGGGCCAGCGGTCAGGCTCCCGCCGCGTTCTGCCCCGCTTTCGTTTCTGCCCCGCGCGTGGGCAGTGTGTGCCAGCCCGCCACCCCTGGTGGGTCTCTTTTGTTGTTGTCGGGTCTTGTTTGTCTGGATTTTGTTTTTCGTTTTTGGTTTTGGTTTTGGTTTTTTTTTTTTTTTTTTTTTTTTGCAAATCTCAATATACACTTACATGCTGAAGGGAACTGGAATCCACCCCAATCGGATCTCATTTAGTGCAGGGGGCCCCGAGAGCAGCACACCGCAGCCCCCCACCAGCCAGCCAGCCAGCGGGCCTCGCTCACCTGGGCCTCGCTCACCTGGGCCGCGGGGAGTGAGCCGGCCGTCTGCAGTGCGTGTGAAAGCCAGCCCTCTGCCTGCTGAAGATGAGGGTGGCTATATTTAGGGTTTAAAGCAAGCCTGCTTCGAGTTCTTTGTAAAGTCAGCGACATTCTTTCCATTTTTTTCGGTGTAATTAGCACAAAAGGAGCGGTAACCTGAGAAGGCAGCCGAGACCGAAAGGACCTCGAGGCAGGAATGCTCACGCAGGCAGGCGGGCGGGCCGGGGCAGCTTTCCCAGCCTGGGGCGGTTCCGAGACTCCGGGTCGGCTGCCGGGCTGGTGTCCGAGGCTCATCAACCATCCCCAGACTGGAGCCAGCGCTCGAGGCTTCTGCTTCGGTCGAAGGGTTTTGCCCTCCTAACTTCTGGGGTCTGCAAAGACCCTAGAAAGCCACCGAGCCCTCTGGGCTCCTAACAGTCCAGGGGGAGGGAGGGTTGGGGGCACAGCCTCTGGGCTCCCCGGCAAACACTGCGTTTTGGCCGAAGGTGGGAAACTGTGCTGGGAGGGCAGGTGGGGGCCAGGTGCAGGCCCCTGCAAAGGGGGCGGCGGCCCTCCTCACCCGGGAGCAGCCCCGGCCTTGCTGAGCCCCTGCCGACGCTTCCCCATCTTTCTTTTTTCTCTCCCCAGTGAAGATCTCTAGTGCGTGCATGCGTGCGTGCGTCGGCCTGTGCCTGGTGTCGCTATGCCGCTCATCCAGACTGTCCCTCTGGAATCTTGGCCCAAGGCCGCCGTGTGTAGGCATCCTAGTAGTTAGGTTTCTGTTTTAAAGGAATAGAGGGATGCACTTAGTCCTTTTGTTGGTTCCCACCTTTTCGGATAGAGGGTGGCGGGGTTCAGAGGAGCCCCGCCCACTGTGCGCTGGCTCTGGGGGCTGGGAAGCCCCTCTTTGAGGAGAGCCCACCCTCCAAGGTCAGGAGAGGTGTCAGGAGCTGTGTGTGAGCAGGTGCCGGGCAGCACCTCCGAGCCTCTGGCTGCGGACACCGGCCGGACAGTGCTGGGCTGGTGGGCCCGCGCCCTGCGGGTCAGAGCGCTTTCTGAAGTGGCCGAAAGTTCTTCCAGAATTAGTTGATGGCTATTAAATAAGGAGATTTCTGGTTTTTTAAAAAAGATCCTATTTACTGACTTTTGGAGAGGGGAAGGGAGGGCGGGAGAGGGAAAGAAACGTCGATCAGTCGCCTCTCGCAGGTGCGCCCCAACCGGGGACCAGGCCCCCGGCCCAGGCCCGCACCCTGGGTGGTTCGCCGGCCTGGCTCCCTTCACGGCGCCAGACCAGCAGGGCGGGAAGTCGCACGTGGCCAGGCCGTGAATTCCTCAATCTCGAGCCTTCCCACAGGAAGGGTCGCCACCCCACCGGGAGCATCGTGTTTGGTCTGGGTGCAGGGCGAGAGCACCCGTGCCCGCGGCTGCTGGCCGGGGAGCGGGGCAGGGCAAGCAGAGGCAGGCTCGTTGCTGCCTTGGAGTCCGCAGGACCCTGGGGTCCCGAGCTGGGCCCCGCACAGCACGGGCTGCCGGTCACGTCGGGGTGCGGACCACACTCCCGGCCCTTCTAGTGGAACAGAAGCGCGGGGAGCGCCTCAAACACACAAAGCCCAGCGGGCGCGCTGAAGGCGATGGAAACCTCACGGCCGAGGTTCCTGCTTCCGGGGAACCCTCCTCGCCATGTCCTGTGCCGTTTACACACGGTTATACTTGTATTTTCTCCGGGCTCTCACACACATCCCAGCTAGTAGTGCAAGTCCGGGAACCGTCTTGTCCCAAAGCTGAGTCGCATCATCAAGTGTGATAATAGTTCCAAGAGTCTGAGCCTCGGCGAGTCTCCTGCTTCTGTGAGCGGATGAGGCACACTCTCCTGCTCACCCGGGGGAGGGGTACGAAGGAGCCCAGGAATGCGCCCACCCGTGACCGTGAGGCTTAGGAGACCACCGCGCTCCCACCTGGCCCGCGCACCCAGCCCTCGTTGTCACTGTGTGGTGCCGGGAAGGACTATGGCTGGGTTGTCCCTCTGTGCCGCGTGCGACACCGTCTGTCTGACCGGGTCGTATCGGTCGGTGACCTCGTGTGTTAGGTGAGGGCGCGTTATTATCCCCACTCGCCGGCTTTGGCACGCAGCACGTCACCTGAGCCGGGGGCCAGGCTCCCCGGGCATTCCACACCCGGGGCATTCTGGCCCTTCGCTCGTCCCCGGAGCTCGGAGCCTCCGCCACGTCCATCTTCCCCCGAGCCGATCGGGGGGCCCCTCCGTGGCGACAGTGTCCGGCCGGACTGTTCCAAGAATTATGCTAATGCGTTGTTCTACCCTTAAAGCATAAACCGGGTACTTAAAATGGTAATGACCTAGTGAAATAAATTACTAATTCCCATGAAAAGGTCACACATGGCAGCCTTCACACTGGAAAGACTTTCTGAAAAAATGAGAACTTTTAAAGCCTAGGTAGGTCACAGGCAGGACTGCAGACTGCAGCTGGTGCCGGCTCGCCACGCCGGGCGAGGGCGGTCCCATCGTCCCTCTGTGCTCTGTGCGGGGTGGGCGCGGACGGCCGGGTCAACCGCCTCGGGGCCCGTGGCGTCCTCGCGCTATCAGCATCACCTGCTTACCTGTCAGCCCTCGCGTCCGCCTGCTGTCACTTATTTGCGGGGGACACGCTTGATTTGTCCATCAGTGGTTGGCCATAATAAAATATAGGGGAAACCTACATTTAAAAAAAAATTTTTTTTCAAGGATGGCCTGCTAGGTCGGAAGTTGAGACAACTAAAGCCTTACCTTCCTACGTGTGTTTCTAAGACAATAGCCCCTCCTGACTATGCTTTGCCTGGAGCAGGCGCCAGCGTGTGACATGGGCCAGATTCCCTCCCTCCAAAGTGTAGGTATGATAGCTATTTCTCTGGGAGGGCAGCCGGTAGCCCAGCTCAGGGATTTCCAAGCGCGGAGATTGTTACATTGTAGCGATGTGTAGCTGCTGGCAGCAACATCAAGGCTGCATTGGCTACTATTTACCTTCTTTCTCTGGAATACGCTGTGTCGGTGCTTGGACACAGGAGGGGCAGGAAGGGGGATGCTTTGGAACAAAGGGAGCTAACAGAAATTTCTGATCTCTTCCTCCTCCTTACAAGTCTTCGCCATCTTTAAAAAGACAATCAATTAATGAAATGCAACCGAGGTTTTATTTAACATACATAAACATGTAAAACTTAGACAACCGTGTCTTCAAGTAGTTTGCTGGTTGATGGGTGGCCGTGAGTCCCGTCACCCTCGTCCTCCTGTGGCTCCGAGTCCCAGCACATTTGGGGGGGCGGGGGTCTGGGCCCGGTATTGTCCTCCGCTGCTGTTTACGTGCCAAGTGTCACCTCATCACCGAGGACGGTCGTGCCTTGGAGCCTCTCTTCCCAAAGGTGTGCGTTTGCCTGGAAGAGAGGCCCAGATCCGGGGCGCGGCGAAACCCGGCTCCTTCGGCCTGTGCGCCGGCAGGCGGCAAGCACAGCCCTGCAGCCGAGCGGGGCCGGGAGGGCCGGAGGCAGCCGGGGGCAGGGCAGCAGCTGCAGGCCCTGGGGTCCCGCCTGCCGCGCCAGCTTCCTGGTGGGAGTCCCGGGCGGACCCGAGCGTTCTTTGGGGATTTTGAATCGTTCTCTGTCGCCCATTCAGGTCCGGAAAGAAAGAGGCCTTGCACAGAGCACGGAGGTGCGCCGGGAGGGGCCCAGAACGGTGCCGTGGGAGAGCCTCACGGCACACCTTTCCTGACCTTCGGGCCCAGCAGACAGTGTCGGGGGCCTCTCGCTGGCCCTGGCAAGTGGTCAGTGGTCCCTTTCTGTGTCGGGAGAAGCCATTCCGGCCAGTTTGCCCTCAGGCCTCTGGGAGCAGCACGGCAGGCACCCCGGCCCCTGGGGGTGGTCGGTGCGTTTCGGTTTACAGCTCAGCTTCCCCTCTTTCCCCCCCTCAGACACGCACAATGTTGCTGACTGTTTAGAAGTCAAAAAAGTTTTGAGATGGGAGAGCTCACCATTACTTTTGTCTGAGTTTATTGGCAGGTGGGCCTGCGGGGCAGCAGAGGCAGTGGCCGAGGCTCAGCCTGCTCACCTGGGGCCCCGCTCACCTGGGCACAAGGCGCCCGTGGACCAAACACTGATTGAACGAATGAAATGTAGCTAAGCCCACACCGGAGTGGCCGCGAGTGACTCAACTGAGGTCTCAGGAAAAGGGGGCCGCCGCGGCCCAGCAGCTGAGAGCCCGCTGTTCTTCCCTTAACCAAGTGCTCTCCGCCACGTGCGAGTGTCAGGACAAGAGTGGGGCGCGGGCAGCTGAGAGTTTTTAAACAATCTGCAAACTAATTCATGTCCAATAAACTACTTTTCCCTCTGTTCCAGAGCTCCCCCACGGCGCCCAGGCCGGGCCTCGGAGCAGCAGGACGGCCCGGTCCACCACCTCTCCCGCCGGGGAAGACGCCGGGTGCACGGACTCCGCCGCTCCGGCCGGCACCGCTCGCCGCGCGCGTCGCCGGCGCTGCCTGCCGCCTGCTCCTCGCAGCGGTGCTGGTTTTGCGCTCACACAGCACTTCGCCGCAGCTCTGAAACTCTGTCTGGGCGTCGCGAGTAGTTCGGCTCCGCGACACCCACCTCCGCGGGCGCGCGCCGCCGGGAGGGCGGGGTGGGCCCGGCCCGCGTGCGCTGCCCGGGAGCCGGAGGTGAGGAGGCGCGCCGCAGGGGTGAGCGCCGCCGTCGCACACTTTGCACGCCGCCCAGGGCTACACCACTCACCGAAAATTGGGAGGCAGGTCTGGGAGGCGGGGTCCGGCGCCCACCAACTTGGGCGGCCCCGCGCCCCCCACTGCCGCACCCCCCGCGTCCCCTGCCCACTTCCGCGACGTCCCCACACCGGCCCGCGCCCCCGGGAGGCGCGGCGGCCCATTTGGGCGCGTCCTTGGCGGGCCGGATTTTCGGCTTCCCCTTCGCTTTATAGGGGCCGCCGCTGTGGGTCCGTCCTCTGAAGAGGCTGGGGCGTCATCGGGCTGGTTAGGAGCGCTGGTCTTCAGCTGGGACACTCAGTCGCGTCGGCACCGCGGAGCGGGCTGCGTCAGGTGGCTGGCCCCACGCGGCGCTCGCTGGCTCGCCGGCTCTCTGGCTCGGGGCTGCGGCACCGCGGCTGGAGCGAACCCCTGTCCCGGCGTGGGGCGGCGGCGGGCGGCTGGCAGGCACTGCCTTGCGTGTGAGTGCACCTCACTCACATGTAAGTCCGGGTGCCCCGTGGCTTCCCGCGAGGTGCGAGCGGCCCGGCGCGGGCAAGAGCCGACGGGACCGGGACCGGGACCGGGACGGGGCAGCGGCGCTCCGGCGCTGCCGCCCTGCCCCGCGCCTCCCGGGCGCCCCCCAATTCTCTCTCTTCTCTTTTCTCCTCTCCATTGGCGCGCCCAAGAGCCAAGCCAAGGAGCGCCCGAGGGTAACCGAAAACTCGTGCCATCGCGCCTCTGCACTTTTCTTTTTTGAGTTGTTTGACATTTCTTGGTGCTTTTTGGTTTTTCGCTGTTGTTGGGTGCTTTTTAGTGCGTTCTCACCCCTTTTTCGTTTGCTCATCCTTTTTGGCGCAAACTCTTAGGCAGCTCGCCCAGCAGCCCGAAGCCGGGGAGCCGCGCTCCGCGGCCCCGGGACAGCGCTTCGGGCGACGCAGCGGAGACCCCCGACACGGGGCGCACGGGGTTCGGCAAGGCCGAGGCCAGGGGCAAGCAGGGCGCCCGGGCCAGGCGGGAGCCGGGTACCCCGAGGTGGCCGAGCAACCATGCTGAAGATGGCCATGAAGATCAAAGCCAGGGCGCTGGACAGCGAGAAGAAGGCGGCAGCGGCGGCGGCCGAGGTGGCTGCCGAAGCTGCGGCGGCGGCTGCGGCGCTGGCCGAGCCGAGCGAGGCACCCGTGCCGCCGGAGAGCGGGGACCCCCAGAAGAGCACGAAGAACCCCAAGGACCTGCCACGCGGGGCGCCCCACGAGAAGTTCCTGACCGAGAAGGAGCAGAGGAAGCTGGAGAAGAAGCTGCTGGAGCAGAGGCGGAAGGAGGAGAAGAAGAAGGAGAAGGAGAGGAAGAAGTTCGAGAAGATGCAGAAGAAGAAGACCAAGAAGGAGAAGGGGTCCGCGGCCCCGGAGGCGGCCCGCGGCCCCGAGGGCGCCGGCGCCGCCGCCGAGGGCGCCGAGGAGGCCGCCGCCGGGGACGGCGAGGGCGCAGGCGTCGGGGGCACGAGTAGGGCCTGGGCCGCGTGGGAATCGGACTCGGGCGACGAGGACGACGCCTATTACATCGCGCCCCGCGTGGGGGGCGTCGTGTGGCGGCCTGGGCCACGGAAGGCCGGCGCGCTGAGCGCCCACCTGCCCCTCGTGGTGTTCCTGGTGTTCTCCGTGCGCAGCCCCTCGTGGGTGCTCAACTTCCTGCTACAGAAGCCCACGGAGCAGGGCCGCGGCTGCGGCTTCGTGTTCGGGGCGACCTGCTGCTGCCGCCTGTTCCTGGGCTGCGCCTTCTTCTCCTACTGGGGCGGCCGCGCCAGGCGAAGAGGCCGCGCGCGCTCCGGGGCCACAGGGGCCTTCGGCTCGGGCCAGGGGGCCCGGCGCCGGGGGCGCGATGAGAGGCTCATCTAGCGCGCCCCCCTCGCCCCCCACCCCCGCCACCAGACCCCACCATCCATGTGCAGTGTGGAGTGTTATTCAGTGTTCGTGTGTGTGTGTGGACACATTTTCCTTTTCGGTTGCTCTGTCCTTTGGTTCGTGCCTGCCTCGCTTTTTCCACGCTCCCTGCTCTCCGGCTCTCTCTGCGACTCTCTCTTCTCTTCGAAAATTTTCCGAAGTCCGGGCTCGGGCTCGCGCTCCCTCCCCTTCCGCCCACCCCGGCCCCTCGGTGGCGCCCGCGGGAGGGGGGGCGGCGGCCTCGGGGGCCGCTGGGCGACGCGGCCCGGGGGGTGGAGCGTTGGCGTCGCGCGAGGGGTCGTCCCTGGCTCGGAGCCGCCCCCTCTCCCCCCCTCGCAGCCGGCCGGGCTGGGGCCCGAGCCAGGGGGGCGAGGGGGCGGCGCCCCGGCCTGTCCCCGTCCCGTTCCGGGCCGGCTGCGGGCGGAGGGACCCCCCTTCCCGGGCACCCGGGGGGCGCCTCCCTCCGCCAGCTCCCGCCCTCCCCGCCGCCGCGGCCGCTCCTCATCCCTCCTCCTCCTCCTTCCACCCCCCTCGCCGCCGCCGCCTCCTCCTCCCCCCGCTCCCCCCGCCCGCCGGGGCCCTTTTGGGTAGGGGCGGCGGGCCCGGGCCGAGGCAATAAGAGCGGCGGCGGCGGCAGCGCGGCAGCAGCGCCCGCAGCTCTCGCTCCGGTCCGCCTCGGCCCCGCGCGGCCAGCAGCCCCTCCGGCTCCGGCTCAAGGGGCGGGCAGCGCGCTCCCTCTTCCTACCGCCACCTCCCGCCCCGTGCGGCCCGCAGTCCGCCCCGCGCTCCTCCCCGAGGAGCCGAGCCCGCGCCCGGCCCGCCCGCCCGGCGCTGCCCCGGCCCTCCCGGCCCGCGTGAGGCCGCCCGCGCCCGCCCGCCCGCCGCCGCCGCAGCCCGGCCGCGCCCCGCGCCCGCCGCCGCCGCCATGGGCTGTCTCGGAAACAGTAAGACCGAGGACCAGCGCAACGAGGAGAAGGCGCAGCGCGAGGCCAACAAAAAGATCGAGAAGCAGCTGCAGAAGGACAAGCAGGTCTACCGGGCCACGCACCGCCTGCTGCTGCTGGGTAAGGGCGGGGCGGGGGGCGCCGGCCCCGGCTCGGCCTGGCGGCCCGGAGGGGCGCCCGCAGGCCGCGCGCGCCGAGCCCGCCCCCCGCCCCGGGCGCGCGCTCCCGAGCCCGCTGCCCGCTCTCGGGCTCTGTCTCCGGGGGGCGAGGCCGGAAGGGGGACCCTGGGGCGCGGATTCGGCTGGGCGAGGGCTCAAAAAAGGGGCGGGGGGCCGCGGCGGTGCGGGCGCGGGGTCCCCTTCCCCGGCTGGCGCTCTCCCCCTCTCTTTCTCTTTCTCGCCCTCCTCCCTCGCTCTTTTCCTTGCTCTCTCTTTCCGCGAGGCCTACACGACGCCAGGGTCTTGGGTGCTTGTTGGGGAGGGGGAGGGGGAGCCCCACCGGGCTCTGGAGACTGCGACAAAAAGAGGGTTTCGGGGACAGGAAATGGGGTGGCGGGCAGAGGGAGGGGGACCCGCCTCCGTGGGGTGTGTGATTTGTTCGGAGAGGGGAAGAAAGAGGGGCCGGGGTGGAGGGTGACGCGGCGGGGGGCGCCGCGGTGGCCGAGGGGGCCTCGCCACGGGGAGACTCTGGCGGGGGAAGTGGCCGAGGAGTGGGGGACGGGTGACCTCAGCCCCTCGGAAGGGATCAGAGTGGTAAAGGTGGTGCAGCAAGGGGGAGGGGGCGCGGGCAAGTCGTGGCGCCGGAGCGGGGGGTGGGGAGCAGGGCGCGCGCGGCCGCTGGGCGCGACTTGGTGCGTTTCGGCTGGACAGACTGTGTGCGCGGAGCAGACGTGTCCCGGGCCGGGCCGGCGGGGGAAGGAAGGGAAGGAGAATCAAATAAAATAAAACCAAAAAAAAAAAAAAAAAATGGAGTTAGTACGCTGAGTGCCCAGTGAAGCCAAATGACACGTCATTTTTACAGTATGACCTTTTTTTCCCCTTCCAGACATGCAGGCTTTTTGAAAAGCAAAGAAGAGAATTAATTGTAGCGGCTGCCCTCCCCACCCCCCGCAGCTGCGCCCCCCATAAACCATTAACACACACATTTTCCTGTTGGTTGGCCACATTGAGAGCGCTTTGTGAAAAAAAAAGGGGGCAAGACATGCACAAATCAGAACTGGAAAATGACATTGGTCCGTAAATGGCTTCTTGATCTGGAAATGGCGTTTTTTTGTCCTTTTGGGGGGGGGGGGGGGCGGTGAGAAGACTTTTATTCCAGGTGGAAGGAGATGAAAAGACGTTAATTAGTTGTTTGTTGAGTGACATTTGGTTGGTCCTGGGTTTTCTCTTCGGATTGCGGTTTTTACTCTGGCCAAAAAAAAAAAAAAAAATGGGGGGGGGCGTGTGAACTATAAGGAGATGACCTCTCCTTTTTTCTCAAAGGGCTGCCCTGGGGAAAATAAAATAAAATAAAACAAAAGCCTGAAAGACATTGTTGAAATGACCAGAAGGATTGCCCAGCACTAATGAGTGTGGAAGTTTTCCCACTTCCTTAGTAATTTGGCCATCTGAGCTAATTGGTGAATTTGCTAGGTTAGCACCTAGTTCACGGTCACATTTCAAACAAAACAGCCTGATTATGAAGAATAAAACGTAAAAGCGGGCTTTTCTTTGTGGTGGTGTTTGGTTTGCTTTTTTTTTTTTTTTTTTGGATGGGTCATGCCTTTGTTCTCCTGGGTCCAAATTTCTGTAAAGCTGAAAACTATTAATTAAGGGAAAATAAGTCTCTTTGGTGTTTATGCATTTGCAGTTTCAATAATTAAGTGATACATATGTTGCGAATCTTATCTCAAACTTCTAAAGGTAGGATTACACTATGTGAATAATATGCATATAACTTTGATTTCAAAGCACAAGCCTGGAAAAGTCTAGAATCTTTCCCGAGGAATGCTATCTTGTTAGCTGAATACTAATTTAAGACCCGTGCCATGCTGGCTGGCAGGAAGGACCTTAAATTTCTGACACCTTTGTGTGGTAATCACCAAGCCTCCACTTAATCTGATTCTGTTACTCTGGCCACACCTGGCCTTGCTCTGGGTCACCTTCCCCAGGTGTCCTGGTCTCTGTGGCTACTTTTCCCCACAGTTTCGTGGTAGTCTTCGGTACAGGTGTGTGCAGCCCAAGCCAGCGCAACGCACTTGGCATGTTTTAAATGGCCATTCTCACCAAATAAGCCCCCCCCCCAAAAAAAAGAGGTAACAATGATGCCCCAAGCCCTGTGCTTAATCTATCTTAATTTAAGGACATGAGAATCAGGTGAATGGCAGCACCACACAAGGGCCTGCAGCCACGTCTCAGCTCGGCTCTCCAGTTTCACACGCATGGGAAACCGAGGCACGGGTCCGTGTGCACCCGCAAAGGAGGGGCTCCGCGCCCCGACGCCTCTGGCGTGGGGCGAGTGGGGGTCCTGATGAATAATTCTGCTTTCTCTTCGTGGAATCCCCTACGAGTGCCTTTAATATTTTAATTTATGAGAGGCCCATTAAGATACAGTGTGTTTGCTTTGAAATCGATGTTTCTGTGGAAACATTTTAACTTTTACAGGTGTTGCTCACAGCCTCGTGAACGGCAGGGGAAGGAGGAATGCCTTGCTCTCTGGGAAGTAAAACAATTAAGAAAATTAAAAATGAAAAAGGGGGGTTAGAAAACAGGCCTGTGGGGGGGCAAAATATGGTGCAGACAACTATTTGTGGGAGAGCACGCTTACAAAAAAAAAAGGGGGGGTCAGCAATCCTCCTTCCAGCTTGGAAATGTGGTTTTTCAGTACTTTTTACAAATGTAGGGTGATTTAAAATGGGGGTATGTGCCCCTTCTTACTTGAAAAGTTGAAAAGGGCTTGAAATCTTTGAAAACACAGTGGTTTCCAGGAATATTTTTCCTTCTGATGAAAGTCTGGTCCTTTTTAACTCTTCCTACAGTCGCCGCATGTGTGCGTGACTGTTTGCAAGCACGGTATTTGATATGAAAAGGTGTTTTTCCAGAAGACGAAGGAGCTGGTGGTCTTCCACACCACCATCGCCCCCCCACACACACACGGCTGTTGAATCCCGGGAGACTGTGTGTTTGGGACGACGGAGTTTGCGGGGGAAGGAGGGCGGACAGTGGGGTGCCATGTTGTGGCTTGAGGGGCCGGTTTCCCAGTGGCCCCGAGGGGACAGCAGCCCGCCCTGAAAGCCACCGCAGCGGGCCGGCGCCGGCGAGGCTGCGTCAGAGCCGCTCTGCAGTCTGCAGTATCTGGGCGCCGGTCCTGGGTCCGGGGTGTGAGGCTGGACACACCTGGCCGGCTGTGGCCGGGCGGCCCCGTGCACGCACGTGCTGGGGCTCCCGAGCTGGCCAGGGCGTTCGCAGGTCCCGAGGGTCCAGTCGCACGGCTGGAACCTCACTGGTCTCACCACCCCCCAGAATTTGACATTGCGTCATTCCTTCTCCCCCCCCACCCCTGCTTGCTTTCCTGCTCCACAAATTTTAAAACAACCAAAAAAAAACAAAAACCCACCCTAAAAACAGCAAAACCTTTCATTCTTGTGTGTTGCTCTGACGGTGAAATACTGCAGGGGTACAGAGCTGGACATCTAGCTCATGTTTGAGGCGTCGAAATGTCAAGCAAAATTGCAAGTCTGTTATTTTGTTTGTTTGTTTTTGTGTGTGTCCGTCTGTTCCTGTTGCCCGTGGCCTCCGTGGAAGGCACAGCAGCCCTCTCGCTGCCCAGAGCGCGTGAAACGGCCCCTCATAACCTGAGCCTTGCTTTCATTTTCTAGGTGCGGGAGAGTCTGGTAAAAGCACCATTGTGAAGCAAATGAGGATCCTGCATGTTAATGGGTTTAATGGAGAGTAAGTGTCAAAACCGGGCCAGGCCAGGGCCAGGAGCACACATGACCCTGACCTTTAGGGAGTTCAGGTAGCTCGGGGGACTGGGCAAGCAATTGGCACGTAAGTTTTCAGAAACTGCATGTTAGAAAATCAGGGGAGGGCTCTTCAGGGATTCCCCCCCCTCCTGTTAGTGTTTAGTGCAGCAACAAATAATCATAGCAATAATAGTAACGTACCAGCCTTGCATAAAACAGACAAAAAAAAACAAAAAAAAACCTGCCCTGTGGCAGGAAAACAGAGCCCAAGGGGCCCCCCCAGACAGGTCTGCTGCAGACCTGGTGCTGTGGGCCCTCGGCATGGCGGTCACCAGCAGGGGCCACCCCCTGGGTCAGGCGACACTGACCGCGGCAGAGAGGGGTCCCCCCCCCCAGCAGATTTCAGCGCAATGCGCCAAAGCAGGATGTTCTAAACTACTAGGGAAACATTGTTTCAATAATGTTCTCACACAAAACAAAGTTGGAAGAGGCAGCCCTTGTTAATAATTCCTCGTCCCCCACCTTTGGAATTCATATTGTGGGTCCATGGTCGTTTCCCTTTTTAGAAATCAGTAGTCCGGCCGAGAGGGGGCCCTGACTTTGACGTGGGGAGAGGCTGGGGGTTCGGTGCTGCCAGCCGGCCGGGCTGAGGGGCTCTCTTGCCTTTGAAATGCCCTTGCATCCCACCTTGGGGTGGGACGGTGAGAATGCGGATGAAAGGAGACCCCCAGAGACACAGCCTGGACCCCGTTTTCCTGGTGTGAGAGCAGAGGACCCCCCCAGCCCCCCATGAGCAGCCCCGAGGGGCGCTGGTGTGCCATTCCTAACTGCTCGGCCCTGGCACCCCCCTCCCTCAGCCGGGGCTCCAGTGAGAGCGGAGCCCTCGGTGGCTCCCTGTTCAGGCCCAGAGGGGGAGACCGAGTCACAGTGGTGTAGTTGAATCCAGGCACTGCCCACCCACCAAAAAAAAAACAAAACCAGGCATAAAAAAAGTCCTTACTGTCCTCTGAGCACCAGGGAAACAAAGAGTGGGGGTTTTTCACCTCTCGGAGGTTAAACAACCGACTGAAGGCAGCCCTTTATGGAAAACTCTAGAATTTCTTAGACCAAATAATGGGGTGGGAGGTAAGAAAAGGGTGACGTCATGCAAATGGACATTTTAGTTTAGGGTGCCTTTGAGGCCTTCCCCGGGAAATCAGGGGGATTGGCCATGGCACTGATTTTACGGCCGACCCCCGGCGAGTTGTGAGCACGCGTGCACACACACCCACCCCCACCCCCGAGCTGCTCATTAAACAAGTGGCCTTCCGTAGCCAGAGAGTGATTCTGAAAGTCCGAGTTCCCCATGCGGCCCTCAGGGGGGTCCCGCCACCAGAGGTGGTCCTCGGTCAGTAAACAGAAACCTGCGACAGACTTCCCGCTGCACAAACGTGTCACCTCAGGAGAAACCTCTTGCATCATGCCCCCACCCCGGCCACTTAACGGGCACTGCTTCTTCACCCTGCTAATTAGGCAAAACTAATTTGGCCGCGTCCCCTGTAGATAAATATTTTGGTTGAAACTGGACCTGGCCAGCGTTCTTAAAGGGTGCAGTGCCCCTGTTTACCTTGGTTCCAGCCCCGGGGGGGCGGGGGGGGGGCAGCCCGTGCCATGGCGGGCTGCAGGGGTTTGCTGCTCTGCCCACGGCCCTGCTTTTCTTAATTGTCAGAGAAAGGATTCCCCTCCCTGAGCCGGCCAGTCTGTAACGCAGACCCGGCGTTGAAAGCAGAACCTCTTTTCGATTTTCCCTTTTGAAAAAAAAAAAAAAGAGGAAGGGCCTGTTCCAAGTTCGCCTGCTCGGTGGAGGAAGCCATAGGTGTAGTCTCCAAGGGCGTTATATTTAGCCTGGGAAAGGGACGCCCGGGACTCCTCCTCAGGGTGCGTCTGGGAGCCGTGCTTGTGTGTCCCACAAGCCTCCTTTTTCCTCCCTCCGCACCGTGGCGGGGCGGCGGGCACGGCTCCCTCCGTGCCTAGGAATTCCCGGGGAAACCGGGCCCAAAGGGGTGGGGTCCTCCCCTCCTCCCGCAAGCGTGCGCTGCTTGAGTGCTGGGCTGAGCTCTCCCACCTGCCCTAACTCCCCGCTGGTGACCTGTGTAGAGTGACTCGGAATTCTAATCTGACTTTCAGAAACAGAGGTCAAATTCGGATTCCCCTAACCCGTAGCTAACGCTCTTCCTTCCGTTGAGTGCCACAAACAAACATCGCTATTAACCCCGGCTGAGCTAATCAGCTGATCCGAGAGCAACCAGACAGCGTAGCCACGTCGCCCTTGCGACCCCCCAGGGGTGGGGGGCACCCACTGTGTGTGAAGACTGGGTTCTGAGAGGTAGTTTTTTTTGTTTTGTTTTGGTTTTTTGTTTGGTTTCCCCAGTCCAGACATGGTTTTTAATTGGTGAGAATTTGTGGGGAACAATTACGTATCCATAAAAACATTTTATATAGTTTCCCCGACTGCAGGAAGGGAGGTCCTCGCCTGGCACCAGGTGTCGCGGGCGAGCGCCACCCGAGTCCGGACCCCGAGCCTTCGCGTGCTCGGGCCCGCGCCGGGGACTGAGGTCTGGGACTCAGCTCGGAGTCTTCCTCGGGGCCACTGTGTTCTCAGGAGACTTGTGAGACAAAGCACTGCTTCGGCTCCCTGGTGCACCTACATTTAGCGCAAGCACAGGAAAATAATTATCAGTCCCTTCTGTCCCCGGCCGGGCGTCTCCAGAGGGCTCAGCTAATCTGCAGCCGAGGTGCGGAATTCCACCCGCCACGGCCCGCAGCCGCCGGAGACGGTCCCCGCGCGCCCGGAAGGCGGCCTCAGAACTATCGGGGTGGTGGACAGCGGCCCCCGGCTAGGAATGCAGAGAGGTGGGGTGGGGATTTTGTGACCTTGCCGTGCCTTGCAGATTAGGTGAGCTTTCAATCTCTCTTTAAAAGGGGCGGCGAAGAGGACCCGCAGGCTGCCAGGAGCAACAGCGAAGGGTAGGCACACTCAAAACCAGAAAAAAAAAAAACTTTTTAAACAGACAGCCAGACATGAAGACCATGCTGGGAAACTGAGGGCAGAGCCCCGGGAGGAAAGCAAAAAATCATTTAGGGGCCATCCTCCATCTTGGTACACGTGTGCAAAGGGGCAGAAACAATTCCGTAACATCTCACAGCACGTGCCCGCGTAAAACTTTTTTTTTGGCCATCCTTAAAGTATAATTAGATGCAGCTGAGGGGGAGTTCTAGCTCTCAGCGTTAGACAATCAGTTTAAGATTTGGAGGCTTGCCGTTTCTCCTTACGGTTCCTGCCCCGGGCAGGCCTCCCCTCCCCCACTCCCACCCCCCCCAGCTCCACGTGAAGCTGCCCTTGTTTTTAAAACTATCCACTAAATTCCATCCACCCGTCGGGTGCTCTGATTTTAAAACTGCGAGCTTCTGGAACGAGTTTTCCTCCCCTGAAACTCGAGGTACCCTAGCACCCTTAAATTTGGGGGGAGGCGCCAGATGCTGGGCACCTTGGCTGGAGGCGCGTCATTGTTAACGGATCATCTCCAGAAGCTTCTGGCCTTTGAAAAGTTATCAAATTAACTTTAGTCCCAGGCACTGTAGTTAGCTAGTGGACAGGAAATGGGCGATGGCATCCACCTTTTTTTTTTTTTTTTCCATTCATTATCGAGTTAATTGTTTTTCTTCACTCCCGCATCCCCACCGCCCATCACACGCCAACACACACACGTGCATGCCAGGGGGGCCGCTCACGCTGCGCCTGCGCATTCAGCATGCTGTCGTGGGGCAGCCGTTTCTCATGAGACCATGCAGGGCCATCCCCCGGGCCTGGGCACCCTGAAAGGAGTAGCTCCTGAGGCCGGGAGGGGCGGGGCAAAGGAGCCCCGGGGCGGGGCGAAGTGACTGACACGTGTTTGTTCATCTGTTTCTTTTAGAGTATTTAATTCCTAGATGGTGGCTTCCCGTTCCTCTCCTTCCCGGCTATGCCCCACCACCCTTTGCATGCTGGAACTGCTAATCAGAAAACTGTTCTGTGGGGGGGAGGGGGGATGGGCCCTACTACCTAACCTCTAGAGATAAGTGAAAAAAAAAAACACAAAAATACCAAAAAAAGCAAAAAAAAATCATAAAAATCAAACAAAAAAAAAAGAATGAAATACTTAATTATCCAAAATGTAGTGTAACACCCCAAACGGGCATCCGCCTAGCCAGTGACCGATGGTCTGTGTTCTGTACCAGAAGTTGGCATCCAGACAGAGTGGCCAGGCCTCCCCCAACAGCCCACCGCGCGCTAGACGCTGCGCTCACCCCGACCCTACTACTACTACTAACTAACCTGCCTGCTCTTCTCTGTGACCTGTGCACTAAATCTCAGTATTAACACGTGTGATTAATAAAACTTCTCTGCATGTCTCAGCAGTCCCTGTCTGTCTCTCTGTCTTTCTTCTTTTGTCTGTCTGTCCCTATAAAACCACAAAGGTAGCCAACGGAATGATATCCCCACAACCACTTGGGGGGGGGGCGGGGCTGTTGGGATTCGAACCAAGTTCCTCCGCTTCTTTAAGCATAGTGGGCGGAGCCCCAGTGCCCTGAAAGTACTCAAGCCCCAGCTTTTTGGGTCCGTTAGAATTCTAGCCCTTGGTACACATTCGGGCCTGACACCTGAGACACTTCGCCCTGAGTCTGCCAGCCAGCGCCCCGGGTTCCCCGGGGGGCAGGGGGGACGGGAGAAGCCCGCCAGCCCCGCGGCGGGACACCCCCATCTCCGATCCACAGCGATCGCCCCAGCGGCAGGTCTCCACGTTGGGAGCGTTGCACACCCGAATTAGATTTCGGGTTTCCTGTTGTAGCGGGTTGATACTTGATACACTCCCACACCTACTCACACACATAGATGAGTACTGAACGCGTTCTCAAAATATCCGCATTTAAGACGGGAGCGTTTCCAATTACCATACTACTACTTAGACCCAAAAATCAGGCTGAATGAGGGAACCTGGTTTCCGGAGATCCTTTCCTCCGGGCTGCGGGTACGTCTGGGTGCCTAGTGCCCAGGTGCAGCTCGTTTTAATTACTGCGGGGCCTCAAAGCCAGAGGAAGGGTCTGGGCGCTCCCCTCCCTGGGAAGGGAGCCTGTTTTTAGTGAGTGGGAGCAGGTTTGGCCTGTGGGGTCTCCTGTGAGTTTGAGCCCCTAGGTAAATTTCAGGGCCCCTCAGGTGCGCGTGCTTTTAAAACGCTGACATGCGCAGACCTGATGGTAGGTGCAGCCCCACATCTGGACGTCTGTCCTGGTCGGTGGGCGGAGCTGCAAGCTGGCTCCGACCCGCAGGGGTCTGGGTCCAGCGGCCGAGCAGCTGGGTGGTCCCTCCGTCCTGGCTGACCCCACCCCTTGCCCCGTCTGCCCCTCCAGGCCCCAGGGCGCAGCAGTCTCGCTTCACACGCCCACAAGGGGATACCTAGGCCCCTCTGTGCTGCCCCCAGCTGCTGAGAGCAGCCCCCCCCCCCCACCCCGGGTGACGGAGCAGGGTCCCAAGGCCAGTGGAACAGGAAGAGGCTGCACCTGGCAAGGGCACACCCCTCACACATGCAGGCCTTGATCTCAGAAGATGAGACCCCAGGGGAGGGCTCTGATGGGGGGGGGTCAGAGACGGGAAAGACCAGGTTCTCGGGGGTCAGGGCTGTGGGCAGGTGGGCACCAGGGCCCCTCCTCACCCCACTAACACTCAGGCTGTGGCTGCTCTTAACACCCCCACCCCCACTCACATTTCCTCTGTTACTCCTCTGTCAGTCCTCTGTCGGCCCTCTGTCCTCTTCGCAGGGGTCCCTGCCTCCAGCCCCTGACCCCAGGTGAATGCTCCTGAACCGGGGAGTCTGCAGAGACTCTTTTTAAAAATGCCAAGAGGAAGATGAGCCCTCTGTCCCTCTGCCTGTGACTCCCACGTCCCCGGGGCCTCAGTTTCCTCCGTAGTACCACGCCCCAGGGCCCGGCACGCAGTAGGTGCCCTTCCACCACAGAAGCAGGCCCTGCAAAAAGTCCCGGGGGAGGGGAGCAGTGGGTGTCGCCAAGGTCCGTGCCCCAAGCCAGGGGACCCTTCTCACCCCTGAAAACCCACGCTGAGGCGTCCCCGGCACATCCTCAGAACTGTCCTCAAATGAAGGACAGCTTCGGGGAGACACGCAGTGGTTCAGTGGACATAGTGGGGTGCAGACATGCTGGCAGGGGAGGGGAGGCCCAGAAGCCCGGGGGTGTGGCCTCCACGAGTGCCCGTGACCATTCCACACAGGCCGTCCTCCAGCTCCACCTCGAGGTCGAGACTCTAAAGCAGCACAACCTCTGACCTCCACTCAAAGAGCATCCCCCTCAGCTCGGGAGTCCCAGATCACCAAGACTCCCTGGGGGCAGGGGCTCATCCCTGCGCCCCCAGAAGGGACCCTGTGCACTCACAGCCCGCTACAGTGGCTGTCCAAATAAGTAAACAAACATAAAGAACCTGCCAGGATAGCCTGCCACCCCACTAACCCTAACCTCCAGCCCACTAACCCACTGGCCCAGTGCGCCCCAAGTGGGGCCCTTCCCCCCCTCCCCTGCCCACAGTGATGCCCCCTCCCCCACCCCACCCCAACAGAGGCTGATGACACCTAGGGAGTGGGGTGCCAGGGGCTGGAAGCCCACGGGACCACCGCGGAGGGAGTGACAGGGCAGGGCCCAACTTCTGGTACAGGATAGCAGCCTCGGTCCAGATGCCAACCCGCCAGGCGGCCCCGTGCGGGGCGGAACCGGGCGGTGGTCATTTCGAACCACCTGGGTTCCGACCCCCCGAACCCCTGGGGTGCAGTGCCCCTGTCTGAGCCCGCCACCGCTCCTTTGGGAACAGAGTACTGTGCTTAGTCGGAACAGCATGACTAAAGTGACCCCATTCGTGCGCGGGATGCAATATGATTGTTCTCCTCTCCGCCCCCACTGTAGTGAGAAGGCCACCAAGGTGCAGGACATCAAAAACAACCTGAAGGAGGCCATTGAAGTACGTGCGCCAGTTTGTTCTCGCTCCGCGGCCCCCGCCCCCGCCCCCACCCCGGCAGGCAGGCAGGCAGGGCCGAGTGGCCCCTCACCCCCCGCTGAATCTCTTTCAGACCATCGTGGCCGCCATGAGCAGCCTGGTGCCCCCAGTGGAGCTGGCCAACCCCGAGAACCAGTTCCGCGTGGACTACATTCTGAGCGTGATGAACGTGCCCGACTTCGATTTCCCTCCCGTAAGCGGAGCCCTGGCGTGGTTGTCGAGCACCCCCCACCCCGCCCCCCAGGGTAGCTGGCACGCTTCATCACAGCCACACCTGTGTGCGTGCCACACCTGTGTCCCGCCACGCACCGCACAGCTCAGGGGGGGCACCCTCGCTGTTCCCACAGACGGAACCCCGACTAATCGGCATGGCTGGGCTCAAGGTGGGCGAGCAAAACTCGGCCCCCGGAGAGAGAAAGCCATGAGCTCTGCCCCCTGTAATTGCCTCCCCCCATAGGCATCTTGGGACAAACGACAGTGTGTTAAACACGGCACACGAACCCTGATGTCCCGGTAACTGAGTGCCCTAACCCTAACCCCCCGGGCACCCCGCGCCAGCCCCGAGTGCGCTATGCAGCCGGTATCCCCGACCAGAAGCTTGGCCCCGGGAGCCCACCTGGCCGCGTGGGTGCGCCCCGCCCCTGACGCCCTCTCCGTCCCGCCCACAGGAGTTCTACGAGCACGCCAAGGCTCTGTGGGAGGATGAGGGGGTGCGCGCCTGCTACGAACGCTCCAACGAGTACCAGCTGATTGACTGCGCCCAGTAGTAAGTGGCCGCGCGGGATGCCGCGCCCGTGGCCCTGACCCCCGTCCCGAGCAGCGGCCGGCTCTCCCCACGCGCAGTTAGGCCGCTGCTCTGAGTCACGTTGCTCAGAACCCTCCGCTGCGCTTCCCAGGGCTGGGGTGTGCTTTCACACAAACAATTAACGCCTGGTAGCCAAAATGGCAATTACTACAGCGAGGAGATGATAGTCGTGATTAATTAGGGAGGCGGGGCAGCGCTCACACTTGGGATAATGGAGAAATATCTCTTTGCTGTCATTTAAAACCCGGGGAAACCTGACAAAGGGGTGCCTCCCTCCCCCGCCCTGGGAGCGGGTAAAGGCTTTGCCGCCGCTGCTCAGGGCTGCGTGGGCACGCAGACCCGCGTGTTTCCCCCCGCGCCAGAACAACAGGCCCGTCGCAGCCCGTCCTTGGGACCCCCGCCCCCACCCCTCCTTCCACCGAGTCCTGGTTTTCTCAAAAGTTTGCGCTAAGAGCTGGAAGTGCTAATTATAGTAACGCAAAACAGATGGAAATCCTGGAATTGTCCGCTCTGCGCTGGGCCCCAGTGAGCGGGACAGGTAGCGAGAGACAGGGTCAGGCCCCGCCGTGCCCTCCGGGAGGGCGGGCCGCGCTCGGGGCGCTCGGGCCAGGGCGCCCTTTTTGCTTTGTTTTGTTTTGTTTTGCTTTCTTTTTTTTTTTAATGCCACATTAACTTACTCCTGCAACTTTATCTGAAAGTGGCACCGTGCCCACGGTGTATGGCAACTTTGGAGCAACTCTGGGACTTAGTTGACAACTTGTAAAATGGCACCCCGGGCCGGAGGATCCCCGGGCCTGCGTGGGCCTGCGTGGGCCCGGCCCTGCCCGCCTCCGCCCGCACCGCCTTCACGTTACAGTTGAGATACTGGTGCCTTGCCCATTTCTTAAGCTGCCTATTTTTATTTGTTGAACTGGGGTTTGGCTGGCCCGGCTCCAGCTGTCTCTCTCACAAGATTTGGTACTGATGAGCTATTTATAGAACTGTGGTTCTGTTGCCATGGCAACGCGCTGGCGGCCAGGGCGGCTGGGGAGCTATTTCGGGCCTGGCGCTGTAATGTAAGACTGATTGGGCAAGTCGGAGTGCCCTCCCAGCCGGGCTGGCTCGACTGGTGAAGAGGAAGGGGAAAAAAACTCGCAGAACTTCTTCCAGCCGACTTTTCCCCTTCGGGACTTTCTTTCCTGAGGAGCCCGTTTTAAAGCCACTCCAACACCCCCACCCCCACCCCCACCCCCACAGTGGGTGTAACGTTAAGTTTTCGTAATGTTTATATCAGTGAAGTTAGTCTCGTCTTTCAGAAGTTGCTCTTCCTGGTTGTGCTTTGAGTCGAGAGCGAGGAGAGGGAGCCGGGCCCCTTCTCCACCCACGGCTCTCGGTCCCCTGGGGGAGCCCCCGCCCCCCCCAGACCCGGCCCCCCCAGGCCCGCTCCCGGCTGGTGCAGGACCCGCGGCCCGCGTGGCCCCCTCACGCTCCAGATTTCACATCTGGACTCCCCTCGCCCGTGGGCCGCACAGGCCGGAAGGGAGCGTTGTGTGGGCTTCCTGTGCGGCGTGGTCGCGGGCGGGGCCGCGTGCGCCCTCCTCCTCCTCCTCCTCCTCCTCCTCCTCCTCCTTTGTTCTCGGTGGCCAGCGAGGAGCTTAAAAGGGAGAAGGGAGGGCTGTCCCTCCGGCCCCTGGCGGGGAGTCCATGCTGAAAGGCCCGAAGCGCACAACCCGGCACCGGCCGAGCCCACGCCGCGCCGCGCCGCTGCGGGAGGCGGGAGGGGCGGGCCCCGGGGCGGCGCTGAGCACGCCGCGTGTCCGTCTCTGTCCCCCAGCTTCCTGGACAAGATCGATGTCATCAAGCAGGCCGACTACGTCCCCAGCGACCAGGTACGCAGGCCGGCGGGGTTTCGAGTCCCCTCCGGGAGCCGCCCGCCGGGGCCTCGGCTCGGGACGGGCGGACCTGACCTTGCTTTCGTCCTAGGACCTGCTTCGCTGCCGTGTCCTGACTTCTGGGATCTTCGAGACCAAGTTCCAGGTGGACAAAGTCAACTTCCAGTAAGCACATGGTTTTCTGTTCCCTGTGGCGCTCGGGGCGGGGGGCCGGGTCGGCCCACGGGGTGACCACTGCCCTCCCTCCCGCAGCATGTTCGACGTGGGCGGCCAGCGGGACGAACGCCGCAAGTGGATCCAATGCTTCAATGGTAGGGGGGCGTGGGCCCTCTCCCGGTTGGGGACACTCTGCCCTCCTAGTCGTGAGTGAGGGGTCGTGTCGTTTCGGCCTCCCACACGCACCCCTGTGCTGTCCCGTGCCCTAGATGTGACCGCCATCATCTTCGTGGTGGCCAGCAGCAGCTACAACATGGTCATCCGGGAGGACAACCAGACCAACCGTCTGCAGGAGGCTCTGAACCTCTTCAAGAGCATCTGGAACAACAGGTGGGTGCGGGGGTCCGCCCAGCCACCGGTCCCCGGGGGGGGGGGGGGGGGGGCAGCCCCTCCCCGCCCCGGCGGCAGAGTGCCGTCCGGCCAGGCTGCAACTCCGCTCCCCTCCCCGTCAGATGGCTGCGCACCATCTCGGTGATTCTGTTCCTCAACAAGCAAGACCTGCTCGCTGAGAAAGTCCTTGCTGGAAAATCGAAAATTGAGGACTACTTTCCAGAATTTGCTCGCTACACTACTCCTGAGGATGGTACGTGGGGCGGGGCACGCGGTTCAGCTCCTTGGCTGTCCCCACCTATTTGCATAACGGAGGGACCCGAGGGGCGAAGGGGGGGCGGCCGTGGCGCAGGCTTGCTGGCTAATTACCTTAAGTAACACAATGCCTGTCTTCTCCACAGCTACTCCCGAGCCTGGAGAGGACCCACGCGTGACCCGGGCCAAGTACTTCATCCGCGATGAGTTTCTGGTGAGTAGAGACTGTCTTTAGCGCTCTGTCTGGCTGCCCTTACTCTCAGGGATGGGAACCGACCTACTCCCATGTTTGGGGATTAAACCATCCACTTCGGTTTTCTTTCGTGGGTGGCCCGCGCGAACTTGAGCTCTCTGGCCCCTTCGCTGGGATTCGTGGCAACTTGTGACGTCCGTAGCTGGCGGAGGGGCCTTGGGGGCGGGCCCTTGGGGGCGGGGTTTCCGGCGAGGAGGCCGCTCGCTCACACCCGTGTCCGTGTCCGTCCCGCAGAGAATCAGCACCGCGAGCGGGGACGGGCGCCACTACTGCTACCCCCACTTCACCTGCGCCGTGGACACCGAGAACATCCGCCGCGTGTTCAACGACTGCCGCGACATCATCCAGCGCATGCACCTCCGCCAGTACGAGCTGCTGTGAGAAGGGAACCCGACCTTAACCCGAGCCTTAAGCGCAATTAAACACGAAATGTAATTGTACACGCAGTTAATCACCCACCATAGGGCATGATTGACAACGCAGCCTTTCCCTTCCCCCCTGAGTGATCTTGCGAAACCCCCTCCCCCTTCCAGCTTGCTTAAATATTCCAAATTTAGAAAGCTTAAGGCGGCCTTCAGATAGAAAAAAAAAAGGCCACAGTGGTTCCCTCTCTCTTTACGTAATTAACAGCAGCAAACAGAAATCATTAAATGAATTAAATGAAATGAATATTGTCTTGTGCAGCATTAAAAATCAATAAAAAATTAAATGTGAGCAGTTTGCGAGCCTGTTGCGTTATTTGCGGCCGGTTTCGCGCGCGGGCCCGTCGGTCGCGGTGTCCATGGCCTCAAAGGGTGGGCGGCCCCACGCTGAGGCGACGGGGCCCAGACTTACAAGTGGGTGTAGGAACCCCGCCCCTCTCTCGGCCTAATCTTTGGGTTCCTGAGACACTTGGCAGACAACACAAGCACCCACCCCCTCCTCCTCCCCCCGAACAAGGCCCGGGGGGAAACCACTGGGCCCTTGGAGAATCCTGTACTTGGGTCTTTGGTGCCCCACCCAGAGATCCTCTCAGCCCGCACCCCAGGGTGTCCGTGTACCCAGAGTCTCCCCGAAATAGGTGGTGGTAGCAGGAGCTATCACAAAAATGGAAATAGTATTAAAATAACTGGCTGGCCGTTTGGGGGAAATTTTAAGGTGGAGCCCTGCCTCATTTCATACATACATCAATCACATGTTTAAATACAAAAAGGTGCTTTAAAAATGGCTATGTTTACAAATAAAATCCCGTATAAATCTTTAAGCATGATCTATGATCCACAAGCCATGGAAGAGAGAATGGGGGGGGGGGTGAGGGGAGGAGCATACAAAATATAAATCACAAAGTATGAATGGGGCGGAGGGGGCGGGGATTGTATCAAAATCTGTCCCAGAGGGTCGATTTCCCTCATTAGCAAGAAGAAGAAGCAAACCCATCACAAAAATGGGCAAAACACGTGAACAAGCAATTAAAATACATGGGGAGCGTGGAGCCCGCACCATAAGTGAAATGCAAATAAAATCTGCGCCTTGTGGGGAGGGGGGTGGTCATTGGCACCCACAGGCCCCCCGAAGCCCCTCGGGTTGCCACTTGGACTTGAGGTCCACTTGGGTTCTCTAGCCCTTCACCCCCAGGGTCACCCCTTGGTGCCCACCCGTGGTGTGGCTTCCCCAGGTGGGTGGGTGGTTGGGGGGAGACCCCAGCTTGCTTCCACGTCAACCGCTGCACCTTCTGCAACGGGCCCAATGGGACGTGAACCAAGTCCATTCTATAATTCAGGCCAAATGTCCACTTCCTGCTTTCCAAATCACACCAACCCTAGCCAGATAAACTGTCAGCAACAGGAGCCCCGAGGAGGGCAGAAAAAGTCCCAAACACACCATCTCCACAACCTCCCTGTATCATATCCAGTCCACGTAAAGACTGCACCTGCTTGTGGGCCAGGCCACAGAACAGGCCTCAAACCACCCCCCCCCGCCAGCTCTGGCCCGGGAGCTCAGTTGGTTACAGCGCCATCAGGACACTCCAAGGTTGCAGGCTCCATCCGGGTCAGGGCACACACAGGAATCAACTGATGAATGCGTATTACATGGAACAAATCAATGTTTCCCTTTCTCTCAAAAAAAAAAATAATTTTTAAAAACCCGGCCCAAATTAACATATAATCTACATAATTGCTCACTATGCAAATATCACCAGAAGACCAGCCCACAAATTCCCATAATTCCACGAAGTATCCAAAAACACACACAACTAATTAGAACCTGAGACCGGCTGTGAGGTATAACCACCAGACCAGCTGACCACACAGACACCTACCCATCCAAGGAAAGGCTACGCTGGCAGAAAACAGGTTCAACGCTGGTCCACAGTCCCTCTTTCCAGATGACCACCTGCATGCCATGTCTCCGTAGAACTTCTGGAACCTTCTCTGAGTAGTCCATATAAGATGGCCACAGCACTAGCCACATATCCACCAAAATTAGAAAAATGTCAAGGCCACAGAGCAGTTACACCAAGAGAATGATACCCCAGGTACTCCCTCTTGCTGGTATAAACGGGCGGTGATGATGGGGTGGGGGGGGGCTCCCCCTTCCCACCAGTGCCAAGGGTAGCTGTGGGGCCACCTCCAGTCGCCTCTTTGTGTCCAAGGATCCCTTCCCTTCCTCACCGTCCATCCCTCCTCTCTGAACCCTTTTCATTTCCGTTTGCCCTTTGACCCGGTACCAAACCAAACTCTCACAGGGCTACTCTAAGCTCTAAACTCCAGGGTCTTCAGCAAGCCAAGAAATTATGGAGAATTACATCTAAATCTTTGATTACAAGAAGACATTAGTTTTAATTTTTTAGTTGAATTTTATCTCTATTCGAATGCAAAAACAACATATTTTTCTAAATGTAAGAATTTGTGCCACACTTTGTAAAGTGTATAGGCCAGTTATTATAAATAACCATTCACTGACCTTTTAAAGAAATTAATAATAATAATAAACAACCACTAAGCCCCCTGACGAGGCCTACTATGAGGGCCTAGATTGGGCAGAATTCTTACCCACCTTCCCTTTTATTTAAATGTGAGCAAAACTGTATCAGAAGAAATGCCCCTTCTAGGTCAAATGGCATTCTTCTACCATAATGCATGTGGGTTTGGGGCACACTTTTGGTCATTTTATTATCCACCGACTGTGGAGAGAATACGGAATCTGTGCCAGCCACTGGGCCGTCTGCTTCCCTGGGGTTCACCCTCTTTGGGGGTGGGGGGGACAGGCACTTACCACATAAATCGTCAAAAGAAATACAGATGGTGACAAGGTCTTTGAGCTCATAAACAAGTTGGGGACAACAGGGAATGGGAGAGGTCAGGGGAGAGGTTCCACTTTAGACAGCGTAGCCAGGAGGGCCTCCTGGAGGAGGCAACTTTGCTTAAGGAAGTACAAAGGTGCGGAGGAGCTGGGCATCCAGGTCCAAGCAGCCAGCGGGGCTTTCGGTTAATATCAGTTATTAATTGATACAAACCTGAGCACGAGCATTTACAGAGCACTTTCCCGGGTGCCAAGAGCTGTCGCAGGCCCTGGATAAGGGCTGTCTCACGCAGCCATCTCGAACCCCTAGGAAGATGTGCCCTAACTATCTGGCCCAGGCGTAGCCAACCCGTACCCCCCTGTGCAACAACAACAAAAGATAAATTACATCTAAAACGTGGTGAATAACTCATGCACATTAGTCATTTAACAATGGTTGCACTAAAAGGCCATTGCAATAAGCACTTAATGTGAGTAACGGCTCCCCACTTTGCTCCCTGTGTTGGAGCCGAGTGACCTGGCGTCTCCACCGTGATTGTCCTGCGTCTGCGCATTCATGTACTGTGAGCGCCTCAGTGTTCTGGTTTTGCCCGTCTTATTCTCTGTCTCAGTCAGGAATGTGTTTGGCTGCCGATAACCGAACGTGGACTTGGAGTGGCCCAGAAAAACAGGCTCGTGTCTCATTGACCGAAAATTCCGGACGCAGCTGCTCCCTGGGGTGACTTCAGCAGCCCGTCAAAGGCAGGACCAGTGCTGCCACGACTCTCTTGGCTTCTCTCTCGCCGCTGTAGGAGGTATCGCGTCCTTGGCCTGAGGCTAACGCTCTTCCTTCTCTCTGGCACCGAGAACAGTCAAAGATACCCAGAGAGCAAGATCAGGAGGTAGATGGTTAGATACACAGCTAGCTAGGCACACAGGAAAACATCTACTTGATAGCACTATTACACACACGTGAGGATTTATAATTTGGATCTTGATGGAACATCAAGAAAAATATGTGCAGTGCCTGCAGTTTGGAAGGATTAGGGGAGATAATAGGTTTTTAAAAAAAAATTCTTTTGAATAATAAGAGACTAATTTGTATGATTCTATATAAATCAGTTTGAAAGCCTGGAGAAAATAGATAATTGTTGCCCTGGCTGGGGTAGCTCAGTGGATTGAGCGCGGGCTGCAAACCAAAGCATCGCAGGTTCGATTCCCAGTCAGGGCACATGCCTGGGTTGTAGGCCATGACCCCCAGCAACCGCACATTGATGTTTCCCTCTCTCTCTCTCCCTTCCCTCTCTAAAAATAAATAAAAGTAAAATCTTTTTAAAAATTATTTTGAAAAATAGATAATTGTCCAGAAAATACTGAAATACTGTTGATCAAAATCGACTCCAGTGGAGACAAAAACAATCTCAGCAGACCACTTGCCATAGGAAAAAAATACAGAACACAGTTGGACAGCATCGTGATGAAGTGGCCCCAGGCTGTTTTGGGGTGGGAAGCCGGAAGGAAGCCGGAGGGAAATTTCTGCAGTGCTAGTACCTGCTTACTCAGCATTTAGGTTATGAAACACGTTCCGTTAGAGAACATCCATTGGACTGTATGCCAATAATTTGTGCCGTTTTCAGTATGTATATTATACTTTAACTTTTAAAAGAATGAGAAGGAGGGGAAAAGGCACCAGGCCCACATAGTTTTATAGGGGATTCTACTAATTCTTTAAAGATCAAATAATGTCAGTACTACTTAAATTGTTCCAGAGTAAAGCCAAAGGAGACGTTCAACATTATTTTTGTGAAGCAAGTATAACATTGATTCTAAAACATGCTAAAGATTGCACCTAAAAGTAAAATTACAGACCAGCCTCACTTATATCACTGTGAAAAATTTTAAATGTAAGCAAGCAGGCTACAACATTAGATTTAAAAGATAATATATCATACCTAGATAGGATTAGATTTATTCTATGAATTCAAGGTTGGTTCAATATTAGCAAAACATTAATATTTGCCAAAATTTAATACCCACTTATAGTTTTAGAAATCCAATAATATAGTAATTAATGAAACTTTAATATAATGACTATGTACTATATATAACATACATTTACATATAATTTGTATAGTACAATATATATATATATACACATATAATATGTACATAATATATATTTTTCTCCAATAATCAAAATTTTACTTAATGAGGAACCTCTAGAAACTTTTCTAATAAGGTCAGAAATAAGAAACAAAAAAGACAGGGATGCCTCATATCACCATACTGCATTTATCATTGGATTGGACATACAAGTCCATTCAATTAGACAAAAGAAAGCAATTATAGGCCTGAGAATTAGAAAGGAAGAAGTAGAACTATCCTTTACTGCAAATGATATAATTAAATATCATGATTTCCCCCCAGAAATACACAGGAAAATAATTACTAAGACACATCAATTTAGTAAAGAACAGTTTTATAAGACCAACATGCCCAAATCAATAGCCTTTCAATAATGGAAAGATCATCCAGAGAGAAAATCAATAAACATCTGGCATGAACGGCACTATAGTCCAAAGCGACCTAACAGGTCTACAGAACTTTCTACTCGGTAGAACACACACTCTTCTCAAATGCACAAGAAACATTCCCCAGGATAGATCACGTTAGCTTACAAAGCAAATCTTAACAAATTTAAGATAAAGATTACTCTCTAAGTGAATTTCCCATCCAAACTGGAATGAAACTAGAAGTCAATAAAAGCACAAAAATGAGGACATTTATGAATATGTGGAAACTAAATAACACGCCCTTGAATAACTATTTGGTCAAAAAGGAAATTAAAAGAAAATTTAAATTGTACTATTAGACAAAAAAAAACAGAAAGAAAATACAACATACCAAAACTTACAGAATGTTGCAGCAAAAGCAATACTAAGAGGAAGCTTATAGTGATAATCACTCACATTAAAAAACAGGAAAGAGCCCTGACTGGGTAGCTCAGGTGGTTAGAGCATCGCCCCACCTATGTCAAGGTTGCAGGTTTGACCCCCCAGCTAGGGCATGTAAAAGAATCAACCAGTGGATGTGTCAATAAATGGAACAACAAACTGATGTTTCTCTCTTTCTCTCTCTCTCTCTCACACACACACATATGCACACATCAATAAAATTTTTTAAAAGTGAGACGATCTCAAGGAAAAGAAGAACAAATCAAGCCTAAAGGTAGCAAAAGAAAAATAATAATAAAGATAGAGTAGAAGTAAATCAATAAATAATAGAGAAGCAATAAGAAAAAAGTAGTTGTGGTGTTTTGTTTTGTTTTGTTTTGTTTTTTGAAAAGATAATACCAACAAACACTTAGCTACCCTAAGAAAGAAAGGAATACTCAAATTTCAAAAATCAGAAATGAGCCCTGGCTGGTGTGGCTCAGTGGATTGAGCATCAGCCTATGAACCAAAATGTTGCTGGTTCAATTCCCAGTCAGGGCACATGCCTGGGATGTGAGCCAGGTCTCCAGCTGGGGGCATGCAAGAGGCAACCAGTCGATGTTTCTCTTACACATTGATGTTTCTCTCCCTCTTTTCCTCCTTCCCTCACCTCTCTAATAACAAGTAAATAAAACCTTTTAAAAGTCAGAAATGAGAGAAGACATTACAACCAATGACTCAGGAAAAAAAATGAATCACAAGAGATAATTATGAACAATTATATGCCAACAAATTGGATAACCTAGAAGAAGGAGCTAACTTCCTATAACATACAACCCACTGAAACAGAATCCAGAAGAAACAGAAAGTCTTCACAGACCAATGACGAAGAAGCAGATGGAATTAGCAACCCAAACCCTTTCAACAAAGAGAAGCCCAGGACCAGATGGTTCATGTGTGAAATCCACCAAACATTCAAAGATAAATTAATGCCATTCTACTTAAACTCTTCCAGAATAACAGAGGAGGGGAACACTTCCAACTCATCGTATGAGGCCAGAATCACCTGGACACCAAAACCAGATAAAATACCACACAAAAAGAAAGCTATAGGCCGATAGTTCTGATGAGCATACATGCAAAACTCCTTGATAAAAATGCCAACAAATCAAATTCCACAGCACATAACAAGGATCTCACACCATGAGCCAGTGGGATTTACCCCTGGAATGCAAGGATGGTTCAACAGGTGCAAATCAATCAATGTGGTACACTCCATTCACAGAATGAAGGGTAAAAATCACAAGATTAGCTTCATTGATACAGAGAAAAACCATTAACAAAGTTCAACCTCCACTCACGAATAAAGAAAAAACCTCTCAACAAAATCCTTGTAGAAGGACTTTCCTCAACACATAGAGGGCATATATGAAAAGGCAAGGCTAAAAAATAATCAATGGGGTAAAACTAAAAAGCTTTTCCTCTAAGGCCCAGCACGAGGCAAGGATACTCACTCCTGCCACTTGTGTTTAGCACAGAGTTACAAGCTGTAGCCAGAGCAACTAGACAAGAAAAAGAAATACGTAAGGCATACAAATGGAAAGGAAGAAGTAAAATGACCCCTTTGCAGATGACACTATCATGCATGTAGACAGCTCTTCAGACTCAACAACAAAAAAAGTTAGAGTAAATGAATTCTGTAAATATCAGTATACAAAAATCAGTCACATTTCTATAAGCAAACAACAAACAACCCAAAAAGAAAGAAGTGAAGAAAACAATCCCATTCATATAGCAACGAATAAGAGTAAAATACTCAGGAATGAACTAAGCCAAGAGGTTAAAGACTGGTACACCGAAAATTATGAAACATTAATAAAAGAAGTTCAAGATGATTCAGGGAAATGGAAAGACATCTTATATTCCCAAACTGGAATAATTTATATTGTTAAAATATCGATGCTACCCAAAATGATCTATAGATTCAATGTGACCTTTATCAAAATCCCAAAGGTATTCTTTACAGAAATAGAAAAAAACCCCTAAAATTAATATAGAATGACAAATGACTCCACACAACCAAAGCAATCTTGAACAAGAAGAACAAAGCTGGAGGCATCACACATTCTGATTTCAAAATATATTACAAAGTTACAGTAGTCAAAACAGTACAGGACTGGCATGAAAATGGACATATGGACCAATGGAGCAGGACAGAGAGCCCAGAAATAAATCCACATCTATGGTCAATGATCTTCAGTAAGAGTGTCCAGGAGGAGAGGAGAGTTTCTTCATTAAATGCTATGGTGAAAATTGTGTATCCACACACAGAAGAATCAAATCAGACTCTTTCCTCAAACTGTACATACAAATCAACTCAAAATGGGTTAAGACTTACATGTAAGATCTGAAATCATAAAGGTAATAGAAGCAGACAGGGAAAAAAACGCTCTTGACATTAGTCTGGGTGATGGTTTTTTTGTGTGTTCTTTTTTAAGATTTTATTTTTATTTATTTTTAGAGAGGGAGGGGAGGGAGAAAGAGAGAGAAAGAGAGAGAGAGAGACATCAATGTGTGGTTGCTGGGGGCCGTGGCCTGCAACCCAGGCATGTGCCCTGCCTGGGAATCGAACCTGCGACACTTTGGTTCCCAGCCTGCGCTCAATCCACTGAGCTACGCCAGCCAGGGCAGGTTTTTTGTTTTTTGTTTTTTGTTTTATGTAACACTGCCAGTACAGGCAGCAAAAACAGAAACTGACAAGTGGGATTGCATCCAGTGAAAAAGCTTCTGCTCAACCACAGAAACAACCAGGAGCGTGGAAAGGCGAACTATGGGATGGGAGGGTAAGTACACAGCCCATGTCGCTGATAAGGACTTACCGTCCAAAGCGTGCAGGCAGGCCCCAGAGGTGGTCCAGCTGTGGCTCCAGGCCACTGCAGCCAAGGGACTGCAGTCAAGTGGGTCACACGCATTGCGTGTTCCTCGTGCATATAGAAGCTATGTTATGTTACACGGTGGCCCGTTAAGTGAGCAATGGCATTCTATCTAAGAATATATACATGCCTTAATTTTAAAATGCTTTATTGCTAAAAGTGTCAACCATCATCGGAGCCTTCGGTGCGTTGTAATTTTTTTTTGCTGGTGGAGCGCCCTGCCCTGACGCTGCCGGTGGCTAACTGACGGGGCTGGGCGGGGGCAGAAGGCTGGGGCGGCAGTTTCTTGAACTCAGACGACGGTGAGCCCTGGCTGACACGGCTCAGCGGGCTGGAGCGGCGTGTCATAGACTGGAAGGTCGCGGGTTCGCTCCCTGGTCGAGGTGTGTGCGAGAAGGCAACCCACCGGTGTCTCTCTCTTCCTCCGCCTCCCCTCCTGTTCCTCTGAAAGCCGTGGAGGAGAAAAACGTCTTTGGGTGAGGATGTAGAAAGGAGACAACAGTGACGTTTGCCACATCAACGGATTCTTCCTTTCACAGATGATTTCTCGAAGATCACGGGTCACCGCAACAGCCGTAATAGTAATAAACTATTGGAAATGCTGGAAATAATTGGAGGATGGCCATAATAGGGCAGAAATGGAGCAAATACTGTTGGGAAAATGGCACTAGCAGACTTGGTCAACACAGAGTTGCCGCAAACTTCCAATTTGTAAAAAACAAAATATCTGCGAAGCGCAATACAGCAGGACAGTGAAACGAGGTGTGTCCGTATAAGGAATACACACAACTCAACAGCCAACGCCCCCCCCCCCCAAAAACCCGGCTATAAAATGTGCAAAGGACCTGGACAGATATCTCTCAAAAGAGAGAGCTCAGCTGGCTAGAGCATCGGCCACAGAGGCAAAGGTCCCAGGTTCGATCCCCAGTCAGAGCTCACAGAAGAATCAACCAGTGAAGGCATAGAGAAGGAGAACAGCAAATCGATGTTTTCTCTCTCTCTCTAAATATCAATAAATTTTTAAAAATTGAAGTCAGTCTTTTTTTTAAAGATTTATTTATTTATTTTCAGAGAGGGAAGGGAGGGAGAAGAGAGAGAGAGAGAGAGACATCAATGTGCAGTTGCTGGGGGTTATGTCCTGCAACCCAGGCATGTGTCCTGGCTGGGAATCGAACCTGCGACTCTTTGGTTCCCAGCCCGTGCTCAATCCACTGAGCTATGCCAGCCAGGGCTAAATATCAATAAATTTTTAAAATTTACAGAAGAAGACCACACCTTGGCCGACAGTACTAGAAAAGATGCTCCTCTTCACCGATCAGGAGACGCAAGTTCCGAGCGACGAGGTGTCCGCTCAACGCCCACGGCTAGGACCAGAAGACAAAAACGAAAGGTGCCGCAAGGGTGCCGAGGTGGGAGAGCCCCGTGCCTGGCTGGTGGGGGTGTGACTTGGTGCAGCCCCCAAGGAAAAACTGCGGGAGGTGGCGCGTGACCCCGAAATCCCGCCTCTGGCTGCACACCCAGAGGGAAGGTGGTCGGGGTCCTGAACAGGTACGGGCACTAGTCACGCCAGCCGAGATATGAAAACACCCTCCATCCGTCCCCGAATGAACGGACTTTGAAACTGTCGCCCGCACCCACAACGGGACGTCACGGGGCCTTTAAAAAGAGGGGAGTCCTACCGTGTGTGACCGCACGGGCCAACACGATGGCCTTTTGCTCCGTGGGGTAGGCCAGACAGAGGAAGGCAGATGCCACCTGTGGACGCTGCAACAGCCGGCCTCATCAAAGCAAAGAGTCCCCACGTGGCTGCCAGGGGCTGGGGGGGGGCGCGGGGCGGGGGGGGGGGGGGGATGTCGTTTAAGAGGTCAAGTTCCAGTTCGGCTCACAGGTAAGTTTTGGAGATCCGTGTACCGCGAGGCGGTGTAGTTGCTGTAATGTGCTACCTAACCCGTAACCTAGGAGATTCAGAGCGTCCCACGGGCGGCTGTGGACACAGCAGCGTGATGGTGGGGGGGGGGGGGGGGGGGTGCTGTGGGTGCTGCGGGTGCTGGTGTCAGGTCAGAAGATGCGGCCCAGGCAGGGCCTCTTGGAAGAGGCGACGCGAAAGGGACACATGGGGAGGGAGAAGAGAGTTGGGGCCTGAGGAAGGAGCTGGGAAGGCGGGCAGCACCCAAGGGCAGCCCCAGGGGCCCGCCCCGCCTCCCGGCCCACCGCGTGGGACGCCGGAGGGCTTCTGCCGTGGGCGCCCCGACGGCTGCCCGGGGAGGGGGGACCCTGCGTCACAGATCCTTCGCTTCCCGAGTTGGGTGCTCCTAAAGGCAAGCTCGAAGCCGAGATTTGGATCAGGAGGAGGGGGCTTGGGGGTGGGGTTGGGAAGAGAGTAAAGGAAGAAAAGGTTTATGTTTCGGAAACTGGAGTAAAGGGCGTGGAACACAGGGCCCGGCAAGCGGTGGGGCACTGCCGGGAGAAATGGGGGGCGGGGCCGTCTGCTGCCTTGGGGTTAACGAACTGGTCCGCTGGCTCTTTTGGTAGCGGGGGAAAGCCGGGTCCCCCACCGCTTCCTACCAAGGCCGTTTCTAGACTCATACACACACGCTTCGCTGCTTCAAAGATGAAGTTGAGCCCTGGCTGGTGGGCTCAGTGGATTGAGCGCCGACCTGCGAACCAAAGGGTCACCGGTTCGGTTCCCAGTCAGGGTACATGCCTGGGTTGTGGGCCAGGGTCCCAGTAGGGGGCAACGAGAGGCAACCAACACGGATGTTTCTCTCCCTCTCTTTCTCCCTCCCTTTCCCATTCTCTAAAAATAAACAAAATCTTTAAAAAAGAAAGATGAAGCCCTGGCTGGCGTAGCTCAGTGGATTGAGCGCGGGCTGCAAACCAAAGCGTCTCAGGTTCGATTCCCAGTCAGTGCACGTGCCTGGGTTGCAGGCCATGGCCCCCAGCAACTGCACATTGATGTTTCTCTCTCTCTCTCTCTATCTCCCTCCCTTCCCTCTCTAAAAATAAATAAATAAAATCTTAAAAAAAAAAAGAAAGGTGAAGTGGAAGGTTGGGGGTCATTGAGATCAGCCACTGGAAGTGAGGATCCCTGAACCGGAGGTGAGAACTGGTTCTTTTCCCTTTCGGAGAGGGGAGAAATGATTAAAGAACAAAAGGCTGTGGTCCTGGAACTCAAGGTCAGGGCCGCCCACAGGAAGGAGTTCCCATCCCGCTGGGTTTCGGCGGACAAGCACCCGGAGAAAAGGAGAACCGCCCGCGGGACCGGGGCGGCAGGGGTGCCCGGGAGCCAAGCCTGCATCTGCGCCCTCCCATTGCCGGCTCCCGGGTTCCCGGTCGGCGCTTCAGAATTCCATTGACCTTTCCTTGCAAAGTGAGGGTCCATCAACGCCGTAATGCCCGGCCAGTGCGGGCACCGAAACCACGTTCTGAGGGCCCTGGGGTTCCCCAGTGTTCGGCAAGTGTCTGCAGCCTCATCACAAATCACACTGCATTGGGGGGGGAGGGGGGCGCTGTGGAGACGCGATGCTTCTCCCTCTGCTGCCTCTCCCGACCCCGTGGCCCGGCGGCAGCAGCAGGGTGCACAAGGACCCTCCACACTGCGGTGCCCGGGGCTCCTGCAGCTGGAGGGGAGTTTCAATGCGGTTTCGCTGGGGCGGTCGGGCGCCGCCATGTTCCCCTTACCTTCAGACCAAGCGCACTTTTGCCGTCAGATCACACACAGGTAGGCCTTGAACACCTGTAGATCAAAGAAAGAAAGGTCTCACCGAAAAACAGGCAAAGCGGGGAGCGATGCCAGAATGGCGGAGTGGACAGTTTTAAGGAAAACCTCCCGTTTTCTTGCCTTTCCCCCAAAGAGAATGACTTCGCTGGAACGGAGAAAAAAATGTTACTCGTCTCCGGGAGCAAGAGCGCAATGCGCGGAGGATGCATTTCACAAGTGAGAAGAGGCCTTTCCTTAATCCACAACCGGAAACCGAAAAACCAGTAGGCAACACAGGTTAAACCCAAAGACGATGGCATTAAACCTTTAACCCTAAAATTATAGCTCACTGTGCAGCCGGTTGAGAAATCACCCCAAATAGAACTCCATAATTGCCTCCATTCTCGACTATAAAGGAGCCCTTCCGTTCTCATACAGAGCTGTGAACATTCGCATAATGGTTTCGGGGGTACATGGGAGTTGTAGCGGCAGCTTGTCGTTTGCCCAGCGGGGGCGTCCAGCCCGCGGCCCACGGCCACCTGCGGCTCAGGAGGGCTCTGAGTGCGGCCCGACACCAACTCACACATTTACTTAAAACACTGTGAGATTTTCTTTGTGATTTTGTCCCCATGTATCTAACGTGTGCCCAGGACAACTCTGCTTCTTCCAGTGTGGCCCAGAGACGCCGAGAGGTCGGACACACTGCGAGGCTTTCAATTTTTTTTTAAGATTTTATTTATTTATTTTTAGAGAGGGAAGGAAGGGAGAAAGAGAGAGAGAGAGAAACATCAATGTGTGCGGTTGCTGGGGGTCACGGCCTGCAACCCAGGCACGTGCACTGACAGGGAATCGAACCTGAGACGCTTTGGTTTGCAGCCCGCGCTCAATCCACTGAGCTACGTCAGCCAGGGCTGGCTTTCGCTTTTTTAAGGAGAACAGGAGTGGAGCACGCAGGGACGTCCCCGGTGCACGCCCGGGACTGCGGGCACACACGTCACAAAGGTCCCCTCCACAAACCTTGTCAGTGCGGAAAGTGAAAACTCAGTCTTGTATTTCTTTCGCTACAAAAAAAGGGAAAGGATTTGTTTCCCGCTGACGTGCCTCCAATAAAAATCGAACTTACAAGGCAAGGCACTTACTTTTTTCCGTCAATTAGAAGTTTTGTTTTGAACTTGGACTCGGAATGAACCCACACGCCGGATGCAGGCGAGGGCTCCTGCAGGTGTAGTTCAGAGCATCTTCCGACTCCCACGCCCTCCTGGTGGGAGTCCAAGTTCAAAGGCGGTTTGAGAGTCCGTTTCTGTCCACGCTCTCAAAGTAAGCAGTTCTGACAAGCTTTCTTTCGCGTTCCACTGCAGCTTTGGGTTTGTCAAAGCTGGTTCAGCAACTTGGTAACATTTAGAAGAATGTTGTCATGTTGGGCATATGTATAAAAAGCATAAATTATATATACCATTTATGTTATAGGTTATTAAATAGCATTACATTTTATATCACTGCATATTGATATTCGTGACATGTTTCATGTGTGACAATTACACATGTGTAAGGGGAACAATCACACTGAATTACACGGAATTTATTACACTGTTACGGCGTTAGAGTATCAGTCCCGCCAGCCACCGGCGGGTCTCTCCCTGGAGCTAGTAGACTTCCTGATACATTAACGTAGATGAGTGCCTCTTGCTCGTTTGGTTCTCCCTAAAATGATAGCGATACTTTGTGTCCCGCCCTGATTCTTGAGAGACCTCCCTGGGAAGATGGAGATGAACCGCGCGCAGCAAACAGGATCCGGACCGTTGCAAGGGGCGGGGGAGGGGGGCCGACACGAAGGAGGAGCGCCCGGAAGGCGTCAACAGGGTTCCCTGCGCTAACGGGGGTTAAGGGGACCGCACCCCCAGCAGCTCGGTGGGGACAGAAAAGCCCCCGACACACGGGCCCCCTCTGGTTGTTTTCTAGGCCCTGGGCCCTTCCTTAAGGTCGGGTGCGTGCCTGTGCGTGCGGGTCCCACGGCCGGCCAGTATTCTCACCATTCGTGAGTCAGAGACGAGAAAACGGTGCCCCGTGTCCTCACCGTTAATAACTTTGCTCGGAAGTTCATGTTACACTTCCAGTGCAATTTTGCAAAAGAGAAGAAAAAAAGAAAAAAGAAAAGAAAAGAAAAGAAAGAGAGAGAGAGAGAGAGAGAGAGAGAGGGAAAGAGAAGGAAGGAAGGAAGGAAGGAAGGAAGGAAGGAAGGAAGGAAGGGAGGAAGGAAGGAAGGAAGGAAAGGAAGGAAGGAAGGAAGGAAGAAGAGGAAGGAAGGAGAAGGAAAGAAAGAAAAAAGAAAAAAAAGAAAGAAAGAAAAGAAAAGAAAGAAATGAAAAAGAAAGAAAAAGAAAGAAAGAAAAAAAAAGAAGAATCATTGGAATGAACGTCATGAGAAAGTAGGCGATGACGTCATGACTTGTGGACGTCAGGCTACATACGGGGCCTGGGAAGACCCCACAGGAGCGGCACCCAGCGCGCTGTCACGTCAGCTCGGCACCCAGCGCCGGGCGCCCTCCCGAGCATCCGGCGCTCACACGCCGTGTAACCATAGAGACAGCGGTGGCCCGGTGGGGTGCCCAGCCGAGCCCTAACTGTGCGGCTCTTCGCGGCCCCCAACTCTGACCTAAAACTCACACCCACCGAGTGCCGGGCCCGGGCCACACACGTCCATCCTCTTCATGATCCGAAGAGGCTCTAAATCCGTTTGTGCCAGATTACACGGCATCCTAGATTTTAATAATAATTACTACATCGCATACACTGTTACAATGTAGTTTATAATTACACGTGTGTGAGATATTACACATTCAATTATATACAATTAGAACTGCACGGTGGTGCCTTATAAATTTTATCTTCCAGATTATTAATACTGTGCTGTAGTTTATATTACCACATTTATAACATCTTTTATATTAGAATTATACATGTATAAGGTGATACGTTACATATTAAATTATATCTAATTTACCATGCTACACCGTATTGTGTTTTATGATGGATTAATATAGGTTATTGTTGCATTATTACTGCATTTGCATCCCATTATAATTACATGTGTGTAATGGGAAATACTATTTCACATGAAATGATGTACAATTTCTATTATCTTACACTGCTTTTAAATCCCACCCTATACAGAGGCTGGAACCAAGTCTGGGGAGCCCTGCGCCCACGATGGGGGGCAGGGGGCAGGGCACCCCGCTCCGGGGGCAGAATCCCCCCTGGCCCTGACCTGGCGCCCTCTGCCCTGCGGGCCTCGGGACCCGCTCGCCGCGACCCCCTGGAACGGAAACAGAAGCCGCTCTGCGGGGGGCCCGGAGTTACACGGGCGTGGGCGCGTGTCTGTCCATCCGTGTGTAGTTTGAAAATCCGAACGACCGGCGGCTGAAGGAGGGAGGAGCACGTGGCCCAGACGCAGAGCAGCCGCAGGCCGGTCGCAAACAGGGTCAGCGAAGCCCTCGGACGTCTCCCTGCCCCCGAGGGCGAGGAAAGCCACTTGGGGAGCAGCCACGAGGGGCGGGGTGGGCATGGAGGACCCACAGAGTGGAGCCAGGGTAGGGGCGCCAGGACGGGAGGCAGGGCTGGCGAGCAGGTGAGCAAGTGAGCAGGGGCCCTGAGGACAGAGCAGGGGACACCCCCAGGCCAGGGAGAGCAGGCAGGGTCCTCGGTCCCGCTGGCTTCCCCGGGTGGCGTCCCTTCGCACACTGCCGCGTCTCTGTACTGGGTTCCCCGGCGCCCGCTCGGTTGCGCTCGTGCCCAGGGAAAGGACACACCCAGCAGTCAAGTCGCCCCTCGGGGCTAAATGCGCACAAGCGTGCGCCCCGACCGCAGCGGATCTCCTCACCACGAAATGCAACTGGGAAAAGATGCCTCTCACAGCAACAAGAGAGGCTGCACCTACAGCCCCGGCCTGTGTGGCTCAGTGGGTGGAGCGTCTTCCTGCAAAGCTAAGGGTCACTGGTTCGATTCCCGGCCAGGGCACAGGCCTGGGTTGTGAGCCAGATCAATGTCTCTCCCTCTCTTTCTCCTGCACTTCCCTTCTCTCTCAAAATAAACAAACAAATAAAAATCTTCATTTAAAAAAAGAAAGATTAGCGCCTGGCTGGCATAGCTCAGTGGATTGAGCGAGGGCTGTGAACCAAAGTGTCACAGGTTCGATTCCCAGTCAGGGCACATGCCTGGGTTGCAGGCCACGGCCCCCAGCAACCGCACATCGATGTTTCTCTATCTCTCTTTCTCCCTCCCTTCCCTCTCTAAAAATAAGTAAACTAAAAAAAAATCCTTAACAAAAAAAAAAGAAAGAAAGATTATACCTACGAATGAACGGAAGGTGAAAAGCACAGAGTTTGATCACACGAAGAACTGTAACTTGACTGAGATGGAGGGAAGGTAACTGGAATAAACACCCGAGAGCACAGGCCGCCGCCGGGAAGACTGGCGGACGAAACTCTGGAAGTGAGGGCTGCTGACGGGCCCGCGCCCTCCCCCACCGAAACCACATTCTACCTGTTAAACGCACGGTGTCAATCGAGCACTGAAACACACCGGGAAGGCCAGAGACGGGACCAAGGACACGGAAATGTCACCTACGATCAGAGGGACATTTGAATGTGTCGGTCGGCCCTCATTTGCTTGTGTGTAACTGGAACTCAATGTAAAATATCTTAAGAAAATGGGGGAGACGCAGGAAAGGTGTGTCCCCTGCCGTTGACCTCCCAGCCTCACCATCAAAAACAGCCTGAGAAACAGTGGCAAACAGTCTGCACAGATTTGGGCGGGGGTGGGGGTGGGGTGGGCGTGGCTTTCATCTGCAGGAAAGGCCGTGTGTGGGGCGGGGAGGAGAACGTGTGTGTTGACAGATGCCTAAGCCCCCAGCAGGACGCGCAGCGAGCAGGTATCACTGGGTGCCTCCAGGGGAGAGATCGGGGTGCGGGGGGGCGGGGGGGCATCTTCTTTCTCCTTGCTGGACTCGGGAAAAGAGCGCTGCGTCAGGGAGGGCCCCCAGCCGCGGGCAGGCCGGCACTGGTCGGGGCCAGGTGCCTCCCGTTGGGCGAGCGGTTCTCCCCCCTTCCGCTGCGTTTCCGTTTCCGCGCGTGGCTGCAGCTCCCGTGTGCTTGCCGAGTACCCTTTCTGCTGTGTGTGTGTGTGTGTGTCCGTCCTTGGGAAAGGCTGGAAAAGGCATGGGGCACACCGCTTTTTCGTGGACACACACGATGTTATGCTGCGGACCGCAATCCGCGTCTTCCACTGCCCGGCCGGGTTTTTAAGACCCGTTCCCGAGGCCGTGCGCGTGCGCCGTTCCTGGCTCCCGGGCTCCAGAGCTGGCCGCGGTATCGGCCAGCGGGCGCGGATTGCGCTGCAGTAAGAGACTCTGCCCAGTTCACAATGGTCTAAACCTTTTCGTGGCCAAAGTACACGCCACGCGGTTCCACCTCGCTCCAAGTGGCAGGGGAGGTCAGGGCCGCCACGGGCCTGTGGGGGGAGAAAGAGCTGGAACGTGCGTGGCCTGGCCCTCCGCTCCCTGGCACCCGGCGCATGGTGCCAGGGGTGCCCCCGCCCACGGCCTCTCGGGGCCCACGTGACCACCGCTCTGCAGGCGCACCCCGGCGTGGGGTCTCGGGGCCGCAGGGCATGAACTCGGTTTCACTGAGCGGAGCCAGGCGTCTCTCCGGAAGGCCACCCAGGCCTCCGCGACAGGCCGGCCGGCAAGAAGGCGCCGATAACCCCCCCGTCTGGCCCGCGGTTGGCAATCGCCAGCTTTTGAAACCCTGCCAGTCAAGTGGGCGCCGGGGGAGCGCGGCTCCCGTGCTGAGCGGCGCGCTCTGATTCCTGATAAGTTTAAGGGTCTCTTCACCGCTCGTTGGCCTTTCCATTTGCTCCTCCAGAAAAGTGCGTGTTCTCGTCTTTTCCTCTTTTTTTTTGCTATTAGAGTTCTTATAATTTTCTACTTGATTTTCAAGAGTTCCTGTTAGAGATTTTCACAGGATATTAAACATTGTGAATACGGCCCTGTCCTCTCAGAAAAGCAGTGTATTATTTTAATGGATTCTATCTCATCTCCCGGTTCTTGGCGGGGTGCAGGGAAATCTCAAGAAAGGAGGACAGGCCAGACTTGAACAGGGGCCATTCCCGGGCCAGTCACAGGTGACCGGGACGGCGGGGCCTGGAAAAGGCCAGCTTCCGCTTAGGCCACGAGTCCGGGGCAGAGGAAAAGGCCTTCCCAGAATAACTAGGGAGAAGGGTTTGCAGAGAGGGACAGAGGTTTTGGTTTTTGTTTTTTCTCAGCAAGCAAAGCAATAGGTGGTCGCTGGCTTAGCATTTAATGTAAAAAAAATAAGGTCATGCACCCATCGGGATCGTGTGATCGCAAGTGACACTCATCTTTGAAAAGGAAATGTATCGGTTAAACTAACTCAGAAGGCCGGTGGGTAGGAGAGCCGGGTCTCAGTTAGTGTCACCAGATCCCCGGTTCTCTCTCCTGTGTCCGGCCGGCTCTCTCCAGCGCGGGCACGGTGGCCCCCTCCCAGCCGGGCACACTCATCACACCTAGGCGACTCCAGCCCGAAAAGTGCTTCTCTCCTCGTCCCACGAGAGAAGGAAATTCTTGGAAGGATTCTGATGGGTCCAACTGAGACCATATGCTCCTTTCTGAACCAATCACTGTGGCCAGAGAAACGGAGTGGTCTGATTGGCCAGGCATGGACAAGTATGGGTGACAGTCGGGCTCACCCCACTTGGGACCACAGTAAGAGGGTGCCCCACGGGAAAGAGGGGTTCTTACCAGAAGACCAGGGAAGACCCGCTGGCCAGGTAGAGCCCAGCGACGCCAGACCGGGACCAGATCTCTGCCTCCTCCCTTACCTCAGTGTGCATCCCATGTGGACGAGGATTTGGGGCGGGGGTGGGGCCACAAGGAGCTGGGATAGAATCCTGGTGACTGAAGGAATCAGGGGCTGCAAGTGCCTTTTTCCCCAGGGCACTGCGACCGGGCACTTGCAGAAAGAGACTTGTGCGTGTTACACTTCTGCGGCACAAACGCACAGCAGCACGGCCAGAACCCCCAGGAGCAAGAGGGGGAGACTGACGAGAGACTGCGGGGAAAGATTCTGTGACCCGTGTGGCCGACAACGTGCTGGCAACCCCCCCCCATGTGCCAGAGGGCTCTCAGAGACCAAGAGCAGGGGGCACCCCCACACCCGAGTCTGAGCAGATGACGTGATCAAACCGTTCAGGAAAGAAGGACGGGGGACGGGCAATGAAAGTAGGAGAAATGTGGGTAACATCGTGTTTAAAAGGCTGCCTGTCCCCAGTAGGACAACTGCAGCTTCAGGTGCGGCTGCTCGGAGTGCAGACTGGTCCAGCCTTCTGAGCAGACACTCGGCCTGTGTGGCAGGAGGGTCTTCGTCTGTTCACTCGGCCGACGGTAACCAGGCGGGCGCTCAGCGGCCACCGCAGACACTGCCCCGGGCCCCTGAGGGAACCCAGCGAGCCGGAGGGCGGGGTCACTGCTGTGCAGGGCCGCTGGGGGTCAGGTGAGATGGGGTTTTCTACCAAAGTATCAAAACGGGGGATCGGTGCGACAAGGTTTGCAGAGACAGGTGACTGATGGAGACGGGCGGTCCGTGCCGCTGCTCTCTCTACTTTTGAATGTGTTTGAGCATTTTCATGTATCAGAACCAAATAAAACAAACACATATTTGCTTCGTCCACATGGAAAATGCCTGCGGATTTCACGAGAGCAGTTAAAAAGCAAAAGCCAAAGAAAGAAAAAGAAAGAGAAAGAGAAGAAGAGAGGGAGGGGGAGAGAAGAAAGCCGGGAGAGAGAAGGGGGTGTGGCTGCTGAGGACGCAGGAAGTGGGGAGCTTACATGAAAGCTGACATTTTTTACAGGCGGTCATCACTTCAGGTTCATACCCTCTTCCAGAGCCTTGTGTCTCATGGAGGGGGTGTCTGTTTCCAAACTCTCGAACCTGGGTGCTCTTGCGACTCCTCTGATTGACAGAGAACTGCAGCGTGGATGGTCTGTTGCTTGTGAGATGGGTTTTCTTGTAAAAAGGGCCCAGAAGCATGCAGCTCCCCCCACCTCCGTTGCAGTAAAATACACACACACACAAAACTTACCATTTAACCACTTTTGAATGTACATCTCAATAATGTCAAGTGCTGTCACATCACCAACCTCCAGCATTCTTTTCAGCTTGCAGAACCGAAACTCTGTCCCCATCAAGCACCGGCCCCCATTGTCCCGTCTCCCCAGGCCCTGGTGACCACCCTCCTACTTCGTGCCTCTGAGAACTGGCCCGCCCTGGCGCTGTGTTCAGGGATCGCCTGCCCCCCCTTACCACAGTGAAGAAGGCTTCCGGTGACACCAGCCCCAGCTTTGGGGACAACCAGCTGCAGCCCAGGGGTTGTGGAACAGGTACAGGCTTCCCCACTTCCTCCGTCTGAATCCCTGGCCCACGGGACCCATTAGAACAGTCGATGTGACTGAGTTTGGGGCAACGTTTCCAGGCAGCCGCGGCCCCTGGAATGGTCGGTGATAGCTCCCATGAGGGGTTTGTGGAGGGGAGAAGGGAGGTGGGGTGCGGGATGAAGGAGGTTAGATCGAGGAAAGGGGTTCACGTTACTTTGCTTCATGTTACTGTTCCAGGCGGGAGGCGCGTGAGTGTGTTTCAATGGGAGGAGAAAGAGCGACCCTCTGGAGAAATAGGTGTCACGTGCACAGCGGGGGACAAGGGACAGCGCCAGGGAGGCTCAGTGGGGAGACGCCTGAGCACGGGTGGGAGTGGGCAGGGATGGCTTCTGTGTTCTAAGGCGTCGGACGGGGAGGCGGGGGTGGAGGGGCTGGATGCCGACAAGCACACGCCTTCAGCGGTGGGGACCTGCTGGGCGCTCGCTCTGGACCCTCTCTGCAGGAGAAGGCGACCGGGCGGGCAGTGGGGAGGGGTGAGCGTTCGGGAGGGAAACAGAAAGTTTGAGAGATTTGTAGAGAGGCAGGGGGCGTGTGTTGACCAGATGGAAGAAGCGGGACACCAAGATGGTTGGTGGACCTCAGTGGTTAGGAATTTCTAGAAAGTTAGGGTCTCCTGTTGTGGCTTTTCCTGCCATGGGACTGAGCTACTTGGGCGTAGGGTGGTGGTACATCCTTGGATCCAGCCAGGACCAGGGCTCTGACGGTGTGGAGGGGCACAGCTGGGCCGTGGCCATCTGGCATTGGAGAAGGACCACCGGATGCACTGGGAAAGTGGCGCTGGAGGAGGAGGGAGATCGCCGTGGCTTCGGTTCACAGGCCGGTGCTCACTCCGCTGAGCCCCACGCCAGCCAGGGCCACAGTCAACCTTTGAACCAACCCGCCGAGGCTGCCGGCAGGGGCGGAGAAAGACGCCCTTCTGGAAATACCCCAGGAGGGCTGGGCCCGGCCCAGGTGTGCTTCCAGGGACACTGGTGACCGGAGTCTGACCTGCCGGGTTCCCAGCGCCCCAGTGGCTGGGAAGGGACACACCCACCTCCAGCCCCATCCTGGACCCCCTGTCCCACCCGAGGGGGAGGAGATGACGGGGAAACACGGGTGACATTGCCGGCCAGAGGCCCAGGCTCGCCAGCCCTCGGACTGCAGCCTGCCTCCCCTCCCGCACGGCTCACCACCGCGTCTCTGCGGCCCGCTGTCGGCGGTTCCCTTCCCCCACCCAGCGCACGGAGTCTGGCCACCAGGGAAAAACACCAGACCCGCCGAAAGGAAAAACTAACAAATGGAAGGGACAGGGCAGGCATTAGAACCAGACGCGGCAAGGACGCCGGAACGCGCGGACCAGGCCTGTAAAACAACGAGGGAAATATGCCGAGGCCTCTAATGGAGAAAATAGACAGCACGCGAGAACAGATGGGCCGTGTGAGCAGAGATGGAAATCGTAAGAAAGGATTAAAACAACAACAACAACAAATGCTGTAGCAGACACAGAAGCGAGGAATGCCCTCATGGGCCTGTTGCAGGCTGGGCCTGGCTGAGGGCGGCGTCTCTGAGCCGGAGGCTGTGCCGCTGGAATCCTCACAAAGGGAGACGCCGAGAGAAGAAAGACTGAAGTCCCCCCCCCCCCCCCCCCGCCCCGAATACCTAAGGACTACAGGACAGCTGCACCGGGTGCGGCGTCTGAGCAGTGGCAGCCCACAAGGAGGCGAGGGAGAGGAGTGGAAGAAATGCTTAAAACAGTAAGGACGGAGAACCTCTCCAAGGCAAGGCGGCCTCAAAACTGCACGTCTAGGAAGCTAACACACTGAGCAGGAAAACTGCAAAACAAAACATTAAAAAAAAAATGAAACCTGCATCTAGGCATATCATTTTCAAACTACAGGAAACCAAAGAAGAATGAAATCCTGGAAAGAAAGAAAGAAAGAAAGAAAGAAAGGAAGGAAGGAAGGAAGGAAGGAAGGAAGGAGGGAGGGAGGGAGGGAGGGAGGGAAGGAAGGAAGGAAGGAAGGAAAGGAGGAAGGAAGGAAGGAAGGAAGGAAGGAAGGAAGGAAAAGAAAGGAAAAGAAAAGAAAGAAAAGAAAAGAAAGAAAAGAAGCCAGAGAAGGAAAACACCTTACCCGCAGGGGAACAAAGGCAAGAGTTACACTTGACTCTCCTCAAAAATCATGTCGTCGAGAACAGAGTGACGCGAAGCATTGGAAGTGCAAGAGACGAAACCCGCCAACTGCAGTTCTGCGCCCGTGGAGCCCGTTTTCAAAGCGCCGGAGAAGCCAAGACGTCCCGGGACAAGCACACACGAGGAGTGTGCTGCCGGCAGACTCCCCTCGCAAGAAACGGTAGAAGACGCCTTAACAGGGAAGGAAGATAACGTAGGCCGGAACTCAGACCCACACAATGTCGGGAAGGGCACGGAGGTGAGGCAGTGAAGACAAAGCAAAACCTTTTATTTTTTTAAAGATTTTATTTATTTATTTTTAGAGAGGGAAGGGAGGGAGAGAGAGAGAGAGAGAGAGAAACATCAATGTGCGGTTGCTGGGGGCCGTGGCCTGCAACCCAGGCATGTGCCCTGGCTGGGAATCGAACCTGCGATGCTTTGGTTCTCAGCCCGTGCTCAGTCCACTGAGCTCCGCCAGCCAGGGCTATTTTTCATGTTCTTCGTAAATCTAACATATTTTGTTCAAAGTAGCAACGGCAGCAGCGTGTTTGGTGATGTATACTGATGTGTATACACACGCTCATGTGATTCTGTGTGAATGACAGGGATGCCCCAGCGTCACGAGGGGCGGGGCTGGGGGGGAGCTGGGAGTGGGCTCTCACCGCACGGCCCCTGGAGTGGCAGGGTGGGGTCTGGGAGTGGGTTTGGACGGGTTGTCCCCGTGTAGGGCAGCCCAGGATAACGACTAAAAACGGTCCCAAAAGGAGCAAGTGATGGTGCCGAGAAAACAGAAAATGAATCCTATGGAACCCTCAGTTCAGTCAACAAGGGGCGGAAAGAGCGAAAGACGAATACAGGAACAAAGAACAGGGGACAATAAGTAAAAAAGTATGAAATACAGTAAGTACTACTTCAGCCCCGTGAATAACCTCTTCGAACCCCAATGTCCCAGTGCAGCGAGGTGTGAAACACAGACACTGTGGGAGTGGGTAGAAAACACCTAGCTGCGCATTGTCTATGAGAAACCCACGTTAAAGACACGCGTGCTTTGGAAGTAAACGGATGGAGAAAAATACACCATCCTAACACCAATAACAAGAAGGCAGGAGGCGCTATATTAATTCCAGATGGGGCAGGCTTCGCAAAGCTCAGAAACGTCACCAGGGACTCAGGAGGGCATTACATAACGGCAAAGGGGTCGATTCTCCGAGAAGACGTGACAACCCTTAACTAACGGCCCAGTGTCGGGCCACGTGGGGCAGAAACCGATAGATGTGCAAAGGGAAACAGATGTGTTTACTATCGCAGTCGGAGAGCTCGGCACCCCTCTATTAGAAGGGGACACGTCGGCAGGCGGGGAGCCAGAAAGGGCGGAGTTAACTCAACGGCACCGGCGGCCGCCTGGATACAGGTGACGTCTGTAGACTGCGTCACCCGACTCCAGGGGACGACGCGTTCTCCCCAAGCTCACGTGGAACGCTCTCTGGGCCACGGAAACCCGCCTTCGCAAACTTAAAAGAACGGAAATCATTCAATGTCTCCTCTCCATGACCAGAAATCAGAAGCAGAAAGATTAACGGGAAGATCCCCAAATGCTTGGAGATTAAACTACACAATTCTACTGACATGTGAGTCTAAGAAGAAATCTCAAGAAAAACTGGTAACGTTTTGAATATGTGAAAATGAAAATAACTCATCAACGTGGCCGGGACACAGCCAAAGCTGTGCGTTTCGGGAATATTTACAACAGCAGTGGCAGCGCTGAAAATCACGGCGCTGAATTCACGTGCTAGAAAAGAGGAGAGAACCACAACCCATCACCTTAGTGTCCACCTGAGGGAAATGGAAAAGGAAACCAAATGAAGGGGAGCAAAAGAAAAGAAACAATAGCAATTTGAGCAGATACCAATAAAATTGAAAATAGGAAATCATTAGAGAAAATTACGAAACCAATGCTGATTTTATTCATCTTTGAAAAGATGAATAAAATCGATGAGCCTTTAGCCAGGGTAAGAAAAGGAGAGAGAGGATACACATGACTAATATCAGGAATAGGAGAAGGGCCATCACTAAGACTGTATAAGGAGTAAAGGGATATTAAAGGCACAGTATGAACCCTCTGCCCAGAAATGTGATAACCTAGATGAAATGGATCAGCTCCCTGAAAGATACAATCTACCAAAACCCACACAAGAGCAAACAGACAATCTAAACGGGCCTATATATGGGGTGGGGAAAAGCAGGTTTACAGTTGAGTACGTGAGACACAGAGTTTATTCTTGTGTTATTATTTGTTATTATATTGTTTTCCATGTGAACCACTGTAAACCTACTTTTGTCCTATATCTTAAAGCTATTGAGTCAATAATTAACAACTTTCCAAATCAGAAAGCGACGGCCTGAGATAGGCTCACTGGGGAATTGTACTAAACCTTCAGGGCAGAAACAATACTGATTCCCCACCGTCGCTTTCAGCGGGCAGGAGGAGAGGAAACACCTCCGCATTCACCCCAGGACGCCAGCGTCACCGTAACAACAAACCACAGACATTACAGAAAAACTGCAAATCAATCTCTCTCATAGACACAGATGCAAACATCTGTGACAAGACATCAGCCCACGGAATCCAATGACGTATGGAGAGAACTACACACCGTGACCCGGTGGGATGCGTCCCGGGTGCGCAAGGGAGGCTGGCTTCTCATCTGCGGATCTGGGAGGGTGGTCCGTCACGTCCTTGGGCTAAAAATGAAAAAGAGTCATGTGGCCAATCAACAGAGGCAGAAAAAGTATTTGTCAAACTCCAACGCCCATAATTGACAAAAATCTTAGTAAACTAGAAATAGAGGGAAACTTCCTCAACTTGTAAAGAAAATCTACAGGTGGGGGTGGAAGAGGGTGTGTGGGGGGGTAAATGGTGATGGAAGAAATGCAATAACAAAGTAAACGAAAACAATAAAATAATATGTACAAAAAGCCCACAGCTGACCTCTTACTTAATGGCGAGAAACTCAAGGCTTCCCCTCCAAGGTCAAGTATGAGAGAAGGGTGTCCCGTCTCACCTCTGCTTCTCAACAGTGTCCTGGAATTTCCAGCTAATGCAATAAGGCAAAAAAAGGAAGTAAAAAGGTATGCAGATTAGGAAGAAAGACATAATACTGTCTTTATTTGCAGATAACAAGATCACCTATGTAGAAAATCCAAAGAATTGACAAAAAAAAAAACACCACTAGAGCTAATAAGCAGTTACAGCAAGTTTACCAGCTACTAATTTAAAATACAGAATGAAGTTGCTCTTCTGTACACCAGCAATGACGCCATCAGATCGGCCTGAGGGGACAACCACAGTCCGGGGATCGAAGCCGAAGAAGAACTGAACAAAGGGAGAGAGTGTGTGTCCCCGAGGAGGAGGGGGGCTCGGTATCGTCAGGTTGCCAGCTCCCCGCAAACGGGTCTGCAGATTCATTCATTGCTCTCCCGGTCAAAGCCTCAGCAATTATCTTGTTGGTATCAGCGAACCACTTCTAAAATCTGCACGGAGAGGCAAAAGACCCAGAAGAGCCAACACATTATGGGAAGGGAAGAACAAAGTTGGGGGACCGGCGCCACCCTGCTTCAAGACTTCCCGTAAGCCTACCGTGATCGAGACGGGGGGATGGGCAAAGGACAGGCTGCGGGATCCAAGGAACGGCCTGGACGGCTCAGACACGGGCCGCGAGCACAGAGCAAACCAATCTCCGACAAGGGGCAAAGGTGACTCGAGGGAGAGAATTCGGCCTGTTCAGCCAACGGCTCCACCCGCACAAAATGAACCTGGACACAGACCTGACGCCCGTCCCGAAAACCAGCTCAAGGGGGTCGCAGGCCTCCGGGGAAAACTCAGACGTATGCAGCTCCTGGGAGGTGACACAGCAGAAAGCCAAGGCGACCTTGCATGGGGTGATGCCCTGTTACCTGAGACACCAAGACACGATCCATAAAAAAGTAATCGAGAAGGTGGGTTTTATTAAAGTTAAAAATTTCTGCTCTGCCAAAGGTAGAGTCAGCAGAACGAGCAGAGAAGGTGCAGAAAGAGAGAAACTGTTTCCCAAAGACACGTCTGCTAACGGACTAGGATCCGAAATACAAAAAACCCCTCCTAATACTTAATAACAAGGAAACAAATAAACGAACAAACAAAATAATATTTTTAAATGGGCCAAACCTTAGCAGATAACTGAGCAAAGACGACTCACAGATGGCAAACAAGCGACGGAAAAGCAGCCCCACACGCTGTGTCGTCGTCGGGAAGTGAAAACCAGAACCACAGGGCGGCACCGCCACGCGCCGGCTGGAACGGGCGAACTCCCAGACGCCGGCGGACCCCGCGCTGCTGAGGGTGCGGAGCGACAGGGCTCTCGTTCCCTGCCGGTGGGACCACAGACGGTAGGGACGCTTCGGAAGACAGTGTGCCGGCTTCTCCCAAACAAATCATCTTCTGGCTCTACAGTCCACCCTCCCCCTTGGTAAACGCCACCCCTTGCTGCCTACCCCCAGGAGCTGAAAGCTTTTGCCCACTCAGACGCTGATGGCAGCTTTACCCTTAACTCCCAGGCGCTGGCAGCCAGTGAGAGTCCTTCCGTAGGTGGCATGTAAATAAGTCACGGTCCATCTGACAGGGGAATAGTATCGAGTGCTAAAAAGGAATGAGCCACCGAGCCGTGGAAAGACAAGGGGGAACCTTACAGATGTCACTGAGTGGAAAGGCTGCCCGCTGCCGGGCTCCAACTCCATGACATTCTGTGACAGGCGATGCTGCGGAGACAGCACGGATCCGTGGTTGCCAGGCGCTGAAGACGGGGGGCGGGGCATGAGTAAGTGGGGCACAGAGGAATTTCGGGGCAGTGAAACTACTCTGTGTGATACTGTAATGACAGTTACGTGTCATCATACATGTGTCCAGACCCATGCGGCGTGCAGCACCGCGGGGGAGTGGTAGTGTCAGGTGTGGACTCTGGGTGATAACAACGTGCCACGCAGGATCATTGGTTGTAACGAGGTACCATCTGGTGAGGGGTGTCGATGACAGGCCACCACACATGGGCAGGGGATGGGGGAAGGGGGGAACCTCTGAACCTTCCATTCAGTGAGCTGCACACCGAAAACTGCTCGAAAAATAACAACTAAAGAGCCAAAACCCAGATTCTGGGATGTAACTTTCAAGTTCCTGTGAGTGCGTGGGTCCCCCATCCATCTCCCTTTTTAGGTCCTTGAGACAGTTGCTTCCTCCCGCTTGGGTTTTGCTGCCGTCTAACACGGTCCTCCGTCCTGTCTCTCGTGAACCGGGCCCTGGCCCTGGAGGCTGCCTCCGACCCAGGTCAGGTGGCCGTTGGCCAGAAGGCGTCGTGGGCGGTGCCGCCTTATCATCCATCCGGCAGAACACGGCGTCTTGTTTTCTCCCTGTTTGTTAAAGGCACAGCTGAGGTTCCCTGTCTGCGCTCGTGACTTCCTCAGGGGTGAAGGTGCGCCCAGAAACCAACAGGAGCGCTCCTTCCTTCGGCGCCCGTGGGCAGGGATGCTTCTTGAAAGCTTCCTCTGTGTGGCCGCCGGCTCCCCGAGCGCCCCGTGTGGGTAGTAGGGCATGCAGGCAAGGCCCGCGCCCACGTCTACCTCCTGACTTCCTAGTTCCCAAAGTCGCGTGTTCATCCTCGAGCCGTCCCCCGCTGTGGCCAGTTGGGGTTCTGTTCTTCTTCATATTACCATCCGGACCCCCGTTCTAATCTAATTAGCCTCATATTAACATTTTTCTAAGGAATTAAAGACTTTATTCTGCAAGAAGACATCACCATCTTGGGAAATACTCTCCCCTGTGGTTGTTCAGTGTGGATGGGTCATGGAGACCGCCCCTGTGGTCCCTGCTAACGTACATCTCCTCGAATAAACAAGGACTGAGTGGTCGCAGCTGCCCTGTTTGTAAATTATCATCGCTCTGGAAGTCCTAAATTCTTCAAGCAACAATTCTCAATGCAAGGCTAATGTTCTTCAACATTTTTTTTTCCTGGACACATTTATTCAGTTGCTGTAATCAAACACCATTTAATTAAGGTAGCGCTTACAAACAGCTTTCTTTTTTGGCTAACCAAACAGCCACTTGATGACTTATTTTGGTAGCCAATTCTTTTTTTTTAAGATTTTATTTGTATTGACTTTTAGAGAAAGGAGAAGGAAGGGAGAAAGAGATGGAGAGAAACATCTATATGGGAGAGAAACATTAACTGGCTGTTCCTCGAATGCCCCAGCTGGGGACCTGGCCCGCAACCCAGGCATGTGCCCTGGCTGGGAATTGAACCGGTGATCTTTAAGTTCTCAGGCCGGGGCTCCATCCACCGAGCCACACCATCCAGGACTTGGTAACTGATACTTTCTAATTTTTTATTGGTGTGAAGATGTCTGTCATGAGATATGATTTGAGATCTTCTCATTTTTCTGACTATTACTTTCCTGCAATTTGGAGATCTTTCAATCTGGAACTGTGGGTGCACTGGGCACTCCATGCCAGTGACGGCGTCACTGCCCAACGAACACGATGCCCGGCCACGTGATTGGACAACAGCATTGCGCATCACGAACGTGGCATTTGCACCCCACTTTCATCTTCTTGTTTTGACATCAAGGACACGCACTGGTAATTTTCTTTAAAGTCATACTATGGCAATATTGTGAGACACCCAAAATACCATTGAGTTACAACTAAGTACACATTGCTCTGTTCCCAGCAGCAGGGGACAGTGACGAGAGCGTCACATACCGTCCCTGTCACACTCACTCAGCTTTGCCACAGGAGCAGGACAACACCCGCTGAAGATAAGCATGCCTGAGTCCTGACAAAAGTTTACTGGTGGGCCCTGAAATTTGAATTTCAAATAATTTTCATGTGCTATGAAAAAGTCTTATTTTATTGTTTTTTTTTTCTCTAATGGTTAAACATGGAAGAGTTACTTAGTTCACGGGCCACACCAAAGTGGGCGGCAGGTCAGGTTCGGTCCACAGGTGCCAGCGCTGTGTCCACCGGTTACAGTCAGCACGTGTAGTTTTTTTTTCTTTGTAAATATATTTTATTGATTATGCTATTACAGTTGTCCCATTTGCCCCCCTTTAGTCCCCTCCACCTTCCACACTCCCTCCCACCCGCATTCTCCCCTCTCCCTTAGTTCACGTCCATGGGTTGTACATATAAGTTCTTTGGCTTATCCATTTCCTATACAATTCTTAACAATCCTCTATACAATCCTCTCTCCCTACTATTTGTACCTACTATTTATGCTTCTTCTTTGCCTGTACCTTTCTCCCATTCTCTCTGCTGATAACCCCTTGTGGTTATCTACATGTGATCTCCATTTCTGTGATTCTGTTCCTGTCCCAGTTGTTTGCTTAGTTCACTTTTGTTTTTGTTTATGTTTTTAGATTCGGTTGTTGATCTTTTTTGGCTTGTTGTCATTTTACTGTTCATGGTTTTTTAAATATATTTTATTGATTATGCTATTACAGTTGTCCCATTTTCCCCCCTTCACTCCCCTCCACTCTGTACTCCCTCTCCCACCCATTACCCCCCCTTTAGTCATGTCCATGTGTCATACTTATGTTCTTTAGCTTCTACATTTCCCATACTATTCTTACCCTCCCCCTATCTATTTTCAGCCTACCATCTATGCTACTTATTCTCCGTACCTTTTCCCCTCTCTCCTCCTCCCACTCCCCTGTTGCTAACCCTCCATGTGATCTCCATTTCTGTGGTTCTGTTCCTGTTCTAGTTGTTTGCTTAGTTTCTTTTGGTTTTGCTTTAGGTGTGATTGTTAATAATTGTGAGTTTGCTGTCCTTTTACTATACATGTTTTTTCTTTATCTTCTTTTCTTAGATAAATCCCTTTAACATTTCATAAAATAAGGGCTTGGTGATGATGAACTCCTTTAACTTGACCTTATCTGAGAAGCACTTTATCTGCCCTTCCATTCTAAATGAAAGCTTTGCTGGATAGAGTAATCTGGGATATAGGTCCTTGTCTTTCGTGACTTGGAAGACTTCTTTCCAGCCCCTTCTTGCCTGTAAGGTCTCTTTTGAGAAATCAGCTGACAGTCTGATGGGAACTCCTTTGTAGGTGACTGTCCCCTTATCTCTTGCTGCTTCTAGAATTCTCTCCTTCATTTTTACCTTGGCTAGTGTAATTATGATGTGCCTTGGTGTGTTTCTTCTTGGGTCCAGCTTCTTTGGGGCTCTGTGAGCTTCCTGCACTTCCTGGAAGTCTATTTCCTGTGCCAGAATGGGGAAGTTCTCCTTTATTATTTGTTCAAATACGTGCTGAATCTGTTGCTTTTCCTCTTCCCCTTCTGGTACCCCTATAATTCGGATGTTGGAACGTTTAAAGATGTCCTGGAGGTTCCTAACCTTCTCCTTGGTTTTTTTGAATTCTTATTTCTTCACTCTTACCTGTTTGGTTTTTTTTTTTTTTCTTCCTTCTGGTCCACTCTATTGTTTTGAGTCCCAGTTTCCTTCCTATCACTATTGGTTCTCCGTGCATCTTCCTTCATCTCTTTTATGGTAACCTGCATTTTCTCATGTAATTTGTGCCCCAAATCAACCAGTTCTGTGAGCTTCCTGATCACCAGTGTTTTGAACTGTGCATCTGATAGATTGGCTATCTCTAGGTTGCTCAAAAGGATGAGTCCTGGGGCATTGATCTGTTCTTCTGTTTGAGACATATCTCTCTCTCTCTCCCTTTTTTTTTTTTTTGGTCTGGTTGCTCCTGTTATGGTGAGGGGAGGAGCCTTAGGTGTTCACCGGGGCGGGGCACCCCAGTCGCTAGATTGTGACATTGTATGTAGGGGTGGGGGGGGGGAACAATGGCGGTAGCTTCGTTCTCCTGGGATCTCAGTCTCTTCCCTGGGATCTTGGGTTGTGTGCTCCACCCTGGTCCACAGTCGCCGCCTCACTGGGTCCGCTCCCTGCCGCTTGTGTACTCAGGGTCCACCCGCTGTGCGCCCCGATGGCTTACTTGCTCCCGGTTGCCCCAGGCTCCCAGTTCTCCCTGTTCTCTGTGCACCGAGACCCGCACCCAGCTGCTTGTCTCCGCCCCTCCTACTGGTCTGGATGAACAGGTCTACTTCAACTTCTTGGCTGTCCAACTTCCATTCAGATAAACTGTCAGTTCTGGGTGTTAGTCTGCCTCTAAATTGTTGTTGTTCTAATCTTGGTTGTGCGTGGAGGTACGGTGCGTCCACCTATGCCTCCATCTTGCCAGAAGTCAGCACATGTAGTTTTAATTTGTGTTTCGGTTCAAACTAATTCAGTTATTTGTACAGCGATACTTCCACACGCTCTACAGCGCAGTAATGCAGTGCAGAGAGTCTGAAGCCCCCCTCCCACGCCAGCCAGCAGCCCCCAGCTCCCTCCCCGGGGGCAGCCGGGCCGCTAGCGCCCCCTGCAGAGTCCCAGGGCTGCTCCGCACAACAGTAAGCAGACGCACGCCGACGCACCTCCTCTGCGTGTTGACGTAAAAGGCAGTGCGCTCCGCTTGGCGCCCGCCAGCACGGCTCTCATCAAACTCGGACGGTCACACGTGTTGGCAGGGTTGGCGGGCATGCGCCCTCCCGCGTCCGTCGCTCATGGGAACAGACGCTGGTGCAGCCATGGGGCGGGCGACTGGCACTCCTGCAAAAGCCCGAACACAGAGTTACTGCCTGGCGACTCTGCGACCCCGCTCCCAGGGCTGTGCCGGCAGAAATAGAAACGTGTTCGCGCAAAGATTTGTGCACGGACGCTCAGGGCAGCAGCGTTGGTCATCACGGCCAGAGAGTGGAGATGGCTCGAATGTCCACCAGCTGGCGACCGGACAAGCCACAAGTGGTCCATCCACACAGCGGAGCGTTTCGTCGGAGGAGGGGATGGAGTTCAAGTGACAAGTGACACCCCTCCTATTTTTATTTGTATCAATTCTTACTGATTTTTTAAAAAGTTAGATAGGATATTTGCTATCTCATATATCGTACCTCTTTTTTTTAAAGATTTTTATTTATTTATTTTTCAGAAAGGGAAGGGAAGGAGAAAGAGAGAGAGAGAAACATCAATGTGCGGTTGCTGGGGGTCATGGCCTGCAACCCAGGCAGGTGCCCTGACTGGGAATTGAACCTGTGACATTTTGGTTCACAGCCTGCACTCAATCCACTGAGCTACTCCAGCCAGGGTGATTTTTACTGATTTTCTTTGAGAACGAGAGAGAGAGAGAGACATCAATTTGTTGTTTTACTTATTAATACATTCATTCATTGATTTTTTTAAAAGATTTTATTTATTTATTTTTAGAGAGAGGGGAAGGGAGGGAGAAAAGGAGGAAGAGGAACACTATGCAAGAAATGTCGATCAGTGAACAACAATTAAAATAAAAAAGAAGAAAAGAAGAAGTGGAAAAAAAAAGAAATGCCGATTGGTTGCCTCTGGTGTGTTCCCAGCCAGGTGCTAGGCTGCAGCCCAGGCACGTGCCCCGACTAGGAATCAAACCAGTGACCTTGCAGTTCGCAGGCCAGTGCTGAATCCACTGAGCCACGCCAGCCGGGGCCATTCATTGATTCTTGTATATGCCTCGACTGGGGATCAAACTGGCAACGGTGGTGTATTGGAACCACGTCCTAACCCACTGAGCCACCCGGCCAGGCCCCTCCCCCACACCCACCTTTTCTTAGTAAAGCCAGTCCAGGTCTCATGACAATAGGCACCCTTGAAGGAAGTCGACAAAGTCAAGACCCAAGACAGTCAACGCCTTTTACCCAATTCTTCATGCTGGGTCGCTCCCTCGGCCTGGAACCATGGACCAGACCAAGGGCGATGGCAGGTGGCCAAGAGACTATCTAAGCCCAAGGCACGTTATAACTTTTCTTTTTCATTTTCCCCAAAGAGACACGTGCCCAGGACCCCTGGTCTGGGGGATGCTCCTTCCAAGCTAATGCCCCTCACTGGGGTCTCAGAACCCTGAGCATCCACGTCACCCGCCAAGGGGAGGCAGGACTGCGGCTGGAGATTAGTGGAGTGACGGCCACTGCGACCCTGGGTGCTGGGTGAAGGGCCGGCCGGCACCCAGCAGCCAGCACCCTGCATGGCCGACTCACCCCCTCCCCCAAGGCGCCAAGGAGGTCCGCTGGGGGTTCCCAGGACACCCTGGGAATAAAATAAAATAAAATAAACCAGAACATGGTTCCTCAGAGAGATCAATAAAAGTTAGAACCCTGCAGCCTGATCAAGAAGAAACCCTGAACCAGAGACATTAGCTAGCAGGATGAGGAAGAGTGAGCAAGCTCACACCGCAGATCTTAGGCGTCAGAAGGATAAAGTAGCATTTTAAACATTATAGCTACACATTTGACAAATTCAACGAAATGGACACACTCTTTGGAAGACGCAAACTCCCTAAGCTCAGTAAAGAGGAAGAAGGTGGTCAGCCGTTCCTGTGTCCAGTACGGAAACTGCATTTGTTTAAAACAAAAATCTCAAAATTCCAGGCCTAGATGCCTCAGGGGTGAGTTCTGCCAAACACCAAAGGAAGAAATAATACAAATGTTCACAAAATCTTCCAGAAAATAGAAGACAAGAAACCCTTTCCTAACTCATTTTTGAGGTCATTATCCTGTACCAAAACCTGAAACAAATATAACAAGAAAAAAGGACCTTCAGACCATTATTCCTCATGAACACAGATACAAAAATCAGAAATATAATCGTGGCAAACCGAATTCTGCAATGCATAAAAAATAATAATACATTACAACAAAGTGGAGATTAACCTAAGAATGCAAAATGGGTTCAATATTGCAGAATCAATTAATGTAAATCAACAGAGCAAAGAAGAACACCCCAAAACTCGTATGAACCTCTCAATACAAGCAAAAAAGAAAAATGTAAAAGCATTTGACACACTTCGACATTGAGTCAGATGAAAACTCCCCACACACGAGGAATGGTGTATTTCGCTGTGTGGGATCCGTACCCGCGTTTTGGGCCCGAACTTTCAGGAAAAAAATGCTTTCATTTTAATTTAATTAATTATTTATGTATATTGTGATACTTGTCTTTTGTATTATAAAGGGTATTATTTTGCATACAGATATTGTTATTGCTTTCTAGAGTTACACTTTTACTGCCTAAGCATAAATAAAAGAATTAAAAACATTTATATAAATAGGGAATTAGTACTACCCATGTATAATGCGCATCCTTAATTTTCCCTCAAAATTTGGGCAAAAACATGTGTATTATACACAGCAAAATACGGTATCATGGGCAATTACCAAAAAGCTGACAGCTAACATTATATTTAACTGAAAAACTGAAGGCTTTCTCCTCAATTCAAGAACAAAACACAAAAATGTATTTTTGTACCTGCTACAAGTTTACTTTCAAATGTGTCCTTTCTCTAAAACTATTAACCGCACTGCCGTTACAGAGAGGAGCAAGAACAACGTGAGGGCGTCCGCTCTGGCCGCCTCCACGGCACCGGGGCCCTCGCCAGCGCGAGCTCGAGAAACAACAGCCCGGCAGGTTTGGGGTAAACAATGAGACTCTCCACCCGTGAATGACACGATCGTCTGTGTAGAAAATGCAAAAGATTCTGCTTCCAAAGCTTCTGGAACTAATAGCAGCACTAAGCCAGGTCTCAGCACACAAGGCCAATTCAATCAATTAAATTGCTAGACACGGGTCACGAACAATCACAAAATAAAAATGTTCAAGTACCACTGACAAGGGCACTAAGGATCATGAAACTCGCAGGCTAAGTCGAGCAGACACTGCCAGGCCTGCGTGCTGAACAACACCAGACAGCCGCGGAGGGGAGCCCCCAGGCCTACGGGATGGGGGGAAAGAGCCTGTTTTCTTTTTGTTTTGTTTTGTTTTGTTTTTTGTGGTGGAGGGGGACTACTCGGTGTTATCTAGATGTAAATCCCACCTACAGTGAGCTGTAAGTTCAGTAAAATACCTATGGATCCTGGGAAGATTTTTGGAAAAGTATACAAGCTGATTCTAAAATGTATGTGAGGCCCTGGCCGGGTAGCTCAGTGGGTTAGAGCATCATCCCAATACACCTAGGTTGTGAGTTTGATCCCCGGTCAGGGCACATGCAACAATCAACCAGTGAGTGCATCAAGATGAGAAACGACAACAAAACTGCTGTTTCTCTTGCCCTGAATTAATAAGTAAAAAATAATAATAAAATAAAATGCACATGAGAAATGCAAAATACAGTTTACAAGTAAAAACGGGTGTCTAGTCGGGCTGGAAGGAGCTGAGAAGTCTCCACCCCATCCAAGCAGGGGAAACACCGAACAGGCTGAAATATCGACGGCTCTTAGATCTCAGGGCAAATGGCTGCCCCCCCTCCCCGCCCTCCGAGTTAGAGAGACACACAGGCTGATGCAGGACACATTTCTGGCACGGACGCCTCCCCGGGAACCAGCCCGGGGCAGGACCACCCAACTGCAACCCTCCATCGAGGAATGTGGAGCCTCCGTATGGACAGCTCTGAGAGTTCAAAACTCGGGAGGAGACCGGGGGTAGGAGAAGCCCTTGCTTTCGTGCTCTGGCCTCCGGGGGCTTCCCCAGGGCCTCCCGAGGGGCATCGGCGCAAAGTGCCCTCTGGCTTCCCGGCGGGGAGCGGCGAGTCCTGCTCTCCAACGGGCTGAAGCCCTAGGCTATCGACGAGGCCAGCCGTCCGGAGAACCGCTGGGCCCCACGGCCTCCCCTGTGAGGGTCTGATCAGGCCCAACCTCGGGGTGGGGGGCGAGGGAAGCATCCAGCTCCACGGGGCCTGCGCCTCCCACCGGGAGGAGGGAGACACCCAGCTCCAGGCCCCCAGCCACCCTGCCCCACCCAGGGGGTGGGAGCACAGAAGAGGAGCGCTGGCAGAGTTCACAGTCCCCGGCCCGGGGTCCCCAAAGGACACAGTGAACCGTAGAACTGTAGGCGCCTCTCCCTCCCCACTCGCCTCTGCAGCGTAACCGAAGGCACGTTGGCCGCGGTTCCCGTTACCCGGTGCGTCGTGTCCACCTTCCCACAAAACGCTCAAAGGCGGGGCCCTGGCTGGTGTGGCTCAGTGGGCTGGGCATCGTCCTACAAACAGAATGGTCACAGGTTCGATTCCCAGTCCGGGCACAAGCCTGGGTTTCAGGCAAGAGGCAGCCGATTGATGTTTCTCTTTCATATTAATGTTTCTCTCCTTCTCTTTCTCCCTCCCTTCCCCGCTCTCTAAAAAGAAATAAACTCTTAAAAACAAACAAACAAACAAACAAACCCTGAAAGACATAGTAAAAAGGCAAAAAATACAAGTTAAAGAGAATGTGAGCTCTAGAACCAGACACAGAGATGACAGGGAGGCCGGACTGATCGGACTGGGGGCTTTGGAAACCATGGCGAACCAGCTAACAGTCTGAGCGGGAAAAGTAGGCGGCATGCGAGCACACAAGGGTAATGTGAGCAGAGAGAGAAATTCTCAGGAAGGACAGAAAAAGGATGGAGATTAAAGAAACTATAACAAAAAATGCCTTTGATAAACTCATTAGTACAGGCAGACCTCATATTGTTTGTTACATTTCAAAAACTTTTTTTTTGGTTTGTTTTGTTATTTTTTTAAAATTACAAATGGTATCTTTTTTAAATTTTTAAAAGATTTTATTTATTTATTTTTAGAAAAGGAAGGGAGGGAGAAAGAGAGAAACATCAATGTGCGGTTGCTGGGGGCTGTGGCCTGCAACCCAGGCATGTGCCCTGACTGGAATCGAACCTGCGATGCTTTGGTTTGCAGCCCCCGCTCAATCCACTGAGCTGTGCCAGCCACGGCTGTTATTTTATTTTATTTTTTTTTTTACAAATTGGAGGTCACACCCCCCACCAGCAAGGTTACGCCTGCTTGCGGCGCTGGGGAACCAAAGCCGCGGCGTCTCCAAGGTGGGCCCGGACGCTGGCCTGGGCAGCAGAGGAAGGAATCTCCGGGCTTGGGGATGTGGCGACACAAACTTCCCAAATGGAAAAGCAAAGAGAAGGAACACACTGGGAAAACAAACACAAAACACAACACAATAGCCACGACCTGAGAGGCAACTACCAAAGGTGTGTCATACCTGTGACGGGAACACCAGAGGGAAAAGCAAGGGGAAAAAAGGACCCTAAAATCATGGGAAGCAATCATAACGAGGAATTTCCTCCAATGAACAGGAGACACCAAGTCGCAGGCACGGGAAGGCCAGACAGTGCCAGACAGGATCAGTGCTGAAAGCATGAACCCGGGCACGTCGTATTCAAACTCGAGAAAATCGAAGGTAAAGGAAAATGGTGAGAGAAGCCAGAGGAATGGAACCACCTTCCCTCCGGGGAAGCAGAGATAAGGACGTTAGCGGCTTCTCAGAAGTCACGCGAGCAAGAAGCAAGTGCAACGAAATCTTTAGTGTTGTGCAGGAAAAACATAAAAAACAACGCACGAACCTGCGAAACAAGCCACATTCTGGGCCACAAAGGGAACGTTAAAAAATAAAAAATCATACGATGTCTTCTCTCAGGCCACAATGAGATTAGAATAGAAATTATTAGCAGAAAGACGGCTGGAAAATCCCCAAATATGCGGAGAGTAAAAAACATACTTCTAAAGAATACGTGGGACAAAAAATTGTCAAGAGAAGTTTTTTAAATATTTGGAACTGAATGAAAATACGAGTTGTCCAAATTTGTGGGATGCGGTGAAGGCAGGGCTTAGGGGAAGGTTTCTAGTGTCAGATGCAGATGTTTGAAGAGAAGAAAGAGCGAATATCCACCGTCTGAACTTCAGCTTTAGGAACCAGATAAAGAAGGCCAAATTAAATCCAGAAAAAGAAGAAACATCGCAAAAACCAGTGCAGAAATCAGTGGAATTGAAAACAGGAAATCAATAGAGAAAAACCAATGAAACCGAAAGTTGATCATTTAAAAAGATTAATACAATGGACACGCCTGTAGCCGACCTATGTAGGAAAAAAAGAGAGAAGATGCAAATGACTGATATCAGAAAAGAAAGAGAAGACGTCGCTAAGGTGCCATGGGAATGAATAATGCGATAAAGGAAGTAAAAATATGAAGGAACATTATGAACAACTCTTTGCCCACACGTTTGTAATAACCCAGAGGAAACGGACCGATTCCTTGAGCAATACAGTCTGCCGGAACCCCTCGAGAAGAGACCCCCCTAAGTCGTCCTGTATCTACTTGAAAAATTGAATCAGTGAGGAATAACCTTCCCCAACAGAAAGCAACCGTCCCGGAGAGTTCACGGGTGAGTTCTACCAAACCTTCAAGAGAGAAATGACACCGAATCCCCACCCCCAGTTTCAGAGGACAGAGCAGATGAGATGCTTCCAAAAACTCAGGCCGTGAGGCCAGCGTTCCCCTAATCCCGAGCCGGAAAACGCTAGAAAACTGCAGGCGGTGCCTGTCTCCCGGGACCGGGGATCCAGCAGAACTCGAGCACGTTGAAATCCAGAACTAAATGCATGCCTCAGCCCAGTGAGAGGTATCCCGGGTACGCAGAGCTGGTTCGGCGCTCAAAAACCAATTCGAGTGATCCGTCACATAGACCGGCTGTAAAAGGAACCATCACAGGACCGTATCAACAGAGGCAGGAAAAAGTCTGGCAAAATCCAACACCCATTCAGGACAAAACCTCTGGCAGCCATTTTGCATGATGTGATAGCCTTCTCTTGCTCCAGGCCACATTAAAAAAAAATTTTTTTGAAGATTTTATTTATTTATTTTTAGAGAGGGAAGGGAGAGAGAAAGAGAGGGAGAAAAAAACATCAATGTGCGGTTGCTGGGGGTCATGGTCTGCAACCCAGGCATATGCCCTGACTAGGAATCGAACCTGCGACACTTTGGTCCGCAGCCTGTGCTCAATTCACTGAGCTATGCCAGCCAGGGCATTAAAATTTTTTTTTTATTTATTGATTTGAGAGAGGGGCAGGGGACTGATTTGTTGTTCCACTTATCTATGCATTCACTGGTTGCTTCTTGTACGTGCCCTCACCGGGGATTGAACCCTCAACCTTGGCATATCTGGATGATGCTCTAGCCAACTGAGCTCCCCAGCCACAGCCAAACCACATTTCCTTGATTTAGGGATGGACACTTCATCCAGGCTGTGTTATCCGAGTCTCCAACTCAGGAAATTGGACTCAGTGCCATGGTATTGCGGTCCTCACCGGGACAGTTTTTTGAATAGTGGAGATGTAAATTTAGGAGCTTTTCATGGCCACGCTTTCTGACATGCAGGCTGCACATGACCACTCCATGTGGTCAACAAAGGTTCTATATGTTTCTGGATTTGGTTTAGTTTGTTCTTTTTCTAATTTCTTGAACAGGGAGCTTAGGGTACTGATTTGAGACCTTTCTTCTTTTTCCAACACAGGCATGGGCAGCTATAAATTTCTCTTGCACAGCTTCCGTTACAGTGCATGCATTTGCCCTATGTGGTCGTTTTTGTTTTAATTCTCTTCGGAGTGTCCCTTCTCTTGTCGTGGCTTTCTTCTTGGACCTGGAAGTTATTTAGAAGTGCTGCTTGATGTTGAAAATTTCCCAGGTCTCTTTCCGGCGTGGGTTCCATTTTAATAGGGACACGACCAGAGAATGCACGTCATATCGTTTTAATCTGTAAAATTCCGAATCTCACTTATGAAAAAGGTTTCCTCCTGCTCGATGGAAAAGAATGTGTCTCCTTCAGCCTCGGGGTGTTTGTGTAAATGTCAGGTCGAGTCGGCGGTAGTGTCGCGCAAGCCTTCCAAATCCTCGTTGACTTTTCTTTTGTTGTGGTTAAGACACACAACACGAAATTTCGCATCTCAACCATTTCTAAGTGTGTGGTTCAGTAGTGTTAGGTACGCGCTAAGCAAGCCTGTTACGGTACAGAGCCCCAGAGGCCCGGAACTTTCTCACGTCGCAGAACTGAAGCCTCACACCTCGTGCCTCGCTCTGTCATCCAGTCTGACCGTCCGTCTTCGAGGGGGTCCGACGGGTCACATCTCTTGACATTGCTAACGTGATGGGACTTGTGCCCGTCACTTCGCTGTTTGTTTTCTGCTTGCTCACGTCTCTCTTGTTCTCCTTTACTGCCTTATTTTATGTTAAATGTGTTTTCACGGGCCACTTTGATTTTGTCTGTTGGTCTTTTTACTATTTTTGAGTTATTTTATCAGTGACAGCCCTCAGGATCATAACATGCGTCTTCACTCAGCACAATCGGCTTCAGAAGAACACTAGTTTAATTTCAATAAAATGTAGAAACTTGGCTCCAGTGTGTCTCATTTTTTTTCTCCCCCATACTTTTGGCTATAACAAACCCAATCATGCAGTGATTGGTACAACTATTTTGCCCAATTATATATATATAATTGGTAATTATATAATTACATAACTATCTATGGTCTCCACCCATCACCATTTATCCCCTTATACCCACCTTCACCCCCACCCAGCTTATATATTTTCAAAAGGCAAGGAAGAAATACAACCTATCTGTAGAATTTTTATATTTGCCATTTCTGGCAATCTTCATTTCTTCTTGTGCCTTCAAGTCACTGTCCAGTGTAATAATTTCAACTTCAAGAACTTCCTTTAGCATTTCTCACGAGGTGGGTCTGCTAGCAACACGTTCTCCCGGTCTAACCTAGTTTGCCTGAAGATGTGCTTATTCCCTGTCGCCTTTATGTCTGCTGGGTACGGACGCTCGCTGGACGATCTGTTCCGTTTCCCCGTTTCCAGCACGTCACTCTCCTGCCTTCGGTCTCCCCTGTCTCCTGTGAGAAGCCCGTCACTAACGGTATTTCCCCAGGTGCTTTCAAGAACAGGGGCGCACACAGACGACACTCTCACAGATTCACGCTGTTCTTGCCGGGAGCTCAGCAGCTGTCACTAACGAACACCTCTTAGTTAGTTGTATGTCTTCACGTCCAGAGGGCCGCGGTGGCTGCTTTTGAGTTCTGTCCCGTTTTGGGGGGGCCGGATTCATGGAGCTCACTCACTCTGTCGCCGGGCCACATAGAAGAAAATGTTGGGTTTCTTTTTCCAGTTGAAATGGGAAGCCACTGAGGGTGTCAGACAGAGGAGGGACCTCATCTGATGAGCGTTTTGAAAGAATAGTCCTGAAGCGTGTGTAAGTTAATTATTGCTGCCGAAGAAATGACTCCAAACGTATTGGCTTAACCCAGCGCATATCTAGTACCTCATGGCTTCTGTGGGGCAGAAATTTGGAAGCACCTTAGCTGGGAGGTTCTGCTTCGAGGTCTCGCGTGAGTCGCCTTTGTGATGTCAGCTGGGGCGTCACCAGGAGCGCAGCCACACTGCCTTGGCCACCCTAGGCCTCAGCTGCTACCACGGGCTTCTGTCTGTCAGGTTGCCAGCGTCTTGGCGTCTGTCTTCCTCCAAAGTGAGCGACCCAAGAGACAGGGGGACCACGATGGAAGTCACAGCGTTTTTTTACGGCCCAGTCTGTGACGTCTCACGCTTGAGCCCTACCTCTTCTCACGAGGGGCAGTGACACCCTTGGAAGCAACAGAACGGAAATTTAGGGAGGGGAACTGTACACCCTCTAAGCCACCTTATGCACAGTTGCTGGGTGGTTCTCATTGGAGTAAAGTTGTACGTGGGAGTCTCCCGCCGAAACTTTCAGAGTTTCCCATCGCCTGTCCCCTGCGGAGCCGGAGGCTCACACCTTCGGCCCACCATCCCAGGCAGGCACGCCCAGATCCCACGCTGCTCTTCAGGCTTCTCTCACGTGGCCCCCGACCCTTTCCTGGGGGTGGACTGAACCGAGTCATTTCTTACTCCCCGAATGTCCCTTGCTTCGTGTTCCTTCTCCCTAAATGCCCTTTTCTCTAATTTCAACATGTTCGAATCCTGTCTCCCTTCGAAGCGTCTGCTCGAAGAGCTGTTTCTTCCCAGACACAGTCCCTAACTGTCTCAGCAGGAAATAAGGTCGTCCTCTCCTGGGTTTCCAGAGAGCGGTCTCAGCACGTCCCGGACAGCAGGCCATCCTTGTCGGCACGTTTCAGGGATTGCATGACCGCCGGGATCCGCAGCTCCTTGAAGGCACGGGTGAGACCCCCCTCGGGCCCCTTGTTCCCCCCTCCATCTAGAAGTTTCCATAAATGTTCGTCCAGTGTGCTTGTATCATAGGGACAAAACTATAGCAAAAACCAGGGGGACTTTTGCAATCTTTTGGTGGTTTCCTTTCTGATAAAGTGAATTATCGAAATTTAAAAAGGCGAAACTTTGTGGATGTTTGGAGAACGGACTGTGGTAGAGCGAGGATGGGTGTGGTCAGGCTCATGCGAGGCTACTGCGGCTGGCTGGGTGAGACACAGCAGAGACCCGGGTGGGGAAGCTCGGTGGAGATGAGAGACGTGGGGAGATGGAAGGTGCGATTTTTTTTTTTAAGATTTTATTTATTTATTTTAGAGAGATGGGGAAGGGAGGGAGAAAGAGAAGGAGTGAAACATCAATGTGTGGTTGCCTCTAGCACACCCCATACTGGGAATATGGCCTGCAACCCAGGCATGCGCCTCGACTGGGAATCAAACTAGCGATGCTTTGGTTCACAGGCCTGTGCTCAATCCGCTGAGCCACACCAGCCAGGGTGGGAGGTGCGCTTCCAACTCAGAACTGACCCAGGCGGTGCCTTCGGGTCGGATGGTGATCGGAAGTTGAGGGTGACTTCCAGGCAATCGGTATTGGGAACTGGGGAGCTGGCGGCCCTGTTTCCTGCAGAAGGACCATGCTGGGGCCCTCACAGAGATGCCGAGATGTCTGTGGGGAACCCCAGTGGTGAGGTCAAGGGGGAATTAGGTCACTTGGATACACAAGTCCGGAGGTCAGAGAAGGCACGAGGGTTAGAGGTACAGAGTTGAGAGTTCTCGGCCCGGCGGTGGTTGTGCAGATGCGGGAAGGATGCGACGCCTCAGGAAAAGAGGGGAGGTAGTGGAGACTCCAAGCCCAGGCCCCGGGGGACGGAAATGCTTGGAGAACACGAACAGGGGTGACCGGGGAAGACGTCAGAGAAGGAACAGCTGTGGAGGAGGCGGGAGACAGACCGGGCGGGTGCGGTGCTGCGGGCCCGGAGGAGGGCGGGTATTTCGAGAGGGTCACGGCTGTCTGTGCCAGTGTGTGTTGACAGATCAGTGAGGACGCAGACAGAAGTGTTCGTCGAATGTGGCGGAAAGGGTGGCCTGGGCAGGCGCTGCTCGGTGGCACAAAGGGCGCAGAAGAGGGGAGTGGGCGGACGCACAGACGGAAGATGAAGGACTTGAATGTCTGGGTGTGTGTGACCCACTCTCCAGGGGAGACCCTTCGGACGCCGTCTTCCGGCCTCCTGAGCCTTTCCCTAAAGTGCTCGTTTCATCCCCAGGCCTGCCTTAACCTCGGTCACCAGCCAGTCTCACCTGGACATCTGGTCAACAGCATGCCCGCTGGCCTGCCACCCCCTGCTTTGCTCCCTTCGGATCCTTTCCCCGGGGCAGCCAGGACGCCCTCCTCCAAACCCTCCATCTGCCCCCGCCCCTCTCGTGTTTCACGGCTCCCAGTGGCTACCTGGGCCCACAGGGACAACGGCCGAGTCTCTTGCTCGTGACAAGGTTGTAGGCTCTGGCCTTTCTCTCTGGCATCTCCCCCCCCCACCCCCCTGCTTTCAGGGTCTGCACCCCGGCCACTTCCCCTCTCTGCCACCTGCATTTGCCCTCCCGTGCCCTGTTGTCTTTGTACTCCAGGTTCAAGCCCGAAGTCTCAGCCTAAATGTCACTTCCCTGGAAAGGCATCCCTCCATGCTCCGGGCGCGCGGGCCCCCTGCCCTCTGCGCTTTTCCTGTCCTGAGAGACAGCTGTTCTCCCTTCTGACGCTGGCACTAACCTGTGTCTGTGGGTCACAGCGCAGCCCAGCCCAGGACCCCACGAAGGCACACTCTGGAAGTGCTCCTCGAATGGGTGAGGTGAATCCGACTCCTCGTTTCTATGGAAATTTTCCATCAAAATTTATCTTAAACAGGAAAGCATCCTAAGTGATTTTAGAGTATTTATGTTAAAGTAATGCAAGCTAATTTAGACATTTTAGGTAGTAGGCTTTTCAAAAACAAGTCAACAGTATCTGAGGAGACAAGACCTATGGACACAATTATGCTAAATCATTGTGACTTACCGAAGGTAATGCTTTCATTAGGGGTTGTTTGTTAATTCATTTAATGAGTAACCTTTTCATTGAGGGAGAGGTGAGTTAAATAATCCCTGCTTCAATAGGAGCAATTAGTTATACATATATTAATTTGCCTCCAATTCAGGCACTATTTTAAAACAGAAAATCCAAGAGGAGAGGAGGTAGGAGTTTAACAGCCATCCATTCTTTGCAACATTTCAGAGCGTACGTGAAAACGAACCCTGAAACCAGCCCTCAGCGGCGGCATTCATTAACTTAACACACTCTCATTCCGTGAATGGAAGCTGGAACTCAGGCGTGGAATCTGGAGTCTCAGGCTTCCACCTCCAGCCAGCTGCAAGACCTCTCCGCGGTGGGGGGGGGGGGGTCCCGGCGGCACCTGCGGGGTTCTGTGCGTCCCTGTCTGAACTCAGGATGGTCCCCTGCAGAAACCTGCCCTCCTCCCGCACTCCCCGGCTCCGTGGTGTACTGTCCCCGCATGCTCGCTCGCTGCAGCTCTCAGCATCCTCCTGGTCCGCTATGGGCCCCACCCCTGCAAAGACTGCCTCATCCTCTGGACTGAACCTCCATCTTACAGCAGCCACGCGTTAGCAGCTGCCCTGCTCAGCCCAGTTAACCCTCACGAAGGCCTAACATCCTTCCCGTCTCCAGGCTCCTGGATGTAAGGCTTCTATCAGCTATGGGACATGGCATCAAACACCCAGATAGGGTCCTGCCACTCCCTCAAAGTGAGCAAAACCAAAACCCCCCAAATGTTTCTTCTTCACCATTACTGAGCACCTAGTGTGTGCAAACTCCATGCTCAGTGCTCCAAATCCTTCCTAAAAGCCCTCAGTTAAAACCTAACTCCCCACCAGGATCTGGCCCCGTCTGCCTTGTCCACCTCATCCGGGCGTCTCCCTGGCCAGCCAGGGACCAGTCTCAGTGGTCTTTGGGTTCCAAGGACGAGCGGCAAGCAGTTCGTTCTCCTAAAACGTTCTCTATGGGTCACGACTTGCTGGACTCCCTTTGTCACGTGCCCCAGGGAGGCCTTCTCTGATTGCCCAAAGCCACTCTCTCCTGTTGTCTCGGGACATCAGCCGTTGTCACTATTTTATTTGCCCCCCTCATTCAGCTCCCTCCGTATAATGCAGTTCCCCCCTAGGGCAGGGGGAGCAGCGTGCTACAGGCTTAAAAAGCAACATCTCAGTTACTCTCAGCAGCGACTGCACCGGGTGGGCCCTCTTTTCTACGCTCCTTGAGGACATTTGTGGGCATACATTATACTCCATCAGTTCTTTATACCAGTTATATACCACTAATATGATCCAGGCTGCACTCATTGTTGTAACAGTTATTTTTCCTCTGATTAAAAAAATTAAATCATATTTGTGGGCGCTAGACACCGGTAAGTCAGACTTGCTGGGTGGCCAGCTGTCTGAGGAGGACACGGATGCTCTCGGGGCTGGAAGTCGCAGGGAAGAAGTGGAAAGAACGGGAACCCAGGGGCAAGCACAAGCCTAGCTCAAATCTTCTGGCCAGGCGGTGCTCCCGGGGCAATGCAGGAAGTTCCCTCCGCCCGCACCCCGCCCAACTGCGGCAGGGCCCGGGGCACCTGGATCAACTTGCCGCGGGCACTTCCCTTTGCCACGCCCCTTCCTCCTGGCCCCGCCCTTCCTCCCGGCCCCGCCCCTTCCTCCCGGTCTTGTAGCGTCCCTGCCTCCCTCTCTGGCTGAGGCGCGCGGCCGCGGGGATTCGAGCCGCGGGGCCGCGCGTGCGCTCTCCCGCTCGGCCGTGCGCATGCGCCGTGCTCGCGCGCTGGCTCGCGGGACGGGATGGCGGGCGCCGCGCCGGGCGCCATCATGGACGAAGACTACTTCGGGAGCGCGGCAGAATGGGGCGACGAGGCTGACGGCGGCCAGGTGAGAGGCACCGGGTGGCCCCGGCCCCGCCGCGGCGGCCCCGCCGTCACCGTGTGGTGCAAGCACAACGCGCCCCGCAGCCCGCCAGCTGCCAGCCCCGGCCGGCGGGGCCCGCCCCTCGCCCCCCGCCCGCCGGGGTCACGCACGCGGCGTCGGGGCCCCGCTCCTGCCCTGGCGACGTGCGGGCGTGGCGACGAGGGGCGGCACCCAGCCGTCGCACAGGGCGACCCGCTGACCTCTGCCTGGGGCCGGGCCCAGTGCTGGGCGCGGTGGCCCCAGGCCCCTTGTCTCTGTTGCCAGTGTGTCCAACCGCCGGTCCGCCATGTGGCCCAGATGGCACGAACTCGGTGGCGGGGCGGTGTTGGGAGCACGATGCCCAGAATGCCACAGCTCGTGTCCCAGGGCGCCTTCGAGTCCGACAGCGTTAGCCCGGGCGGACGCCTAGACCGGGCCTCGCTGGGTGGACTGAGCTCCCCGCGGCGAGCCCGCACCTTTGCGGGAGGCCTGGCGGAGCTGGTCTGCACCCAGGACCCGAGAGCTTCGGTCATGATGCCCCTTCCACCTCGACTCGTGATGGTCCGGGTGTACCAGATGCCCCCTCCACGGTCATCCTAACGGTGACTGCCTGGAGCAGGGACCAAACGTCAAGAAAGGGGACTGGGGTTTGGCATGAGCCGGGCTTTGGACGTCTGCGGTAGGACCATTTGTGTGACCCACACCCTGTTCACTGGGGGCCACGGCCGCGGGTGTTGTGGAGCCCGCATGGTAGGAGCTGAGAGCATCTGACATGCCAGCAGCTCAGTGTGGCCGCGGGCGTGTCGAGAGGTGAGGCTGGCCAGGTGAGCGCCTGGAAGGTCGTGGACACGCAAGGGCTTAGGTGTTTCTTCTGAGCAAGAGGGAGACGTCAGGTTGGTGGTTTATGTTGAGGACTGTGGTGGCGTCCACAGGGAAGGTGCGAGGGGGCGGGGCCAGGCTTAGTGGACAAGGAGGGAAAGATGGTGGGGGGGCCCCACGGACCCACACAGGGAGGGAGGAGTGGAGTGGGATGCCAGAGCCCGTGGGTGTGGGACAGCGGGTGGATGTGGAATCTTCTGCTGAAACACGGGCTGCAGGGAAAAGATCTGTTTGTAGGGGTGTCCAGCCTTTCCGCGTCTCTGGGCCACACTGGAAGAAGAATTGTCTTGGGCCACCATTAAATACATTGTGACATGTAATCACAAAAAATTTCATGATGTTTTAAGTAAATTTACGATTTTGTGTTGGGCCACACTCACCGCCATTCTGGGCCACATGCGGCCCGCAGGCCGCTGGTTGGACAGCCCTGTTTAGAGGGGAAAGGCGAGCTGGGTTTTGGATGCAGCGAGTTGGGAGTATTGGTGGTGGAGGGGGCGGGGTCTGAATGGAAATGAGTGTGGGCCGTTTACTTGAGTCTAGAGAGGGAGCGAGGTGGTGTCCATCCGTCCATCAGTGGACCCAGGCTCAGTTCGAGATTGATGGGCAGGGAGGTGGCATAGCCCCTGAGAAGATGGAGGAGGAGGGCAGGGGTCCGGGAGAAGCCCAGGGTGCATGCGCAGGGGCCTCCAGGTGCACCCATCCCCCTTCACAGCCTCATTCAGGCCCCTGTCCAGTGCCGTCTCAGAGGGTCAGAGGGTCTCGGGCCCCACGGGCAGGCAGACATCCCTGAAGGCCTGAGGGTAGATATTTTAGGCTCTGCTGTCGCAGGGGGAAAGCAGCCACAGAGACTGTGTTTTTAGAAAATGGGGGTGTTGCCCTGGCCAGGTAGCTCAGTTGGTCGGAGCATCATCCCACACACCAAAAGTTTGCAGGTTCGATCCCCAGTCAGGGCACGTGGCTGGGTTGCGGGTCGGTCCCCAGTCAGGGTGTGTCCAGGGTGTAGCCAACCAGGGTTTCTGTCTCTCACATCAATAAGCATATCCTCAGGCGAGGATTAAAAAAGAAAGGGAGTGTTGTTCCAGTAGAACTTTCTTTACCAAAACAGGAGGAGGGCTGGCTAGGTGTGGCCCCCGGGCCACAGCCGCTGAGGCGGGTGCATGGAGGCTGGTCTCTGCGACCAGTTCGTGAGCCCCCGGGGGAGGACACACCCTGGCTTCCACTCCCCCTCCCACACCTGGTGACGAGCGCAGTGCTCAGGGCACAGGAAGTGTTCAGGACCGCATGCCTGTCTGTGAGGCGGCAGCACAGGACCAACCCGGAGCCGTCGGCCCTGTCGTCCCCCCTCCACGGGCCCGTGATGGCCCTCGGAGGGCTCCGTGCGGGGTGGGGCTGGGGTGCAGCCAGGCCTGCCCGTTGGAAGCAGGTCAGTATCTCTCCTTTCTGACAGCAGACGGGTGGCGCGGGCCTTCCAGGATCACTGGGTGGCCTCAGTTGGAGAGCGTGAGATGGCACATGTGAAATACTAACACTGTAACCGGAAAAGACACCGGCGTCCGGGCTGCCTGTCGCTACCAAATCCAATAAGCAATGACAGTGATTGAATCTTTTATAGGTGCTTTATTCAGATGGCCGGCGATCCGACAAGATGGCGGGTTCATACCCTAACAAACCATCTTGCCCTTTCTTTCCGGGCCAGATCTTTTATAAGGGGGTTGGGGGAGGGCAAACAAGGTGTCAGCGAAAGCCTTTGAAATTCAACAGTTGCCTCCAGGGGGAAGGGTGGTCGCTTGCTTCTTCCTGGTACAGATGTCTCCAGATGAGGTAATCTCCAGCCAGTGCCCCAGGAGGTCAACTGCCTATTCTCAGGCGCCAGGATGGGCCTTATCTGTAGTTACTGAAACAAAAACTTTACACATTACTTGCTAGATTGATGACTATTTACCTTAAGCTAAATTTTCCCAAGTCTTAAGCCCCTATCAATACTACTATTACTAATAACAACAAGAAACAATAGCTACCGACTACTGAACTCTTTCTGAAACGTTAGGTACTGTGCGGGGCTCTTCCAAAAATGAGCTCGTGGATCTTCGCACAGCCACAGGGGGGTCAGTCAGCCGATGACCTCTGTTCACGGGGAGGGTTCCCACAAATGAGGTAGCTCGTGTGACCTCGGGGCGAGGTCCCCCGGGGGAACCGCAGGGCAGGCCCACTTGGCGTGACCACAGGTCCCACGTTCTTAGCCACGCCTCACTGTCCAGCCGCCGCCTGAGGTTCTCGGGCATGCCACTGGTGATGTAGGTGGGGCGCTTCTGAGAGGACAGTGTCTCGGAGATTTAAGAAGTGAGGTTGTGGGACGTCTGGGGTGGCGGACGGTGGCCCAGCTTGCGGTGTCCCCAGCAGCAGGAGGACGAGTACGCGGAGGGCGAGGACGACGCGGAGGTCCAGCAGGAGTGCCTGCGCACCTTCTCCACGCGGGACTACATCATGGAGCCCTCCATCTTCAACACGCTGAAGAGGTGCTCGGGGGCTCCCGGGGCGGGGGCGGGGGTGGTGGGCCCGCAGAGGGACAAGTACGAGTAAGGGTGGTGTGACGTGGAGTGGGCGGTGTCCTGGGGTCCCCCCCACCCTGACCCTGCAGACATCCCAGTGACCGGCCCTCCTCCCCGCCACCCTCCCCGCCGTCTCCTGTCCCTGTGCCTGGCTCCATGCGGTGGGTGTAAGAGCGTGTCTGTACCCGGACCAGGTATTTCCAGGCCGGGGGGTCTCCAGAAAACGTCATCCAGCTCCTGTCGGAGAACTACACCGCCGTGGCCCAGACCGTCAACCTGCTGGCCGAGTGGCTCATCCAGACAGGTGCTTGGGGTGGGGGGGTTGCCCTGGCTGGTCACCTCCCCCCAGCTTTAAAGATCTTCGGGTCCTTGTAATGCTGATACGTTGGAAAGCGTCTCTGTTTGGAAGACTTCAGTAGGCCAGGACTGCACTTCTGACCTATCCTCGTCTGCTCGGTCCTCGTCTCCCACCCGCTGCCGCGGGGCTGCAGACAGCCTGCCCCTGGCTCCCGCCGAGCGCAGGGAGGGCGGGTGCTCCGTGCGCCGTGTCCCAGGGGGGCACTGTCGGGCAGAGCGTGACGCTGGCCTTTAGCCAGCATCAGAGCAGAGCCCGATCGTAAGCCCCTGAGCTGGGTGCGGGTGACGTCACCGAGTGCGTGATTTCCGGAAACGAGTCGGTTCGTTGCTGCCACCGTGAGCGGACACGCACGCTTCTCCTGGCTGGCATCCGCCGCCCGCCCCGTGGAGGGCGCGCCTGTCCGTCCCCCGCCTGCTCGGGGCACTGGTCCTCAGCGAGGTTTTGACGACGGTGTCCTGCCCACACGGACAGGGGCACAGCGTCCCCGCGCCTTCTGCTCCGTGTCCTTCCGGTTCTCGCCGCCGGCTCTGACTGCCGCGGACTTCTGTCCGGGGCGGGGACTTCCGTCCGGGGCCGGGACTTCTGTCCGGTGCCGACTCCCGCGGGGACGGCATTCCCTGCAGACCTCGGGCTCGCGCGCCGTGTCCGGAGCAGGGTGGCGCGCTGAGACGCGGCCGCTGTCTTTCAGGCGTGGAGCCCGTGCAGGTGCAGGAGACGGTGGAGAACCACCTGAAGAGTTTACTGATCAAACACTTCGATCCCCGCAAAGCGGATTCCATTTTCACTGAAGAAGGAGAGGTGAGGGCCCGCGTTCTCTTCCTAACACCAGCGCTTGGGGCCTTGTGCCGACTGCGCGTGCGCGGCGGGGCGCCGCCTGCCGGGGAGGAAGGGGGAGAGCCGGGGAGGGACCAGGGCGGGAGGCGGAGGACGCGTCGAGTCGGAGCGCACGTGGTCTGGGGAGGGGAGGCACGCGGGTGCCGAGCTCGAGGAGGGACAGCGGACTCACCGCCCGTCTCACCCGAGCCCTGGGGCGTGGCCTCTTCGGGTGGCGTGCCGTCCCCACGGCCTCAGAGAAGTGGGGGGCCGGGCCCCGGTTGGCGCGGGAGACCCTGGAGGACGGGCTAGCGGAGGAGATGGTGGCGGCGAGGGGGCTGGGGAGCTGTGATGTGGGGCAGACCCCGAAGACCAGAAGGAGAGAGGGGTGGTGGGCAGGAGCAGTCCCAGGCAAGAGTGCAGTTGGGTCAGAAAGTGTCAGCGGTGTCACGGCAGTCTTCACAAGCCACGGTCGCCTGCCATGGGGGCCCATGTCCCCTGGCGGCAGGTCTGCCCGTGGGGCCGGCCCCTCAGTTGGGCCTGGGTGGCCAGAGGGGGGCCCGGCCGGGGTGCGAGGGTGGTTGCGGGGAGGCACAGCCCCAGCACTGGCAGCTGATTTGTGGGGAGTAGGGAGGCCCCGTTTCACACCCCGTCTCGGGGTGAGGGGCACAGCACCTGTGCCATTTAAGGTGCCTTTTCCTCTGTGTGCGCACGCACAGCTGGTTTAGCACAAGGTCACGGTGCGTGGGATGTGGCCCCACTGTGCGCAGGCTTCCACGGGCCTCTCGGCAGTCTCCGGGGAGTGCCCTGGCGTGCCCTGCGCGGAGTCGGTTCTCCCAGGAGCCGCGAGCAGGTGGCTCACCCGGCCCCTCGGCTGCCGGGGGCATCAGCAGCTCTGGGACCGCAGGGCCGCATCCGGCCTCCCAGGGCCCCGCCCCTTGGCTGGAGTGCCCTGTGGTCATTCGGGCGGGACCCTCCCTTCCGCCGGAGCGGCGCCTCTTCCCTCCTGTCACCCTGTCGCCCGCAGACCCCGGCCTGGCTGGAGCAGATGATCGCGCACACCACGTGGCGGGACCTGTTCTACAAGCTGGCCGAAGCCCACCCGGACTGTCTGATGCTCAACTTCACCGTCAAGGTGGGGGGCGGGGGCGAGCGCCGAAGGAAGGGCAGAGGCGGGGATGAGCGAGGGCTACGCTGCTCTGCCGGTGTGGGGGGTCTTTCTCTTCTGGGGGGTCGTATTTGCTCTTTGGCAAAGGCCTTCGCTGTCTCACGTGGAGAGAGGAGAGCGTGCAGGGATGTCCGTGTTTCCGGATCAACACGTCCGGTGCTCCCAGGGTCTGGCAGAAGAGGTGTCTGGGGCCCGCTGTGTTGGGGTGCCTGGCCTGGCCCCTTTGTCACCCACACGAAGAAATGGAGCTGGGGGTCAGTGGGGCTGCAGACCGCTGAGAGGCGAGGCCGGGGTCAGGGGGCGGGCGCGATGCCTGAGACAGACCAGAGCTGGCTCGCCGCATGTCCCCAAGGACCGGACCGCAGCCAGCTCTCCAGGACAGGCGCGGTCACTCCCCGCTGACACTCGGCCTGGCTTCCCGTGTCCGCGTCGCAGCTCATCTCGGATGCTGGCTACCAAGGGGAGATCACCAGCGTGTCCACCGCCTGCCAGCAGCTGGAGGTGTTTTCCAGAGTGCTGCGCACCTCGCTGGCCACCATCTTGGACGGGGGCGAAGAGAACCTCGAAAAGAATCTTCCGGAGTTCGCCGTGAGTTCTTCCTCTGTGTCGGGTCGGAAGGAGGGGGTCGGGGGGCCACACGGTGTCAGATGTGAGGCTCCCCTTCCCTTCAGAGAACGCCGGCCCTGCGGCCCTGCCCGGGGCCCCGCTTCCTGCAGGAGCGCGGGGTGGGGGTGGGGTCTGGCTCGCTCCCCTGCACTGTCCCTGCTGCTCCTCGACCCCCTTCCTCTCCCCCTGCCGTCACCTGTCCTCGCTGCCCCGTGACCCGCGCCCCTGCCCCCGCCGTTTTGCAGAAGATGGCGTGCCACGGGGAGCACACCTACCTGTTCGCGCAGGCCATGATGTCCGTGCTGGCCCAGGAGGAGCAGGGCGGCTCCGCCGTGCGCAGGGTCGCCCAGGAGGTGCAGCGCTTCGCCCAAGAGAAGTGAGGCGGCGTCCGGGCTCACCCCGTCCCGCTGGGCCCCCCGGGACCCCGGGCCCCCCGGATTGGGACGTGTAGGCAGACCTCCCTTAGCACAGCGGGCGCTCGCTTCCCGGACGGTATGCGCGGTGCTTGACCGTGGCTCGACTTCCTGGGCCTGCGGGCCTGTGTCCGTATGTCGGGATGGATCGATGGCAGTTAACGATGGTCTCGAAATAGTTATTCTGTCATCTGACTGTTACATTGTAGTCCACACCACACGTAGAACAAAATCGGCTCCTACTGCCTTTATTTTCTGCAGTGGAGTCTTAACAAGGTATTTAAAAGGCGCGGCTCGCATTAGAAGTCCCGCAGAGGAGGACTGGGCATTCGAGCCCTTCCCCAGGGGGCTCCGGCGCTGTGTCCGCGGGCGGGTCGGTTGGTCAGCGTGCCCCCAAGAGGCAGCAGTGGGGGCCCAGGCACCCCAGCAGCTCAGGGCGGCCGATGAGCGGCGAGGAGGGAGGGGGAGAGGGGTGCTGACTGGGGGCCCTCGGTTGCCCTCACGCAGAGGCCACGACGCCAGTCAGATCACGCTGGCGCTGGGCACGGCCGCCTCCTACCCGCGGGCCTGCCAGGCCCTGGGGGCGATGCTGTCCAAAGGGGCCCTGAACCCGGCCGACATCACGGTCCTGTTCAAGATGTTCACCAGCATGGACCCGCCCCCGGTGGAGCTCGTGAGTCGCTTTCTGTGCCCGTGGCAGGGCGGGGCCCCCCGCGGGAAGGACGGCTGGGGGGGCCGTGTGTCTCCTAACTCCCGTGTCAGCAAGTACGGGTCCCTGTCGGAGTGTCCCCGAGCCTCTCCTGGGCCGCTCCCTCCCGCACGGGGCCTGCAGGCACCCGGCACCTGCAGGGCACGGCATGGTGCCCGGCGAGGCGCCCCCCTCCGCCCTGCGTGCCTGAGGGCACGCCCGCCTTCCCTCCCCCGAGTCCCTTCCTGACGAGCCGCGTGTCCACAGATCCGGGTGCCCGCCTTCCTGGACCTGTTCATGCAGTCGCTCTTCAAGCCCGGGGCCAGGATCAACCAGGACCACAAGCACAAGTACATCCACATCCTGGCCTACGCAGCCAGTGTGGTGGAGGCCTGGAAGAAGGTGCTGTCGCCTCCGAGGGCGCAGGGCACTCCGGGGCACGGGCCAGCCCCCCTCTCAGAGCTCGTGGGGCTGGAGGGGGAGATCCGTTCCCTAGACCGCAGAGCCTGGTCTCCTTGGTCTTCAGGGTCTCCGTGGGGTGACTGGGGAGGGGCCCTGCAGGCAGACCCCTGACTCCCGAGCAGGGAGGGGCTGCAGAGGGAGCGGCCGGGCACGCGGGCTCACCGACCGACCCGGCGTGTGCTTCCAGAACAAGCGAGTGAGCATCAACAAGGACGAGCTGAAGTCCACGTCGAAGGCGGTGGAGACGGTGCACAACCTGTGCTGCAACGAGAACAAGGGCGCATCGGAGCTGGTGGCGGAGCTGAGCACGCTCTACCAGTGCATCAGGTGGGCGGGGCTCCCGCGGCCCATCCGTCCGTCCGTCACGGGTCCCGAGGGTCTCGCTCCTGTCGCTGGCTCTCCTTGCGGGGGCGCAGGCAGGGAGCGAGGACTGAGAGAGCAGCGCGAGCCATGTGTGGGGCAGCTGGACGGGCGGACGGGTCTGTCCACAGACCAGACCAGCGGCTGGGAGACCGGCTGGAGCGGCGAAAGTGGACTTGGAGGGATGGGTCTGTCGGTGTTTCCAGCAAAAGTCAGACCCACGGTTACGCCAGGCGCGTCAGGAGGAGCTCCCTAGGGACGCTTGCGGAGAGGGGTTCTCTGGGCCCCTGACCCTCCCTGGTGGCCTGCTCTGTCGGCACAAGGAGAGGCCCTGCTGACCGGCAGGGAGCTCAGACACCATCCAGCCCCAGCTGCTGGCAGGCGGCGGTCGCACTGCGCCACAAGGAGAGAGGCCGCGGTGGCCGCACGGGAGGACGCGTTGCAGCCGACGCCCCTCAGCGCGTCGGAGAGAACGGACGGGCGGGTGGAGCCTGCCCGTCTTCTAGACCTTGGTCTGTTGTTGGGAAGTGTCGCTGCAGAAGGTGGCATTGCACCTTGTCCCCGGCAGGTTCCCGGTGGTGGCGATGGGTGTGCTGAGGTGGGTGGACTGGACCGTGTCGGAGCCGCGGTACTTCCAGCTGCAGACGGACCACACGCCGGTGCACCTGGCGCTGCTGGACGAGGTAGGGGCCGAGGGCCGCGCACAGGCGCAGGGGGCTCCTACTCTGCGCATGCCCACGGCACGGGGAAGCGGCGCCACTCGGGGACCTGCTGCGCCGTGCCCACGCCCGTGCCGCTGGCACGACCGTCAGAGCGTTCGGGAGATGGGTGTTCTCCTCGGGGCTGGTTCTGGTAGCCCAAACGAGGGTTTCCCTTTTAGCGAACTCGTTTCGTCGACTGTGCAGACGTCTCTGTGTTTAACCAGGTGGCCCTGCGAGGACCAGGGGCGGGGGGTGGGCTCCGAAGCCCCCGGCCCTGGGCTGCGCGCGAGGGCCGCCGCTGTCGGGGCCGTCAGGAGAAGCTGCGGGTGGTGGGTGGCCATGGCCATCGGTGTGCCGCGGAGGAGCTGGGACCCGGGCTCAGCGGGCTGTGTCCGGCCTGTCCACAGATCAGCACCTGCCACCAGCTGCTGCACCCCCAGGTCCTGCAGCTGCTCGTGAAGCTCTTCGAGACCGAGCACTCCCAGCTGGATGTGATGGAGCAGGTGAGTGGGGCCGGGGCTGCGCGCCGCCGCGCGGGGGGCCCGCCTGACGCCCTCTCCGTGCCCCCCCTCGCAGCTCGAGCTGAAGAAGACGCTGCTGGACAGGATGGTGCACCTGCTGAGCCGGGGCTACGTGCTGCCCGTGGTCGGCTACATCCGGAAGTGTCTGGAGAAGCTGGACACCGACATTTCCCTCATCCGCTACTTCGTGACCGAGGTCGGCCGCCCACCGCCCGTCCCCCGTCTCGTGCCATTGACCCTGGTGGCGCCCGTTTTGGTCTCGCCCATGCGGTCCGTCCTGCGCCCGGAGAACGGCGCGCTCTGACCGCCATGCTGGTGGGGGCGCACATGCCGGTTTGCCGGCACCTCCCGCCTGCGGGGCATCGGGGTGGGCGTCTGAACGGGGGAGACGGCCGTGGTGGTCTCCAGGGGTGACCGGTGGGGGCGGGGAGGGATGGCGGCTTTCTCCAGACCGACGGGCATTGCACCCGCCTGTGGCCGGACGCGGGAGCAGTGACCCGCGGTGCTGCCCGCGCAGGTGCTGGACGTCATAGCCCCCCCCTACACCTCCGACTTCGTGCAGCTTTTCCTCCCCATCCTGGAGAACGACAGCATCGCGGGCACCATCAAAACCGAGGGTGAACACGACCCCGTGGCGGAGTTCATAGGTAGGTGGGCGCGTGCCCCTGCTGCCCTGACGGACGTCGCGTGTGACTGCCTGTGGCTCACGGCGGCCTTCCTCCGTCTGTCCCAGCGCACTGCAAGTCCAACTTCATCCTGGTGAACTGACGCTCGCGTCCCCCAGAGCTGAAGCGGACGTCCCAGACCGGGCGGGCAAGCCGTTCCCGTCCGGAGGGGCCGCGCCGGCCCCGGGACGTGTGGCGTGGGGAGAGGCGGCGGCGGGGGCTGTGAGAAGGGACACGGCGGCAGGACACCCGAGCACTGCCGCTCCCAGCGGCCCCTCTCCTCGTCCAGCCCGTTCTCGGGGCTCGTCCCCACGTGGGGCGGGGCGGCGTCCCCGCTCGGAGGGGCTGGGCGCTCGGAGGCCCGGACACGTCCGCGAACCTCGGGCAAACTGGACTCAAGTTTTCTCACGAGAACCTGACTGGTGGAGGTTTTATGTAATTGCTTTAATTTTCCAGGAACAATAAAGCCCTTCCGTTGGGTTAGCCCCACCCGGGTGCTGTGTGGTGTTGTGCGTGTGAGCGAGGCTCAGGCCCCTTCTCCCTCGAGTCCCGTGTTCGTTCGGCACGGGGCGACTTGAGCCGCCGCCACCAGCCAGGCCCCTCTCCGGGTGCCCGGTGCCCCCGCCCTCAGCTCATCCGGGTCACAGCACGAGGCAGCGCCAGCCCAGGCCCCGGAACGGGAGGGTCCTCTGGCCACAGTTCACGATATTCCCCGAAGAACTGCGCGTCCCAGACACCTGCCTTAGACGATGGGGTCCCCGAAGGTGCAGGAGTCCTCGACGGCGAGGTTGTAGTCCGCCCCCTTCCCGTCCTTGTAGGTGCTGGTCACGATCCGCATCCAGCCCCGCTCGCCCTGCGGGGGTGGGGGAGCTCCGTCAGCTGGTCAGCGCACCGCCCCTCCCGCCCCCCAGCACTCAGAGCCCCCCTCGCCCCGTCACTAGTCACTAGCGCAGGCTCCACCACCCACGGCCCCTGCCTTGCCCGCACGGGACCCCCTTTCCTCGCGGGACCCCTGCTTGCAGGACACCCCTTGTGAGCCGTTCCTCTTGGTGGGCGTGCCCTGTACGCCAGAAGCCCAGCCTCGTGGCCAGAATGCGGCTGCTCCGGGCCGGGCGACTCCACTGCCCATTAGCAGCTCCACTTGTCGTCACTGAATACCAGATCCCGGCATTTCGTCACTCCACATGAATCACCCCCCCCACCGGTTCATAATCATGAACATCTATGTCTTAAACTGTTAATGACCCCTACTATGTCTTAGAAATTAAAATTCTGGCACTCAGTTCATCTCCCCGGGGGCTGGGACCCAAATCCTAAGTATTTTTGAGGAGGAAAAAAAAAAAAAGGCGCGGGGTCACCGAGCAGCGCAGGGCTGGCAGGAAGGAGAACGGGGAGGCTGTGCGGGAGAGAAGTGGAACTAAACTGGAACCCCCAAGCCGGGTCCCCCCGGGCCATTTCCCTGCAGGAAAGGTTCCGGTCCCGGCCCCACGCTGCTAACCCCCTGCGGGCCCAGGACCCGGCCCCACGCAGCTCTGCTCTCTGACCCCGAGTGTCGCTGGTGCTCGCCACCCCCCCCCCCGCACTACTAGCCACAGGACCCACAGACCCACCCGTGTGACGGGGGGTCGGGGGATCGCCTTACCCACGGTTCACCCCACGAGTTCCGGACGATCCAGTACTCGGTGCCGTCGCTGACACCCCAGCCCGCCACGGACACGATGTGGTTGATGTACCTCTGCTCCTGGTACTCCGCGTAGATGCCGCCCGTGTACCGGACCATCTGCTCCGTGGCCATTATGCCGCAGCTGGGAGCAGGCAGAGAACCGGCACTTCCAGCGCGGATCGGAGAGCAAATCCGACCCAGGCGATACAGGCCCGGGGGCGTCTGCCTGGGGAGTCTGCCCCTGCGCACCTCCCCCCCCGGGCCCCCCGCCCCCGCTGCAGCCCAGGGGCCTTTCCACCACCCGGACCTTGGCTCTCAGCACCCCCCACCCCCACCCAGGGGCCCACCGGTCAGGCCAGATTCCCCCGGGGGGGAAACTCCAGGGACAGCTGTGTCTCGAGCGTGGGGATGAGTGGGGCGCAGGCAGGCAGGGGCAGACAAGGCCGCGGCCCTCCCCCAAGCCCGGGGGTGGGGGGCCCACCTGATGGGGCCGTTGGCGTAGATCTCCGCCATCATCTTCTCCCGCCCGGAGACCGAGCCGTGGTCGCCCACCCTCCAGAGGGTGTAGTTCTGGATGGGCTGGCACTCCTTGAACTCCGTGCACGTGCCGCACTGGTTGAACTTGTTGCACTCTGGGGGCGGGGGAGGTGTGGGGGGGCAGGGGGTGCTGAGTCAGCGTGGCCCCGCCCCCGCACGGAGCCGCGCACGCAGACGCCCCCCGCCCGGCCCCTGACGAGCACTGGTAGGTAGCCGGCGCCAGCCCTCCGCCAGGTGCTGTTTCGTCGGCTGCGCTCTCAGCTGCAAAGGAGCCGTGGAAAGCCCTTCCCTGGGCCTTGGCGGAGCGGAGAGGCTGTTAATTAGCGCACAGTAGGCACTCAAAAGGCAGCTGTTTTTCTTCTAAAGGCCCAGAGAGGGGAGAAAAAGGGCCCAGAAGGGCCCTTTCCCAGTCCTCCATAGCTGAAGAAGATAGAGTGTAATGAAATGATTAGCTCTTAATAAGACGACTCCATTACTGGCTAGTGAACAGGCCAATCATTTGGAAAAAATAGCATTTCCTGACTATTTCTGCCTTGAGGTGATAACAAGAATTAGGCTTTTTTTAAAAAAAATGCAGCCCTCAGCCCTGTAAGACCCCAGATCCCCTTCCCTGCACTCCCCCGGCCCCTCGGCCCGCTGGTGCGGCCCGGGTCCCTCGCCAGGGCGCTGACCCCTGGAAGGTTGAAATGACCCCACTGTCACCCGACGCCCTGCACAACTGGAAAGTGCCGGACGTGTGGCCACATTCGCTGATACAAAGACCAGCCTGTTTATTGCAGACAGTCAGGTTCCTTCTGAGCTCCACGGGCCCGTCCCGGCCGCCAGTGGGTTCGAGCTGCCTCAGAGGCCAGAGGAGACCAGCTCAGGGCTGAGCGGGGCAGGGTGAGGCCCCAGGGCCGGGGCTTGACTCCTGGGTCCTAGTGGTCACCCCCTCCTCCTTCCCTCTGCCCCTCTCGAGGGCTCTCTGACCCCTGCTGTGCTCACCACTTCAGTCAGACGCGCACGAGCAGTCTGGGGGAATTCTTCGAGGCTGGGCAGCGCGGCCCAGGAGGCAGGCCGAGGGCCGAGGGTGTGGGGGCCCAGGGGCCGGTGTTCCATGCGGGGAAGGGGAGGGCGGGGAGGGAAAGCCTCCCGCCGCTCTGGCGCAGTCCTGGAACTGCCCCCCCCCTGCGCCAACCACCAGGGAGCCCCAAAGGCAGGTGACTTGAAACTGCCAATTACCGGCTTGGGGTTTGGACCTTTCCTTTCCTTTCCTCTCCAAGGGCAGCAGCCCGAAAGGAATGTGCCAAGCTCAGGGATTCCGGGCCAGCTTGGGGCTGCGGCCCATGCAGGGCACCTGGGCTCCAGACCCACCTGAGTGCACTCCAGCCAGGGCCGGCAGGCGGGAACCAGGCCCCTCCCGCCCCGCCCCATCCTTCCAGCTGGGCACCTGGATCCCAGAAAACTGACTGGTCCCTGGGGAACCACCCCCTGCACCCCTCTTACAAAGACCCACGAAACCACCAGGAAGCCGACATATCAGAACCCCAGAGCATGGCTAGCCCTGGCCGCAGGGACACGAGGCCGGAGACACCCCTGCCCAGGCGGCCTTCACAGGGACTCAGGGCTCAAGCGGCCTGCTCTCCCAAGCCCACAGGGCCCACGCCTGCCCCCGCACCCCGGCCTGGGCAGCGGCGGGGCCTACCCTGGTCCTTGGCCTGGTAGTTGTTGCAGGTCTCATCGGGGATGCCGTGCTTGTGCGCGTAGGCCCACACCTCCATGTCGTTGCCGCCCTCGCAGGAGCCCGCCTCGGCGCAGTCCAGGACGTGCTGCACCGACAGGAGGGTGGAGGGCCACGCCCCCTTCCTCTTGATGTTGATGCGATCTGCCAGGCGGCACCCACGGGAGTCAGCGCCCGGCCCGCCCGAGCGCTGCAGGGCCTGGAGCTTCCTGGAGGAGGCCCGGGCTCTGCAGGGCAGGCACCCCTGGCCCTCCCCTGCCACCGCCTCGCTTGCTCACCCTCCCCCCACCCCTGCCCCAAAGCGCCCTGTGGGCAGGGCCAAGCCTGGCTGCCAGCTGTGGGTGCCAGCGCCTGCTGAGGGGCACAGACAGGCGGGCACCTCAGCAATCATGTGCAGCCCAGGACCCCCCAGCAGTGTGCCAGCAGGCCCACCAGCTCCCACGGGGAGGCTGGCAGGGACCATAACCCCGAGGGAACCGCTGGTGGGGCCCGGGCCATGGGGCTGGGGGTGCAGAGGGAGGGTTCTGAGCAGCCAGCCAGGATCTGGTCAGTGTGGACACTCTCATCACCTGGGGGCGGGCCCACACCCCACCCCACCCCAGGCAGCCAGGGACGGCTACAGGTGGTCGCTGTGCCCACCTGGGGCCCACGGACCTGTTTCCTTCTCTGTGAGCAGATAGAACCCCACCCCGGGCCAGGCCCTGCAGCCATCCTACCCCAGTCCCCAGGACTGGCTTTCCGTGTCCCGAGGAGATTTCACAGCCACACTCGCCAGGTGGTCCCTCGGGACCTCCTTTCCCTTTCCTATACCCACCCCACCCCCCGGAAGCCACTGGGGGAGCAGCTGGGCTCAGAGACCTGTCTGGGTAGCCCCCCCCACCACCCCAGCCCTGCCCTCCTCCAGACAAAAGCTTCTGGCCAGTGCGGTCTGTGGGGTGGGGACAAAGGACAGTCAGAGTGCAGGCATGGAGGGCGCAGAGTCCAGGAGAAAGGGGACAGAGAACTCAGGCGGGGGCTACATGTAGCGAGGGTGGCTGAGGAAGGAGGGTCCGGGGAGCAGGGTCCTGGCCTGGGAAGGTCCCCCCACCCTTGTGCTGCAGCCCCTGGCCTCCCCCTGGGGTCCCCGCACGGAACAGGGAGCTCCGGCAGGTGCAGGAAGGAGTCTTTTATCTGCGTGAAATCTGAGAGGGTTTCAAGCAGAACAGAAACACGACCCGGCCCGTTTGACCAGGCTCGGTCTGCTGTCTGCAACTGGGTGACGATGGGGAGACCAGTCCAGCAGCTCTGGACCGAGGGTCCGGGGGAGGGGTGCTTCAGGCTGGGGGTGGCGAGAGCAGAGGGAATGCCCTGGCCGGGTGGCTCAGCTGGTTAGAGCGTCATCCTCATACACCAAGATGCAGGTTCGATCCCTGGTCAGGGCACATGCAAGAAACCAACCAACGGATGCATGAGTCAGTGGAACAACAAATCAGCGTTTCTCTCTCTCTCTCTCCTTTCCTCTTTCTGCAAATGCACTAGATAAACATTAAAAAATAAAAAGAAGCAAAGGAGCTTGCGAGGTATCACATGAGGGGAATGAAACAGACATCGGGGCGTGACTTCAGCCTTTGGGGAAGTGAGTGAGGGGAAGGGTGACGTCTTCACCGAGCAAGCTCAGCCGGGAGGACCGAGGAGGAAGGGGTTGGGGTGCGGAGAAGAAAGGGGTTCTGTGGAAAGTAGCCCCACGGGGTGAGATCATCATAAATTCCCGGCTGGGGAGGTCACGGTGGGCTCACAAGCCCCAGGGACATACATTTTTTGTGTGTTTTTTTTAATACAGATTTTTAAAAAATCTAACTTGTTACTTTTTTTAAAGATTGTATTTATTTATTTTTAGAGAGGGGAAGGGAGGGAGAAAGAGAGAGAGAAACATCAATGTGTGGTTGCCTCTCACGTGGCCCCCACTGGGGACATGGCCTGCAACCCAGGCATGTGCCTTGACTGGGAATCGAACCTGCGACGCTTTGGTTCGCAGCCCGCGCTCAATCCACTGAGCTACGCCAGCCAGGGTGATATAACCCCTGCCACACAGGCCCTTTGAGTAAGTCTTGCTCTTTGCCTTCAGCCAGCCCTGCTCCCTGTCAACGCCCCTTGGCAATGCCTCCTTGAGACCCCTGGAGTGAGAGAGCCCTTGACCTTGCTAACCCCCAGGTAACAGGGTCCTGACAGCAGTCTCTCCCTGGGACCCTCCGAGGTCCCTCCCGGGTTCCAAGGACGGGAAAGAGGCTGTAAAACTGTCCTCGGGGCATTCGGGATCCTGCTTCCCGGGAACTTCAGTTTGGGCTCAGATGAAGCCATAACGCCCCCCAGAGGTCTGGGTGCTCTTGCGTGCACAGGGGCGGGGGTCCCTCAGGTCCGAACGTCTGAGGTTGGAGGGTCAGGTGGCCAAGTGCGAGGGCGAGCGAGCAGCTGGGTGTAAAGCTGGAGTTTGGGCGGGGGGTTGGGTGGAGCCAAGGACCCAGCCCTGGGGAGCCTGACCTTCGTGAGTGACCTTGGAGGGTGGGGAGCCCCGGGAGCGCAGAAGGGGGTGGGCAAGTGCTGGGAGCAGTACAAGGGGAGGTGATGAGCCCAGCCCAGGAGGCGGGGCCCGGGCTGACCGCAGGACCTGCCGCAGGGCAGCCCCTCGCTGAGGACTTGGGCAAGGTAGGTGATCACGGAGCGAGGCCACAGTGGACTCGGGAACAGAGAAGAGGAAGCTGGGACCGCAGACGCCTCTCCTGGAGCAGTGGGGTGGCAGCTGGAGGTGGCCTGGGGCCACACCCTTGCTCATCGCTTTCCAGGGACTCCTGTGCTAGGGACCGGGGGAAGGGGAAAACTACGGCCAGCTGCGTGGGGCGGCAGCTGGGCCCGGGGCCCCTGGAAGTCCCCTTTGCTCGGTGAAAGAGGAAGAAGAACCAGCTGTGGAGGGGGGGATGTCGGAGGTTCGAGGAGAAAGCAAGAGAATCGGTCCTCTGCCCAGGAGAGATGTTCCGCTACAGAACTGTGGCCGCCTGACCCGGCTGAGAAGTGGCGGGGGCCGAGATCGCCCCCAGCCCTTCACACACGCAAACCTGGGCACGGGACCCCCTCTCTCGGCACCGCCAAGGCCTCACCAGGCCCCTTCCCTGGGGGCAGGGCCCCCCCCCCACACACGCCCTTTCACTTCCTCTGCCAAGTGTTCCATCCTCCTTGGCCTTGAGGCCACCCACTGGAGGCGCCCGCCTGGGCCAAGCTGGAGCGGTAAACCCCAGCCGCCAGCCAGCCGATCTCCTGGCCTCTCCAGCTCCACGGGGGGTTCCTGCGCCTTCACAGGGGGCCTCAGCCTCCCAGCCCCCTTCCTCCTCCTTCCTGAGGGGCCAGGGGTCCACTGAAGCACCCAGGGGCCTTCTCACCAGTCCCCCAAAAGAGATGGGGCAGACCCCGCCAGATGCCACTCTGGCGCCTGGCCTGCCCAGGGGGCTCCCCAAGGCAGGGAGGGGACCGAGTCCCCAGCCCCCTGGGGCAGGTTCCCAGCGGGAGAGCCCCTCTCCCAAGGGACTTCCAGTGTGGGGCAGGCCCCTGGGACCCCGGGCTGCCTCTGAGAACAAGGAAGCCCTCCCACATGCCACCGGGCGGGCGGGTGGCCCGGGCCGGGTACAGCTGCAGGCTGGTCCCTCCGCAGCCTCCTCCAGTGGTTCTGACCTCGGTGGCCGGCCCTCCTCCCTGGCTGACGGCTGCAGCCCAGATGGGGATGGGGGACCAGCCTCCCTCGACGCCCCAAGTCCAGGCCAGGCGGTCACCCCCCGTGGGAACTGGGGCTGGAAAGCGGCTTCCTTTCCACCCGACTTTGCATTTCTGGCTCCATCCCAAACGGCTGGGGTCACAGGCTTGGGGACCGAGAAGGCACCTGCGGCCCACTTGTCCCTGACTTCCTGTCCTGGTGACGCCCGCCCTGCCCAGTGCCAACAGCATCCCCTCAGCCCCTCACAGGCGGGGGCGGCAGCAGGCACAGGCCAGCTCTCCTGGGTCTGAGGGCTCAGACCCCCCCATCCCGGCTGAGTCCCGGCACGGAGCGACGGGCCCCAGGACCCCGGGCTGTGGCTGACCGCTGCCGATGGGGAGGCAGCCCGCACAGGCCCCCCCGGGCCCCCACCTACCCGCCATGGCGCTGGTGCTGCCATGGGCCCAGCAGGAGCCGCAGTACTGGGGGATGTGCTGGTTCCTGGTGACGCTGGCGTAGTTGACCCCGTTCACGTTGCGCCAGTCCCAGCTCTTGGGCAGGTCCGACGGGGACAGGTACTCGTGAGGCCGTGGGTATGTCCTGCGGAGGGGCCCCCACCAGCAGAGTCAGTGCGGGGGGCTTCTGGGCCCCCGGCACAGACAGGGGTCCCGAGGGGGGCCCGTCCCCAACATGAGAGGGAGGGCAAGTGGGAGCTCCATCCACATGAGCCCATCCGACACGTGTGCAGCCCCCCCCAAATACCAGGGCTCCCCTGGATGTGAAAGGGAAGAGGAACCCCCCAAAACTGGATTTGACCCTCAAAGGTCAAAGGAGGCAGGGCGCCCCAAGGAGGTGGTAGGGTCCCCAGGAGGCAGAGGTGCACGTGAAGCCCCGGGGTTGAGCCAGCCCCCCAAGCCGGAGCCGACCTGCGCCCCAGGTTGGACAGCTGGTCCCCGCGCAGGGGCCGGTAGCAGCCCTGGGCCGGGCGGAAGTGCAGGGCAGCCCGCGCCGCACCCGCCAGCAGCACCAGCAGCAGCAGCGGCGGCGGCGGCCTCGCCGGCCCGGACGGCGCCATGGCTTCCGCTCCTGTCCCGCTCGGGGTCCCGATTCCAATCCCGCGCCCGGACCCTCTGCCCGCGCCTCGCCGGTCCTCGAGCTCTGGCCCCGGCCCCGCCCGGCCCTTAAGGTGCTGGCGCGGGTGCCCGGACACACCCCGGGGGCGGGGCGCCCTCCTCTGCCCCCGGTGACCCCGGCCCCGCCCCGCCCGCCGCCCCAGCAGAGTCTGCCCCGGGCCGGCGGCTCGCGCACCCCGGGTGCGGGGCGGAGCCTGAGCTGGGGTCACGCGCTGGGCTCGGAGCCAGGCCCCAGCTCTCACCGGGTCGCAGGCCACCAGCCGTGTGGCTCGGTGGCTTCGCTGAGCACATACATCCTTGTCAGATTTTCGGGGGCCTTGGGGTAGGGGTGGGGTAGGGACAGCGGGGTCTACCTGTCCCCACCAGCCTTGGGTTCTTGGGAACCCTGTCCCTGCATCCCACCTGGGCCCAGGCCTCCCTGCGGAAGGGCGAGGATCTTCCCAAATCCTGGAGGAAAGCCACGGTGCCCCCAGAATCATGCCCTTGCCTGGCTTTCTGAAGCCCACTCCCCAAAGGCTCAGGCCCTCCGGGGAGACCTGGTCGGGCGGCCGAGGGAGAGGCCACGCCCCCAGGGGAAGGCGCAGGGGCGCCGCGGCCCTCAGCTCTGAGTTCTGGCACCCAGGGAGGCGGGGGCGGCCCCCGCTAGCCCGGCGCCTCGCCTCGCGGCGGAGTGGGGAACCGAAAGCAGAAGTGAGGACCCCGGCCTCCTGGGCACAGCTGGGGAGTCATCCCTCCCTCCTGCTGCGGGAGCCGCAGACGGCTGCCTGCCTCCCCCTGTAGGAAAGGGGACTCTGCGGGCCTTTGCGGGTGGGGGGTTGGGGGGGCGGGGGTCCTCCGCTGAAGCGGAGCTGCTCCCCCCCTTGTGAGTGGGCACTCGCCCCAGTGCCTGGACCCTCCCCGTCCCTGGCGGGTCAGAAACCAAAATGACTCTGCCTCCTGGACTTCCCGCGGTGTCTGTGGCCACCCTTGGGAGTGCCGGGGTGAGCCTGCATGCAGCCTCAGAGAGAAAGCCCAGAAGTTTCCATCCCTGTTTCTGAAAAGCCGTCCCCGACAGAGCTGCAACAGAGACCTGGGCTCCAAGCTCGATGCGCCCTTTCTCTTCTCGAAAAGTCCGTTCCTGGTGACCCCCCGTCCCTCAGCTGTGACTAGCCGGCCGCTGCCCCCACGCAGGGCCCTGGGCTCCGGAGGCCCCGCTTGGTGTCCCGCCGAGGCCCTGTGAGCTCTGTGGTGGGCCGGGCTGACCACCATGGCCTGCCTGCAGAGGCCAGGGCCGCAGGCAAGGGTCGGACGGGCGGGTCACGCAGCCCGGGGCGGGGAAGGCAGGACAACACCCAGAGGGAGGGGTGGGGACAGATTCCGGCTGCTGGGCAACAGGACGTGCACAGCACCCAGGGCCCAGGGGCTGCGGCCCACCTGGCCGTCCCTAGCTCAGAAGCAGGCCGGGCTCAGGAGGGGATGGGGAATCGGGCAGGAGGACTCGGAGGGAGGGAGGGAGTCCGGATATCTGAAACCACAACTTCCCAGTCAGTGAGTGAGCGAGGTCCCAGGGACAGACATGGCCTGCCTCTTCGGCCCCCGTGACCGGCCAGACACGCGGACCCGGGGCCCTTTCTTCACACGTGAGCTTGGCTGTGGTCAGCGGCTGCCGACATCTCTAATGGGGGCGGCCTTGGGCCAGGTCAGGCCGCCCGCGGGCCTGCAGCCGCAGCCAGAGCCCAGGCACGGGCGGGCATGGCTGCGGGCCCAGGAGCTCCGGGGGGGCCACGGCGTGCAGGTGACCTCGGAGCAAGGGCCGCCGGGCCTCAGGAAGGGGCAGGAGACGGGAGAACCTGCTGGACTGGCCGCCCTGGTGGCCTGCCCGCCTCTCCCCAAAGCAAACAGATGCACCTGCGCCACAGCCTCGGGCCTTTGCAAACCTGGGAGCCGGTCCCGTGAGGACGCCCGGCTCTGACGCATCTCGTCGCTGGCCCAGAGCTGGGGGGGGGCTCCGGCAGGGCCCCGCAGCCCCCCTCCAAGGCCCTCCTGGCCTGGGCTTGGCTCTGGCCGCTCCCTCCTACACTGTGGGCACCCCCCAGTCCTGTCACAGCCTGAGACCTGGAGGCCCCTGAAACCACTACAAAGTCCTCGCCCTGGAAGCTGACCTCGTGCCCCGGGTTTTTCCTCCTGGGTGCGCCTGAGTCACACCCGGTCCCCCATGGCGCGTAAGGGCAGAGACGATGACGTTCTGGAACATTCTCCAGGTTGGGGAGCATCTGTCCTCTTTGGGTGTCAGCACAGCCCTATGGGGTGGGGTCTGATGCGATCTCCCCATTTTACAGGGAGGAAGCCTGAGGCTCCGGGGAAGTCAGGAGACCTGTACTTAGCGCGAGGCTCCTAGCGGCAGGTTGGCAGCTGGTCCCCGCCCCTTTTTTGCCCATAAAGCCTGACATATATGTTCAAAAACCAACTGTTTCTAAAGATGAGGCCGATTCTCCCCTCACCCCAGTAAGGAAAACACACACTTACGGGTGGGCCAGGGCCGGCCCACCGCCCGCAGCCTGAGGGAGAGCGGGAACAGGGTGAGGTTTCGTTCCCGTGGCGGGGCCTCCGCAGCCTCCTCCCCCTCCCCCAGGGCCCTCGGCCTGGCCCCCACCGGCACACTGCAGGCCCCTCCGTCATCCCACATTCCTGAGCGGAGCCCCATCCTGGGGACCGCCTTTGTTTTGGGGGGGGGGCTGGCGGCGCTGGCGAGGCTGGCGGCGCAGGGCACCCTGGCTTTCTTGCCGGCCGCGGGGATCCCCTGCGTCCACGTGGCCGTGAGGTCTACGCCCAACCTGAATCCCAGGCACCTTTGCAGCGGAGGCCTCCTGGTTGGAGGGGTCAGCGGTGAGATCAGTCCTGCCACTGTCCCCAGACCCCTCCTGGCCACACGCCCTTGCTCCAGCAGGAACCTGCCTCCCGGGGGTCTGTCCACTCAGCATCTGTTCAGACGCGCTGGCCACCGCCTGGCCCGCCACATACAGCCCACCTGGGAGCTGCCCCACGCACCGCTTCCGGGGGTCATCCGCCTGCTCGGATTCAGGGGCTTTGTGAAGTCAGACGGTCAGCAGGGAGTGGTGGGGCCCCCCCGAACTGCGGGGTCAGCCCCGGGGATCACAGCGGGAAAGCCGTGGTCTGTGAGGAGCTCACACCCGGGAAAGGAAGCACAGGGGAGGGGAGCGTCCGGAAGGAGGCAGAAACCGCCTGGACACAGAGAAAACGGGGCGAGCGGGAGCCGGGGCCTGGGGTGCTGGCTCAGGAGCCTTCTCTTAGCTCCCCCGGGAGTGGGGGTTGGAGGGCTGGGTGGGGCAGAAGGCAGGGACCGGGCAGAGCCCCCCAGGTGCACACGTGCCGGGTGGGCGCGCTCAGCTGGGGGAGGCTGGCGGGGAGCGAGGGAGCAGGTGAGGCCTGGACAGCAGGCGCTCCGGGAGCCGGGAGCGCGGCCGCCGTGTCCACTCACTGTCCCAGGCCACGCCGCCGCGGACTGGCGGGCCCTCCCGGTATGGGCCTCCCCTGCGGCCTGCGTCTCAGGCGCTGCCAGCTCCCTCCCGCCCCTCTCCCCGGCACTGTCTGTCTGCCTGCCGGGATCTGAACCACACATCAGCTGTGGCGAGGCGGGGGTTCACCCTGGGGGCAGCCAGTTTCCTGAGGGCGGCAGGCGAGATCTGATTTACGCCCTGGAGATGCCTCAGGCGGGGGGTGGGGGGCGGGGGGCCGAGAGGGGGCCCTGGCCGGGTGGCCCGGTTGGTTGGGGCGTCGTCCTGTCGCTCTGAGGTTGAGGGTTTGATCTCCGGTCAGGACACGTGCAAGAGCCAACCCACGAACCCGTAGCTGAGAGGAGCAACACAATAAACGTTTGTCTGTCTGTCTGTCTGTCTCTCTCTCCGGCCTGGCCCCCCACCCCATCCCTCTCTCTCTCAAGTCAATAAATAAAATTAAAAAAACAAACTCTCTGGTGGCCGTGGACAGGTGACATGGAAGGCGGCAGGAGTGAGGTCGGGTGGGGGCTGTCATGGTCGTAGACAGGACAGCCGGTGGTGATGCCTCTGGGGAGACGGTGACCGTGGACCCCAGGGGCGGGCCGGGGAGGGGGGAGAAAGGTGCGGCGAGCAGCCGGCCGCCCCTCACCACCTGGAGCTGGACCCGGAGGCCCGGCCCGTCTCCGGTCGAGCCGTGCCCAGGCACCCGAGCGAGCCACGTTCCTCTCTGAGCCTCAGGTCCCTGGACCCGGGGCAGAGAACTGGGCCCAGTCCCGTGGAAAGGGGACCGTGGCTGTCTGTCTCCCAGTCCCCAGAGAACAGGGCCCACGCTCCCCACTTCCCTGAGGCCCCCCGCGCCCCCTCGAGCCCCTGGCTGAGGTTTCTTGGATGGACAGACAGAGGGGTTTCTGAGACGCGCACGGCAGAGGCCTCCTGGACAAACACCGGCCGGAAGAAACAGCCACTTTTGCTCGCTGTCAGCTCCCGGGGGCCGGTCCCGTCGTGCGTGCGTATCTGTTGCTGCCACAGAACATCGCTTATCAGAACCCCCGCAGCTCGGGGGCGGGGGAGGGCGGCGGGGAAGGTCGGTGGGCCCTGCAGAATCCCGGCAGTCCGCCCCGGCGGGGTGGGGGAGCGTGTGCGTGTCTCCTCCGGCCCCTCGGAGACACCCCCGCCCAGCCCTCCGATTCCCACTGTGGCCGAGGGACGGCTGAGGGCTCCCGCTGCCTGGGCTGGGGGGCTGGAGGGGCACAGAGCAGCCCCCTGCGGGCACTGTGGTGCAGGGAGCCGAGGGGCATGGGGGCTGGGGAACAGGCCTAAGACTCCGCCAGGCGGCCAGGCAGCCTGACGGAGGGAGACGAGGAGATGCTCCCCGAGCCCCTCTCGCCTCCGATCCCTCCTCCTCCCCAGAGCTCCCTCTCCCAAGTCAGGGAGCGCGTTGCCACGGCGGAGGACGGAGAGTGGGGCCGGGTCCCTCTGGTGCCCTGCCCACGCCCGCTGCGTCACCCTGGACGGCTCCTCAGGTGTCGTTTTCTTGCTAAGACGTTTGGAAAGAACTTCTGCTTCTGAATCACATGCAAACACCGTAATTTAGCAAGCTTCTCTGAGCTGTTCAAGGGGCTTCAGTGTGCTCCGAAGGGGAGGGCTGGGGCGGATGTAATCAATGAATTCTCTGAGCGCTGTTTTCCTCCTAGTCACATTTCATTTGTCAAGTGGAGCTGGGGGGTGCTCCTTCTGAGGCCCGGGGGACAGCTCCCGGGGGAAGTCTGGACGCGGGTGATTTGGTGGCTCTGGATGACACTTGGTTTCTCTTATCATCGTCCTTCTGTTCCCGTAATAGACCCCAGCGGCATCCAGGAAGAGGCCGGCCACCACAGCGTCTTCTCCTGACTCCGACGGTGGCCGGAGGAGAGGGTGTTCTGGCCGGAGGCCGGCCAGCGGGGTCCTACCTGGTCCTGTCAGTGTCTTCAGGCAGCGGGCGTTCTTGTCGTGGGGCGGTGTCACCTACCGTGCATGCTCCAGGACGCCTTCTTTTTGCCCCCTGCCCCCTGCCCCCTGCCCTCTGCCCTCTGCAGCTCTGAGCTCCAGCTCAGCCACTGCAAACCCGCTGTTGCCACGGCCCTTCTGCAGGGGACAGAAGGACTGTCCTTCATCACAGATAGCCACTTTTAATTCCTGGCTGCAGCTCAGGGCTGCTGGGGCCGGGGGGGTGGGGGCGGAGTTGGTCACCTGTATCCTGGCGGGAGAGCAGAGCTCGAGTAACACTGGCCACTCAGGGGACACGGTTCGCCTGTGTCCCGGGAAAGAGCCACCACCGTCGGTCAGAGAAAGCACCGTGTACTCGCCACTGCGCTGGCTTTACTGGCTTGGCCGTCCTAGGAAGGACACGGCCACCTCCACCAGGAGGACAAAGGGACACAGACAGGGTGGACACTTTTCAGGCCTGTGCGTGGCCCCCACGGCACTACCCAGACCCTTCGACTCGGACAGCCAGCCCACTGAGGCCACAACGAGCTCAGCGAGGCGCAGAGCGGCGCTCACTACCCGGAGAAGGAGGGTGCCGTCCAGGTGCGGTGAGCCACCACCTCTAGCCTCCTGCAAAGCAGCCTGGGAAACGCGGCCAGCGAAGGCACGCGGTCCTCGCAGCCAGCCCGGGCCCGTCGCCCTGCGCTGCCACTGAGGAAACGCAGGTTCGGGGAGGAGGCGGCATCTGCCCTCACCCGCTGCCCCGCCCCCACAGCGGCAGGGTCCCAGACTCAGCCTGGGCAAGCTCCGCCCGCGGGGCTGCCGGTCCATGCAAATAGGGGTCTCTCTTTGCCCTTTTGTCAACTGCCCGGTAACAGGAAAACCTTTCAGGTGCTCCTTTGGAAACCTGGCCTCCTGCTCCCTGAGCAAGCGGGGCTGGCCAAGAGGAATGCGCTCCAGGGTGGGGTGGCCACGGAGCCCCTGCTCCCGCAGCAAAGAATGAGCCCAGGAAGGCCTAACACCCCTCCCAGCCCCTCCCCGCCCCTCCCCGCCCTCCCGGTCCCGTGGTCCTGCCACCGCTTCCCCAAGGGGCCCTGTGGTTCCCCGTGTGCCTGCCTCTGGGAACAGTCTGCACTCTCGGCCGAGACCACCTGTTCGGGGGGCTGGAAAGGCCCCCGGGCCCCCGCCCGGCCCTCCACGAGGACATGCTTGCGATGCATGCGTCCCTGCCTCGCAGGGACACCTGCCGTGCCGCGCTCGGCCGCTCACACCCGCCAGGTGTGCGTGCCCCCTCGGCAAACATTTGCTGAGGCCCTGTCCCCAACCTGCCCGTTGGGGCCCTCGGAGGTGACGCGAGCAGCAGTTCCCAGGCTGGGGGCGGTGAGGCAGGCCTAGAGGTCGTTAGCAAACACGCAGAAGTGAGGTGCGGGGGCTGAGGGAAGGGGGTGTCCGTGGTCCAGGGGCTCCGAGAAAGGTCATGGGGAAGGTCACAGAGCCCCAGGAGGGCAGGCGACGGTGCGGGGGCGGGGGGGGGGGGGCTGCCCTGGAGCTCTGCGGGAGTCCAATGAGAGGTGGCGGTGGGGAGTCAGGGAGGGCAGGACAGGGAACGGAGGGCAGGGTGGTGGGGGGGACTTCTTTTTCGGGAAAAGTACTGCTAGGCACCTGCGAATTCCTTCGTCTCGAGTCTACACTCGTCCCCACTGGGGGTGGCGGGGTTTGAACCAGAAGCAGCGGCGAGCCCCGTCTGTGAGGCCTGCGGTCCTGCCGGTTTGCATAGAGAGAAACTCCAAACCCGGGAAGTGTCAGCAGGGTCCTGACCCTGCACCACAGCTGCGGGGTCGGGCCGGTTGTTACCGGCTGGCAGCCTTGCCCACATGGGCTTACCTCTCCTTCCCGGCACCACATGGCTACTGGCTACTGTGTTGCCTAAAAGTTGGCGACCAAGTTGCAGCCCTGTGGCTCCACCTCAAATGCGTCACAGTTACCTCCTGAAAACGAGGATTTCTGTTTGCACAAGCCGGCCGCTCACGTGCAGGAACTCGGATGTGGATACAACGTTATTATTACGCAACCCACGGTGTACTCAGACACCCGTTGCTGCCCTAGCCGTGCCCTTCTCCCGGCCCAGGACCTGACCCGGTGTGCTCCCAGCGGCGCTCTTCCCGGCAGGGGCGGGCCGCAGCCGTCTGGCGTGGGCCCCGGGGGACAAAGTCCTTCCCCTTTCGGTGCCCAGCCGGGCTCCTCCATGCCCCGGATGAACGCCTTGGGGGGGTGGGCAGAGGCGATTTCTTCCCAAAAGCGCATCGTCAGTAACTTGCCTGCCCGTGCCCTGACCTCACTGCTGAGCCTCCCCGGGCACACAGGAAGGGCAGAGGGTTTAGGGGCTGAGGGCCAGGACGGGGCTCGGGAGGCAGGACAGACCCCTCAGCTGATGTCGCCCATCTGGGCAGCGGCGGGGAGGGCAGGGACCAGCGACTCCGAGTCCAGTTCTGGACCCACGTCCTGGGGGATTGTGTCTTCCCGAACTGGCCACCTCCTTGGAGAGGTCCGTGACCTCAGGGGCTGCCCCCGCCCGTCTCCTGGGTACGCCTGGCGTAGGGCGGGTCCCCATTGGTGGCTGTTCGGTGAGGGGGGCCCGCCCTGGGGTGCCGGGAGGATGCTGGAGAGAGGCCTCGGGGGGCAGGTGCCGGCTGAGGACGCCTGCCTGCATGGCGGGGGCTGTGGGACGGAGCAGTGACCGCACCTCCGGAGGTCGGGGCTGCCGCTCTCCTGTGGGGAACGGTGGTGGGGCCCTGGCCTGGTTTTGCAGGTGGTTTGCTGGGGGGAGCCCAGGGAAGCAAGCTGAGAACCTGGCCAAGTGGGTTTGCACCTCTGTGTCCCCCTGTGCGGAGCCCTCGGGCTGGGCCTTAGCGAGATGCGGTTGCGAGTCCCTGTGACCCCCAGAGAACCCACGATCTGCTCAAGGAACCCGATGGTGAGCCCTAAGTCCCCGGACGGGGGAACAAGAGTGAAGGGGACGACAGAGCACACAGGGCCAGGGAGGGCGCTGAAGGGACAGGCGGGCCCGGGCCTGGACAGAAGGCTACGCAGGACAGGGCAGAGCAGGGTGCAGAGAGCAGGGTACAGAGAGCGCGGAGCGAACAGGGCGGCGGGCAGGTGTCGGAGCGGGCCAGGGACCCAAGGTCCAGGTGGATGCGCCCTCTCGTCCCCTCACGGCCGGGCAGGCCCTCTGAAGTCACCCCGTGCCACCGGTGGCTTTGGGACCAGTCCTTCTGAAGCGTGGCGCAAGACCGTGGGGGCTGTGAGGGGGGCGTTCTTAGGCGAGGGAGCGGGCAGACGCCCTGCTGGTTGTGTAGCCGGTGTGAAGTCACCTCGTGCTCCGGGGCATCACGTGTGGTCTCATCTGTCAGGTTTGGACAGATGGGTTTCTAATGATGCAGGTGGTGTGGATGGGGGCTCTCGGGAGGCGGCTCCGGTCACCCCAGGGGGCTGGGAGCCTCGGCTCGGCCGTCACACCGACCGGTGCCCGGAGTCCCTCAGGCCGGCCCCCACGTTGGGCCGGACTTCCAGCCACAGAGTGCAAAGGCAGCCTTTGGCCGTGAACTCTAGGAAATGACCAGGCGATCTTCTGTGTCCGGAGAGAGAAAAACCACCCCCTCCCCTAGGATGACAGCAGGGAGCACAGCAGGGTGGGGGCTGGGCCTCAGGCTGGACACGCCCTTGGGTGCCCCTGGGTCAGCTGGCCCCATCGCCGCTCGGACCAGAGTCGTGCTGGGCTCACACGGTGAGGGAGGCTGTCCCAGAGGGGTCTGCGAAGATCGTGCGCTCGGGCACAAGCACAAGCAAGGATGCGAGAAATCGTGCACATCCAGATCGGCCAGTGCGGCAACCAGATCGGAGCCAAGGTAAGGACACTCCCGCTCCGGGTGCGAGCGCCACCGTGGCCCCCGGCGCCGCCCACCAAGACGCGGCCTCGGTGAGCCGGGCTGACTTCATGTGCTCGCTGGGTATTTGATTACTAATGCCTTTAACAAAAAAGCACAGGAAACAGCAAAGGCTTACGGGTTAGTTTAATTCATGGAGTCCCAGGTGTGCGATACACACACCGACCATTTTTACCTCGTCACCTGCAGCCTCGAACGTTTCGTGTCTACAGACAGTAACTGTCTCCGGCTTCCCAAAGTTGGCTGGTGACTTTTGATACCACGTCAGTAAGCTATCTTTTCCTTTTCTCCCCAATTTGTGTTTTAAAGCTAGAAAAGATCAAGCACTTCTATTCCATTTAATGTGCAATAGGAAAGCAAAGAGGTAAACCTAAAAGTTTCGTGCACAGTAGCAAAAAGAATGAAAATGCTCCCTCTGGAATATAAGTAAGTTTTTCTCCTCCCCCCTGACATTTTCCCGTGAAGGACCTGGTCAGGTCCTAAAAAATTGACAGACAGAACTCAGTGCCTCCAATCCTAATTTTTAAAAGCTTTTATTTATTGATTTTAGAGAGAGAGAGGAAGAGGGAGGGCGAGAGAAAAAGAGAAAGAGCAGAGGAGAGAAACATTGATCTGTTCTTCCACTTACCTGTGCATTCACTGTACGTGCCCTGACCGGGGATTGAACCCATGGCCCAGCCGCACTGGGATGACTGACCTCCTGAGCCACCCGGCCGGGGCTCCAGCCCTCATTTTAAGATGACCAGTGCTGCAGTATCTGGTTGCTCTCGCTGCTATTTTAAAATGAATGTTACAAGTATGAATTGTATTAAAACTGTCTTTTAATTTGAAAAGTTGTGGTAAAATGCAGCATGAAATTTACCATCTTAACCATTGCAAAGTTTATCACTCAGGGCACCTGGAAAAACTGAAACTGCCCCATTAACCCTGCTCTCCCCAATTCTTCCTCCCTGGGCCCCGGCACCCCCTTCTGACTCTGTCTCTACCCACCTGACCCCCCCAGGCCCCTCACGTGAGTGGCGCCTACAGAGTTTGTCCTCCTGTGCCTGGCTCACGCCCCTGAGCGTGATGTCCCCCAGGCGGTCCGCACTGTAGCCAGTGTCGGGGCTGCCTCCCTGACTTAGGGCTGAGTGACAACACTCCCCTGGGCCGACGGGCCAGTGCTCCGTGCACCCGCGCCTCCACCCATGGGTGCTGGGGTCGCTGCCCACTCCCGGCTGTCCTCCTGATGGAGGCACCTGGGTGAGACGGGTCTCTCAACGCAGGGGTGAACCCCGGGGCAGAGGACACCGCCCCTGGGAGGGAGGCCGCCCCCTCCCACGCCAGTGATAAGGCGCACAGGGAGGTGGGAGGCCCGAGCCCCACCCCCCCAGCCCTGAGGTTGGCAGATAACGCGGACAGAGGACAGCGAGGAGGGGTGTGGCTCCAGACTGACCGGCCTTAGCTCACTCCAGAGCGGTGTGGTCTGATGGTTAGAGCCCTGGCAACTACTTCCTGCTCTGGGCCCCGAGAACTTGAACTGGTTACATTTAATTTGTGGTGTCGCAGAACTTACATTTATGTATTCTTCCACACCCTCGATGGTGCTGACAACGTACTGTAAATAAGACCGTGGCCGGAGCAGAACCAGCATTTATGAGATGTGTCACAGGAGGAAGCCCTGGGGACTTGAGCATAGATGAACTATTTTCATTGCACTGCACTGTGTGCTTCCAGGGCAGTGGAAGGCAGCTGGGTAACTGCTTCCGGGACACGAGCCGGGCACTGGGCCCTGGTGCTGACAACCCACACTCTGCATGTGGTGGGACGTGTGGTGTGTTTCAATGAGCTGCGTGGGGTTGTGAGCTGTGTGCACACCCAACCTCCCAAATGCACGTGGCCTGACCTGGGCATGGGGGCCCCGGTGGTGGGTTCTGGGGAGGCTGCAGGACCGCGCACCTCCACAGTGAACTGCGATGTCGGGGTACAGTCAGCCGAGGGCCTGGCCTGTCCCCACGCCGGAGCCCAGACTCGACCCGCCGGCAGCACCGTGAGGAGAGACGGCAGACACCTTGTCTGACGGGAACTTCCAATCTGCACCAGCCGCCTCCGCGCGCACAGAGGCCTGGGTTTATCGGGAGCAAAGTCCGGTGCAACAGTGTGCGCTGCCAGTTCCCTCTGGGAGCTCGGGGCGGGGGTGGGGGTGGGGGCACAGACCGCCGTCCTCGGAGCCGGGGACATGGAGGGGGGGGACATGGATGAAAAGGACTGAAAGCGCGTCTGCGGAGGGACGGTCGTGCAGACCCGGGAGAACAGGCCTCGCCCATCTCCCCGCTCAACCCAGGGGCTCGCCGGAGCCGACCCGGCCTTCCCCGGAGCCCCCCCCCCGCCCCTGCACACTGAGCCCCCTCCTCTGCTTTCAGTTCTGGGAGGTGATCGGCGAGGAGCACGGGATCGACGCGGCGGGCAGCTACGGCGGGGACTGCGCCCTGCAGCTGGAGAGGATCAGCGTGTACTACAATGAGGCCCACGGTAGGTGGCACGCCGCCGCGCCCCGGCAGTCGGCGGCCAGCAGCCCTGGGGGGGGGTGGTGGGGGGGGATCACACGCGGTCACGGGAGCGATGTCCAGGCAGGGCAGCAGAATCCTGAGTGAGGGTCCCCGAGCCCCATTCACAGCCGCCGCCGCATGGGGGCAGACGCCTCAACGCGAGCGGTATCGGCACCAACCTCCCCTTTTCGGTGTTTGAGTGAAAACCAGAGCGTTTCCAACAGGGACAGACTCTCTTCCATCAGCAACACAACAGGACAGAACAACGAAGAAAGGGTTTCTGAGGCGTGTTACAGATTTGCAGGGTCAGGATGTAATTTCAAGCTCTTTCTACCAAAGACACATTTTTCCTTTCCTTTTCCCCTGGACCCCACGTCACACGGTTCTACTCTGATGGAACATTAACTCGCAGAAAAACAACAGTTTGCTGACTCCCCGCTTTCCCGCGCAGGTAAGAAGTACGTGCCCCGAGCCGTCCTGGTGGACCTGGAGCCCGGCACGATGGACAGCATCCGGTCCAGCAGGCTGGGAGCCCTCTTCCAGCCGGACAGCTTCGTCCATGGTAGGTCTCCCCGCCTCCGGGGGTGTCCTGTCCCTCCCTGCCCCCCTGCCCCCGCCTCCCCGCGACGGTGACCCCTCTGCCACAGGCAACTCCGGGGCCGGCAACAACTGGGCCAAGGGCCACTACACGGAGGGCGCCGAGCTGCTGGAGAGCGTGCTGGACGTGGTGCGCGCCGAGAGCGAGGCCTGCGACTGCCTGCAGGGCTTCCAGCTGGTGCACTCGCTGGGCGGCGGCACGGGCTCGGGCATGGGCACGCTGCTGCTGAACAAGATCCGCGAGGAGTACCCCGACCGCATCCTCAACTCCTTCAGCGTCATGCCCTCGCCCAAGGTGTCGGACACGGTGGTGGAGCCCTACAACGCCGTGCTGTCGCTCCACCAGCTGATCCAGAACGCCGACGCCTGCTTCTGCATCGACAACGAGGCGCTCTACGACATCTGCTTCCGCACGCTGAGGCTGACCACGCCCGCCTACGGCGACCTCAACCACCTGGTGTCCCTGACCATGAGCGGCATCACCACCTCCCTGCGCTTCCCCGGCCAGCTCAACGCCGACCTGCGCAAGCTGGCCGTGAACATGGTGCCCTTCCCGCGCCTGCACTTCTTCATGCCCGGCTTCGCCCCGCTCACGGCGCAGGGCAGCCAGCAGTACCGGGCCCTGTCGGTGGCGGAGCTCACCCAGCAGATGTTCGATGCCCGCAACACCATGGCCGCCTGCGACCCGCGGCGTGGCCGCTACCTCACCGTGGCCTGCATCTTCCGCGGCAAGATGTCCACCAAGGAGGTGGACGAGCAGCTGCTGGCCGTGCAGACCCGGGACAGTGGCAGCTTCGTGGAGTGGATCCCCAACAACGTCAAGGTGGCCGTCTGCGACATCCCGCCCCGGGGGCTGAACATGGCCGCCACCTTCATCGGCAACAACACGGCCATCCAGGAGCTCTTCACCAGGGTGTCGGAGCACTTCTCGGCCATGTTCCGCCGGAAGGCCTTCGTGCACTGGTACACCGGCGAGGGCATGGACGTGGGCGAGTTCGTGGAGGCCGAGAGCAACGTCCACGACCTGGTGTCCGAGTACCAGCAGTTTCAAGACGCCAGAGCGGCTCTGGAGGAAGATGAAGAGGTCGAGGGCGAGGCCGAAACTGGAGCAGGAAACGCGGCTCCTTAACCGCGAGAGGCAGCGAGCGAGCGCCCACTGCGGGGCGCAGGGACAGACGCGGTCTCTGCGCGCAGGCGCGTCCAGCAGCCACGCCACGCCCCCTCCGCTCACGGCTCAGCCCACCGCACCTGCCCGGCCGCTCCTGCTCCTGCTCCACTGGGACACAGGACCGTGGGTGGGGCCGGGACCCGCTGACAGGCGCCAGGGCCCCCCACTGAGGGCACTTGTGTTCCGCACACAGTGTACGCACGCCTTGTAGCAGTAAAGTGAGTTCGTGGCAAAGCGCCCCCTTTGTTTGCAGGTGGTTGCCGGGTAGGTGTTCACGGGGCTCGGGGCTGGGCATGCATGGGGAGGGCATCATCTCGTGGGCGGCAGCGCTGAGACGGGCCTGGACTCCTGACTTGCGTCCTGGGCTACAAAGACTCTGCACAGCATCGGACCTTTCTGGTTCCGCTGGCTTCTAGCGCCTTCCCCTCACAGACCCGGGCCCCAAGCAGCAACCAAACCGACAGGCGAAGCCAGGTCGGCCAGTCCTCCCTGCGAGCTCCAAGGGCCCGGCTCCCCAGCGGCCCACGGGGCGTGCGCAGGGTCTTACTGGCGCGGGCCTGGACCCTCACCTCCCCGCCTCTGGGTCTGCCTCATGCATCCAGGCTGCTCCCGGCGGCCGTCCCCTCCCACGCGGTCACCGCCTCCCAGTGGCAGAAAGCAAGCGAGCGGCCACCGCTGCAGTGTCCTTGTCAATCACGGAGGATGCCACTGCATTAGGGAACTTTCACCGTGCAAGTGAGTCTGCAGGCACTGACACGCGTGTCGGTGCGACGACACGGCTTCAACCACCCCACGGTTTCAGTCTGCTCCCGCCACCGCGGGACCCAGCACAGCACAGGGCAGCGGAGCCACCCACAGCCCCTTCCGTACAGCTCACCTGTCCCCACAGGACACGCACAAGGCCCCCCCCCCCCCCCCCCCCCCACGCAGTCACCACTGGGCTTGGCACCGCTCTGCCTGGGACAGCGGCCTGGGAGGTGCCCTGGCCCTCACCGCAGGGGACGCCGACTCGCCGGGCACCGGGGCCTTGTCTCCCGGCCAGCTCCCCGGTCTGCACCAACCAGGCCGCAGGCAGGCGGGGGGCGAAGGACCACAACTGCCGGGGGAGCGTGCAGGTGCTGCTGCGGGCTCCCTGGCAAGCCTTCTGTTTACAAAACGAATCAAAAAAGCTTTAAACACATCCCACTTGTGGTTCAAGAATCACTAAAAAGAGTGACAGTTAATAAGAAACTGCACCTGCACATTCTTGCTTTGAAGTCCCTAACTTCTCTAGATGCCGAACAGACTTACACCCTGTGCCTGTATGAGAATGCACACACATGCTTCCTCCAGCACTTTCCTTCTCACATCTGAACAGGCAACCCGCCCCGGCTGGTGTGGCTCAGTGGCTTGAGTGCCGGCCTGTGAACCAAAGGGTCACCAGTTCAATTCCCAGTCTGGGCACGTGCCTGGGTTTCGGGCCAGGTCCTGGGTAGGGGGTGCGCAAGAGGCAACCACACACTGATGTTTGTCTCCCTTTCTCCCTCCCTCCCCCTCTCTAAAATAAATAAATACAATCTTAAAAAAATATAAAAATGCAATGAAATGGGTGCAGAAAGATATAAATCTAAACTTTAAAAAGGAAACACTACGTAACAGGCGTGCCAAGGCAAAAAAAAAATGGCCCAAATGAAAGAACAGATCAAAGCTCCAGAAAAAACACAACTAAGCAACGAGGAGAGCCACTCTGTAAGATGCACAGTTCAAAGCACTGGTGATCAGGGTGCTCACAGAACTGGCTGAATGTGGTCACAAACTAGAGGAGAAACTGAAGGCTATGAAAGTGAAATAAAGGAAAGTGTACAGGGAACCAACAGTGATGGGAAGGAAACCGGGACTCAAATCAACGGTGTGGACCAGAAGGAAGAAAGAAACATCCAACCAGAAAAGAATGAAGAAACAAGAATTCAAAAATAATGTGGACAGGCTTAGGAACCTCCAGGACATCTTTACACATTCCAACATCCGAATCATATGGGTGCCAGAAGGAGAAGAGGAAGAACAAGAAATTAAAAACTTGTTTGAACAAATAATAAAGGAGAACTTCCCCAATCTGGCAAAGGAAATAGAGTTCCAGGAAGTCCAGGAAGCTCAGAGAGTCCTCAAGAAGTTGGACCCAAGGAAGCACACACCAAGGCACACCATAATTACATTACCCAAGACTAAAAAGAAGGAGAGAATCCTAAAAGCAGCAAGAGAAAAGGAAAGAGTTAGGCTATACAGGAGTTCCCATAACACAATCAGCTGATTTCTCCAAGGAGACCTTACAGGCAAGAAGGGGCTGGAAAGAAGTATTCCAAGTCATGAAAAGCAAGGGCCTGCACCCAAGATGACTCTATCCAGCAAAGCTATCATTTAGAATGGAAGGGCAGATAAAGTGCTTCCCAGATAAGGTCAAGTTAAAAGGAGTTCATCATCACCAAGCCCTTACTATATGAAATGTTAAAGGGACTTATCTAAGAAAAAGATAAAAAATATGAACAGTAAAATGACAACTCACAATTATTAACAACCAAACCTAAAATGAAAACAAAAACAAAGCAAACAACTAGAACAGGAACAGAATCACAGAAATGGAGATCACAGTGGGGGAGTGGGAAGGGAGAGGGGGAAAAGGTACAGAGAATAAGTAGCATGAATGGTAGGCAGAAAACAGACAGGGGGAGGTTAAGAATAGTATGGGAAATATAGAAGCCAAAGAACTTACACGTATGACCCGTGGGCATGAACTAAAGGGGGAGAATGCGGGTGGGAGGGAGTGTGCAGGGCGCAGGGGAATAGAGGGGGGAAATGGAACAAGTGTAACGACATAATCAGTAAAATTTTTCTAAAGCTATATATACAGAGAGAGACCTCTTACAAACTTATACAAAAATAAAAAATAATTTAACAGGAAAATGTGCAAAAACGTATGAATAGGCAATTTGCAGAAAAGTCAAGACCCGAGACCAAATCTATAGAAAACTACTCGAACTCACTCTTTGCTTCCAAACTAGCAAAAACGACCAGGAAGACGGATACTTCCTGTGGACAGAAACGTCAAGAAAACGCTCACCAATGCTGGGGGCAGCGAGAGCCGTTCCAGGGACCGCGGGCGCCGTCTGCCAGCCAACACCCACTCCAAAAATACACTGAGGGGATTCCGACTGCTGCAGCGTGTTCTCAAAATAAAGAAGTTCAAAAGAACAGATGCACCAATGTGTTTACTGCACCACTGCTCCCGATGCCAGAGGAGGAAAGGAAAAGAACGTTTATTAACAGGTAACAGCTGAGCGAGGACCGACGGGTCCACACCGTGGGGCCCCAAAGGAGTGCGTTAGAGCCATCCTGTCTGAAGGGCTTCCTCTGTGAGGTTTGGTTGAACCAGAAACCTGGGGAACAGCAAAGGGTTCACAGCACAGTACCAGTAATAGAGTGAACCGCCATCCCCAAATCCTCACATATTTGCACGCTCACACGTTCACATACGGTTATACGGGCACAGGAGGAAGTGCAGGGGAAGTCGCCAGGAAAACAACAAGGGAAAAAAAGCACCTCTGTTGATTTACATCACTGTAAAGATTTTTCTCTGCCCAACAGTAATCATTCAAGTACAAAGAAACTCAGTTTTAAACGGCCCCATTGCTTTATTTCAGACTAAATAATATTCCTTTTCTGGGAGTCTAATCACCCAGACTGATTCAGTTAGAAATATTCCAAAGTGCATCTCACCAGCCTCCTCTTTTGTATGGTAGAAATGTTAAAAAAAAGAACAGAACCCCGAATCTAGAACCGAAACGGACCCGTCCCCTCCGGTTTCGCAGAGCCGGCTTCTTCGGTGGCGTGGTCACTCCGGTGACACGGGTCCCTCGGGGACGGACGCAGCAGAGTCAGAAGAGCTTCAGGGCCTGCCCGAGCCTCCACTTCGTGCCCGAGAACGCCGAGAGAACAAGGGGTTCACGACACCCCCGCACCCCAGACCAGCGACGGAACACGCCCACGCAGACCTGACCGGGGCCCGGGTGGTCGGGACAGCCCTGCCCGCTGCCCAGCGGGGCGGGGCGGGGCACAGAGGGGTTCTCGCGGGCACCCTCAGTTCGGGCACCCTCGAACCCCAGAGAGCGCCTCACGACCTCTGCGCCGGCAGCGGGCGTCTCTCACTCGGCTCCCGCCATCCTCGCCGGGGCCCCAGCCCTGCCCCCAGCCCTGTCCCGGAGTCTCACGCCTGCCCCCGATAAACGACTTCTCTCTAATCACGTGGCTGCCAATGACTCAGCCCTGTGCCCGTCGGTCACTCAGGTCACCAAGAAGGCCCTCCGGCCCAGCGAGTCGCTGACTTCTGAGTGTGAAGCTGCTGGTGCCTCCATCATGGACCACCCAGGGCCCTGGACGTCAGCACGGCGGGTGACACCCCGGGCCCGGTGCCCCGGAAGCTCCTCCGGAGCTCGCCCGGCTGCCCCCCGCACCCCGATGCTGCCCCCTGCACTCTGCTGCTGCCCCCCGCAGGCCCGGTGCTGAGAATGAAACACGACCCACAGGTCGAGTGTCCCGGGCAGGAGTCGCCTCTGCGAGCACAGAACAGAGACGTCTCCTGGGCTCCTGAGCGCTGCCGAGTGGCCGTGGCAACCGACTGTCAGCTTAAGCACCGCGATGAGACGTGGGCCCGCACCCGGTGCGCGAGCTGGACCGTGGTTCAGAGCTTCCTGTTCAGGGGTATTCCTCTGTTCCCTGAGAACAGTCAAAGTCAAGCAGTTAACTCTGCAACGGGGTCCCACTCGGCCAAGTGCTTCCAAGTTTCCAAGATCGAACAAAACACTGGCACTGGCCCTCCACCCGTGGACGCGTGACCACGGAACGAACCACCTCACACGTGCCGCCTCACCCCCGGGACCGCCGGGCTCCAGACGGCGGGGAGGGGCCTCGAGTGTAACTGTGGCTTGGCCACCGGCGCGACCAGCCGGTTACCAAATGGCCCAGCCCCGCACCCTGTGAGTGACGCCCCTGACGGTGGAGATTCATTTACCCAGGACACGAGTGGCTTCCTGCGCTTAGACCCCGGCATTCAGTTTCCCTCTGTGGGTTTAGGAGCGCGGGAAGACAATGAACACCCCAATCCAGTGTTCTCCCTCTGACCAAGGTTCAGTGACTGTCCTGCCTGCGCCTGCCGGCCAGGCAGCGCCGCCTGGGGGACCGCCGCCTGCACAGGGGACTCGGGGGGACAAGAGGCTCTCACACGGCTTCTGCGGTTCAAGGACAAGGGGCCACGAGAGCCCGATGACCAAGCCCGACCGTGTCAGGTCACGGCGTGGAAGAGAGAACTTGCCGTTTTGGGACATTCCAAACCGTCCTCTGGGTCTCCTAGGTCACTAGTCACTACACCCGCTCCTCCCACCGAGGAGCCCCGGCTCCCGCGGTCACCGCGCACAGCTGCCCCTGGGGGGACAGGCCGGAAGGAAGCCAACAGCACCAGCACGAGCGAACCGCATTCAGTTTATTGGCCCCGCCTGCCTGCCCACCCGGAGACGGGCGCCCCCCACGGAGCAGGGCCGCCCTCCACCTGCCGCAGCGGTGCCGCACATCTTCGCCTTGGAGCCGGGCGTGTTCAAGCCTCACCCAGCGCCTAGGAGGGAAAAAGAAAATGCAGAAGCTGTTAGTCCTCTGTTTCCTTAAAAACCCGACGTGAATGGGGAAGGGGACGCCTTCACAGTGGATTATCTAGGGGCGGCCTTCACTCACCGGCTGCTGAGGAACCCGGGCCCGCCACCCTGGGGCCCAAGCCGAACGGCCACCCGTTGCCCTGCTAAGGGAAACCAAACACTGGCCCACAATACCGCGACCTCTTGCCTTTAAAGGACACCGAACCCCCTGTGCTGCCCGGAGAGCGCTCAGCACGTTGCTGCGGGAGCCGGGCGCTCTCCCCGGCATGGGGGGTCGGGGTCACAGGGCAAGGGAGCGGGCGCTGCCGAGGAGGGCTGGGGTCGTCTGTCCCGGTCAGCTCCTCGTGACAGACAGAAGGACCGGCTGCAGGGCCGGGCCTCCGCACTTGGAACTACGAGATTAGACAGAGAGCCCCTAGAAACGGGACTAGACTCAAAACACTGCGTTTCCAGACTCGTAATAAAATATTTACTAACTCAAAATGAAAATGAAAAGTGCTTAGGGGAGGCAGTTCCAATAAGTAAAACTGCTCATAAGCACAAGCTGCCAAAGGATTAATATTTATTATGTTTCTCTGCCACTGCAGGCCTGAAGCTTTTTAAAAAGCAAAGCAAGAAAAGTAAATCTGAAAAACACCTCTCTGGTAATTTGCCTTCCTTACCTTTGAAATAACTGTCAAAAAAAGTGATTTGGAGATCAAATCACTTCGGCAGTTTGGAGCACAAAAGTCTCACCGCCTGTCTCACACAGCATCGAGTGTCACTCCAGGTCGCCAGCGCCCTGGGGGCGGCGGGGGAGGGGCCGCGAGCTCGGAGAACAGGGTGCCCTCGGCCCGGCGGCGCCCACCTCGGGGTCCTGCGGGTGCTCCTGCGTGACCCTCGGCAGGACCCTGGCCCACACCTGCAGCCCTTCCGTTCGGGGGGGATTCGTGAGAACGTGAGCAGGTGTGGGGGAAACAAAACCACAGAGAACTGGAATTTTTCATGCTCCCGAACTGTTACGTAACTCCAACAGCAATTACGGAAATGAGAGTTTATCCTCCAAATTATTTGACTTTGTGCAAGTGAAACAAGTTTAATTAAAGTAAGATGGCTCGCTGCTCAGGCACTGCTAAATGAGTTGAAACTCAATGTGCCAATGACTTCTGCTTGTCGGGGCCCCAAACGACACTCTCTGATTACGCCACGGGGCCTGTCTAACCTGCGTGCTTCGAGTTAGTGTCCTGCTCACTCCTCCGTGTACCGTTGACCAAAGAGTGGTCAAAATTCAACACGGAAAGTACTTAAGGCTTTTTAAAGTACTTAAACAATTAAGATGCAGCCCTCCCAAATCAGTCAGAACGTACACATCACTCCTTCTTCACTTTCACAATCTTGACGCTGCTGCCGGCGGTCTTCTCGGCGCTGGCGCGGAACTCCGTCTTCAGCGCGTCCCGCACGGCCTTCGCGCAGATCTGGGAGTACCGGATGTAGCTGGGGGGACACGGGAGGCGACACGCATTTAATCACAGCGATCCGGCCACACTGGTTGTGCACCTGGTTACACATATTTTAAATCACATATTTTAGATTTCATTTATTCATTTCTTTAGAGGAAGGGGGAGGGAGATAGAAAGACAGAAACCTCAGTGTTGTGCACCCCAAAATGGGAACCCGGCTCACTCGCAACCCAGGCATGTGCCCTGACTGGGAATTGAACTGGCGACCTTTTCGTTCGCAGGTCAGCGCTCAGTCCACTGAGCCACACCAGCCCAGGCTAAATCACATATTTTAAATTTTGGTTTGATGGTACATTATTATAGAACTGGATTTAGAAATGACTTAGTGCCAAAGAGAATCCACACAAAGAAAAAGACTAGGAAGAAATGTACCAGAATCTTGGTGTTAGGATGGGTGGTCTTTGGTTTTTCTACTTTATGCTGTTTTTACTCTTTAATGCATATTAATTTAAAATAAAAAAAGCATAGTTTAAAAAAATCCCACAGGACAGGAAGGAAAATAGACCAAAGTGTTAATGGGGTCCGTAATAGGACGGATTCTCCCATTTCTCTACTTAAAACTTCTTGTGTTATTCTTACAAGCTTTTATAATTAAAAAAAGAAAAAAACTATTTTGAATGAAAAGTTCTTCCTCTGATTAAGTATTTAAAGGTTTTCCTGAGAATACTGGATTCTGTTTCACAAGTCTGCCATTAAAAATACTTCCCCATCCATGTTTCCAAACTAAACCGAAGCATCGTCCTCTGAGAACATCATCAATTCTATCAAAATATCTAACAGCCTGCTCCCTGCTTGGTGGATGGACTCCCATCAACATCTCATTTTGCAGAAGATGCCAGCTCACTTTGTATACTTTTTGAAAACAGGAAGGGGGCTGCTGCCTGTTTTCTCATGTTTCAGATGTGTTGGTTTTTTTTTTTGGTCCAAGAGGTGGGCGTTCCAATGCCTGCTTCCACTCTTACTAATTAGGTGACCTTCAGGCTGTTCAATCTTTTCAGCTCGTTTATTCACCCAGAGAAACAATAGAATAAAAAAGATGGATAATTGTACTTGCCCCGCCGGGGGGGGGGGGGGGGGAGGAGAGACAAAGGGTGAAAAGCATGAGTCACCGTGTCCCTCACATAGTAGGTGCTTCATAAATGGAACCCCGTTCCCGGAACTATCCTCCCCCCAATGCTGCAAAACTTTGCGTGACCTCACAAGCCAGGGACACTGGGTTGCTCAGGTGTCTCCCAGGCCTCTCCCCACAGAATGCCACCACTAGAAGGTGCTCCTTTGCTCAGGCAGGTAGGAAGGTGTGGCACCTGGAGCAAGGCACTATGCTCTCTCGACTGGGTAACAGGTGTGACGGGGAACAGAGAAACCTAGACTGATGCCTTTCCTGTTACACTAGATGCTATGTCCTCTAATGGGTGCTGCATTTGCGCTTCCGTGAGCCACGACCACCCGTGCGCAGGGCTCTCTGCAGGTAAGAGCAACAGGAGTTAATGCAAAATGAAATCAAAACTGTGCACCCTTCCGAATGGCCCCATTGTGAAGCTGGAACTATCAGAAGACGGAGACATCTCGGAGGAACTCTCCCCGATCCTTGTAATTCCCAAGTTTTACATCACTTGACACTTTTACAACTGAGTGTCACCAGCAGGGCAAAGGCCCCGGGCCTAGGAGCCGCTCTCTCTGGGACAGCGTGGCAGGCGTCGCGCCAGGTGCAGATCTGCACCCCGAGGCAGGCAGGCAGGCAGGCAGGCAGGCAGGCAGGCGGAGGCTCGCGCGCAGAGGACACCCACGAGGACGCCTGCATCCCAGGCTGCGCCCGGCCTCCCCCGCCCCCACGGCCGCCATCTTGGCGCGCTCGCCGGCCGACCCCGGCCGCGTCCGCGTGACCTCCGACCCCGGGCCGCCCTGCGTCCTCCCCGTGCGCCCCTCCCGAGGCCTGGGCCTACCTGAGTCCAGCCTGTCGCCAGTAGGCCACCATAATGTCGCGAGAGGGGACCTGTCGGACCGAATCGCGAGGACGAGTCAATGTCGGCTCAACGCGTGACCCAGCGGCCGGAAGGTCAGGCCTGAGAAGCGGAAGGGGCGGGGCTGAAGACCTGCCAATCCTGTGCCTCGGCCCAATCGGACAGCCCCTGCTGCCCCGCCGCGGAACTCCCCCTACAGCGCCGAGAGCCAATGGGGGCGCGCCGCTCGGACCGCAAGTGCCAATCCCCGGGCGGGCCGGCCGGCCCCGCCCGCCGATTGGCTGGGCTGGAGCTCCTGTGCCCCCCCATAGTACTCAGCGGGGCAACGAGAGATGTACTGGAGGCAACTCGAGGCCGCGTGGCTTTAGGGGCCCGAGACGCGAAGCCACGACTAAGGCGGTGTCGCGGCGCACCCAATGGGGTCCCGATGTGACATTAAAGACACCAGACTTGCAGTTAACAGGGCAACGGGCTTAACATCTTCCAGGGCCTTGGAACCACGTGCTGTGTGCCAGGACCCGCAGCACGAGGAGGGCCGGGAAGGCTGGGGATACAAACGCGGGGAATCAGGCCGGGGTTGGGAGGCCTCCAGAGACAGGGGAACTTATGCGTGGGTGTGTCAGGTTTTGGGAAGGCGCCTCAACCCAGCAGCAGAGCTGGGTTAGAGCCCACGGCAATGAAGTGTATTCCTAGTGGGGGACAAGTATTCACTTTGCTCTTCACATTCAAAAGGATGATACTCAGCCCTGGCTGGTGTGGCTCAGGGGAACTGAGCACCAGCCTTCAAACCAAAAGGTCACCGGTTCAATTCTGGGTCAAGGATGATACCCGGGTTGCCAGCGAGGTCCATGTGAGCGGTAACCAGTGTGTGTGTGTGTGTATCACAAATCAGCGTTTCTCTCTCCCTCCCTCCCCCTTTCCCTAAAAATAAATAAAACCTTGGAAGATGATAAGGAAAAACCATAGTTAAAAGGAAGTTTTTATTAACAAGAAAGGTTCTTAATTTGTGTAAGATCCAGTTTTAGTATCAAACAGGTTAACACCCTCTGGCCCAAGCCCTCTCAAATGTGTATGCGTCCTGTGCATTTATATTGTATCTGGCAAAGCCACAGACTATCAGCTTTTAACTAAAAGGAGTAACTACACAGGAAACAAAACAAAACTAAGAAACTTTAGAGAATTTTATCATTAGAGTAAAAAAACCAAACAAACAAAATTTGTTAAATCTCTTTATCATCTGGGCATTCATTACACTTTTCTCGGAACAAGTATAATTTACAGAAATTAAACAAGGCAACTTTTTTTTTATTAAATATCAGTATTTAGCAATGTTCTGTTTAGCTGAAAAGTTATTTCAACGGTAAAAACCATTTCTGGTTACAAAAAAATAATAAAATATGTTATTGAATTTCACTTGTTTTTACAAATGCCCTAAGAAATCTTAAGCTAGACGATATTTTAAGTAGAGAATCACTAATTTTTCCATAGCTTGGTATACTATTCCTGTGGTTTATGTACATGTTACCTGGTTTCTGACAAGAAATTTATTACATTAAGCATTGTAAAATAAAGGCAAGAGCTAATCACCTTTTAACAAAAATACTCTCTAAGCAACAACTGACAAGTATGAAAGGTATTTTTTACTGGTCGATAATTAACTGCTACAAAACGCGCACTGAAATACCCTCGCTGGATTGTTTTCAGCGCGCAGCTGGCCTTTGGCACCCCAAGTGAGGGCTCCTCGTAAAAAAAAGCTGGAGGGCAGGCCGCGCTGGGGTTCGTGAGGTCAGCGCTTCTCCCCCTCCTGCGCTCTTCTCGCCCCCACCGCCCCCAGCCTCTGCATGGCGTGCTGTCATGGAAGACATTAAGCGCTGGGATTTATGCCTCAGATCAAGACATTATTTGAATAATTTCAAATGATGTACAGCTCCTCATGTAAAAAAAGATGTTTTGCGGTCACAATCACTTCAAAAAGTAATTATATTCAAATAACCTGACATACCATGCTTTAGCAATTACAGAACCTTGATTTTGACACATGGCAATTTATAAGTTAGGCAAATGTGAAATGCTCCAAGATGTGAACAGCTGTTCTTCTGTTTAAGTTTAGAGTGCTGCACAATTCTGGTAATTACTTTATTTTTCCAGTTAACATAACCAGCCCACGACATGGAATACTAACTCATGAAGTACAAATCCAAGGAAGGTAATGACTTTGCAAAGTTACAAAACTCTGACGAATCCATGCAGCACTCTTTAACAGAACAAAACCCTACTTTTGCTGGGGTTATACTTGAGTGGTAATTTTCACTCTGAAAATGTCATTGAAGTGCCAGATTAAAACACTGGTGTTTAACGGTGGTTTATAGCAGAGCAGGTCGCTTTATGCAAACCTGATACACCTCTGAAAGCCACCCCACTTTCCCTGCACGCGAGACCCTCTGGGAGCGGACCACGAGCCTGTCCAGAGGGCTCTGCTTCGCTCGGGGGCTGGCCCGAAGCCAGGCAGCGCGCCGGTGCGGGAAAGCTTTGAACTCCACAGGAAGGGCACTTAATATGCTAACACCAATTTCCAAGCACTTTTCAGAAACTAAATTCCCACATAAATACTGGAATCTTCAGGACCAGTCAGTCATTCCACACGACACTAACAATTTCAGATGTCCCCTTTTATTCACAAGCCCTGTATCTCGGTTTTTATCAAGTCATGTAGCCTTTCTTCAGCTTATTAAAAAAATCCTACCTAAAATACAGCTATATTTTTCTGTTTGTTTTAGTTGTATTTTTTAAATAATGAATAAATAGAACGCCAGCCAGCTGAGACCCGGAGAACTGGGCGCTGCACACCACCTTCCGTCACTTCTCCGCAAGCGCCGCCGCCACCAGTGGGGTCCGCATGCCGCCTCTGGCCGACGCCGCCAGCTCCTCAATCTCGGCGTTCAGCTTGTGTATCACCCACTCCATGGCTTCTCGGCCCTTGAAAAGCCCAACGGGTTTACTGTTACCGGCTGTGAGCAGAGGCAGGTATCGCGTGAGCGGCACGACAGGAAGGAGCAGGGAGCACGGCCAAGGGCAGCCGCGCCTCTCCAGGGCCGGTCGTTCCGTCTCTGCCTCTTCTCCCCAACCTCCCCTCCAAATACCAGTGCCTTGAACAAACGGCTTCACCTACAGACCGATTTTTATTTTGTGTGCAAAGGATGCTTCCAAAAGAATCTCTAATTAAATGACAGTGATTAGCGCAGTCCCCTTTTTGGAGGTGAGGTCAAGCCCCCTTTTCCTGTTATGTCCACATTTTAACTGAAATCCTACCCAAGGTCTCAACTGAAGATTTAACCCAAATCCAGAAGGACCCGGCCCCTGCCGCCTCCACCCCCCCCCTCCTGGCACTCTGCCAGTTCCTTGCAGCAAAGAAAAAGCAGCATCTCATTTGCCCCGTGTCGGGGCCTTTGCACACTCAGGTGCTGCCTGACACGCTTCTTGCACTTGCCTCACTCCGAACTCGGCGGCAGAGCGCCACTCCGCGAACACTCGTGCGCACTCTCCTTCCCCACCGACTCGCTGTGCGACTAACGTGCCCCCCTTAGCTCTGCAGGGGCGGGGGCCCCACGTCTGGACTCCCGCCGCACGTCCCGTCTAGCCTAGCACTCTGCCTGGCAGAGAAGGCGGCTACGAACACCTGCTGCTGCTGCTGCACGGTTACACGAGATGTGTCATAAAACAGTGCACCAAGCATCCTTTCGTCTAAACTTAGTTTTAAACCACTCGTTCTCAATGGGGCAAAAATTAGCTGGGCGGGGTGGGGAAACACTCCTCTTTTCTATGCATAAAGCATACCTGTCCACCGGTCTGTCCACCTGTCTATTGTGTTAAATCACTACATGGGGCAGGGCAATTAGGAAAAAAATGCTGACAATGGATCTAGGACGGGGGGGGCGATAATGACCAAGGCTGAGAACTGGTGCTTTAAGCAATGACACATGGCGACACGTCACCGAGCACATCCCAGGCGCTGGGCCCCGGGCCACGCACTTTCTGTCATCTCCCTGCTCTGCAGCCCAACCCTGCAAGATGGGCAGTCCGTCTCCACTTCACGGGTGGTAAACTGAGGCACAGGAGGGTTACCTTAATGGCCCATGGTTGGAAGGCTGGTAAGAGTTAGAGCCTGGGCATGAACACCAGGACGTGCTGGGCCCGAGCCCGTGCAGGTAGCAGCCTGGGGGTTCTCCCTGCCTCCCGCCAGTCAGCCGGCGAGGACAAACACCGGTCCAGTGCCACGCTCCCCCCAGAAAGCAGCCCAGGAGTGCCGCCCCGGGCCGGGGCACCCCACACACCTTGCTGGCGTTCGACGAGATGGTGCTCGCCATCAGCCCTTCCAGGTAGCTGCTGAGGCTGACTCCCTTCACAGAGATGATGGCCTCTTGGGTCAGGACAGTCCTGGAACAAAGCACATGCACGCAGCCTCAGAACCACCTCACTCTCATGTTCTACAGAGTATTTAGGAAAATAATGAAAACATCTATAAAATAAGTTTGTTAAAACATTTTCTACTTACTTTTCTGGGTTCTGAGGATGTGGTTTATAAGTGAGTCTCTCATCTACGGAAACCATATTTGTAAACGAAATCTACAGAAATTAAAAAGAAAACAACAAGTCATTTTGGAAACCAAGATTAAAAACATTTTCAAAATTAATTCACAAGCCCAAACCTTGCTAGCTAGCTAAATATACAGAACAACAAACAAACCACTTTGATACTACTGGGCAAATAAGCACTTAAATTTCACTATTCACTGCTTACTTTCATTAAAAACTAATACACGCGAGCAAGTGCCACGAGAGCGATGACACGCATAGCACCCCGGGCTCGCCCTGCTGACTGCTGTCCCCAGGACGCACAGGTCGAGCTGTGACGGGCGAGGGCGGCACCGCCTCTGGGCGCTGGTTCCCCGGCCCTGGCGAAGGGCTCGAGACAAGCACTCAAGCCAAAGAGTTCCCAGTGAAAGCTAGGGGAAGCCGAAACTCACGTTGGTGGACTGAAGCTCCATCGTTTTCTCCACGGGATCAACCACAGAATGTTCCTGCACGTATGTCTTGGTTCTTGCCGCACCGATCAGCTAAAAACACATCCACAATTAGTAATCAGAGGAGGAAGGATTTCTTAACAAGCATATCAATATTTTATTTGAAAGTGAAACATGTTACAGCCTTGAATGAAAACGTTTTGTGAAACAGGAGAAACGCGAGGCACCAGACAGAGGGCAGAAGGGAGGCCCGTCTGAGAGCAGCAGGGACTCATGCTCCAGGGAGAGGCGGGCCCACACGGCCCCACCCCCGCCCGGCAGGGGGCAAGCAGCCCCCCAGAACGGGCTGCAGCCAAGGCGGACACCGAGCCCGCACCGTGAGGGAGGAGCGTTGCACCCGAAACACGGGACCAGGAAGCCCGGGGAACCGCGGCGTCTGGAGCAAGGGGAGCTCGGGAGCGCCGTGACCGTGCGCTCAGGGCCACCCCAGGGCCAGGGCGCCGCGCTCCCTCCTCCAGGCAGGAGAGAGGCACCCTGTGAAGGTCGCTGCGCCCAGTGAGAGCCACTCCCTGTGCTCGGACCCCAAGCCAGTCGCCCCATCCCGCTCATGTCTGTGCTCCCACGGCCTAAGGCAGTGGCTTGTCCACGGGAAGCGCCCAGGGCCTTCCCTCCCGCTGGGAACTGAGTGCTCCGGTGTCTGAGCGGGCCTACCTTCCAGAGAGGGAGCCGCACCGAGAACGGGGCGCTCACCATACAGAGCCCCCCCATTCTAAACGGGCACTCCAGTGTCTTGCTGGTCCAACTGAATCACTCAAGCCTGTTTAATTGTAACTGAATAGCATAGGTTTTTAATGTAGAGGGAGGAGTACCAGGCCTTGGAACAAACGTGGCAACAGCAAAGCCCAAGAACACGGCTCTCCCTTCAGGGGCAGACGCCACTGCTGGCCACGCGACCGTCCGCTGACAACCCCCGGGCCCCAGTTCCGAGTCCCACCCTTGGTGTAAGGTGTGGCGAGAGCAGGGAAAGAAGAACATAACTCTTTTGGATTACAGAGCGTTAGCTGGCTTCCTTCAGAAGTTTTACTGGGTGCCTTCATGAAGACTGTAATAATATTTCCAATTCGTTATACACTCATAACTCGAGTTTATTATAATACAATTTGAACTGATGCAAAAATGACATTCAGAATCTGCTCCCACAACCTATTTGAAATTATAATGCGGTTTAGAGAACTTCCCCCCAGCAGTCACATTTCTGCAGGAATGAAGCCACACTTACAGACTTCACAATGGAAGGCAGGCCCCACTCCGTGCTGAGGAGTCGATGGCTGTGCAGCTTTCCAGAAGGGTCCACGTGTCTGTCCAGCACGTCCACGCCCACCACGCTCGGGTTCATCGGGTTCGGGTACTTCTGCATCGCGGCTGTCGTCACGGTCTCCCAGGGGTGGCTGCCGGGGGCACAAGCGCACACTCAGACGGGCGTGCCGACGAGGCCAGTTTCATGTAACCCAGCGAGCGACTCTGTACCATCAACGTTCACCGGGGACCTACTCTCTGACACACCGGGTGAAAGGCCATTTCGAGGGCCCCACCTGCGCCTCGCGCGCCTGCGTGCTTCAGCGCACAAGCCGTCTGTGCGGCTGATTTCTATAGAGGCCAAGCGAGCCCACAGAGTGTCACCGTGCAATTTCTGAAGCAATCTTTCCTGTTACCCATGTCCACTTCCACATGCACATCGTAAGGCCCAAAGTCATAAAAATGTGCTTGAGAGACAAGCAGCAAAGGTGTCATTACACCACTCATCCTTCTGCCTGACCCTAGTCCTAGGGAGACAAAGTAACTCGAGCACAGACCTCACATGCACTGTAAATTCTCACAATGATCAGAGATTCGAACACTCAATACCCCGTTAAAATTCTGTTTTTCTCGGTTCAAGGTAACGACAGGGATGCCCTCCACCCTTTACCCATCGCTTTGCCCTGAGGGGTGACGCCGGTTTGTTTCCGGAAGGTCACGCGATAAAGTACAATGGTGCTAAGATGCCCCTGATGCACTGTTTCCCAACACCCGTCCTCACACAACGGGCGCCCGCTCCTTCTCTGGGCCCGAGAGAAGAGCCCGCAGCAGCGCCCCCTCCTGGAACAGCCCTCGTGCCCGGGGGGCCCACCGTGCGTCCGCTCCCCTGACAACTGCTGTGCTGGAGCCGCTGCACAAAGGCGCCCTGCCCTTCCCGGGAGCGCTCCTGTGAACCGCGCGGAGCAGGGCAGGTGACGACTGTTCAGAGGAGAGAGCCCGACAACTGCTGCGCGGTGACAGAAGGGAACCTCGACGCCACCCAGTGCTGGGAGGACACTGGTGATTGCACGGGTGGTGCCTCCACTTTGGTCACGCCTCCATCTTCGCTGCAGCGCCACGCCAACAAGCCTCCTCCTGTCTTCAACCTCAGGCCCTTCTGCGGCAGGCAGGCAGGCAGGCAGGCAGGCAACGCAGGCCGCCGAGCCGAGGGGCTTCCCTGCCCGGAGCCGCCCCTCTAAGCGGGGTGTCCCACCGGCACTGGCTGTTCCTGGGGAAACCGCCCGAGTGAGCGGCCAATGTGCCCTTTCCCACTCCCACTGCTCGCTCTCCAAGGTCAGCGGGCTCCCTGGCGCCCAGCGCTGCCCCGTCCCCTCGAACAGTGAGCAGCTGCACGGTAACGACACGACCGTCGTGACCGAGCCCTCCTCTCGCAGCTGGAGCCGACCTGGTGGGACCAAGACTCTCCACAACACGAAGCGAGCCCAGACACTGCACGGGAGGCCCGTCGGGATGTCAGCGCGGTCAGGCGGCAGGACCCCACACTGGACCACACCCGAAGACAGGGCGGAAGGGTGGCCCGGAGAGCCTGGCGGTGGCCGACCGACCGCGCCGGCCTCCTCATGGATGACAAGAGGCGGGGGACACTGCGGACCCCACTGAGGCAGCGCCTCTCCGCCAACCCACAGGGCAGAGCCCGGAGCAAGGGCCTGGGCACGCGGAGCCGCTGGACGGGTCAGCGCGTGGCCTCGACTGGGTGCCGTCCACGCGCCAGGCCTTGGAGGGTGTGTGCAGACCAGCGTGAGAAGCCCAGAGCGCCGATGCAGAGGGCCCAACAGCTCTCAGACAGGCACAGAGAGGAGCGGTCGAAGGCTTCTGGGGGGAGGCCGAGACCCCCACTCGGGCGCGCTGAGGCCAAAGAGTGGGGGACATGTGGGTAGAGACCTCACGGGACCCGGCAGGAAGGATTCGAAGTTCGAGACGGGCTGGAGCCCAAGGGACAGATCCTGGGGCCCCAAGTGGGTGTGTGTCAGTGGGGACCCTGGTTATCTGGGGGGAGTCGGGACTGGGATGTCTTCGCCAGGCCACGGACAGCTTTTATCCGACCACGCCCACCTCGGGGACGGGATCCCAGAGCTTTCCCCACACCTCAGGGACGTCTGTGACAGAGGAGGAGGAGAAGATTACGGATCACCGATGGAGCGCCAGGCAAGGCCAGAACAGAACCTTGCTGACGCTCACACCGAGGGGAGGAAGGGGGCCAGAGGTTGGAGAATGAAGGGCAGAGAGCGCAGAGATGGGCCGGGGCCGGGTGGAGCCAGGGTTAGGCCGAGTTAGGGAGGATGGAGGAGAAGGTCCACAGGACAGCAGTGCCCCGGCAGGGCCGACCACGGAGGCGTGTAAACCACAAGTGGATCACAAGGAAGAAACTACCCCGGATCCCAACAGCTGACATGGGACCCGGCTGAAGACCCCCTTCCAAATGTAGGGTCTCCCCCCCAGGGCCGTAATAACCTAGGAAGAAAGCTTCCCTGCGACTCTAACCTTCTGCACTTCCCGGGACCCGGTGGACTTTGAATGTGCCCAGATCACCGGGTCTGTAAAAAGCTCCCGACTTCTTTTAAGGCCGAGTCGCTAAACTGAAACACATCACAAAGCCATGGAAGTTAAACCAGTGTGGTTGCCCGAGCAAGGTCAGCGGAAGAGGGCAGACAGCTCAGAAACGGATGCTCCTACACATCCATCAGGACCGCCCGGAACAGGGAAGAGGGGGGCGTCTGCAGTCCGCGAGGAAGAGGAATTAAGGCACGAGTGCTAAGGCGACTGATGAACTGTTGAGGCAGCGATACGCCCCTCACAGGGGCGGTTCCTCTGCACACGGAGTCACAGGCCCAGAAAGGGAGTCAATTCCAGCATCCACCGGCTTGCGGCCCGTTCGCTTCCACCTCTACACAGTTGTGCCGGCCCAGAGGTGTCACGGAGCGCGGCCTCCGAGCCCGTGGCCTTCCACGTCGCAGGTGGAAACAGGTGACCCGAGGACACACGGCCCGTTGGAGCCAGTGGTGAACCTTGAACCCCGCTGCCAAGACTCCCTGTTCCTCAAGGCGCCGAGCTGCCGCAGTTTCGCTTCCTGGTCGCCTGCCCTCGCCAGTCACATTCCGGGGTGAAGGGCCTCCGCCCAGACGGTGGCGGGGCGCCCGACAGCGCCCACACTCGCTCTGGGATGCTCGGGTCCGCGCCCCACGGGCCCCGGAAGCCCGGGGGAGCCAACGAGGGGCCGCTCGAGTCGCGACTGTCGTCCAGGACCTCGTGCTCCGCGGCACTCCCACCACCCAGGGGGGGCAGGCCGCAAGTGCCCCGCCTCTGGCCCCCTCCCGGCCGGGGGTGGGGGTCGGCTGGGCTTGGAGGTCGGGGCCCTGTCCCCTGGGGGCCCACTCCCGGGGCGCAGGACGGCGCGAAAGCCCCAGAACCTCGTGGAGCCCAGGCTCAGCTCCCCACCCAGGCCCGACGTCTGGAAGCTCCCCGAGGGGCACCTCGACCTCGCCGCCACTCCAGGCCCCACCCGCCCCCCTGCACACCGCAGCTGCCCCGCGGCGCCCAGCGCAGCCCCCGGCCCCAAACGTACTCAAAGACGTGCTCCGAAGTCCAGATCTTCATGGTGCCGGCGGCCTGCGCGGCGTCCGGGCGGCGCAGAGAGGCAAAGAGGCCACCCAGGCCCCCGCCCCGCCCCCTAGGCACCCGGCCGGCCCCGCAGCGCGCACGCGCCGTCGGGCCCGACGCCGGGGACGTCCCGACGCACCGGCCCGCGCCCTATCCCGGCCCGGGTTTGGCCCCAGACTTGCGCGCGGCGCAACCAAACCCCGCCCCTTAGCGCCGGGCGCACCGCGTCGGCGCAGTTCCGGGGGCAGCGTCTGGCGCCGCCTTGTGCTGCGCAGGCGCGGCACGCGGCCGCTGGCCCGCCCCCTCGCGGGCGTCGCGGGGAGAGCTGACCTCTGTGCGCAGTTGGGCTCGGCCCAGCGTGTACCCGGGTGCCCCCGCCTAGGCCGCCTGCTCGCTGCTCGCCCGCCCCGTCCGTGCGCGCTTTGCGTGGCGAGGCCTGCTGACAGCTGCAGTCAGCGCGGTGACAGCGACGGGGCCTGCAGTGTTCACTCGGGCAAACGTTCCTGGCGCCCCATTAAAAATTGCTCCCACCTCCTATCTCCTCCTGCGCTTTGGGGGCTCCAAAGTCATCCAGCTTGCCCGTCGTCCAGCTCTGTGCCTGTTCCACCTGCCCTCCCAGAGACGATGACCCCTGGAGGCGAAGACAGACAGACAAAGAGAAGCTAACACCAGACAGTATGATTGATGCCCGAATGAGGGGTGTAGGTAGGAAGCACAGAGCCGGATGGACGGCTGGAAGAGCTCCACAGGCCTGGGTTTAAGTCGGATGTCACCCACAGGCAGGCCTTCCTCCATCACCCTTCCCCAGCAGACCCCCCAGCACCCAGTTCCTCCATCACGACATCCGCTGGTCTTCTTCTTAACACTCATCACTTTCCGAGATCGTCTTGTTTATCTGTGTAAGGGCCACTCAATTTAAGCCCTTGAAGCCAAGGATCTCGTCTGTCTTGCTGAAAAATGATTCTCAGTACCTTGCCTATACATAATAAAGGCTCACTGATTACTTATTGAAAAACAATAATCAATAATTATTTGTGGAGTGAGTGAATTACTGAAAGTATCTAGTTTATCTGTTCAATTTCCACGAGACTGTAAGCCTTGGAGGGTGACAAGAGCCTTCTTGTCAGACTTGTTTGGTGATCCCAACGTAACAGTGTTCCTACATGATACTAATTTGTTGCATAAATGAGCGAACGACTAAAACGTGAGGGGGCAGGAGGGAATGAATGGCATGGGTTACATCCACGGATGAGTTCTGTTTGGTGGACAGACTACCTGGCCCTGGACTCAGGATAAGCCCTCCCTCCCCTGATCCGCCTCCTCCCCCCGCCACAGTCCACAACCTTGAGCCCTCAACAGAAAACCTGACGTTTTAAAGGATGGCTGTGGAAGAAAATCTTTACGTCTGGTTACTTTAGAAGCTACTGAGAGGCACTGCCTCATTTTCTTAGCTCGTTTGTTAAAAACAAATAAAAGCCAGGTTAGTTTGGAAGGGAGGATAACTTTTGAAAAAACAGCTTAAGTTCTTTATATAGAAAAAAACAGAAAAATTACATTAGGAAGAAAATGCCGTGGTTGGGTAGTTGCTAAGTGCAATTTGTGGTGCCTAGGACTCAAAAAACCACCACCACCCTACAGTACTTAGAGTGAATTCTTGGTGGTGGTGGGGGGGGGCGGGCAGTGACACTGAAAGGCTTGCTGAAAGGCTTGCTGATTGTGCTTCAGCCTTGATTAAGACTCGAAGTTAATATTGCTGGGTGTTAAAACCCTGTTCGGAAACCATGGGCACAGAACAGCCTGTGCCTGCTATTCCTGGGCCTCCCAGAAGCTCCGCACTGCCCGGGATTCCTCTCCTGTGTGTTTGGAAGAATGTTGTTCTGCCTGCTCCTCCTCCCTCACTCCCCCACCCCAGTTCAAAATTCTGGTTTTTTGTTTTTAAGGCATGGAAACTAAATGACACCTATCTTCCGCCCACACTCTCTCACTCCAATTTACGTCCTGGATCTGGAGGGATGGGGAGAGGGTCGTGGGGCAGTGGAGATCTAGGACCCGAGCATCGTTTCCTGGTGTCCCCAAGTGGATGCACTATCGCCTGGTGCTTGAGTTTGGACAGCGAGACCTTTACCTGCATTATCTCCTGGAGACTCATTGAGAAACACCCAAAGGAATCAAATGAATGGTTTTTAGATGCCAAAGCACTGGATCACTGAAGTCCCTCCCACAGAAACAGGGAAGTCATTATCAGGTCATTAACTGGGAATTAAGTGGGTGACTGGCTCGGAGGGCTGGGCCCTTGTTCTTGGGGTGACTCACATTCCCCAGATCCCCACGCCCTTCCCTGGGGACACGGAGGAAAGAATGCAGGGGCGGCTCTCACCTGCAAGGACCTTTGCATCTGGCTGAGGACCCAAAATCCAATCCAGGAGCAGCTAGAAGATGTTTAAAATGAGGGTTGCCTAGGCGCCTAGAGGAGACCCTGGATGGATGTGCGGCCCTTTTGTGCATGACAGTGGGTGGAGCATCTCCCTGAACCACAGCAAAGCCTTTGGCGGAAGGGCGGAGACCCGGGGTCCGTACGTGAGGACGCACCCTGCAGTCCCGCGGGCAGAGGGCCCACGTGAGTGGGACCCGGCATCAGGCCTCGCGGGAGAGGCGCTGCAGGACGTGAGCTCCAGCGTCTGCTGGGGCCCCGCCGTTTCCTTTTCGGACTTTGGTCGTCCACGTGCCGTCTTCGCAACTCGCTGGACCTTCGTACCGTTCGTTCCTTCATTACTTAACTTTTTAGATCAGTGTCTTTACAAATACGCTTTAAATAAAACTTTATGTAACTACAGTCAGCAGAAAATCAGTGTTTTTGTTTCCCTGATACATGCATGCCAAGGACCGTGAACGGAAAACAGTAAGCTCCCTGCCGCCTTTCAGATTCTAGTAGCAGCCCGTCTGGCTTTGGGGTCTATCCCCCAGCTTCGTGGCTGCTTTTGGCTCTTATCCACCGTCTTCAAACTGCAAACCCAGCGTTTCCTCTGAACCTCTCGGCAGTGACCTTTATCTCCGAATCCACCGTGGACTTCAGCTTCCCTCCTCTGCTGTTTAAAATGTCTTGTGTTCTCACGGAGGCCCCTGTACTTCCTCTGGATTCAGAGAACGTCGTCTTCTCTCTCCTTTCTGATCCTTTTGCCTTTGCTCGCTTCATGTTTTCGTTCAGCAAACAGCCATGATCACCTGTCCCAGGCCATGCCTGTCCCCAAGGAGCTGACAGCGCACCAGCCGTTCTCAAACAGGGCGATTTCCTTCCGGGGATGTCGGGCAGGGTCCCGAGCCAGTGACTGCATAGCTTACGCCTGGGAGGGCCCCCGAGGACCCATCGAGTCCTTGAATGTTTCTGCAGAGATCTCTCTGTCAAAGACCTTCGGGCTGCGAACTCCAAACATGTTGTGTAGTGCCTTCTGCAGTGCGGTGGGGACAGTGATGGCGAACACGACGCTTGATTCGTTGGAGGCAAGCAGAGGTTGCACAGAGTCACAGTGAGACCTGCGTTCTGTGTGTGAGCATACATGTGTGTACATCTCTCTCTCATACTATATAAAATATGTCATAATGCATATGCATCGCTACAAATGTGCATGTGTATATATGTGTGTGCGCATGTGTACATAAACTTACTATCGTCATTTTATATTGGATTTATCAGGATGAACTCTCAGCCGCCATTTTTGTTTTTCATTGTTTTCTATGAAATTTGGGTGTTGGTTTTAAGTAGATTCAGTGGGCTTATTGGGCACCGATTACGTGCTAAAAACGAGGGGGGTTTTTAGGCCACCGGAGCTGGGACCACACGGGAAGATCAGCGAGGAGAAAGATTGATAAGGACTCAGGGTGAGAAGCAGCCGGGGCTGAGGGGGGAGGAGAGGAGGGGACCGGAAGCGTGTCGGGAAGCCCCCGGTGACTCTGAGCACACACTGTCACCTTTTCATGGGGGCCCCAAGTCACCCTCACCAAGCGGAGACCCAGAGTCTGCGTGGCCGCGGCAGGAGCCGGAGAGAAGGGACCTGCCCGGGACGGACATCCCCCATGGCCTCTCCGCTCCGGGCCGGCGCACCAGCGGGGGAAGGAGGGCCCGGGAGGCCGGAGCTGCTCAGGGCCGCCTGCTGGCTTCTGCCGAGGGGACCTCCCGTGTCAGGGATCTCATGTTACTTCTAATTTAACAAGTATCTCGAGTCAAATTCAATTTCGTTCCCATTAGTGATGGAAGACTTCGAGTAATTGTCCAGAATTTCCAATTTACTTGATCTCCCCCGTCTCCTTTTTCTGTTTACCTAAGTGTCTAACCCAGTTACCCCCGAATTCCTGGCATACGAGATGGATCTCTTCTCTGGGGAGAGGACTCTGGCTCTTCCAGTAATTCCTCATCCTCAGAAATTAAGGCTAATTTCTTAAAGCTAAATCAATTTGTCTTATTAGCAGCCTTCCTATAAGAGGCAGTCCCTATCGAAATTAGCTCCGCTTTCTCTCCAGGCTAAAAGCTTTTGCCACGAGCGTCTCCCTCACACACACACTCCCCCGCACAAAGGTATACCAGCCGGCCACGGATTCTCACCGGGACCATGAACATGTCCTCCTTGCCCCCTGCCCCGAGATGAACAGCCCTGTAACCCCTCCGTTCACATTCGTTAACATGTTGTTTTGGTCTCTGTGACCACACCGGACTCCGAGAGAGGAAGGTGACACTCTGCTCCCAGCTTCACCCCTTTTCTAAGATGCATGGTGAAGTGTATAAAAGGGGGGCGGGGCCTGGCTCTGTGCTGGCTGTGGGGCTTGGCGGTCTCCTCCGTGCTGCTGGAGAAAAGCTTGCTCTCTCCTTGCTGGAGGCCAACAGACCAAACCAGAAACAGGGGAGGCTTTGGAAGGCTCCCTTTCCGGGACCCTCATCCGCAGGGGACTTTGGGGACAGGGAATGTCCAATGCAGCTGCCTAGTGGCCCGGGACTGGTTCAGACATCTCCTTTCTGGGTGGTCAACTCTGGCAAGACTTCATCTCCGTGACCTTTCGGATGTAGCATCTCAGAGATCAGCGGTGGCGAACACCCAGGGAGAGCACAGTCACCACCCAAGTCCACTTCCTGAGAGCGTGCAGCCGCCCGCAGCTGCAAAGGCCCCACTGTCCCCTCTGTCACCCCCTGGGGCCCATCCCATTCAGCAGCGGGTGCGCGGGAGGATCCTGGGATCGATGGCTACTTCACCCTTTCCCAAAGCTACTGCTAGCACATACACTCGCTCATTTGCCAGGGCGACGCCGCGGGATGAGAGGAAGGAGGGGCGGTCACTCCCGTTTACAGCAAAGACAGGGAAGCAGAGCGATGGTCCTGCCTCCCGGCCTCATCCCCTCCCCACAGGATGCGGTGTGGGCACCGGGGGCGGGTGGGCATGTGGTGGCCACCTGGAACTCGGGTAATGGGATGTGCCTGCTGGTGTCCCAGGTTCCGGCAGGCCAGGCCAGCCCCAGCAGGACCCAAAAGTTCAACATCTCAGCGCGAGACCTGCCAGGCCGCCCTTGCTCCTCCCTCAAGGACTGGATGGGCCGTGCCGCTGTGCGTGGCGGTGGGGCGGGGGGGGGGGGGGGGGGGGGGGGGGGAAGGCGGTGCGGGAAGGCGAGCTGGGTTCTGGTCACAGTTTTGAGGCAGAGGCAGCTCTTTGCTTCATCACGGTCTTCCGAAGAGGGCGGTTCGGCGTTATGGACGGTTAAGAAATCGGGTCACAAAGAAGCACAAAAGGTCGGAAGGGTGAATGGAAAGTCAGTTGCTGCTCATGAACCAACATGGAGAGACTCACGTGGCCCTTTAAAAAAATACCCGATTTTGTCGTCATCCAGCCCCAGCCCCCCGCACGGAGGACGGAGTGACACCGTGGGGCACACTGGGCAGCTTCACACGCAGGCAGGAGGCTCTTGATCGTGGCGCCGAGGGGAAGGCCCAGGGGTTCTTTTGTACGGCCCAGGGAGTCAACAGTATTGGACTACGGGCACCTGGGCGCCCGGCCCGGCAGGGGACCCTACCTCCACTCGCCTGGAGTCTGCTTCCCTAACTGGCTGATTCGGTCAGCGCACGGGAGAGAGAACACGGGGCGGCCGGCCTCACTGCCCCTGGAGACACCTTTACGTACCTGCACGTCACAGGGGACGGGGAAAGACGACCCAGGGGTGCGGACAGGCTGCCGCTCGCCCCGTGGGCTCTCAGGCCTCCTGCCAAGCGGAACCAAGCAAAGCGAACGGAACCCAACCCAACCCAGGAGCGTGCCCTCCCCACCTTCACGGCTGCGCCCAGAGCGAGGAACCGCCCTGCGCACGTCTGATGCGCCCCCTGGTGTCGGAAACGCGCCGTGAGGTTGTTTCCATGACGGCCACAGCCGCCCCGGCGGCGGGCGTGGGAAGCAGACCAAACCCAGCACTGCGCGTGGGCGGAGCCTGGGGGCTGGAAGAATCCTGGAGCTCAATCGGCTTCATTGCGGCGAGAGCGCTGGGACCAAGGGCCACTCGGAGACATGGCCTGCCTCCTTGGCCGTGCGGGCCCCCGGCCTAGCCTCGTGCTGGACTCGGGGCGTGGTACCTGCTCCTCATGTGTGTCTGTGGCGTGAATAAAGCAATGAATGGAAACTCAGCCGAGCCCCGGCACCAGGCGATGCCCTGTCTTTTGTGTCCATGGGGTCAACAATGGAGTGGGCAGGTTTACGGAGCTGGACAGCTACCAGAATTTGGAATTTGCGGCAGAGCATGAAGGTGATAAAGCTGGGAAGAACTCAAGGGGCCTGGGAGAGAACCCAGCAGGTGCCCAAGTTGGAGCAGTGCCCTGTGGGCCAGTCTAGGAAGACTGGTCTTGGAGGCCGGAGCAGAGGGAGCCGGGGCGGCATCACGGGGCAGGTGTGGAGGGAGGGGGTGCCCGCAGCCCAAACTGGCTTCATTCGGGGGAACAGCTGTTTGCTGGGTCCTAAGGCAGGGGAAAAAGCGCTGAGCCATATGTCCTTAGCCCACGAGTGCATGGCCCTGTTAGAAACAGTGCCTGAACGATCGGTTAGGAAGCAACCAGCCAGCCAGCGTATGGCTTTCCTTGGATGCTGCCAGTTTAACATCAACATGTACCCACACCCACCCTGCTCCTCCCACTCCCCGTCCACATCAACGCAATGACAAATGCACGTGCTGGGCCCACCAGGGAAGAGAGGGAAGTAAGACATTTTCTTAAGGGCTGGGACCACAAAGCGAAGCGTTGGTTCTAACCGAAAACACGCGAGTCTCTGGACTTTGGGTTTTGTGAACCAGCGAGGAAAGTGGCTGAGTCCTTGCAGGCTGATGTGTCAGGTGCCGCCTTAGGCTCCACACCTGGAGACACTTGGTAGCTGGGGAGACAGAGGCACCAGGACCACGGGTTGCTGATCTTCTTATTTTTAAAAAAGATTTTATTTATGATTTTTAGGGAGAAGGGAAGGGAGGGAGAAAGAGAGGGAGAGAAACATCGATGTGTGAGAGAAACATCAACAGGCTGCCTCTTGCACGCCCCCTACTGGGGACCTGGCCCACAGCCCAGGCATGTGCCCTGACTGGGAATTGAACCAGTGACCTTTTGGTTTGTAGGCCAGCACTCAATCCACTGAGCCACACCAGCCAAGGTGGGTTGATGATCTTTTGAGTGCAGTGCAGTCTACAGGCTTCTTGCTCCTGTGATTGGTCTGTTCCTGGAGACTAATGATATAGAGAAGGCCTGTGCTAAGAAGTCATTTCTGTGGCTTCTCATTTCTTCATATGGCATCAACTGTATCTCTGAACAAGACCACAGATCTTCAAGTAGCTTTTGCAAATACGTACATCAGCCAACTGGTGTCTTAGCACAAATACATCCAGCTATCGACCTGTTTAATGGGATTAATCAGCACAGAATATGGGCAGTGCATCTATTAAAAACCATACTTTGGGTCATTGGGATTTATTTAAAACACTAATATAAAATCTTTGAAGTGTCATTTAAAATTAGCTGGAAAACACAAAAGTCAATAACTTTCTTTCATATCAACAATGATCCCCGATAAGCAATAATGGAAACATTTCATTTAAAATAACCCCAAATAGAAATACCTGGGAAGAAACCTTCACAAGAGGTGGATAGGATCTCTGTGAAGAGGCCCATAGCATTTTTCAGAGGTATGTACTAGGAGCCTGGACCACAGGAAGGTGCTCCTGGGCAGGGCGAGTGGATGTCTGACACTGTCCTTTCTTCCCAAGTTAGTTTAATGAGATCCCAAGCAAAATCTCCATTGGATGGTTTTGGAACTTCGCAAGGTGATTCTAATATTTATTTCGAAGAATCAAGAGGTGAGAATAGCCAAGAAAATTTTGAAAAGGCAAAGAAAAAACTTGGTTTACCAGATGTTACAACATTATCCAGTAATAGCAGCTAGAATAGTAGGATACTGAGCAAAAATGGGCGGAAAGAAATGGATAGCCTTCAAATTCACCGTAGCGGATGTGATATTTTAGATCTGATTTAAACCAGCACTTCAGATCAGGGGAAAGGATAAGTTAGTATATAAATGGGGCTGGGGCAGTTCGTTAAGCACCTGGAAAAAACAGAAAATTGTATTATCTCGGGCTGTGCTCCTAAATCCCTTCTAGATTAACCACAGAGATAAATATTAAAAATCTAATTACTTATACAGGTTCGGCTTCATAAATTGTGCTGACTCACAGATGTAGGCGACATCAAAACAAGATTAAAAAGAAACTGTATGAGACCATTTGCCACAAATATGATGGATTGAGTTAATTTTCTTTACATATAAAAAGACATTTAAACAATTAAAACCCCACTAAAACACTTTAGAAAATAAAAACGTCATTAACAGACCATCTGTAGGGAAAGGGTCAGTGGTTAATGGACATGGAAAAAGTGCTCACCTGCACCCGTGAGCCGGCAGATTCAAATGGAAACAGCACACCACTCTGGTCTGTTCAATTAGCGGTGATTAACACGCAGCTCTTATGCAGAGTTGGCGCATGAGGTGCTTTCAGACACTTCTGCCGAATCAAAGTATATGTTGATACGATCTTTCTGGAGGGCAATTTAGCAATATCTGTCGGGGGCCCTGCACCTCCGTCTTGGTCCACGTGATTCCATGCAGGTGTCCGCTGTGACAAAGGGTTCACGACTGGGGACTGAGGTCTGGATGGCAGAGTTGTTTGCAACAATGTAGCCTGGGAAAAACTTCAAGGTCCCAGAGGTGGTTTACTGGTTGGATCACGGAGGAACAGAAGTAGCCTCTCAAGGAGAGGAGAGGGGAAGGGGGGGTTCTGGGGGAGGACGGGGAGCCTGGGAGCGGGTAACGGGCAGGGTCTGTGGAGGTCCAGTGTGGCCCGTGTGCAGACTGTAGCCTGCTCTGTTGAGGTCGATGGGAGGCCTGTAGAGGGAGGGGCAGGGGGAGAGTTCCAGGAGCTCTCGTGCCATTGTCTGTTTTCCTCGTGAGAACGGAAGGGGGGGGGCAATTGGGTGTGGGTCCTCTTCACATCTGCCCGAGTCCCCAGCGGGCGCGTAGTCAATGTGTCAGTCAACAAACACCCAGATTTCTTTCCGAAGTTGCGTGGCTTTGAGCTCCGTGGTACTGGGTCATGTCACTCCACCGCCAAATGAAGATGCTGAGAAGTTTATGAGGGAGAAAACTAGTCAAGACTCTTCCTAAGTGATGGGATCGATTTATTTTCATGACGTGCGTTCAGTGGTATTTTAGAACAGGGCTCCAGTCAGCAGGGGGTGCACCAACGCTGGGGATTCTGACGCTAACGAAGAGTAACGCATGTGTGTATTAATCTGCGGTTTCAAAATCCTGTTTACCAGTTCCTTGGTGCCCCTCTTTTTGCTCGAAAACGGCAACAATTTTTCATTTCTTACTTCCACACACACCACTAGTAGGTAAATAACGCTTCAAATCCACCAGTTACACAATTGAGTTTTAACAAGTGTTAATTTAATATTGCTATTTGTTATTAGTTGTTAAAAGTAAATGTGACATTAAAAAAGGTGTCATATAAAGAAGAGTTTAAATGGTGCTTATTATTTACACAGGACACATTTCCCATGAGAATAGGGAAGAAAGTACTAAAAAATGGAGGTGATATTTCAGTTGTCCATGTGGACACTAATACTATAATTGGAACAAGAATAGTAGTAATGTTAAGAGAAAAGACACCTCATAAAGCATTCATTAGAAAGAAAGAATTTGCTATTGGAATATTATTTTCTCAAGTTACCCCATGAAACAGAACTAATAAGATGCTGTGGTTTATTATTGAAATTTCAAAAAGAAAGCACCAAACACTAGGGTCGTATAGGAGATTTGAGGGGAAAGTAAAATGAGGTTTGTATATAGTATTTTTGGTACAAAGAGAAACTTGAAAGGTGTATTTGAAAGTGGAAGATGATAGCTAAAATATGATTCCAGAATGGTAAGTCTTAAGATTAAGACATTAAAAACATAGGAACAGGCATTTGACAGGAGACCAAAGGACAGTTACGGAACTCAAGAAAGCACACGCTGAACAGGAGCGGAGAGCGACCTGTGTGCGTGTGTGAGGGGCGTCTGGGACCTCGGGGGTGTCCAGATCTCATCCGGCCATGCTGCGCCCCTTCTGGAGCGATGACGCAGGCAGCTGCAGGGTCTCCTCCCTTTCAGTTCCTCCAAAACGTGTGCAAAGTGGCTCAAGACAAAGGAAAATATCAGCTCCAGACATGATCAGGGAGGTAAATCAAATTCAGTAAATAGTTTTAAACATGTCTTCGAAGGAAAACCAATGAACCTCAAATAAGGAAACCACCACATGGAACTGAGAGGCTACACTGTTCGAAAGGGATTATGAAAGATATTTCAATATTGTGCTGCTTGTGAGTCACATACTTATAAACAGTCCCAGAGACAGCCTACAATGATGTTTCTACAAGGATACAGCAATGATAATAAGTGTAGGTAAACAAAGGTTGTGATAATCATGTCAATGAACTCAAGATAAAACATAGTAAGTGAAATTAGGAGAAAGTTACACAAAGGTAAGCAATACATACTTAAGATATAACAATTGTGAATTTATATGCACCAAATAACATAGCATAAAACACACAAAGCAAAGAATGGAGTAACGTCAAGTAAAAACTAACAAAAATTCAGTTAAACAGGACTATTAAATTCCTTATCATCAAAACCATGGCAAGTAAAATAGACAAAATTATGTAGTTTATAAAGGAGATGTAGTTTCTTTAGAATTACTTAAGGGCACTTACAAAATTTTATCACTTGCTAATTTACATAAAATTAAATAAATAAACTTCATTAGAGCTTTCACAGGCTCCATTCTAACCAAAATACAATTAAAAGTTGACATTAGAAGCCTTAAGAATAAACCAACAAAATTTTGATTTACTCTGATATTTTAAAATAATCTTCTAAAGAACAACTGGGACAATGAAAAAAATCAAGAATTCAATAAGACAACTTAGAAAATACTAATACTAATAGTAATACACCTATCAAAATAAAGCTTAGAGAAAATATCAGTAAAAGCTTTAAATGTTTTATTGTTAAAATTAAAAAATAAAATAAATTATTCAACTGAATATTAGTGAAGAAAAAAACAGTATAAGAAATAAAAAGATAAAGTCATAAATTGGAAAGCATAAATTAAAATACACAAAAGCAAATGCTGATTTCTTGAAATTTTAACAACATAGACCAAGGTCTGAGAGCTAAGCAAGAAAAACTCCAAAACATATAAAAACAGAAATTAGAAAAGAGATACAAACTCTATTGTAGTAAAAAGTATAAGAGAAAATATCTACCAGCATGCCACTGTAGTTGCAATTCTGAAAGAAATGAATAATCTCATAAAAATGAAAAATTCCTAAAATTGACACAAGACAAAGAAAATCTTTAGAGATTGACGGAAGAAAGAAATCAGAAGTCATCAATGAACTATTCCAAATTCTATAAAAAGGCTCTGTATCAGAATGAATTTTAAAAATGTGGAAGGAAATAGGTGATACTATGTTACAAGGTGTGTTCCTCACAGAGAAACACTTGATGCACTTCTGATAAGGATAAACTCCCCAAACATCTAGTCAATGTCATGAAGACAGATGGGAAAATCCTAAATAAAACCCATCAAAAGAGCATGGCATTCCAAAGTAAAATGTACCCCTGAAATGCAAGGATGGTTCAATCACGAAGTCTCACATCACATTGATAAATTAAATAAAAATCTCTATACGGTCATTTCCATAGATACTAAAAATTAATTTGAAAAAATTCAACACACGTTCCAGCTATACATTATTTTTTAAAAAAGACTAGAAGTATACTTTATTAATATATTATGAAAAACATGTTTTAAATCAAGAGACAATAAAAAAAACCTAGAGATATTTCTTCAAATGGAATTAAATGCTGCCTTAATTTAATACTGTTTTGGGATGTATGTTCAATAAATTAAGAACCACAATTAAGACCTAAGAAGAATGCATATCGGGCCTATGGGGACAAAATATTACATTTCAGATGAAAGTGCAAAAGTACTACAGACACTTTCGAGATGTAGAAGAAATGACTAAAGTCTATTGCATTCGTACGTACTAGGATCAACATTTCATTTAATTACATCAAGCAAGAAATTATAGCAAGAAAATGAATGATAGGTTTATTAGGAATGAACAAGGGATAGTGCATGAAAAATAATGCAAAGCTCCCTGGAAAGTACAAAGGACATGCCAGGGTAGAGCGATGCCGTGTTCTGGAAGAGAAAAAATAGTCCAGGGGTGAGGATTCCCCTCCGGTCCAAGGCAAGCCCCTGGAAGATGTCAAACAGAGCCAACGAATGGAAACAGCCCGAGTAAATAATGACAATACCCCTGGGGAAAGAATGGCCATAGGGAAACATAAAGGAGCGGGGGAGGTGGGTTTACCGTGAGACCGTCGGAGCCTGAGCTTCTCTGTCCTCCCCGCGTGGACCGCCCGGAGTCTTGGGGGCGGTTCTAGCTACATGTCCTCATGAGCGTGTGGTTCTGTAGCATGTGCAAAAGGAAATACATTTTCTTTATGAGCTCTGCCCCCTCAGAGATTTAATTCTATCACGCTGGTTATAAAATTACGCTAGAAACCGACAGTAATTCCAAAGGTGACCCTCCTCCAAAAAAGAAAGATAAAGAGGAACAGTAAAGGAAAAAAGAAACAAAACTAAAAAAAAAACCCAAAAGAAGGAAAACAATGATAAAACCAAACCAAAACAAAACAAAGAAAAACCCAGCCAAACAAACCAAAAAAAGGTTGTCTAAGGGACATAGAAAAATCAATCAATAGAACAGAAAACTAGCTGGAGATAAACCCATTGATACGAAAAGTGTAACTATGTGAGAAAGTGTCCCCAAAACGTGACGAAAGTGTGAATAATTTAATATCCGGTACCGGCTCACAGTCTGGGTGATGGTGTCTGAGATATTAATGACACTCTGGTTTGGGGGCCATCGGACAGGTGGCTGGGACCGCAGTCCAGCCGTGCCTTAACCTAGGGAACTGGGACACTCACACTGGATCTCGGTGTTCCACTACATTGAACTCCAGGTGGGTTAGTTCTTCAGACATAAGATGCTCGATTCTAACGAGGTATTTGGAAGAGCGATACAATGTTCTAAGGACTGAACCAAACATTCGACTGTACCACTTCTATAAATCAGCAGTGAGGAAAGTCAGGAAGGAAACAAATGTTTGGGGGGGGATGCAGGGATGGAGTAGGACAAAGGGTTAGCATTGAAAGAAGAAGCCACTTCGATATGTGCCAGTGAAATGGCGAGTCCAACAAGCAGACAGTGCGCAGCAGACCAGAGATTCAACAAACAGGCGAAAAAATGTTGGGCTTTCCTATGAATTCAGAAAAGCTAAGAAAAAAAAAAAACGGATAACAGAATGCTCAGTCGAGTGGCGACAGGGGCCCTGAGGACATTCTCAGCTGCAAAAACCTCTGACGAAACGACGCCCAGGTGCTGGCATGGCTGCGGTTACGCTGGCGACGGTGCCGGTTACCGGCGATCACGTCCCTTCGAACAGGAACCAAAGGAATGTATTGGCAACATTAACAATAGAAGGATGGAAAGGCCTCCGCTGTTTTCCTCCACAATCCCGCGTCCGAGGGGACAGCAGACGGAAGCGTGAACGCATGAAGAAGGGGATGAACGTTGGGTTGGAAACTGTAGGCTCGAATCCTGATGTCAGTACTTTCAAGCCGGGAGACCCCAGGAAAGGCGTCTGGCTCCCCTCTGCTCCTCGGCTCCCCCACTGGCCGAGCTGGGGTCGGGCTGTGTCCTTGGGCTTTAGTGTTCTTATCTGTGACGTGGGGATTATGACGCCTCTTTTGTGCGCTTGCTGCGATATTGGAATCAGATTTGCGTGCGTGCATTCATTCATTCGTTCTTTTGTTCATTCAGCCACCAGGGTCAGCGGTCCCAGAGTGCTGCAGCTCCCTGCCAGCGCTGGCCACCTGGGAGTGAGCCAGGGGCGCCCAGCCCGGCACTCCGTGTCCAGCCAGAGCCCAGTCCAGGGTGGGGCTCGTCCTGGGGTGCTCACGCCGCAGGTGGGGACAGAGACACGCATGCTGGCGTTGGTTCGAGGTTCTGCCCGTCTGGGGGAGACCACACTCGGCGCCCCTCATGGGAAACTTCCCATCTGCACGCCCGCTCCGCTCCGGCTCTCTGCACAGACAAGGGGCTCACCCTCACGCCCCATCCGTCGGCTGGCTGGCAGGACTCGTGCAGACAGGTGTCCGGGAGGGTCATTGGCTTAAATGAATAATCTCGAGTCACCTAAGTGGCCTTCACGAGAGGAGTGACCGAGCACATGGCGTTGTAATTACTCAGCAGAAGACTCTGCAGCTATTAAAATGGTAAATTAGGAGGATCGTGGAAGGCGGACAAGTGTCCGGTGTAATACGACACGGGCAGCGAAAGCGGAGCACGAAATGGCATGTGCTTCAGAATGACAACTACGTACAGTCCACAGGGAAAGCAGGTGTTGACGAACCAAGTTTTTGTTAAGGTGGGGGGGCTCTGGGTAAATTTTAAATACCCCGTTCGTGATGGGAAAATACCAGATTAGCCATAAAAGGACAATAACAGAAAGAAAATGGCTGCATGGCTGCTGTGTAGAGAGAAAAAATAGGCGATTTTCTTTATTGTTTTTATCGAAGTGTATGTAACTTATGAAGAGTAAATTTGCACGTGCTTCACCTCCACGCAAACCAGTCAAAGTGCAGAACAACGGAACACAAGAGATGTTCCGGGGGAACAAGAGCAGGGTGGACAGAGAACTAGCAGAAGGTGTTAATGTTGCATGAAGACGTCCCTGGGCCCCCAGCAGGAAGGTAAAACGTGAGACCGTAGGAGGCCAGTAGAGGAGCTCCAGCCCCTGATAAGAGGGAGTTCAGGAGGTGACAGATTTTCCAAGGCAGACAATAGGAGGATACTTTTGCCTCCTTTTGCACTAAAAGCCTCAGATGGAAGCAAATTACTTTGGAACGATTACATGTGATATGCACAGACACAGCCCTGGCAACACCACCACCAGCTCTGCACTGAGCTCCGGTGCAGGGTAAACACGGCCAGGTAGCACAACCGGACTGGTAGTGGGGCCCGAGGCCGCCCCCCTGCAGAGTGGGGCTGGGCAGACAGAGGACCCTCCAAGAGGCAATCTGCAAACAGGGAGTCTCTGCTTGTCTTCTTTTCCTGCCTTCCTCCTTCCCTTCCTCCAAAATCTGAATCCCCATTTCTCTGTGCCTCTCACAGCTCTCCTAACTCCCAGGCCACAGACGCTGACATCTCCTGCAATTTCACAGTGTTTTCTTTTCCGTGGGTAATTTATCTGGAGTGTTGGCTGGGCTGTCTTATCTTCCTTCCTCTCCATGGACTCCTAAATTGCTTCAGCCCGTCCTCACCTCTCCTGAGACGGCAGACAGGCACGACGCGGGCCGGAGCAAGGCCGGTGTGGGTGTTGAGTGACTGCTCCAGGAAGCGGGATGAGTCACCAAGCGAGGGGGAGTGAGGGGGAGGGCGAGGATGGAAGGGCTCGGGCTCCTGGCAGATGTGCGCACGCAGGTCGGGAGTCCTGACGTCAGGCCCCGAGCCAGTCTTTAAAAATAGTGAGGTTCCTCTGTGCCCCAGAATGATTCGACGGATTGGGGTGAGGGGGGGGCACTTAATGGAGGATGCAAGCTTATATTGCTTCCTTAAAAGTAATTCACAGTCGGCCTGAGGATGAGCCAAAGTGGCCCAGCAAAACAGACTCCCACACGCTCTAAGGATTCAGGAACTCATCAAAACTGCTGGGAGTGGCCCGCCCAGGCGCCCAGGTTCCCAACAAGGACAACTGCAGAACGCTGTTGGGAACAGTGACTAACTAGTGAGGGCACCTGGCCCCGACTCCTGGCCACGAGGCCCTCTCCCGGGGCAGGAACCCGGGCAGGTGGGCAGCCCGTTTCCTGCTTTGAGACAAGTAACAGGTCTCTGGTGGATCCTCGCCGGAAGTGGTTCAGGGTCGGTATCAGTTCTGGGTCCAGACCACGGATCCTTTAGCTCTGTGGGAGCTGTCGGAGGGAAGGGCCAGGAACGGTGGCCCCGAGGAGGTGTGCTGTCCAGTGCACGGCACACCTGGCTGGGCTGCCCAGGCCACTTCCTCCGTCTGTGCCGGATGCAGCCTGCCTTCCACAGTGCCCACTTTAATGAATTTAATTGTTTTTCTCCTCTGGATGGAGGATAGAAATATATTAGTTAAGTGCTCCAAATGCCACTTTCCCGGAAAGCCTTCGTGACATCTCTGTGATGAGGTGATTAAGTTCTTTAGTGACTGATTCTAGGCAAGCGTATAATCACAAAAATCATATTTAAACATTCCCAAAGCTGGACACACAGCTGACATTTAATAAATACCAAATAACTATTCAGATCACATCAGTAGTTCTAAATTCAAACCGATTCCGTAATATTAATAATAAAAATAATCACCTGCGGAAACTGGGTGTTTTTTTTTGTTGTTTTCTTTTGGTGATTCACAAGCTTGCGGTAATAAGTGTAAAAATAGGATTTGCCTCCTGAATAAAAATGTTCTATTTATAAGAACCAAGCAAGGCCAACAATTAAACACTGCACTTCTTCAAAGTATAGTCTTTAATCTTAGTCTTTTTTGATAAAATTAGCTCTAATTTTTTAAAATGATAAGTAGTACAGGAAGCTGGAGAGCCTACTTTAAAAAAAAAAGTAATCGAAGCAACTCAGTAACAAGAACAAACAAGCTCATTTCAGTTTCTGCTGTTCCTCGTTGTGTATTATCAAGCTGTTGCCATCAATTGTGAGCTGAGGTTTCAGGTACATGTCATCCATATGACAACACGTCAGCGGAGACTACAGTGTTATTTTCTCGGGTGGCGCTTAGCACTATCAGTGAGTTGCAAGGGGGGCTCGCTACCAGTATCATTTTGTGCTGTCGAGTGGAATTGTAACAGTTTATATCGATAAAGCCTCACAAGTTGTTTCGGAAAAAAATCCAGCCACACAGTGGCACAAATACATAAAGTATTACAGAGGGATACGAGTGTGAACCACAAAAGACTTTCGGTGGCACTGAATATTTCTAAAGAAAGTGTAAGTGGATATTAAGGATGGCAAAGAATCTGACTATGTAACTGGACGTCATGACTCCGGTTGTCTGATTACCACCGACTTCATGTGTGATGGTCTGGGAGGATGGAAGCAATAACTGCATTTTCACATGGAATCTCGTGACTTCTCAGAGGGAAGTCACGTGCTGAGCCACGCTGAGGAAGAGGCGGTTAGAGCTCTTTCCTTCTAAAAGGATTCAGAAGCACGGATGTCTAATAAACAGGCCATTATGCCATTGAACCCATTTGGAGTCTGCAATAACTTAGAATAGTTTAAAAATGAAATACTTATAAGAACAGCCTTGCATCCCCCCCCCAAGCTATTCTGAACAATGAATTTTATGGATCAGATGAAACATTTCAACTCTTCTTCTGGCTCAAGGGTAAGGTACACGGAGATGGGCTCGGGATAACTCAGTTGAAAATCCCATTTGCATGACGGAGGAAAGCTTTCACCTTGGTGATGACAAGACGCTAATCAGGAATGGTTTAAAAGACATACTTGAGAAGAAGATAACCTAATCTGGAAACTGCAAGGCGTTGCCTGCAATGTCTGGCATATGATTAAAGAGGACCTGATGTAAGGAGGGACCAGAAACACGGACACCGAGCAAGTAGCTCCAAGACTCCGTGGAAGAAGACACGGAGGTTATCCAGACATCGGAGTGAGCCAAGAAGTTCTTCAAAAACAACGGTGAATGCCAGGCTAAAGAAAATAGAGACAAGTGTGGGCCAGAGGGATGGAAAGATGAAGTTTTTAAAAACAAGCGAGAATGTATCAAAAAGATGATAACACTCTGGCTGTGGTCCCCAGCACGCTCTGGGGTCAGGGGTCGCTGGCCCTCCAGGCCTCGCTCCCCACCCGAGGAATGATGTCACGAAGGGTTTGTGTGGCTGTCCCGCTAGGGCCTGGGCACTCTGCTCTCTGTAAGTCGTACCTCAGTCAGAAAAGACCAAGAAAACACATTTTCTCAGGAGGTCAATTTTTATTCGCATGTGAAACTGTCCCCAAAGTGTCTAATCTCTACCCATTCCTTCAAAAATGCTGTGTTGTTCAACCTCCTGTTTTAGTTGCTGAGAATTGTAGTTCAGAAGCCCTGGCTGGCATAGCTCAGTGGATGGAGCGCGGGCTGCGAACCAAAGTGTCGCAGGTTCGATTCCCAGTCAGGGCACATGCCTGGGTTGCAGGCCACGGCCCCCAGCAACCGCACATTGATGTTTCTCTCTCTCTTTCTCCCTCCCTTCCCTCTCTAAAAATAAATAAATAAAATTAAAAAAAAGAATTGTAGTTCAGGACCCTGACAGTCTCCCTAAATCACTGAAATTGGCTACAAATGGAACAGGAGACGATTGATGGGAAACCTTGAAGATGACGTAAGCTGACTGTGATCAAGATATTGTTACTGACATGTTGCTGCGGCTGACTTCCGGTCTCGGCATGAGGCCAAATACGGATACAAGTTCAATGTTCAGTGAGCCGTCCAGGCGGGTCTGGTCACACAGGTGTGTTAACGTTCTCACCTGCGGTCCAGGCTGCCGCCAGAGTCAGCCACCCTTCTCCCGATCGCCCTGACCGGTGGGGGGCAGGGGCGGGGCTGAGGGTGTCCAGCGGGCTCTGCTCCGTGAGCGACCCTACGGGATCCCCGGCCGACCAACAGACCCGCGGGAAACAGGGACCTTCTCCACCGCAAGCCGCTCAGGCCCTCTCCTCATCGCTGGCTCCTTCATTTCTGCAAACGCTGTGCCCTCCCTTTCACCTGGGGTCCCTGGGAGTGACCCCGGGAGTGCCATGGGCCCCGACGCGGTGACACCCCGCTCAGCCACGGCCCCCTGCCCTCTGCTCCCTCCCCAGCTCCCCGCAGATGACATGCTCCTTATTTTCCCCAATAACAAGTGCATCAAGAACTGTCAGCTAACCTCCCACCCGAACCCACCTCTCCAAGCCTCCTAGTCAGAATGATCATTTTTGCAAAGAGGCTTTCTCTTCAAAGCTCAGGCAAGAATGACTGTGTTGTCTTCCCACCAACTTTCCACCCGTGGACGGGCTGAGCAGAACCCCGGGCTACAGGGGAGCTTCCAGCGTTTCCCTGTCGGACCCAAACGATGGAACAGGGAGATCAGTGTTGGGGGCTCTCTTTCCAAACGTGTCAGGGAGCCAGACCTGCTTTCCAAAGAGGTTTCAGTTACGATATTGGATGGAAACAAGTTACCCTCGTGGATGGACAACCGGCCCTCCTGAGCTGTGCCGTACAATCAGTTACCCACGGTTTGTAAACTGCCCGTGTCAGCCGCGAACACCGTGCCTCCCTTCAGGTGTAAGCTGCTAAGGGGGGCAATCTGAACGTCTCCACGGGCATGCCAGATGAGCGCGGGGTGGCTCCTCATGTCGGCAATGGGGCTTCGGGGTCCTGCCGTGAACGGCGTGGTTTATACGTGTTTAGTTGTGCTTCGCTTTGGAGCACGGCCATTGCAAAAGGAAAAAAGAGAAAAGTTTCTAATTCATAATCACAGGAAAGATTTACAGAGAACCTTCTAGATGCCCAGTTCTAATTCTGGTGCTATGGGGGAAAAAATACACTGAGACATAAACCTTGACCTCAGTGGATTTATGGAATTCGTTTTTAGCCTGCTTGCAGGGATCAGAAAATGACACAGTGAAGGGCTAAATGGATGGAAAGATGTATCAGCCCAGCCACTGCTCACGGCAGCCAGAAGCTCTTCCAGCACCCCGAAACCACAGGGAGAGAGGGACGTACATTGGGTTGCGCCCCCCAGGAGGGGTGTGGGGCAGGGGCGACGGAAAGGGGGCAGAGGCAGGATTCATGTGGTCCTCTGCAGGGGGGAGGCTGCCCGGGGCCCAGTGCCCTGGGAGCTGGCTCCGAGGGTCAAGCTCCCGGCTGGTCCCCCTCCTGGCTGGCCCCCCGGTTTCCTGAGGGCGGGAGCCGAGCTGCGCCCAGTGGCTTGCGCTTCTAGCAGCTGGGCTCCGCGCTGCTGACGAGGGGAATTCACCACGGCGGGATGGGTGCCTGACAAAACAAAGCACGGCGGGGCCGGAATGTATGGGAAGTGCCCCAAACGTAAATGGGCTATAACCTCAAAGGTTATTTATGAGGGTTTGGGACTCAGGGCTCATTTCTCACAGAAAAATATGATAAACAGCGGCCTGCTTCCTGCCGCAGTCGGCCCACAGAACCAATTCATCACCTAATGTAAAGGGGATGTGTATTCACAATTACAGAGGAAGCAGGGGACACAATGTCATTACAAAGGAGCCACATTTAATGAGGTCACGATTCCCGAGCACGGCTGGGGGCCGTTGCAAGGACCTCTCGGGCTCTCTCCGTGGGTGGGGTGGGGGTGGCAGGGGTGGGGTGGGGTGGGGGCCCTGCATTCCATGCTGATTCAGGAAGAGGGAATAAAGGAGAAAACTGATACAGTCCAGGAAAGTTTTTTTTTTGGGGGGGGGTCCTAGGCAATGAGAAAGGGCTTCCAACGTGTCAGGTAGGAGCCGCAGGTCGTGGGGGGAAGCCGCTTCCCTCCTGGGCTGTCCCTGGCTCCCGACGGGGAGAGACCCACGGGCAGCCCACGCTGGCTGGAGCGGGAGAGGGGACTGGCACGTGGCTCGGTTCTGTGCCGGTCCCTGTCAGTCTGGTTCTTCCTGTGCCCTGACAATGTGGCGAAAATGGCCACCGGCCACTCGGGTCATATCTGACCAGCTCGGCCACTTCCGCGAGTGGGTGGCAGGCCAGAGCCAGGCTGGACCCCGTGGCTACAAGGAAAACCAGTCATGTCCATCCCGTATTGAAAGTGGGGATGCTTTCGCTCTGCATGACTCCTGCACGACTCCTGCACGCTCGTGGCTGTTCTGCACGATGCCGCAGGGAGGCATTGCTGGCGTCGGGGCTCCGTTATCGCCGCGCTGCCAGCTCAGGGGCTTGAACAAAGTGCAGGCAAAAGGTCACGCAGCTAATCACCGCGAGGTCTGCCGGCTCCCAACCCCGGTCTTCCTCCCGGACAGTGCGGGGTGTCCCCACGGGTCCGTGTCTGGCCGAGCCTGGCACCGGGCCCAGCACAGAACAATGCTTCATAAGTGTTTCCTGACCGAGCCAAAGAATAATGTCTTTTTCTCTGATTTCACTAAGTAGCTTCTTCCAAACAGGATGTTTTCGGGCTTTGAGGACTTTCTTACTTTTTGGTCCTGCAGGAGACCTAGTCTTTTACGCTGCTGTGCATGGCTGCCTTGAAGGAAAACGGGGCACTAGTGGAATCTCACAGCAGGCTGTGGGGTGCACGGGGGGCTGCTGTTTAAATGTCTTTCTCCAGGGGGTCAGTGAGAAAGGGCAGGGCAGGGGCAGACGAGCTTGGCAATGCAACGCTTAGGGCGGGGGGCCAGCACACACCTGCAAAGGGGCAAGTGTGAGGGTCCAGTCATTCATTCCTTACGTTATGGACAGTAAGAGGCCCGGGATGGGTCTCACGGGTTGGTGACAACGGCGCCACAGAGACACTAACTGTAAACATGTCGCTTGGTGACACAGAGTGATTGGAACTGTTGCCTGCATCTTCCCACCTTGCAGAAACAAGCGGAAGGCAGCTCAGAGCAGTTTAGGAGTGTTCTGTGGAGAAGCCGGTCTTCTTTTCCTCATGCCTCTGCCTGGAAGGCACCATTGTTTGAGCCTGTGGATTCATAAAAGATAAGAATCCAACCCAAGGCGGTCTGGGCAAAGCAGTGTGTTGCTCTGTTGGGTTACGAAGCTTGAAATGCCCTGAGATGAAGGGTCCCGTGCAATAAATGCCCACTGCATTCTCTGACACCCAGTAGCCCCCCGGACCCCCCTCCCCTCAGGCAGCATGTACCTTCTCCACGACGCATCCTCTAAACACGTACTTAAAATTCAGTATGTATTTAAATGTACTTAGTTCTGATCAGCCCAGCAGCCCTTCTGAGAGAGGAAAACTTGCCAGATATTCTCCCAGCTTTTAAACGCCAAGGGGGAAAAAAAAAACCAACTCTCAGAATTACCAGGCTGAACTTTGATGCGACTCTCAGAAAGTTACTGCTTAATTCTACATCTCTTATGCAAACTGGGTGGCCCATGATTTCATTTCAACTTATTAAGTCAATTACCTGAAAAATAGACACCAAATTACAATGTATACTGTTTTTTTCCCACTCTATAGAGAATCAAAATGTCACAGGTAGGTGGGATACAACAATTTAAAAAGTTTTTTGCTTATGAATGATACATAATTTCAAATGACTCACAGCACTTGTTGAAACAAAGTATCCAACTTGGCTGACTCACAATAACACTGACAAGGGAGTTTCAAATAGAGTTTCCATAATGACAAAAATGGCCCCAATGTATGTATTTAACGCAGAGAGCTGTCTTGACCATCACCAATCACGGACGATCGGGCTATCAATCACGGAAACAAGCACGGCGTCCCAAAATAAATCACTCAGTTACCTAACCCCGTCTGGAAGCCGCACACCGGAACTACTTTCATAACTTTGACAGAATGCTACAGGGTACATTTAAACATCTTTTTAAATGCAGTTCTATTGTCAAGCTCTAATGAAAAAGTGGGACTCTTTATTCCCCTGTAATTTTGAAAATGGCCTCATTTATTCTCCAAGTACATTCAAGGCATTCGGGATAATTTAAGAATACTGTATTTCTTAAGAATGTCAATGTCTCAGGATGAAAACGCCGGGGTTATTTGTCCTTTGGCGGCGAGGATCACACAATGGATGCTTCACTTCGGTGCCTTTTCAATGAGAGGGTTTCAGAGCAGAAGAGAGGAGCCCTAAACAATTAGGAGTGATTCACACTCGGTAATGTATCAAACCTTTGTGAGAAGTCAGCTCCCCTCCGGTTCAGGTCCCTGTTCCAGGATGGAAGATGGAGGGTCCCCTTCAGCAGCCCGGCTTCCAAGGGGCAAACTTCGGAGACGGACTGAGGGCTCTTCGCGTGGTTCCTCACGTGCGGGAGAGCAGAGAGAGAGGAATGGCTCTACGCAGGGAAGGGTGACGGGCCAGCTCTTATTCCCGCGCTGTGTTCAAACCATGCACGTGTGGGCTGTCCTCCTGGGAGGGAGACAGACAGGGGGAGGAACACCCACCCGAGAGAGAAACATCGATCGGTTGCCTCTCGCCCGTGCCGCCACCTGGGACTGAACCCGCGACCCAGCCAGGTGCCCAGACTGGGAATCGAACTGGTGACCTTTCGCTTTGCAGGGCAATGCCCGACCTGCTGAGCCACACCGGTCAGGGTTCCCTTCCCCTTCTGAGCCCCAGCTTTGCCATCTGTAAGGCGGGCTGCGCACAGGGGGAGCTGGAGGAGACCCCCAGTTGGGATGATGGCAAGGAGCCTTCTGCCCTCGGGCCCCCCCATGCCCTCTGGACTTGCACACTCAGCTCTCAGTTGCCGGGTTGGTGGGGTGGGGATGGGGAGCATTTCTTTAAAGCAAACATGTAAGTTTTACTTTTTAAAATATCCATACAAAAGAAATCGCAGGTTTTTCCATTGCATTGCAATGGAAATTGCATTGCAAAAATGCAAATGCATTTTAAATACAGAGTATCCAATTTTAAGAGACTATTGAATACCTCCTCGGGGCCCATGTAACCCATGGGAACAATTTGCAAATATCCCCCCGATTTTTCTACAGGAAACGAAAGGGGAGGAACGGCCTCACTTCGACCTTGCTCTCGTACTGGTTTTCGCTATTTTAACTACCGATGGCCCGAGGGTACAGGGCAGTCATAAATAAACTCAAACTCTCGTGGTTGACCTTTCCGATTCTTTCATTTATGTGTTTGATTTCTTTTTTGAGCCTGTAAACCATGAAAAAAGCGTGCTCAGATGGTGGGGGGGGGGGCGATTCCGAGAGTGGGGGTGTCGAGTCCGTGCTGATGGGGAGAAGGGGTCGGTGGTCCAGCCCACCGTCAGCCCACCTGGAGAAAGGGCGACACTTAAACCCACTGGAAACATTTCCAGTGGCACCAGGGGCGTGTCCGTGGTGTCACGATGCCTTTCAGTGACACGAAGGGCTCCACTCTCCCCGTGGTGACCGTGGATCCTGGCGTCTCTTCGCCACCTGCTCCGCCAGCGCTCCTCCCGGCACTGCCCTTGGCGATGCTTTCCGAGAGCGCCCAGGCGCTGCGGCCCGGCTCGGGCCCCACCTGCCCCCACCGAGCCCTTCTCCCGGGACTGTGTGTCGGCTGCCCTGTGGTGTCACCCAATGGGCGAGCCTTCCCCGGACTTGGGGCCCAAAGAAGAAGAAAAAAAAACCCCAAAATGACCATGTCTTTAGCCTATCTTCATTCCTCCCACTAATGCCTTCAACAGCAGTGACTGAGTCTGGTCTCACATGTATCCTCTATCACCAGACTCGGTCGGCGACAGGCCCGAGATTTGTATTTCAAGTGCGAGCCGAGAGGGCGAGAGTTCTGGGTCCCAGCCGCAGCGATGCATTCTGGGAGACCGCGGAGGCCAGGCATGTATCGGGAGGAGGTCAGCGGGTCGCAGGGCCCGTGAGAAGCCTGGAGTGTGCGCGGGACGTGCCAGAGAGCAGAGAGCTACGGCAGCAAGGGTACACGGCAGGGGGGTCTGGCTGCGCCCCCCGGGCGCACCTGCGGTCTGTGCCCCAGCAGTGCCACCCCCGGGCTGCCCCCTCCGCCGCCACCCTGGGTGATAAGCTGTGCGTGCACCTGTTTTAGGGCCTCTCCATGAAGTTCAAGATCGTGGAGAGGAATGTGCCATTGGCCGAGCCCAGCCGTGTGTCCACGCCCCGGCTGCTGGGACGTGGGGAAGGGGTGCTTCTGCCTCCCAGCCTGGGCTCTCTTCTGGGGGGCGGGAGCCTCACAACGGAGACTTTCACCAAGATGTGAAGGGTGTTATCAGAAAGGAGAGAGCAGGGGGAGGAAGAGGAGGAAGCGGGGGAGAGGAAGACATTTAGATTTTGTTAACCATTAGTGTTTAAAGCAGGTTGAACAAACTCTTCAAAAACATAAGAGCCTTTTCTAAACACATTTAAAGAGACTTTTCTAAGTGCATTTATCTAAAAGAAAATCTAAATAGTTCTTGCGAGCAGACACGACTCCGGTTACTGTACAATCAAAGCGAAGAAACCCCACCTCAGCCACGCAAAGCTCTAGAAACTTGCAGTGTTTAATAAAGACAAAGTGTAAGGAATGCAGAGTTCTTTATCTCAGGGCTAATAAGGAGAGAAGTGTTTTAGAATCCAAAGTAGAAAATTAGTTATTAACTAGAGAGTTATTAATGAGGCCCCTGTGGCCGAGAGTGATGAACTGTATAATAAGTTTGCTTGCATTTCGGCGGAATGCGGTGTCTCTACCTGGTGGCGTTCTGAGCTCACAATCAGCTCCGACTGCTCCCCAGGCTCCCTTGAGTATGGGGGGGCGGTGTGCACCTAATGAGTCATTATGTTTTCCTGCACGAAGTCAGAAGTTCTCTCCCCAGAACAGACAGGATTTGTTCATTATGATAATGACGGTGGTCAGAGCCACGCACCGAGGCCCGAAGTTCCCCTCTTTAATATCCTCCACTTTCTCCCAGGCTTCATGAATTAGTTATTTTAATGTTCCCAAACAGTCCGGCTGACTCGAGGCCCCTGCACCCTCCTCCAGCGGTAATTGCCCTTTCCTGTAAAAAAAAAATTGGGCCTGGCACTACTTACGCCGTACCCACTTTGTGAAGCGCGCGCTGGAAACAGAAAAGGCTATTATGACAAAGTAACACACTGGAAAAAAGAAATGCCACCAATTCACCCTTATTAAGTTTTTTCTGGAAGTGGGTACATTCAAATTCCTGCTGAGTAATTTATTCGTAATTTCCTAGAACTGACAGGAACAGATACTCCACAAACGGGAGCTGCTGTTTATCTCGCCCATAAAATATATATATATTTTTTCGTGAATTCCTAATCACACGCAGGACTCTCGAGGCGCCTGAGGTGGCGTTTAATTGGTAAAGAGTGGGACAAGTCGTCAGTTCCGTGAATGGTTTTACTTTACGTCCCACGAAAGAGAATTAGGTGGTCGCCAGCGAAGGGCTTCTGTGCCCCCCATGGTGACAAGTGCGTAAGCTGTCTGTCCGCCTTTCACAAAAGGTTCAGGGAGCCGGCGTCACGGCAGCCACACGCCAAGAGGAGCGATGTCGTCCTGAAGAACCTGAGCCGTTCCACCCCGAGGGGGGGGCTCCGATCGTGCAGACGCAGTGCCTCGTCTCAGCGCTTAGTCCGAGCGGCGGGGTCTCGCTCCAGCCAAAGGGTGGGCCCGGGCGGTCCAGGAGCCGCATGTGGCTCGGCCGGCCGGCTGGGCTGCCTCGGTGAAGGGCTTCCCGTGGACATTTGCGAAAGTGTCATATCTCTCAGACGCTTTTAAAACACCCTGTTTTTGTCCTTTTAAGCAACAACAACCACAAAGGAAAGAAAAGAACAAGACAGAAATCCACTCGTGAAGACAAATGACAGAGATTCACGCCAGCTTAGTGTCTCGCAGGTTGGAGTGCAGGTCAGGGTTTTGGGTATTGGTTTTGGGTTTTGGCAGGAGCGGGTAGCTGACAACAAAGAGGTCCGTGTCAGCCGGGAGCATCCGCTGCACCAACATTCCTCGAAGGCGACTTGTCCACGCACGTCCGGAGCCTTCGCGGTAGGGCTGCCCCAGCAAATTCACTTTTCGGGGCACGTGTTCAAGAGGCCACGGAGAACCGGTCAAGGCTGCCGTTACGGGAGTGGGGCACTGCGAGGGGCCGGCCGTCGGAGCACGGGGGGATGCGGGGAGAGGGCCGCGCCGTCGCCGAGGACGGGGGACGCGCCGGTCACTACCACGCCGAGAGGCCGCCGCAGACCCAGCCGGCTGGCCGTGAGCGGGAGGTCAGAAAAGGACACGTTTCACCGAGGAAGGAAAACACCGGACCCCTCAGATACCGTTGGCGGGGGAGTAAAACGGGCCAGCCGCTGTGGGACAGAGGTCGGCGGCTCTTCGAAACATCGGGCAAAGGACCATCGTCCAGCCCAATAGCTTTACCCATGGGTCTGTCCCGAAGAAGCGGACACAGGGACGCGGCCACGAAGACGCGCATGTTCGCGGCAGCACTATTCACAGTCATCACCAGGTGGGAATGACCCGGATGGCCGCCAGCTGACGGAGGCACGAACCACTGCGGCGGGATATCATCCGGCCACGAAAAGGAGCAGAGTTCGGACACACACGCCACCACGTGGCCGAACCACAAATGCATCACCACGCTGAGTGGGAGAGGCAGGGTGCAAAGGGTCCCCTACCATCCGATGCTGTTTGTGTGAACTCCCCGGAACAGGGGCATCCGCAGGGACAGGGGCAGACCAGTGGTCGTCGGAGGCTGGGGGGAGCCGGGACGGGGCAGGGACTGCCGAAAGGACCCAGGGTGTCCTTGTGCTGGAGGGGGACGCCCTGGAACGAGACCAGGGTGCATTGTGGGTGTGCTAAACGCCACTGCGTCTCTCGCCTTGCGATGGTTAGTGGTTACACTCTGTTACGTGAATGTTTCCTCAGCACTGATGGAGAAGAACAGCTTATGAGACGAGAGGAAATGTTCACCATTTACTTCGTGGAAAAAATGTAAAAACAGACAAGGACGTGGTGGCTGTAAGAATCCACTGTTGTACTTGCTGAAAATGACATGGATCTTATGATAATTAATACACAAAAGTGCCCGTGGTGATGGCTCCCGGGGAGGCCGATCTTGTGGCGAGGGGTGGCTTAACTCTTTTCTTATCTGTGTCTCCAAATGTCTCATAACTGGCAGGTATTAAGAGAGTGTGTGTTAGTAAAAAAAAATGCACAGGCCGTCTGGGATTGCACAGACGATAAATGCACAAGGAAGACAGGAGTGAAAAGTCACGATCGGGCCCCAGGACTCCCGGCCCCCCCGAGGAACCCCACCATCACCTGGGCGCACCTCTCACGCGGGCTCGTGCGCATTATGGGGCAAATTACGGCCCATGAAACAGGATCTCAAGGCGAAAAGCCGAAGATACCGGGCCGAGCAAACAAGTGTGGCTCTCCCAAGCGCTGGCTACACGTCTGTGTGAAGACTTAAACCTCTCCTTGAGATAATATGGAGGCAATTACGGAACACAATTACGTTTCGTGACTTCTGAATGCACTCAGAGGAAACAGGCGCCCGAGAAATAGCGTGTTACAAAAATAAAACCACACGCTGCATTCAAATACGCCTTTAATAAAATATAATTTACTCCAAATCATTAATAAGGGCTCGTTCTTTTATTCACAGAGTCTATACAAACGTGATCCATTTAGTGAGGATGAAATCCAGGTATGTTTTATTTTTTATTGGGCATGTTCCCACTCCTGCTTCTGATGGCTGTGAGAAGAAAACCACTCAAATGAAAAAAAAAAATCTGTATTTCTCTGTCTTCACAAAACTTGCTAAAAATGCAAACTTACAAAACAGGGAAATCACGTGATCCCCAGTGGCATTACTAAGGGACAGAATTATTATTATTATTATTTTAATAAAGGAATATAGAGATTTAAAAAAAAGATTTTGTTTATTTATTTTTAGAGAGGGAAGGGAGGGAGAAAGAGAGAGAGAGAGAAACATCAATGTGTGGTTGCTGGGGGCCGTGGCCTGCAACCCAGGCATGTGCCCTGACTGGGAATCGAACCTGCGACACTTTGGTTTGCAGCCCGTGCTCAATCCACTGAGCCACGCCAGCCAGGGCCCTAAGAGACAGAATTATTGAGAGAAAGAGATCTTCCAATGTGTTCTGTTGAAAAACCTCTCGGTGTTTCTCCTTGTGCAGACTGACCGCAGCTCCTTCAGGCTCTGTCTGTATTTACAATTCAGCTCCACCTCTAGCTGTTACCACCGGTTATCATGGAGGGTCCCCGGCACTCCCGTCCGCCCTCCTGTTCCATCAGCGGAGCTGCAAGTGGCTCCTTCCCTGAGGATTTGAGGACCACCAACCGTGTTCCCGGTGGCAGGGGGAGGTGGGGTCTTGCTCGGTGCTACTGGCCCACCCTCAGAGGTCAGAGGGGTCCCCTGCCTGGAATTGCTCACTCGGTGCCTGCTAAATATTCGCCTCAGGAGGAGGAGCCTGGAAGGATCTGGAAAGGCAGGTTGGAGCCTCTCCCACCGGCAAGTGCTGCTCACACAGACGTGGGCCCTGCATAAGGGCAGGCGGACACGAGCGAACACCAGCCGGACATCCACCAAATTCTGGGTGCTGCCCTGAGTGCTTGACCTGCACCCTGTGGTTCGCCCCTGGGAGCAGCTCACCCACCCAGGGACTCCCATTGTCCCCGCGCCGTGGGTGAGAACCTTGAGATGCAGGGGTGCAAACAGCTTGCCTGAGGGTCCTACACAGTGGAACCCCGAGACTGCACCTGCTCACCACGGGGGAGGTGGGAGGGTGAGGGGACCAGGGACAGGGTCTTGGGGACCTCCTCCATTGGGGGGACGGTGAAAGGAGGGGGGACAATGAAAGGAGGAGGGACAGCATTGGGAGCACAGAGGGGCTTCCTGAGTGTCCAGTACACACAGAAGATGCTTCTGGAAGGCGTGGCCCACAGGGGTCAAGGGCTAAAGAGAGGTGTGGGGTCAGGCGGAGTGGGACGGGCACCCACACCTGCTGGTCGCTGAGTCACCGCGCCGGGTGGCTTTCTCTTCCCTGCTGGTGACGCTGTTGTTTCCGTTCAAGGTAGTTTCATAAAGCCCCTGCTGCACACACATCAGTTTAGGGGAAATAGGTGAATCCACGGCGGGAAAAGTGCCAGATGAATAAGGGCCCAGACGGTGGCGCACCGGGGCGCGGCAGAGCCGCGAAGCGGAGGGCATCGGCGAGAGGAGACCAGACATTATCGCCCTTAGTTAAAGCCGTTTAACGCTTAATGTTTTAAGAAAATGTGCCGTTCACCGCCTCATCTGCAAGGCTGGAAGCTGGTGAGGCGGTGCCACCTCTCAGCCGAAACCAAGAACCTTCCCAGAGAGGAGGGGGCTGAGTCCCCGGCAGGGTCTCCAGGCTGGTGGTGGCAGTGGCTGGGGTCTGGCGAAGCCGCCCAGCACGGCCGGGGCATGCGGACCTGCAGCTGTGCCCCGAGCAGCTTCCATGTTAGGAAGGAAGGGAGGGAGGGAGGGAGGGAGGGAGGAAGGAAGAAAGGAAGAGAGGAAGGGAGGGAGGCAGTGGGGGAGGGAAGAAGGAAGGGAGGAAGGAAGGAGGGAGGAAGGAAGAAAGGAAGAGAGGAAGGGAGGGAGGCAGTGGGGGAGGGAAGAAGGAAGGGAGGAAGGAAGGAGGGAGGAAGGGAGGGAGGCAGTGGGGGAGGGAAGAAGGAAGGGAGGAAGGAAGGAGGGAGGAAGGGAGGGAGGCAGTGGGGGAGGGAAGAAGGAAGGAAAGAAGGAAGGAAGGAAGGAAGGAAGCAGGGAAGGAAGGAAGGAAGCAGGGAAGAAGGAAGGAAGAAAAAAAGAAAAGAAAGAAGAGAAAGAAAGAGCTACCCTCCTTCTGTTCTTCAATGCCCCTTTCACGGCCATACGCGCTCCCTCTCACGCTGTACTTGTCAGGCGCTCCAGAAGAGCGCGGAGACGTCCCTGCTGTGACGGCGGAGGAGCAGAGTCCGGCAGCCGGCGGAGTCTTCCGTGGTCCTGTCTTCGATGCAAAACGTTCCTGTGTCCCTCGGTAGCATCCGCAGCTTTTTTTGCTGGTTGTGACATTGACTCCAGTTACTGCGACACGAACAGGACAAAAGCCAGCTTCTTGTTAGACTTTTGGCCTCCCCTTGGACTCCGGCGTGGGCTGACCGATGGTCCCCAGGGAGCTCTAGAAAACCGAGTAGCGCTTGCCGCGCAGGGGTGAAGAGGCGGTACCTTCCAGAACCCCTTTCCTTCCACTCGAACATCGGTGGGGGGCACAGTGAGCGGGACCTGTCGTAGACAGGGGCTGAAAATAAAATCCCACCGTGAGGGGAGAGCCCGGGCCTGCCTTAGAACGTTAAGTTTTGTTCACGAAAGGGGTAAATCACCTTATTCTCTCACTCCAAGTCCAAATTTCGTCCACGGAAGTATTAGTTACTGCAATAAGAGAACCCTAGTTGTGCCCTCGAAACCTATATAATTGTATTAACCAGTGTCACCCCAATAAATTTAAAAAAAAAATTAAAAAAGGCACTCGATACCCATGTTTTCTGGATCTCCAGCAGCTGTCGGCTGTGCCGGGCAGCTGTCTGGTCTCAGAGGAGACAGAGTGGGACGCTTCTGGGGCAGAATGAGTGCATCGTGGCACTTAAACGTGAATCGCTTGGTGCACAAGATTCCTTCCCCACCGCCGCTTCACTCTGCGGCTCGGAAACACACTGGGCCGCTCAGAAGTGCTGAAGTTCAAGATAAAGAGATTCCAGCGCCCCATGAGGGATCGGTGTGGCGCACCCAACCCAAACCCTCTGTCTGAACCAGGATCGAGCTAAACATCCATTGACCTAAACATGAAAAAGGAAACTCAAAAGACACAAGCGTTGATTTTCTTTTTGGTCTTCTCCTTTAGACGGTTTTTAAGACATCCATATACAGCTACAGAAACTGCTTTCAGAATAAGACCCTTAATTGCTGGTGCCGTGCAAATGGATGGGAGACGAATTTCAAGTGGCATAAAAAAAATGCGGTTTTACGGCACTTCCTCCAAAGTGCTTGTGAAATTAAATTCAAATAATGTGAGCGTGTGTCAGTCAGAAGGCTTAGAAGCCTTCTAATAAAATTCATAAAGTTATTTAGGAGGCTTTATATAGAACAAGACAGGCATCAGATGAAAATACAAAAAATATGTGCTTGTCTAAAGCCTTGAAATAAGGAATGAAAGCAAGAATGTCTACGAGGAGAAGGAACTGGTGTTTTCATCATTTTAATGTCTGTTAGGAGGCTAGCCAGATAATAATAATACTAAAAAAACATGGGCTGGTAGATTTTTGCTACTAATTTAGAGCGGTGAGTTTCAGAAGGCAGCTGTGCCCACCACTCACCACCAACACGGCAGAAAGGTGACTTTTGGATCATGTGACAAGGTGTGTAACTTGATGTGACTTACTGAGGCGCAATCAAAATGTTAAGGTTGCATCCATTTCTTTATAACTACTTTAAAATGAACAACCAAATAAATACAAGTGTCACAGGAATCGAATTGTATTATTGCCCTGTTATTACTAGGTTTAGTGTGGCTGTGGCAGAATGTTTTGAAAATGGAAGGCACCGATGGAGAAAAACAGTTCACTCTATCAGGGGTTAGCAAACAGTGGCCTCTAAGCAAATCTGGCCCGAGGCTTGTTTTTGTCAATAAAGTTTTATTGCAACCCAGCCACATCTATTTGTTTGCAAGGTATCTCTGGAAGCATTTGTGCCGCAGCTGTAGAGTCTAGTGGCTGTGGCTAAGACTTTTCTGGTCTGCAAAGTCTAAAGTTTTTCCTCTCTGGCCCTTCACGTAAAGTTTGTTGACCCCTGGTATACAGAGTCCTTAAGAATCCCGACCTTCTCTCTATACGTTAAGATCCACTGATGATAGTAAACTGGCAGACTAATTAATTTTGCTTCTCGTTGCTTTTCTACACTCGAAACAAACTATGAGGTTTAGAACTTGTGGCTGATCAGTGCTCAAGAGCAAATAAGCAAAATTGCTCACCAGAACTAAATACCCCGCAAGTCACTTTCATAAAAGTAAATGAGGCAGAGAACAAATAGGGCTTACCACGGATAACAGAAATAATAAGATACTAATTCAGAGCTGAGGACTACCAGGAGGCCACGAAGATAACATTACTTACTTACAGGAAGTGATTAACCTCCCTCGGAATTTTTCACCCTCTTCTCCGAAATAATCACTTCTCATCAAAGGCATCATGACAATGTTAATTTAAATAAAGCTTGAAAAGTTCTGTGCTGAGTGGGAGATGAGCTTTTATTCTCTTGCTTTTTTTTTTTCCTTGTAAAAAAAACTCATGATAAAGAGCTAAAATTTTAATTCTCTACGTGCATAGTGGCGGCTTCTGAACTTGCGGTACAATTGCAAATAAGTATGTAATAAATGTTCTCTGAAATATAAGATCTTGGGTGTAGAGGTTAAGATGAGAGTAATTTCCATGATCAAAACATAATTTTTCAGAAAGATGAAATGAATGGCTTGGAGCATCAGTAGGTGGGTAGAAGGCTCTGGAAGGGGCCGTTGTCCTGGTCAAGAGGACCACCAGGGGGCGCCTCACTTCCAAGCTTTTTCCCAGGGGTTGTTCTAGTCTCTTAAGATTTCTTGATTCAGGATCCAACTCAGAATCCTTCGAGCGCCAGCCTGAGAGCCTGAAACCGGTCAGCCAGCGCTGGGGCTCTCCGTTCCTTCTCAAGCCTGACCCTCCAGTGCCCCGACGGACCCTTGGAGGAGCGTGAGACCGTTCTGTCCCCAAGATCTGGGATCCGGTATTTCCATCCACGGAGCCTTCGACCTGCACAGACTGTAAGAACCTCGAGTCCAGTGGAGCCCAGGCCTTTGTCACGGGATTGCCCGTGAGACTGTTCCACGAGAAACTGTTTGTGGAGACAGGAGAACGGCTGGTGGAGTGCGGGGAACCTGGACCAGCTTCGCTGCACACGTACTACTACACGTGGCCTTGAGCTTGAGCGAGTGACCTGACCTCCCCGGGCCTCCGTCTTCCTGTTCGAGGCTTTGCAGGGCTGTCTGACGCGGAGACAAGACGGCGCCTGTTCGCTGTCGGCCCCTGGCGGGCACCTCGCACCTCCTACCGCACTGCCGGGCTCCCTGGGGTGGAAACCAACCCCCCCCCCCCAGGTCTTACACCGGGGCTGTTGCATTTCTCCTGCATTTCGGTCCATCTTTCACCTGTGAACACCTTTCCGGGCCTTGCTGACTCAATTCTTAGGGGTGCTTGCTCTGATCTCAGTGCTGCAGACCCTGGGGAGCTGGGGCCACGGTCGTCCACCTTTCTCCTTCTGTGCCCACCGCTGCTCTCGTGTGCCACACAAACAGGCTGGAGACCAGCTTGGTCCCCGGCGGTAAACGCGTTTCTCTCCTCCCACCTTGGACAGTGGGCTTTGGGGCGCTCCCTGAGCCATGTGGGCTGCCGGGCAGTAGATGCAGCTTTCATTTCGAAAGCTCTGTAGTTACTTCCATCACGAAACTTGCAAAAAGAAAAAAAAAAAATCCCCAGGGCTCAGCCCAGAGGGATCCGAGGGGAGCTGCAGCGGACCACGGCAGTTTCAGCGGCAGACGCAGCTTGGACAGCTGCCGGCGCAGTGCGACGGAGGGCTGACCCTCCCAGCTCAGGCGGAACGCCGGCCTCCGGGTTTCACGGGTGTGCCGAGGAGATGGGGCCTCTGGGCCCCTGTCTTGGAGAGGCGTTATCTCTACCGCCCAGGAAACTCCAAGCCTATTAGCCAGTCTCTCATTTGTCCCTCCCTCTGGGTGTGGCCACCACCCGTTTGCATCCTGTCTGTACGGGATTTTCACTCCGGATAGCTCGTCTAAAGGGAATCATAGGCTACGTGACATTTTAGGGTCTGGCTTCTCAGCCCCGCGTGTTTGTGAGGTCTGCGGATGATGGTATTCTACTGCATGCGTCTGCCCCAGCTGGTTCACCCACTCGTCCTCGGGCACCTTTTGGCTGCTGTGTCCTTGCTGACAGGAACATTCACGTACACATTTCGGTTCCAATTCTTTTGGGCCTGTACCCAGGAGTGGGATTGCCCACTCAGAAGCCGGTTGTCATTGGGCTGTTGTATGCTGAGACTTCTGTGTGTCTCTTGGAGGGTAGACTCTTATCGGGTACGTGATGTGCAAATAACCTCCCGGCCTTCTGGGGGTTGTCTTTCCACTTTCTTTGCAATGTCCTAATTATGTTTTTCGCTGTTTAAAAAGTCAGGTTGGTGGAGGTATAGTTTCCGCACAATAAAATCCATGCCATGATGTTTAACAAAAATGTTGTGTCGGCACCGCCACCATCGAGACATCACCTCAGCACGTTTCTCTTGTGCCTTTTCACAGGCAGTTCCCTCCCGGTGCTACCTGCTTGTGACGTTTGTCATTCTGAGACACACTTTCGTTCTCCCACGGGTCCCCGTGGGGCGGCTCACACGCAGTGCGGGTTGTGCTCAGTGTCGACATGGTCTTATTTTTCCTTGACGCTTTCCTCGCACCCGGCTTCCAGGGAGACGCTGTTCGGGCTGAGACATCTGGGGGGGTGAGCCAGCAGGCAGTGTCTGACTCGGCTTCCCTCCCGACGGTCCACCCGCTAGGACTGCCGAGGGGAGTCCCCAGCTGAGATTCAGTCAGTGCACCTGGTCACTGCACGTGCGACCCGTAACGATGCAAGACGTAGGCAGAAAGAGTTCTTGTCCGGGGTCTCCAAGGACCAAAAAAAGTTATTATTATTATTTTTAAAGATTTTATTTATTTATTTTCAGAGAGGGAAGGGAGGGAGAAAGAGAGAGAGAAACATGAATGTGCAGTTGCTGGGGGCTGTGGCCTGCAACCCAGGCACGTGCCCTGACTGGGAATCGAACCTGCGACACTTTGGTTTGCAGCCCGCGCTCAATCCACTGAGCTACGCCAGCCAGGGCTGGAAAATTATTTTTAAAAAGAGACTGCAGTGTGCACACTCCCATGAACTTGCCTTAACCCCCCATGGATTTTTCTCTGGGACACCTTCCCTCCAGGCCGAAGGCGCAGATTCTCCTGCGGAGCTATCCAGTTCCTTGCTGAAATGGTCCCAGAGGTGTCCTGTGACACCTCTCCCCACGGAGGGGCTCCCGTCATGATGACACCCCTTGTGGGAAGTACGACGGGTAGGTCTAGAGCTCTGAAACGCAGCACGCCTGACCCAGATAAAACTGATATGGGGGGGGTTTCCAGAGCAGGCCGAAGGAAGAAGTTGGGGTGCTCACCTGGCTATCGGGGCACACAGCTGGGGAGAGGACAGGGAGAAGCCCCTCTGGATTCTGGGGTGAGAGGTCAGTGTTCCGTGGAGGCGAAAGAGGTGAGAGAAGTGAGGTTGTGGGACCCAAGCCAGGAGCTAAGTCTCTGAGGGTCTGAGACCCCAGGGCCGCAGGACACCGAGACCCTGCAGGCGGGCGTGGGTCTTCCGTCACTCACCACTTCACGTCCGTATCCTCTGCTTGCCTGTTTGCCACTCCCACCCGACTGTCACCTCTTTGTGGGCGGGACCAGCCTTTTTTGGTCTTGCTTCCCTACTGCCGCTGTGGTACCTGAACAGAGAGATCGGGCGGGTGGGCAGGTGACGCCACACCCCCGAACAGAGGCCCACGCGGCCCGCGCCCCCCACGGCTCGGTCGCGCCACCTGCCACACTCTCTCTCCGTGGCTCGCAAACACGCGATGCTCCGTTACGCCTCCCGTGGGCTCCTGCCATCTTCCCAAGCCTCCCTAACGCCCCCGCCCCCTCTCCAGACGCCCTGATGTGCGCGAGGTTCCCAGCGTTTCCGAGCGAGGCCGGGGGCTGTTTAGTGCGGAAGCCAAGGTGTTCGGGGTAACGGAGGAGACGTGGTTCCCAGACAAGCATGTGCAAGGTGGGACGCCGCTGTGAGACGCTGGGCCGGAGCAGAGTCAGGCTGTGCACCGACGCCTCCTGATTCATCTGCCCTCTCGCTGCGCCTTTTCTTCCACGGCTTCTCGCCCGATTCTTAGTGCGGATTAGACCGGAGTACTCGATCGACAGAGCATTTCCTGAGCGTGGTAACTGTGTTGTCGTCCTATTAGAGGATGTCCCTTTCCCTAGAAGAAGGACCTGAGGTGTTGAGGGGTAAAGGGATGTGACACAGGCAGTTTTATCTCAGATGGTTGGGACGGCGAGGGGAGACAGAACACATGGGCCACGACTCGGGCCGTCGGTGGGTTGTGGTGAGGAAAGGGACCAGAACACTCCGCACTGTTCTTGCGGCTTTGGTGCGGGCGCAAAATCACTTCCAAAAATAAAAATTAACAAAGGGTGGTCATTTCTAAGGTCATTAAACCCTTTTTCAGGCCACAGGCAGCCAGGACTCACCAGGTGGGGCCACACCTCCTCACCCACCTCCCTCTCCTTCCTCCTCCTCTTTCGCCACCTGAGTCCCCGCCCTCACCTCCTTCCCTTGTTACCTGGTCCCGAGGCCCCTGTGTTCGCTGTCCCATCCCCTGTCCTTCTTGGTGCTGTCCACTCTTCACGTCACCTCTGGTGGCATTCACCCAGCTGCTGTGGAGCGCCGCTGTGACGGGTCACATGGCAAGTTCCGTCGGTGGCAGTGCAGGGAGGGCAGGGGGCTGAGAGGTGCTTCGCATCTGAGCTCCAGAGGGACTGGGGCACACCATGAACTTGGAGAGCTCCCCTTCCTCACTGCCTGCTCGTGCCCCCCCGCGCATACTGGCCTTAGCTTTCGTCACCATGCAGACCCACGGCCCGTGGGGTGGGGGCACCGAGCCCTTCTCACAGAAACCCAGCGGGCCGTGCCCCAGCTGTCACCGTGTCCTCTTTGGAAGCTGCGCAACGTGGGGTGACGGCCGCAGGAAAGCCTTGCGTGGAGCGCGCCGTGGCAGACCCGCCGTGGGCACGTGGCCTGTAACCGCTAATCTAATTCTCTCCAGGGCCAGAGGCGGGCGGGCATCAGTCTCTGTCGCAGTCCACTGGGTGGCGGTCACAAAATGCCACGACTTGGGTGGCTTACAAACAGCCGCGCTGGACTCCTCTCAGGTCCGGGGGCTGGAAGTTTCCGCTCAGGGCACCAGCGTGGCCGTGTTCTGCTGAGAGCCCTGAGCGGCAGACGCCAGTGTGCCACTGTGCCCCCCCCACCCGGCGGAAGGGGACCAGGGAGCTCTCTGGGGCCTCGTTTACAAGGGCGCTAATCTTGACCCCTGTGACCTGATCCCAGCGAAGGCCCCTCCCCCCAACACCCTCACCCGGGGGCGGGTCTCAGCACGGGCATCTGTGGGGAAACAAGCATTCCGACCACAGCGCCCTCGGTCCCATTTTACGGAAAGGAGTCGTGGCAGAGAGACGTTAAGTGACTGGCCCCGTTTTCTAAGTGCCGGGCCAGGACGGCAGCCCAGGGGCCTCAGACTCCGTGCGACAGGAGCCGCTCACGGTCCCGCTCTCAGTCCGGCTCAGCGCGGGCAGGAGCGCATCGCTGAGGGCCCAGCCCCACGGCCCAGGGCTGTGCCGTGGGACACATGTGGCTCTGGGACCCTGGAAACGTGGTGGTTGGTGCAAACTGATATGGTTTTTTTTTTCATTAAAAAATTGTTCTGATTGTAGAGAGAGGAAAAGTGGGCGGAGAGAGAGTTCCATCTGGCCCTCGCTTCGCCCACCCACGCACGCACTCACTGGTCCCACCCATGCACACCCTCACTGGTCCTCGGTGCCCCGCCTCGTGGAGTCTCTAGGCCGCGCTGGGGGAAGAAGAGCTGTCCCCAGCTGCTCAGTAAATGCACAGACACTAACGGAAACTGGCAAGTGGGAAAAAAAAGGTTTTAAGTAGATTTAGGATTTTGTGTGGGGCTGTATTCATAACCATCCTGGGCCCCCAGTCAGGTAGAACTGATTTCTGCTTGGCTGCAGAAAGTGAAGGCACTTTTCTCAATTGGTAGCTGCTTGATACTTTTAATCAGCTTACTCTTTTCAAGTGTTGCTCTCATAGTAAATTGGAGCCATTTGGGGACCCAAAATATCCGTCTGGATTATTGGTTGTGGCTGCAAAAGGTGTTCTCCAGGAGCCCCTGGTCACTCTCCATGAGCTGTTGTTACCCGAGGTCACAGGAAGGCAGTGACCTGCCCCAGGTAGCCAGGCCAGCGCACCCAGCGGACAGCTACAGGCCACTTGGGAGCACCGGCACCTTGTCCCCGCACGGCTGATCCTCTGTGGAGGGTGGAGGGCGGAGGTTGGGGGTCAGTGGTCACAGCCAGTCCTTGCAGCTGACTTGCCCGGGTAAATCCCTCCCACCGATCTGCCAACAGCACCCAAGGCTCAACTACAAGAGGAGGGTGAGCTCAGCCCACATGAAGGATGCACCTGGAGTACCCACCTTGGGTGCTAGGGGAGGCTGTGCCACTGGTCCCTACAGGACACCTACTACACTAGGTCATGCCACCAAGACACGGAGTCAAGGCAGCTGTCCCTAATACACAGAAACAAACCCAGGGAGGCTGCCAAAACAAGGACACAAAGAGACACGGCCCAAATGAAAGAACAGATCAAAACTCCAGAAGAAGAACTAAATGAAATAGAGATAAGCAGTGTTTCAGTGCAGAGTTCACAACACGGGTTATAAGGATGCTCAAGGAACTCAGTGAGGACCCAGCAGCATAAAAAAGATCCAGGCAGAAATGAAGGATTCACTAATTGAAATAAAGAACAGTTTACAAGGGAACAACAGTAGAGTGGATGAAGCCGAGAATCAAATCAATGATTTGGAACAGAAGGAAGCAAAAAACAACCAATCAGAACAACAAAAAGTAAAAAGAATCCGTAAAAAAAAATGAGGGTAGTGTAAGCAGCCTCTGGGACGACTTCAAGAGGTCCAACATTTGTATGCTAGACGTGCCGGAAGGAGAAGAGGAAGAGCAAGAAACTGGAAATCTATTTGAAAAAATAATGAAAGAAAACTTCCCTAGTTTGGTGAAGAAAATAGACATGCAAGTCCAGGAAGCACAGAGTGTCCCCAAACAAGTTGTACCCAAAGAGGACCACATCAGGGCACATCATAATTAAAATGCCAAGGGTTAAAGGTAAAGAGAGAATCTTATAAGCAGCAAGAGAAAAGGGGACAGTTACCTACAAAGGACTTCTCATAAGACTGTCAGCTGATTTCTCAAAAGAAACTTTGCAGGCTAGAAGGGACTGGCAAGGAGTATTCAAAGTGATGAAAAGCAAGGACCTACATCCAAGATGACTCTAGCCACAAAACTATCATTTAGAATGGAAGGGCAGATAAAGTGCTCCCCAGAGAAGGTAAAACTAAAGGAAGTCATCATCACCGAGCCATTATTACATGAAATGTTAAAGGGACTCATTTAAGAAAAAGAAGATCAAACTATGAACATTAAAATGACAACAAATTCACAACTATCAACAACTGTATCTAAAAAATAAAAACAAAGCCAAACTGCAAACAACCAGAACAGGGACAGAACCATAGGTACGGGGATCACTTGGAGGGTTATCTGCTGGGAGGGGAGAAGCGGGGGGTAGAGGAAAAGGCACCGGGATTAAGAAGCGTAATTGGGAGGAACGAAATAGACAGGAGGAGGTCGAGAATAGCACAGGAAAGGTAGAAGCCAAGAAACTCACACGTGTGACCCACGGACACGAACTAAGGGGTTTGGGAGGGGGACTGCTGGACAGAAAGGGGTTAGAGGGCATGGGGTGGGCAAAAGGAAAAGATTGGGACAACTGTAGCAGCATAATCAATAAAATATACAAAAACATCCCTTTTCTTAAAAAAATATTGAACTTAAAAAAAAGTCTTTTGGAAAAAGGAAAATTGTGGGTTTGTATTAGTCACTGTTAGGAAAACTTGTGCAGGAAGTTACTCTCTGGTGAGTGGGCTTGGAGAGTGGCCGGTGTCCACGGGCCCCCGATACACGTTAGCGAGAGACCGGGCCCGAGGGAGACCGGTGCTGAGGGGCCGCGGGCCTCCCCCCTGCGGCTCTCACGGGAGCACGGTCGTGCTTAGCACAACGGCCGTGTGGAAAACCCGCTTCCTCCTCCCGGCCCTGTTTCTGCTAATGCAATACCGTAATGTGATTCCCTCCTGTTTATCCCCTTATTTTTTATCGTTACAATTTTAATTTGGGGTTGAAATGTGATTTGAGGACTGCCCGGGGCTCTCCAGAGGCGAGGGGCTGTCAGTCCTGCAGGACGGAACGATGGTGATCTTCACCTGGCGGCGGCCGGCGACCGCAGACGTGCCGCGCCCTGTGGCCGGGGGTGTCTGTCGGCTCCCGCCATCCGCGTCAGAAGCATCGTCATGAGCAAATGAGGAGCTGATAAAAATAAATGTTTCTCTCCTTCCAAATTCAGTTACCGGAGCGGAAAATCAACTTGTTATCTTTTCTCGCCACGCTTTATAGGACGAGAATCTGGTCTTTAAAAAATGTTTAGGAGTAAATAGCCTGACGTCCTTTTTCTATTTAGCTATGAGCTGAATTTCTGGGCAGGTAAGTCAACTGTAAAGCTGTATCCCTCTCTGTCTGATTTTGGATGCCGTGCTTGGGGACAGATTATACTCTTGTCGTTGTTTTTGTTTGTCATTCTCAGTCCAGTGACTTCTCCTCTCAAAGTTCCAGCCCCACTTCATTTACATCCCCAGGGTTTGGCGTCCCTGGGTGAACTCAGAAAGAGCAAACAACTCAGGAGAACTTCGTGCTCCTACGGTTATGAATGTTGGATTGTTGCCCTTTTCTGGCTTCGGTTTGGTTATAAGCCGGTATCAGTTTTGAAAATGAAAATAGAAACCTCAAAGAGCTGTTAGCAACAGAAAAATCAATTACTTTGCAAGCATCAACTGAGGGAGGGCTTTGTGCGCACCAGGCCTCGTCCTGGCCATGAGCTCACAGAGAGGAGTGACCAACGCAGGGTCTGCACCTGCAGGGGACACGTTTGCAACTACAAGTTCACGAGTATTCAACACCTCGTGAGTGCCTCTTCTGTGCCAGGCACACTTCCACATACTGGGGACCCAGTGGTGACAGCAGGCCTGGTGTTGACATCGTGTCTGGTGGCCGATGGATCCAGGGAGGAGAGAGGGGTCAGCGAGACAGCGAGGATGCTGTCACAGGGGGTGCTGGGGAGGAGGTGGTGGCCCCAGCTGAGAAAGCGTCTGGGGATGAAGCGGGACAGGCGGACATGACAGGTGCTTTGAGGTTGAACAGACAGACGGCAGGACCGGGCGGACGGGAGGACGGAGGAAGGGGCAGGACCAAGCAAGAGCGCACACCTGCGGCTTCGGCGTTGCCAGGAAGGGAGTCCTTTCAGGTTTGTGAACGGTCAGGGCTGTCTGAGCAGGTGTCACTGGCAGGAACAAACTTGGGAAGTGAAAGGGCATTAGACCTGAAGCCACTGGCTTTCATGCTCGGGATTAAAACGAACACTGCAAATCATACTAACTAACAGGCATACGTGCAACACCCTATCCCACGGGAGCAGAGCCCACACTCTCCCAGGGGCACGCGGGACGTTCCCGAGGGTGGGTCACATGTCGGGCCACAGAGCAAGTCTCAACACATTTAAAACGATTGCAGTCATGTCAGGCAGATTTTCTGGCCTCAGCAGTATGAAACTAGACGTAAATGATAGGAGGAAAAGCAGAAAATACTCCCGAACAACCTGAGGGTTAAAGGAGAAACCAGAAGGGCAACCAGACAGAATCTTGAGATTAATGAGAGTAAAACACCACAGGCCAGGATGTCTGGGTTGCCTAAACGCAGTTCCACGAGGGAAGTTGAAAGTGATAAATGCCTACGTGGGAAAACAAAAAGGGAAGATCTCAAATAAAACAACCTAACTTTGTATCTCAAGGAACTAGGAAAAGAGCGAACGAAGCCCAAATTTAGCAGAAGGAAGGAAGTAGTAAAGATTAGAGCAGAAATGAACCAGAGATGATAAAAACAGTAGGAAGTAATCAATAAAACTATGATTGTTTTGTACATATAAATGTAATTGATCAATGTGTGGCTAGACTAATGAGAAGCAAGAGGACTCAAACAAATAAAATCATAAATAAAAGAGGAGACATTACAATGGACACTATAGAAATACAAAGGACCATAACAGACTATTATGAATAATTACAAACCAACAAATGGGATCATCTAGAAGACATGGATACATTCCTAGAAACATACAACCCACCGACACTGAATAACGGATAAACAGAAAATCTGAACACACCAACAATGACCAAGGAGACTGAATCGGTAATCGAGACCCTCCCGACAAGGAAAAGTCCGGGACCAGGTGGTTTCGGTGGTGCTTCTACCAAACTCTGAAAGAAGAATGGACACCAATCCTTTTCAGACTCTTCCCAAAACGCATGAGGAGGGAACAGTCTTAAACTCACCGTATGGGGCTGGCACTACGCTGCTAACAAAGCCAGAGCAAGCCACAGCACGGAAAGAAAACAACAGGTCAATCAATATCCCCGAAGAATCCAGGAGCGAAATTCTCAACAGAACAACTGGCAGACTAAATTCGGTCGCGCATTCAGAGAATCCCGTACCGCGATCACGTGGGATTTCCTCCCGGGATGGGGTGAGCGCACTGGTAAATTCCCGAGCACTTTGCAGAGTTAGTCACGACAGGGAAACGACCCAAGGTCTCTGCTGGTGGGCGCCTGGCTAACGAGAATGGGGGGAAGAAGAACGTCCCGCCATGTGCGACAGCAGGGAGACCTCCGAGGGCATCAGGCGAAGCGAAGCAAGTCCGGCGGAGAAGAGCAAACACTGGTGTGGAGTCTGCACAAGCCGAACTCGGAAACAAAGCGCGGACTGGTGGTGGCCAGGGGCTGGGGGGGGGGGGGGGATGGACGGAGGCCGGTCAGGGGTGCCGGCCATGACCCGACGGGTACGGTCTGGGGGCGGACGCGCAGCAGGGCGGCCACGGTTGAGCGCACGGTGTCCTGTGCTTGAACGTCACCGTCACCGAGAGAGTCGGTCTTCAGCGTTCCCACCGCGCACGCACAGAAGGCAAGTGTGGGCGGTGCACGCCCTGACGGGGGGCCTGACTCGCCACACCCCGGGGCTCAGGACGCTGCTCCAGCCCACCCAGACGCTCGGCCTGGGTGTCCCCCTTCCTCTCTCAGAGGCATTGCTTATTCTCCAAAGGCTCCTGAGGCCCTAGGGGGCCCCCGATTCTGTCCGAGGGGAGGTCGGCGCGTGGCCTCTGTACCCACTGCGTTTTACCGCGGAGAATGCACACCCGTGCTCGCCCCAAACTTTCAGGGGGAAAACATCTTCCATTTTAATTTTTAAATTCCATTATGTATTTGTTTATATTTAGAAACAAAACCATGTATCATATTCCAGGGTATTGTTTTCCGTACAGGCGTTGTTATTTTTTTAAAAAATATTTTATTTATTTATTTTTAGAGAGGGAAAGGAAGGAGAGAGAGAGAGAGAGAAACATCGATGTGTGGTTGTTGGGGATTATGGCCTGCAACCCAGGCATGTGCCCTGACTGGGAATTGAACCTGCGACACTTTGGTTCCCAGCCTGCGCTCAATCCACTGAGCTACGCCAGCCAGGGCCCAGATGTTGTTATTGCTTTCTAGAGTTCTACTTTTAATGTGTAAAGAATTTAAAATATTTACATAGATATGGAATTAGGACGGCCCATGTATCATGCGCATCCTTACTTTTCCCTCAGAAATTTGGGCAAAAAGGTGCACGTGATCCACGGCAAACTACGGCAACTCCCAGACCCCTGATTTCAAGGCCCCTCTCTGGCTGGAGAGACCCCGGCGCACGGAACGCCATCTGGTCCCCACAGGGTCCCCCAGGGCCCTGGGCACACGCCTCTGGAAGGAACTGCTGGGATGACTCTGAGCACTCCTTCAGAGACTCAAGTTTGCCTCCCAGAGGAAAAGGGAAAACTCTGGTTACGGTGTGAAAAGGTTTTAGGGAGCAGGTGAATCCCCATCGCCACCCCCACGGATGCAGAGCTGCAGAGCGTCAAAGGCGACTTTCCACTGGGGTCTCGTCGGACCCTCTAGCGAGTTCGGAGCCAGCAGCGCAGCTGAGACTCGGCGACACACGGGGGACACAGGAGGCTGACATGGGAAGGGATCTGCTGGAGGTCGGACGGCTCGTAAATAACGTAGCTGGCTATTTCTGAACCAGGGCCGGCTCTGCCCTCCAGGGGGCATCTGGCAAGGTCTGAGCTCATTTCTGGCTGTCACAGCCCGGGGCACCGCGCTGCCGGTGTCTAATGGGCACAGGCCAGAGACGCTGCCCCACACCCCACCTCCCGCCAGACGGCCCCACCGAGCAGAGGTCCAGCCGTCACGTTGGAGAAACTGCCGCCGGGGCCGTCCGACCCAGCGGGCGCATTCCCCCCTCTCAGCAGCCCCCCTCCCCTGCTCCGCCTGGGTCACCAGTGAACCCCGCCCTGCTGCCACTGTGCCCTCTGAAACCACCTTCAGCTGAGGCTGGAGCCGTTTTTGGAGTTTTCTTTTTTTTTTTTTTTTTAAGATTGTATTTATTTATTTTTAGAGAGGGAAGGGAGGGAGAGAGAGAGAGAGAGAGAGAAACATCGATGTGCGGTTGCTGGGGGCCATGGCCTGCAACCCAGGCATGTGCCCTGACTGGGAATCAAACCTGCGATGCTTTGGTTCTCAGCCCGCACTCAATCCACTGAGCTACGCCAGCCAGGGCCCTTGAAGTTTTCTTTACACGCTGAAGAAGCCTGGCGTTTATTACAACGTGGGACTCCGTCTAAGTGCAAGCTGTTTTCTTTGGGAGTCTAATTGTGGTAAACTAAACAGGCTGGGAGGCCGGCTGAGCCGAGCCACAGCCAGGGCCTTTGGAAGTGCTTGGGGGAGGGCAGGCTCCCCGGTGTCTCACCGGGTCCCCGTGGCGGGTCCCCCGGGGCACACTCTCCCTCGGAGAGAGGTGGCGTTCGCCGGGCGTTGTCCCCGAGGGCACCCTGGCTCTGGTCTCCCTGCAGCGGCCCTGACCTTGGCTGGCCCCCCGACTGAGCCTTCCACCCCAGTGGGGGAAATGGGAAGGCCCTTGGCCCAGACCCTGGGCTGCGAGGCCGGCTGCCTGAGGAGGGGTCTAATGTTTGGAGGGCTGAGAATCCTAAACCGGTGGGTGGACACGGGGGCTTGGGCAGTCCGCTTCTCGAGGACAGGTGGCACTCTGTGTGCAGTCCAGCGTGTGTGCCTTCGTCCTGGCCTCGGCCGCTCTCTGGGTCTGACCGCAAACCTTCTGCTACAGTTTTGTTTGATTTATTGGGGGGTTGCCTTCTGGGTTTCCTCTTCAGTCATTGCTGTTTCCCTGGGGTTCTGAGGCCCAGAGTGAGGGGGTCTGGGTGTTAAGCAACAGCTTGGAAACCTGAGAGGCAGGGACACCAGGTCTCATGTCGGGCGAATGGGCTGTGACCGGAAATGGCCGCTGTCCTGGTCTTCCAGCTCCTCCCTCAGTTCCCCTGACTGGAGCCAGTGATGAAAGCTGTCTGCGGGTCCTGAAGGTGTCCCAGAGGTGCACGTGGTCGACGTCTCAGGGGATCAGATATTCCCCCAGTCCTCATTCCGAAGAGGGGGGACGGCGTTCCTGGGGCCCACACACCAGACCCTGACTTTTAGGCGTCCCTGCTGCAAACGCAATTCAACTGAGCCCACACAGCACCGAGCAGACCCCCACCCTGAAAGTCTCCGTGCTGGTGGTGAGGTCATGGTCACAGCCACAGCGTGTCCGTGTGGAGCCTGGGTTCCCCCCTCCGGCTCCCGCCCTGGGGCTTTGGGGACAAGGGTGGCCCACCCCGGGCTGACAGGCCGGCACGTGTCCTGGGGACAGAGGCCTGAGGTCGCCCGTGGGCGCTGGGCACGGCAGCCCTCCTCCTCCTCCTGTGTCTGAGTCTCGTGCCGTGTAGCAAATCGCCGCACGCGCAGGGGCTTGCACGGCACACGGGCCCTCCGCCAGGGGTCTGGGCGTGGCCTAGCCGGTCCCCTGCTCCAGGCAGTGGCGGAGGGTCGCTGGGCTGCGTTTCCCGGGGGAGGTCAGGGGCTCCTTGCGTGCTCGCGTGGGGGTGGCAGAATTCACCATCCATTTCTTCGCGGTGGTGGGACTGAGGTTCCCAGCTTTCAGGGGGCCGTTGGCTGCCGTTTCTGGCCGTTAGGGGTTGAGTGGTTCCCCCAAAGATGCTGGACTCTCACTGAGCGCCCACCCCGCCAGCACCCGTGGGTGTGGCCTCGTTTGGAAGCAGACCCATTGCGCAGGAGCAGGAGGAGACTGTCTCCCTGACCCGACCGAGGGTCAGGGACTTTGTCAGAGTGGCCGAGAGTCAGGGTGGCCAAGACTCAGGAACGGGGGACTTTGGACACAGAGACCCACGTGAATGCGTTCCTGTTGTCCACACCCCGAGTCTGAGGTCTTTAGTCGTGGCAGCTCTAGGACACGGCTGCGCCTGCCCCGTGGCCGCCTGCGCGTGGCTGCCCCCGCCATCAAGGAGGCACGGGACTCTCTCTCTCCGGTCTCACACGCCACCCATTCAGGGGCAGGGCCTCCTACCACCTTGGCCGTATTTGCGGGTTGGAAGCAAGTCACGGGTCTCAAGGGGAGAGGGTTGCGCCAGGACAGGGTGGTCGGAGGGGTCACTGACAGCCGCGAGGCGGGCCATGGCTCCCCAGGGGGCAAGGGCCAGACTTCCTGTGCACGCTCACAACCAAACGGCAGCCCGGCCGCGACGGCAGGTGCAGGGCAGCCAGGCGGGAGGGCTGCGTCCATCAAGCCAGAGTCCTTCCATGTAGGGAGACACCTGATTGTTTCAGTATGGAAACTACTCCCCTTCTAATCCTGGCTGGTGTGGCTCAGTGGGTTGAGCACCCGCCTGTGGACCAAAGGGTCTCCGGTTCAATTCCCAGTCAGGGCACATGCCTGGGTTACAGGCCAGGTCCCCAGTAGGGGGCACTGGAGAGGCAACCACACATGGATGTTTCTCTCCCTCTCCTTCCCTTCCCCTCTCTAAAAATAAATAAGTAAAATCTTAAAAAAAAACCCCTATTCCCCTTTTAAGGAAATAGTGGCAACGGTGTGCCTAGGGCATTTTGGGGGGTTTATATTTGGCAAAAAAGAAGTTGGAAGCTCTACATCATGTTCCCTAAATAAAGAGCACGTTTGACAGCTGCCTGTAAATCTGTCCAGTCTCACAACCCCTGGCCTGGAGGGCAGGGCTTCCTTTTGCTCCGAACCGACGGCGGAGTCAGGGCCCTCGGTGTGGCTGCAGTCTAGCCTGTCCCGGAACCTGCCCCCTGCCCAGGGCGCGCCTGAGACCCCGGCGTCGGGCCGGAGTCAGCCCCGAGGCGCTCGCAGGGGGCCGCTCTTCTCCCCTGCCCATCCCAGAGCGACCCCGCTGGCCCCACTGCCGGGAGCCGTCTTCACACAACCCGCCCTGGCGTGGCTCTCTGAGCTCTTACCCACCGCCCCCGGGAGGGTGGCTCTTTTCTGAGACTCTTCTCCGAAACACCGTCCCGAGTTACACGGGCCTCTGCCCCTCAGCCAGAGCCCTCGGGCTAAGCGTCTCTCCACTCGGGGCTCGGAAGAAGCTTGCTTTCCTTGGCAAACGGGCGTGTGTTTTTTCTTCTTTAGACAAAAAGCCTGGTGACAGTCAGAACTGTGTTTCTCTTTCTGCCTTGGTTTCCAGAAAGCTTGGGGAAAGGTGGATTTTTAACTGGCGGCGTCGTCCACAGCTGAGGTTGCCCTTGACCTCTCGCCCTCCGCCCTCACATCCCTAAGAGCGGTCTTTGAGGCTGCTCTTCAAGGTCGGCTGGGTGGACGGCATCCGAGCGTCTCATCGTAAGTCGGCCCCAGCGTGTCCGGGAAGTGTGTGGGAAGGCGGTCACCGGGGTTCTCAGACTCGCTAGAAGGACCGATGAGTTATGTGTGTGAGGGTGTTCCACAGGTAGCGAGTGGCTCTGAAAACACAACCCCCCCCCCCCCATACCCAGTACAAGGGGGCGGTCAGAGGGGCTTGCACGGAAGTAGTGGGGAGCCTTGCCAATGTCGCACGTGGAATGTACGAGATTTCCATCATTTCCCATTTGTGGTTCTCGTAGGTCTTCATTCCTTTCCTTTCTCTCTGAATAGACGCCGCTTCTGTGTTGTCTCGTTTCCCAGCCTCTGTCCTGGGTCTGGGTCCCCCCGCAGCTGTGCTGGAGATAAGGAGTCAAGTGTCAGTGGCCGATTTGGCAGCCGGGGTGCGAATGCATGTCACGAGCTGAATTCTGCCCCCCGATGATATCCACATCCTAATCCCAAGTCCCTATACGTGTGACCTCATTTCCGAGTTAGTTAATTTTAATTGCAGGTGTAATTAAGCTAAGGACCTTGAGATGAGATCCACAGGGATTTAGGGTGGACTCAACCCCCCACCAAGACACAGGGACCACGTGACGATGGAGGCTGGGGCGGGCTGGGGTGCACGGAGCCATCCAGGTGGAGGGAGGGGACAGGCTGGTGACGGCTGCTGCCCTGTACCGCCCAGTCCCCACTGGTGGTGCGGACCCTCCTGTCTCCACCCCATTCTGCATCCTGTCCATCTGAGGGGCTCCTTGTTCAGCGCACAGGGCCCTTCTCTGAATCGGGGACCTAGCTCACAGCCCCGCCAGGCACGGCCTGCTCGCCCCCGTCTGGGACTTACCTGTTCAGGGCTCCTCAGGTGAGGATGGAGCCGACCGCAGGGAACAGAAAAGCCGCACGGCCGCAGCTTGAGCAAGGTGGGTGGGGGCTGGCAGACCCCCCGGGGCGGAGTGGAGTGGCTGCTCAAGGGTGTCGGATGATTGCAGGACGCTTATGCCCTCTGGCCCGGCCCTCCCCAGCTCCTGGAACTGCCGCCTTCACACCTACAATGACCCAAATAAGGTCCTCGGAGGGAGCCAAGCCAGGCTGGGCTGGTGACTGGCTAACCACGACACTGGTGACCCACCCCGATGCAGCAGTTGGGAAGAGTCCCCTCCGGGAGAGTGCGTGTCTGGGCCTGAGGCTGCCATCTTGCTCCTCACCTGGGGCGGAAGCTGACACGTGGGCGTGGGTGTGGGCGCGGGCCCCGGGGGAACGCCCACCTCTGGCCTTGCTGTTGGGCCAGAACACTTCTCCTCTGTGTTGGCCAACTGAAGAGTGTGGCAGAGGCCGCCCCCCAAGGAGGGGGTTCAGGAGAGGATGAAGGGGAGCTCCCTGCCCTCAGACACGTGAGGGAGTCAGACAAGAAGGGGACAGCGGCAATGGGGCCGTCACGGGGGAAGATGGCTGGCTCATGGGGGGAGGGGGCAGCTGCCTTGGTTCGGGGGCCATAGCCGGCCCCCTGGGGGAGGGGCAGCTCTGCCGGGCCCCCTGGAGACCCAGCCGGTTCCCTAGCGGGGAGTAGCCCCGGCCCCTGTGCTGGACCGGCTGGTGTCCCTCCAGGTTCACGTCCTTCCCTGAGCCTCCCAGTGCGGCTGTGCTGGGAGACGGGGTCATGGCAGGTGTAGCGAGTTGAGATGGGGTCATCCTGGAGGAGGTGGCCCTGCATGCTCATGGCCAACGTCTTTGTGAGAAGAGACACAGAGACTAAGGTGGACAGGGAAGAAGGCCATGTGACCATAGAGGCAGACACGGGAGTCCCGTCAAGGGTGGCCGGCGACCTCCGGAAGCAGGTTGGGGGGAGACCTGGACAGACGCCTCCCCGCGGCCTCAGGGGGCACGTGGCCCTGCCGACACCTGGATTTCGGACTTCTGCCCCGCAGACCTGCGCCAGAATCCATTCCGGTCGTTTCAGCCACCGGCGTGTAGCTTGCAAACTCCCACCGTGGGGGTCTGCGTCCCCTCCAGCCTCTGCCCGGTACCTTCTTCAGACTCTCACGGGGGCAACGAACTATCGTTAAGAATGTTGATATTTTGACAACAAGGAAAGGCTTCAGAATTGGGCTTTATTGCCCCAGTTCAGGACCCCTGCCTTGGGTTTCTGAACTTGAACACATCCTCCTTACTCAGGCAATATTATTGATAAGTCGCCCAGTGAGTGAGAGCATCATCTGGATACACCAAGGCCGTGAGTTCGATCCCCAGTTAGGGCACATACAAGAACCAACCAATGAACGCATAGGTAAGTGGGGCAACAAATCGATATCAATCAATCAATAACAAAATAAACAAACTCCCCCTTTATTTAAACATAAATACTGATTTATCAGGTTGAACACCTCCCACACCCTACCACTTGCACATACACACACACACACACACACGTGTGTACACTTAAGTTTGCTTTTACTGCTCTGAGCAACGGTATCCAACTACTTGCTGGGATATTCTTGAGGTAAGAAAGCCCTGGGAAAGGCCACAGGCCACAGAGAGACATGAGGTAACGATCCATTAACCAGTCGGTTTAAACAAGACACCGTGAGCCCAGTCGCGCCAGCACCTGAGAGGCCAGGCCCGTGCGGGTTAGTCCTGAGTGAAGACTGGGTCCCAGGGTCCAGGAAGGGGGTCCCAGCGGGGTGCCTCGGCCCCTCCGTGTATCCGAGCATCTCCCGGGGCCCTGCCCTGGCGTCCCTGTCCTACCACGGGCGACTTTGCCTTGCAGAGTAATGGCCACAATGCATCTCTGAAAGTCTGGGTGGACCAGTGTCTTACCTTGAAGACCTAGAGATCTCCTGTAACTATGGAAACGGAAATCTAGGCATTAAGAGGCCAGGGAGAAGTCTGCTAGTGTTGCCTTGACAACAGATCCGAACCCAAGTCCTTGTTGTTAGGAACAGCGAAAATGTACCCTCAGGGTCTTAAATTCATTGACTTAGGGGACGGAGAAGCTACGGTGGGCTTTAGTGCCTTCTGGACGCAGCCGACTCTTGAACGCTGGGGGAGGAGGTATGTTTTCCAGGTTGACCCTGCCGAGTGGCGGGGCGTCCGAGTCAGCCTCCCCAGTGGCCGAGAGGTTCCTGGGCATCTGGACAGGGGGCAGGAGGCCCTGGTGGTCTTATTCTCTGGGGCTAGGGCACGTGACCTCCGCTCCTGAGATGCTTTCTGTGTCTGAGCTGACGCAGGGGGAGCTGAGGTCTCACTGTCGTCGGGACAGATACTCAACCGCTCTTTCCCTCCCTCCAACCCCCCGGCTGCCCGCGTTGCTAAGAAAGGGGTCGAATGTCGAAACGGCGATGCTTCCGGGGACAGGACCCTCTCTGAGCTCACCCGGCAGCTCCCGCAGCCCAGGACAGGCCGCCCCCCCCGCCGGCTGATAAGCGCCCATCAACAGCCCCAGCGCCCCACACAGAGGTTTAATTACCGTGTGCCACCGGGAGATTAGTTCTCCCTCAATATCCTCAGAGGATATTGGACTGCGGGGTGGCAGGACCCTGTGAACTGATGCGGAGATGGAATCTGCATGGACAGTGTCCTCCAGCCAACCCGGGGCCGCCGGGAGCCTCTCTGTTCCACCTGGAGGGACGCGGTATCGTGTCTTCTGAGTAACGGGGGGCCGACTCTTTGTTCCGTGGAGGGAAGGAACACTGGAGGGGCCCCTGTTGTGTTCGGGGACCCCTGTTCAGTGCAGAGAACATGATGTACGGTGAGAAAGGAGCACACACCAACACATCCCCGGCCCCGGCCGGTGGGAAGAGCAGGGCGGGGAGGCTCCCCACCTGCCCCTGGCCAGGCCCAGGCCCTGTTGCCCAAAGTGACACCTTTCAGCAGTCATTTTAACCTACTTTGTTGGTCCACGGAGCACAATATGTTGACACACACAGAGGGGATGACTGTTGGCGGCGTCGTGGATGGGGCAGGCGTCTGTCTCCTAGATCAAGCCAACTGTCGGCTCCCCCTCCTGCCTCCCCAGCCTGAGCTCTTGCTCCCTGTTCTGGGGGGCGGGGGGACTCCAGGAAAACCCGGCACGGAGCACTCAGCATTGCCCAGGTGTGTCGACTCAAAGCCTATGTTACGTGTCACGGTGCAGAAGGCACCTTGGGACGTCGGTTTCTTCGTTCGGCCGCTCTCGCCAGGCTGCTCCGTGTTGGGAGCGCTTGCCCGGGGGCGTGGATGGCCGACGCCGGGACTTGAAGATGCAGATCTCAACGGCGCTGCCCCAGCGACTGAATTCACACATGTGGGGACGTCACCAATGCGTTACAAAACCAACCAACACGATGCATGAGATGAAAGGCATCAAAGGGGCCCTGGCTGGTGTGGTTCCGTGGGTCGAGCGCCGGCCTGCAAACTGAAAGGTCGCCGGTTCGATTCCCAGTCCCGGCACACATGCCTGGGTTGCGAGCCAGGTCCCCGGGGAGGGGCACCTCTCACACACCGATCTCTCTTCCTCCGTCCCTTCCCCTGCCTCTGAAAATAAATAAATAATTTTTAAAAAAGGAAAAGCATCAAGATGGGTTCAAAGCAACTATTTTCCTACTTAGCCAATAACCCCTTCCCTGACCCACGCGGGTCTGGAGGCGAGGGCTGCTGTCTATCAGCCCAGTTTCCTCAGATGAAATTCAGACAAAAATGGGACGTTGTCATTGAAAATCAGCCCATTTGGGAATCCGAAAATTAGCTGAAAGCATTGAAAACCCGAAGTGTAGATCCATGTTGACGTGTTGTTTTTTGTGGGCTTTGTTGCCGTTGAGCTTGCCGCTGACCCCAAGCTCATTTCATGAAAAGCTGCTTCATTAATAGAGACCAGGCCGGGGTTTGTCTCACCGCGGCTCCGGGGACAGGCGAGGCCTCGCAGGGTTACTCTAGGTGACGCTCGCCCGCCGCCGTTCTCCACACCGGCGAGATAAGGCACATTAATCGCCACTGCCCCGGGATGCATTTTGCAAGTTCCCTTAAAAAATAATAAAGAGAAAAAGTCTCCGGAAGGTCTCATCAATCCTCTCTGTCTTCGGCTCCCCCTGCGCAGACTGTCCTGGCTTCACCCCGAGAGAGCCTTTCTCGCTTCTGTTTGAAGCCACCACCGTTGGGAAACAGCAGGGTTTCACCACACGGGGGGTTGGGGGATCGATCAGGCGCCGACAAGGTGCTGCCGCCGACACTTCAAGGACAGGGAGGGGAGAGGGGGTTCTGGAGTGGGGGAACGCCGGGGGAGTGGGGCAGGACCAGGCGCAGCTGCAGAGGGTCGTGACGCCACGCCTCTGCTTATCGAAGGCCACGCACGCGGTGGAGAGTGGCTTGGTCCCCGGACAGCCAGCGAGCGGGGGAGTGGCAGACGGGTGGCCAGCACAGACGGGTAGGGGGCGAGTGGGTCCCCGCTGGGGGAGCAGGCTCGCTCTCCCCTGGCATCCGCGGGGAGGTGGGGACTGGGGCCCTTCTTCCCGGTTCTTCCCTGCTGCCGTCACGGGCACATAGCAGAGTTTTCAAGTTCCTAGTGGAAAAATACTGCGTTGCCCAAGAAGTTCTGATGCATGAGAAAATTTTTTTTATTTTAATCCTCACCTAGAGGATGTGTTTATTGATTTTTAGGGAGGGAAGGAGAAAGAGAGAGAGAGGCATCAATGTGAGAAACATAGATTGGTTGCCTCCATCCACACCCTGGCCAGGGGTCAAACCGGTAACCCACTGAGCCACACTGTCCAGGGCACGAGAAATCTCATTTTCACAATCTTTCCTTCAGTGGTTCTTTTTCTTAGCACCATCTGGGTCTCCGTGGTAGATGTGCGGGTTTCTGTGGCGGGGCCAGGACAGCCTACGGAACAGCCTGCCTTTGACATGATCTTGCTCCGAATCAGAGGGACAGAGGGAGAGGGGGCCGCTGATGTCATCTGCAGCTCTGGTCTGGCCACTTCCAGACGACCCGCGTGAGCCCGCCCTCGCTCCCTGAGTCGACAGATTCTTCTGGACGTGAGCCGGTCCACGCTGGGTTTCTGTCACTGGCCACCAACAAAACATCTTGAGGGACGGGAAGCTAATATGTGCTAAGGGGGGGCATGAGGTGAGCACTCGCTAGAGGGGTTTTTGTCCCCCTTGATGGGGCTGCCGGTGACCCCCCATGTGCGTGACTCTCCGTGCTAGACCGTTCCGGGGCGCGGCATCCTTCTCCAGCCTCATGAAGGGGGCAAGGGGCGAGCTGCTTCTGAGGAGCGGGCCAGCTGCGATGTCTCCAGTCTGTGTTTTAAAGTTACCGGCAGAGCTCTGAAGCCACCGGAGGGTCTCAGCGGGGGGAGCTTCCGCCCGGTCCGCACTCACGCCATTGCTCTCGACAGACAGAGCCAAGTGCTGACCCAGGGCCGATTCCCGCCTCTTGGCTGGTGGCGGGGTGGGTGAGGCCTGCCACCATCGTCCATGGGCCTGTGTTGCTGCCCAGCACTCCTGTGTCTTTTTCCAGTGATGGGATCTCTCTTTTCTGCTGGAGACCCTCCACGTCCCCTGTCTGTGTGGCTCAAGGGCACACAGGTCGGCGTGCCCAGGTGCCGCGGCTAAACTCTGAACGGCCACGACACGGGAACAACCCAGAAGTCTCCGCAGAGTGGAGAGAATTCGGAGCTTCCGCTCCACCTGGGCTAAGAGGACTTTCTGGCTATTGACACTTGGTTCTCGTGGGAGTGGGCCCCGAGTCTTTGCACAGATGCGTGGGAAAATGTTGGAGGACATAGTTTGGCAGAAGTGGCCCAGGTTCTGTACCCCTCCCCTCCTCCTGCCCACAGGCTTGGCGATGCGCCTTCTCTGGTCCCTCACAAAAGGTGCGGTCCGTTTCTCCAGCCCTTGAGCTGGGCCTGGCCTGCATCCTCCTTGCCCAGTGGATCGTTGTGGTGGAAGGGACGCTGAGCTGGTTCCAAACCAGGTCCTTGCAGGTCACAGTCTCTCTCTCTGTCCCTCAGAAGCCAGTGGCATCCACGTGAAAAGCCCTGGTGACCGATGGGGGGGCCCTGAAGGAGAGGACCCCGTTGTCCTATTGGAGTCCACGCTGATGCAGGGTATGGCCAGGTGACCCCCCAAACACGTGGGAGAGTCCAGTCCAGGCGAGCAGGGTGGCCTGCCCCCGCCCTGCAGCTGCCTGTGGACGTGTGATCTGGCCCCGCTGAGACCTGGAGGGCTGCCCAGCTGACCTGCAGAGCGATTCTAAATGCTCGCTGTTGGGATCCGCCACGTTTGGGGGCTATTTGTTACGCAGAAAAGAGCTAGCCGTTACAGCTGTCACCGGTGAGGCCTGCGAGGTACTGAATGGGTTGCTGCGGCAGAAAGTTGCCTGATCACAATTTCTCCCCACAAGCCCCATAAAGCTTCGGGAGGTCACTGACTTTGAAAACAGAAGGTATTCTTGTTGCTATGGATACCCCCATTGAGACACGAGAGTGCAAAGACAGAAATCGAGTGTTGCCTTGACAACAGCTTTGAAAATCCGGGTCTAGTAAGGCAAAAGCCTGCAAAGGAAGAGGAAAAACCAAGAGGAGAGGGGACACTGAGGGGAAATGTCCCCTCCAACAACGCCCTGTGCGCCCACGGTCCTCCACCCTGGGGTGGGGGGGCAGGTGTTGTGTGGACCGGGGCTGTACGGTGAGCCCCCGGAGGCCCGTCCGGCCTCCGGCCCGGCTCCACAGCAGGAGGACAGCTCACGGCCAGGCAGTGGCCTGAAGGACGACCGCTCAGCGAGACCCTGAAGGGTCTGCAATCTGCTCTCCACCAAGTTCCGTTCCCAGAACGAGATCCTGCCGGAGCCGGAAGGGGCCGCGTTGCGTCTGGGCCCTTGCTCGCTCTGTCCTGTCTGGGGCAGGCGGCTGGGCCTCTGGCGGAGTGCAGGGGCGAGTCCAAGGGCACCACTTAGTAGCTGCGTGATGTTCCGCAAGCCTCCAGCCTCTTGGACTCCTTCTGTGACACGGGGCTCGCGGCTCCTTCTAGAACTTCTAGCTAATGCCCAGGAAGCACTTAGCACAGTGTCCGGCCTGCAAAGAGTTTGCAGTGAATTGCCTGTTATTATTTTTGCTCTTGTCCCGTCCCCTGGCCTGTCCTCTTCAGCCACCCAAGTAGCACCCAAGAGGAGACCCATCTGGGTCTGGAGTCTCCTCAGAGGGTGCCTTTTAAGCTGGCCACTGGCATTTTCTGCCTCGCACGGGTGGGTGCCACACTTAGAGTTTTCCAAGCAGTCCCCCCTTCCACGCTCTTTTGGTGGCGGCCCCGATAGGCAGGCGGGAGAGGCATGGGGCTTCCCTCTGCTCACGGGGGTGCCAGGGAAGAAACGGCCCCAACAGTCCCGGGGAGGTTTGCATCTGCGGGAGGGCTGGAGCCCAGCGCACCGGCCGCATCTCCTCCCCTACCCACGGCGTCCCCACAGAACACCACCTCCCCACAGATGGTGGGGGGCCCCCACGTGGGGTTTCACCCAGAGCGAGAGGAAGGAAGCACGGGGGCACCTGTTTAGGAGAGAAAACCGCCTGCCGTGCATGTAAATCTTTGCATCACAAACAACCGACGGGCAAATACCGCATAACACACTCCCAGGCGCGGTCAGACCCGAACGCCCGGTCCCAGCCAAGAACTTCCATAAGCAGTGGGGCGTCGGGGTCTCCGTGCAAGGCCGGGGCAATGATGGAGGGGAGGGTCCCACGGAGGCCGAAGCAGGGACCGGTGGGCCTTATTTAGGGAAGGGAGGGCTTGCAGGTCAAGTCAGCGGCCTTGGGTTTGACGGACTCGGGCAGGAGGCCGTGGTGGGGAGGGATTCAGGGAGGAACAGCCCAGGGGCCCAGTGGCCACCCAGCAGCTCCCCGTGGGAGCATGCGGCACGGGGACCCTTCTGATGCCCAGCGGTGTCTCCGGCCCGGGCACTTCCCCAGTGTGTCTGGGTTCCCGGGACAGGAACTGGACTGAGAGGCCCTGCGGTCAGGGACCTCGGGGTGGTGGGGGCGCCCCCCATCGTGGTTGTCAATGTGTTTGGGGCTGTGACCCCACCCCCGAGCGTGGGTTAGATTCCGATCAGCATCATGCAGCCCGGAAGCCACCTCTCTGGCCAGTGCTGCATTCGGGGTGACCAAGGGGCTCAAGTCGGGCTGGGGAGGCGGGGGCTTCAAGAAAAACAGGGTCAAGACCACGGGGGCCCTTTTCTTTGGCTGGACATTGTCGGGACCGGATGAGACACCTCGGGTGGCACCAGCCCTCTGGCGACAGGGACAGCCTGAGAAGAAAGCTTGCTCTCCAGGGAGACAAGACCAGAGAGAAGGAAGGACCCCCGTCCCGGCTAGGGGCTGCAAGTCCCTGGATTTGCGGGCCCGGGCCCCGCCCTTCTGCAGGGTGTCTTGTCACGTGAGATAGCGGGAAAGTCCCATTGGCTCAGGATCGTGGGGGGCTGGCTGCTATTCCTGGAGGTCAGGGCATCCTCAGTGCCTTGCCCCTCTGAGCGTGGCCCCCAGCCAGACCAGGGGCCGGGGAAGATGCGGACTCAGCCCCAGGTCCATGTGCTTTCGTTCAGCAAGCCCTACCGAGGGGCTATGGTTTTGAGGGTAGCAGGCTCCGCCTTCCCCCAAGACAGAGCAGTGGGTGCTGGGTCTGCAGACCCTAGCCTGTCCATCTCAGGTGTGCCAGGGGGCGGGGGAAGCTCCAGAAGGCGGAGGGGGGCCCGGGCCGGCGTCTGCCGCACCCACAGATCTGAGTGTCATTGACAACCCCCTGCTTTCCGCAGTCACTGTTCATCGACTCGCCTTTGGGCACAGCATTGATTTAACCTACAGCTGTGAGTGCGGTAAAATCTCATTAAGTCCGCCCCGGCCCAGGTCGGGGCGATCATTTAGACCAGGGCCGAGGTGGGGACCGGCCCGGGTGCGAGAGGGGGATGCAGGCCCGTGCTGACCGCTGCGGATCTCTAGGTGAATGCCGGGAGACGCTTCCCGTTACAGACGCACCTCGGTCCGGGCAGGTTTAGCCGGAGCCGCACTTGAAAATCAGTCCATCAACGAGCATCTATCAGGTGGGCTCCTTCTGCGCGCAGCCCCGGCTGGAAGAGCGCACGCTGTCAGGAGTTGCTGTTACTTATCACCCAGGCTGGAGAAGGAGCGATTTCTCCAGGAAATGCAATGCCTCCAGCGGCCCGGGCCCTGTCCGAGGGCCGCCTCCCCTCGCGCTCGTCCCCTCTCCCCTCAGCGACCCCAGGCTCCCTCCCAACAAGCTTGTTTGTAACTTGATGTCATTTCTGGTATCTTTAAAAAATAAAGTGCTAATCTCAACCCCACCTTCCCCTCCACCACCACCGCCGATGTCTTTGCTCCCTGCACCCAAAATCTCTCCTGCATCGGCTGTCCCCCTACTTCTAACGCCTCTGTTTTCGTTCGGATCCCCTGATGTTCAGCCTTCATCCCTGCACCCTGTGAATGTGGCTTTTTTCGTGTTTACTAAAGGCCCGAGGTGGTGAACGCCCCGATCCCGCAGTCCCCTGACAGGCCTCTCCTCGTCCTGTCCTGTGCTGGGGCTGGGGCCGGGACACGGGTCCCAGGCCTCTGGCTCATTCCTGGGTCGTGTGCGGGACGTGCTTTATGGACGTGCCCGTGGTCCTCCGGGTGCACAGAGCGCTTTTGAAACGCAACGTGCTCCGTCTAGGGGTTCACAGGGTAGCGAGATTAACCCCCAAATTATAAAATGCCCCAAACTCATGACAGCTGCACAGATGTTCTGACTCGGGGCTGGAAGGGATGTCATAAACTGTCCCCAGGCTGGGGGTCTGGGAGTTCGGGGGATGGTTTTCCAACTTAATACTTTTGGGGCTGGGGACCCTGGGGTCTCTGACATTGACCCTGGGAGTGACTTCAGCCATCTCTCAGCGCTTCCATGAGGCCGTTGCCCAAAGGAAACATGGGTGAGGGTGTGCGGCACACAGTAGGTGCTCAGCAAGTGTTAACTGCCTCGGAACGGGCCCCCATTTGAAATGCTCTTGGGCGAAGGAGGAAGGGGGAGGAAGGGCTCTGGCCCCAGCACAAGCCCTGAGCCCGCCAGCCTCGGGGGATGCTTCCTGGTGTGGGGGGTCAGGGGAGGCCTCACCCTCACCCTTCCCGGTCTCCATGCACGAAGTCTCCTGGTGCTTGGAGCTCGCCGCCCGCCAGAGCCCCGCCTTCCTGGGAGGGCAGCAACCGTGCTCCTGAGACGGCGGTGCACTTCACCTTCTGCCCTGCTGTGCGTCTCGTGTGTGTCCTGCTGTCCGCTCAGGGGGTCCCTGCGAGTCGGGTGCCGTGGCGTGTCGCTGGCCAGGAGAGCAGGCAGAGTCCCTTGTGCACTGACACGCTGCCGGACAGGGTGTCTGGCTCTAGAACCCTCGCACACTCTGCCCTGCACCCCCAGAATGGCCCCACTGGTGACCCTGGACCCCCGCCCTCACCAAGACGTCTTGATTCCTCTCGGGGCCCTGGGGTAGAGCAGGGAGGCCGGCTGGCGGGAGTCGGGGTGAGCTGTGGGCACGGCGGCGGGAGCTGGGGGGCCGCAGGTGCAGACGGCGGCGGGGGCGGCATGGCCTTGCCCGGCGAGTCCTTGCTGTCCTGGGAGGGGCTGCTTCCTTGGCCACCCACCCACACGCTTTGTGCTTCACTGAATTCGCTCTTCTCCAAGTGGAAACCGTCTTCATTGTACTTTTTTCTGATTATAAAAATGAAATACACGATCATTTGTAAAGGATTCAAACCTCGCCGGAAAGCATAGAGATGACAATTAAAGGCCCTCCCACTCTCCCTGCTGGGGAGTGAGGAGCATTGTGGCCCAGTCTTCTGTGCTGGCTGCCCACAACCCCCCCCCCCCACTGTGTGACAATTTCCTGGTAAGATGACACAGGCACCTTTCTAAGTCTAACAGTGTAGAGTTCTACTGGCATTTTAAATGACCGCATTGCACTGCATTGTACGGATACCCTTATCCGTAACCTAACGGGCTACGGCGCTTTTGTTGGGGGCTCTTGGGGGGCGGGGTCACTTTCTGGCTTCCACAGACCACCTGGTACATACCTACTGTGAATTTGTCTGATTAGGTTGTCAGGAAAAAGTTGCTGGAAAATAGATAGCCGTGTTCAAGTGCCAGGAGGGGCTCCAAAATGCTGACCATTTTACGTGCCCGCCAGCCGGGCAGGAGAATGGCCGTCTCCCGTCCCCCAGAGCCCCCCAAGGCCAGCGGTGTTTCACCCCGTGGCGATCTGGTTTTCCCTCGCTTTTTTTCTCTTGGTGATCTGGGGTCGGGGGGGCACATCTTTTCGTACGTTCCTTGGACATGTGCTCATATCCTGCAAGTATCTTTGTCCACTTGGGGCTCTCTGTTCTGTCCATACGTCTCAGTAAACCGCCAGATCGCTAACCGGATGGACGAGGTCAAGCCCTCTGCACGCCCTCCACGGTCTCCCCCAAGCATCGCTGGCCTGCAAGAAGGTGGGCAGGTGAGGGGCGGCCCCCTCCCTGGGCCGGCTTTGCCGGGGGTTCCCAGGCCCTGCCGGGGCGTCTCACGCTGCTGACCACAGCTGGAAGGTTCTCCACGGATCTGTGAGGGCTGGTTCCACCTGGGGTCCCTTGTGACCGCCGTGGGGCTGCCTCGCGCACTTGCGTGCGCTGTGCCTCAGCTTGCTTTTCCAGCAGGAAAACACGTCCCCCCTGTCAAACTCGGGCCGAAGTCACTTTCTGAGATGATTCAAAGTAACATGTGCTCTCGCAGGCCCGAGGGAGGCACCTTCGAGCAGAACCAGACTCCCTGCCTGTGGGGGACCAGGTGGCCCCAGGTGCAGCTGGGATTGACAGCAGCCAAGCAGGCAGGACACCAGAAGAGTCGTTTAGAACCAGAATCGCAGGGTGGGGCCCACAGCAGGCAGGGCCCACAGCAGGCAGGGCGGGGAGCTGGGGGCGGGTGAGTGAGGAAAGGGTGCACATCGGGGCCGGGAGCCAGAGGAGACTCGAGGGGCTGTGTCTTCCCCTGCTGTTTCACTCGAGAGCGTGGGACACGGAGGCTCAGAGAGGAAGCGGGGCAGGGGCGAGGGCGGGCCCTGGACGGAGACCTCACGCCGCTTCCTCCCCCTTCCCACCCTCCCCTGCCGACGACCGGACGTCCTCTCTGCTCGTCCTCGGTTTCAGGGTTTTCTGGCCTGTCACTGCCGTGGGCAGCGATGGGTGTGAGGGCAGACCAGCGTCCTGCTGTGGGGACGAGCGGCAAGGTTCCCGCGGGACGGCTCCGCACCAGCTTCCCGGAAGCGTTTGGGTCCCTCCTCCCCCAGGCCCGTCTACCGTGGACGGGGGTGCCCAGAATCTCACCAGCAGACCCTCCCGCCCCTCCAACGCCCCACGCAGACCTGGAAGGGCTCCCTCTACCCACGATGCCCTGACTCACACACCTGGCTCTTCACCTGCTTCTCGTCCTAGTCTCCTCCCCCTGGAACGCAGCCCCCGGGACGGCGCCGGGCCTCTCCTTGGCTGGGGATGTATGGGGGGGACTGCACTGGACTTCTGATCCGCTTTCCTCTCTTTGCGCCTTTACACAGGTAGGAGGCGTGGCCTTTCACCTTGGGCACCTGCTCTGGCAGGCTGAGCAGCAAGACCCCAGAGGCTCCCACACCTGGGAAGGACAAGGAAACACGGCCAGCTGCACAGTGGGCCACGCCCGAGGGTGTGTGGTCATCATCGTCCCCCCACAGGGCCCACTGTTCTCCGGGAGCTCAGCTCCACATGGGTGGCCATGGCCTGGGCCCCAGCCGTGCCTCACTCCCCTGCACCCTGCGGATGGGCCTGGGCCACTGCCGTCCCTCCGGTCTGAGCTCCCGACTCACGAGGCGTGGGCTGGAATCTCAGCGTCAGCCCTCATCAGCTGCATGACCTCGAGGAGGTCATTTCACCTCTGTGTGCCTCAGTCTCCTGGTTTGCAAACGGGACCAGTAAAGGCACCGGCCGTCTAGGGCAAGGGCTGAGGACGGCCATGCATGAAAGTCTCCACGGGGTGTCTCGATGGCCCCGTCCCCTCCGAGGTGGGCGAGGTGAGCCCTCATTGCCCCAGGTGGAACATCTGGGGGCCGCCTCCTGTACCCCGCCTTGGAACAGCCTCCAGGAGTTGCTGCAATTCTTCTTCTTGGGGCCCTCGGGGAAGATGAGCCCCGGAGAGGGGACTGGCCCAAGGTCGCTGGACTTGGCTTCTGTTGCTGCTGTAGCGCATGGACACACACGGAGCAGCTTCGCCCCGTTGGTGACCTCAGACTCTGCTGGGCTCCACTCCCGGTCCCATCCCACCGAGCCCGGGGTGGGGGGGGGGTGGGCAGGGATGCGTGCTGGCCTGGGGGTGCGCGCTGGGAGAGGCCTACCCCCTAGATCATTGTTCTCCGTGTGGGGCAGGACCGAGGGCCTGTTTTCTGCCTTACTGTGGGCGGGGGGCCTTGTCAGCGTCTGGAGGGTGCCCACGTTTCCCGCACCGTGGCCCCTGCGTGGGCAGGGGGCCCTTCTTGGGCTCTGAGCCCCTCTTCCCGCCTGTTCTGTGTTACGTCCCACCTTCCTCTTCTGCTTTCGGGCCCTCCATACACTTCCTCGCTGGCCTCGCGTGGATCGCCCAGAATGCTCGTTCTGGCTGTCCAGTCCACCCACGAGTGACCTTACTGCCGCCCGCCAAGTCCCTTGGCAGGAGTGCCTAGACTCCTGTGTGCCTGGGCAGCCAGGGGCCAGGGAGCCCACGGGGGTGGGGGGAACTCCACAGTTCTGCCTCCCTCGGTCGCCCACAGAGCCCGCTGGGGCCCGGCCCGGCTCTGTCCCGGGACCCCGGCCTAGAACCCATGCCGCCCTCGGCCTCTGGTCGTCTCTGCTCTCAGGCTCCCGCTCAGCCTCCTCGGCAGACACTGCAGCGCCCTCTCGGTTTGGGTCCCCAAACTGCCCCTCCCCGAGCTTCCATCCTCATGGGTGTTAGGCCCGGCCTGGGACGGGGTGTGGGGTTCAGCCGTTCCCCCCCAGCAGACGCAAACTCCCGCAGGGCAGTGCGGCACGGCCTGCAAGCTGTCCCCGTGTATCGCCCCCTGTTTCTGTCCCATAGGAGTGGGCCCCCCAGTTGCTAGTCAAACACCAGCTCCCCCAGAGTGGCAACAAGACTTCCCATCTTCCGTTGCGGCTGGAGGGGCTGTGGAGACAAATTCCGTCTACCCTTCCCATGTCAGACCCCTACCGCGAGGGGTGTGCCCACCTCCCGCCCTGTCCCCCATCCTACAGGAGCTGGCGGCCCTCTGGGGCCACATGGGCAGGGCATGTACGAGGGAGACAGCCGGGTCAGGTAGGAGAAGCCGGTCTTTGACTCTGTGAATCTGCCATCTGCCCCCGGGTCACCCACATCAGGATGGTTACGTGGCAAAACATTGAACATCAACTCGCTTCAGCCAAGGCTGCTTTTTGGTCTCAACCATGAGAGTGAAAACTTTTATCCCCAAACGGCAATAGCCACATAGCCACCTGGCCCGGACTCCAGTGTGTCTTCAACACGCTCCCAGACGAGCCTGCATGCTGCGGTGACAGGCCGGTGACGCACACACAGTGTATGGAGGAAAACAGCTCACACTTCCACCACATTTCTCCGTGGGATGGGGTGGACCCCCTTTATTTCTGGTCACTGGTGACGTTGGGATGAAGCAAAGATACAAGTTGGTATCTCCAGGTCCCCAGAGGTGGTCCACCTCCAACTTAGCCTTTTCAGGTTCCATTGGTGGCTTGGACTCTATGGGCACCGGGACCCGGGCCCTATCTGCTCTCCGCGCCCTTGAAGGGTCCCTGGAAGGCGCCCTGAGGCAGGGCGGGGCTTCTTGCCTCGTGTGGAGGTCATGGAGGCCGCCTGCTGTCCTCACCTTTGGTTTTCAGCAACGTCACCCCCACCGCGGCATCCTGGCGGGGTCTCCAGGCGGGGGTGGGTGGGGAGCAGCGTCCCAACCCTACCTGGGGGTGCCTGCAGGGGCCCTCGGGCACAGCCATATTATTCTGCAATGGCGGCCCCCTGACCCCGCACGAGGCCCCGAGGCCTTCGTTATCATGTCGGCCTCAGCTCTGCACCCACGTTGGTTCTAAGAGCCAGGCCCTCCGCCCCTGACCATCCCAGGGGCACCGGCGGGCGAAGGCCCGGTGGACCTCACCCGGCGGCGACCTCCCCTCGGAGCGGCACTCTCTCCCACGCCCCGAGCCCCGGGCGCTCGCTGTGTGCCGATTACTCAGCTTCTGTGACTGCAGGATTAGCGCCGAGACGCGGCATTTAAGGGCACATTAAATGCATTATTTTAAAACTGCGATTAACACTGATTTCGGAGCATTGGGGGAAGATTAATTAAATGATTGAAAAACCACATTCTGGCAAGGCAAGTGTTTGCCCAACAAAAGCGTTTGTGGAAATTAGGTGTAATCCAACCACCTCATTATACAATTAGTTGCTTAATTCCGTCCCCCGGCATCCAAGGTCACAGCGGGCTGTGCTGGCACTTCCAGAATGCGGCCGGCTGGGCTGGAGGACAAGGTCTCCCTGCTGTTCAGGCTGCTGCCTCCTCCTGCCGCCGGTCTCCCTCCCACCCTCTCGGGTCACCCCGACCTTCTCTCGGCCCGTGTGCTCGTCGTCGGCACCACTGGCCACCAGGTCTTTCGGTTCTTCCCACACACATGGTCGACGGCACTTTGCTCCCCCCTCCCCCGCTCCCTGCCGGGACGGAGGCAGCTCTCGGGATGAGATTTCACTAACTCGAGGTGGGCAGAGGGACGTGCACCGCACCCCCACCCCCCCGCTGGGCAGAAACTCTCAGAACCCCAATGGAATGTCTCTTGTTCCTGTCCCTCTGCCACGGCAGCTGCAGTGGCTTCTACGCCAGGGCAGGGTCTCGAAGGGAGACACGTCCTTCCGCCCACTGCTCACAGATGCAAAGAAGAACTCAGAAACACGCCCACGCGGCTGGACGGCAGCGACTCCGGCTGTGTGGTCCCACCCGCCCGCAGCCCGATGGAACCTCTCCTGCAGGGGCACTGCCCCCGCTTTCCCTCGGCCCATGCCTCCTCGTTTCCCGGACTCCTTTCGGATGTTCTGTCCCCGGGGGCAGGGGCTGTCCTCACCCCCTGTCCCAGCCGCTCTGGGTCCTCTCTCCCTGCCTCACGCTCTTCACGGCACTCGCGCTCGGAAGTCGTTTTAACCCTTGGCTCACTGACGCATCGCACCACTTCCCAGGAGGGCGTCTTCTCACCTGCTGGGATTCCTGACACCGGGACGATTCGCAGGGTCCACGCTGCACTGTGGGCCACGACTTGGGCCGATCATACATAGTCAGGGCATCGCCGAAGCAGGAACCGAAGCAGGAAAACCGTATCGAGTTCTAGGGTCTTCTGAACAGCCTCGCCCTGTGATCTTTAACTCTTTCGTGGACGCTGCACAGAAATGCCACATTGCTGATGCTGTGGGTGAGGGCGCGGGAGGCGGCACGGGGTGGGAAAAACCCAGGCACGGGTGCGTCTGAGCCAACAGTGATTCGGAAGGAGCCGGACTCCGTGTAAACACGTCTGAGGAGTGACAACCAATTCACTTCCCTTGTATGTTCATTTTTACGTGTGCACAACAGTCACACGTGATAAAAATCTGCCTAATGAAGGCTCCGAGAACTCTTCCAATAAGTAAGATGACAGATCCGGAGCGATAGGGAGCGTCGAGTCACGGATGAACCGGCGGTGTGTTCTTCTTCCACGGAGGAACAAAACATGATGCCGGTGTGTCTTAGGGTCCATGCAACGCGGGTCCTGTCTGCTGTGTCGTCCCTCTCAGGTTCACGGGAGTTTAAACAAGGTCTCCGGCCGGCGAGAAGGTTGGCTCCTGTGGCTTCAGAGGCCACTGCGAGGCCAGGTCTGACCGGCTCTGAGGCGGGGAAGGGACGCTTCTGACGGCCGCTGTGCGTCTCGGGCTCGGACGCCCCTGGGTCCGGCCCTGGTGGCACTGGGGGGACATCCATCCTGGGACCTTGGGGGCCTCTTCCGTCGCCTTCACAGTGGTTTTTCCTGAACTCGTGGATCACTTGTACTGTTGTTGTGTAGTTTTCCTTTCAAAAAAGGATTTCCCAAGAGTTATAGACTCAAAAATAAATAGTCCAGAGAGATCCTGTGGACCCTGCCCCCATTTCAGTGGGAGTGCCCCCCCAACCCCCGATCGCTGCCTCGTTAGCCTGCGGACCTCATGCCGACGGCACCAGCTTCCATGCACGCTCGTGTCTGTCTGTTTGTACAGGTGTATGCAATGTTACGATGTGTGGACACTGTTGAGACACAGCACGCCCTGCCACCGCGGATACAGGGGCTCAGCCACTCTCTGTCCCTGACCCCCGGCCACCACCAGCCTGTTCTCCATCTCTGTGATGTCGTTTTGAGAGCATTATGTGAACTGAATGATACGGCATGTACGACTGTTTTTCTTTTATTTGGCACGACGGCCTTGAGATTCATCCAAGTTGCTGGGTGCATTGTTTTTTTGTTTTTTTTGTTTTTTTTTTATTGCCGAATAGTGCTCCACGCCAGAGACCCAGCAGTTTATGTAACTGCTTGCCAGTTGATGGACACTTGGATTCTTCCACGTTTTTGGCTAGTGCAAATACGGCGCCCACGAGCATGCACGCACAGGTTTGCGCGTGAAAGCACATGTCTAGCTCTCTGGGAGAAGCGCCCCGAAACGCTGCCACCTGCGTTGTCCAGAAGCACGTGTCTACTTTCCTGAGAAGCTGCCGGACGGTCTTCAGAGCGGCTGCTCCAGTGTCACTCACGCCCGATGGGTGTGGGGAACCCGCTTCCCCGCCTCTTTGCCAGTGTTCGGTCCTGGCGGTCCTTCCACATCTGAGGCGTCCCGACGGGCGTGCAGCGGAGGCAAACCCTGATTTTCGTCTGCACCCCCTGGGGAGGCGGGGCGTCTCTCCCGAGCTGCTCGGCCGCCTGCCCGGCCTCTCGGATGAGTGTTTGTTCATGGCCGTCGCCCATTTCCTAACTGGATTGTGGGTTTGGTTTTTTGTTGTTTGTTTGTTTGTTTGTCACCGTTGGGTTGTGAGAGTTCTTTACGTGTTCAGGATATGAGTCTTTTGTCCGATATTTTTTCCAATTTTTAAAAAAATTTTTTTGAACTTTACTTATTTATTTATTTAAGATTTTATTCATTTTTATTTTCAGAGAGGGAAGGGAGGGAGATAGAGAGAGAGAGAAAGAAACATCAATGTGTGGTTGCTGGGGATTATGACCTGCAACCCAGGCATGTGCCCTGACTGGGAATCGAACCTGGGACACTTTGGTTCACAGCCCGCGCTCAATCTACTGAACTATGCCAGCCAGGGCCCAATTTTTTAATAAAGACATTTTTAGAGCAGTTTTCGGCTCCCATCAAAATCGTGCAGATAGCACAGAGCTCCCGCGCAGCCTCCAAGCCCCTGGGCACAGCCTCTCCCCGCCACCTACACCCCTGCCGAGCGGGCATCCGTCACACCCGGCGAACCTGCCGACACATCGTTGCCGCCCGAAGTCCGCAGTGCATTTCAGAGCCCGCTCGTGGTTGCCGTATGTTCTGGGGACTTAGAAAAAGGCGTGATGGCGCGTATCTGCCAGGAGAGTCTCATCTGGAGTGTGTTTTCCCTGCCGGGAAACTCCACGGTGCTGGCCTGTTCACCCTGCCCTCTGCCCCCAGCTCCTGGCAACCACCGAGCTCTTCCTCGTCTCCAGTTTTGCCTGTCCCAGAATGTCCTCTGTGGGTGGGGTCACCCAGGTGGTGGCCTCTGAGACTGGCTTCTGGCTAACGCCGTCCAACGTTCTGCCGTCCGGGTGGACGCCTCGGCGGCCTCCCGTTCTGGCGGTGAGGAGCAGAGCTGGTGTTAGCACCCGGGTGCAGGTTTTGGGTGGACATCCGCCTGCGGCACCTTTGGGTGGAGACACCCAGGGGCATGATGGCTGGGCCGGATGGTGGGAGGACGTCGGGCTAAGCCGTGGTCCCGTCCAAGGTCACCTAGGTTTGCTCCTACGTCGCCTTCTAGGAGTCCCACAGTTCTGCATTTTGCATCCAGGTCTGTGACCCATGTTGAGTTAACTTTTTGTGACCAGTATAAAGTCTTTGTCCAGGTTCACATTTGTTTTTTGTTTTGTTTGTTTGTTTGCACGGGGACCCCCAGTGGTTCCAGCACCAGCTGTTCGATGGGACTTGTTTCCTCCCTCCTAGCAGAGCCTTCTGCAGAGCGAGGATTTACTTTTAATAAAGTCTAACCCGCTGATTTTTATTTATGGATTATATTCTTTTGAGTCATGTCTAAGAACTCTTTGTCTTAATCTTAGGTCTCAAAACTTTTCTCCTGTGGTTTCTTCTAAAATTTTTATAGCTGTACATTTAAATTACAATCCATTTGGAGTTACTTTTGGTTTGAGGTGTGGGGGTTAGCGTAGTTGGGTTTTTTTGTTGTTGTTGTTGTTTTTTGCCTAAAACATCTGATTGCTCCAACGTCATTTGTTGAAAGGATTATTCCTTGCACCTTTGTCAAAATCATTCAAGTGTGTTCGCGTGGGTCTATTTCTGGGTTGTTTATTCTGTTCTGTTGGTCTGTGACGCTTTCTCCATCAACACCACACCGTCTTGATTACTGTCGTTATCCCGCGAGTCTTGAGGGAAGGTAGGGTGGGCCCTCCAACTTTCTTCTTCTTTTTTTAAAAATCATTTTAGCTATTCTGCTTGGTTTGGATTCCCACAGAAGTCTTAAAATAAAATTAATATTTTATTTAGGTTGGCTATTTAAATGTATTCTAAGAGAGGAGCACGTGAATTCGATCTGTCAGCTGGAGCTGTGCCAGGTCACATTAAAATAAAAATATAACTACCACAACGTAAAAACCTCATTTGTAACCCACGTGAAATGATCTCATAAGCCACAAAATTGGCCAGACCCTCGTCTCCCTGCACCCCTGTGTTGGGAGGGGGCCTTCCATGGGAGGCTGGCCGTGTCCCTTGGGGAAAGTCACGTGACTCTGTCCCTCGTCTGGGGCTGGCTCGGTGCTGGCCGGCTGTCCCCACGGAAGTTGTCTGTAGGACGGGTAAGCTCTGACCAAGTTCAAAGCCCTCTGTGGGAGCCAATCGGGTTCTCCCTGCGTGTCGGGCGGAAACAGCCAGGAGCTGTCAGTGAGCCTGTGGTGGAGGCCGTGACCGGGCAGAGAGTCCGAGGGCGCGGCGTGCCGGGAGCACATCTATGGCGGGGGGCAGTCCTGCAGGCTGGCGGTGCCGGGGAAGCGTGGGGGTCTAGGCCCCCGGGCCCTCGGGAGTTGTCCTAGGTTCTGAGCAGCCGCCCTCCCTCCGTGAGACCCGAAGTCCGAGGGCGGGTGGTTCTTCTTCAGCTGCTCTTCTGAGTGTGAGGCAGAGGTTCCGAGCTGGGGGGTCACAGTGAGAGCGGAGCTAAGGGCCCCTTCAGGCGACACAGGACCCAGCACTGAACAACGGTGGGTCACCAGACGGTGGGCGGCACCCTTCCCGACCACCTCGGCCCCCATCAGTAGTAGGTCCCTAAGTCCTGGCACCTCTTAAATTGCCTTGTAGGAAGGAGAGACTTCTTGGCTTTAGGGCTTTTGAGGGCAAAGGCTCACCAGCTAGAATTTTATACTGTTGCTCTGTTTTCGCTGTGCTCAAAAAATTTTGTTTTAATCCTCACCCCAGGATATGGTTATTGGTTTTGGAGGAGAAGGAAAGAGAGAGAGAGAAGCATGGATGTGGGAGAGGCATCTGTCAGCTGCCCCCTGTGTGCACCATGACTAGGGCTCGAACCCTCCACCTAGGTGTGCACCCAGGTTGGGAATTGAATCTGCAGCCTTTTGGTGCACGGGACGACGCTCCAACCAACGGAGCCACCTGGTCATGGCTTACTGTGGTTTTTGACAGTGACCTGCTTACATAATTTTTTCCACCCGTGAATAACGCCTGGTACGTAGCAGAGGTTCAAATTCTCAGCCCACAAGCGGTTCCATGACTTAGATGTTTTTTTTTTCATTATTCTTTGATGTTCATCTTTTTACCCCACATGACCATGAGCTCCAGGAAGGCGGGGAGCGTGCTTCCGTTTTTCCGTTCCCGTTCTGTCCCTAGACTCAGCCAAATGTCTGCGCAGCGGGCTCTCCGAGACGTGACCGCGGTGCGTCCCGGCTACTGCGCACACAGGTGGACGAGGAAGGCCTGGGCAGGTCCGGGCTGACGGACGGGCTGGCCCTGCTCCGGTTTGGCGCCCGGAGGAAGCTGACGCGGCTGGCTCGCGTGGGCCCGGATCAGTGTCCCTGCCAGGAACTTGGCTCGGCACTCCGTCCTCGAAAGCGCTTCGCTGGGGCCGCTCCGCGGACTCACTCCCTCACATACATCCTCTCTTGCTTCCCTCCCGGGACGGCGGCCTCGCCCCCACTCCAGTCCCAGCAGGCCCGGCCTCCCCTGCCTCCCTGCAGCTCACGCCCACCTGGAATTCCTCCGCCGTCAGGACAAAGCTGGGCGTGGGGTCCCGCGATGCGACTTCTCCCGGAGAGGGCCCCCCCGAGGGCGGCGTGGCCGGCTGCAGCCTGAGTCGGAACTTGCATTTCGCTTTCTCTCTCTGTTGGCCTCCGACGATGCCCTGCTGCGCACGCGCGGAGGGCTGCGCCCCGAGCCGGCCGGGGAGCCCTGCGAGGGAAAACCGGCGCCCGGGCCGGCGCAGGAGTGTCAGCCGCCCGCCGCGGCGCTCCTCGGGCGAAAGGTCAATAAATAATTCCAGCTCTGTTTAAAGCCTCTGATGGATTCCATACAGCGCTCTAATTACCCATAATTACCTGTCGAAGCGCTGGCAAGCTTCTGAAAGCTTCCCTGCACCCATTCTACTTCGTTCACGCGGAGTTCGAGTTCTCCGATGGACTTCGGCGGGAGGAAGCGTTTCTTCTCTTTCCTGTTCTATTTTTTTTTAAATTTCTGTGATTTGGAGTGTTTACAAAACAGGGAGGCTCTCTCCCTTCTTGGTCGGAGGCAGGGAGCGTTCACGCCACTTTCCATCTGCTCCTTCTCGCCACCCAGGAAGAGCCGAGTTGCCGCCCACGTGGTGTGGAGGCACCTTTCTTAGCCAGCTGGCTTCCGGTTCCCCGAGAACCCTCACCCGCGTGGTCCCTTCCCGGGCCCTGGAGGGTCCGCCTACACCGGGGTCTCCACTTCTGCCTCGCTGTTGACACTGGGGCTGGGTCCTTCTCTGTTGGGGGACCGTCCCCTCCATTGTCCCATGTTCGGCTGCGTCCCTGGACTCTCCCTGCTCAATGCCAGCACTGTCCCCTGGTTGTGACCACCAAAAATGTCCCCAGACATTGACAAGTGTCCCCTGTGGAAGGCAAAGCCTCCCGTGGTTGCTGCAGTGTTGAGATGGGGAGGCCACGGCGCCCAGGGCTCACCCACAGCCCCATCCGTGGGGAGCTCTGGCGCAGCGGGGTCTGTTGGCACTGCCAGCCCACCGGGGCCCCAGGCTGAGCCGACGGTGTCAACGGCTCCTCTCCTGTCTCCTGCTCCCCTTCCCAGCCTGACCCCGTTTCTCGGGCATTTCCGGCACGGACGCCTCCCTCCGGCACCGGGGCCTCCCACAGTGTGTGTGGTCTGGCCTCCCAAGGGCAGGCCCCGTCATCTTGTCTCGTCTTTGCGCCCCGCACAGGTGTGCGGGCAGGGCGCTGCCAACCCCACCCAGGGAGGCTGCCCCGCAGGGGCCCTCGGAGCTCGGGTCCCTTCCCGGCCTCTGGTTACCGGCCCCCCTGCTCCCTGGGCTGTGGAAGGGAGGAGGACGCCACCTGGCAAGGAGGGAAAGATGCCGATAGCCCCTGAGGGGTCGTCTGCCTCCCCCGTGTTCCCTGTCCTGCCCGAACCACGCACTCCAGTCAGTGGGTGACCATCTGGGGCCCCAGCATCGACAACGAGCTGGGAGGCACTGGTTTCCAGTATCCATCGTGGCCTGCCCTCTCCTGCTCTCTGGCCAAGAGCGTGGATTTGGGATTTGAGCCAAGTCACCTCTGGGGCGGTGGGTGTAAGAATGTGTGTGTGTGTGCGTGTGTGTGTGCGTGTGTGTATGGTGTGTTTGGCCACTGGTGGTGGCATGACTCATGGAGAGGGTGTCTATTCGCCTGAGGTCTCACACGGTCTGGGCACGTGGATTAAATGTAGCGAAAGAGGATTCTTTCTCGCCGCAGGACTTCTCAGAGGCTTCACCTGCCAACGTGCCCTGTGACGGTGCCATAGCAACCGCTCCCAAAGTGACTTCACCCCAGGACGCTTTCTTTCCACGGAGCCCCTCCGCCACCACTCACAGAACTGTCCTTAGGGAAGTGTCACCCAGATACGGAAGGGCACCTGCTGGGCTCGGCAGGATCTAAGGTCGCTTTAACAATGGCAGGGGTGAGAGGCAGCCACGTAGGGAAGCCCACGCCCCCTTGGGCTCCGTGGCTGTCAGTGGCTGGATCTTTAGCAAGACCCCGGGGAAGAGAAAGTATTTTTCAAGTGTTTGGGAGTTCCCAAAGTTGGGGAGGGGTCCTGTTCGGATGACCTGACCTACTTGTCCACGCCGGCAGCCATGGGGGCGGGTGTGTGGCTGCAAGAGATGAAGTCGGAGCGGGGGTGGGTGGCCCAGAGAGAGGCGTGCCCACCGTCGCCCACCTCTGGTGAAACCCACGGGCGGGGGTGAAGGGACAGACGGTGCAGAAAGAGAAAGGAAAACAGAAGTTTCCACTTGTGCCGGATGGTTTTGTTTTTTTATCTGTTTGCAAATGTTCAGTGTGATGGTTTGAAAGCCAGCCGTGGAGCTGCCGCCGCCCACACAGAGCTGCCGTGGCACCGAGCTCCGGCAGGCAAGCCACCCGCCGGCGTCGGCCATTACACTGAACCCCCACCGGGGCGGGCGCGCCCCTCCCCGGGCGTCCCTCGGCACCCACTCCGCCCCGGCACTCCCGCCACCGCCACCCTCCACACACACACACACACACACACACACAAGTGTTTTTTTTTAAAACCCTCCAGCCCTCGGTTTCTCTAGAGAAGGCATAAAGAGAAGCAAAGGCAGGATGGGACGAGTGGGGAGGAAGCGCCTGCCTCATCGGAGCCGCCGGTTCTCGGGAGAGTGCGAGGCCCCCCCCTGCCCGTGGACTGGCCACTGAAAGGTGAGAGAGGTCTTTGTGGTTTCTTTGTGCACCTGGAGGTCTGGGAGGCCAGGCCAGAGGCAGGGACCTAATTGTGGAGCCCTGTCTGATGCCTCCCGAGTGATTCTATCAGGCAAGCATGACGGATGCTCCCGGCCACGCACAGCCCCCACGCAGGTCCCCCAGAGCGAGTGCTTTGAACCAGGGGGCCTCCGCGTGCCCCCCTCCACCACCTGTCAGCACAGCCCGGGGTGTGGATTCAGGTCTGACCCTGCCTTTGGCTCGACCTGCTGATTTCCACACGAGGCTGCTGACCCCTCCCCCCCCCCACCCGGAGTGAGCACCGACCCATTGGTTTGGAGCCGTGTGGAGTGGTTCTCTGTCCAAGGGGCTTTGGGAAACCTGTTTCCCCAGTGACCCCAAGCCCGGTAATCAGGAGCCATCAGACCCAGCTGTCCAGCTAATCTGTGTGAAATAGGCTTCCTTCCCGGTAGAAATCAACAAAGTTTAAAATAGAAGGGGCCGTCATCGGAGACAAAGCTGTGGAGTCCTCTGCGGAGCGACAGGCAGGGACCCCCGCCTGGAAAATATTAAGTACAAATGACATGGCTCGCGACCGTGCGAGCCAGGAAGAGACACGGCTTCCTTGCTTATTGAGCATGTTTGTGGGTCGGAGGGTGGCCGAGCGGGGGACATCTTATCTCTCCTGGAGGGCTCACACCTGCCAGCGAGGTGGAGAGACATCCAGGAGCCCCAGCAAAGATGGAGGGCGAGGAGAAAGGCCACAGCACAACATGCGTGTGGAAGAGAAGCAGATAAAATAGCTCCGACTTCTGTGCAGTCAGGGAGGATGAATCAGTGAGCATGGGTCTATTTTTAGTTCCCAAGATCTGCTGTTACATTTTGCCTGGCATTAATTAATGTCGCAGGCACGGAGCATCTGCAGGTTCTGAAGGGCCTTGGCGTGTCGTCCAAACCGGGGCCGGGGGCGTCCACCCTGGCGGAGGGGCGCCCTCCGGGTCTGCGGGGTCCAGAATGTTCCGCTCTCCGGCCCTGGCCCTCTCCGGGTGTATCCGTTCATCTCTTGGCTTCAGCCCTTGGGGGTCTGGCCACTAGCCAAGGGAGGTGTGTGATTGTTATACTTTGTTTTTCAAAAAGGAAAGGCCGAAGTTTAAAAAAAGAGAGAGAGAGAGAGAGAGGGGTGTTGGGTCATGGGTTGGAATAAGAAAAATGGCATCAGGCACAACTCGCTCAGCGCAAAGAAGGACATGGGCCGTCATCCCCAAACAAGACGGATTTCGACGAAGTGCGTTGTGTAACTGGGAAACAGCTCCCGACGGGGTTTAGACGGAGTGTGGTGATGCAGCCGCAGGGCGCGAGCGTGGGGCTGGGGTTGGCTGGAGGTGGGCTGCGGTGATGCGTGAGGCCGGTTACCCCCCGAGAGCCCGTTCGCGTGCCGCAGTGCAGGCCGCCAGTCCGAAGAGAATCGAGACGCAGGCGTGAGCGCGAGCCTGGCGCCTTGCTTCCCGCGGCGGTCGCAGGGTGGCGGTCGGCTCGGGCGGCGGGCAAGGGGGAGAAGCTGAACTGTCGGGACGGCGGTTTGCGCACTTGCAGCCAGGACCAGGTCCGTGAGAGGGCGAGAGCACCTCTGGGCCCCGAGCGAGAAGAGATGGCTCTTGTCCTCTCCCATTGGGAATGTCCCCCTGCAGTCCCAGGGCCAGAGGGACGGCCGGCCCGGCGCCATTGGTCCAGGCCTCCGCGAGGTCCGCCTCCGCCGCAGTCAATGACGGCTGCTGCATCCAATCAAGGGCGCGGACGCTCTCCGGAGTAGGCGGGCCTCTGTGCTGAGTGGAGGGACGCCAGGCGCGTGGGTGATCCCTGATGACGGCCAGCAAAGTCAACTCTCAGACCCTTGGGCAGCGTCTCCGAATTTCTGACGTTCTTAAGATGGGCCAGAGCCACCCGCAGGGTGTGGGCACGCGGGGTGCTGACCTCGAGTGTTATGCTGTGAGGCTCCATCCCATTCCTTCCCCCAGACAGCTGACTCGGGGGTCCTGAACACTGGCCCCCCCATCTCGGCTACGTGTGCCCGATGAGTCCTGTTCTCCTGACCATACCGCGTCCCTAGAGCGCCACCACACCCCTCCCCACGGCCTCTTCCCCGGCATGGCGTCTCTGCTAGTAATGGGAACCCTCTCCAGGCCAGCCGTGTCCGTGGGCACGAATGTGCAAGATGGGCACTCATCAGAAAAGGCTTTCAGGCTCTGTCCTGTGTCCGATCCGGCTGGAGACAGCGCTGTCCTTAGAGAATCAGCAGACAGCTTCTGCTGGGGCCCCAGTCTCGAGTCCTTTGGCTGCTTTGTGATTTCTTGACGCGTGGCATTCTGATGCGCAAGACAGAGGAAGGGGTCACCGTCCTCAACGGGCCATCTGCTGGGCCGTGGGGGTTCTGCCCAGAGCAGGTCTCATGGCCACCGGGCTGCGTCCGCAAGGGCCGACCCGCCTTTCTTTACTGACCCTTCGCAAGGCCGGCTTCCACGCCACCTCATGGAGGAGGAGGAGGAGGAGCAACTGGAGCCTTCCGTATTTTATTTTTCGCACTTTATCTTAAACATACAAAAAATTTGCATTGCGTTCCATCGTCTAGCCGTTGACTCTAAAAACATCTTAAAGGAAACGGTCACTCCTGGGTGAGGTGCCTGTTTACCTGTACTGCCAAGTACGTGGTGCACCTGCGGCCCTCGGCCCATCCTGGAAGGACACGTGTCCCAGCCGGAGGGGCGCAAGCTCAGCCCCTCAGAGGGAGGGACGGTCCACGGAGCTGGAGCCGGAGCCGGGGCCGGATCCCGGAGCAGGCGCTCTCCATGCGTGCCTGGTGCTGATGCCTCTGGGGTTGACGGGAACTCCTAGGGAAGGGCGGTGTCCCCGACCCGCAGTGTGATCAGGGAATTGGGCACGTGGGCGCTCTGCACAGGTCCCGGTTGCCTGGCGTGTGACAAGGAAGCCTGGTAGAGCCTCAGGACCCTCACTCCCCAGCAGCAGTGCCCCCCACCCTCCCGGCCCACCCCCCTTCTGTGACCCGCCGGGGGCCCCACATCCTGAGCGCAGCCCTAGAAACCGGCCTGTTGATGAAAACACACGTCCCCTTCAGCACAGGAAGCTTGGCCTCCCGTTTGCCGCGGTAGCCACCGGGCCCCTCGCAGAAACCGGAGAGGAACAGATTTCAGATTTTTAACTAAATTAGGAAACACATGTTCTCCCTCCCACTGTCCCTCGCCCCCCTCAGCAGCGCTTGGTTTACCTTGCACGTGACCTCTGCCCCTCACCCCCCAGCCCACACTGGGAAGCTGGATGTTCAGGAAACAGAGCCCGGCTCCCCCGGGGCCGAGGGGAAAGCTGGGAGAGGACAGGGTACCGGTGACGGCAGGAGGCGGCGGCCTCGGGCCCCAGGCAGGGCTGTGGGATGAAATACATCCAGGACATACATCAAACTTGGAGTTCCAATTATGCCACAAAGACCCTTTTCAGTGGGAGCATGTCCCAACGATGGCACAGGCCACCCTTATGCTAACATGGCATCTGTTGTTTGTTTGAGATTCGAATTCAACCAGGTGGCCTCTGCTTTTATACATTTGCTACAGCTCATAGCAGCTGTACAGGGCACCCACTGGGTGAGACTCAGGAGCTTCATGTTGTCACCTGTTGGGCCACCTTCCCCCTCCAGCTTTGCTTCCTGGCCCTCTGACATAAATAATGAAGCAGCTTTGATGTTAATGGACCTGGGGGTCCCTCAGCGCTGGGCACCTGCTAGCAGGTCGTGTATGGGAGGGGTCTGCCCGATGGGGGCCTGTTGTGGGTGGTTGTCCCGGGGGAAACTGAGGCCCAGGAGCTGGCGTGACTCAGGAGCGCTCAGGGTAAGCCGTGGTCTGTCTCACTGAATGGCACCTTCTGGCCGTGGGTGGGCAGGGAGCCTTAGTGCAGAAGAAAGTGGGCTGGGAGGAGCCGCAACAGCAGGTTAGCTTGGGAAGGGTTGTGTCAACACATGCGAATTATGTGCAGATACACTTGGCCACCCGCAGGACGCCCTGCCTGGGTGCGAGACACGGGAGCATGGTCCCCCAGCCCTGGGCTTCTGGCAGGGGCGGGTGTACCCCGCTGGCTGAGCACGCTGGGCCTGCGAGAGGGCCACGTTCCTGGGGTGCATGTGGGCCAGGACAGGGGGCGTGTGTGTATGTGTCAGCAAGCGAACGCACGTGCTCCGGGCCGGATGAGGATGCGAGGGGGCTGGTGTGGAGGTGGATGCGTGAGGCGGGGGGAGCGTGTTGGCGGGTGTGTGACTGGCCACCTCGATCCGTGTACCTTCGGCAAGCCACACGGCTCGCGTCTCCTGGGGTAACCTCTCCCCAGGCCCCCTCGCCCCTCCGTGCAGAGGAGGGGGCAGCCCCTCTCCCCGGGGGGAATGGGGACTGTTGACAAGAACTGCCCTGAGTGGGGCAGCTGTGTGACCATTTCCGGGGCCCGGGGAGCCACCTGACAGGGGAGCCCTTGTCGCTCCAGTCTCAGCGGTGCCTGGTGTTCTCGTTGTCCCTGAGGGACAGAGGAGTCCCCCGAGGCTTGGCAAGGTCAAGTGACTCGCCCACAACTGGGGAGACACCACCCCAGGTTCAAGGGCGGGTGCCACGCCCTCCCATGCCCTGTGATTCGGCCAGGTGAATGAACAAGCGTTAAAACCTGGGTCCTGGGCCCAGCTTCCTGACGAGAGAGCACTCTTCTGGAACGTTCTTGATGGAGACTTGGGATAGCTCTAACCGAGATGGTTTGGGACCGGTGCCCTTAGGGGAACAGGGTTGGGCTGAGCGTCCGTGCCAATGGAGCCAGCTGTGCTGGGGGATGTTCTCCAGGCAAGAGAGACGTCGTGAACACGGGTGGGCAGTGGGCTTCCCCGGCCCCTCCTGAATCTGCCACAGGGGTGGAGCTTGGTTCTATGGCTACCCATGCTGGCGTGGGGCTGGGTAACTTGGGTCCCAGCACTGTACATGCGGACGGCTGGTGGAGTGGCCATGGGAAGCGGCGTCACCTGTACGGGCCATAAGCGGTGTAGACCCTGACCACCTCCCTCGAGTCGGTCACTGCGCTGGGCCTGGCCCGTCTCGGGCACTGCAGGGGCCCCAGCAGCCTGAGAGGTGCGGCTGTCCCCTGGAAGTTCTCGGAACTCAGAAAAGCCAGCTACACCCCTGACAACGTGAGGCTGCTAAACACGCACCTCCCTTGTGCCACAGGCATTGTGCTGCTGCGGTTCCGGCTGAGGGGTCCCCTCCCGCTGGGGAGACCCCGGAGGCCACTGAGGAGGAGGCCGTGCGTGCATGGACCCTGAGGGACACTGGGCTTTGGGCACGAGGTCCGGGGACAAGACGGCGACTGCAGCCGAGGGAAGAGCACAGGCAGAACGCTTCGGTGGGCGGGGCGTGCATGCACCCACCCACCCACCTGTGCCAGCGGTGGGCTCAGAGCTGGTGACAGGCAGGAAGGTCCCCGACCTGTGGGGTTGGCATCGTGACGCAAGCCATGCTTAAGTGTCACCGTGTCGAGAACAGGGGGTGAGGCTGGCCGGGCAGCCGGCACCTGGGAGGCTTCCAGGGGGGCCAGAGAGCCGGGAGAAGGTAGGAAGGCTCAGTGGGAGGCGGCGAGGACCTCGGGCTCTGGCGGGACTGCGGTGGGGCCCCTGACGTTGTAGGAGTGCGAGGAGCTGAAAGGCAGAAGCGACGAGGACGGGGTTCGGGGAGGGGAGGCAGGCAGGGGAGACCGCTTCTGCCCTGTGGGGAGGTGCGGGAGGGATTTCCCGATGGCTGAGCTGGCGTTGTGAGGGGCAGGGGTGGGGGGGTGTGACCGGCTGCAGCGAGCTGTGGCCTGCACGGTTCGCCCGAAACCCTGCTTGCCTACCGCTGCCATCCCCGGCCCCGCAGGCCATTCAGCAGCTGGCGCGGGGTCCCATCAGGCCCTGTTCCCGAGCCCACCGCCTGCTCCCCGCCCGACTCCCCCCCCCCCCCCCCCCCCCCCCCCCGCCACCTTCCTTCGGAGAGCACGTGCTTTGGCTCCGAGCCTACACTCTCTGGGGCGCTTCCTCTCTGAGCCAAAGTCTGCACAACTGGCCTCCCAGAGGACAGGAAAGCGCCGGCCAGATAGGAAGCATGCTTCACACCCACTGCCCGGCTGCGCAGAAGGTCAGGGCCTGGTTTCGGCCTGGCACCCCCCCCTCCGCGCTGGGCCGGGGGCGTCTTCCCAGGCGGGGCTTCCCGGGGAGCGGGCTTGGCAGGAGAGGCGGGTGGGCGCCCCATGGCCCACAAGGTAAAGTGCCTAATTGTGGCTGCCAAGGCCTGCTTGGGGGGCAGGACGAACGTGTTCGACTGCCCCGAGGGCCCAGCAGCACACGCTGAGGGGGTACGTTTGAGGTAGGGTGTCCCCACCAGGCCGAGCTGTGGAGGGACAAGGCCCCGAAGACGCCCAGGCCAGTGTGGCCTCAGAGAGGGCATTCCTGCCCTGCTCCTTCGTGCTGGGGTGAACTCTTCCTTTGAAAAAGCCACAGACAACTTCTGTTCTCTGGACAAAGAGGTGCCAGCCGGCCCACCGTTGCTCACCGGGGTGCCCACCTGGAGCTCGGCTGAGAGGGCTGGCGTTTGGCCCACACAGCTTTAGGGACCGCGTAGTCCGGGGGAGATGCCCAGCTCACTCAGGCTCTTGCCTCTGGGCGCGGAGGGGATTCTGCACTCCGCCTCACTCCGAGGGAAATCGGGGGGCTTATAGTGTGAGCTCTGCTTCCGTCCAAAAAAGATTTGGGGGACTTATGGCGGGAGCACAGGTGGAGGATAAGACGGGGCGACACGGAGCCGGAACCCCAGATCCGAGGCCGGGGGAGGAGGAGGAGGAACGCCGGGGTGGCGCAGGCCCAGCCTGGACTCAGGGACAGTCAATTGGTCATGCCTGGGTTTCGCTGGGACCCAAGGATTCCTGGCTCGGAGAGGCAGCCGGCGGAGCCTAATGGAGAAACCGGTGTTTTAATCTGTTCATTGAAATGTTTGAAACATGCCCTTTTTTGTAAATGCATCTCAAAGGGCCTGATTAGCCTGGTTCCCAAGGGTTAGGGGCGGGGTTGGGGTCTTGGCCATTTTGTGCCCGCTCTGGACTGGTGAACTCTCCCCTTTTAAAAACTGAAGCAGCAATAAAAACAAAAAACAAAAATAAACTCTTTACATAAGAAACTTTCGAGAGTAGGAGGAGGGGGAACCCATCTTGCTCGTTGTGGCTGAAATGTAAGGTTTTTTTCTTTCTGGTCTAAAAAAATTCAGCTACGAACCCAGCGGGCGACGCGAGCGGAATCGCCTCAGGTGCCAGGCGAGGTTTCGTGGCACTCGCTGTGACCGCCAGTCCGAGCGCCGAGCGCTCAGGGGACACTCGCGTCTTCCTGAGTAGGGGTGCGCTTTGCAGGGAGACCCAGCGCCCGCCTTCCCCTTGCTGCCCCCGTCGGTCTGTCGCTCAGGCACTTGCCTTGTGTGTGGCTCAGAGTGAGCAACAGCCGGGGTGGCCGTCTGGGGCCACGACCTCAGGGGCAGTGGCCGCGGGAGCGCACAGGGCCCATGGCCCTGCCGTGGCGAGGTTTCGTGCAGCACGGTCACAGCCGGGAGCCCGTTCGGTGCAGCCGCGTCCACCAGCCTGATGAGGCCGAGTCCACCAGCCTGATGAGGCTGTTCAGGAGTGGGTTGGAGGCCGGGGGTTATTCCCCGAACAGCCTTTCCTGCACAGGGAGGAGGGACAGAGAGGGTTCTGGGAAACTGTCTTGTGAGTTAGAGGGACGTCATCTTGGTGGGTTTCTACTCTCTACCCGCTGAGCCGCCGGTTCCAGCGGTGGGTGCCTCCCTGCGTCATTGCCTGGGTCTCTGGGTCAGAGACACCCCCGCTCCTCCCCGAAGCCCAGCCTGTCCCTGGGTCAGGGGAGTCCTCGGGGCTGACCCCGGGGCTCCTCCTCCTCTCCCTTTGCCTCCTCCTCTCCCTTTGCCTCCTCCTTTCCCTTTGCCTCCTCCTTTTTTAAAAAACCCATTTAACTTCCTTAACTTTAGGTGGGACTTTTTTTCTTTATAATCAACTTTTCCTTTTGGGGTCATTGTAGGTTTGCAGGAAGGTTGCAGCATGAGCACAGGGGGTTCCCACGCCCCTTGGTCCCCTCCCTTGGGGGGCAGTGGACATTTGTCACCCCAAGATGCATGACAGTAGCTGGGGTCCCGACTTTGTCTGGGTCTCAGCTGTGTGTCCGTGAACGTGGTCTTTCTGCCCTAGGATCCACACGAGGGGCCGGTGTTACCTTTTTAAAAAAGTCAATGCTTAGGGAGTTATTTTAACGGCATTACAAACACACATTTTGGCCACATCAACCGTGATGACAGCCGGGGCGTACTGAGTGGTTAAGAGCAAGTCGCTTTGAAGACGTCCGTTGTAAACATCAGTGACGGTGACACGCAGCCCAGTGACGAGGAACGAGGCATGCTGCGTCCGGCCCCTTGTCTCCCCAGCCCCACTGAAAGGAAGGGCGTGGCCCCTCGTCCCCCGGGAGCCGGTGACAAAGTGCGTCCCCGTCCAGGCCGGGGCCCCTTCCGCCACGCCACAGCACCTCTCTCCTCTGCGGAAGGGAGGTAGGAAGGAGGCGGAGGAAGCCCTCGGTGGAAATAACGTTTCCATTTCAATTATTCTACTGATCCTTGACCCCCTCACTCCCATGGATAATCAAAAACTGGCGGGATGCAGCGCGTTTGGAGTAAAAACACCGTGGAAGTGGCCTTGGGGGCGGCTGGGCAGGTGGCTGCCTGGGGTTCGCGTGCAAACCACACTTCAGGGCGAGGCGGGGTCCGCACGGAATGACAGCAGCAGCCACGGGCACTGTGTCACACAGCTGCGCAGGGCTCCTTCCGCCGGGGGCCGGGGTGGCACCCCTCTTTGTGACAACGTGAGCGTCTCAGGGAGGGGTAGGCAGGCCGTCTTGCAGGCTCCGGCGTGGTCTGGGGTCTTCACCTGCGTGGCCCCCAGTGTGGACGAGAGTGCTGAAGTTAGTTAGCACACGGGCACAAATGCCCTCCCCCGCCCCCTTCTCACCATCGGACCGCCACCTCTGGGGCCAGGGTGCTGTGAGCTAGGCTCAGTTCAGTGCTTTGGAGCAGGCCAGCGGGGGTGTGGGTGCGAGTGTGGGTGTGGGTGGGGGTGGGGGAAGGGCAGGCAGCAGATGCGGGGACCATCCGGAGAGACCTGTCTTGCAGTCAGTCACTACCGATCTGACTCATCCGAGGCACCAAGAAGTGCTTCTCCGTGCCCTGCTCGCTGGTGAGGCCCGGTGGGGCTCTGGGCCCCCGGTTTCCTGCTCAGACCCACTCAGGCGCCCAGCCTCTGGGGAGCGGGGCGGCAGACTGCAGAGCAGCCCTGGGGGCGGAACGGGGCAGTGGGTGGGGGGGGGAACAGCCACAGCCAGCCCCCTCCCTGTGGCCTTCTGCCATGCACTGAGCATTTGGGAACTGGAGGAGGCCTGGGGACCTCACAGGGCTCCCTGGGCCGTGGCCAGGTGTGCTGTTGGGGCGGGGCGGGGCGGGGGAGGGCGTGTGGCGTCGCCCCCAGGGCCCCTTCTTCCTCTCGTCGGCTCCCACTCGGACCCCGAGGGCGTCTGACGCCTCCGCCTGGTGTTGCGGCGGCTGCGTTTTCTCCGAGATAGCTCTGTCGTACAGAACAGCCACTGCGGCTGCAATTTTGCCAAATGAGCCTGGCTTTTGGCAAGGGAGCAATCCTATCTTTTTTTTTTTGTTTGTTTCCTTGGGAATAAAAGACCCGAGGAAGCAAGTTCACCATTCTTTGGAAATTTCTTTTTCTTTGGTGACTATTGCCGCTTGCTTAGCTCACTGGCTGCCTGCTGCCTGCTCTGGGGAGTTGAATTGCATCATGGCACTGAGGAAAATTGGAAGGGGAGCGATGTATTTATTATATTGAGATATAACTCACATACTATAATGTTTATCCTTTTAAAGTGTGCAATTTAGTGGCTTTTAGTGTATTCACAGAGTTGTGCAGCTGTCACCATTATGTAATTCTAGAACATTCTCTGCTCCCCCCAGATGAACTCCATACCCATCCAGCACTCACCCTTCTCCCTCCCGCAGGCCCCGGCAAGCGCCCACCCGCTTCCCGTCCGCAGGTTTGCTGCTCTGGGCGCTGCTTTCACTGAGCACAGCGTGTTCAAGGTTACCTGTATTTTTGTCCATTTTTTTAACCGTTATCCGAGGACATTTTTTCATTGCTTCCGACAGAGATGGATGGAGAGATGGGTGGGGAGAGAGAGAGAAACACTGATGGGTTGCCCCCCGATGGCGGCGGGTGGGGAACTGAACCCACGTCCTAGGCGCATGCCCTGACGAGGATCGAACCTGCCGGCGGGACGACGGTCCAGCCAGCCGAGCCACCGGCCAGGGCGGTCCCTCCTTCCTCTGAGTCGCCTGATGCTGCTCCGTCGCAGGAACATTTTACTTACCCATTCCGTTGTTGAGATACTCACTTTCCGTCAGCTCCAAAGGTATTTTTTAAAAAGGAGTTCTTGTCCAGGAAACTTTCTCATGAGTTTATCTCCCCGAGGGGCGTTCGGACTGTGACTCGGGAGGAAAGAGGCGAATGAGGCCTGTTTGGGCTCGAGGGGCAGGCTTGTCCCCGAGGACGCCCCTGGTGAAGCCCGGGGCGCTGCCGCCCAGGCCCCCCGCAGGGAGCCTCGCCCACCCGGCCTGCTTTTCCCACAGCTCTCCGCTCTGCAGCAGCTGGAGGGTTTGCCCCACGCAGGGGGAGGGCCGTCTCTTCAGCATGAGAGTGGGGTGTTCTGCTGGCCGCGCCAGCCTGCATCTCCAGTGCTTTGCTGCCCCCCCCACGTCCGTGGCTGCCTGTGCCTCCTCCGTGTGGGGCAGCGGACCACTCGCGAGTCTCCCGAGGTTGTGTGTGTTCAGGCCTCCCTAGCTTACCTCTCGCTGTTGCTTCTGCCTGTCGAACTCTTATGCATCCCGCAATACCCAGCTCCTCTGTCGTTTCCTCCAGGAAGGCTGGCCAAGCCCTCTCCCCCTGGCCTGCCCCAGGGCTGCGTTTATATGTCACACGGCCTGGCGGGTGGGGGCCTGGGGCTCTTATGATACTTAATGGCAGCAGAGGTGCTAGTCCCAGTAAATCAGGCCGGACTCGGGTGTCAGTGCCGGGTGGTTGCTGGGCCCTGGGGGTCCCAGGGAGGGGACGGGGCACTGGGGTTGACGTCCGCTGACCGTGCACCTGTCCCTCTCCCATTCTCAGCTGCATGGGTCCCTGCAGCCTCTTGCACACTCGTGGCTCACATCGCCAGTGAGGTGCCTGCGCACCAATATGGCGGTTCCAGGAGTGGAAGCCGTGGGAATCTGCATAACCTGGTTCAAAGCCCAGCTCACCGGGACAGATGAAACCCCCCCCAGACCAGACCCCTTCCAGCGAGCAGGAGGCTTTGGCCCGAGTGCAGTTGGGTGTAGTTCCCGAAGGCAGCGCGGGCTGGAGAAGCCCCTCTCTCCCCAGCGAGAAGCAGCCTGAAGGAGTTAACGCGCGTCCCTCTGCATGGCCGGCGTCGCCGCCGCCGGTGGCCCCGGCTCACCCCAAATGTGTTTCTCGTCATTAGCTCCTTTTCCGGTTTGGAGATCCGCTTTGCTTCTCAGCCTGCGCCGCGCCATTTAGTGTAATTGGATTTTTCACCCTCCATCACCCCCGAGCGTGCTCCTTCTGAAGCCACAAAGCCCAGGGCAGGGCCTCGGGGGGATGGGCAGAGAGAGGGGAGGTCATCGTGGGTGCAGAATCGAAGAGGCCCTCAAAACCCCTCCATCGAGGTCACAGCTCAGTGCAACACGTTCGAAATCAAAGTCAACGCCAAAAATCCCACACTGAACCCAGCGCGAAAATGCTGAGGGACGCGGCCCTGCAGGGACCGGGGGTGGCCTCCGGCTGTTGTCACCTGCAGTGGGGTTGGGGGCCCTTCTGGGCCCTCAGGAGCCCCCAGGCTCACCCGGGAGGCTGTGACGATGCTCCTTCCTCCCCCCAGGGCCAGGAAATAGACCCCGCTGGCTCCCGGCTCTCCCCCTGCACAGAGTCCCCTGGTCCGTAAGGTGGTGGGTGCCGCGTCTGAGTTCCACTCCGCGGCCTCTCTCTCGGGGTGTTGGGCCAGCAGCCCCCAGAGCCGAGAGCCGCGTCTGTCATGCTCCCCCCCGCCGTGTCTCCCTCTTCCTGTTTTCGAGCCCTTGCTGCTGTGGCATGAAGAAGCATATAGACATTGATTTACTTCCTATTTCTGAGCCAGGGCTGTCTGGTTTCGTCTCTGTTTGGGCCCCTCCGTGCGGCTCCCCACGGCGCTTTCTCTCCGTTGGACGCAGAGCGGACGCAGAGGCCGGGCCCCGGGAGGTGGTCCTCTTTTCTTTTCTTTTCTTTTCTTTGGGGGGAGTCTCTCTCTGCCCTGCAAAGTGGGCCCCGAGGAGGATGCCTGAGACGCCGCCCCAGCAGGCAGGTGCCAACTCCCTGCTCTGGGAGGGGTGCCCCTGGGCCCCCTCTCTCTGGGGGGCCAGCCCACCTGTCTTTCCCGAGGCTGCCGATGCCTTCTCGGTTTGCGTGTGAATCTGAGCACCATCAGCCGAAAACTCACCCCTCTCCTTAAAGGTATGTAACGTGCTGTACGAGACAGGTATACAGAAGGTGTCAGTTAAAAAAAAACACACGAGGTTTTGTTTTGTTTTGTTTTGTTTTTACTGTGCGCTCACTGATGTGTCTCTTCGAGCACACGGTTACAGAGAAAATGCTACGTAAAACTGGGTCTGGCCCAGCTGGGTAATTCTCTTGGGAGCTGCACCCCTGCTGTTGCTTTTGTCAAAATACTGACCGCAATCCCCCAGGACTGTGGAGAGCCAGATGCACGGTCCGCGTCGCACTGGACGTAAAAACGTGCGGGAGGAAAATCCGTGGCTTCGCCGGCGGTGTGTTCACGGGCCACGGCAGACCGAACTCCACCGCGGGTGGGAATGGATGAGAAACACCGTCTCCACCAGCCCCAGAGCTCGGAAAACACAATGTACAGTCGATTCCGCATGTCGAGGCCCCTGACAGGGGTGTAATTTACGGCCGTCCCTCCCCCCGGCCCACCGCCCAACGGGAGCATTTTTCAATGTGATTTACGAGGGACCGTGGACTCAGGACCGTGTATTTCTACACGTGCTTGCTTTCCCAGTCTCCAAAATAGCTAAGAGCTGGAGGGCCTGTCAGATAAGGCTGGGGCCCGAGTTCTGGGAGGTGACGCGGGTCCCCGTTCCCGCAGCAAATCTTTCTGTAAGAATGGAGCCCGAGATGTTATCTGCCCCCAGCGCCACGGGGAACAGGATGCAACCTGGCGGAAGGGGAACACCGGCCGACTGGGAACAGCAGAAGGAACGTCAGGGCCCGTCTAGAATAACGTGCCTTTTTTAACCCGTCCCCTTCCATTGCCCCGGGAAAGATCAATCATGTAGGACTGAGAGGCAACTGCTAATCAGAGCCAGTGTTCCGCAGGCATCGCAGGGGCTGTGGGCAGGTTCGGAGACAGCCAGCGGATGGGTGAAGGTTGCCCTTCCCGGGGACGCTGGGGGCGGGGGTGGTGGTGGAGGGGAAGGTCCAGGTGAGCAGGGTCGCCCCCAGGCGTCTGGCTGGGCTGCCCTGGGGTGGCCGTGCCCGGGAATGTCTGCAGGGCCCGTCAGGAGCGTCCGTGGGAAGGCTTTGTTCCGCTCGTGCTCGTCACCGAGGGAGAGGCCGTTGCTGGCCTTCACAGCTTGCGTCGTGGTTTCCGTGGGATCTCTGTGCCGTCACGGCCGCGGTGTGGCCTCTCTTCTGGGGCGGCGCCGTGACATGTCCTTTGAATACAGAGGCACCCTAGGAGAAGGGAGGCGACACCCCGAACACCAAGTCAGAGAAGATGACCTGCGTGTGTGTTGAGTCGCCAATTCTCCCAGGGTGGCCTTGCAGCACGCAGAGCCGTGGCCGTGGCTGCGGGCGGGCAAACGATGCCGCAGCAAGTGCCGTCGACTCGCACGCAGGGGAGGCCGCCCCTGCTCCCACTCCCTCCTTACGGGCTTATTCACTATTTCTCATGTTCACAAATTCGCCTTTGTGGTTTGAGATGGCTGGAGATTCACGTGCAGCTGTCGGAAATAATCCAGAGGGATCCTTGGTCCCTTGGACCCACTTCCCCCCAGTCGTCACACCCTACAGCCCACGGCCGAGAGCCTGACGTCAACAGAGCGAAGCCACAACCATTTCCGTCACCGCAGGATCCCTGGTGGCCGCCCTCAAGTCCATCCCACTTTCCCCCTCTTAACCCCGGTAACCGCTCACCTGTTCTCGGGGCCCATGACCTGGCATTTCAAGAAAGTTGTATGTGGCCCCGGGGAGGCAAAGTCCAGCTCGGGGGGTACAGTCAGCGAGGTCGTGACAACTGTGATTGCCAGGGCCCGGCGGGGACTGGAAACATCGGGGGGACCACTCGGTAAAGTATGTGATTCCCTGACCACTGTGCCGCCCACGGAAACCGACATGAAATGATACTGAAAGTAAACAGTCCCTGAAAAACAGAACATTGTTTGAAAGGATGCTATAGAAATGGGCCAGTGTGTGGCTCTTGGGATTGGCTTTGCCACTCAGCGTAATTCTCTGGGGAGTCACCTGAATTGTCCCAGGTATTGAGGGTCCCCCCACTCCGCCCCCTGTTTATTGCTGAGTGATGTTCTACGGTATGGGTGCACCGCCCTGGCTGAAACGGTTCCCTGTGAGGGGCCCCTGGACTGGTTCTGGCTTTGGCCTGGACAGACGTGGCTGGGCCGCCGTGTGAACGGAAGCTGTCATTTCTCTGGGTCGCGTGCCCAGGAGTGTGGTTTCCGGGCTGAGTGGGAGCCACGCGTGTAGAGAACTTTTGCAGAGAAACTGCCCAATGCTTCTCCAGACTGCTGTCCCACTTCCCACCCTCACCCGAGGGTGCCCAGCCTTTCCACACCCCCGGCTTCATCTGCTGTTGTCACAGGTTTTTATTTCTGCCGCCTGACAGGCGTGCAGTCCTGCGTCGCTGTGATTTCCACGTGCATTTCCCGGGCAGCTGATACGTTGAACGTCTTTTCACGCATCTGTGCGTCTTCTCTGGCTCATTTTCTAACTGGATGGTTGTTGAATTTTTTAAAAAGACTTTATTTATTTATTTTTAGAGAGGGAAGGGAGGGAGAAAGAGAGAGAGAGAGAGAGAGAGAGAAACATCAATGTGCGGTTGCTGGGGGCCATGGCCTGCAACCCAGGCATGTATCCTGACTGGGAATCGAACCTGCAACACTTTGGTTCGCAGCCCTAGCTCAATCCACTGAGCTACGCCAGCCAGGGAATATTTTTAATGTTAAGTTTTCATCGTACTTTCCATATTTTAGGTATGAGCCCTTTGTCAGATATGGGGCTTGCAAATATGTGTTCCTGGTAGCCGAGACATTCATAGAGCAAACGGTTCTGGTTTTGATGAGGTCCGACCGATCAGCTTCCCCCGGGGTTCACGCCTTTGGTGTTCAGCAGGAAAACTCTTCCCTGTGTCGTGGGTCCTGAAGATTTCCTCCTATTTGTTCCTAGAGCCTTGGAATTTTACATGTAAGCCTGTTGTACATTTGGAGTTAATTTCTGTGTAAGTAAGGCATGGAGTTTAGGATGAGAGTTATTTTTTTGTTCGTGGAGGTCAGTTGCTCCAACCCTATTTGTTGAAAAAGTTGTGCTCTCCTCAGTGAGTTGCTTTTGAGCCTTTGTTGAAGATCAGTTGGGCGTATTTGCATGGGCTTACTTGCTTTTTTAAATTCTGTTTTATTGGTGTGTCTTTTCCTCACCAATAGGACATGGCCTGGATTACTGCAGCGATGTAATACTTTTTCAAATCAGGTAGACCGATTCCTCCCATTTTATTATCCTTTTCCGAAATGGAGCTATTCTCATTGCTTTATTTTCCCATCTAAATTTTAGAATCATCTTGTCTTTGCGCACAAGAACTCTTACTGAGGTTTTGATAGGAAAAGGAGCCTGCATATTACTCTGGGGACATCTGACAGCTTTACAATCTATAGCCCCACAATCCATGAACACAGTATGTATCTTTATTTTTTATTTTGTATTTTTTTTTTCTTTTCTCTGAGTTCTTTCACCAGGGTTTTATAGTGTTTTTTTTTTTTTTAAGATTTTATTTTTTATTTTTAGAGAGGGAAGGGAGGGAGAAAGAGAGAGAGAGAAACATCAATGTGTGGTTGCTGGGGGTCATGGCCTGCAACCCAGGCATGTACCCTGACTGGGAATCGAACCTGCGACACTTTGGTTTGCAGCCCATGCTCAATCCACTGAGCTACACTAGCCGGGGCTTGTTTTGTAGTTTTTAAACAGAGTGGTCCTGTGTGTGTTTTGTTAGACCTTTGCCTACATATTTCATTTTTTGCCGAATAGTTATGTGTTATCCAAATGACCTACTTCGTGTCTGGAGGATGGTGGTAGTCTGTGCTTTGCAGGGAGCTGGCCCGTCTAATCTAAGTGACCAAGTTCGCGAGAACCCGGCCACGCACGGCCCTCCCGCACTGGCCTCCCGGCGTCCTCGGGGTCTGCAGGCACGGCCTGGGACGGGGGTTGTGTCTGCTCTCCCTCTCCTCTCCCGATCTTTGTAAAGATTCTAAAGATCAGTTTTATGACCTCATTAAAGAACACACCATTTTTTAAAAAATGGACCTTATTATTTTTCTGTTCTCATTTCCTCCGTGTCTTCCTTATTTCCTTCCTTCTGCTGGCGCTGGGTTCTGTTTTTCTCTCACCAGATTACTGAGGTCGGAGCTTGGGTGATTTATTTGAGGCTCTCTCCTTGCTCAGAGGAACACCTGGTGCCATCAAGTTCCACTCACTTGCGGTTTTGCTTTTCACTTTCATTCGTTCGACGTGTTTTTTGGCTACTCCGGCCGTTTCCTGCCTGACCCGGGGGTTACGGAGCAGCACGCTGCTCGGTTCCCCAGTGCCCGGGGTTTCCTGTTATCGCTCCGCTGTTGACTCCCAGCCCGCTCCCCCTGCCGCCACACGTGCTGCGTGACTTCAGTCCTTCGGATGTGCTGAGCTTGGCTCTGCCGTGCGGCCCGAGACGTGGCCGGTCCTGGGGCGGAGAAGGCCTGGCTCCCATGGGGAATTCAGAGCCACAGAGTCGATTCCACCAGAGACATTTCTCTCAGGAGTCGTTGATGCTGTAAAGAGTGTCTGACTCGAAGACACTCTTTCAAGGGGGGCTCTGTCTGGTACCCTAGGGCGGAGAGGACAATAAGCAGCCCTTGAGAGTGTGGGGGGAAGCGTGCAGCTGCCACAAGGGACGTGGGGGTGCGCCAGGGGTCTGGACACTGGTGGGGCAGAGCTCACGGGCTGCACGGGCGGGGTACGCAGCGGTCCCCCATGGACACCCGGCCGCAGGCGGGCACCTACGGGCTGAGCGTGCTCGGGGCTGCAGTCAGGTGGGCGGCAGGTTGAGGCCGACAGCGGGAGGAAGCGCTGCAGGGCCGAGCTGCAGGAGACAGCCTCACACCCCGAGTTCTCGAGCCGTCCCCCGGCCCCTGCTGGGAATCGCGGGAACCCTCTCCTTCCCGGAACGCCCTCCCAGCATCTTCCGTTTCCCAAAGACTAATTGTAAAATGGGCCCCAGTAACTCGTGGTTAACACGGTTACATGGGAGGAGGAAGAAGTAGAGGCTGGTGACTACAGGTAAGTAGGCTCGTTCATGACGCAAACACAGACACCAGACGCGGCTCCTCCCGTCCCCCTGTGCCCGTGGACGGTGGGGCTGAGGTTCCCACCGACTCGCCCTCGGGTGGGACCTCAGCTGCCCCGGGTTCCTGACCTCCTGGGGTACCTAGTAATCCCTGGAGACCCTGAGCATTTACTTGTCCCCCAAATCACCGTCACACTTGTATGTGGCTGCAGGTCCTCTAGGGAAGAGTGACAGAGTGTCTGTGTGACAATAATGCAGGGTCCTTTTCCGAGGGGACCCAGGCTCCCCATCAGTCAGAAGCCCCCGAGTCTGTGAGCTGACTCAGGTCTGGAATCTGGGACAAGGGCTCAGGCCTCTGTTTGGTGACGAAGTCAGGGCATTAGCTGCCAACTTAGAGTGTTTCTGGTTACGCAGATCAAGCAAAGTCCCTGCAGGCTGACCCCTGCGTCACTGTGAGGGACACCTTGATCAGTCAGCTCCTGCTGGAGTCTCTGAGACCCAAAGACTGCGGACTGCAGGCATGCGCTGTTGCCTCCTCTTCCTTCGACAGCCGACGCTGCCCCTTGGCCTCTGCAGTCCCGGAATTCCCTCATCCCATCAAGACAGCGGGGGGGGCGGGGCCCAGCTTCAGGGTGGCACCCCTAGAGCCACGTGGGGCTGGGGGCCAGAGCCGCCGCGGAGGTGGCCAGGGACCCAGGACCCTCCCTCGAGCCGTGCTCAATGCCCTGGTCACCGCAGAGACTCCTGGGTCTTCCGGAAGCTTGGCGTGGGGGGCTGGGGGGCTTCGGTGGCTGCGCACGGTATTTCCGGCCTGGCATTCCTCTTCCCCGACTCCCTCGTCCCCCTCACGCCAGGGAAACCTTGGCATGTCAGCCTCCCTGCGGGTGGCCGAGGTGCGGGGACCCAGGGAGACAGCCAAGGAAGCTGTCAGAGCCACATCCGGCTGTACAACCGATACAGTGAATCCAGAACCTCTAGTCGGTCCAGGCCTCTTGATGGATTCAGTCCAATTGCCAGTGCCGAGGTCTGCCCCTCTGGGAATAACACCCTTGCAGCCCCACCGCACACGCGTGCCCCCGGGTTCTGCTACTACAGGTCGGCCAGGGCCTGCGACTTCTCTGGTGGGTAAGCCATTCCTTTCTGGGCCTCAGTGTGCACCCGTGCCCCTGGGTCGGGCTGGCATCTGGCTTCAGTTACTGGTCTTTTGGCAACAGGGGGCGGGGGTGGTGAGTTCTGAGGAGCACAGACAGCCCCTTCACAGCATCGGCCCCCAGGGAGGGTGTCACAGGTTCTCAAGCTGAGGAAGATCAGTCTCCTCGGACCCTGGAGAGAGAGACAGGGGCTCATAACAACTTGGGGGTCGGCAACGTCCGTGTCTCCAGGCCCCAAAGGATGTCCTTCTGTCACGTTTTGGGAGCTCATTCCTACCCGAGTCAGGCCCTGGTTATCGCACGAGAAACCTGGCCAGACTGGACACAGGGGCCGATCTAACCCGGCCACGTGCCCGTTACATTTCGTGTTTGCTGCTCGGCTGTGTCGGCTCCGTGGCTGCAGGAAATAGGGGGTTCGTTTAGGGCTGTCTGGCTCCCTGACCATGACCGAGGTGGCAGCAAGGAACCTGAGCTTGCCATTTTCTCTCTCAGAACTCCAGGGCACTCAGAAAAATTCGTCCCATAGCAAAGCCTGGTCACCCATCGTCACAGCCAGCTGGCAAGCCAGGAGCCCGCCAGCTCCTGAGGCACTGTGTCATGTCCAGCCGCAGGGGACGGTGTGATGGAGTGTGATGCCACCGCCCTGGCAAGGAGCTCAGCATCGCACTCCCGTGCAAGGGCGGGCACAGCCAGGGGACCCCAGGCCCCATCTGTGAGGACCCCTCCCAGTACCAGTTCCGTGGTAGACTCCGTCTCATCGGGAGACAGCAATCCCCCAGGAGGCCACACCGATGGACTGTAATAAAAGAGTCACCGTAAGACTTAAGGCAACTCCATGTGGCACCTTAGCATGGAGACAGAATTCTCGAGAAAGGGCGAACTTGGAAGGCATCCAGGCCTCTCCGGGGGGGGAGCCGGGGGGTGGCCGTGGAGCGGCGGCGAAGCCGGAGCTTTGCCTGGAACTGCTGAGCAAACAATGGGTGACCCTCTGGCGTGTGGGCAGGAAGCAGGTGATGAACAACAGGAGGTGTGGGGTGCGCTGGGGGGCCGGGGGCCCCCCGGCGGGGCAGAGGCCCTCCGGGCTCACGGGCTGTGCGGAAGGAAGCAGGGCCTGCAGGGGGAGGGCCCCGCGGTGCGGACCAGCCGCAGGTGGCTGCTGCTCGGGCTGCACGGGCCCGGTCTCGCTGCGGAGCGGCTGCAGGCTCACCACCTCCCCTCCCCGGCGGCGAGGCTGCAGCGAGATCGCGTCTGTGGGCTGCGGTTTGGGCGGGCTCCCTCGGAGGCTGCCGTCTCCGCCGGCTGTGGGTGTCGCTCTTTACCGGTTGCAGCGAAATGTGGAGGCTCTGCCCCCCTCTTCCTTCCCCCATTTACAATGGTCTGGAGTGCTTCTTCTAAATACACCGGGAGCCCTGTCAGACGGTGTTATTTTCGCCACCAGCGTCCAACGTCACTTAGGAAATTTAAGGGGAAATGCCGCATTCACCTATATTTTTGTTCTTTCCATTGTTGTTTCCCTTCGTGGCGCCCAACTGTCCTTTTATTCATTTCTTTCTGGTTCGAGAGCGTTCCCGGGCCATTCCCTCAGGGGCGGGCTGCTGGTGACAAACTCTCTTTGTCTTCCATGATTCGTCGGTGTCTGTGTTTCTCCCTTGTTCAGGAAGGGTCTTTTTGCTGGATGCGCAGAATTTGGGGTTGACCATTCCTTCTTTCGCCCCTTGAAGAAAAGGGTTGCCCCTTCCTCCCGGCCTCCGCGCTTCTGATGAGAAACCCACCGTCATTACGGCTCGTTTTCTCACGCAGACAAGGGGCCATTTCCGTCTCACTGCTTTCGAGAACATTTTTCAGAATCTGTGTTTGTTGTTCGGAAGTCTTGACTGGTGTGTTTGGGTGAGGATTTCTCTGGGTTTATCCTGTTCGGAGGTCACTGGCTTCCCGGAGCCACGGGTTGGTGTCTTTTACCAAACCGGAGCTTTCGGTCATCATTTCTTTGATGGCGTTTGCCCAGTCCCCTCTCCCCTCTCCCTTTGGGATGCGATGATGGGAACGCGGCACCTTCCGTGGCTCCCGCAGACCTCAGAGGCTCCGTTGACTTTTTCAACCCGTTTCCCTTCAGCCGCCCAGATTGGCAAATTTCTCTTGTCCTGGCTTCAAGCTCACGGGTTCTCTTTCCCTCCCCGAGTTCTGCTCTTGAGCCCCTCCTCTGAATTTCCAAAATGCTGGTCTGGTGGCAGCGTTTCTCTGTCCTAAAATTTCCGTTTGGTCACTTTTTAAATTTTCTGCTGCTTTGCGGAGACTTTCTCATTCTTACTTGTTCCAAGTCCATTTGCGAGTGTTCGCTGGAACATTTTGACGGCGGGTGCTCCAACGTCTCCGCCGGAAAATGCCGAGAGCGCGGGCACCCCGGGCGGCCGTGTTTTCATTCAGTGGGAGCTCCCCCCGGCTCTCGCTGGGAGCGGGGTTGATGAAAACGTGGACGTTACGTTAGGAGAGTCTGAATTATTAAGCCTCCTGCTTTAGCTGGTGTTGATACTGCTCAGCAGGAGGAGAGTGTGGATGGAAGTCCAGGTTGCCCACTTAGTCTCTGGTGGTCCCCGAGAAGGAGCCCCTCGTCACTGCTGGGTGAGGCTGGGGGCTCTGACTCCCCACACGAGGCCATCCCTGGCCCCTCCCTGGGAGGCGGGAGCGCCCGGGGGACACAGGGGGACTTGGCACTGCTCCCCGCAGGGCTCGCACGGACGCTGCAGGTGAGGGAGGGTTCTCCGCTGGCGGGGGGTGGTGTGGTGACCGTCCGGACCCCCGTGCCGGCCTCCCCTGACCCCACCCAGCCGGGAGGGACGTGCACGCTCGTGCTTTGGCATGTCCGCACTCCGGAATACTGCTCGGCCGTAGCCAGGAGTGAGCTTCTGAAACACGCACGGACTTGGGTGGGTCTCAAAGGCATTCTGCTAAGCGAAAGAAGCTAGACCGAGAAAGTGACCCAGGCGACGATTCCATTTGTATGACGTTCTTGGAAAGGCACAACTACAGGGACAGAAATAGGTCTGTGGCCGCCAGGGGCTGGGGGTGGAGGAAGGGGCTGACCGAAGGGGGGGGGCACACGGGGCACGTCAGGCCGCGGGGCGGAGTTCTCCTGCAGCTGGGCTCTGCCGGTGGCTGCGCAACTGTGGCTGTTTATCAAAACCCTCCCCACCAGACACGGCGAGGGTGAATGGTGTGGTGTGTGAGTTGTCCTTCAATTAGAAACACCAAGTGCCCCCACCTCACCTCTGGGGTGGGGCGGTGCTGCCGGAAGCTGCAGGGCGTGCAGGAGCGAGATGCCGTGATTAAGTCTCTGCCGCCGAGAGAGCGTCTCTGCAGGCCCTGGTGAACACGCGTCCAGGGTCACCGAGAAATAAATTTAAAAATAATAAAAAACCAAAAGACCAAAACAGCACCCGTGCCTTGTAGGAGTAAAGCCCTCAGCCTTGCCCCACCACCATCGCGTGTCGGTGCGTGCATCTGGCGTGCGCACACGGGTGCTTCCCAAGCGAGTGGTTTGATGTATAGGGTTCACCCTGGTGATCTGCCGAGTCCCCTTGCCCCCCCCCCCCCCCGCCTTGAATTCAGCCTCACATCTGTCTGCTATTTTCCTGGCCAATTAATGTAATTACACAAAACAATAACCATCGTGAACACAATATTCCGAATTACGTGATTTCACACCATACACAAACACATCCGTGCGAAGCGTGCCGGGTGGCCGTGGATGGCGGTGGTGTCGTGTGCGGTGGTGTTTCCTGAGTCCTGCGCTGCGAGGGGTGGCAGGGAACCTCCCGCGTGGCCAGGCCCACGGCGGGAAGAGGTGCTCTTGGGATGCAGCACGGCGAGCGAAGGTCACCTTCAAAGCCGTGTTCCCTGGGGGAAGGGGGTGGTCCTGGGTGACCGACTGTTCTCACCTTCGTGTTGGGCTTGCCTGTCAGCCAACCGTAGTGCTGGATGCTGTACATCCTCGGTCTGCCGTGGGGGACAGCAGGAGTCCCCGAGAAACCGAGGCCAGCCCCCTATTTGTCTCGGAACTAATAGGGGTGCCTCTGTGCCCACAATCTCAGGTCTTTTGGTGCCCAGACCACCGGCGCCCACCCATCTTGTAGGTAACAAAAGAAATTAAATTAAATAATTTCTTTTCTTCCCTCTTAAATAATTTTTTGCTTCCCCTCTTTGCTGAGGGGAAGCGAAGGTGTTCCCAGAAAGACCCGCGGCAGACGGTTGGGCAGCTGGCGGCGGTGAAGGCGTCCCCTCTCCCTGTAGTGCGCCTGGCCTCTGGCTCCCGAGGCGCACCCTGCTGTTCCCTGCGCCGCACACGCTCTGCCCCCGTACCTGCGTGGCTCACCCCACCGAGGCCTCCCGTGTCTGTTCCGACCTCACCTCTCAGTGAGGTTCACCTGACCCATCCCGTTTACCATGGCAACCCTCCCTCCCCGCTGGGGCCCCGCCCCCGACACCACACCACACTCTGATCCTTCCGTACCAAGGTCTCTTGGTTCCACAGCACCGCTCTCTGACACGTGATGTCATTTAGTCATAAATCACGTTCTTTTCTGTGTCCCCAACTGGAATATAAGCTCTATAACCTTTGTCACGGGGACACCCTCTAGGAGACCGACACCTAACACAGATGACACGGTGTCTGCCTCCCCTGGGGTGCTCCACAAACCTTTGGGTGGGTGCACAGGGCAAGTCCTCACAGGTGCGAACTGCCCTGGAATCTTCGAGAACTCCGCTGAATGTCCCTCCGGAGAGCGCTGATCCACTCCGCCGCTTTTTGTCGGAAGCCGTGGACCACGCAAAACGTATTGTATTCCTCAGCTGATGGGCACTTGGGTGGTTCCCCCCGCCCCCAGGTTGTTTTGAAGGATGCCGGTGTAAACACTTGCATACACGTTTTTACTCGGATACCCATTTCCAGTTCTTTTGGGTATGTCCCTGGACGTGGGGTTGCTGGGTCACCTGGTAAGCCTGTGCTGAGCTTTCTGAGGAGCTGCCGGCCTGTTTTCCGTGTGGCCGCGCCACGCCACACCCCCGCTGGAGGCGTGTAGGGGTCCCAGGTTCACATCCTCACGGCACTTGTTGACTCCAGTTTACTATTGCTGCGACCACGGCCGCGCCAGCTGGTCTAAAGTCGCATCTCTTCGAATGAGCCTGCAGTTACATGTCTCTAACGGCTAACGATGCCGAACGTCTTCACATGTGTCCCTTTGTGTGTCGTTGGGGACCTGTCTGGTCAAGCCTACTGCTCAGCTTCACGTGGACTTGTCTGCCTTTTCGCTATTGAGTTGTGAGTTCTTCGTATATTCTGGACATGTGAGATGTATGATTCACAAGCGCTTTTCACTCATTCTTTGGATTTTTTTTTTCATTTTCTTGATGTGTCTTTTTTTTTTTTTGCATGGGGGTTTTTAATTTTGAAGAGGTCCGATTTATCTGTTTTTTTTTAATTGCTATTTTTTAGTGTCATGATTTATTGCACAAACTCCAAAGCCAGGAATGTTTACTCCTGTGTGTTCTTCTAAGAGTCTGGGAGTTTTAGCTCTGACATCGGTTTTGAGTTTTTTGCACAAGGTGTGAGGTAGGGGTTTCGTGTTATTCTTTTGCACGTAATATCTGGTTGTAGGACCTTTTAAGAGAAATTATTTAAATGTAAAATTAGATCATTCAGCCATTAATGGTGGCCATGTTTAACGACGGGCTTGCAGGATTCCTGGAAATTTAACTATCAGCTCTCAAGAGCCAGAGTGAGCTGGTATGAGCCGGTGTGAGCCGGCTCCAGCCTACCCTTCCCTATCCCCCCCCACCCCCCGCCCGCGCCGGGGCCACCTGGCTGCTGAAGGCTGGAATTTGGATTTGTTTTCGTGAGCAGTGGGGCTGGGGGGTGGCTGGGGTGTGCTTACAGAGCTCTGGCGGGGTGGAGGGGGGGCTGCCTGAGGAAGAAAGCTCTGGAGACCCCCAGTCCTGGGTGGCACCTGGCGTTCCCTCCCGCGGTTTGGAGAGAGTGGCTGGGGTTCTCTGGCTCCCTGGCCCACCCTCTGCCCCACCCTTTGCTGCGCCCCTGGCCGACCAGGAACCAGTGTGTCCCAGCTGGATCCAGAGGGGCCCGGAAAGCTGCACCGTGGAGCGGAGACCCAAGCCCGCCCCGAGGTGGGGGAAGTGCTCCTTCTCCCGGGTGGGGGGCCCAGGCAACACACGGGATGCCCAGGGCCCTCGGGACTCCAGGCAGACAGTGCGGAAGGCCTGGTGGCCGCGCGGGTGCCACGTGCACGGTCTGGGCCGTGCCCTAAGGGACCGTGTGCTGTGTCTCCGGGACTCAGACTCCACCGCGTGCTCCTCATTTTCTCAGGCTGCGTCCTGTGAGCTCGCCCTCGGCTTCAGTGTCTTCCTGGTTGCCCCCAGCAACAGCGAGGGCGGAGGCTCTGAACTGCCCGGGGGGGCGGGGCTTCGGGAGGTGCTCCGCCCCTTTCACAGGGACCAGTCTGCCCTGCCCCACCGCCGTCGAGGGCAGGGATCCAGAGTTCCTTTCGGACTCATCAACTCAGAGGCGGGATTCCCGCCCTGGATGCGAGCTCCACCCGGCCACGCCTCAGCCGCGCCACGAGTCCCTTCCACTCTCCTGACATGGGGGTCCGAGCACCCTTCTGGGGGGTTGTTGCCAGGCCCCCCCGGGGTGTCGGAAGCCTGGCGGGAGGCAGGGAGAGCGTGCTGTGCGATGGGAAGAGAGGTGCCCACACTGACGTTTGGTTTTGCCCACAGGTCCCCCAGGGTCCCCCAGATGACGCGGGATGGAGGTGCCGGAGCTCACCTGCCCTGCCTCGCCTGCCAGGGACCAGCCAGCTCCCGCTCCCGGACCCGCAGGGGCCCCAGGCGGGCAGGCTTCGCCCCACCTGGCCCTGGGCCCCGTCCTCCTGCCCCCCGAGCAGGGGCTGGCCCCCACCGTGTTCCTGAAGGCGCTGCCCATCCCGCTGTACCACACCGTGCCTCCGGGGGGCCTCCAGCCGCGGGCGCCCCTGGTGACGGGCGGCCTGGAGGGTGGCGGTGTGCCCATCCTCCTCAGCCCCCTGCTGCAGCCGGAGGGGCCCGGCCCCGCCCCTGTGGGGAAGCCAGCGACCCCGACTCTCACTGTGAACATCGTGGGAGCCCTTCCTGTCCTGTCCCCGTGCCCAGGGCCCGCGCCGGGCGGCCCCGGGAAGGCGCGCCACGCCGGCAAGTACCTGTGCCCGCACTGTGGCCGGGACTGCCTGAAACCCAGTGTCCTGGAGAAGCACATTCGGTCCCACACGGGGGAGAGGCCTTTCCCCTGCGCCACCTGCGGCATCGCCTTTAAGACCCAGAGCAACCTGTACAAGCACAGACGCACCCAGACGCATTTCAACAACGCCCGGCTGTCCTCCGAGTCCGAAGGCGCCGGGGGCGGCCTCCTGGAGGAGGGGGACAAGGCCGGCAAGGGGGACAGCTGGAGCCAGGGTGGCGCTGTTGGGGCCCCACCAGAGAGACCCCTCTCTCCGGGGGCCCAGGGTGCTGGGCCCTGCCCGGCGCCCCCGACGACGCATCTGTCCCCGGTCGCCAAGAACCTGGATCTGAAACTGGAGGCGGGGTGCGGCCCGGGGCCCACGCCTGCCGACGGAGAGGCCCGCACGGCGCCCGCTGGGCTCCCCGCGGCCGGTTCCCAGCCCAGGCGCCCGCTGCCGGAGCAGAGGTGCCCGCCGGCCGGCAGGGCCTGCTCCCTGGCGCAGCCGCAGGCGCCGGCCTCGTCCTCGGAGAAGCCAGGGGACGCCAAGGCCTCGGAGGGCCGGCTGAGGAAGTGCGAGAGCACGGACTCCGGCTACCTGTCCCGCTCCGACAGCGTGGAGCAGCCGCCGCCGCCCTGCAGCCCCCTGCGCAGCCTGTCGGAGCACAGCCCCGAGTCCGAGGGCGAGGGCGCCCCGGGGCCCGGGGTGGCCAGGGCCGAGCGGGGCGGCCGGGGGCCCAGCCTGGAGCTGGAGAAGCGGCGGCTGGAGGAGCGCATCGCCCGCCTCATCTCGCACAACCAGGCCGTGGTGGACGACCCGCAGCTGGACCACGTGCGGCCCCGCAAGACCGTGCTGTCCAAGCAGGGCAGCATCGACCTCCCCGTGCCCTACACCTACAAGGACTCCTTCCACTTCGAGATCCGGGCGCCGGGGCCCGGCCGCGGGCGGCCCGGCGCCCTGGGGCCCGCCCGCTCCACCTGCGCGGCCCTGGACAAGGCGCGGCCCCTCTTCTTCCACTCCGTCCCCACCCAGCTCTCCACCACCACAGAGTGCGTCCCCGTCACCAGGAGCAACTCGCTGCCCTTCCTCGAGGGCACCCGGACGTGGCAGGAGCCGCCGGACCCCCAGGACGCCCGTCCCCGGGGGCAGAAGCCGCTGAGCCCCAGGCCCACCCCTGCCCGGCTGGCAGACGTCCCCAGCGGTCACCCCCGGGCCTTGGTGAGACAGGCTGCGGTGGAGGACCTGCCGGGGCCCCCCACCAGAGATACCGTGGCCCCGGCAGAGGACCCGGACGGAAGGGAGGGTGGCGTGGCCAGAGGACGCCGGGGCGGCCGGCAAGGGCCGCGGGGCCGGCAGGAGGCGCGGCCAGAGGAGGCCGCAGATGTTCTCCCAGGAGAAGTGGCAGGTGTACGGGCGCGAGACCTTCCAGCGGCTCTACCAGAAGATGAGGGCCAGCCGCCCGGCGGGCCGGAGGGCGCAGGAGGGGAGGGGGGGCAGTGGGGCGGAGCAGGACCTCCCTCCGCAGGAGGGGGCCTCGGGGGGCGAGGGTGCAGCCCTGTCCCGGGACAGCAGGACCCCTGTCCATGGGGACACCTCTGTGGGGGCCCAGCCAGGGCCTTTGGAAAGTCCGCCGGCCACAGAAGGCTTCTTGGTGACTGAGTCCCCCCGGCAGCGGGAGACGGTGGCCGGAGCAGGAGGCAGCGAGTGGCCCGGGGACAGCAGGTCCGTGTCGCCCCCCACCTGCAGCCACAGAGAGTCCCCATGTTTGGGCGGCAAGAGCCCTGTCCTTCCTCCACGTGGGAGGCTGGAGCTGGGGTGTCCGCGGCTCCCAGCACCTGCTCCCCTCAAAGGTGGGGCCCTAGAGGCTCCCGGGCTGGTCCTGCCAGACCCCACGCTGGAAGGAGGGGCCCAGGGCGGTGGGAACACGGAAGAGCCCGGTCAGCAGGCCCTCCTTTTCCCGAGACCGCCGGGCGGTAGCCCCGGGGAGCCCCTGCCTGGGGAGCCCCAGCTGCCCTCGGAGAGGAAGAAGCTGAGGGTGGAGGGGCCAAGCTGCGCAGAGCGGCTGGGGACTCTGGGGTCAGGAGGCCAGACCCCAGGGCCCCCTGGACAGGCCGCCCCCCTGCCACCCTGGAAGCGGGACAGTGATCCTGGGGACAAGCCCGGCGAGCTGCACAGAGGGTCAGAGTGCGCTGTGAGCGGCGGGGCCCGGGCCTCGGAGGCCTGTGGCGCATCTTTCTCTGCTTCCTCGGTGGCCCTGAGGCCCAGGCCGAGGGACAAGGAGCCTGGACTTGGTCCTGAAGCCACGGTCTTGGGGGGCCCGTTGCCACTGGCACCCCAACCTCAGGCTCCTAACACCCCAACAGCCCGGACAGAAACCACATTTCCCCCCAAGTACCTCCTCAGGATACCTCAGGGCGAGAGCCTGTCACCCCCGCCCGGTGCCCGGGGGCCTCCCTGCAGAAGCGAGGGGCCCGAGGACCTAGCGTCCCCTGGTGGCTCGGAGCCAGGGACCCTCCTGCCCCCGCACCCAGCTGCAGGCCTGGCCCCGGGTGGAGCACATGGCTCGGAGGAGGATCCCGGCCGGCCCAGGCTGTGGGGCTGGAGAAAGGGGGTGCCGGGAGAAGAGGAAGGAGGCGTGGACGCCGGCACCCCACAAGCTGGGGAGCCCCCCAGCTCGAGCGCTGGGGCCCTCAAGGAGACAGCCTCCGTCCTGCCCACCTGGGCCCGTGACTCCTGGAGGAGCGAGACCCACGCCCCGGGGCGCCTCTGCTCCCGCGGCTCCGGGGCCGGGGCCCAGCCCTCCACGAGCGCCCTGGACCCCTGGCCATGCGACAGGGACGCGGCAGAGCCTCCCGACAATGTCCCAGAGGACCCTCCGCCAGGGCCCCCAGCAGGACACCCTTCCTACTGCTGCCTGCGGCCCAGCTCTGTCCTCCCGTCCACCCTCGTGCCCCCGGGCCAGCCCGGGCCGGCCTCAGGCACCCACACAGATGGCCCCGGGCGCTGCGGGCCCCAGGGCCCCTTCCCTTCGCTGAAGGCCGGGCCCCAGCTCACCTGGTGCTGCCTGAGCCGCAGCCGGCCCCTGCCCGCAGAGCGGAAGGAGAAGGCCGAGATCCAGTGCTGGGCGCCGCACCGCCCCGGAGGGGGCCCCCTGGCCCAGGGCGCGGACACCCAGCTGGCGAGCAAGGCAGCATGGGGACGCTGGACCAGGAGCGGCCTGGCAGAAGAAGGGGAGACGCGACCGTGGAAGGTAACACATCTTAGTCCCAGGCCCCCCCCCCCCCCCCCGGGCTGAGGGAGCTTGCTCAGCGGGTGGAGCCGCCCCTGTGGCCTCTGCGCCCCTTAGCACGCGCTCCCGGAGGGGAGTAGGGGCTTGCGTGTTCGGGGCAGGGGACAAGGAAGGCCAGAAAGGCACAACAAAGAAAATCGTGGAAAAATAAATGTGGAGGGAAAGAACTACTGCACCCCAGACTCTGGATGAGGTATTTTTCCTTATTAGATGTAAAATTCAACTCTGAGCTTCCCGGTAACAGAGGCAAAAAGTGAAATAAAATGCTGCTCAGGAGAGCTCTTTGGATCATGTAAGATTATAAAGCAGAAATGCTTATTGAAAGACAGACTCCAGGTAAAACAGACAGACGCACAGAAGCAGCTCTTAGAGCAGGGAGTTGTGGTACCGGGGATCCTGGAGAAATAATTCACACGGGCAGGTGCAGTGCACCTCTAAGTTCCCTGGGGCCGGTGACGGAACAGGAAAGGAACTGAGGGCCTAGAAAGTTTCCACTTGGTGCTTGAGCAATAAGTGTGCAGTCCCGTCTTGAGAATGGGTCCATTCACCTAGATTTTGTAATTGGGGGTGGGGGCTACTGTCCTTCTCTGGGGTGTCTCAGACTCGGGCCACAGGGGAGGGTCCGGGAGCCTCTGTGCTAACTCGCTGCCTGGGACCAGGGCGGGGCGGGCCTTTCTCCCAGGAGGGCGGAGCCTGAGGGAGCGGCAGCCCCTTCCCGAGGTGGGTGGATCGCTGTAGTTTGCTGAGCATAATGCACGTTTTTTTGTCCAAATTTTTTTTAACAAAGTTTTTTTTTTCCAGATTTTATTTATTTATTTTTAGAGAGGGAAGGGAAAGAGAAAGAGAGAGAAAGAGAAACATCAATGTGCAGTTGCTGGGGGCCGTGGCCTGCAACCCAGGCTTGTACCCTGACTGGGAATCGAACCTGCGACACTTTGGTTCGCAGCCCGCGCTCAATCCACTGAGCTACGCCAGCCAGGGCATTTTTGTCCAAAATTTTAAGGGAAAAATAAGGATGCACATTATATACGGGCCGTACTAATTCCATATCCATATAAATGTTTTTAATTCTTTTATTTATGCTTATGCACTAAAAGTGTAACTCTAGAAAACCATAATGACATCAGTATGCGAAATAATACCCTGGAATACTACAATCAGTTTTGTGTGGAAATATAAATGAATAAAAAAAATGAAAAAAATGAATGACTACATGAATAAAAAATTGAATTACAAAATTAAAAGGGAAGATTATTTTTCCTGAAAGTTTCGGCCAAAAACCTGGGTGTGTATTATACACGGCAAAACAAAGGAACACAGAAGCCCGGGCCCGAGAGAGGGAGTGTTGCAGGGCCCGGGTTGGCCCTCTGTCCTCCAAAAGGCGCTGAGGTGCCGGGCGGGGGTGGGGGTCCGGCGGAGGGAGGGTCGGGGCGGGGGGAGAGCTGGCCCTGCTGTTCCCTGGGCCTTCCGCTAGTGCCAGACATCTGGGCTTTCCTCTGTGCGTCTAGCCTAGGCAGGGTTCCAGAAGGTTCCTCCCAGGAACCTTGGGCGATGCCGCATTTCCGTGCCTCGATTTCCCCAGACAGGCACCCTGTCTGCAGAGAGAGAACCCCTCTGTGTGTCCCCACCGTGAGGGCTATGAGCTATGAGCAAAACGATGCCAACCTGCCTGGTATTTCCAGCTCTCCTGCCCGACAGCCCCAGGGCTGACGTCCCGGGGCCCGGGGGCCGAGCCGGCGTGGAAGAGAGGACTGCCCCGGAGGAGGGCGAAGCCGTCCCGCGCGAGCAGCAAGCGGAAAACCCTGAGAAGGTAGGGCCCTTGGCCACCGCCGGCGTGTGCCCACGTGCGTGTCCTGTTGGCCACTGCAGGCCGCCGTGTCCCTAACGCCCCCGGAAGGACTCCCGTGGGTTCCAGAGGCTTCTCTGTACTCCAGAGACAGAGTTCCCGTTCAGGAACCAGGGCCGTCTGGAGCTTCACGGTGAAAGGGCTCCGTTGGCCCCCGTCTGTCCACCCCGCATGGACAGACAGCCCCAAGGGCTGGGCCATTTTCAATGGTGCCTTCCCAAGGCCGGGAACCTGGCGAGCATTTGGAATAACTGAGTGGAAAACACATCTATCCCGTTTAAGTCTTGAAGAGAGAGAGCGTGTTAATTATTTACAGCTTTTATTGCTTTTTTAATTATGCAAGCGATGCGTGTCCTTTGCAGAAAAATTAGGAAGTACGGACGAGCAGAGAGAAGACGATAAAACACCCGGGTAGTCTCGCGCCCGAGATAGTCAGCGTTAATCACACATTTAGGTGTGTGCCCTTCCGGACTCTTCTCTGGGATGTGCGCACGTTCCTGATACACCGGCAACAGATGCGGGGGGACAAGCAGGTTTCAATTTCCTGATTTGATTGTCTTGCTCCTCTGCTCATAAGCCGTCGGGCTGCCACAGTGTACACGTTAGAAAGCAAACTCCGTCCAGCTCTCGCTGCCTCCTGCTCTCCCCCATGAAACTTTCCATCTCTTTCCCCCCAGTCTCCCCCTCTCCCACTCGGGGTGACTCGGTGCCATCTGGCTGGCCCTCTCCCATTCTCTGATAGGACTCGGACCCCGCAACCCTGAGACCCCCCAGCCTTCCCACTGCATCCCCCGGCTGCCCCCAGCAACCTTCCAGTCCTGGAATGCTCAGCCTCCGCCCCCACCCCCAAACTGCTGTCACTGTTCGATCCAGGGCCCAGGCATTCTTCAGGAGGCAACGCAAATTCCCAGTTCTTCCCCACGGCCGCCCAGCCCTCCGAGGCGGGGGGTGGCACCCTCTCCCGAGGCCCTGCTCCTCTTCAGTTGTCCGCCAGGACCAGGCACCCACAGCTAGGGCCAGCACAGGAGGCCTCGGCAGGCCCGGCTCTGCTTCACACATTACCTCTCTCTCACGGACGGGGACTGGTCCCCGGGTCTGTGCTCGGGCTTCGGATGGGGAGCTGGGAGTTCTGGAACTCGGGGACTTGGGCGGGGGGCGGGTTTCTTCAGCGATGAGGTGTTTTGCTTCCACTAGTTGCCCAGGGACACCCTCTTGTCGTGGACTTTAAATAAAACTCCTGGTTTTGGGTTTCTTCGTGTCACTGTAGGAAGTGAATTTCAATGGCAACCCCCTGAGCATCCTGTCCTATTGCTGTGAGATGAACAGAAGAGACCTTTGTCCCTTCCACTCAGTGACAAGGTGGAGTTTTGATGTCCTCCTCGGCAGGGGGTGAGGGGGGGGGCGTCATTCCCGACTCACCCGTACGTCGAAGGTGTGACTGTCAGAGGCTGCAGCTGTAGGTGGGGGTGGAGGTCGGCCCTTCCCCTCACTCTCACCTGGGCTGGAGTCTGGGTTCGAATCCTGGCCCCGTGGCCCAGCAGACCATGAACTCGAAAGACCAGAGTCACCTCCAGCGCCCTCGGAATGAAAGCTCTCTTACTTTTTAGGTCTCCATGCTTGCTGGGTTTTTGACTTGTAAATGCGCCTCACCTTCTCATCGGGAAGCCAATCCATTTCAGTATGTTTTCAACGTGTTTATATTTTAATCTGCGCTTGGAGCCGGGGACGGGGAGGGTGGGCGTGGCGCGAGTCAATCAGAGCAAGCGCCGTAGGAAAGGGATTCTTCGCTTCTCACCTTGTTTGCGACTCACTTGTCGCCGAGAAGTGGCAATTTTGATGCAGGGGAGTGGAGCTACCTTCTTCTTCATAATGACTGCTTTCTGGTCTCGTCTTAGGAACCTGTCCTTACTCACAGTCGCAAGCACGAGAATGTCTTCTCTTGTGTTCCCTCTGGTAACACAGGGGAGGATTCGTTTTTGTCCGTATGAGACACTCCAGACCGTGGGTCAGATCTGGCTTTCGACCTGTGTTCGTGTGTCCTTGGGAGCCGGGGATGGCTTTTACGCTTTTCAAAGAACATGCAAACTCATATATGTAGACCCACATATACAAAGTACATGTGTCAGACATTGTGGGTGGCCTGCACAGCCTAAAGCATTTATTGTATCTATTCTCTGGACCTTGACACAAAAGGTTAGCAGACGCCTAGAGTCATCACTTCTCGCCTCAGTTATTTGCTATGTTTTAACTCCCTGCTTATGCTTGGAGTTTTTTCCCCAGGGCCTTCCATTCGGTGTCATCTGTCTCTGTCTGTGGTCCCCTCCAGAAACCGCACCGTCACGAAAACGGCCGTTTTCATGAGCGAAAGCCCATGAGCCCACAGGGAGGATTAGGAGCGCAGGGCTCATTTTCGGAGGGGAGATGGGAAAACGTGGGGGCTTCAGACTCGGGTGCCTGATGGCCCGACACCGGCCAGAGGCCCGGAGAGCCGGAGAGCTCGTGGAGGGTGACTCTGCCGCGCCCGGAGCGAGCGCTGGACCGTGGGATTGGATTTTGCTGATTCATTTGTGTCCGTGTGCTGCGCCGTGCGGAGCGGGAAGCCGCAGAGACTGGCTCTCGGAAGCTTCCCACCACCGGGACGGCGGACCGGGAAGACCTGGGAGAGTCGGCGGGAGGAGAGGAGGGGATGGGGCGAAGGCTCTCTGTGGACCCCAGGACAAACGTCGGTCACCGAAGGGAACAGTGAAAGGAGGAGCCCTGGGCCCCGCGAGCGTCGCTCAAGTAATCGGCAGTGTCTGCCCTCACAACGCAGACATTTCTCTGTCTGGGGACGTGTCTGCTCACGGAGTTATGACACAGCCTGCGTGTGCAGTGAGATCACACTCGTGGTAGTGACACAGCCTGCGTGTGCAGTGAGATCACACTCGTGGTAACGAGAGCACAGTTTCTGAGTGAGATGGGGACACGAACCTAGAGACGTGATGGCCACCCGTACAGATGGCCGAGACCCTTGTCACCGTCGCTGTGGCACTGGAAGCTTCTGCCCCAGTCCCAGGGTCTGCTCGGTGGGGTCTGGGGGGGGTCTGCCGCAGCTCCACCCCACGTCTCTGTGTGCCACTGTTCCTGTGGGGCCAGGAGGGGACAGTGAGGGGGGTCAGATGGATGTGTGAGGGACACCCCCTTCCTGGAGGAGGGTGGCGTGGGGCTGAGGAGGCATGGTGGCCAGTGGCTTTCGGCTAGCATGGAGATACAGGACAAAAGTCTCACCCTGCTCCTTCTGTGAGCTTCCCACTGGACTCTGGTCAACCCTAGTGTTCCCTGAGGTCTTGACCTTGGCCGGCCGGCATCAGGGTCCCTGATGGAGCTGAGGTGTGTGAGAAGGTTTTTTCTGATCGTCCCCCCATGGGGCCTATAAACAAAGAGATTGTGGGGGAAGATGGAGGTGTAGGTAGATACACTTTGCCTCCTCCCACAACCAAAAGAAGAACAACGACAAATTCAAGAACAAAAAATGACTAGGACTGCCAGAAAATCGAACTATATGGAAGCCCAATAGCCGAGGAGAAGAAACATTCATCCAGACTGGTGGGAGGGATGGAGACAAGCAGCTGGGGTGGGAAGGATGTGTGGCGAGGCAGTGGCTGGAGGGCCAGGCGGCCGAGGCAGCAGCTGGTGGCCCCACATTCACGTGCTGATGAACCAGGACCAACAACTGGGGAGCAGGACAGACCACGCAACCCAGGGTTCTAGCACAGGGAAATAAAGCCTTAGAACCTCTGACTGTAAAAACCTGTGGGGGCTGCAGTGGCAGGAGAAACTCCCAGCCTCACAGGAGAGACCCACAGGCTCCTAGAATGTACACAAGCCCCCCCACCCAGGGATCAGCACCAGGAGGGCCCAGTTTGCTTGTGGGTAGCGGGGGAAATGGCTGAAAGCCAGCTGAGAGCTGAGCAAGGGTCACTGTTCTCTCTCTGACTGCTCCCCCACATACAGCACCACAACACAGAGAGATGGGTCGCCCTGCCCTGGTGAATACCTTAGGCTCTACCCCTTAAAACATAACAGGTGCGCCGAGACGAAGACATACGGCCCAAGTGAAAGAACAGATCAAAACTCCAAAAATACAACTAAGCAATGAAGAGATAGCCAATCTGTCAAAAGCCGAGTTCAGAATATGGGTAATCGGGATGCTCACAGAAATGGTTGAGTGTGGTTACAAAATAGAGGAGAGTAAAGGCTATGAAAGTGGAGTAAAGGAAAATGTACAGGGAACCAACAGTGAAGGGAAGGAATCCAGGATTCAAATCAATGATTTGGAACAGAAGGAAGAAATAAACATTCAACTGGAACAAAATGAAGGAACAAGAATTCAAAAAAATGAGGAGAGGCTTAGGAACCTCTGGGACAACTTTAAAAGTTCTAACAGCCGAGTCATAGGGGTGCCAGAAGAAGAAGAGGAAGAGGAAGAAGTTGAAAACTTATTTGAACAAATAGTGAAGGAGAACTTCCCCAATCTGGCAAAGGAAATAGACTTCCAGGAAGTCCAGGAAGCTCAGAGAGTCCCAAAGAAGTTGGACCCTGGGAAGCACACACCAAAGCACATCATATTACATTACCCAAGACTAAAGGTAAGGAGAGAATCTTAAAAGCATCAAGAGAAAAGGAGACAGTTACCTACAAAGGAGTTCCCATCAGACTGTCAGCTGATTTCTCAAAAGAAATTTTGCAGGCTAGAAGTGACCGACAAGTATTCATTGTAATGAAAAGCAAAGACCTACATCCAAGATGACTCTACCCAGCAAAGCTGTCATTTAGAATGGAAGGGCAAATCAAGTGCTTCCCAGATAAGGTCAAGTTAAAGGAGTTCATCATCACCAAGCCCTTCTTATGTGAAATGTTAAAGGGACCTATCTAAGAAAAAGAAGATGATCAAAAATATGAACAGTAAAATAATAATAAACTCACAACTATCAACAACTGAACTGAAAAACAAAAACAAACACAAACTAAGCAAACAACGAGAACAGGCACAAAATCACAGAAGTGCAGATCACACGGAGGGTTAGCAGCAGCGGGAAGGAGGGAGAGAATGGGGGAAAGGTACAGGGAATACGAAGTATAAATGGTAGGTACAAAACAGACAGGGGGAGGGCAAGAGCAGCAGAGGAAATGGAGAAGTCGAAGAACTTACATGTACTACCCACGGGCATGAACTAAGGGGGGGCATGCTGGTGGGAGAGGGATGCAGAGCAGAGGGGAGAAAGGGGAGGAAAAAGGGACAACTGTGATAGTATAATCAGTGAAATACACTTAAAAAACCCCCAGAGGTTGTGCTGGTCTTGCACCCCTGTCGATAAGGTAGGCTCTTCGAAAAGGACCCGCAGAGAGAAACCAAGATGGTGGTGGGTGTGCTGCGTGTAGGAACTGTACTGGGTTGGCCAAAAAGTTCACATGATTTTTCCTGTAAAACAAAAGACACATTTTTAATTTTCACCAATGACTTCATTGATATTTGGATATTTTGAGGGTGTTGGCTCTCTCCTACGTGGGATAATGTTGACTGTTCTCAGTTAGTGTCTTGATTTGATCGCTATCAACTTCAACGGGTCCACCCAACCATGGGGCATCATCGCCCAGTGAGAAATCTCCAGCATGAAACTCTGCAGACCCCTTTGGACACGTTCCATCAATCCCAGCGCCTTCTCTATACACGGCACAAATCTTTTCTTTACATTTCAGTTGCGTTTTTACCTTTCTAGAAATAAAACGTCATAGGCCGAACATGTTGCCTATTTTCTTCCATCTTCAATATTAAAGTGGCTACACCAAAATTCACCGACGTTGATGTTTTTTAATAATGCACACTGACACGACAGCTGCCACGACACAATCTAACAAAATTGTTTCCAGTGAAGTTAAGGACAACTAAGCGCCGTCTCATGGGAAAAAGCCGTAGGAACTGCTTGGCCGACCCCGGATTTAAAACCTGGACCCAACATGGCAGCTCGCTGTTTGGGTTTTGTTTTGAAAGTAGGCCACAGCACAGCCACGGTCACCTAGATCGACCTCACAAACACAGCCTCGAGTAAGAATAAAGCGAGAAAAGGAACGTCTCTGTGGCCCAACGTGCTGTGCGGGAGCGACAGCGTGGGGAGACGGATGCCCGTGTAGGGAGGGCGCCTGTCCGCCCTCCGCAGCGAGTGTCTCCGGGGCGCGCAGGTGAACGGAGTCGGAAGGGGAGAAGGGGAGGGAGGAGACGCTGGAATCCCGTCCGAAGTCGGGCTCCCCAGAGGCAGAGACTGGGGTGGGCATCGCCGCACGAGGGGTGTGTACGGAGGGAGCAGCTGCTAAGGGTGTGCGGGACACGGGGCAAGGGAAGCACCAAGAGATGCGGTGCTGGGTGTCCAGTCCTGCCTGACCCCGTTGGGAGGCTTTCCTGCTCAGAGGCCAAGGGCCCGCATTCCCGGTTGCCGAGGACAGTTCCCTGGAGACGGGGGCTAGCATGAGTCACCGGTGGCCGGCACTCCCTCGGCCAGGCATGGGCGTGCAGCCCCGGTGGAGGCGAGAGGCACTGTGGCTGCCCAGGGGACCCGTGCCAGTGACAGCGAGCACGCAGGCCCTGCCCCACCCTGGCTGCTCATTCCTGGCGGGCACACTGCTTCCGGAAGGGGCTGCACAAGAAGGGGGGGAACCCAGGAGGGAATACCACGGACTCCACCCTCGGTGAAGAAAAACACAGCTTTGAAGGCAATGCCAAGACCCGCTTGGACGCCCCCCAAGGGCAAAGGGTCCAGACTCCACCCTGGCGAGATCTGAATTCAGGGCCCGGGCCTCTGGCAGGAGGCTCCTAGCTGCTGTCGCTGAGTGGAATGCTTTGCTCCTCCCTTTTCCAAAAGCAAAACTCCCTGCAGCTGACACTGTGCCGTTCTCAACACGTGCTGACTTGTGGCAGTCACCCGCTGACACGGGGGCAGAGGTGACCGCGGCAGCGAGAACTCCCTCCTTCCTCCCTGTGTCTCTGCACTTGGAGGCCCTTCTTGGCCCAACCGGTTCACGGCTCCGTGAGGACCAAACCCCCGCCCTGCCGCTTCCCACCCTGGCTCGGAGAGCGGTCTCCGGAGCCCGTGGTCTGGGCGTGCTGACAGGCAGGGACTGCTTCAGAGAACGAGGCGGGCACCCCGGGGAAGGACGGCTCCTGCCCGGGGCCGAGGGGGCAGCTGTGCCCTGCACGGGGAAGCTCTCCCGAGCCCCTGGAGCCAGGAGAGATGAACAGAAAGTCACTTTCGCGCCGCTGCTGCTGTCCAAATCATTGCCAAGAGGACACTGTCCTACGTCCACTCTGCAGAGCGGATTTAAAACTCCGCCAGCTCCCGGCGGTCACGGGACTGCGGCTCGGGGTCGGCAGAGGCTCAGACAAAGGAGAGGGGAACGTGGCCAAGCGGGTCACCTCGCCGTGCTCCCCAGCCAGGCGGTCCTGGAGGGTGCTGGGGGAATCGAATCCCTGTGAACCGAGGTTTATAATGGGTCCAAGTCCTTGTGGCTTGACGGGGTGGCTAGGACGGGGCAAAGGCCCTTTCAGTGAGCTGCCCACGGATGGCAACCTCTGCTGCCCGGTTCAGAGCCCTTGATGGACAGTCTAGCTCCCTGCTGGCCACCTGGCCCGAGAGTCTCACAGTTCTTTCCCCTGCAGCATGGGGGCGCTAGACTAGCCTGCTGGTCTGCCAGTTGCACGTTTCTGTTAAGAACAAGTTTTGAGCCTGCACTCACGAATACGCGCATAATTGTTCATTCACATGTGCCACCAATGTACTGGGCACGCAACAACAGACGTAGGGATGGCTAGATGGCAATACTTACAAATAGAAGCTCCAGAATCTTCTCTTCCTACGGTTCCCATGCCATCATGCTGAGAGGTGAACCCTTCATTTTGGAGGTGAGCCCCGGGGATCTGGGAAGGTTTCTCTAGATGGAAAGTGTGGATCCATTGTTTCCGAGCAGACCCCTTAGACCTGTGCTGTCCTGCGTGGTTCGCCACAAGCCGCGCGTGGCGATTGCAACTCAGTGAGATGAGGTAACACGGGAAACTCCGTCCCTCAGACATGCTAACCATGTTTCACGTGCCCGGTCATTCATAGCAGTTAGCGCCCTACCCGGGTCAATGCAGGCCGCACACGTTTCTGTCACTGCGGGGGTTCCTATGGGGATCCGTTTATTCCGCAGGCCGGACCGCGTGGCCCCGCGTGTGGTGCCGGCGCAGCACGGGAAGCGTTTCATAAACACGATCCCCCTTAGAGCCCGCAGCAACCTCATGCCTGAGGCCCTCCGACTATCCCCGTGTCGTGGGGGACAGAAAGATGAGAAGAGGAAGGAGGCGTTCCCAAGACCTCACGAACCACGTAGAGATCAAGCGCCTGCCTTCTCCCAGGCGCCCCAGGGCTGTGGGTGTGGTTGTCTGAGTATCACCGTTTGGGGGTTTTCTGCGTATGAGCTCCCGGGCGCCTGCCCCCAAGGTTGGTCACCGCACACGTGTTTCTCTGTCCCACAGGTACAGAGGGAGCTTCCTGCAGGGCCGCGTGCAGCTCCGGGCGAGGAGACTACGCAAGCCGCTGTGGGTGCTGCGAAAAGACTGCCCCCCTCCCCCACTCGAGGGGCCGGACCCACGCAGGACCCTTGGACAGGCTGCGTCGGAAACGGCAGGTAATGCTCTCCTTGGACGTGAGTCCTGAGGGGGCATGAAAAGGCCCCGGGCTGCGAGCGGTGTAGGTTGAGCAGAAGACACCTGTGGGGCGGTCGGCGTGACACCACACTAGGGCGCGGGGTCCTGGGCGAGAGTGCCCGGTGAGATTCACGGAGGACCCGATCACGGGAAGTGGGCGGACACCCTCGCGCCCGGCCCCGTGTCCCGGGCGCCGGTTCCCGGCGGGACCTGGGGAGCGCGGGTCAGCACTCTGGGTGCCCCCACCTCCCGCCCCGTTGAAAAAGGTCGCTCGGCTCTCTCCGCGGAGCCGTCGCGGGGCTGAAATGGGTCAGCGGCTGGGCCGGAGCGCCCGCGGGAAGCAGAAACGTAAGTAGTCATTATGTGCGCGAGCGGCCGGGAACATTGCTTCCACGCGAAGCGGTAAGAGCCCCTCTTCATGCTCGGAAATAAATAAAGGGTGAACTAATGGAGGCTGCTTCCTGGAACACGGGCTATTTTAGGTTGCACTCCCTGGGCAACCGGCGCAAACTGCTCAACTTCTCTGGACCTCAGCTGCTCCTCCTCCCTTTCTCCCCTCTCCCCAGCGGTAATGAGCCCTGTCTCAGCCTTGCTTGTGGGGTGCTGATGGGGGGAAGAAATGGGGACCCCCTGTGCAGAGTCTGCAGGGACCCCTCTGGCCGCCGGTGACTGAATCACCATCCTTTTGTGGCTGATTGTTGCCTGTTTGGCTGGAAGGCTGACCCGGGGCTCTGTGTGGTGGGTGAGGGTTTGCTCCCTGGGGACATGTCCTCCTGCACCTTTGTGTAGCTCCAGCGCCCCCTACAGGCAGACGGCACTTTCCCAGGCTCCCCCCTCCACCCCCAACCCCCAACCCCCAAAGCCCTTCCTGGCAGCTAAGGACAAAGATTAGTTTCTCCGTGAGAGTTGAAAGAAGGTAGGCATTTGCTCAACTGGATGGCCACGTGTGGAATGAAACGAGTTGGGCTTGTGGAGTGGGGAGGGTTAAGATGGCGCAGGAGCGGCTGGCATGGGGCGGGAGGGAGGAAGGGAGAAATACGGTCAGGCAGCCCAACTATACTCTTTCTCCATTGTCCGTGGTCCTCACCTTCCCCTCCGCCCCTCTCCTCCTTCCCAGATAGACACAGACCATGGAATTGCCCGCTGGGGTGGTTTGGGTGATCCCCACCGCCCCCCAGTAGAACCCGGTGGAACCCACCGGTCGTACCCACAGTCAGAGTTTTCCCAGTGGCTCTCTCCCGAGCACCTTAAAGAGGCCGAGCCAGGCTGCCCCGGAGATTTGCCTCGGCCTCCGTGTTTACAGTCCCGAGGCCCAAGCTGGGTGCTGGAGGGGAGAGGAAGACAGGCTGTGCCCCAGATACATGTGCAGGGGGAGGACGGACACCCGTGGCTTGGATCGCGATGAAGTGACATTGGTGGGTGGGTTAGCTTCCTCCTCGGAGTTGCCTGTCTGTGTGGCCAGGCTTCGATGAAGGTCTCACTCACCCAATGGTCAATGTCAAAGTCAAATGAGCTCCTGTGCGCGGCAAGTGCTTTGCAGACCCTAAAGCAGACGGGTGTTGGCTGTCGCTACCTACCGAGCGTAATGAGCATACACACGGGCCTATACCGAGCGCCGAGTGAGTGGGGGACACGTGGTCATAAGGGTTTCCGGTGTCTAGTGCAGGACAAGGTCAGTGTTAAGTAAGAGAGGAACCCGGAGGGGGAGGTTTTTGGGGGAGAGATAGGGCTTTTCCTGGGAATTCGGATGCAGCGAGAGTAGAACTGAGGCTGTCCGGACTGGGGAGTGGCGAGGAAAGGTCAGGGGTGAGACGGAGAATCGGGGGAGGGTGGGTTGAGCCCAGGCGGCTGGCGTGCGCTGGTGTCCGTGGGGGTGTGGGAAGCCATCGAAACCACCGTCGCTCTTTGAGTGCCACTGGGCCAGCCTCCCAGAGCTGCTGGAGAAATCGCCGGAAACTTGGGGGCTTAGAACAACCAAGTCTATTCTCTCACAGTTCTCCTTCCAAAGACTTAGCGAGCCTCCTTCCTGCCTCCTCCAGCCTCTGGTGGCTCCGGCGTTCCTTGGCTTGTGGCTGCATCATCCCCCAGCCTCTGCTTCCGGCCTCGCGTGGCCTCTCCTCTGTGTCTCTGTGGGTCCGGTCTCCCTCCGTCTTTCTAGGGAAACGTGTCCTTGGGCTTAGGGCCCACCCCAAATACAGGGCCATCTTATCTTGAGGTCCTTCATGTAGGACATTGGCGAAGACCCTCCTTCCAAGGCCAGACCCACAGGTTGCGGGGGCTCTGTCTTTTGTCTTGAGCCCATCTTTGTGGGGGATGAGGGCTCCACCACTCCGGCGGTTTTACAACTTCCTCCTGTCTGTGGCTGACAGGAGTGGCCCCCAGATATGATTCTAAGTGAGAAGGGTACACCTGGACATTCAAGGGACAGTGACGCTCATCGTCTGTGCTCCTACTGTGTGCAGTTTGTTAGGAAAGGTGCACTGTAAGCTCAGATCGAGCCATGATGGTGAAATCAGAAGCCCTCGGCCCCCCAGCAGCAGGCGCTGGTCCACACCAGAGGGAGGCATTATCCGAGGGGTCCCGGCAGCCTCCGTCCTGAGACGGGTGCGCTGGGCTCTGGGGCGCGGCAGCTTCTTTTTGGAAGAAGGCCCCGTGGTGGGCTGGACTGGGCGGGCTGTATCCTTAGGGGCCGACATCCGGCCACCACCTAGTTTGTCTGGCCTTGCGCTTTGGGGATGGGGCTGTGTCAGCCCCAAACAAGGACCGCTGGGTCCCCTGCACTCTGCCCAAGGGGGGCCCTTTCCGCATATCCCCCAGTGGAATTGAGTGCCCGGTGTGCTCCTGGGCACCTGGTGGGAAAGCCTCTGATTCCGTTGTCCTTTCCACCCGTTCCTCCCTTTGAAGCCTCCTCCCCCTGCCCCCTAGGGCGTGGCCCCGCCCCCTCCCACAGGGACTGAGGGACTCCACCCTGGGAGTCACTCCACATCTCACCCCAAGGTCGGCTTGGACACCAACATCCTAAGCACGAACAGGGGGGCGCCTGTGAACGGTGGGTAAACTGGACCCAAACAACAAAAAGAAATCAGCACCAGAAACAGTCGGAATGTGGAGCTAAGACATGAGAGGCCACCCACGGTTCCAGTCCCCCCTGGGAACGTAGCCCCCGCCACCCGACCCCCCCACAGGCAGAAACTTCGCAGCAACAGCTGGAGTGGTGGCCGATGTCGCCGCTTCCATGCTGATTATTTGAGCAGAGAGTTGCGGGGGGCGTTGGGTTCCTGGAGCCCGTTTTCAAAGGGCTCCCTCCCCTGCAGTCAGGGGGGACACAGAGGACGTCCACCAAGGGTGGGTGGGACCCTGCGGGACGTGGCCCAAGCGTTGACCCAGGGAGCATCCATCAGCCCTGCCCTTAACTTAAGTGTCAGGGGACAGGGGTGGCTGGTGGGGAGACCAGAAAGCCCGGTGGGCAGGTCACAGGGGACAGCATGGCTCTGGAGGGTGGCAAAGTGCATGAAGGTCAATACCGAATGGAAATCAGAGAGGTTGGGGGATTTTATTGCCACCGCTGCCACTGGTCACGGCCGATATTTCACAGCGGAGTGACAGGCACTCCGGGGGCGCTGGGTGTTCGAGGACAAAGTGCCGCAACTTCAAAGGGACTGACAGGTGGCCCTCGGTCGTCCCCCCTTTACAAACAGCTCTCTGGTCTGCTTTGACCCGGCAGGCCCTGGGTGGAGGGATCAGAGCTGACCCTTCAGTGTGGGAGCTGACCTCCCGTGTCTGCGTGCGCATGCACTCGAGTGTGCGTGCGTGTGAGTACACGCAAGTGCGTATGTTTTGTGGGGCAGGGAGGGGCTGGACCTGCTTCCTATGGCTGGACAGTGATGGGGTGATCTGTCTGGGGTGACCTGAGAGGCTGTAACTTGGGGGAACGTACTGAAATCCATCAAAGAAACAGAACGAACTTCAGGTCCGGGGGAAGGCTTTCTAATCAAAACGCAGGGAAAGCCTTCGGCCCTGGTCCTTATGGGCTGACTGGAATCAGTAACATTAAAAAAAAAAGTCAGGAATACTTGTAGGCAGGGGCTGAAGTAAGATGTTAGAACCGATTCTTTGTCCTCTTTGTTTTTGGAGAATCTTCCTGTCGATAATTCACGAGGGCGAGAGACAGAAGATGTTACTGAAAAATATTTTTTAAAAGGGTGCTTCAATTTCCTCCCTTTCAACTATTCTGATAGCGGGGTCCTAACCATTCAAACTAACAGATGGCGTGGTGGTGAGGTCGTAAGGAAGCCGGAGGGCAGAGGAGCTATGCAGGGTAAAGACGGAATTTATAAGATTTTATAGCGGCTGGAGTCTCTGAGACTCTCCTGAGAACTGAGCCTTCTTTTTATTTTATTTTATTTTATTTTATTTTATTTTATTATTTATTTATTTTTAAAGAGTTTATTTATTTAGTTTTAGAGAGAGGGGAAGGGAAGGAGAGAGAGAGAGAGAAACATCAATGTGCGGTTGCTCGGGGCCGTGGCCTGCAACCCAGGCATGTGCCCTGACTGGGAATCGAACCTCGACCCTTTGGTTCGCAGGCCCGCACTCAATCCACTGAGCTACGCCAGCCAGGGCTCTGAGTCTTCTTTTTAAAGCCCTAAATTCAGTTGTCCATCCCACGCAAGCTTCCAGCAAGGGTGGGTCAGGGGGACAGGGAGTTTCCTGTCGGATATGGCATGGAGCTCACTTAGCAGACTTCTCAGGTGAGTGTGGACGAGGGTGGGCAAGCGCGCTGACCCTTCAGAGAACCTCCCTCTCCATCCACGGCCGCTCAGGGTCGGGGCTGAGCTTCAGCGTCAGGTGGGTTCCATCCCAGAAACTCAAGCTGCCTCGACGAAGGTATCGGTCAGCGAAGGTTCTTAGACATCAAGTCACTGGACATGCCAAGGACAGCAACCATCTACCTGGTGGGAGACCTTGTAATCCAAGCGTTCTTTCTGGGCTACCCACGGTTACCGCGGGATAAGGACCTTCTCTAATAAACTGCGGATAAATTGATAAAGTTAGCTCCTCCCTCTCCCTCTCTCCCTCTTTCTGTCTCCCTCCCTCTCTCTCTCTCCCTCCCTCCTTCCCTCTCTCTCTCTGCCCCCCATTAGCATCTGCCTCTGCCCTTCAGGGTGATTTCCACAATAAAACGCGCACCGACTGCGAGTCCAACCACAAATCACACTCACAAGACGTAGAACGTTACGCAGCCGAGGGACGCGGCCATCGTGCTGACTCAGGCCCAGGGGCAGAGCCAGGCCAGGCGGCCGATGAGCTGGAGGAAAGATGGAAGAGGAGACGGCCTTCGGCGTCTTTGTTTTTCGAGATAAATTCTCCAAGTCCTTAGTTCTTCACTATGTACAGCAAAACGTTGGTTCCCGTTGTGCATACATTTATTTTTGGTGGCCTTTCCCCAGTGGCAAAGATTTCAATTAGTAAGGGCTCTGTTTACGCAGCTGGGGGGCCTTCCCACCTTTGTACTGGGGCCCGGCATGGTAGCAGGTCCTCAGTAAGTAGGGTTTTTTTAAACATATTTTTAGTTTTTTAATGACCCACTGAATGAGCAGAAGTAAGCCTCTTACCCTCAGCTTCCTTGAAGCTCAGCCCCAGTGGAAAGGATGCTTAAACCAGCCCCCAAATCTTCCTTGAGAATGAGGAAGGGGGCGGAGCCTTCGTTTCTGGCTGCGTTAGGGAGACGCGGCGGCAGGGAGTCCAGTGGGTGTCTCGGCGGGGGGGCAGGAGGCTAATCGCTGTAAAAGAAACTTCATCTTTCTTTTCTTCATAAAGAAGCCCTTTTTCATCTAAAAAAGAAACTTTCAGCTTGCCCCACCCCTGGATGGGCGCCATTGTGCAGGATGGCAACCTGTAACCTTCGGGAGCATCTGTCTAGCGCCCCCGCCCCACCCCCCTGTTTTACAGACGAAAGCTCTGCAAAGGTAGAGCAAGGCAGTGACTTTGAACCTGAAGATGTTCCCTTGCATGTCTTTTAGCCTGGGGTTCTCTCTTCCACTTAATTGGGGACCGAATCTTCACTGCGGGGGGGGGGGGGGGGTTCGAGTCCACGGCCAGTCCTTTAGTCAAAACCGCCTGCGGTGAGAATTGCCTGTGGCAGCCTGCACGCGCAGCCGTGACCGCGCACTTGGCACGGGGGACTCTGAGCGGAAGCTCTCCCCCACAGTGCGTTTGAGGGTCGTGGCGGTAAAGGGAGAAAAAAGACCCCCCGGCGCTGCTTTGAAGGGAACAGCAAATCCTCCCTCCGAGCACGGGAGTGGGAAGCTCTCGAGTGTCCCCGCTCTGATGGCCTTTGTCATTAGCACCCTGCCTCTAAACCCGTTGTGACAAAACCCCTTGTGACAGCTTGACGGATTGGTCTGTGGTGGGGGATTAACTAGGACGTGGGAGCTGTGGCTTCTCTGGGCAGCGCTGGGGACAGCGTGTTCCCAAAGTCGGGGTTTAGAGCGCCTGTGGGATGGGACCGGGCTGGGCTGGGCTCCCACCTGCCCGAACACCTGTCGTGCTGCTGCTGTCCCCGGAAAGGGAGGGCGCCCTTCCGCTCGGCAGGTACTGCACGCCGCCTGGAGCCGGCGGGTGCAGGGCAGCTGGAGGCCCCGTCTTCCACCTCAGGGGAAGCTCGCCCCCAAGTCGGGGCCTAGACACGCTCTGTGCTGTGCACCCCCCCCCCCCCGGGGCAGAGAGACCCACTTAGGAAGAGGAGCTGCCCAGACTCGCGCCTGTCTCCGCGCTCAAGTGTTCTTTTTCCATCAGACAATGCCCTTGAAAACCCCACGCGTCCTCGCAGAGTGGGCGACGCAGCCGTACACCTGAGCAGAACTTCCTTTTGTGGGGCTTACACAACTCCTGATGAGGTCACCGCGCCGACGTGAATCCTTTCTTTGCAGCGCGGGGCGCAGGGGCGGAGGAACACAATTACCATTGAATGTTGCTTGCGTTTCAAGGGGGCTCTCCAGGCTCCGGGGGCCGGGCGCCAGCCGCCCGCAGCCTCATTACCGGCCTCCTCATATCGCAGGTGTTGACCCTGGGCTGCAAGCAAGAAACCTCGTAATTAGATTTGCTCCGTGTTTGTGTTTATGGGCCCATCGCTTTCCCTCCAGCGATGACACAGCGGCCTTCAGTTATATTTTATTATCGAAACGCTCGGTGTTACAAGGGCCCGCTCCATTCAATGAGCCCTGTTCCAGCGCCTTCAGTGCTGGGGATACATTAAAACATTCCGTCAGAGGAGGGGCGCTCTTACATATTTCCTTAGAAACGCGTTTTGGGGGCTGAATGGGGAACATTGATGTGGTTGAGGTTAATTATCCGGGCTTTTGCTGGGCTCACTGGGGCGCACTGCCTCTGCCGGAACACCGGCTAAAATTGGAGCTCTGAAGGGGGCGGGGGGCGTGTGGCCCTGTGCCCGGATGACACGTCTGAAGTCGCACCGACGGCAGGAGATGTTCTATGGGACGACGAGAACGCGCCGGGGCTAGGGTGGCGCTGCGCTTCGTGCAGCCGGCCGGGCTCAGAGCAGCCAACACCGGCGAAGGTCGGGGCCGCGGCTCCGAGTGAGAGTCTAGGAAACGCTGGACTCACCTCAGGACGCACTGACGACTCAGGAGGCTCGTCTCCTTTGGCCCCCCCGACAAACCTGTGATGAGGGAGTCTTCTTCTCACTGTGCCCCCGGAGGGACCCGGACTCAGAGGGGCGGTCAGTGTGATGGGGGATCTGGGGGGCGACAGCGTCCCCCAAGTTTGAGTAATTCACTGACCGCCTTCAGGAGTGTCGCGTCTGGGTGCCACCTACACGCTTACTTGCCTGTGTTTCCTTTGGCTCACTTACCAAAAAAAGAAAAAGAAAGAAAAGAAAAGCAGAAATGGAAATACATTTATTTTACTTTATTTTTTAATTTTTACAAAAAAAAACCAACCTGTAAATACATCTACTGTAAAGAGAAACTGCTTACCGCCACCAAAGAGGGAGCACCGCTGCTCCCTACCACTGAGAGACCACTGCGGGATGCGAGCGCAGGGAGCCGCGTGGTTGGGCAAATAACTCCACCCAGAATCCACTGGGGGCAGGAGGCCTCGGCCCTGGGTGTCGTCCCGCTGCTAAGGGGAGGCTGGGAAGTGTTAGCAAGGTGCTGGGGACACGTGAGCACCCACGAGGCTTCCTGCCTTCCTGGATCAGAGGGATGACACCACTTTCTACTGTGTCATTCAGTGCTGTTGACGGCTAGCCTTGTGAATCCCCCCCGCCCGCCCCCGCACGGGGCTCAGCCCCCCCCACCGGACCCTGTTTGTGCACCTGTGTCCCCCTTCCCCTGTCAGTGGGGTCCCTGCCGGTTTGTATTGTCTAGTATTTCCTCAGCTTCCGTAACACCTTGACCTGTGTAGAGTCAGACTCGCACACTCAGCAGAGGTGGCTGCAGAGGCCGTGGGGTGGCAAGAGCCCCGCCCCCCACCACAGCCGCCGGCCCCGAGATCAGACCTCCTCTGTCTCACTTGGGGGGTGGGTGGGGGCTGCCAGGCGGCTTCAGCCTCTGCATTTCTTTTGTCCTTGTTGTTCAGTTACAGTTGCCCCAGTCCTCCCTCCCCCACTGCTCTGCGGCTCCCCCCTGCCTGCGTTTGTAAGATTCTGAGATGTTGACCCATCAAGCACAGTGGGGAGCTCTCTGGGGTGGGAGGGGGTGGCGAGGGACCGGATGTCTGCAGGGATTTGCAGACCTTGGTGGGCGGGAGGGGGCTCCTCTTTCTCCTGAGGACAGTAGGGAGTCAGTGAAGGGTTCGGGCCGCGGGGGAGGGGGGCAGAAGAGCCCATTCCGTGCAGGCTGGAAACAGCCTCTCCTGGAGCAGGGGGAGTGAGGGTGGGGGCGGATGGGGGCGGATGGAGGGGAGGCCAGGAGGCTGACAAGAAGGCCCCCGAGCCGGGCCTGGCACCTTCACCTTTAAAAAGGACTTGGGAAAAGTGACGCTCCATCTGGAGGAACGAAGGAGCTAGTCCGTGACACGTGTAGTCATGGAGGATACCACGGATGTAACACGTTACAATAGGGACAAAAGGCTAACGTTTGCTTTGACGGCTGCCCCCGTTCCCGATACCCCCTCAGATGACACTACCCATTCTCGATGCCCTCGGCAGGGAAAACTGCAGTTTGGAGTTTGGGGTGCATCTGCCAGACTGTTAGCTGTGTGCACATGCGCGTGTTCGCATGTGTGTGTGCATGCGTGTGAACCCCGTGTCCAACATGGGTGGCACCACAGTGCACATTTCACTGTACAACTTGCTTTTTTTTTTTTTTTACTCAATAACATTTCAATGGTTTGCACAGCCAACACACAGAGACCCACCTCAACCTCGGAACAGGGACAGAGCCGCCCGGGTGGGGAGGGAGAGGAGGGAGGGGCGGCTCGGGGCCGTGCAGCCACGCCCCTGGCCACGGGTAGTTTGCGCCTCTCCGGAATTTCTCGGTGGACCGTGCTCCTCGGACTCACCGTTCGTGACTCCGTGGCCCAAGCAGAGCGCTTCTCTGGGGGAGACCCGAGAGGAGGAGTCTCTATGTCTTTGAGTCTTAGGTGGCCCGCTTAAAAACAGATGTTTCCAAAACGCTTTCCCGTTCATATTCCCATCGGTAGCTTCTTAGGGTGCGTCTTCTCTCCTTGACCTTATCAAACTTAAAAAGACCCCAGAGATGGGTAAAAAGTGGTCCTTTCAATGCTCTCGGACAAGAGGGGATTCCACTTGACCTTACATCCCCCCGGGGGTCCACTGCCCAGCCAGACCCTCCTGTAGAAAAAGCAGGGATGGATGATAAGACTTTTTTTAAAGATTTGTTTATTTATTTTTAGAGAGGGAAGGGAGGGAGAAAGAGAGAGAGAGAAACATCCATGTGCGGTTGCTGGGGGCCGTGGCCTGCAACCCAGGCATGTGCCCTGGCTGGGAATCGAACCTGCGATGCTTTGGTTCGCAGCCCGCACCCAGTCCACTGAGCTACGCCAGCCAGGGCTTTTTTTTTTTTTTTTTTTTTTTTAAATTATTATTATTAAATCACAGAGAAGAGTGTTTCTCTTGACCAAACTTTAAGTCCACCGGGCACGGGTACATTGGATGCTCTCTCCCAATAGGAATAGGTTTGTTCCTCAGGCGGGGCGCGACGTCGAGGCCTGCACCCAGAGGGCCCCTCCCCACGGAGGATGCTGCGGGGCCTCCACTCGGGCCGTCCTGTGTGCGGGCCACCTCATCAGACCCACGCAGCGGCTCGCAGGGGAGACTAGTTGATGTGCAGGGTTCCCAACCCACGCTGCTGCTCCGTGAGCTCCTGAGGCTCGGGCTGCCCAGAGCGGGACAGCGAACAGGAGGACGCGAGGGTTGGGTCAGAGGCGCGGCTGCGTCCTGCGTCCTCACGAGAAGCAGGAGCCGGAGGGATGGGTCGCTCAGCCCCTCCCGCTTTCTGGTGGGACTTGGGGCCGCAGCCCTGACTCTGGGGGTACAGTGCGAAGGCCCCCCGGGGCTGGGGCTGCCGGGAGGAAAGCACCGTCTGTCACAGGGAGCTGTCCTGTCCCCCCCACGTCCCCCCACAGTCACCCGGGTCATCTCGGCTCCGAGAGGCTGCTCCGGAGGTGGAGTTCCAGCCCCTCAAACCCAGGGCCGCGCGAGGGAGGGCTCGCTGGGCTGTGAGGAGAGACTGTCAGTTCGAATCCGCCGAGAGGCGCACACAAAACTCATTGTCTCGTGTGACAGCGACAACGGCCTCAGGCTTGGCTAGGCCCAGAGGCTCCGGGGTGTCCCTGAGACTCAGTCTCTCCCCCTCTGGGCTGCTCTTTCCTCTTCAGGGTCATCACCCCAGCGCCTCCAGCGTCTGCCCCCCAGCCCACCCTCGTGCTGGCCTGACCCCTTCTCACGGCCCAAGGCCCCAGCGGAAACTCGGCAGCCGGGTGGGGCCCTGGGTCTCTCCTAGCCCTGTCCCCAGGGGTCTGAGAGGCTCGGTCAGGGTCTCGCCCCTTGCGGGGAGGGGTCCGTTGGGACCTCTGCCACAGCCCGTGGGGCCGTGCTCGTGTCCCCAAGGCAGAGGGGGCGATGCGGGTAGCAAGCACACAGGTGTCCCAGCCGCCTCTGACTCATGGTTTGATGACACTCGGCGTCTGTCTGCGAGCGGCCAAGGCCCCCTCACGCCCCTGGAGGGGGAGCAGCAGGAGGCGGTGGGAGGCCCCGAAGGAGCCTAGGGACGGGCGGTGAACCGAGACACCTTTGCGAAACAGGTTGGAGTCACACAGCCTGAGGTCCACACGCAATTACCGGGGGCCGCTCGGTGCCAGGCGGTGTGTGGGAGCAGGAAGAGAGGCGAACGGGAACATGACATGGCCCTGTCCTTGGGGAGAACCCGGCCTGGCAGAGGCAGCCGGCGCAGACGGGTAAACAAGTCATTACAGATGCAGTGCGGTGAGCTCCCTGATCTGATTAAGCCTCCAAATGAGGGATCCTGACAAGGCCGGCTGGCGCGGGGGGTGGGCTCGCACAAACAGGAACACGCCGAGGAGGGGCCCCTGCGTCCGGCCCCCGCGGAGGGGAGGGAGCCAGGCAGCCAGGCCGCCGTGTGGAAGGCCCCGGGGCTGCTGTCCTCCATCACCCCTGTCCCTCCTCGGATCACAAAGAATTTTTTTTTTTTTTGCCGCACATACTAAACGGCTGGAAATTGAGATGCACAGCATTTAACTACTATTTACTTATTTATCTAAAATGCTAAGTGTTTCCCTTGGCAATTGCTAATAGATTCCTGTAGAAACGGAATGACACGTTCCGAATTCTGATTTCTGTGCAGAGAGGGAGGGGTGGGGAGGGGACAGACTGGCCGGGACCCTAGGGGCTGGTCTGGGGGGGAGGTGGGAGGGCAGGGTTTAAAGAGACGTTGAAACGTGGGTATTAATATGTGCCTATACCCAAAGTTAGAGAGAGAGAGAGAGAGAGGGAGGGAGGGAGACAGACAGACATGGAGGGAGGGAGGGAGGGATGGGATACCTTCAATCCCCAACCGGAAACGCAGGCTGGTCCGCTTTTGAAGGACTTCCTGCAAACCATTCTCACCTTGGAGTTGGGAGAGCCCCTTCCCAGCTCAGCCCACAAAAGAAGCCCCAGTCTTGTTCTAGAATTTTCTAGGGGGAGTGTTGGAGCCAGTAGTCAAATGGAATCAGAGACTGGGGCAGGATGAGAGGATGTGACCTCACACGTGGCCAGCAGACCTCCAGGTGAAGCACCGCGTGGCGAGGGGTCTCGGGGTCCATCTCCCCTGGCCCCTCCCCTGCCACCTCCACCTGGCACCTGGCTTTCAGCAGGGGCCAGGCCTCTTTGGCTTTGGAGACAGGTGAGCCTTTAGGATTACTTCTAAGGTGTCAGGGGCAAGGTGAGGCAGAATGGTGTCCCTGCTGGCAGGCCTGGAGAGGAAATAACTCGAAGTGACAGACAGACAGCATTAGCAGACATTGAATCATAATGAGAAAGTGATGCTCTTCTCAGCTGCCCGTTAAGCCTCTTGCTTGCATCATGGAGCAAGTCCTGTTTTGATGCTAATAGGCCTTCAACCTCCCTCCGCCTAACCAACTCTTTACTAATCTCCCTTTTAAACCAGAGAGGTCAGGTTTCAAGTCTAGCTAGAATTTGAGAACACAGTTCTGCTTGCACTGTTCTTACTTTTGCAGGGAACTTCTTCTGCCTGAGACCTGACCTTACCCAGCTCTGCTTCTTAACAATAGACTTTGGAAAAGTCAAACAATCTGCTCCTTCCTCTTTTCAGCCTCCGTGAGGCCCGGGGCGGTGCGGGGTAGAAAGCTTGGTGTTGGGTCCAGAAGGGTTCCTCTGATTCCCCTAATTTCTCCCCTCACTACTTCCCTGGGCAGGGCCGCCCTTTCCCTGCCTCGGACCCCCATCTGTGAAATGGGGGCGCAGTTTCTCAGTCCGCATGCTTCAGAGGCATCTACCTACACGGGTCCCTTCCCCTCGGCCCTGGAGAACCCCAGGGATGTGCCCGTGGGACTGTGGCCAGTCTCAAGGGACACGAGATGGTGAGTGGGGAGGTGCTGTGCCAACTCTCAAGGACGCTGTTGGCTTGCTGGTTGGCGTGACTGACAGCAGGGGACCACACGCTCAACGTCCTCTCCAGGGCTGGAGAAGACAGCCGCAAGCCAAAGGAATGAGTGATGAATGGTTGATTTCAGAAGGGGAGCTGGTGGGGATCTGGGGGCACTGGAACAAACATGCTACCGGGATGCGTATGTCTCTTTTTCCTGCCCAGGGGGGAGGGGGGCATGACAAAGGATCGGAATAATCCTCCAGGCCTCCTTGGCAAGACGGCTCTGCCCTCCTCTCCATCGATCCATTCACATTGGCCTTGACCTCACCATTGGGCGCTGGCAGGGACCTTGGGGAATCTGCTCCAACCGGCACTGCTTCCGGTGTGAGCTCCTGGGCAGTTTCCTCCGAATGTTTTCCCTCGTCCCACTCTCGATGTGGCCCCCCGGGGTGAGGAGGGAGGGCCGTGGCCAGTCCCCATCCTCATTAGGGGGTCTCGTCCAAGCCCCGGCACTGAGCAGGAGAAATGCACGTTTAATTCCGAGGTTTTTCCTTTGCTAAGACTCTTCAAGTTTTGGCTTGCTTATTTTCTTAACTTCCTGAGACATGCAAAAGTAATGTCTGTGCCCCCCTCCACATAGACATTAATGATTATTTTCAGTCGTTTTCAGCTTTCCGTTTTTGCTAGGAGGCACCTGGCGTTCCGGGAATGGACAAAAGCCATTTTTCTAAGTACTCGCATTTGAAATTATTAAGTGTTCATTAAGCACCCCGGGTGCAAAGCACTCTCGGAGATGTTTGTTTCTCAATTTTCTATAATTTCCTTATTTTTTTCCCCCTAGCTAAAGGCAGATTGAAAAATGAACTCAGCGCGTTTGAGTGCCTGAATCATAGTTAATGCGCAACGCCCCCTCCCTTAACTGCTCTGTTCTGCTTGTTTCCGCCGTCTCCTCGGCTTATCAATCTGACAAAAGTTCTGGGGTTTTTTAACCCCTACTCGGGGACCAGAACTTCTGCTCGAGCCCTGATTACCTGCCAGGGAGGCGTGAGCGCGCAGCCCCTGGCCAGAGTCGCCCAGGACCGCAGTGAGAGCAATGGAAAAATCCAGGGCCGGAAGCGGCCGCGCGGGGGGGCGGGCAGAGTCGGGGCTGCAGTGCGAGCTCTGGTGCAGAGTGAGCCCCGCTCCTTCCCGCCGCCCCCTGCACCCCCTCCCCCGCCAGGGGCACGAGGGGGTCTTGACAACCCCCCCTCTGCGTGGACCCTTCTAGAAAGAGCACAAAGCCCCAAGTCCCCCCTCCCATCCGCCCTCGCTGGCTCCGTGATTCTGCAGCAGAGAAAAAGGCTGTTTTTTTTCTTTTCCTTTCTTCTTCTCTTTTTATTTTTTTTGACAACAGCCTCACATAACCTCAAAAGTTAGCCATGAATTTACCAAAACTTTTTCTCAAACTATGTTAACCTCTGGTGGGGGTTAAAAAACAAGCCTTGTGAATTTATTACCCGGAAAAACCAAGCACGACTTTGTATTTTTGCAGTGAATCGCCTTCCACACTTCAAGGGCGCCCCCTAGCGCCCGTCTGCGGTCTGCCAGGAGCCGGCGCGCAGCAGCCCCGGCGTTCTCCCCGGCCGGGGCCGAGGGAGCCCGGGCCGCCCAGGGGTGTCTGCGCTCCCGTCGCGCTGCGCCTAGTCCCGCCGGGGGGCACCTGCACCCTGGGGGAGACCCGCCTGGAGCACCAGGGCGCCCGTGGGCATGGGTTAATTCCCTGTCCTTAGGAGTTCAGGTGGCTGAACTGGCATGCCAGGCTGCAGCCGGAGGAGGAGGGAGAGCAGGTTTTGACCCCGGTCCTGGTCCTTTTCAACTAGGCGGGACCCCCGCTGGCGAAGCGACTCCATTGTCTCAGCACGCAGGTTACCCCGGCTTTTCCTGAAGTTGCGTTGATCTCACATAAATGCCCCCCAGATGTGCAAGGATAGAAAAGGTTGCCGGAAGAGAGAGGGCAGAAGCCCTGGCTGAGAACGGGAGGGCCGGAGACGGGGAAAAGGAGGTGGGCTGAAGCCAGGAACGGGCTGGAGGGCCTTGCGGGCTCCCGTCCCTGAGGCCCCCGAGGCCCCCGAGGCCGAGTCCAGGGTTCGGCTGCCCACGTGGCTCCCAGTCTTTGCACACGGATCCGGGTCTTGCACTTCCTTCTGTGTTACAACTAGGGAACACACCGGTTCTCTTGCAGGCCTGGCCGTGTTTTCCAGAGGCACATCTAGAAACATCTAAAGGCAGATGCAGAATGATGATGCCGGAGGGAGAGAGGGCCTGGCAGCCTGCCCTGCTGCAGGCAGGTACAGTGATAAAGTCTGCCCGCCCCCCCCCTCGCCACCCCCCCCCCCAGCGTCCCAAGGACGCATCTTAGCGCCTCTGTTCCTCAGTTTCCCCTCTGCGACACGAGGGCGATGATAACAGTATCCATGTTGTAGGGCCGTGGGACAGCATTTATATCATTTCTGTATGAGATTTGCAATAGGGCTTAGCAGCCTCCCGAACACTGAGCGTCCCAGCTCATTGCTATTCATCTCTACAGAGGAGCCAGAGCCAGAATTTTCCATTAGGGAGTAACATCTCGCCAATTTTACTTGAGGGTAATGAGTGCACGTTCAAAGACACACACACACACACACGAGGGCTGGACCCCAAATCCAGTCGGATGAGACCCTTCTTACCCCATTGCTTTGATAACTCAGACAGCTCTTGGACCACAGCCCAGCCCTGGGGGGCGGGGCTGCACCGGGTGGGCGGGCCAATCAAGCCCACCCGGGCTACTTCCCGAACATCTCCGCATGTCACCCCGGTGCTGTGCAGGGCAAGTCGAGCCCGTGTCACTGAGTTGCCACCGTCTCCTCGACCGTCGAGGCCCTCTCCGAATCCCGGAGAGCAAACAAGGCCAGAGACGGCACGCCGCAATGACTCCAAAAAGCATTCCGGTAAAGACGGCGGCGCGCTGTCCCCGTGCCATGCCATTCGTCTTCATTCGCATGGATTCAACGTAATATGTTATTGATTTTTAAAGACCCGCACATTAGCGGTTCAAAAGAAATTGGGTTTGTATGCTTTAATCTGAGAGCAGCTGTTTTCCTTCTTGGAACTGCATCTGGGGCCGGAGGATTCTCGTCCCTCTTCCCTCTGTGAAGAGGAGGAGGCGGCGGCTCAGCCGAGGGGCAGAGCTGCGTTTTTGACCTATTCCTCTCTGCCTGCTGTACCCCTTCAGTTCTGTGTTGTGTTCTGTTGTGCTTAATTTCACTTAATTTGGAGTCATTTAAGTGCCATTGCATGACAGACTCAGGGCATAAATATTATTATTTTTTCACATTAAAAAAATAGAGGGGAATTTTAATGAGCTTTGAGGGATTCCGCATCCAAGCTGAGCAAACCCACTTTGGCTCCTTCGCTCGGGAAGCCTCCCCGAAGAGAGGAAGGGGTTCTTGTGATCGTGTCTGGTTCTGTGTTTACTTCTGGCCGTCTCTCCTTGCGTGTCCCACAGCGGGGTTAGCGGGGCTTGCTCTGGTCTGGGCAGCTCGGGCTGTCCCAAGTTTCCGAGGACCCGGGACCTAGTTCTTCTTGGCTTTCTGGTTTTGCCGCTCGGTCCCTCGGAGTAGTCACGAGGAGGTCATCTGCGTGGTCGGAGAAGGAGGGAAAGGGTGACTTCTCCAGGCGTTTGCCTAGGAGAATGGGAAGTCGGATAAACCATCGCGTCTTTGGAGAAAAGGCTGGCTCCTTTCATCAAAGGCATGGTGGCCTCTCACAGACAAACACATGAGATGCTTTGCCAGGGGCCTCGGTGCAGACAGTCCCTTTGGAATTTGAGGTCCGTCTCTGTCACAAGGTGATGGGAGAGGAGGCCGCAAGCCCACGGTTGTTTTGACGTGGTTAGGAGGGTGGTGGGGGTCAGCAGGTACCCAGGGTGCCCACCCGTCTTATTCTCCGGGGCACAAGGAAAGTGAGTAATGCCTGTTAAGAGTCAGAAGAACATTTTGGTATGAGTCACAATTCTTGGTAGCAAGGGACCAGAAATCCAACTCAAAAAGGCTGAAGCACAATAGGGAATGTGTTTGCTCATGCAGAGCGCAGCCCGGGCTGGATCTGCAGACTCGAGTGACGTCACCAGGACCCTGTGCATCCTTCTTCCTGTCTGAGATGGCTTTCCTCCGGGGGCCTGCACCCTTGCATGTGTGGGGGTCTCCGTGGCCCCTGCTTACATCCCACCTGCTGCGTGTTTGTGGTGGAGGTAGAAGCCCCAGCTCTGACTCCGGCTTAGTGAGGTTCGGGCCTCGTGTCTGGCCTCGAACCTCCTGTTGGACCGGACGCATAGACCGTCCCCTCCTGGAGCTGGGAGGTGGTCATTACAGGCCAGCCAACTTCTGCTGAGCAGGGATGTTCTCCGAAGGAGGCTCAGGCTGCCAAAACCACGGGGCCACAGGAGTGAGTGAATCACAGTGTGCCCTGGCTGCCCAGGCGCAGGAGAGCCCAGAGGTGGCACTGGCAGCCAGGCGCATGCTGCATGCGGGGTAACGCCAGCAGGGGGCGCTGCTGGCGCCCCGCCCACATCCCGGCTCAGGCGGGGAGCCCCTCACGCGCACATCCGAGATGTTGAGGGCGACGGCTGCGCACTTTTTTGTCTGCCCCCTTCTCTACAAGAGCGCCCCCTGCTGAAGGGAGCCACTTGGCTGCCAGCACATACCCAGACGTGTGACCATTCGGTCCCTCTGGGTGGGACACATTTTGTGATGCAGTTCCTACTCCAGGGGCCCCTGCGGGCTCTCTGTGCATCACCTGCATCTGTCGTCTTCCTGTCTCTCTCACTCCCTCAACAACTCACCTGCACAAGACCCTAAGGTACCAGTTACCTATCAGCCACGCAATGCAGCTACTGACTCCATATCCCCAGCATAAGAAGAAAACAGGGTTACAACCCTGTTTTCTCAACTTGAAGACCGAAAGGGGTTTCAGGGCTAACTGGAAGCACAGCATACAAAGACGCAGATGAGCTCGGCCGGTGCCCCCTCCCCATATTCAGTGTGTTGCCCCGGGCTCACATGCCCCTTTGCACCACACGTTACATAAAGGGTGAGTTCGGTGAGGCTGTGTTCTCCGCTCACATTTCACAAAGCCGTTCTAGGTGAACCTGCAGCGTGCGTCTTTGATATGGCCTTTGTCGCCGCCAGAGCCACTTGCTTGAGTCATCTAATGGGGTTTTCAGAGCGCTGCATCTTCACTTTCATCCCCGCTCTTTGAGATGGAGGACTTTTAGAAGCTGAGTACAATGCCGTCATAGAAATCTACCCACAGCCATGAGAACCCATTTAGGTAACGTTAAGACAGTCGCTTTTATTTCTCTGGTAGGTGCCGGTTCGCAATTTCCACCAAATAAACATGTCCTATTTTGCTTTTAAAAGCAGACTTCAAGAGACTTGTTTACAACATCCAGTGCTTATAATTGTGTCCCAAATGCCCGGGAAGAATGACTACATTTGTTTTAAAGGTCTCCTTCCCATCATCTTTGAAAAATCAATTTTGTCAGGCGATAGTGGCGAGTGACCCCCAGCCAGCACTGATTGGCGTTTCAGGCTAATGAGTCTTTCTCAACGGTGTTTTGTGATTCCGAACGAGGTGGTTGGGAGGGTCTCCTGCACGGCGAGAGGGTGGGTAAGGGTCTTATCCTAAGGTAGCTGCTCCTTTTCCGGAGGGTGCATTTTGGGGGTAAAACCCCTCTACCACCCAGGCACACACAGTCCTCGGTGTAATCTCTCTCCTGAGTGTTCAGGCACCCGCAGTGGGGCCGCCGGGCCGTGCACGATTCCAAAGTAAAAGGAAACTCGGGAGGACAGGCAGAAGGGAAGCTTTCTTCACGTTAACATAAGCAGAGGCAGAAAGAGACCCTGAATCTAAAAGAGGATCCCATCCTAGGGGGATATTTGAGAGTAACTGTGTTTTTCACATGTTGTTTTAAGTAGTTTTTCATTCTGGTCTTTATTAGGGACGTTTTTACTCTCAAGCTTCAGATCTGTTCATTGCCCAGCCATATTACAATTTGTTCGTCGTATCTTACGGTACCTAATAAGAATAATAAGGAGCGTAATTTCAGCTGATATCAGTGGGGTGCATACCATGGAGTAGTCGCTATTCTGAGCGCTTTTGTCATCTCCTTGACACTTTGGACAGAAACACAAATGCTGTAACTACGCTCATTTTGTAGGTGCAGAGAGGGCCACAGTGACTGACTGGAGGTCGCACAGGGACCCCTACAAAGAGGTCACCACGACTCTAGGCAGTCTGGCCCCAGACCCAGGCCACCACTCGGTGTGCCTCTCGTTCCGACCCTCGCTGGTTACCGTCAGAAGCCCTGGAGTGCAGGATGTTTACCTCAGTGATTTGTGAACAAATAATCTGAAAATTTTTAATTAAGAAACATACATTAGTCACCATAAATATATGTCCATATGTCTTCTGTCAAAATTAACCCTGTATATACTTGTTGTACAGCACTAGCTAACTTATATCAAACCATGTTTACCTGAGATATAAGTCAGCTACTGCTGTGTAACAAAACACCCCCCCAACTCTGTGGTTTATGACAGTAAGTATTTCTTATTACCCATGGGCCTTTGGGTAAGCTGAGCATTCTGCTGGTTCGAGCCAGGCTCCGCTGGTCTTGCTGGGTTTGCTCTATGTCTGTGGGGTCAGCTGATGGGTGGGCGGAGTCTGGCTGATCTAGGAGGCCTCACTCAGGTGCACGGAAGCTGGTTGGCTGCTGACAGGACGAGGGGGGTGCAGGAGCAGGTGTCTCCCAGCCTCCTGTGGGTTTGGAGAGAGAGGGCAGGAGCACACGGAACTCTCGAGACTCAGGACTGGAACTAGCATACCACCCCGGTTGCATCCTGCTGGCCCAGGAGAGTCAGAGGACCAGGGTAGATGCAGGCGTAGGAACAATGGCTTCCCCATGCTGCAGAACACCCGGGAAGCGCAGCCTTTCGCAGAGCATCTGCCAGCTGCCAAGGGGGTTCTTATCACCAAGGAGAAGTGTCAGGATCAGGGATGCCACGGGCATGCTGGCCACATGGGCTGGAGCTAGAGCCAGGGTGCGAGCCCACCCTCTCTTCCCTGAGCAATGCCTGTTCCCAGTCATATCGGCAACGCTACTTTCCAGACGCCGGTCCCATGCTTGCTCATCCCTCTGGGCCTCCAGCACAAGTCTCTGTACCGGGTCCAGAAATCCTGTTCCTGAGTGAACGCCCCATCCCCGTGACAAGTCAAGTAAAAAAAAAAAAACAAGAACAAAAAGTTACAGATAGAACTTTGAAATTCTAGTTGGAGGAAAACATGCTTTTGTGTGTAGAAACACAGAAAGCCGGGCGAGACCACTTCGAGGACCTTGCTCCTGTCCGGGCTTGGGGGTGGGCACACGCCCTCCTCGCTCTCCCACTTCCCAGGGCTTCCGTCTCGAGCGGCCCCTCGGGCTCGCTCTCCCCGCCGACTGTAACGCAGGAAACAAGGTTCCCCCTTTGCCCGCACGGGTCCAGGTCCCGATCGGTTTCAGCCTCGGCACTGCCTTCGGTCAGCACCCGCTCGGAGGAACCTCAGATCGTGTGGTGAACCGTGGCCACAAGAGTGAAGTCGTCTTGCTACTATTCACACAGAGCAAGGCACGAGCCTGTCACCATGCACACGTGGGCACCTCACGGTTCCTCCCCAGCAACCCCCTCTGATCACCTGTATGCACCGCCAACAGGAAACTAATATTGTGTGTAACCAGGGGCCACACGAACTCTGTGGGACACGCATGTGTGAGCGGGCCTCGCCCCCGGTCACGCCCGCTGCCCCCGGGGCCAGGCTCCCCGCAGAGAGGGGGGGTCAGAAAATGAGGGACACCTTCCACCTCCTCCTCCTCCGGGTCATCTTCCGATAGAGGGCCTGTTCCTCTCAAGGTTTATATTTAGCATTTACAGAGAACTAACCCCTTAAAGAAAAAAATACCCTTGATGAATGCAAATTGACATTAAATGGAGTTTTAAAAAAACGACCGGGGTTTTTAAATATGATTATAATCAGCGGGAACAGTGGAGCCGAGCGAAATCGTCACTGATGTCACCCGTGGGGGTGGGGGCGAGGAGCTGCTGTGCATTAATCAGGAAAGGGTTTCTGTGCCACCTGCCCACCAGCCCTCACGGGGGCCCGCCTCCACCCTGGGACCCCAAGATGCCGGACACCCCGTTAACCATCAGACGGCCCAGGACCTGCAGCCACATCCGTGGGACATCTCCGGGGAGGGGTCGTGTTTGCGATTTTGAGGAGCGCAGGGGTGTGAGTTTGGGGGTCGGGTTAGTTTCACCGGGTAAATCCGTGCAACAGGACCTGCTGTGTGTTAGTTAGTTACTGCAGCACCTACTGTGCGTTACTCAGAGTGTTTCAGGCGCTGGAAAAATGACAGCTGATCGGGGCAGAGCAGGCACTAGCCGAGCGGAGGTGAGCCACACACCACACGTGAGGGACCCAGGCCAGAGCAGGTTCCCGTGAAGACATAGGCGGCACCGGCCAGAACCAGGCTCTGCATTCTGGAGCGCTGGCTCGGGGATCCCAAGGGCTCCCGGTGTCGGCTCACACCATTCTGTCAACACCGTTGCCGGAGGCACCAACTTGTCCCACGGCAGAGGAGGACCCTGGCACCCCGGGGAGGAGGGACCTGCTGTGGGTCACACAGCGGCCTCCACGCGGGGGTGAGACGTAATTTTCTTTCCAACTCAGAGGTGCAGAGCTGGCTGTCTGCCGCTTTCCCTCTCCACAGAGCGCGGGGAAGCCAGGCCCCCTGGGGGCGGCATCGCAGGGCCACGTGGGGTCGCACAGCCCCCCGTCAGGGGGCCGGGCAGGCAGTACAAAGGTGTCTAGATTCCGCGTGGGCATCTGAGACGCCCAGAGCAAGGGCGAGGAGAGCCCGGCCCCTTCCCCCAAAGCTCTGCCCAGGAGGGAGGCGTGCGCACAGCCCTTCAACTTGACTGCCTCGCACGTTGCTGCTTTTTGTGTGAATCAACTTTGTGTTTTAGAAGTTTTAGATTTGCAACGAAGTGTCGAAGCTCCCTCAGAGGGCTCCGTGTGGCCGCACGTGGTCCCCCCCGTTCACGTTAGCATCCCATGCGAGCGCCGGCGGCGCCTGCGTTACAACGGAGGAGGAACTCAGTGCTGCAGTTTGCTGGGATTTCCCAGCGTCCCTTTCATGGTCCCGCATCCCGCCCAGGTCACCGCAGGACACTGGGCGCCGTGTCTCCTTAGGCTCCTCGTGGCTGGGACGGTCTCGCCGACTTTCCTTGTTTGGAGGGTCCCTGCCCAGGTATTCTGGTCACTCGGCCACCCCCACCCAGGGGTGGTCCAATGTTCTCCTCGTGTGCAGCCTGGGGTGCTGGGTTTGGGGGTGAGGCCGCAGAGGTGAAGCGTCCCCCCGACCACGTCATGTCAAAGGGCCGTCCTGTCGGCGTGACTCGTGGCTTTGATGTTGACCCCAGTCCCTGGCTGAGGTGGCTGTGTGTCTGGTTCTCCATTGTGGAGTGACCCCCCCTCCCTCCCCTGCTCTGACTCCTCGCCCACAGGGGTCCCGCTGCTCCCTGCCAGCGGCACCCAGGGCCTGCCTGCCTCCACGTCCCTCTCCCCCCGCCCGGCCCCCTGCGAGCGCAGACTCTGCCCCCTGCCCCGCGGGCGCCCTGCTCCCCCCCCCCCCCCCGTCCGTCTCCGGCGACACAGGGTGCAATTAGTGTTCCTGCAACAACGAGAACCCAGAGCTGCTGCCACACGGCGCCAAGTTCACCGTCGTGTTTACCCACACCAAAACCTTGTCGGAAAAGCAAACGGCTTTTATTGTCCTTGAAAACATTCGCCATGAACCGCATTAGAATCCTCACTGAGAAAACACACCCGGAACCTATCATCAGAGGTCAGAGGTCAGCTATAAAAATAAAGACAGAACCAGAAGGCCCACGTCTAGACGGAAGCCTGTTTCCCACTTCGTTGTTTACCCCGTTCTGCTTCCTCGCCTCCTCGCCTCCCCCCCACCCCCCAACTCTGTGAGTGGGTGGGCCGGGCCGCCTGACCCTTGGGGCACGGGATGGTCAGGACAGTGGGGCACGCGACCCCTGGCTGTCCAGCCCCGGCAAGGGAGCGGGGTTGGGCGGTGGGCCCTCGTCTCCTGGAGAGAAATACTTCTGAGGTGAACAGACGAATGCTTGTTTGAAAGAGAGTTTTTAGAGGCCGTTTTTGCGCAGTGAGGCGAATGCCGTCCTGAAGGGGTAGGGAGGGTACCGGACGCCGCGGTTTCCGCCTGCCCGTCCGTCGGCCCCTCGCCCTCCAGCTGTGTGTCATGGCCTCCTGGGCCACCGGAAGGCCTTGTGAGGTCACCCCTCCTCCCAGCCCTGTCTGAGGTCCCTCCAGAGCAAGACGTCCTCACTTTGTGGCTGTCCCTTTGTCCGCCTCTAGGCAGCCAGGTGACAAACACAAGGTGGGTCTGTCTCCGGCCCAGCCGGCTGGCCTCGCAGGCGGCCCAGACCTCCCATCCCGCCCTGCAGATAGGTGCAGAGCCGGGGACAGGGACACGCAGTGTCTCCCTGGCTGATCCACCCATCCCTTCAGTCCTGGGATTGTGTCCCCACGATCCCTTCGCCCTCAGAGAAGGGAGAGATGTCTCCTCTTGTCCCCTTGGGCGGTACACATCGTTGGCAGGCTCGCTGCTAAAAGCCAACGTCTGTATCCTTTTATTATTTTTCCCTCTCGGCTTACAACGAGAAGAAAGAAAAGAGTTCATGCTCCTTCTCTCCCTACCCCCTGCTTTCCAGTTCCTGGGAGAGGAGTTACGAACATAACAAAACTCTCATCTGGAAAATGTCCCCGGACCTGCCGTTACTGGTGTGCGGCCGCCTCGCTCGGAGTTCTAGAACGCGTTTCTACATAATGCCCCTTTTAAGTGTCATTATCTGTGCCAGCCTCTTCCCGCTCTTCACAGCCTGTCTATCCGGCGTTTATCAGAGGCTAGCTGAGGTTTCTCACCTAGAAAAAAAAACCCTTCAGAATAATGGTCTCTCCTCGACTGCCCTTCCTGGTGGGCATGGGTTGGGGGACCACTCGGAGAGGAAAACGGACTGCCTGGGGCCCTTGCGTGCATGACCACGAGAGGAATATTCTGAGGTCATGAAGACCCGTGTGCTTTCAAAATCGACTTCCTGAAGGTTGTATTTTCATGGCGATGTGAAAACAATTTTTTTTTTAAACAATAGGAGGGTTTTGGGCTGCTGCTTCTCCTGCTTAGCTGTGGCGGGAGAGGCGGGCTTCGGGGGCTTCTGGGGCCCCCCAACCAGTGATTTCCACTTCGAGGGCTGTGGGGACCACCTCCAGACTCCGGGTGTGGTTTCAGCCCCGAAGATGTCTTTGTTGATAGTAACTGCTCATGTCTAGTCAGTCCAGACCCCACCGTCACCCCGGATGTGCAGAGGGCGGGGCCCGGGGCCTGGGGGAGAGGCGGCTGCCCAGCCCAGGGTTTGGGCCGGCCTTCTCCGAGCCCCGCCAGCCCCCCACCAGCATCCCCCTCCCTGCCCCCTATGGCAGGGGTTCTGAGCTAGCACAGGGTCATGCAGAGCACCCAGTTTAAACTTGAATTTCAGGTAAACAATGAGCATTCATTTTTTTCAGCATGGGTATGCCCCAAACATCCCATAGGATGGACTTAGGCTGGAAAAAGTTCCCTGATGGCTCAAAATTCACATTGAACGGGGCCTCTACCTCATAGCCGGCAGCCCTGCCCTACAGCCCTCAGACCCCGGAATGTTCTTTTTCGTCTGCTTTCCCCTCGAATCCCGATCCGTTGGAGATTCCCGCTCTGCCTTGCCCGGTCTGCCGGGAGCCTGTCTTCGGCTGGGTTGATTGAGATGTTCATTATTCAAACTCTTAATTAAAAAAAAAAGTTGATTTGAAAGTGGGGAGTGGAGGAAGAGGCAGAGAGAGAAAGAAAACCAAGAGAAAAAAAAAAACAATCTGTGTTCCCACCCACGCACGCACGCATTCATCGGTTAATTCTCCTATGTGCTCCACCAGGGATCGAACCCGCAACCTTGGTGCATTGAGACAGTGCCCTAATCAACTGAGCTACCCAGCCAGGGCAGCTGAGCCTGCTCATCTGCTACCTCCTAAAAGGGCTGGAGGCTGGTTCTGGTTACCCAAGTGCCTCAACTCCCGACTCCCCTGTAATCAGTCCGTTTTGGTCTCTCTCCCCCACCCCGTGGGGGAGTCCAGTCCTTTCTCTTTGGGTCGGTCGCGTGGCTCACAGTAGGAGTTTGCTCCTCAGAGTCTGAGGCCTCGCACCCGAAGTGCTGCGGTCCCATCCAGAGGGGCAGGGTGGGCGGGGGGGGGTGCGGGGGGCGGAGGTGCTCCGGGACCCATTCCTCATCGGCAAGGCCACCCTCACCCTCCGTTCCCACAGCCGAGGGAAGGGAGGGGCTGCTTGTCCCTTTGAACCCTGGGAGAGGAGACTCCACGGCCGCACCATGCCGGCTCCGGGGATGCACTGGGCAGCGGCCCCCGGCGGCGGGCCTCCTCCGTGCAGGGCGCCTTCCCACCCCGAAGCCCAGTTTGCATGTTATTGTGCAGCTCCTGGCGCCCCGGCCTCTCCCCGTGCTCATCAGGGGCTGGGGGGGGGGGGGGGGCGGGGACACATCTCCATGCGGGGGGCTTGCATAATAACGAAGCACGCTTGGCAGTCCTTCTGGGTGAATACGGCATGGGGGCTGGGTTCGGCAAGAAGAGTGGAGAGTCTTGCCTTCCCTGCCTGAGGGAAACATTGGACATGAAAGAGGCGAATAGCTCTCCGTGTAGAAGTTTTGAGCGTTGCTCTTGCGCAGAGAAGCGGAAAACAGCTCGGGGAGAGGACAGGCGCGCGGGGTCCTCTGCTCACTCTCCTCCGCCTCCCTGGCGGCCCGCCGTGGCTCTGTCTCCACCCACGGGCGGCCCTGGGGGTTCAAGTCCGCCTCACACCGTCCCCCTGCTCTCTCGGTGCCCACTTTTCCTCGACGATGCGCCGCAGCCTCCCAGGACCCCGGCCCCCCACCCCCACCCCCCACCCCACCCGGCGCTGCTCTCTGATGGGTGTTCGTGCAATTTTCCCACTGTTTCCCTGTCGGCATTCACAGCGACAGCACAGACGACTTTGCTCTGCAGCCACCCTGTCCGTGTACTCCGCGACCATTCGAGCCATGTGTCCTGTCTCCGGTGTGAGTGTGGTCATGACACAGGCTCACACGGAAGCCGGGAAGGCTCCCCAGGTCCATGTGCCGCGACCGCCGCTCCAGGTCCGGTGTTGTGTTTCCTTTCTGTGATCTCTCTCTCTCTCTCTCGGTCGGACCTCAGCGTCCCGGGCTCGGTGTCGTTGTCATTTCTCCCTGCACCCCCTGAACCCGAGCCCCCCACACCCCCTGCCCGCCCGTGGCTTCTCTCCGGAGGAGGTTCCGAAGGAAGAGGGGACCCTGTGGACCTGCTGTCCTTCCTTCAAGAAAACTGCCCCGTGGTTAGCCTAGGGGGAATTGGGTGCCCCCACCTCGAGGCTCAGCTCCTGCCCTGCTCCCCGCCGCTTCCCCGGGTGGAATGTTCTGGAGTGATGCCCATTACACTCTTTCCCAGGGAAAGGCCCAAGGGGCACCTCCCCCCTGCCACGTGGCACCACTAACCCAGGGGGAAGACGGGAAGAGACCTCCAGGGAAGACACAAAGAGTGTTAAATGCATGAAAGCGTGGGCTCTCTAAGTAATTCTGATACGTCCACGGCTGCCTAGTATTGATTTATTGATTGATTGATTGATTTTAGAAATCGGATTTCTTAACTGGTCTCGTAGGGCTGGAAGCAGTGTCTGGGGGCCAGCCCCGAGGGGGTAGAGTCAGAGGACGCCGACCCGCGGGGCCCTGCGCCCCGAAGGCGGTGGCTGAGGTTCAGAAGGTCCTGCCATTCAAGGTCCGGGTCACGAGAGGTGGACTTCCTAGAGTGGCTGTGAAGGTGACAGTGTCGTCGGAGGGTTCCAGAAGAATTTGGGCCATCTCTTCCCGTTACTGCCTTTTCCTCTGGGTTCTGTCGCGAGGCTTGCAGGCACAGGTGGCCTTGAGGCTCCAGGTGCCGTGACGTCATCATCGTGGGGCGCAGCCCGTGCCCCTGGCCTTGGTCATGGGTGCCCCCCTTGGTTTTCTGTCGGGGTCCGTGGGAGCCACAGAGAGGTGTTCGCTCAAACGCCGCTCCCGGAGTCGCGTTGCTCCAGGGCGGCAGGGACACACGCGCCCCTTGTCCTTGGAGTCCTTGGAGGCGGGAACCTTGGGACAAGAGGCAGCCACGTCCACCTTCTGGTGCGGTTTCTCCCTCTGGTGAAGGAAAACCATATTTACAGCCTGAAAGCACACGCTCTTGAGCACATTTGGGTGTGAAAGCTTCTAGAGAGAATTTGGGACCCCGTTTACTCTTTCCCTTTTCCTGCCAGTCCCCCGGGTCCCGAGCAGGGTGAGGAGGCGCTGTTGGGTTCTGCCCCGATCCCCGAGTTTGCGTCGCTGAAACATTGTGAACCGGCTCTTCCACCAGTGTTGTCCAGCAGAAATACCTGAGTGGGGGAGGGCCTTCAGCTCACCCACCACTTGCCGTCCTCCCAATGAATGAATGCATGAATGAATGAATGCATGAATGAAGACATAGATAAAGTAGAGAGGATGGAACGGCAGGTATTCTGGAGTAAGAAAAACAATACGCCTAAGGACTGCCTGAGGTGGACCCTCTGACTGTGTTGCGGAATCCGGGAAGCGTTCCCTGGTCCGTCTTCCTCTTCCTCCCTTTGGTCAGATCAGGCTCCCATCCTCGTGACTCCGATCCGAGGGGCGCTCTGGGCTCAGAGCGGGTCCTCTCCCAGGGAGATGAGAAAGAGCAGAAATAATGAGGCTGCCCGGCGCCTCACCTGTGTCTGTGGCCTGACATCAGCCTGTCTCCCCCTTGTCAGGATGGATGGAGGACAAGAGGGAAGGTCTTTCTTCCCAGTTGTTATCCCCGAAATGCATCGTTTTCTTCCTTTTAAGGATGCAGATCTTGAGGGGAAAATGAGCTCTCTCAAATATCTTTATTACATCTCAAGGAACGGCTGTCTTTTCCAGACTCGTTTAGTAATGCGACATTTTAAAAATAATAATTCAAAGGGTAGGCGCTCTTGATTTCCATCCTGGCGTGATGGATTTTAAACGGCATTTTCAATAACTGTATTTTTCCCCCCTTCACCTCATCTCTGCTTCGCTCTTTGCATTTCAGGTACACGATCTCGGTGCCAACTTTTAACGGAAGGATTGATTTTTAAACATGAGTTTCTACTACCTACTTTTCAAGGTAAAAAACCCCATCTCAGATTGATCGCCTTTCATCAGAGAAATAGAAAAGAAGCGAGGCACCACTAAGAAAAGTAGTCTCTGACATAAAAGCAGATGATGACTCAGAGGAGACAAACTTTCAGAAAATTGCATCAGGAGGGAGAAACACTCTGTTAAGTAGTTAGACTTCGATCAGAGTGTTTTTCTGTCCCTCTGATGGGTCGTTGAAGCACTTTTTCTCCGAAGAGCGGGTTGGGGCTTCTTAGTCATCTCGGTTCTCCTCGGATGGTTTTGTGAGGTGACATTTAGAGATTACTCAGTCTGGGCGCATTCGGCTCTTGAGCCAGATTACATGAGGCATGATTCATAACTCATCTCCCTCGTGGCATTTCCCACAATGCTAATCATTGTGAAATTATGTCCTAATTTCCGTCTCTCTTCGCCTACGTGTGCACGCCATCAACAAGGTAGGGCTGCGCTTCTGATCATTAACAATGAGCCCGGACCCAGTTCTGGGGTGAGGGGCACCCCTTCCTCCTCCCTTCTTCCCATCCTTTTCCTCCCTCCCTCCCTCCCCTCCTCCCCACTTCCTTTCTACCTTCCTTCCCTCCTCCCTCTCTTCCTTCCCTCCTCCCTTCCTTCCTCCCTCCCTCCCTCCCCTCCTCCCCCCTTCCTTTCTACCTTCCTTCCTTCCTCCCTCCTCCCTTCCTTCCTTCCTTCCCTCCTCCCTTCCTCCCTCCCTCCCTTCCTTTCTACCTTCCTTCCTTCCATCCTTCCTCCCTTCCTTCCTACCTTTCTTCCTTCCTCCCTTCCTTCCTTCCTTCCCGCCTCCCTCCCTCCCTTCCTTCCTACATTCTTTCCTCCCTTCCCTCCTCCCCTCTTCCTTCCTTCCTTCCTCTTTTCCCTCCTCCCTCCCTCCCTTCCCTCTTCCCCCCTTCTTTCCCCCTTCCCTCCCTCCCTCCCTCCTTCCCTTCCCTCCTCCCCCCTCCTCCCTCCCCTCCTTCCTTCCTTCCCTCCCTCCCTCCCTCCCCTCCTCCCTCCCTCCCTTCCTTCCCTCCTCCCTTCCTTCCTTTCTACCTTCCTCCCTTCCTTCCTCCCTCCCTCCCTTCCTTTCCTCCTCCCTTCCTTCCTTTCTCCCTTCCTCCCTCCCTTCCCTCCTCCCCTCTTCCTTCCTTCCTCCCCTCCTCCCTCCTTCCCTCCCTTCCTCCCTCCCCTGCTCCCTCCCCTCCTTCTTCCCCTCTTCCCTCCCTCCCTCCCTCCCTTCCTTCCTTCCTTCCTTCCTTCCTCCCTTCCTCTCATTCACTGCCTTTCTCACTGACATGTCTTCCCCCCAATTCTATACATAACTCGCTGAGCTCCGAAGTGATTGAAGCCCCCCCTCCCCATGGGCACAGTTTGGGGGGACTCCCCTGAGGGTAGCATTCTCGAAGCCGCTGTCTCTCATCGAAGAGCGGAAAGTTAAAGAGGACGTCCCTGACAGGCTCTCTCTGAGATAAAAGGTTTGCCCGGCCGCGGTGCGGAGGGACAGCCGCTAGCGACCCTGACCCTGCGAGGCTGGTGATGTCATTCCCCAGAATGAAGTGATGGGAGTTTTCCCCTTCCTTCTTAGCCTTTCCACGATTAGTCTGTCGGGAGTGAGCGGGGACAGGTGGGCCGGGGACGGTCCCTTGGTATTTCCCTCGCCTGGTTCTCTGTTACCAGTCACCTGTGATGTTTTCGGGGGGGGGGGGGGTGTGACAACCCCAGGGTTCCCTCAGCCGCCGACTCCCTCCCGCGCCCCCGGCTCGCGATAATGGCCCCGCCCCATTACTTCCCCTGTCAGAATTAATGGGGGGACCGTCTCTTCCTGATGCCATTAGTCAAGTACCATTGCTTACAGCATTGCTGAAACAGGGTAACCCCTCCTCCTCTGGGGTGCAAATCTTAAGAAATGATGGGGCAATTGCTTAAACACATCAATTACGTGCCAAAGCCTGAACTTCTTTTCTCTATAATTTTCATTTAGAGTTAAGAAAGTTTGAAAGTAATGATCCATAAAGTAGGTTCTTTTGATTCCATTTTGGCACTAAATAATTCAAATAACATGAGCAAAAAAATTTTGTTTTGTTCTTCATTTGGTTTTTCTGCTTCCCTACCATTTGCCCTCCCCTTGTTTTAGGAACCTCTCTTGTTGTCTCAGCATGGTTAGGGTTGCAACTTTCCAAAAGATTCTAAGCATACTTTTCCACTAAATATGTTTTTTTTTTTTTGGAGAAAATGGTAAGTGAAGTGTTCTCAAACTGATTGCCTTTCATTAGAGAAAGAGTACAAAAATGCGAACCATGGAGAAAAGTGGTTTCTGAGAAAAAAGATGGGAAATGATTACTCGGAAGAGGCAAAATTTCAAAAAAAAATTAGGATAGTACAGAAATACTTCAGATTTGGTTAGAGATGGAAAAATACATTTTCCCCTTTCTTTGGTGAGTCAACGTGTCTCTTCCCGAGGAAGTAAACTTTTGTTACGAAACGAGGAGGAGGACGGAGCTCCCTCTCCCGGAGCTGTGCTCTGATTGGACAGAGCCGGCCCCCGGCCTGGCCTGAGCGCGCCCGGGCTCTGGGACTTTTCTTCGTTATTTCCAGTCTCTCCTTTTTAGGGCCCGCATCATCATCTATCTCCTAGCTTTCTGTCCAACCAATAAAGCAGCACCATGCTTGTTGCCACAAAGAAAGCGACAGATACGAGGGGGGACCCAAACACCGGGAAGCATCTTCTGGAGGTGGGCCCCTTGTGGCACAGGCTTCCCCTGCTGGGTGAGCATTCCAGGGACCCCACTGTATCCGTGCACCAGCTGGCGTTGTTGTGAGAGGCTGCGTTTGGCGTCAGTGAATTTTTTTAAAAGACTCTCCCCACGTGGTTGCCCTTGTCAGGATGCGCGATTTATGAGTGCACCTGCCCGTGCCGCACCTGAGTGTTCGGCAGTTTGTGACCCAAAATGGCATGACCCCCGTGCCCCACCCTCCCTAGTCACCCAGTCTCGCCCTGAGTGATCTTTTTTGTTTCCCCGGATGAAAAAAATCCTCCAAGGGAAACATTTTGCCGACGCGGAAGAGGTGAAACAAAAACCGTCAGAAGTGCTGAAAGGCATCCAAACCGACATGTTCCAACCCTGTCGTGAGCCGTGAGACAAACGTCTCGGCGGGCGCATCGCATCGCGTGCAGAGTTTGGAATGTGACTGAAGGTTGAACATGTGAGAATAAATAAATACACAATTTTTTATAAATAGATGCCCGGGGTTTGGGGTCCCCCCTCCCCTACCCCAGGAAGCATGACGATTCCCAGCCCCGTGGCCCCCGAGGCTGCCCGGGTGAGGAGGCGTGGCCTCCTTCCGCCCCCTTCCACGCGGATGTACGAGTAGGCACGACACTGTTTTGTTTTCTCTGTGTTTTGTTCTGACACAAATAGATCATAGCACGCATTGTCGTCTGCGACCCTTTTCTTCGTGTGTCCCTTGTGAACAACGCTAGGCCGAGGCTATAAATAAACAGATGGTTTCAGGAGTGGCAGGAGACCACGCAGGGCAGCCGCTCTTCCTGCTGCCCCTCCGGCGCCCCCCCCCCCCCCCCCCGCCGGCAGACCGTCCCGTCGCTGGCTGCTGGTCCCCCCCAGCCGCCGCCGCTGCTGCAGGAAACACTGCTGCTCAGTTTCCCACGGAGCCACTGCTGGGTCCACGTGCTGGGTGCACGGGGCCATTGTAGACTTCATTATATCAGATACCACCAACACGCTTTTGAAAAATAGGCTCTCTTCCCCATGCCTATTTGTTAACAGTATTTTTTTTTAAAGAAACATTGCTTCAGCAAAAGAGGAGAGCCCGGGCGAAGCCTATAGCCTCCCTCCAGAGTCCGTTCGCTTGAGCACCTTCACTAACAAGGGGTCACCCGAGGGCCGATGACAGGCCCACCGCGGCCACACCCGGGCCGCGGACACACATCCGTGCGGGTGAGCAGTGCTGTTGCTCGAAAGTTAGTTCCTTATTGGGGTTTAAAAACCCGTGGAATCCAGACTCGGGGTTCTGGTGGAACGTGGACAGCTCTGGCGAGCCGGCCCATCCTGGTCCGTCCTGGGCCCCAGCGGCAGGAGCCGAGCGCCAGCTGCGCCCTGGGCCACGCCCTGCGTTCGTGGCAGCTGCCCACCCCGGGCAACTCCCTCCCTCATTCGTGGTTTTCGTCCGGCCCCTGTCGCGTTTGTGTTTGGGTTCTTGGTGCAAAGCGGGGTTTCTCCACCACGGCCCCCCTGGCTGGGGAGCCGGGTCTCGCTCACTCTGGTGCGGTGTCGGACGCTGAGCAGCGCCCCTGGCCCCCCGCCAGGAGATGCTCCCCCCGCCCCCAAGTCAGCACGATCCAGAGTCTCCAGGCATCGCCTTGGCTGACAACCACTGGCCTGAACACTTCCAGACAACCCACTCCCCTGACTGGGTTCGAGGAGAACATGCCCGGGAGTGTCCCCGGGCCGTTGCCAGGATTTGTGTGTACCCCCTGGGGCCCTGTTTCTCTTCACGGAGGAACGGCCAAGTCCCTGTGAAAGTCCCGGATCTGCTTCACACCAGCCCATTCACCCAGTGTGGGGGGACCATCTGACCCAGAGACGGCTGCCATGACAGGCGGTTTCTTTTTTTTCTTTTAAGATTTTATTTATTTACTTTTAGAGAGGGAAGGGAGGGAGAAAGAGAGAGAGAGAGAGAGAGAGAAACATCAGTGTGCAGTTGCTGGGGGTCATGGCCTGTGACCCAGGTATGTGCCCTGACTGGGGATCGAACCTGCGGCGCTTTGGTTCGCAGCCCGTGCTCCATCCACTGAGCCACGCCAGCCAAGGTACAGACAGTTTCTGAAGGGCAGGCTGTACCTCCTCCCACAGGCAGGAAAGATAGTTTCTAAGCCCCGGGGAGCTTGAGTCCATCCCTGGAGCAGAGGTGGGTGCCGCCTGAGTTCCCAGGTTTCCTTCAGGAGCTTCCTCTGCTTTCCATCCGGGGCTCCAGGCGAGCCCGGCGCTCCCTCCCCACCCTCCCCAGACGTTCCGTTCCTGGGGTGTCGGGCGGGGGGGGCGGGGGCCCCCAAGGCCCTCTCCCCGGCGGCCCTCACGCCCCTCTGACGGGCACTGATGACTCCCCGACGTCTCCTCTCGTCAGAATTAATAGAGACCCGCTCATTCCCTCCCCGAAGCTATTAGTTGAGTGGCGGTGCTCTGAAATTGCCGAAACAGAATAATTTCTCCTTCCTTTTCGGGTGTAAATCTGGAAGAAAGAGGAGACACTGTTGCAAGTGTGTCAGTCACGTCCCGGGGACGAGACCGTGCACACGACTTCTGTCTAGCCACGAGAGACTTCTCGGAGACACGGAGGGCGGACTGGTGGGGCTCCGTCTGGGCGTCGGACGCCGGCTCCGGCGGGTCTTCCTCATCGTCTTCCTGTTCCCTCCCGAGACCCCACAATCCCGCGCCCGCTCTGTATTTTAGAGCCGTGCACACGCCGCCGGAACGCGGCAACCGTTTTAACTCGAAGCAGGAGTCTGAACGGCCCTTCGCCTTCCTTCCCCATGGTCCAGGGCAGGTGTTTCTGGGCGGGACGGGTTCTCCCCTCCTTGGCTGTGTTTCATGCAAGACACAGGAAAAAGAGGGAAACAGCCAAGAACAGGGGTTTCCGGAATGGAAGATTCGTTTGTGATGACAGGGAGGCAAACTGTCGGAAGAGTGTGTGGGGAGAGGGCAGCGGCCCCGAGGCTGGGCGCGATGCACGCGTCCGCTGGTCCTGTCCCGGGGTCCGCTGGGCTGCCCGCTGCTCGGGGCTGAGGCCGCCTCTTGCCGCTGGCCGGCTGGCCACCCGCAGGCTTCTGGTCGTTTTCTGATTGGGAATCGCCGACCCCCGGCCCCTCTTTCCTCCATCCTTTTCAGCCAGATGGTTTCCTCCACAGCAGCTTCCTAGACTAAAGTCGCGAGAGCGTTGCAGAAACAAAAGAGTGGACCTTAACACCAGAAGTGCCCACTCAAGTAAGGTTCTTCTTCAGTTTCGGTTCTGCTAAAGCCCCACGCCTGGCATGCAGCGGAAACTGAAAGGCACACAGAGTGCTCGCATAATGACATGAATGGGTGGCTCACACCCACCAGAGAGAAGACCAGCCGAAGCAGGGCCCGTGTCGGGACGATTTCACAGCAGTCCTTGCGGTTCCCCTCTTTTCCACGGGCCCCAGCGGGGTCAGGGCCCCGTGCGACCATCTCAGAGCGGCCTCTGCTTTTTCTGTCGCGGTGTGCTTACTGTGTTGGCGGGGTGACACCGTTGTGTAACTCGAGGACGGAATCCCAGCCCCCACCTTCGACGGCGAGGTCCAGGAGGGCGGCGTCCTCATCCGCCCCTGAGCTCGGCGCCTGCAGGCAGCACAGCGTGTGGGCCGTGCCCGAGGCTCAGGAAACTCGGGCTCGGGAACTATTTAGGTTCAGTCACACGGGCTCCAAAAACACGGACTCAGGAAAACCCCAAACGGGCTTGACAAACTTTCGAGGAAAGGAACGCGTCACCGCGCACGTGCTGATGGCTCTGGGACAGCTGCCCGGCGCTCCTGAAGTCCCGGCAGCAGATTCCGTGTGCGGAACGGGGTGCGTCCTCCCACGTCCAGGAGGCTTCTGAGCAACCGCATCTCGGCTCGGCTCGTGGGAGAGGGTGCCGGCGCTCCTGTTCATTCTCGCCGCCTGCTTTGGAGGCCCGCGGGGCACGCTGGTTTTCACCCCGTCCTGGCAGCTCCCCGCTCTTTGGGCTCCAAACTAACGGGGTTCTGGCTCGGTGTACTGGGGCAACCAGAAGAAGTGCACTGAGTCACTTGCACGTTCAGACGATGGCGGTGGAGCGACGTGTCTGTGAGCGTTCGGATCCGGCCAAAGGCTTAGCCGGCCGGGAGCAGGCTGACCTGAAGACGGGTACACACGCCCATGCCCCGTGTTTACTCCATGCCGTTCTTCCTGCTGCTTTTACGGTTTCCCAGAAGCCTGCTCCAGAGGCTACACTTAAATTTGTTGTGGCACTTGAAGAAATCCCTTCCTCTCTAAACATGACTCTTCTCACTAAAAACGCAGCCTTTAATCAGGGGCAGTGGGGGAGGCCAGCGCAGCCCCCAGAGCTGGATGGGAGGTGGGTCGTCTCCGACTCGTGTCCGAGGGAGAGGGCGGTGGGGTTTCTGGGGACCGTGTGATGGCGGAAACGCCTGAGGTTCCTGAAGACGTGGGAAGTGGTTCCCACTCGACGCCGAAGCCCACGCAGGACCCCACTCTGCGCCCTAGTGTCGGACCAGGGCCCGGCTCACTTCTTGGAAAGGGTCATTCGTTAATAGCACCTTTGCGCCCTCCTTCCAGCGGCCCAATCCGTTCAGCGCGCCTCAGTGACGGCACCCGGGGTCGTCTTCACAATCAGGAAAGGTAACTCACTCTGCCCCGGGGTTACCATGGGTCAGGAGCAAGGAAGCGAGATCATGGGCTTGCTCACCTGGCTCCCGCAGGTGAGCCGGAAGCCACCTGGCCTTTCCACTTGGCTCCGAGAGCCCAAACCCGCCCAGCGCACTTGGGGCCAATCTGATTGTTTTCTCTCCCGGAATTGGTTTTGCTGCGCGGAACCCGATGAATTGCCTGGTGGTCTTATCTCCGTGGGACACGGTCTAATCCACTTAGAGGGAGGCGTGTGGCAGACTCCGGGGCTCACTCACGAAGCCCCGGTCGTGGGGATCGTCTCTGGGTGACTTTTCGTGGGGCGGGGGTGACAATGCCTTCAGCCCCTCCACTGTCATCCACGTGGCCGGCACCGCCCTGGCCAGGCCACCTCCCCTGGCCACCCACTGCCCCGCTGACCTCGTCACCGGGTTCTCCGCCTCCATCCCCTCTCCCCCAGAGCCGGTCTCTGGGTAGTGGCAGCCTGCCCCTTTACAAGGGGTGGACCCCAGCTGAACATGCCGGTGTCTGTGCAAAGACTAAGACCTGCACCCCTTCCCGTCCCGGCCTGCCCCCTGCAGGGTCTGAGCCCCCGTGGGTTTCCCCGCCATCCTGTGACCTCGGCCCTGCTCAGCACCCTCCTCCCACCATGGCTTCATGGGCTCCTTCCTCCCCACGCTCCTCCCCGCCCCAGGGCCTTTGCACCTGTTCCTCCTTCGTCTGGAACGGCCTCTGTGGGCGAGGCCTCCGCGGTCACGTGAGCCAGTTACCCGCCCCCCCCCCCCCATTGCTCGCTGTAACGTGGTGCTACTCTCTGTGTTACCCCTCTGATCATAACTCTCTCTTCCCTGTTTATGGCCATCGTCCCCACCATCGCCTCCTGCTTGCTGTTACCCTCTGATTAGTTCCTTTCCTGCACGGCCCTGTCACGCCCCAGCTGATCTCGTGTACACCGTCTGTTTGTCTTTGTTCTCCTCCCCGTCGGGACAGAGCTGCTGAGGGCCCGGCACCTCCGTCTGGTTCTCCAGTGCCTCAGGGCCGGGCACAGGGGCTGTGCACGGAGGGGCCCCGGGCTGTGCCTGTTGCGCCGATGGCCTGGTTCTGCATCACCAGACAACCCCAAGACCCAGGTGCTCAGGTGAAGGTTGTATCAAAGGGGAAACCATGGCTTCTGTTCCCAATCCGTTGCACTTTTCTGTGACGGTTCAAAGTGGATTAGCTCAGGGTCAGTGTGCTTGGTAATCCGGTAACCTGCCCCTGAGAGAGAAGTAGGTTTGTCCTTTTGGTTCAAGACGGAGGACAGAACACGGGCATTTACCTCCAGGTTCCTCTAAAAATCTAGGGCGACTTAGCAAAGAGGCGTGTTTGGGGTGCTCCGGCCCCAGGGACAGAACGACAGAGGAAGTGATGCTGCAGCCGTGGGGACCGAAACGCAGTGGCCAAGAGCCACCGATTCAGCGGATGCCAGAGAGCGTAGTCCTGGTTCAACAACGGGCAAAACCCTGAAAACTCGAGAAACACGGGGGAGCCCGGGGGGCTGAGCACGGACAGACTGGATGGAAGGCTGAGCTGCGGTCAGACCTCCTGAACCATCCCTGCTTCTCGCGGCCCGGGCCCTTCCCTTGCACCCTCCCCGCCCCCGGCTGCATACCGGGGGCTGTGTCTCTGGAATGGGAGCAAGACCCCACAGACACTGGGCACAGTTACTTCAGCCGGGAGTGAGGGGACGCCACTGAAAACAGAGGGTTTGACCAAACGGCTGACACTGCGTATTGAGCCCCCCGCCTCTCGCCCCCAGGTCCAGGCCGGAGTGCTGGAAACTGGGCGCGTCTCCCCAGGCAGCAGGCTGCAGGGTCCTGGAGGGGAAGCCACCGGCCTGTGTGGGGACCTACAGAGAATGAATGACTCCAGGGCTCGCCACTGTAGCAGGGAGACGGGAGACCCGGCAGGTGGCCGGCAGCTGACAAATCGCACTTGTGAAGAGCTGCCCGCCAGCATTCCTGCGCCCCTTTCTTAAGCACGGATGGGTGGCTAAGGCTGCCGGCTGCCTCGGGGAAATCTTTAATATGAAAGAAGCAAAAGAAACAGAAGCAAAGGAACTTGGCAGGAAGGGAGACTCTGTGGGGAGAGCCAACTTTAGCAATAAATAACAACACATTATTGTTGGTGATATTAACAGAGATATGAGAGAAGGTGACGGAGCCATGCAATAAGAGCAGGGTGCTCTAACAATGGAATAACAATGACAATAATAATTAATAATGATAGTGGGCATTGAGGAATGCAAACCATGATGGCAGAAATAGACACGTAGGAGTTGGAATAGAAAATTGAAAGAATTTTCCCAACAATAAAATTAACAAAATAAAGAAAGAAATAGAAAATAGAAGAGATAAGATACGAAAAGTAGAGGATTAGACCAGGCAGGCCGATAACCTCACAGAGAGAGTGAGAAGACAAAACATAAAGGCTGGGGGCGGGGGGAATCAAAGTAACAACAGTGTGTCCTAAGACTGAAGGACATGGCTCAGATCAAAGGCGGCCCCACGTGCCCAGACAGCGGAGGAAAATAGATCAGGGCCGTGGTGACAAGGACACAATGAAGAGCCTGGGGATTTGGGGAGAGAGAGAGAGAGAGAGAGGGAGAGAGAGAGGGAGAGAGCAGCGCCAAGAGGAACCGTCCGAAGGCTCGTGAATCAAAGTCGCGTTGGCTCCAGACTTCCCAGCGGCTCCAACGGGCGGAGGGGGCCCGGCTGCCGCTCCGAAGGGAAACGAATCCCAGCTCAGAGTGCCCCACTCAGGCCAGCAGCCCGTCCGGGTCCCAGCCGTTTTATGTCACGCTCCCTCTCGTGGAGCCGCCAGGAGGTTCGCGTTAGGAAAGCGGGAGAGGAAACCGAAGGAACACGGGGGGTTGGGGAACCAAGGACTGGGGGGAGGCCCGAGGGCCGAAGCCCGGGGCGCGGGTCAGACGGTTCCGCGTGGTGGTCGGCAGGCTGCTGCGGCTGGGGTGCCCTGAGGGACGGGGGTGCAGGAGGGAGAGGAGGGCGCAGGGGTATGTGGGGCAACGGAAGGAGATGCGACTTGGGGTGGTGAGCACATGGTGCTGTGTGGACGGACGCTGTCCTGTATACGGACTTGTTCACCCAGGCCCTGTACGATTTTATTAACCATCGTCACCCCAGTCGCTCCGTGATTTTTATCTGTAAAAAGAAGAAAGTTCCATGAGAGATCTAAGAAAATGAAACCTTAGACCACGGGACAGGAGGTTGGAGGTTGATTTCGGTGGTAAATTCATAGAAAACGACGCAAAAGAAGAAAAGCAAAGGAACACCGAACTCTGGGGCGGGGGGTGGGGGGGAACCGTGCGGGCAGGAACGGCAGAGTCCTCTCGGCGCGCCGTGCGGCTCGGTCGTGACCAGCACGGTCCTGGACACACCGACACACACGCGGAATGTCCCCCAAAGGTCATGACCTTGTTCACGTGACTGCTGAGAACAGAGAGGGCCAGGCAGTGCACATGCTGTGAGGGGGACCAGGGCTGTGGGCAAGGGGCGCTCCCCCTAAGCCTTCCCCTCCCCCCCAGAAGCCCCAGACTAGCTAGTGTCCAAGCTGGAAAAAACAAAACAAAACAAACAAACAAACCAGAAGAAACCACCCAAACCACAGGGAGACCCAGAAGCAGCGCTGGGTGCGCTCCCGGGGGGGAGGAGATGCGCCCGAAGAGAACCCAGAGTGGAAAACGGGGAGTGGGTGGGCAGGTGTCGCTGTTTCTCTTGATAAGTAGAAAGGTTTGACTTTTAACAAGTCCTTGCGTGTGTCACTCGAATCAACTAAAAGCAACTTTAAAAGGAGGCCTCATGCGTTTCTCCGGAGACACAGCCATTCCGGGAGCTTTTCCCGATCTTTCCTCAGGCTGTCCTCTGCCCGCGGGGAGATCTCTGGGCGGGGCCTCGGGCCTGCGTGCACCGGGGAGGGGCTGCTGTGTGGGTGTTGTTATGGTCCTGCCTTTGTCTCTCCTTCTCCCCTTGAACCCCTGACAGCAAACCACCACCACCACAAACGGCAGAGGCACAAAGCCAGGCTCACCTGGTGCTTGCTGCCCAGGCTCTGATGATGTCATCGTGACTCGGGGGAAGCCCCTGTGTCCACCTCCGGCCTGAGTGGCCGGAGAATCCAGGCTGGTCTCCAACTCACACACGTGGCCAGGAGTGTGGCTCTGACGAGACGGGGCCGCAGGAGAGATTTTTTAAAATATGAGGAGTTGAGGGATTTTTCTGTCTTTGGGAGTTGATTTGCCCCGTCTTCCCTGGTCGTAGCAAAAAGGAGACCTTGTATCTGACCGCTCAGGAAAGAGTTCAGAGTACATTGATTTCCCGGGCGCGCCTCGTGCGACCAGAGCGCTCGATCTCGGGGCTGGTCGTGAAGACACAGGTAAATCCCAGGACATCACCATTTGCCGATTTGATCATTTCAGGTGTGTCTCAACGTGCCTCCCCACCTTCAGGGCTACGTCTGCAAGGGGAGCCGTCTCCTGAATCCTCGGCGTCGCCTCCCGGCTGCGGGACGGGAGACACAGAGGAGGAAGACCGCGGACCGACTGCAGGCGGCGTCCCTCCCAGCGCCAGCCCCACGGCCGGGGACCCGCTAGCCGTGCAGGTGGGCTTTGGGATGTGGGGCCGTCTCGGCCCATCCGTCCTCTGGGTCCCCGGCTCTGGGGTCCTCGTGGGTGGTGTTCCGGGGACTTGGGACCGGTCGGGAGGCTGAGGGGTTTGCTTGCTCACGGGGCCGGCTGAGAACGCCTGGTGATCTCGTGTCGTTGACGGGGAGCGAGGCTCGCCTTCACGCCCCAATCGGTCGTTGACGGCGACCCCGAGATAGAGGTGCACGCTCGGGAGAGAGTCGTTCAGAGCCCCAGACCTTGCTTGCATGGAGGACCGTGTTTTTGACCCTGAGTTTTTTGCACCAATTAACCCCCCCCCCCCGCCATATGTATTCCTTTGCATTTTGTTACAGGACGTGGCTCTGTCCGCCGGCGAGCATGGTGACCGTTGTCCTCGGAACACTTCGGTCGGCTCAGGGTTGTCGCCGCCGCCTGACTCCTACACACAAGTGGCCAGGAACAGCCTTCCGTCCCACGGTAAAGGTCTCGACGTGGGATTTCTTGAGACTCAGCAGCCGCACCCACAGGAGCAAGTCCTGGCAGACCCCAAACTGTGCGTCGTCTCAGATGCTCAGGATCCTTCATCATTTGAGCCTGAAGGGAGCTCCCTCCGCCGAGACGCGGCGACCTCTGTGGCCGCCGTCTGCACTTCTCTGGGGGCACGAGGAGGTCACGCAGCCGTGGGAGGTCACAGTGCAGAGCCACGGGAGCGTGACCGAGCTGCAGGGGGGACAGTGACACGCAGCTCCCCAGACAGAAAAGCGGCAGCACAGGGCATGGCGCTGTCACTCCTGCCGGGGAAACCCTCCCCGGGGCAAGGACTCTCAGGTTCGGTCCCATCGCGGCCCCCTGGGAAAACTCACCTTGAACTACCAGCTTCAGGACCAGGCTCCCAGCAAGGAGCAGAGACACCCAAGATGCTTTCTCCTTCCGGGGGGCCCCCTGGGTGTGGGGAAATGCGTGTCCCCAGTCCCCCCGTGGGCAAGGACAGTGAGACACGCCGAGAGTCTGGGTTTGTGGCTCCGAAGGGTCGTGTGGTTCCTCCTAAGCCGGGGCCGGCCACAGAGGCCCCTCAGGCCCCTTCAAAAGCAGTCAGGAAAAGGAGTCTGGAGGGAGTGAGGAGGCAGAGCAGAGTGGAGCTCAGCGACACCAGCAGCGACGACGAGGACCGGCTGGTGATCGAGATCTGAAGCTCCCGGGGAGGGCGCCCCCCCCCGCCCACCCGGAGAATGCCAAGAGGCTGGCAGGACACCCGGCCCCTTGCCGCGAGGTACCTAGAGATTGGAACGCCATTTTGGGTTCTTTCCGAGACACCCCCAACCAGCTTCAACCCCCTGACGCAGCCTGGCCTTGCCCCAGCTCCGCCGGGTGTGTCCCACGGGTGTCCACGGCAGGGCAGAGGTGACACGGAGCAAAGTCGAAGAATGCTCGACGCACAGTGACTGTGGCTGGACCCCCAGCGGTGTCCTTTGGCTCCGTCCACCGCGGCCTCCTCCGGGAAGTGGCTTTGACCCCGAGAGCTGTGACCGACCCGTCTATCAACACATGGGCCCGATGGAGTCCAGGCAACTGACCTCCCCATTGGTGGATGAGGGGGGGCGCCCGTGGCTTAGCTGGGGGGTGGGGCATGAATGGGGCACCAAGTCACCGTGGCTCACGCCGGAGACGAAACTCAGATGTATTCAAAAACTGAAGTTTGGTCGGAATGATTTCCCTCCTCCACGGGAGCTGTAAATACGCGTCCAAACACGTGTGACCTGGTGGGACGCTGAGGTGCTCCCGTGAGAGTCGGGGACACAGGCCGGCCCGTCCCGTGCTCGTTGCCTCTTGGGTGGAGACCGCTGAAACCCTCAGTTTCTCCAGCTCCTGCAAAGGAACGCTGTGTTAAAAGTTAATAGAACAGTCTCTGTAATGAGTCATTCTTTTCTGAGGGGGAAAAAATTCACTTATTTTCCTCTGATGCTCTTTGTCATATTGTGCTCTGAGCAATTTCAATTAGAGGGTTACATTTTAGTAATCGCTGCGGCTTACGCGGATGCCTGCGCATCGTGACGGGGGCCTTCGTTCGGTTTCCTCCCGCGGCTTCAAGGATACAAAACTAATTGGAGTTTTGACGCTGTTTTACATCTCAGTAATTTTATTTTGGGGGCTTGGTGTTACTTTGCTGTCAAATGAAATCAGCCTTTGTATTGTGCAAGCCAGAACAGCACACGCACACACACACACACACAAATCCCCCAGCATCTCCAGTCGGTGCACCCCTGTGCAGGACAGAATGGCTGCTCCGCACCAACTAGCCCAGTGTGCAAAGCCTCGGGCATCCTGCCTGCTTCTCCTTAGACGGCAGAGGACGAACTCAAGGAGGCTGACGCTGCTGCATTTCAATAACATGTGAAACTTGGTTTGGGTACGATTGTGTATGCTCCGAAATTTAAAGCTGAGCTCTTTGGGCTTCCCTTTGATGGAAGCATGGTCCGGTGACAGCTTGTATTCCAAAGGCAGGGGTGCAAAACATCTCACACCTACGATCACACTTCAATGTGTCTTTGCCTGTGATGCAAGACAGTCTCTTTTCATGTGACTTCATGTGAGTTTTCCAGTTTCAGGGTGACTGATGGAAACCGTGAATGAGGGGCCAGCTAGCCTCCCCTGAGGACTCAGACTGGGTCTGTGGTCATTTTGCAGGAGCTCATAAATGCCCCCGTGGTTTCCAGCCCCGCCAGGAAATACAGGAGGAGGGAGGTAAGAAGAATGTTAGGTATTTACTTTCTGTGCTTTTTGAACCAAACAAAAGTGTTGTGGTGATTACCGACCCTTTGAATGAGCCCTGCTACCTTGATGGGAGTGGCTGTCTAGGGAAGTGGTCCGAGTCCTGGACAGAGGAAGAGTCAGGCCTGACCTTGCCCTTAACCCGCTGGGAAATCTTGGTTAAGGCGCATACCCTGTCTGTGCCTCAGTTTCTCCAACTGAGCATGTGAGCTGAGTGTGTCTGCAGGCTCCCACCCTCGTGGGGAAGCACACGCTGCCCTCTTCTTGACGCAGGAGGCCTTGGTGGCTTGGGGGTGGTCCCCATGGGGAGAGATCTTGCACCCAAGGAGTTTGGGAGGGGACCCGAAACCAAAACACCTTCCGCCAATTATTCCCATGAAGAACTTGAGCTCAGAGGTGCTGCCGCTATTTCTTCCCAGAGTTCCAGATTTGGGGGTATAGTCATTCGGTTTATGGATGTTGGTTCATAATTCAGAAATTTAAAAAAAATTACCCAGAACACTACTATGCGAGTGGAAGACAATACATCCACGGCCTGCACCTGCCACCTTGTCTCGGGAGGCACTGATGGGGGGAGAACCACCCTCCAGATTCTTTCCTCCTCCAAGAGGTCAACTGGTCTACCGGACCTAAGTCAGCAAGTCATAGCCCCATTGGCACCGGCCCCAGCACGGTGGCGGGAGCTCGGTCCTTCTAGGAGTGACCACTTTGGGCTGCCACGTCCCAACCTCGATTAAATATGGTGGAAAGTCAAGTTCATCTCTCACTCCCTGTGTCTCTCACAAAGGTGAGCAGGCGGGCACACCGTCCTGTCTTAGCCGGTCATTTAGCCGGTGGCTGACATAAAGCAAAGTATACCTTACTTTACATCAACATGAATTGGCACAAAGCTATATTTCAGTGGCTTTAGAAATAAACAAAAAATGTATCTTGAATGACCCTAGAGGAGCTGGCTATTGGAAATCATCCTAAAGTAAAGGATTTTTATCTTTTTTTAAGTGACGAAGCCTTTTATAAAGCAACAAACAGTCTCCGATTTTTATAACTCTTAATGTCCTATGGGTTTTCTTAAAGCAGAAAGCAATCCCAGGGATACATTTTAAGAATAACGTCAGTGACATATAACCCAGTTTGGGTTACTGAAAATAAGACTTTGACATTATCAGGTAATAATTGCTACAGTTTTATATGCTATAAGCATGTGCTGTGTGCCAGTTAAAGGAAAACAAATCTGGTTTAGAACAAGGCCAATCAGAGTTGAAAAATCAAGCCCCCTACCCCTGCTCTCCCCAGTGGGGTTGATTTTATTACCCCTTCAGGTAAGGGTCTTAACCCTGGTGCCTCAGTTTCTCCACAGAGAAGAAATCCAGGGGTGCTGGCATGAACCCAGACAAGGGTCACTTTGAAACCTGGGTGATTTGGGGGCCAAAGTAGACAAGTATACTCTGTCCCAAGATGCTCAAACCCACTGCGAGGTTTATTTCTCCCGCTGTGCCTGCACCTGGCCAGATCGCACTTGTTGGAGAGAGGTGCATGGAGGGAAGAGGTCTCACGTCTGCCCTCGGGGTGGGGAGGTCTCTGAAAGTCACATGGCTTTTGATGGACAGCTTGAACCCTCCTTGTTGGAAGGCATCATGGAGTGCAGTTCATCCATCCTGTTAGGTGTAACCCTTGAGATTCTGCCTGAAGCGAACATCCCTTTAATTCATGACCTGGCAGAACCTGTGGTTCATGTCCCAAAAAGTAAAAACAAAGAGGGGGAGGGGGGCGAGCACCTCTGGATTCTAATCAAAACCTTGCCCATAGTATGGTGGGTATCCGAGGGCGAAGTGAGTGCTCCCTTTCAGAGTCCCTCCTCCAGGGCTCCCGTGGGAGGAGCTGCCTTGCCAAAATGTGTGGCAACCCCGGCTCTGGGCCCGCAAGGGGAATGATGGGCAGCCTCAGGCCACGGAGTTTTTCCTGGACTTTCTGTGTGTGACTGAGAATAATCACATTCTTTTATTCCCCCCGCCCCGCATCGATATTTGCCTTTTGCACAAAGTTTTCCTGCTGCAGCAGATTTTTATAGTTAGGGAGACTGTCATGACCATCAGCCGGTGCAGCTGCTCCCCTCCCCAGACGGGATTCAGCACGAGAGGCGGGGAGGGCCGCCCCGCCCTGGCGATCACGCCCCCGCGGCGGCGGCAAGGGGGGCGAGTGAGTTCCTGTTCCCTCCGGCTGTGATCCCCACCGCTCCTGTGAGGGGACCTCTTCGGCTTTGGAAACACTACATCTCTCTACACTCAAGCACAATTTCTCGTCCTGATCTTGCAGAACTCATTAAACAGAGGTGTTAGGACCCAGCAAAGCTTGTGGGCTAGGTTTGCTCCCTGTACCAGTGTCTGTACTCGTGCGTTTTACTGATGCGCGAGTAGGTGTGATTTGATCTGAGGACGTACGGGAGCATTCACTTGCGCGTGGCGCTTCCCCGCGGGGAGAGAAGGAGCCGGGGAGACTGTCGGGCTCTGTCCCTCGCGGCCCTGGAGGGTGACTCACATCCTGTGTGTGCACTCAGCTGCTCAGAACTCGCTACTTTATTGATTATTCATAATCAGGGAAGTGGTTGGCTTCTTGATTGTTTGTTGAAACTTCCTTCCTTCTTTCTATGGTTAAATTATTTTGTTTTGATAAAAATAAAACTGAAAATGAGCATGTCTGGTGTGATTTGTCACCGTTTTAACCAGACACACCACGAGCAATATCCTGCATGAGCTGGATGTCTGATTAGCCCCGTCCACCATATTGGTGGCCTATTCCGCTCAACAGAAGGATGAGGCGGTGGCGAAGGGTCACGTTTCCTCGTGCTGTTTCCTTTTCCTGCGTGTCTCACTTATCACTGTCTGCCGTAGTTTAGAGTTCATTACTTGGAAATGTAGCTAAATATGGAAGCCACAGGAGGGTACTATCCTCAGAGCAATAATCCCAAACTTTCCCCCTTAGAGTTGAGGTTTCCTGGATATTTAATATTATTCATTGACAGAGAAGACACCCTTAATTTAACACAATATCTCCTTATGAAGATAACCCATGTGCTCTTTGTAAGGGTAAGTGTACCTATTTTATACACCTGCACAATATTCTTCTCCATCTATACGTCTTGAAGGCACTTGACGTCAACGGAGACACAATGCCTGGGGGGGGGGGACTGGGGATGGGACACAGAAAGAACAGCTGTACTAGTTGATGGATCTTAATAGCATTTTTGCTAACGCATCGAACTCTAATAGTGATCAATTAATCCATCATTTCCAAACTTCAGCCATTTGAGAACCATTGTCATGCTTTTCATCATCTGTGTCTACATGGGGGCATATTATTTGCTTAATACTTTTATTTAAATCATCTGTCTTTTTTAAAAAAGATTTTATTTGTTTACTTTAGTGAGAGGAGAAGAAAGGGAAAGAAGGAAAGAAACATCAATGTGTGAGAAATACACTGATCGGTTGCCTCTCACACGCCCCCAGCTGGGGATCTGGCCTGCAACCCAGGCATGTGCCCTGACCGGGAATCGAACCGGTGATCTTTCAGTTCTCAGGCCAGCACTCAAACCCATTGAGCCACACCAGCCAGGGCAAAATCATCTCTGCATTAACAAAGCCATTATTGCCCTAAGTAGTAATATCTGTGAAATGTCAGCCTTAATTTAGTAGTTATGTATATGCACTCATAGTAAAAAAGTCTAAAGAATTGTTCATCCATGGACCAGTCAAACACCGTCTTTATAAACACTACCGTGGTGCACCCCCACAACCGGGGGGGGACACTGAGAGACTCTGAAAGGCACCCACCTTGTCAGTTTGCCCGTTATTCGATGTCCCGTTCAGCACAGCTGCCTCTTCATTTCTCCTCCGAAGCAACAGAACTGACGACGGCAAGTCGTGGTGTGAGTTTATTAAGTTCTTTCGGCTAAACCCCGCAGTTGAGTTAATAACATTCCTAGTCAAATAATTATTGCATGTTTTAGTCTCAGGGGAGTAATCAGAATGTCTTATTGCATCAATATCTACACTTCATGTTTCGGAGTTTTGTTGGCTGCTCGTTGAGTACAAAGCGACACGCAGGAAAGCAGCACGAGGGATTCCCACTCAGCCGCAAGCAGCGCCGTCAACGCCACCGCGGGACCAGCTCCCGTGCTTTTGAATTTAAAGCAAAGGCATCTGGCTGTACTGGCAACCACGAAGAACAGCTTCCCAGCCCCCTGCCCGGCGACACCCCATCGGCCCTTGGCCCGGGAACAGAGGAGGACGCGCTCTGTGGTGCAAGACCTCCGTCTCCAGCTGTGGCCAACATCTGCTTTCCGTCTCCCTCCGCTCCTGCCAGAGGCAACACCCTCACGGCTTCTGCCCGGAACCCGGTGGCGCGTTTCACACGGATGCACGAGAGCACGGGTTCCTGGAGGGAAGGGGTGGTTTTCTCTGTGCAGCGCCGGGGGCACAGAGCGCCTGCTCTGCCTCCGGGCACCCCGTGGGTCTGGCCGTCTCCCGTGGGGGCGCTGTGTGAGGTGGGTGGGCTGCAGTGCAGCAGAAAGGAGGCCCCACGATTCCACGGGAAACAGGAGGCTCCAGGGCCAGGCTTGTTTTCTCCGCAGAGCAGTGCTGCGGGTTCAGGCGTGTCTACTCCGAGGCCCACTCGTTCCCCTGCACTCGCGCACACGTGCACCCAGGCCCGCCCCTAAACGTTCTCCTCTTGTTAAAACAGAGAACTGGGTAGAGGGGGCCAGGGATCTAGGAAATGAGGCAGCCACCTACAGGACCCGGGAGGGATGTCCTTGGAGGCAGGGCTCACGGCGTCTCCGACTCGGCGTTCCAGGCCCCTGGAACAGTGCGTGGCCCGCAGAAGTATGAGTGCAAGTTCGATAAATAGACACGTGGCAATGGCCCCCTCTGGGGGGTCAAGGGGAGGAAAGGACGAATCTGAAAGAGGAACCTGGCCCAACCCCTTTTCCTCACGAAGGTCTGCTTCATTCATCATCAGAGACGAGCAAAGACATCCAGAGAACTTTCTTCTCACCAACTTCAGAATTTGGCAATGATTTTCCTTGTTTGCCATCCATCCATTCAGCCAATATTGACCGAGTGCTCCAGTGCGCTGCAGGCACATGAAGACACGGGAGCAAAGAGGGATTGACAGGGTGCCCAGGGCTTTTATCTGGGGGGAAGGGGTGTCGATTCACAAACCCACCAGGCAAACAAACACGTGCAGACCATAGTGTCAGGGAGTGCCAAGGGCCACGAAAGCCGAGGGGATGTTAGAAAGATTCTCCAATTCAAAATATTGAATGAAAATAAACATTTTTAAAAAAACTGGTGCCAGTAGAGAAGGCAAATCATCGTATAGAATAAGATCCATCTCTTCCGTGACATGCAGCAATGTGAGTCTCCCCGCGTGTGGGTGGGAAGAGCATTGGCAAGCACACCCTCCGCCCGAGCCCGGTAACTTGGGGTCCCCCTGCCCTGGTGGGCCGATCTCCAGGCACCCCAGCACACAGGGAACGAGTGCGTCTTGGAGCCCCCAGCAGCCAGGGAACCCCGGTGGGCCCTGTTTTAGATCTAATTTTCTCAAGATAAACCATCAAATATGTGATGCCCGGGTGCTTTCGATCCTGAGTTCCCTTTCTCAGGAAAGAGAATTGAGCTCGCCCTTGACGTCCACAGTTCTCACCAGGGGCTGATTTTACCTCGTAGGGGCCCTTGGACAAGGTCTGGAGACAGTTTTGATTTTACAGCTTGGGCGAGGGGTGTTATGGTGGGTAGAGTCCAGACACGCCTCCCACAATGCCCAGGATGGCCCCCACAAAGCAGCGTCCAGTCCACCACGCCACAGTGCTGGCTGGGGCTGAGACCGGGGGATAAGGAGATGAGGTTACCGTCTGGTAGACCTTAGAACAGCTCAGTCCTCCTTCTGATGATGGGGCCGGAGGGGGAGAAAGACCAGCGGGGGCAGGAAGAGAAGGGGAGTCCGGGCTCCACACCCCAGAACTCTCTGCACAACGTGACATCTGACCTCTGCAGTGGGGCGTGCCTCTGGAGTCTAATTCCGTGGACCACCTATGGGACGTGGTTCAACGCACCCCGAGCCTCCCTCTTCCCACTCTTTAATAGTCCACCTTGAAAAGGAAGAACTGGGACACGAGAAGGTAAGCTGATGGGAACAGGTGCACGAAGATCCAGTAGACATTCAGGATGTATTTATAGATCCGGAGATCGGATTTTGCTGTGAGGGGAAACACAACCCCCACTCTCACGCCGCTGTCTCCCCAACGTCCAGAGCCGAGTGGAATGAGTGAGATAAACAAGGGTCCAGCGGGAAGCAGCGGGAAGCTTCCGGGTCTGACCGGGATGGTCCCCTGTGTTGGTCCGCGCCGGTTATTTTTAAAGGGGAACCTGAGAACCAGAGGATTTTGTCCTGGCGTGAGTCGGGACACAGCTGTGACTGACATCCGGGGTTTTAGCCCTCGAGTCCAACATCCGTGCCCTGACATGACCACGTTCCGTCTCCACAAGTTTCCATTGTTTTCCTTTTCTTGCAAAGAGTGTTAAAACAAAACCAAACCCCAATGCATTGTATAAAAATTTTCCTCATCGGGGTTTGAAGAAGACCAATGGATTTCTGGTTAACTGGAAATGACCCAGAAAATGAAATTAACACTCCAGACTACCCCCTTCCCCAAGTTTTCCACTGAATCAAGGTTTGGTTGCGTTTGCTTTGCACAAAGGAGGCGTCTCTCCCGAGACGTTTAGACTCGGATAGCTGTGAGCAGTGCCTATGTGGTCTCATAATTGATGCTCTTGGGTTGCTGCTTCGTGGGCATCTTGGCGGGGAGCGCAGGAGTAGACAAAGGAGATGCTAAGAGCAAAAAAGACATCACCAGAAAGCCTCTGGAAGACAAACACTCCCCATCCTCAGCGATGAGACAACCTGATGCAGAGAGAGAATAAATTAATTTAAAAACCTCCTGCACAAAGGGAGTAATGGAAAAACACATCACAAGTAGTTACCCCTTTTGTGCTAAAAACAAGCGGCTTGGAGGACACTGCAGGGGCTGAATGTGTTACTCCTATTATCTCCTTCTGGCTTTAAATTCTTAGGGGGGGAGAAAAAGAGAACAAGAAAAAAAAAAGAACCTTTCATTGTGTGAACAAACATTTCCTGGGCATTGCCAAGCATCAGGCTATACTTTCTGTGGCTTCTTCTACGTTAAAAATTACCTTCAGTCACACAAAAGAAACTTCTAGATGCCTCATGGCTGATTCCAGCAATGGTTCCAGAAAGGCCATTTCTTCTAAGGTTTTGGCCCAAACTGTTACGGTTCCATTTAGACGTGTAGCTGGGAATATCACTTGGGGTCCCTCCCCCTGACCCCGCCACCCCGCCCTGGGCTTTAGCCAACATCCATTTGCAAAGAGCGGGCCTTGGGGGACCAGGGCTGGTGAGAGTTTCCGGCCGGCGTTTCCCAGAGAGTGACGCTGACATGCAGTGTGGTGAGCAGAGGCTGGGTTGGAAGGCCCTGGGGGTCCACACCTGTGTGGCGACCCCTGGGGAGGCAGGAAAGGCGGAGGGAGAAGGGGCCGAGCTGTCACAGGATGGATGGCAGCCTTGGCTGACCCGGGGCATGCCCTGAGGAGCGGTTGACCTTGGAGGAGGCAGTTGGCAGCTGAGGCACTCTCCCAGGGGACCAATGGCTAAAGGCTGCTGCCAACAGCCCTCCCAGCAGCTGGGATCCAGCCCTTCGCTCCTGGGGAGCTGGGTGGCGCGTCACAGAACCCACTGCGATGAGGGCCCACTGGGGCACAGCCATCCTCCCCCCGCCCCCTCCTTCCGTGCCTCCAGCCAGTGTTCACCGAGCATCTGCCATGTGCCAGATACTGCAAGTGATTTACTCACCGAGGAATGCATGGCGGAAAGGAGCCATAGGAGGCAGACGAGGGGAAATGATTGGGGGGAACCAACAGCATCAGGGAATCTTTGGTCTGAGCTCCGAAGGGTGAATGAGGGCCTGAGAGAAGCGGGGGATCCCAGCGGAGGGGGCTGGGATCGGAGGAAATGGAAGAACAACCGTGTGGTCCCAGGGCAGAGCGGGGTGCGCGGGGCTTGTGAGTCTGCATGCAGGTGAGGGCCAGGCCTGGAGGGTTTTGTGGGCAGAGTTGGGGGGATGCTTCCTCCCTACATGGGACGGCCGAGAATCCACACCGCGCTGTGGACCCCAGAAAGGAGGTCCTCCCGGGACTGGAGAACTGGACACTGGCTTCAGATTCAAGGACACGCTTCCACCCGCAAGGCTGGCATGGTTCTCGAGAGTGGGTGGGGCCTCGGATTAAAACAGCTTCTGTCACGAGGCTGGAGAAGGAGCCTCGGGGGGCTGTCACGAGGCTGGAGAAGGAGCCTCGGGGGCCTGTCACGAGGCTGGAGAAGGAGCCTCGGAGCTCCACGCAGACACGTGCCGTGACCCTGCTCGGCACCGCGTTGAGGCTAACCGTTGTCATGTCCATGGCCGCTCATCCATGCGGAGCAGCCTACGCCATCAAATGCGACATGTCCAGGGCCGGCCAGCCGCGACATTCGAGAGCCGCCCTCCGTGCGGTCTCTGGCGCAGGAGGAGTCGGCCGGACCCGCCTTTCAAGTTTTGCACTCAAATGGGCGAAAGGATGAAAGAAAGGCAAACGTCGCTGTAACACCCAGAAGATTCCAAACGCCTGAGTCAGTGCTGGGCGTCGCAGGCCTCCTCGAGGATTAAGGAGTTCCGACTTATGCAGGGGACATGGACTGGGATCTGAGAAAATTCCAGAAGCCTAGACTCAGCTTCAGACTCTGCCTTTCTTCCTCTCCCTCCCTCACACCCCCATCATCCAGAGAGAACGGGGGAGAAGCTAGCCGAGTCCTGGTCGGAGGCCGGGACGATTTTCGCTCCTGCTCAGGTCGCCTCCCTAATCCGGCTTCCTTCTCCCCCTCCGGCACCCACCCCCCCCCCCCGCCCCCGGAACCGCGGTCCTGATCTAGCACAGATCTACCGTGTGAAAGACTTCACCTTTTCAATCAGCCGCTGAGCTCCCCTCCTCCTCCACAGAGATGTTTCAATGGAAAAGCCCACCCTGGGGTCCACGTGGATGAGCCGTCTTTTATCTGGTACTTAAACAAGTGGCCCACACGCGACAGGGACCCCACGGAAAAATAAAACACTTCAGTGCGCGCTGTCTTTAAAGCGTCGGAAGATAGCGCGTCGGGGCTGGGGACTGGGACTGGGAGGGGGACGTTGGTCTTTAGTTAAGGCAGCGGTTGAGAATGAGGAACTTTTAACACCTTAACTCCCCAGCGGCTCACAGGCGGGTGGTGTGAAGCCCCTGGTGACAAACATGGGCTTGTTGTTCCGCCTGTCTGGTACCTGCCTCGTCCTGTGCAGGTGACCCGAAGCTCCGTGTTTCCCAGAGGGGGCCGGGGGGAGGTCAGGAGTGGTCACCAACACCCCTGAGCTGTGAGACAGCTCAGCTGTCACACGTGGCCAAGAGAGTCCAACTGCGGTCCCTTCCCGTGGGACGTGTCTGCCACGGAGGCCAGCCGAGAGCTGGGGCGGCAGCGGCCCCGCGCCAGGAGAAACCCGCAGACCCGGGAATGCGCAAGGACGCCCTGGGACAAAGGCTCGGGCCCTCGCTGTGGACATTTCATCACTATTTCATCTGGGTGGGGGAGCGCGCCCACGGAGGGTGGATGGAGGACACAGCCCCACAGACCGTCCTTTGATTTTTCAGCCGGGTTGTTGGGGACGACTGACGGGCGGAATAAAGCAACATGCTTCGGGGCAGGAGGGAACGGAAGGGGAGACCTCTAATCGGCCTTCCCCCAGACCCAGGAGCTGGGGGTGGGGAAGCCAGGTTATTCCTGACTGCCGTGGTGGCGGCGTGCCGGGCGGGAGGAGCTGGGACTTTCAGCTGCACACCTGTGCGTCTCTAGGGACGGAGAACTCGTGCGGAGGGGGCTCGGCCACCTCGGTGTGGACGCCCCTGAGCCCAGGCGCGTGGTCCCGTAAAAACAATGCTGTTCGTTAGGTAGAGAGTACCGGGGGCCAGCACACGGTGGGTGGGGAGGGTGCAGCCCCAGGCTGCAAGGGCCCCACCTGGGCAGTCCCCAGAGCGGGGCCCTGCACTAGCCTCGGCCATGAGAGGCTTCTGACCCGCCTGGGATGTGTGGCCCCTCTGGCTGGGTTCGGCTGTTTTCTACCCGGAAAGTCAGAGGGACCGAGGGCAAGTTGTGTCTGGCTTTACTCGGTGGCTCCAGGGTTCCCTCAATGTCACACAAGGGGAGGGGCGCCCCAGGAGGGCTTTTCTGGATTCACCTGAGTGCTTCAGCGTCCAAGTTCAAAAGCTGCCCTTCTGTCAGGCATCGAGTTTTTCTCTGACTTTCAAATGCAAGACAAGGTTTTCGTGATGGGGTTCGTTTCCAAGAAGGAGTGATGATTTCCTTGATCAAGAAAGTCCTTTGCGCCCTGGCTGGCATAGCTCAGTGGATTGAGCGCGGGCTGCGAACCAAAGTGTCGCAGGTTCGATTCCCAGTCAAGGCACATGCCTGGGTTGCAGGCCACGGCCCCCAGCAACTGCACATTGATGTTTCTCTCTCTCTCTTTCTCCTTCCTTTCCCTCTCTAAAAATAAATAAATAAAATCTTTTTTTTTTTTTTTAAAAAGAAAGCCCTTTGCTTTCCTGGAGAAGAGGATTTCAACCCATCTCAACCACCTACACACTCCCCTGGGCTTGCTGATTTGCATATTGAGGAATTGATGTGAGACTGGGTGGGTGCCGGACACCAGGACTGTGCTGGACACCCCGGGACTCAGAGCTCACGACGGGGAGTGAGTTTTAGCCCCAGGCAAGGGCCTGTCACATGCAAGGCTCCAAATGAGACCTGTGAATTACTCTGTGTAAGTTGGAACATTCATTCTTTTATTCACTCATTCATTCATTCATTCAGCACGCCTTTCTTTCTAGACTGTCAGGTATATACGCTGAGTCCTTGTTGTCTCATCACTGGATACAGCGAAGGGCTGAATGAGAGCAAGTCCAATGTCTGGCTTACATGCACAGGCTTTGGAAGCAGACACACCTGGGCTTCTATCTGGCTGTGCTCTGGATGGCTGTTCTCCATGCCTCAGTTTCTCCTTCTGTGCAGTGGGCACAGGAAGGACCACCTCTCGGGTTTACCGCATTGAATGTGCGCTCCATGCCAGTTCTCTAGTGGTTCGGTGTCAGGGCTCTCGTCGCCTTTAAAAATAATTGCGAGCCCTACAGAGCTCCTGTTACAGAATCCCTGTTACAAAATAACGACCACTATTTAGCGTGTCATAAAGGGACACTGAGCACATTTAATGTTACTTATTAACTCATTTAAAAATAGCAATAATAAACCCATTACAAATTTATTTTTAATGAAAAACAGCAGTATTTTCCAAACGAAGAATCCAGCGAGGAACAGGGCTTTGTTTTCCGTTCTGTGCCTCTCTTCGACAGCTGTCTCGAGCCCGCGCTGCATGTGGCCTCCCGAGACCTCCTCGCCGGGCGCTCCTCGTACGGGCTGAGCGTAGGAGGCCAGCAGCGTCCTCGTGTCCTTGCGAAAGTGGTGGGAGCTGGGGACAGACCCCGGCCCACATCGGGAGCACCGCGGCGGTGAGCTGTCCGAGCTTCATGATAGCCTTGCCGGGGAGGCACGGTTTCCATGCCCGTGGTGCTGGTCGGAAAGCGAGGCACAGGCAGCTTGAGGGACTTGCCCGAGGCCACACCGTGGGGAGTGGCAGACCTGGCCCTTAAGTCCCGCAGACCGCCCCCAGGGCATGCTGCTCGGGGTAACTGGAAGCAGCTGGGCGCCCTGCTGTCCCACCCTCCCAGGGCCAGCTCCTCTCAGCGCACGCAGAAGCGGCCGGGGGGAGGGAGGGAAGGAGGGCGTGGGAGAGCCCCTTGGAACTGAGGTCGGAGGGTTTGGAAAAGAGTCCTTAAGGGTCTGAACATTCTTTAACCGCCCCGGTTGTTCTGGCACGTCTCCGGGGACTCGGCATTGCTCCCAGAGGGGGGGCCTGCCTGCCTGTGGCCTGGAGGGCTGTGGGAACCCCCAGCCCTCTGCGGAGCCCTGCCCCCCACGGCCTGCTACCCATGTTCTTGGACAACAAAAGAACAGGACACTCAAGGGGTGGGCAGAAAATGTCACCCTGGCACGGTGTCTCCCGCTCTGACCAGAAAGGTGGGTACAGGATGCAAATGACCTGCAGCTGAGGGGACACTCTGAGTTCTTCCCAAAGCAGAGGAATAGTTGTTATACTTTCTTTTATTTTAATTCACAGGCCATTTACTTTGGGGGCCTAAAATTCTCTGCAGACTTTGCAACACACCTGTCTCCATCTGCCAGTTAAAACAAAAAAGGACAAAAATCGCTTCCCCCGCCCCCAAAACCCAGCCACGTTAGAATTCAGGGGAAGAAATGAGATTGTTTTTTGAGACACAGGCAACTGGGTTTCTTTGTTTTATTGGCGTAGGCAAATTATGAACGCAGCACAGAAAAAGCGTAAGTCATTGCCGTATGAGAAAGCATCGATACCGCAAGGGATCGTCACAAACCAGGGTGACAATATGTCTTACGTTTGCATGATGCTGTGCAGCTTACACGGTCCAGTCCTACCCTCCACCTGTCCTTCTGATTCGTTCCTTCGGGGCTGAGCCAGCTGCGGCCAGCTTCTGACGCCTGCAGCTGGGGCCGAGTGTGCCGTGGTGGGTCAACAGCGGTAACACTGTTCCCCCCCACCAGCTCGCTTTATCTCGTGGTTTATCTCTCCACTCACCCATCTGTTCCTTGATCTTCTCTCAATCCATCCATCTGTCCATCTATCCATGCACCCACCCAATCCACCCGCTCATCCACCTAACCACCCATCCATCTATCCATCTGTCCATCCATCTGTCCATTCATGCATCCATTCATCTACCCATCCATCCATCCATCCATCTGTCCATCCACCCATTCACCCATCCTTCCATCCATCCATCTGTCCATCCATGTATCCACCATCCATCCATCCATCCATCCGTCCATCCAGGCATCCATCCTTCCATCCACCCATCCTTCATTCATCCACCCATTTATCCATTCATCTTCTCTTACCTCCCTGCCCCACTCTCTTGGCCCCAGCCCACTGACCACCATACTAATATATTAATCATTTTGTTTGTATTTTTGAAAAAAATATGTATTATTGGTTTATATCTAATATGCATATGCATGCACATATTTTTTCTTTTTTAATGAACATTTTATTTATTTTTAGAGAGAGGAATAGAGAGGGAGAAAAATAGGGAGAGAAATGTCAATTAATGTGCAAAAGAAATATCCACTGGTTGCCTCTTGCATGTCCCCAACTGGGAATCTGGCCCAAACTAGACATGTGCCCTGACCAGGAATCAAACCAGCGATCTTCCTGTGCTCCACGCCAGCCAGACCACATACAAATCTTACCTGCACTGCTCAATGGACTTCACGTGTGTCTATACTCTGAGCTGCCACCCCAGTCAGGGGACAGAAGGCCTTCAGCAGGCAGAAGACTCGCCCTTCTGAGCCCATGACTGTGCCTCCCACCCCCAGGGTGACCACTGCTCTGACTTTGATCACCATGGATAAATTTGGGGCACATAGTTTCTTTTTTTAAAAATATTTTATTTATTTATTTTTAGAGAGGGAAGGGAGGGAGAAAGAGAGAGAGAAAAAAGCATCAATGTGCGTTTGCTGGGGGCTGTGGCCTGCAAGCCGGGCATGTGCCCTGACTGGGAATCGAACCTGCGACACTTTGGTTCGCAGCCTGTGCTCAATCCACTGAGCTACCCCAGCCAAGGCTGGGGCACGTAATTTCAATGTACTTACATGGTCTTATATGTCTTGTCCCGTTGCTTATTTTTTTCATGAAGTCCTGCGGGGTGAAGGCCCACCCACGCGGTTAGGGGCTCATCGGGCCTCTCGGCCCAGCTCACACGCAGAACTTCGGGCGCACGCCATCCACTCGTCCTGCCCCCTCTCGGGGCTGCCTCAGCTCTGGGTGGTGGCACTGTGTTTCCGGCGTGTTTGTACTCGGGAATCTGCCGGGTTTCTCAGCTGGCTGACACTGCCCGAGGCCAAGTTTTAACGCTGGGGCAGGACGGGGGGGGGTTACCAAGTGAACCTCGTATGTGTATGTCCTTGACACTTTTGCTTAATCTGTGTGTGCCTCCCTGTCAGCAAGGATTTGAGTTGGGGGCCTGTGGCCATCCTTTCTGGATGGATAACCCTCCTCTCCCCACAGTTTGACTCAAAGAGCCCCCCGCCGTCCGCCTCTGAGCTGTGCCTGGGTGAGACTGGTGAGCGTGGTGAGCTCACACAGTCGCTCCCACGGAGCTGTCACCTCGCCCGCCACCCAGCAGCCCAGAAGTTCCAAGACTGGTCTTGGGGTGGGGGTGGGGGCGCTGCAGGGAGAGAAGCGAGGTGAGAGAGCGGTACCCGGGGTCCGTCTTCGGAGTCTTCCTCGGCGAGCCGGCACCAGGGAGCAGGTGGCCGCCGCCCTGGGAGACGGCTCTTCCCATGGCCTCCTGCGCGCTCCGTCTGGGAAGGAGCCTGTGGAGGTCTGCAGATGGGGATGCTGGAAAAAACATGTTTTCCCCAAGGAAGGCAAAAGTTTATGGACAAAACAGCCCGAAAGGCAAAGACCTTGGAAGCGCCCTTCTTCTGCCTGTGAGGCCGCCCGCCCCACCCGCGGCGCCGGCTCGCTTAGGCCGCAGGAAAGCCTCCCGATCCGGTCCAATTTCGGACGGTCCGGAAGGTCGGGCTGGGGGGATTTAGTAGCTGAACTCTTTGATAGAAAAGAAAATAAATGAACAAAAGAAAATAATCACTGTCCTCCAGGACATCGCATGAAAAATATCAGCAAAATCCTGACTTTGTTGTAACTCAAACCAGATGAAGAGGACTTCACGTCCCGCCACACACCGGTCGCTCTGGTTTCCTGTCGATTCCGACGGAAATGGCATTTACCGAGTCGAGGAGACTCCCCGTTCCTGGCCCCTGGGAGGCAGGGAGGCAGGGAGGCAGGGAGGCAGGGAGCCGGGGGTGACGGGCACTGGGTCCAAGGTGAGGCAGGGCGGATCCAACCCCACATTTTTTCACGTATCATTGCATTAGATCATCCAGAAGCTGCACTTACTCTTCCCACAACTCAGTTTTCTCATCCGTAGAATGGGGCAGTAGCTGTTCCCGCCTCCCAGGACTCCATGTGCCCCAAGTTCTCGGTGCTGAGAGGCCCACAGAGACCAGCACCCAGAAGGTTCTCATTCAGTGCAAGCTCTTTCTCAGTTTTCAAGCCACAAGGTCCCAGTGGTGTGGTGGCCACAGAGAGCCTCAAGGTCAAGGGGAGCCGTGGGGGAGCCCGTTGCTGTCTATCCACGGTGTGTGTAGTCATGGTGCATTTTCCCTTCGAAGTCACATGTCCTCCTCCAGACGTTTGTCCTACAGAAAGACATTGACACGTGCAGCCAAACACCTTCATGGGGATGAACACCGTGTGTAATGCAGCACCGTGACACGGCGGGACCGACCCGCACGCCCATCCATGGTCGAGGTGGAACAAGCCACAGTGTGTCCGGTGGGTACTCCGCGGCGTCAGAAGGAGCGGGTAGATTGAGAAGTGCGATTAGGGAGGGTGACCTCATCCTAAAAGAAAGGGTGCGACAATATTTATAGGGTGCCCGCATGTTGGTGAAAATGAGCAGAAGCAATAATGTGCTGGAGCTGAGCCCAGAAGGAAATGATGAGAAAACTGTGTACAAACGGTTTATGGCCGCTTCCTCCCAGGAAGGTGGGGCCACGAGGGAGGCAGGGCCACGAGGAAGGTGGGGCCATGAAGAAGGCGGGGCCACGAGGAAGGCGGGGTCATGGGGAAGGCGGGGCCACGGGGAAGGTGGTGTCATAAGGAACAAGGTCATATAATAGGTCCACACGGGGCCCTATTGAGAGCAGAGAAGGCGGTCACTTTGCCCAGCCTGCCCCGCAGATGCCGACCTGGAGCCATGACATGGGGGGGGGGGGGTCGGGGGCAGGGCACAGCCCAGGGGACTCTCCTTTTTGTCCGCGAGGACTCGGGACTCTCCTCTGCTAGTGACAGGATCCGAGTCCAACCCACTCGGCTCTTCTCCCTTTCCCTGAGCCCGTCGCTCACGGGGGCTGTGACTCGACTAGGCCTGGACAGGCCAGGAGGGACCTTGGGGACCAGGGCCACCCCTCGGGGACAAAGCATTGCCCAAGCTGTTCTGGGAGGGAGGGAGCGGGGGTCTGGGCAGGCGAGGTCGCACCGCGTGTGTGTGCAGCCCTGGACGTCTGTCCGCCTGGAGCTAGTGCGGGGGCGGGGGAGTTTGAGAGCAGGCCTGGGTCGGAGAGAAAGGGGCCCTGCACAGCGTCCTCCGCGGGGGACGCCCCCTGGGCGGTGGAGGACTCGGGAGAGCAGCAGGGTGAGCGCGGAGAGGAGCAAGGGAACATGGGTCCCAGTTCTGACCGGTGTGTGGTTTGTCCCCTGCACCGGAGCGAGGGAGCCGTGCTGGGAAGAGCCAGGGATGGGGTGGGGGTGCGAGAGGCGGGGGTGGGGGGATGGGGGGCGTTGCGAGAGGCTCTGAACGCGGAGCCTGCTCCCCTGATTGGAAGCAGCTGTGGGCCCCGACTCCGCGGAGAGGCGGAGCGCTCCGTGCGCCCCCGGTGTGAGAGGTTACTCGGCTGACTTCCTGCCGCCCCGGCCCCTCCGACCTGGAACCATTTTTCAACCTCCTCAGACATCCAAGGCTGCCGGGGGTACGGGGAGGTCTCCGAGCATCCATCTCCATCAATCTTGCCGTGTTTTTCCCTGGGAGAGGCCGAACGATGCAATTACCGTGCACGCTCCCCGAACCCAGGCCTTGCAGACCCTTCGCTGCCCCCCGCCCCCCCAGAGCAGTTCGGGTTGCTCACGCTCACGCTCCCAAGCAGAAAAATGGGCCCTTGGAGACCCGCTCTCACGCCGCGACTCCCGGGAGCCCTGGGAGCGTTCTGCGGCGCGAACTGCGGCCTCGGAGCAGGGCCAGGGAAGCTGCTAGAATGACGATTCACGATTCATGTTCGGACACAATGATTTTTTAACTCCCCTCACCCATCAAATTGGGGCAATTGATGGTGCCTCCCTTAGAGGGCTACTTTTTTTTAGCAAGGTTTCTAACTTACATGCATTTTTTAAAGATTTTTTATTTATTTATTTTTAGAGAGGGAAGGGAAGGAGAAAGAGAGAGAGAGAAACATCAGTGTGTGGTTGCTGGGGGCCGTGGCCTGCAACCCAGGCATGTGCCCTGACTGGGAATCGAACCTGCGATGCTTTGGTTCGCAGCCCACTCTCAATCCACTGAGCTACGCCAGCCAGGGCTTAACTTACATGCATTTTTACGTTCTAAGATAGTTTTAGATTTATAGAAAAGTTGCAAAGACAGGATGGAAAGTTCCTGTATGCCTTTTTCTTTGGTTTCTTTTTCTTTTTCAGCCTCACCTGAGAGCATTTTTTTATTGCTTTTCCAGAAGGAGGAAGGGAGACAGGAAGAGAGAGAGAAACATCAATGAGAGAGAGAAACATCAATGCGAGAGAGAGGAGCAGTGATTGGCTGCCTCCCGGACTCTCCTGGAATGGGGATCGAACATGCAACCTAAGGGTGCGGTCTGACTGGGAATCGAACCCATAACCTTTTTGGTTCCAGACAACTCGCCAACCAACTGAGCCACACCGGCCAGGGCAGTTCCTGCAAGCCCTTCACCCGACTTCCCCTGTTTTAACCTTCTCCTTTCCTACAGTACGTTTTTCACAGCGACAGAGCCAGCATCGGTGTATAACTATTAACCAAACTCCACAATTTATTCACATTTCACAAGTTTTCTCCCAATAATAACTCTTTTCAGGTCCAAGACCCACCAAGGACACCACCTCGCATTGTTGCCCTGTCTCCTCGGGCTCCTCCGGGCAGCGGCGGTTTCTTAGAGTCTCCCGGGTTCTGACGACCTTGACGGTTTGGAGGGCTGGCCGGGAGCTGTGGGGACTGTCCTTCCAGTTGGACTGGCCGATGTCTCCCTGACAACCAGTCTGGGGTCAGAAGTGCCCATCTCATAATGTCACACGGAGGGTCCTGGCCACCAATGACCTTGATCACACGGGTCGTTCTGAGGGTCCAGCAATGTCCTGCTTGCCCGTCGAGGTCTGTGAAGATGAGGCAGATGGACTCGTCGAGTCAGTGGTTGTGGGGAATTTTCACTGTCCGGCGGTGTGCCCACTTCGAAGGCCGGTCAGCCTTAACCCCTGCCCTTCAGGGCCCACAGCGCTGGCTGTGGGCAGCCGACCCTGCCTTCCATCCACCGGGCTTTGCTCAGCTGTGTCGGAGCTGGGAGCGGTGGCTGCTGGCCTTGGGGTGCGTGGGGAACCCCAGCACAAACCAACAGCCATTTCCGGCCATGGGTGAGCCGCCCGCTAGACTAAGGGACAGGGGCTCACAGAGCCACAGCTGGGCACGCTGTGGGGACAGCCAGTCACAAGAAGGAAGGGCCTTCTTTAGAAGCAGCTGCCGGGAGACGTGTGTGGCCGAGGAAAACACCCACAGCGGCTATTCCACCGACTTCCTGGGTAACTGCGAGGAATTCCTCCAAAGCGGCACACTGTCGGACTCCCTCAGTGCCCCTCGGGGACAGCGGTGGCTGGCTGGCCTTTCTCGCCGGGTGCTCTTTGACTTAGGTTGATCAGCCTGGTTGCAAAGACAAAAAATGTCCCAGCTCAGAAAGCTCGGTTTTAGAATATGGTGCGACTCAAAAGGTACAAAACATGTGAAAAGTGCTTTAAAAATGGGAAAGGCCATGTGAATGTAAGATTTAATAAAACAAAATCCTCTCCTGAGGATATTTTTTTATTATTGATGAGAGAGAGAGAGGGAGAGAGAAATGGCAGTGGGTGGCCTGCCGCACGCACACACCCTGACGGGGCATCAAACCTGTGAACTTTCGGGGCACAGGCTGGAGCTCCGGCTGGCTGAGCCGCTGGGCCGAGGCTACGACTTTTGAATGAATAAAAGGCCCAGTAGGCCTCATCTGTCTCACCAGTCACTTTCTGTCACCAGCACGGTGATCTCATTGCCAGCGTCACCTCTGAATACGAAAAACATGGCTGCAGAAGTTTTGCTCCCTCCACTTGGCCGGCCCCAGGGGAAGAGGACAAATCTCCATCTTTTATAAGAAACAGGCTGTCATTATAAAATGACGCTCTTTCCACCAAGACGCATCACGGTGAGGGTGACTCCTGGAGACCCCAGCCCGTCGTCAGTTTTCTGTTGAAAACCTCGCAGGACCGAGTTTGGCTGGCCGCACTGCCGAGTTGAGCAAACGCTGTGGTTTTGCAGGGGGGCCTCCGGACGGTCCCCGGCGCGGGCTTCCTTGGGTTCCTTAGCGACAGGGACGGCCCAGTTGAACCCAAATGCGTGTTTAATGTCTTCTGGCCAAGGAAGAAGCGGTGATGGGTAGGCGTGCCGTCTGGTTTTTGTTCTTTGCAATCACTGGAACATTCTCATCATAGTCTCCTCATCAGCAAAGAGCTCACAGCACATTTGGGATCACGGGTGAAACACAGTTACCAGGGGAAATCCAATTATTTTTTATTTTTAGGTACAAGGGGAGGAGGCTGGCTGAGCACCACGCTCTCCCCAGTCTCTGAGGATTAATGAGCTCGCGAAGCTCACCAGGCACCTTTCCTGCTCAGCGCTGACGGGCAGGGCTGCACCGGGCGTCTCGGAGGGGCATGGTCCCCACGCATGTGTGCTGAGCCTCCAGGAGTTTCACGTTCGCGCCATGCATGCCCTGGCTGGCGTGGCTCAGCAGACCGAGTGCTGGCCTATGAGCCGAAGGGTCGCTGGTTCGATTCCCCACTGGGGTGTGTGCCTGGGTTGTGGGCCGGGTCCCCAGTTGGGGGTGGGGAGGAGACAACGGATTCATGATTCTCTTGCACATGGATGTTTCTCTCCCACCCTTTCTCCCTCCCTGCCCCTCTCTCTGAAAATAAATAAATAAAAATGTAAAAAAAAGTGTTTTTAAATGTATGCCATGTATCAACTGCATTTATTTCCACCACTGTTTTCCGGGGCCAAGTTCACATCCCACAGGAGTATCAACCCGTTCTAGAGTAAGTGCAGGAGGCTGCAGAAAATCAAAGGACGCAGGGAACTTCGGGCTCCCACCCTGCATCCCCAAGAAAGAGACGTTCCACCCGGATCGGATGACGGCCTCGGGCGGCCGCAGCACATGCCCTGAGGGTGGGCCTTTCCTTTCGTGTGCGGGCACAGGGTCCAGCGGAGCAGAGTCCTGCTCAGGCACCGGCTGCGCTCAAGACTTCGGGGCTCCAGCCATAGGCTTTCGCGACGAGAGCCGGCGGATTCTCTGTCCTGCCCGAGAGTGACGGGGTCGGGTTTTGCCTCTGGGCACCCGAGGAGCCCTCTCTGGCGTCCGCGCGCAGAGCCTGGCGTGCCGAGGGGTGTTCGCTGAGGGGGTGTCGTCCGGGCGACCGAAGGCCTCACGATGCATGGCCCCGGGGACCAGGGGTCCCGGCGTTGGCACGCGGACACGTATGGCACAGGTGTCCTGTGTACTGCAGGATGTGACGGCCCTGGATGGCGGAAGCCACCATTCTCCCAGAAAGTTGTGACAATCAAAAATGTCCCCAGCCCTCACCAGTGTGGCTCGGTGGGCTGGGAATCGCCCCGTGGACTGAGAGGTGATGGGTTCAGTCCTGGGTCAGGGCCCAGTGGTGGGGCACGTGCGAGAGGCACACGATCGATGTTTCTCTCCTTCTCTCCCCCTTTCCTCTCTCTAAACATAAATAAGTAACATCTTTAGAAAAGCCTCCAGGCATTGCCAAGTGTCCCCTGGGCAGCGAGTCACCCTGGCGGAGAACCACCGACGGAAACGAACCCGCGACACCTCATGGTGTTGACCATGAGGTGGTGTCATGGTCGTGTTGAGCACCTCCTCTGAGAAGCAGCGTGTGGCCTGCGTGAGAACGCCAAGCACTACGATAGGATGAAAGTCAAGGCCTTGCTCCTGTGTCGCTGCTCTGGGTTTCGAAGAGGGTCCCCTTCGGGGGTTGGGGGCCGAGGCTGCGGCTGACCAGCCCGTTTCTGTTCCAGGAGCTTCTGGGAGGCAAACGGGTGACCTCCACCCAGGCCCACTGGTCCCTGTTCGCCCACCAGCCCGGCTGGGCGACGCTGGCTCTCTCCTGAGTGCCCCCCACCCCCGCCTTGCTCAAATCCAGCCCCCGCCTCTGTCTTTCTCTCGCTTCACAATGAAATAGGGGTTTCAAGTCAGTAGAAGTTTGCTTATCATCCTAACCGCGCTTATTTATTTAGAGTGTCGAATTCCTCTCGAGACGACAAATTGTGCTGTCTGCCGAAGTGCACTGAGTGTGGCGCTGGGTGTGTACAACGGACCCTGTGATTCACTGGAGCCCGTCTCCAGAGTGCTTCTTCCCTCCGGTTTGCAGGGGCGAAGGGTCTCAGCCATGGCCCGCCCGACAGGACCACCTCTGTGTGTGATTGGCGTCGCCTGGCGGGCCGATCTCCCTATGAAACAGTCACCTCCTCTGTTGAGTCTGGACGGCTCTGAACATTCACGACGCCGCGGAACTGGTCTCGGCTTACTTCGGAATTATTTCTTCTCAAAGCTTATTTAGACAACCTCTGGCCTCCCTTCTGGGTTACGTAAGTAGTTTCTCACGAGATGGTGCCTCGCTTCCCCGGGCGTGTGAGGCTGCTTCAAACCATGACATCTTGTTCGTGATTTGTGTTGTGAGGCGGAACAAAGGCGCCACGTCGACATAACCTCCTCCGAGGTAAAAAGCAACGCCCCCCGCGCCCCACCCTGCTCCCCAAAGCTGGTCGTCTTCCCAGAGTCCCCAGACTATTGTGGAAACGTACCCATGCGAGACCAAACCTAAACACTCAGAGCCGATGGGCTCTTTGTCGGTCCCATCTTTAATTTCTTTACCCCTGCTCTGTCCGTAATTTGGTTTTGGTTTTGTGTCTGATGCCCTGAGACAAGTTTCCAGGGCTGTTCCCCGCCTCCTGCCCATTCCAAACACACAAACTTCAGAGGAGAAAAGACAGTGCACAAAAGACACATGCCAGGCCACAAGAAGAGACAATTACATACTCCTCAATGACACATTAGCAGACTAATTTTAAGTGAATTTAATTAGCTAATGCAGGATAATAAAACAAACAAGCAAACAAACAACCAACCCCCCCCCCCCCCCCCAGCAAGACCAGTTGCCCAGTATGCCAGGGTTTTGAGCTGACTGGATGAAATCGATGGGCGATGGAAAGGGCCCTGCCCGGATGGATGTGTCTTCGCAGACACACATCTGCAAACTGGTTCTCTCAAGGAAATCGCAGAGACTGACGCGGAATAAATATTTAAGGCAAACAAAACCCCTGAAAACAGCAAATGATCTTGTTTCCTGTCACCGACAGCTCTGTGGAACAATCTACCCTTTAATTTGTCTGAACATCAAAAGAACCCCTCAATTTGAAACGTCTCCCCAGACGGCATTGCACGCGGATCTCTTTCACACACACACACAGAGCCCGGGCTGGAACGCGGGTCCTCCCTTATCTGCCCGTGGGCGCCTCGCGTCACAGCGTCCCGGAGCGAGACAGAAACTTGCCCAGGAGCCCCTGGCCCGGGGTCAGACGCCCTGCGGCCTTAAATGGCACAGTTCAGGGGATTCCAGCGCAGAGGGCAAGCCACGTGCCGGGGAACTGCGGCCACAAATGGGCTCGGGTGCCCTTACTTCTGAAAGCCTGGGATGGAACGGCATCATCATCATCATCATCATCATCATCATCATTTCCATTAAGAGACCATGTGCTCCAGGGATTAAGCATCCTCACATTTGTTGAAACCACATGACCCAGGTTTTGGATGTTCTGTCCAGAGAGAGAAAGAGTTGGTTCTGCAGCAAACTTGTGTAGCCTGCCGACCCGGAGCAGACCCGTCTAGACCGTGTCCCCTTAGCCATCATGGAGAGGGGACCCCAGCCATCAGCACCGCGTTGAAATGAAAAGCAAAAGTCCATCCCTCCCATGTGGGTACCACGTGACTGTTCTTCCCTTTCCTTTATTCTGCATCCCCCCAACAACGAGAGATTGGGACCTTTTTTTCTTCTCCCTCGAAACTTGTATTATTCTTAAAACTCCCCGCCTCTGCCCTCGGCAAAACGGCCTTTGGAAAAATGGCAGCTGACCGCCGCACGTCGCTCAGACGGCGTGCACTGTGCCGGCCACATTCCACGCGCTCGCTCTGCGCGGCGGGCGGGCCATCCTGTGGCAGTGTTACAGGGACCGCAGGTTGGGGATCAAATGTCAGGGGCCACTGCCTGGGGTCACACGCTTGGCTTCACCTCCCCTTTCAAGAGCTGGTGGGAGAGAGGCTCTGAGCGGGTCACCGCAGAGCAGGTATGCTTTGTAGAGGAGCTGAGAGAAAGAAGGCATGATCTGTCTTCGTGGCTTTCTCAGAGACTCGCGCATTTCCTTCCAGCGCCTTCTGGCCTTGGATGAAAGCGCTCTGCAACACCCCTGAAAGTGGCCCCTGTTGCCGCTAGTAACGTTCTAGGGGGAGGGAGATGGAGACTGACCACCCCCCCGTTTGTTCAATTGGCTTGGAAAACCTGGGGTAAATGCACATAAAGTGTGCCGCTGTGACCGTTTTTAAGTGTACGGTGTGGCGGCGTTAAGTGTGTTCACAGTTTCTTTATTTGTAAGAAATTGTGTATTTATTCTCACATGTTTAAACTTCAGTCGCCTTCAATGCCCTCTGCATTTGATGCGGTACACCTATCAAGACGTACTTTTCGCTACTCATGACAGTGTTTGAACTCGTTGATTTGGATGCTTTTACCGATTTTGCCATTTTTTGTTTCACTTCTACCACATCAGCAAAATGTTTCTCTTCGAGGACTTTCTTCATATGGCAAAACAACAACAGAAAAAACTCACTCAGGGCAAGATCGGATGAATAGGGAGGGTGGGGCATGAGGCTCATGCAGTTTTTGGTCAGAAACTGCTGGACACTCAGTGCGGTGTGGGCAGGTGCGCTTGTAAATCACTCATTATGAAATGGGCAAACACTTTGGAAGAGTCTTCAAATAAAATTCGCTGAAGCCAAACTCAGCCTCTCACAACAACGCCAGCTGGTGCACTGCCACAGATGGGTTCCTAGACCACTCCCTTAGCGGGGGACGTGTATACTACAAGGGGTCTGCCTTCCAGAAGGTAGCTCCGTGGTTCTTTTTGGGGGGTCCTTCCTCACATTATAGACATGTATGTCAGTGCGAGGCCCCTACCACGTGCCCAGCAGGTGGTAAGCTTCGTTGTAGTTTGTCTCATTGAGGTTCGGCAGCAGGAGGACCCAGGATCACTGCTGTTACCAGCCGTTCCTCCACAAAGAGCGTTCAGGAAATGGAATGGAAGCAAGAATGAAACTATGGGAGATCCCGGCGTCTCCTGGCTGTCTCAGGCGTGCACGCGCCGGCCGGCAGCCCCGACACAGCTCCGGTCACCTCGGCGCCTGCCGTGTGTGTGTGTGTGTGTGTGTGTGTGTGTGTGTGTGCTGTTTGTGCTTGCTCTCGTTAGCTTGTTTTCCCCAAAGCATTTTCATTTGTCATCTCCTTTCCTCTCCAGCCCATTCGGGGCAGCGACATTAACGGACACTGTGATTATTTCAAGCTGCGGGTGACAGAGGTGATGAGAAGGGTGGCTTCCAGAGAGCAAGCAGGTCACGCACGATGCCCCTGCCTGGTGTCCTCCGGGTGGGCCGACAGAGGGCGGCGGGGCTGCCCCACTCAGAGCGGTGTCTCCGGGGATGGGTGTGACAAGGGGCGTGGGGGGAGCCCCAGAATGGAGGGGGCCCACTCAGCATTCTGTGTTCTGGGGTCGGCCTCCAAGAATTGCTCTTGTCTCCCTTTCGCCCCCAATACTTGTCGACGAGAAACATACTTGTGGCCTGGAGCAGAGGTGAGGGGTGGACGGAGAGCGAGAAGCCGGCCGAGGGCCAGAGGACAGGCCTTTGGGACATGACCTGTGATGCTGGGAGTGAGCCCTGGGGCTGCTTACCTTCCGGTCTGTGCCGCGTGCAGGGCCAAGGATTCCCTGCCCATGAAGTGCTTCCTGGTGCATTTCAAAACCCCCCTGCAGCCGCCCCCTTGCCCAGCCCCAGGCCAAAGTCCTAGAAGACCCCTGAGTCTTTCCCAACGCCCCTTTCCTGCCTCCTAAAATCTAACCGGCCATGCCCCCACGGTATTTTGTGAATCCGATCCAGCCACGATTCCTTATTCCCACCCCAGGATCCCAGGTGCAGCCACACCACCCCCTGTCGGGTCTAAACCCGTGCCCTGACTGCTACCCCGGCTTCTGCCCTGGTCCAGGCAGTCTGCCCTCCGTCGGGGTGTCCGACTCCGTGGCGTCTCTGGGCCACACCCTGGAAGAAGAAGCGTTGTCTTGGGCCGCACATTAAATACACAAACACTGATGAAAACTGATGAGCTAAAAGAGGTTTTAAGTAAATTCACGATTTTTTTTGTGTTGGGCTGCCTTCATCGCCAGCTGGGGCCGCATGCGGCCCATGGCCCTCGGGTTGGGCGCCCCCGCATCTGTGTGTTGCTAGAGCCGAGGGGGCGGAGCCGAGAGCCACCGAGAATTGTTCTCGGGCCGTGACCCCCGAAGGAACTTGTCCTGCTGGATGTCTAGCTCGAGTAGGGGTCCGTGGCCACTTCACTTCCTACAGTCTCTCTGTGTTGGGACGGCAGCACCCTGGAAGCAGGACTCCCCGGCGTCCCGGGATGCTGGCCCCACGGAGCGATCGTGCCAGCACCTCGCCCCTGCCTGAGCAGGTGGTTCGGGGGTGAGACCGGAGACTTTCGAGCTGACGATATGGACACAAGAGCTGGGACCCAGAGTGGATGCTGCAGTGGGCGGAGGTTGAGGGGTAGATTTGGATTGGGGTGAGGGTGTTTGGCATGTGGAACAGATAAGAATTTGGGGAGCCAAAGGCCAGACTGTGAGGTGCCACGGTCAGGCACCTGGGTTGGGGATGAAGAGGACAATTGGCCTGCCAGCACTGGCCCACCGGCACCGGCACCAGCATGGGCACCGGCACCAGCATGGGCACCGGCACCGGCGGGCACCGTGGCTGTTTACAAAGGGGGTGTCCGTGCCTTTGAACTCAGGCCCCTCCCACCTCCCATCCACCAGAGACGCCCCATCTGGCCGGGAGATGGAGGGGGTCCTCGGGCCGTCAGGGAAACCAGCGGACACTCAGCTGTCTCCCTCGGAGCCGCGGACCGTGGGGCCCCGGGCAGCCTGCCTTCGCTTGTGTGCAAATGGACTTGGGGGGGGGGTTGAAGCGTAGGTGTCACTGGAGACCCCCTGTCAGGTCTGGTGGCATTGTCACAGGGTCCTGCTGCTATCATCCATCAAGAGGATGCCTCCCCGGCAGAGACAGGCACACGGGTCCCCTAGGCCACGGGATTCCCGCCTTTTCCTCTGGAGGAGGGGCTGAACCCCCTCCCCCCTTCAGCACCCCTGAACAGCAAGCACCTCCGTCGCAAGTCTGCGAGTGTCAGCTCAGCAAACTCGTTCCGTGAGCTTCAGTGGGTGCCAGCACCTGCCGGGCACTGCGAGATGCTCAGAATAGGAAGGTGGCAATGGCAGGGACCTCGCCCTCAGGGAGTCTCCTTCCGTCAGAGGGGTCTCGTGGGGCAGGGCCCACCGAGGCCTGTGTAAGGGTGATGGCGAGCCCGGACCCTTGGGCACTCGGACCTCAGTGTGGGCCACGGTGACTCTGTTCCATTTAAGTCTTACGATTGATAGTCCATGACTTCGTCTGGCCACACCTCAGGTGCCCAGGGAGAGAAAGGGGCCCTAGGAGCCTTCCTCCGTGGCTGCTGACACGAAGATGAAGTTGGATGAGAGGCAGGAGAGCGTGCCCAGCAGGGTGCCCGGCATGCAGCAGAGCCTCCGAGAATACACCGCAGCTTTAGATTGTAATGAAAAACTTGTACACAGCTGGGACACACCCACCTTGGGGCGGGGGGGGGGGGGCCAGGTCTCCCGCAAGTGGCCCACACACATGGAAACTTTCAACTGGGGACACAGTTCCTACAGGGCAGAGCAGACGTCCGGGGGTGCCTGGTTCGGATCTGTGGCCGGCAGAAGCCAGGTCCGCTGGGCAATGGGCACAGATGGTGCCGGGTGGCACTTAACCCTGGCCACCGGAGGCGCCGCCCAGGCAGCCCTTTGGAACACACACAGGGCGGGCAGGTCTGTCTGGCTACGCCCTCACCGGCAATCAGTCAGCACCCGCCTGGCGAGGCCTGCTTGACCTTGGCCCGGAGGGACACCGGGTGGAAATCCCTGGGACTGACGTTGACACCTTGGGCTCAGGGCTGCTCTCCCATTGGCTGTCCAGGCCCGCTCATTTGTATGGCAAGGATGTCCCCTTGGCCGGCTCCTCTGTCTCTCTTTCCGGTCTTCCTGTTGGGGGCCTCCTCGGGGGCCACCCCGATGGCCCAGACGGAGGTGGTGGTGCCCTGTTCTGACACCCTGGGCTCATCCTTGCAGCCACAGTCACAGTCGTCATCATCATAAACAAAGCCCGAGTGAACTTTGGGCCGCTCCGCCCACAGGTGGGCTGGGAGTCTCCGACGTTATCGTTATTGTCCTCGCAACAAAAATAACGCCAGATTAGATCTGCTGCGTTCCGACGTGCCCTTCGTTGTGCAGAAGTCATCTCGCTGAAAATCCTCCCCACACGGGCACCGCGAGCCGACCGGGTGTCGTTGTGGCCGCCACTTCCCAAGGAGGACACGGCCAGCACACTGAGCGGCCCCGCACCCGGGCTGTGCTGTGAGCACCCTGACCCACAGCCACCCTGCCAGGCGTGCCCCAGCGGGGCGCCTGAGACGCGCAGGGGTGTGACGCCCACGCTCGTCACGTACACATAAGGCCTCTCCCTTGTTCTGTTTCAATCTGACGGCCTCCGGGAGAGCCTCTCTCTGCTGATAGCCTCCCTCGGACACCTCCTGCCAGCCTGCCCGCTTACCTCCCTCCTTGCATCAGGAGGGGGCCAGCCGAGAGTTAACATTCGGGGCACAATTGCATCTGGTTAGACACTTGATGATCGTGTCTTCGGCTTCCTTGACATTGAATTCCATAGTTACTTTGGCTTTATGGCACATTGAGACTTGTTTCTGTTTGTGGGAATGACATGGGCTCTTTCTAAAGTTAAAAAAAAAAAAGAGGGAAAAGAGTTACGGGGTAGAAGAAAGCCATAAAGTAGGGACAGGCTCAGCTACTGCAACAGCCATGGAGTTGGGGGCGAAGGGTATGACAGGGTCCCTAGACTGTGAGCTGGTCATGCTCGTCACCCTAACAGATGCCAGCACACTGCGAGGGCCTGAGGGTGCCGGCCTTGCGTTGTCCTCGCCCCACCCCCGGCCTTCCCCTCTGTCTCCCCGGCACATCCTAGGCCTTCAAAGAACGAAGGCTGGGTCGGACCTCTGCGTGCTCCGGGCACCGGCACCAGGCTCCTGAGTGGCTGGTGATTGGTGGAGGCCTCTCCTGTGGGCCTCACTGCTATCCCACGGCCCTGCCGGACTTGAACGTTTGGCACAAAGTAATCATTTATTCAGGGTCTTGAGGAAAAGACAGATGTGACTCAGAATTTTCTTATCGCAAGCACCTCCAGGCAGCTCATCCCTCCTTGGGCTATGGGGGCTGCAGCAGGGAGTGGGGCCAGCTGGTCTACCACAGGGAACTTTGAGCTGCTGAGAAGGTTCGAGAACATGGGAAGGGATTCACCCCATGGTGAGCTTTCTAGAAAACTTGGTATGTGACCAGCTCTGGTGAAACACATACACATTTAGCTCTTTGTTTTGTTTTTTTTTTTATCCATAAAACAATAGTCCCAGATTTAACGAGGGCGGTGACCGTGACCAGCAGGGTGGATCGATTAGAAACGGTGATGCTGCAAGCGAGAGGCGCAGACTCAGCCCGCCTTAGGTCGTGGCTGGCCTCTGAGGCGCTCGGATGCAGGTCTGACTCGAGGGGAGCCTGGTCCGCTGGCTCAGAGGCCGTCCCTGTGGACCTGATGCACTGTCTCTTTGTCTGTCTCCCGCGCGTCCCTTCTCCTTAGGGTCCGCAGTGGGAGGCGGCTCCTCTGACCCAGAAGCCACAGCAAATGTGACATGTGGCAGGCCGTTGGCTCCCATTGGCTCCGACGGTGCCCGTCCCCGAACCGAGTACCTGCCCAGAGGTGCGGGGACCGGCCGGGCCGAACGGGCCTGCAGTAAAGTCCTGACCACCCCCGCACAGCGGTGTGGCCTTCGGCAAGTCTCTTTCCCGCTCTGTCTCGGTGCCCTCGTGTGTGAGATGGGGGAGGGCAGCTCCCGCTGGGCAAGGCTGCTGTGAGGATTCTAGGAGAGGAAGCGGGGAGGGCCCGGGATGTGTCTGTGGGGGGCGTCCCACGTGCCAGGCCCTGGGGCAGGGACCGAAGCCGCAGCGGTGAGCTCGGGGACGCGGTCCGGGCCTCCTAGCGGAGCTGCAGGGGACGCACGCACCAGCCGTCGACCGGTAACAGGAGAGACAGGCGTCTGGTCACAACCCCAGAGGACGCTCTGAGGGAGAAGCCGGGTGTTCCCAGCACCGGAAACAGAGACCCAGCCTTCCCGAAGGGGTCAAGGTCAAGGGACTGAACTGCCCTTGATCTGGGATCTGAAGGAAGGTCAGATGAAGATTAATTAATAGACTTATCCTATAACTCTTCCTGGAAGGTGCCAAGTCCATTTCTACCTCCTGGTTCTCTCCATCTGGGGTGCCCTCCCGTACCTGGGTGGCTCAGCTTCCTTCTTCCTTCTTCCTTCTTCCTTCTTTGGGGCTCTGCTCCGACGGCCCACCCATCTGCTCCACCTGACATGGGGCCCCTCTCCCCGCCCGCCCTGTCACCCGAGCATCCTTCCACTCGCTCTTTCTAGCACTTGTGCCAGCCCCGCATCATGGTAATGAACAGCCTGTGCTTCGATGATCTGCTGTTGGCATCATCACGAGACGTCTGTCTGGTTCAAGGTCCCCGCGTGGGAACCCAGACCCCCAGTGCCGGCCCCCAGGAGGTGCTCACACAGCTGCCCAGTGGGTTAAACAGCAGACTTAGAACCCCTTTCAGTATATGCTCCTTGCCATAGCAGTTGCCATCTCTGGAAACTAGGAATTTAATCCCAAGGGTAAAATACAAGCACCACCCTGCCTCCACTCCCTCCCCTGATCCGTGCCCACGTGTCCGGCAGGAGATTTGCTCCGGCGCAGAGCTCCGAGTCTCTGAGGAGGTGTCAGGCCAGACCCCGACCTCTGCGGATCTCTGAACTTGAGTTATGGCTTCCAGACTCTCCCGCGTTACTCTCTTGCTGAACGGGTGTCCTGTCGAGGTGGCTTCTCTCGTCTTTCAGAAGGAAATTGCTTTCGCACAACAAAATGTGGAGTTCATTAACAACACAATTGCCAAACGTCTTTCGGAAGAAAATGTGTCTGTGTCACCACTTCAAGGGCTCTGGGACCCCCTTCCCCGCGCCACCCCCGGGAGACCAGATTCAGGCGGCCCTCTCGGCTTTCCGCCCGCGTTTCCCGCCCCCGCTGACCTCCTCTCCTTCGCCCCTCTGCTCCTGCACCCTCTCAGCCTTCATCTCCTCACTTGTCTCTGAAGTCTGGGCGGTCTCCAGGTGTGAGGGAGACCTAGCTGGGAGGACAAGGTGGGTGACACCAGGGAATTTTGGCAAATGCAATGTATCTTTTTTCCTCTGACCCTGGGACCGAAAGTTGGAGGCGTTCCATGTAAGGAAATACAACGAGCTGTTTTGGGGGGAAGACACTCCGACAGCCTCAGTGACAAGAAGCACCTGTACCCCATAAATCCCTCTGTCTCTAACCTCTGACTCGGACGTTTGCAGTATCAGCGACTTCGGTTTGGCGTTCCCATTTCTGTTCAACTCAGCCCACGTTTACACGCTATCAGGGCAAAGGCATCATTTGAGGCAGATTGTAGGGTTGAGCCTAACTCTTCACGTCTTCCCAGACATGCCCTTGACCTTGCCGTGTTCTCCCGACTCACACGGGCTTGACTCAGTGGAGCTGCTGTGGCCGCTGGGACGGTCACCGGCGGGACGCCAATAGCAGACGGTCTGCGTGCTGGCTCGTCTGCCCTCTCTGGAGCCCAATGCACTGGCGGAGGTGTGGGGGGGATGGGGACATGCCTGGGTCTGCCTGCGGGAGGATGAGAAACCCACGAAACAGAGCCCAGTCGTTCCCGTTGCCCCTGCCAAGGTCAGCCTGGGCCCCCCAGGAGCCCTGACTGTGTGGGTGAGCCCAGCAAGATCCCAGAGCCGCCCAGCCAATAAACGTCCTGTGAACCAGCGCTCCAGTCTGGGGGGCGTGGGTCACGTGCAGTGCCGTGACCCTAAATGGTGATGAGCACACCGCCCTCCAAGGTCTTCTCTCTGCTGGGAGAGAGCAGTTTGCACACAGCTACTGTTCTCACGGCTGTACCACTGGCGGGTAACCTGTACTCCCCGCCGATTCGCTTTGTGCCAGGCACGACCGTCGGGGCTGCACCTGCGTTCTCCCATTTAACCCAGGGAGCAGCCCTCCCGGGACGTTGCGACTTCCCAACGTCCCCATTTCAGAGATGAGGAAGCTGAGACTCAGGGAGCTGAAGTGACTTGGCCAAGGCCATGCAGCTGGGCAAGGTGAGGGGGGAGTCAGGACTCAATCTGGGTGTGTTCGAGTCCAACACCCGTGTTGCTGTTACGCTTTACTGCAAGTCTAAATGTTCCAGCAGCTACCAGAGGGTCAGGAGTTACTCCCTTTCAACAAACCAGGTAGGACTTTCCAGAAAAGGCAGCAGTTGAGCTTTGCCGTGGCTCCCGGCAGGAACCATGCAGCGAGAGAAAAGGAACGGAGATGCACCATGGTGAATATTTTCCCTCCGCCAACAGATCAAGGCGGTGGACGGCGGCCGGCACCTGGTCCCCCGGCCCCAGCGGCTGGTGCGTTTGCGGGGTGCGCGAGCTTTAGAAGGAGCCCGGCGGTGACACATTCCTCTGATAACGGTCAAGTCTACTTCAGGTGGGTGAAGCGCGCAGGTGTGTTTGTGGCGTATTGACTTAACCTGCTCAAAAGCATCCCTCCCACTAGCCTGCCGGGATGCCTGGCATTCCCACCCTCAGGCGGGGTGCTGAGGGTGCCGGTCTGACCGCCCACGAGAGGGTGGAGGTACGTGGAGAGCGGGTGTGTGTGTGAGGGACAGTGGTCCGGCGGGGGCTCCTGGGAGCGGGGGAGGGGGGCCGGAGTTGGAAGCGCAGCCGAGAAAAACAGGCACAGAAGTGCAGGGCGGAGAGTCTCACACTGAATCCTGGCTTCTGCGAGGCTGACGCTGCGGAAGATGCTGTCGTCGTGGGCCCCGCCCCCAGGAAGCCGTGGGCCTAGGTCTGGTGCTGGTGCACCCGGCCGCCGCGAGGCTCTGGGCTGGCGTGGCATTGAAGTTCACGTGACATGCTGCCTCTGGGTTCAGGTACCCCCCCCCCGAATTTCCACTCCTGCTTCCTCTGTGCTGGCTCCATTCATGAACAGACTTTTCTCCTCACGGTGACGAGATGGCTGCCAACACCTACCAGCTCCCCTCTGCCCTTCTCAGCCGCTTCACGGGAAGACAAGAGGCTCACGTTCAAAGTCCCAGGGCAGGAGCTCATTGGCTCGGAGAGGGCCGGGCTCGGCTCACAGGCCCATCCCCGAGCCAGGCACTGTGTTCAAGTTCACGTTCACTTCCTCCGGCTGCTGTAGCAAATCATCGCAAACACACACACGCTTTGTCATTCTGCAGGTCTGCCTATCCCGAAAGGGGATGCGGTGCTCTGATTGGGTAGTCCAGAGACGCGAGCCCCGCCCTGGAGCCCCACCCAGAGCACAGGGCATGTGGGGAGAGGCTGTGCCCCAGGGGGAGGGGGATGATGATGAGGGGCCGACCACCACCATCGTCCACAGCGGAAAGCCAGGGGCGCTCTCAAAGCGTTTTCGTTAGACTCGTCGTCGGGTTTCTCTTTGGAACGGGCTGATTTCGTGGGGCCCTGGAGCACGTGTAATGGGTGGGGCAGAAGTGTGGGACGCATTGTAATACCGTTGTTGCATTTGGAACTTTATAAGCAATTTCTGTTGCTTTTAAAGCAAAGAATGTGGAGCTCGGTCCCTCCTCCCGGGCGTGTTACCATCAACCCGGAGATGGTGGAGAGGCGCACAGCTGAGACTCGGACGACACGGAAAAGCACTTAATTCTCTGGTTTCTGGGTCGGTGGGAGGAAGAAATTCCAGGACAGTGGAAAACTAGACACAGTATTACATTGCTCTCACTTAAGCCCCCTAAATTTTAAGGAAAACAATCTTCAAAAGGGTCGTCAAGCCCACCAAGAGGCCACTTGAGGCGATGCTTATCTGGATACGTCACCAGACTCTTCAGGGCTGGATTTGGAACCCAAGTTTCAGCCAGCGGTGCCGTCTCAAAGACACAGCCGCACATCTGCCCGCTTGGGAAATGCTGATGGAAAATAAACGGGACGGCCTCGCCGCGCACTTGGCCGGGGCCCAGAGCGCGTTGATCTGTCACTTCTCCTCGGGGCCCGGCTGGTGGCAGAGACGGGGAAGGGTGACTGGGAGCGCTGGCCGGCCCGAGAGGCGGCAGAGAAGGGCCGTGTACCGGTGCTCGGCCCTGGCTCCGCCTCGTGCCCTTTCATCGGAGATTACTCGACTGAGGAAACTGGAGCAGCGGAGAGGGATGACTCGCTAGCGCACACGGAGAAAACGGAGCACAGTTTGGACCCGGGTGCCGGCCAGAGGGTTGGGGCTGGCCGACGGCCGTGTGCGAACTCTGTCCGGGGTCCGACAGGACTGGACGTGAGCTCTGACTCTGCCACTGGGTCGCTGCCAACCGTCGGCCGGCCACTGGGCTCTTTCTGAACGTCATCTGTTAAATGGGGACGGCAAGAGTTGGGCTTGTGCTGAGCTGTCCCGAGGGCGGAACCGTGGTTACAACCTCCACCGCCGGCCTGTCCTGACCCTGTGAGTCGTACGTTAGCTTCGCTCACCATTTAGCCCGGAGCCCTACATTCTTTCTGAAAGCTCCCATGGAGAACCGTGAGATTCCCCTTCTCCCGTGTGCTCCCTCCGACTCCCGCCCCTCCCCTCCCCTCCCCTCCCTTGCCCCCTCCTCCTCGTCTGGTTGCCTTCCCGTAGGAGCTTTCTGGACCTCAGAGGTGGGCAAGCCCGCTTCGCCACCTTGCCGAGTCTGCAGACCACCTCGACAGCAACTGCTCCATCTCTGTGCTCAGGTCACTTCGATTTCACTTAAACAAATCGGCTTCATTTATTTCATTTGCATCATTTGTCAAAATAAAACATAGCTATAAAGGTAGGCACAGTGAAAATCAAAAACGTTACAAGATCCCAAGTAAAACAACAAAAGCCAGCTCGATCGACCCATCTATGGGCCAGCTGGCACAGACGTTTCTCCAAAGAAGGCCGGTGCACCAATGGCCAACGGAAGGGTGCTCAACACCACCTACTGCCAGGGAAACGCAAATCAAAACCACAGGGGGATGCCGCCTCACATCCAGTTCTTCCAATTAACGGGTGTTGGCCAGCGCGCGGGGACACGGAAGCCCCGGGCACCGGTGTTGCGAGTGTAACATGGTGCAGTCGCTGCAAAAAAGGGTGGCGGTCCCTCAAAACCTTAAAAATGGAATTAGCGTATGATCCAGCGAGTCCACTTCTGAGTGTGTCCCCAGCGGACCTGAAGGCAAGGAGCCGAAGAGACACATGTACACCCCTGTTTACAGCGACATTCTCCACGGCTGAAAGGCGGAGCCACCCAAGTGCCCGTCGGTGGGTGAGCGGATAGAGAAATCCGGTCCATCCGCACAAAGGAATCTTATTCCGCCCGGAAAGGGAGGGGCATCCTGACACCTGCTGCAGCCTGGATAAACCTGGGGGACGTCAGGCTGAGGGACACGAGCCAGTCAAATACTAGACCATTCCACTCACGCGAGGCACTTCGTCAAAATCGCAGAGACCGACGCAAAGTAGAGCGCTGGGCAGCGGGAGCTGGGGGAAGTGGCGAACGGTGGGGGGGGGGGGGGGGGCCGTTGTCTCCTGACTGCTTGCTCAGGTGCAGACTTCCGGTCCTACAAAATGCGATACATGGGAAGACATGATGATCATGGCCCCACAGCATTATGAATGCTTCTAAAACCACGGAACGCCTAAACTGGGGAAGATGGTACATGTTATGTCCTATGGATGTTGCCACAATAAAAAGTACAAATGGGGCCCTGGCTGGTGTAGCTCAGTGGGTTGAGCACAGGCCTGTGAACCAAAGCATCGCCGGTTTGATTCCCAGTCAGGGCACGTGCCTGGGTGGCAGGCCAGGTGCCCAGTACGGGGTGTGCAAGAGGCAACCACACATGGATGTTTCACTCCCTCTCTTTCTCCCTCCCTTCCCTATCTCTCTAAAACAAATAACATATTTTTTTTTAATTTAAAAAAATAAAAATGAAAATGGGGAGGAGAAGTTGGGCTGGACTCGGAGCCTGCCCAAGGCTCTCAGCCTGCGGCCCGTCCTCTCTCAGCACAAGGAGGGGCGTCGTCAGGGCAGCGGGGGACACACCCGTGGAGGTGTCCTCCTGGGCCAGGTCGGGAGGACTGAAGCCGGGGAACCGAGGGAAGACCTTTGTCACTTGGGAGTGGGTGTGGTTGGTGGTCATGGTACTCAGGTTCTGGAAGGGTCAAGTACAATCCTGCCTCCTCGGACTGTCCCCACGGCCATGCTCTTGACCTCCGGCTTCCTGCCCTCAACCAGGTCAGAAGACCACGAGAGCGAGGCCGGCACCGCCCTGGGGCCCACCGCTGCCGGGTCCGAGAGGCCCACCCGGGCTATGCGGTGTCCGCCCGAGCCCCGGAAGGAGGCAGTGGGCCCGGGGTGGGTGGGGGGGGGGCCTGGCAGCTCCGGCATCTCGGGGCCTGAACACACCAGGAGACCACCTTCTGCCCTTTTCTCCACATAGCCGTGAGTCCGTCTTCTCTCTTCCCAGCCATCCTCCAACCGAGTCGTTTTCTTTTATGTTGCGGGTGATGAATATCTTCATTCCAAGGGAATAGATAATAATGAAGTGGTCTGATCTTAGCCCAGTGGGGACCAAAGATCATCCTAGTCCTGGGTTTTTCTCCTTTTCAAAATCTAGAGCACACACACAAATAAAGCAGAAGCCGCCTACAGAACATGTCCCTACTGGTGGCAAGTGGCCCCCAGAGACGGTGTCTTTCACTCCCCACTCCGTGACTGGGACTCAAGGAAGGACTGGCCGGAAGGGGAGGGGACTTGCGATGGTGTTCGAGTGCCATCTCAGTCACCGCAGCCCTGCTGCAAATCTCCCGGCACTGAGTGGCGCACAGCGACCACTCGGTCTGCCCGCGAGTTCTGTGGGTCGGATTTCGGACAGGGCACAGGGCGCACAGTGTGTCCGCAGTGGGAAGTTCGGCGCCCCGGGCTCCTTCATTCCCGCACTGGCCGTTGGCTGGGGGGGCCTGGGTCTCTCTCCGCTCGGCTTCTCTGTGTGGCCTGTCCCTCTGAGGACCTGTTTGAGCTTCCTCCCAGCATGGCGGCCGTGTCCAGAGAACAAGGACCCCAGGGAAAGAGCCGGGTGGGAATCGTAGCGCCTTGTGTGACGCCCCCTCCGACACCCTTCTTGTCACTCACTGTTGCTGCACCGTTTTGCAGAAGTGGGTCATCCGGGCTGAAGTCGATGGGCTGGTACCCAACGCCACCTTTCGTGGGGCCAGTGTCAGAGGGCCTGTGGGTGTGTTTTAGGTTGACCCCAAGTGCCCTCAGACGTTTGCCCTGTGGCTCCCGCTCCCCCCTCAGCTCCCAGGGACCGTCGCCTCCAATCTAATCTAATCTATGGGGACAGGGTAGGCAGTGGCCGGGAGGGGACTGCTTGATGACATTTGGAGTGCTGTCCCTCTTTATCGATCACCCTTCCCTCCGGTCAGCGGACTCTGGTCAGGGAGGGCTCCTGGGTGTCCGCAGAGGTCAGCAGTCCACGGCCTAGCCCACGGGAAACACCCGCTCCTCCCTTCACTCGCCCACAGAGCCTTCCTGACTGCCTCCCTTGTGTGCAAGGACCGCCCCCTGCCCAGACGACAGCCTTGGAAAAGAGCAAACCAGAGCAGCCTTCCTCTCCTGGGCATGCGCCGTGCTGGTGACGTGTCCCAGGTGAGGGGGGAAGCGGCCGGCACGTGCACTCCAGCTCCGGGACTTGAAGACCACGGAGGAAGTAACGGGCCTGCAGGGAGAGGAACCTGCCCCTCACTGAAGCCACCTCTCCCTGCAGGGGGCTGCAAGGGTCCCGGCCCCCCCAGGACCCTAACCCCGCTCCTGGGTTGACTTTGCTCGGGGCCTGGTGCCCACACCCACTTTCTCGCAGCTCCTGGGAGAGGCAGGGAGCCGGCCAGGGCCTGAGTCAGGAGAGTAAAGTACGCCCGGGGCCTGGCGGGCAGGCCCTGCGCGAGGAAGGGCAAGGTGTCATTAGGTGAGCGGTAAGAAGCGTCCCTTTCCCTCCGCCGCCGGGAGTTGAAAGCAAGATAGCAGCGCTTCCGCGCAGCCTTTTATCTTTCCTATCGCTCTGCGGGTGGGGGCGGCCGGTCCGGGGCAGCGGCGCAGCGCGGGCGGGGTGTGAGAGTGAGCGCGAGCGCGCGCGAGGGCCTGTGTGTGTGCGTCTATGTGTGAGTGTGTGTTCGCGTGGCCTCCCGGCAGCTGTCCCGGCCCCCACCCCACCGCACCCGGCCGGTCGCGCCGCCCCCACGCCCCCCCTCGCTGTGCTGGGTGCGCTGCGGGCCGCAGCGCTCCGGGTGGCTTCCCTCCGCGCCTGGAAGGCGACCCCCGGTGCACCCGGGTTCAAAGGCCCCGCGCAGCAGCTCCAGCCCCTCGGGGGAGGGGGGGGGGCGGGGAGGCGAGGGGGTGGTGCGGGAGCCAGAAAAGCCTGAGCCCACAAGCCGGCCAGCCCTGCGGAGGGATGGGCAGCGCGCTCTGAAGTTTGTGACCGCCGCAGCCAACTCCTGGCGGGAGCCCGGACCAAGTGAGGGAGCGGCCGGCCTCTGATCCCCACGGCTGGAGGGCGAGGCCCGCTGTGCCCGGCCCGAGACCCCTTCCGGGGCCACAGGAGTTCGTCCTCCGGGCCCGGTGCTCCCGCGCCTGATCGGGGTTCATGGAGCTGGGGCTGTGGCTCCTTTTCGGACTCACAGTGACCTCCGCCGCAGGTAAGCGGGCGGGGCGGGCCGCCTCTTCTGGCGCCAGCGCACACAAAAGGACCCTGGGTGGGGGTGGGGCGCGGGGAAGGGTGCAATGCGGGGCGCAGCCTCTTGCTTGGGCTCACCATCCCTGAAGGCACCTGGGGGAAGGTGGGGGCAGAAGCGGGGTGCAAGGACTACCCCAGGGGCTCTGGAGGTTGCTCGCAGCCCATGCGCAGACCAGAGGAGACCTGTGTGTGGCCTGGGCTTCCTTGGTCAGTTTTTCATGAAGTTGGGAACTTTTCAAAAAGTTTGCAAAGTCCTCAAAACTGTGCAAAAATGATCGCAAAGTTTTGGAAAAGTGTGCAGAGTGCTTGCATGTTTCCAACCGGTGCAAATAGCTCGCAGACTTTGCAGAGAGAGAACATAGCTTGCAAGCACTCCACCCGTGCACACAGGGCTTGCGAACTTTTCAAAAACTGGGCACATAGCTTTGCAAACTTTTCAGAATGTTTGGCATAGCTCAGAGACGCTCTAGAAAGTGCAACAAGCTTGCAAACTTTGCAGAAAGCTCGGTGGCCTCCCTCTGCCCGGACTTGGGGGAGGGAGGGTGGGGGGGGGGTCATGCACCCTCAGGAGCTCAGGAACCCCTCATTCTGCCTCCTTCCTGCAGGATCGGTGCCTGCTGGCAGGAGTGGCATCCCCCAGGTCCCCCCTGCATCCAGATCGGAGGGGGACACCGAGGAAACTGTGGCTATGACCACAGCGTGGGCTCTGAGTCGCGGAGACCCTGGGCAGGAGCAGGGACCTGGTTGGTCTGGGGAGCAGGAGGCCCAGAGGGGCCCTGCACGTCGCCGAGCCAGACGCTGCACGTGTTTCACCTACAAGGACAAGGAGTGCGTCTATTATTGCCACCTGGACATCATCTGGATCAACACCCCTGAGTGAGTGCCCCGGGCGTGGGGATGAGCCTGAGAGGGCGGGGGCTCCCGGTGCCAGGCCCATCTCCGCGCTCCTGGGGGGGCCTGCCCTGGCTCAGCGCTCAGCTCTCGCTGGCTGTCCTGCAGCCCCGGTCCCGTTGACAGGTCAGGGTGTGGCCCCCATCCCCTGGGAGGGCCTGGCTCAGGAGAAACCCAACCCCAGAGTTTCTGAGCTGGTGGAAGGGGGAGCCCTCCCTCCCAGTGAAACGAGCCCGCCAGAGGGATTAGATACCTGAGAAGTCCCTCGGAGAAGGAGGGAGCCCTGAACATTCTGTCCTGCCCCCGAGCTGAGGGAGCCACCCCCCTGCTGCTGACCCTGCCAGCCTCCAAGGAGTCTCACATTCCTTGACAGCAGCCTGCTCGCCAGGGAGCAGGGAGCAGGGAGCGGAACGGGGTGGGCCTGGCAGGGCCTGGGGGAACCTGCCCGTCAGGGAGAGATTCCCCGGTGCCAGGGGTCAGGGGTGGAGAACCGATGGGTCGCAGTTACTCGAGTCCTCACAGACATCCTGCTCTGCCCCCCAGCGCCCTGCTGATGTCCCCTGGAGCTCTCTCAAGGCCGAGACAGGGCTCCTCCCTGCGCCGTCCAGGGGCTGCCTTGCTGTGAGGTCAGACTCTCCCGAGGCCGCACACAGTGCTCAGTCGTGGGAGGGGCCCCGACCCCCGGGGCCGCTGGCTCCACCGGGACCCCCTTCTGCAGAAGCCTCGTCCGAGGTGCAGAGGGCTCGACCCCGCTCGGGACCCCAGCCTCTGGGCTTTGCCCTCCGGTCTCTAAAACCTGGGGCTTGGACCACATGCTCCCCGGTTTGTGCCCTGGTTGTTCTGGGACCTTTTGAGACCCCTGGCATCCTGCTAGGGACCCTGTGTGAGCGGGAACCCTGGGCCTGGACAGGAAGCTTTGTCCCTGCTCTGAAAGCCACCTCGGTTCAGGTTCATCACGGTGCCCTCTGTCCCTTCGCGCACAGTGGGCAGCGGGTGGCCTCACTTCCCACCGTGTTACACGGACACCTGGAGAGGGAGGTGCAAAGCAGGGTAAACTGAGGCGTTGCTGTCTCCCAAACCAGGGGACAAGACCTCTAATGACACCCGGGGTAGGTCTGAAAAGTCGCCCACTGTAGAACGGCAGGCAGGGCGGCGTCCCCCCGGAACCCGGACGCAGGCACAGGGTGCGGCGTGGGCGAACCTGCCCTTGGCTGTCTGGAGGTTCTCAGTACCTTCCGAGCCAGAGGGTCCGCCCTCGCGTTTCGTCCTGGGCCGCACCAGCTGTGTAGCCAATCCTGATGCAGAACTGGCCTGTCGCGCTGCACACAGTCAGGCTGCGACACACAGTCAGTCCACGGGAGGGAGGGTGGCGGCCTGCTCTGTCACCTTCCCTTCACGGGGAAGATGCAGGGAAGCGTGGTCCGGACGGGCCCCCGGATAAGGCTGCCATCGACCGCCTCCTGAGCTCCGGCAGTGATGAGGGTCACCTTCTCCTATGGTCCCCGGCGCCCGACACCTGTCTCGATTCTTATCCTCCCGGCCTTGTGATGTGACCAAATTAGCTTCGCAGAACCCGGCACTCGGGGTGGTTGGCCACAGGACTGAGTCTTGCCTTGGCAAGGCTCCCAAGCGTTGGATCCGTCTGGAAGGAGAGAGAAGGAGGCCAACTGAGTCAGGGGCGGGGCCCTCAGGCAGAGGCGGGCGAGCCAGAGGGGAGGAGACCACCTCGGTCCTCTGCCCGTCCCCGAGCCCCCACACCGGCGGGGGCACCAACCGCCGCGAACTCGCCCGAGAGTGCAGACAGAGCCCGTGACCTGTGAGGATGCCTGTCCCATCGTCCCGCGTTGGCTCGCATGGCCTGAGACACAGCCGTGCATCTCTGGCTTTCTCCAGGGCAGCCAGCGTGCTGATTTTCCCTCGCGGCGTGATTTACGTCTTCCTCTCTCCCCGGCCCCTGGCTCGTGTTAAGCCCTAGCGAAAAGGGATTAAATACGGTGTTTGGGAGTCTTGCGAGCTCCTCGGGAAACAAGAATGACAATAGCCAGACGTGAGCGTTTTGGAGTTAGACAAGCAAAATAATTTTTACAAGGAAGATTTTTCTGGGTCGTCTTTTTCTTCCCTGTCTTTCTTTTTCTTTCTGTCTTTTTTTTTTCCTTCTCCCTTCCCTCCCTGCTTTCTTTTTTCCTTGCTTTCTTCCTTCCTTCCTAAAACTCTCTGGTGATATGTAGACCGGTCCAGTTTTTCTGTCTCTGAAACACCTCGGACAGGGTTGCGGTGGGCTGTGGGGACAGGAATGTGGGCCTTCGGAGAAATGAAAGAGTCTGACAACTCCCTCGCTCGCACCCAAGGAGCCGCAGTGGGCACGACGAGGTGTCCTCTGGGTCTCTCTGCTGCCCCCGCTGCAGCCCCACTCCCGGCGTGTCCCCCTCTCTCTCACCTGTCACCCTCTCTCTCACCTGTCACCCTCTCTCCTCCATCAGACCCTCCTGGTCTCTCAGAACTTCTCCAGAGTGCGATTAGCTCCCTGTCCCTGCTGCCGGCTGCCCTGAGAGCCCAGCAGGCCTTGATCCTCACGCCTAAACCAAGAATCTTGAACTTGGGGTGATGCTCAGCTGCTGGTGTCCCTCCTCCTACCACCTGTTCAGTCGCCCGGAGATGGCGTCCACCCTCTGCTTTATTTTGGAAGGACATTTCCAAAGTCGCGGGCTTTCTGTGAGTGCGGCCCTTTATGCTACGATTAAGGGCCTCAAGGCCGCAGGAGGAAGGCCGGGGTGTCCGCTGGGATCTGTTCTGCCTCTCGGTGCAGGTCTAGTTCAGGCACGAGAGACCGGTGACGCCCCGGGGGATCTTCTGGGGGTAAGAGCAGAGGGCCCCTGGGTCTCCCGTGTGCACCCACACGCTTCCAGGCCCGAGCTGGGCCAGCCTTCCTGCCAACACACAGCACGCAGCGGGCAGCAGGGCTCGGGCCAACTCCTGCCCCGCGGTGATGGGTCCCGGGCTTTGCTGCCACCAAGGTTCCAGTGTGAGGTTCTCCCACCAACGAGCTTCTTGTGCTGGAGGCGTGGGTGCCCACTCTGTGCGGGCTCCCCCGCCCCTGCGGATGGGGGTGGCAGTGCGGGTTCTCCCAGGGACGTTGCCTGTGACTTCCGTGGTGTCCTGCGGCAGGTCCACAGCCCCCAAGGAGGAACTCAGTGTGTCCTGGGCCTCTGCCCTTCTTGTTCCTGTGTAGGTAGCCGAGACCACAGCTGTCCCAGGGATGAGATGGTTTTCGTGACGTTCCTTGGCCGTGCTGGAAAGCCCCCACCCCTCAGCCTTCCCCCAGATGGCCTGCCGTTGCCAACACACACAGAAACAGACCCCAAGTCAGAGACACACCCGGCCACCTCACGGTCATGGGCAATTGCCAAGAACCAGGGGGGAGGCTGTGAACAAGCAGTCCGTGTGCTTCCGTTCTTGTACACATGGGGCTGTTCTCTGCGAGGCTCGTGGAGCAGACGGCCTTATGATGTAGAGGGGGACTGCACTGGTCAGGGCCCCCGAGGGACAGAACCAACAGGACCCATGTGTGTGTGTGGGGGGAGCATACATGTCTGTATAGACACACTTTGATGTTGCAGGTTCGAGTCCAAAGGCATTCTGGGGGCAGAACTCCTTTCTCTTCAGAGTACCTCAGTCTTTTCTATTAAGGCCCTCGCCTGATTAGACAAGGCCCACCACACTCTGGAGGGCAATCTGCTTTACTCCAAGTCCACTGATTTGAATATTAATGACATCTACACCATACCTTTCCAGATACATCTAGACTGTTGTTTGACCAAATATCCGGGTATCATGGCCCAGCCAAATGGACACACAAAATTAGCCACACAGGGCTCTCAGTTCTAACCATACCCCACTGCGGGCCAGCCCCTCTGTGGCTGCCACCGTACCCCTGGCTGCAGAGGGGAGCCAGCCCATCAAGTGGGGGATGGGGCTGCAGGACACCCAGCAAGGGCCCCACTGTGCTCCTCCCTACTGTGTCCCTCCCTGCTGTGTTCCCGAGGATAGAGGGAAGCTGCCCACGGTTAACCCCTCAGGGACACACGAGGGAGTCACCGTGACGTGTAGCAGTGGCCGTGTGTTTCAAAGCTCTGAGCCGCGTGGGCCGACAAGTGGGAATGTATTCATGGAAGAGCAGTGCGGGGTGTTTGCGGTCGTGACTGGGCTGGGCGCTTCGGGACCCCACACCCCTCCTCAGGGAGGAAGACCCCAGACCCAGGAGCCCTGATTTGCCATGAGGCCTGGGGTCCGTGACACCCTGTCTCTGCACCCCAGGTCAGGGGCGGACATCGGTCCGACTCTAGGCCGGGGACCCAGGTGGCAGCCCCAGCTGCTCCGAAGCACGCCACGCCGCTGACTCAGACCAGCGGGGATGGTGTCTGTTCTGGGGTCCTTCCCTTCCCAGAGAAGCGGAGTGACAACTACAAGTGCGACAACAGACAGAACTGGGTTCTACGGCAAAAAGGCCGCGCTCCGCCGGACTCCCTTTCGCCCCGTGTCGTCCCAGAGAAGCGCCGTCAGCTTGCCCCCCCAGGAGAGACTTTCCATGGTGGGATGTCTCCCTGCGGTGGCTGGGTCCAGAGCCCCAGCCCCCCGCGGACGTGCGTGGGGCCGGCTGTCCCCCCCGCTGTGCGGTTCCAGGGACCCCAGTAACAGCCACGGACCCGTGAGCTGGGATGCGGGGGTGCTGGGGGTGGAGACGCCACTGTCGCGGCAGAGGGGCAGTGCCTCTGGCCACCGTGAGAATCACTGGGGACACGCTCAGAGCACTCAGTCCCTCGGAGACCTGGCCCTAAAGGCAGCCCGTGCCGGGGCCAGTGCTCCCGCAGCCGTGTCCCGCTCTGGGGTCGCAGGACGCCAGGGGGTAGGGTTCTTTCTGGAGGACCGCCGAGGTCAGCCTCCTGGGACCACCAGCCTCGGTCTCCCGTAGCTCCTGGAGGGCTGGGTGGGCGGCCCATGAGCCTCCCATTTACCGGAGGGTTGCAGACACTGGGAAGGGCGTGCCTGCGGCTGCAGCTGATAAGCAACTGGATAAGGATGCCAGCGGCCAAAGGTCGCTCCAGGCTTGCCCAGGTTTGGTCCCGCCCTGTGGGTCCCTCCTTCCTTGTTTTCTCACTGCTTCCTGCTCACCTGGGGACCCACTGCAATGCCAGGGGCAGGGGACCTGGTGTTCCCTGAAGCCACTGGCCTGGGTTCCCTCTGCTAATGGGGACAGGGACCAGGGTCTGGCATTCCAGGATAATTTGAATGGTCAGTTCAGACCTTCTTTGTTAAAGCCTCATGGCGACATCTCGGTAAGGGGTCTGTCTGCATTCTTATGGTCGCGGCCGGCCAGCCCCGCAGAGTACCTGCACGTCTTCTGACTGGCAGACTGAGGACCCACCCCGTGGGGCCCGGGTCCCTTCATTTCCAGTGTCACCCAGCACTGCCCAGGACCTGATGTACGGGTCACCAGGGAGCAGTCCCAGGAAATACTACGGACATCTGTTTATGAAAAATAATAGATAGATGATAGATAGATAGATCGGGGCTCGCGGGAGAAGGTGACGCCGGCCACACTGACAGTGACCTTAAACGCAGGGCCTGAAAGACGATGGTTTTATTTTATGAGTTTTTTCTTCCCATTCCTCCATTCCTGGCTCCTCCTTGGGAATCTAGTGCGTGTCTAGATCCTTATTTTGAGTCTGAGTCGTGTATCCCTTAGAACACTCCACGGCAAGGCCTGTCTTGAAGACTGAGGGCCTTCGGGCTGAATTTTGGAGTTAGCTGCAGAGGTCCGGTCCCACAGGGTGACTCTGTGGGGGTCACTCAGCCCGAACGCCCCCTTTTCTGCCCAGGGGCTGGGGGTCTGAGTGGGTGAGGGGTATCCAGGTGCAAGCCAAGCTTAGAGGAGAAGCAGCTGGTCCACCCTGACCCGGGGGCTGTTTAATTTGCAGCCAGAAAACTTGGGACCGGGTGGTCGTGACTCTGCGTGACCCCAGGCGGGGGGCCGGGGGGGATTTAGGTTTCGGCTAGATGAAAGGGACATTGCCTCGCGGAACTTGGCTTTAAGTCTGAAGACACACAAAACGTCCTGACACCCCCGGTGAGGTTTATTCCTGCAGGGATTTAAAACAGGGGTGAGGAGGGTGTTGCGGGGTGGGGGAGGGGGCCCCACGCCGCGCTGGAACTCCGCACGGCTTTTTCTGTGTCTGGGCCGGACACGCAGCCTCTCAGTAGTTTCTCGGCGCATCTGATGGCACCCGGACGTGGGCCCCTCCCTCCCTCCAGGTAGCCCCTCGAAACCGCCGCCCGGCCTTCCAGCGCAGCGGCTGCTTCCTAGGAGGAAATGACCCGCTGCCTGCGTCAGGTTTGGGATGGAAACGGAGAGCTCCTTAAATGGGGCACACACGCGTGCACACACAAGCACACACACACGTTTCCCACCGTGTGGCACAGGAGCCAACTTCACTCAGACAATAAACCCGGACGGGGCCGCGGTGTGCATGAGCGGATGAGTGGGGTGCCGCCAGCTCCCGCTGAGCTAGGGAGTCCCCCAGGAACGGACAAGCAGGACGGTTGACTTTCTCAAAGGCCTCTCCTCGGGGTCTGGGGAACCGACAGTGCCTGGGGGACTTGCCGGCATGTCGAAGGCCGGAGGCACAGGCCCTCGGGGCTCTCACGGCCTCGGGGCCGCCGCCGCAGCAGGCCTCACGGAGCAGTAACTCTACACCAGGGCGGCGGGGGGGGGGGCCCTGGGCCCCGGCCAGGTCACCTGAAAAGCAGAAACAGATTGCTTTCGTGAGAGAGGCGCGGGGCCGATGCCGCTGGGGCGCCACAGTGCGAGGCTCGTTCTTGGCGGCGGCTCCAGTGGCCCATGACGGGGGCGTAGACAGCTTTGCCGACGGTCAGAAGCGAGTCGGTGAGAAGGCAGCGGTGGACGAGTCTGTTCTGGGTTTCTCGAACCACTTTCCATGGGTTTCCGGTGGGGTCAGGGACGGGGTGAGGTCAGAGACGCGCTCCCTCGGGAGCAAGCTTGAAGGAGAGGCCAAAAAGTCAGCGGCAAAGATAAATAAAAGTTACTGCGTTGTTGAAATTTTTTAATTCAAAATTAGTGCAAACATTTCATAATCGACAAAATAGCAACATTTGAAAGGCGGGATCAGACCTGTGCCTGCCAGACTTCCTTACCCGCCTCCCCCTCAACCTTCCTGGGGGTCGAGTTTGGGGATAAAGCCTAGGAATCGAGGGGGGCTCAGCTCTTCTTGGCTGCAGGCACGCGGTCGATGGACCGCAGCTACCAATGGCTCGCAGGACCCAAGGCCACAGACGATCGGTGAGGAGGAGAGGCAGCGTCCGTGTCACTGTCGCGTGGGAGCGCGTGTGCAGGAGGACTTCCTGCCCTTGGGGCGGAATCTCCTGGAAGTGAGCAAGGGTGCCTTCCCTTGTTTCCTGCGGACTGTTTAAAGGGAGGCCTGCTGGCTTACGCATTTGTAAAAAAAAATCCCTTTCCAAGTCCCCACCCCCCACCCGTCTGAGCGACAATACCGGCTCCTTCTTTCACCCTCCGGTTCCCGCGCCCGGGGACTATTTCGGGCCCCGTCTGTCTGCGGCTTTGCATCAAGTTATAATGAGGCCGAGCCAGACAGACATCTGACCTGGAATTCGTCAGGGTCACGGGGGGTTGCGGGGAGAAACTCTAGCCTGACTCAGGGGGACACATGTGGGTTGTGGTGGGGTGAGGGGGGGGAAGGCCAGCGAACGCGGGGGGTTCCGTGGATGGCGTCGTCCTGCATGTACACGAGCTGTTTGTTGCTCTGACTTTTTTTATGAGCTGCAACTCCTCAAAACCCCATACCACGCAACAAACACAGAAGGGCCCTTCCGTTGTTCTCGTCTCCTTTGACCTCCCTCTTGCGCTGAACACCGGTCACCACCGTGTTCGGGGAGGAGCGTGTGTCCCGGTGAGGCGAGGGGCTGAATCAGTCTGTGGCTCTGGGTTATTTTTCAGCTCAGCTATGCGGTCACAGGACACAGAGGCTTTCTAAACACAGTTGTGGGGATTCTGGGCACCTCTTCCCTTGAGGGGGACAGAACCCCCACGTTTCAGTTGTGGCTTCATTGCTGGAAAGAAGGGCTGGGGCCGGGGTGTCTGACCCGAGGCCCATGGGCTGCATGCTGCCTAGGGTGGCTGTGAATGCGGCCCAACACAAAATTGTGAATTTACTTAAAACCTTTTCTGCGCTCATCAGTTTTCATTAGCGTTTGAGTATTTACTGGGTGGCCCAAGACAACTCTTCTGCCAGTGTGGCCCAGAAGGTGGGACCCCCCGGTAGGCCCTGTCTAGTAGGCCCATTGCACCACTCTGGAGATGCGTGCGGGACACCACGGGTGTGTGAGGCTCTGCAGCTGGACAGACCCTTCCGGAGGTCTGGCCCTTCCATCTGTCAATCCCGGGGGTGGGAGGTGCTTACCCTGGACTCCCAGGGAGCTCGTCTGTGACGCGGGCCAGGAACCGCGAGCAGCCTCTGGTTCCACCTTGGATGGCTCCCCCACCTGTGCCAACGGCTTCTCTGTGCTGGCGTCGGTGGGGCCCACCGGAATCCTTAGCAAGACCCATTCTTCCACTGCGCGTGATCTAGAGGCCACTCCCCTCTAGGAAAGCCCCCGAAGGTGGGCCAGTCCAGCGCCACCGCAATAGCAGGGCCGCGAGAAATCGGTGAAGAATTGTCTGCACTTGGGAGAGCAGGTGTGGCCTGGAAGTCAGGCTAACTCAGACCATCTTCCTCCCTCCCTTCCTTCCTCCCTCCCTCCCTCCCTCCCTTCCTTCCTCCCATCCTTCCTCCCTCCCTTCCTCCCTCCCTCCCTCCCTTCCTTCCTCCCTCCCTTCCTTCCTCCCTCCCTCCTTCCCTTCCTTCCTCCCTCCCTTCCTTCCTCCCTTCCTTCCTTCCTTCCTTCCTTTCTTCCTTCCTCCCTTCCTTCCTCACTTCCTTCTTTCCCCCCACAGAGACTGACTGTTGAGATAGGGGGTATCACAGAGCACCCACTCTGAGCCGGGCGCCGCATCGGCTGCCCTGGGCGCAGAGGGGAACAAGCAGGAACCCTCAGTGATTCCGGGTGAGATCCAGAGTGCAGCTGTGGCGGCCCAAGGGACACCCCTGCACTACAGGTGCAGAACTGCTCCTGGGTCTGACTGGTGAGGGTCAGTGCTCAGCTCTCTTTGAACACGGGTATGATTCTGGTCAAATTCCTACAACGTTAAGTCCAGGATAAACCCAAAAGCTGGGGTTTTGGCGGGGGCGGTGGGGGAAGATCCTTAAAAAAGTTAACTACCAACCCACAGCACATTGCTCACTCTTTTGATTTCCTGGACTGTGGGAGGAGAAGTTTCCACACGGGCGGGAACTCCTCCAACTGCTTTGGGGTCTTCCAACCTAAAGATGCTAGAACTTTCTGCAGGGGAGTAAAGCTGCAGATTGCCGATTCCGCTGTGTTGCCTGAGAGCGGAACATGGGGGTAATATAGTCTTTAGAACCGGAAGGTGCGTGTGTGTGTTTTCTGCTTGTCTAGCAAGGCCACCGGGGAGCTGTGTTTCCCAGCCTGTTTTCTTTCCCGGGGGTTGACAGGGCACCCCCTGGCTGTCTGGCATGAGGCCTGGCCCCTGGCAGACTTCCGCAGCCTTTGATGAGTGGACGCAGAATCACTTCGCTGGAGGAGGAGGAGACTTCTGAGCGGTCACCCAAGGGTCGGGGGCCGGCCTCTGGGTCTCGGAGTGGTGCGCCTCCCTCCACCTGCGTGACGGGCAGTGCGGTCCAAACCAAACATTTCCCGGTGGGCACCGCTGGGGAGGAGCGGACTCCAGCTGGCTGTTTGCCGGGTTTTGTTCTGGTTTTGAACGCACTCTTTCTCTGTACTTGTCCCCGGCAGCTGGGGGACTCTAGGTTTTTCTGTGAAACCCAGGGGATGCTGGTTGCATCCATCTCAAGAAAGCGAGGTCCAGGTTGGCTGGAGCTCGCTGGCCACAGGCAACAGAAAAACCCAGTCCGGCTAACACAGCATAAAAGGAGCTATTGGAAAGATGCAGGGTAACCTACAGACCGGTGGGGAAGCAGCCCCAGGCTCAGAGAGGAGAGGCACAGGACAGGCCTGGGGACCCAAGGGTACAGTCCGGCAGACAGGCGGGATGGGTGGTGCCGCCTGGCCCAGAGCAGCTCTGAGTACTTTCTGACCTTCGGTGGCTCTCTGCTCCCTTGTCTTGGGAGAGACAGGGTCCGGTTGCCCAGCTCGGGTCGCTGGACGAGTCCTGCGGCAGAGGAAATCCCCGCACGTTGATTGACAGCCTCGCCAAGACCTCACACAGGATGGAGGGGCGATTCCTAAGGGCGAAGAGAAGAGATTGGATTTCCGGAGACAAAAACCACTAATGTTGGCCCCAGGCTCTCGAGAATTCCGGGCTTTTAAGTGGGTTGAGAGGGAACTTCCCCCCTGCGAGCTGCCGGGGCCTTGCTTCCTCGCCCTCGTGCACAGCGGGCCCCCTGGGTGTCCGTGGACGTGAGCGGGTGCCCTTGTGGGCTGCAGACTCCGGCCACTTCCGACAGTGACTCCATCTTGCCATGCTTTAGAGCAAAACTCTTAGCTAGCCGTCCTTTCTGGCTAAGGTCACAAAGGTAGTCTGAGAAGGCCATCTGCACGCCCTTGCCCAGGAAGGGGTTGCTGAGCTCAAAGAGCAGTGCGTGGTGCCCGCCAAGGGAGGGATTCTTGCAGCCGGAGGCCGAGCCCCCGTTAGAAAGTGCGCTGGGGTCTGGAAGTTGTGACCCTGGGGATGCTGGGAGGTGGCGTCTGATGAGCTGGGGCCGCCCCCTGCCTGTCTGCCCCCCCGGGAAACAGGCCCCAGGGCTGGTTGGCAGAGTCCTGCCTTCTGTCCAGCACGCTCTCTGGGTCCAAAGGAAGCACTAGCGTCACATCCACATGTGGGACGGAAGGAAGTGGACGGCCAGGTTGACATTCTGACGTGGAAATGTTCTACTGGTTGGAAAGACGCCGAGTCAGAACTTGGGCTTTTGAAAGTGAAAGCAACTCTATTTCTGAAAATAGTGCTAAGAGCTAATTTTGTCACTGTGTCATGTGACTTGTCTGGTGTCACCACATGGGACAAGCCACTAGACCGGGGATTGTAGACTCAGGTGCCCATGAAGGGCCAGACAGGTAAGAAGAGTGAGCAGAGGACAAGTGTAGTACTACTGGGAGTGGTGGGGACTGGGGCAAAATGGAGTGGTGATGAGCAGAGACTTCTCTGTGAGTGCCGGACCGTTGCTGAGTGTTGGAATGCAGGGTGGTGTTGGCATAACCTCGAGTCATTCAAGGGAGGCTGGAAGTTGGGGTGCTTCTCTGAAATGTATAGATGAGAAAGCCCATCTGCTGATTGAATGAAGCCTCTAAAATGCCAACTGGCCGGCCTCCGTACTGAACTGGACCTGCGTGTGTCCAAGGCCACTTGTCCGTCTTGTTCAAGGATGTGTTCACGCACAGCCTAGCCCAGTGCTTACTCATCACGGCACACTCAGCAGGCATGTGTTGGGTGCTATTCAATGTGTGTGCATGTGTGTGTGTGTGTGTGTGTGTGTGTGTGAGAGAGAGAGAGACAGAGAGAGAGAGAGAGAGATTGGTTTTTTGAGGGAATGACAGCTTGATAAATTTTCCTGAGATTTTAGAATTTGACCAGCAAAGCCTCTTTCCCTACCTTTCTGAATATCTGGGCCTCTCCTTGAAAAAATGCCAGTGTAGAAGCGAGTTTCCTGATCAGGAAGATGGAGATCATTAACTCATTTATGAAAAGGCAACACTGAATTTAAAACCAGAATCTTAAAAAAAAGAAGAAGAAGAAGAAGAAGTCAGCTTTCCTTATTTCAAAACGTCTTGTAGAGAGAAATAACATGCTTCCAGTATGATGCCGCAGATGAAGAATGATTATGGGAGATTTGGAAGGTTAATGTTTAATAACGTTTATATGTGACATTTGGGGAAAAGTGGCAGAAAAGAGCACGGTGATAAATAAGGCCCTGACATCACTGTCACCAAGCAAATAATGGATGTTCTGACTGTGTACGTTGAGGGGCGATTTATCAGACAGAGACACAACACTAGACGTTATATTTGCCGGTGTGCCGGAGGGGTGTCTTGTTTGGTCTAAGAGCATCTGGATTGATCTCCCCTGCGTGTCTTTTATAGGGAGCTCTGAGTTAAAACTGAAACACAAACAGATGGAGACGCTGCCTACCTTGATTAGGAATTGCGTTCTCCGAACCCCAGAGGCTAAAATAAGTGGGCAGAGAGTGTGCGAGGTGAAGGTTCTTGGCTGATTTCACTGACTTTTCATGGTTCTACCATTAGGTCTTCCCAAGTCACCATTCAAAAAGCATCCGTCATCCAAGGGCACCCCCCACAGGTGAAATATGAGTGCTCATTAGGCCATGTGCAATGATGGACCAGCCAAAAGGGAGCGTGGCAAAGCATGGCATTGCTGTGCCAAATGGCACTCCGGGTCTTTATGACCTTCACCCCTCTTTATTGCTTAGTCACGCATCGCAAATGCAGGCCCGGTATGGTAGAAGAGATCTTTCTGCCTGACACAGCTGACTTGAGCAAGAGTAGCGAATGTTACCTCACTGCTAACTCTTGGAAAGGATTTCCCAGGCAGTGCCCTGTCCCATCCAATCTGCCTGACAGCCCTTCGGTCGAGCAGGAAGCTGTGGAGAGGGTGGAGTCACCGTTATGTAACTGCTTTACAGCGTAACGATGGGATTACCAGATAACCCTGCTCCGCACTCTGTGTACCTTGCACATTTCTGCGTGCATGGACTTACAACATTTCCTTTCCCCTGCTTCCACGCCCCAGTGGCATATATATGTGCATTAGATATAGTGAATGCTTGGCTAACGCTGGAATTCTTTGTGATAGAATTTTGTGGTTATTGAACTCTTTAGGTTGAAAAGAATCCAGAGTTGTTGGACTGTGTTATCTCACAGTTAGCTCCCGGCTGCTCAGCCAGTGGTGTCTGCTGGCCCAGCCTTGTGCTGGGTTCACGGCAGGGACAAGGAGGAGCTGGGGACCCACCCCTGGAGCTGGTCAAGAAATCCCCCACCCTGGGCCCTACGGCCAGAGGGCTGCCTCTGCCCCTCCTCTGGCCACAGCCGCACCCCCACTGCAAGGAGTCTCTGGGATCGAAAGCTATGTACTGTCCCCTCTAGACCATGCTCTGTATTCAGGATCCGGAAACCTCCCACCCGAACAGCCCCAGGCCCTCTTCCAGGGTAGACAGCTGGGGACAGAACAGGGGCCCAGGGGCATATCCTGGGACCCACAGGGTAGCCAAGGGGCAGCAGCTTGCAGGATGAGGGGTAGCTGGAGCTTGGGGGTGCATCCACCTGGGAGTAGATAAGCACCCCCCAACCTTGGTGTGAGATGGAGCAGGATGACAGAGAATGGGCTGAGTCTCTTTGGGCCGCCATGTTTCAGCATGGAACTAACTCCAAGGACCCTCCACATTCTAGATTCAAGACTGAGTTTCCAAAGCGTTTTGAAGCCGTAGTTGTTCAGCTCAGGGACAGAACTGTCTCACTGAGGAGCTTATCAGATTGTTTTACAGCCTGTCAATTTCTGCCTGTGCCAGGCGGGCTCCTTGGGAACGGGAACCTCCCTCGGGGACAGCCCGGGCCAGCCAGCAGAGGGCACAGGTCCAACCCCTGGGCTGCCCGAGAGTGGGGGGTTCCCTGCCTCTGCCCTGTGAGAGAGGAAGGGGCCCTACCCCTCACAGAGCCTCAGTTGCACGCTGGATCTTTGCACTGCACTCCTCGTGAAACGCTCAGCACACCTCCATGAACAAACACCGCGTGGCTTGGCTTCCTAACTCCAAACCCTTGGGTTTTCAGTTTTTCGCTGGGGCTGAGCAGTCCCCTGTGTGGACATGTGCGGTCAGCTGACAGCAGCACCAGAACGGCGGGTCTCGCCGTCCGTGGGAGAGGGGAGACTTGTGGGTCCCTCAGTGTGGTTTTCACCGAGAGACGGGGGCCTGGGTTCCACGTGGACACTCGGAGATCGAACTCAGCCCCAGGACTGGGAAAATTTACCTCCAGCCAAGTCCTGCCTCACCAGTGTCCGCATTGTTCGGCCACCCCAACCCCACCCCCCTCCTGAGGGAAAATGGGGTCTTCAGCAAAGGGAACGTGCAGAACAGGACTGGACCCTGCTGGCGTTGCCGGTCGGTGAGCCCCGAGGGCTCCACACCGGGCCCACCTTCCCCCGAGGGGATGCCACCAGTCTGGTGATGTATCGATTTGATACTCGTGGCTCCGCTCCAGCCCAGCAGGGAGGGAGTTCGGTCCGGGCATCAGGCCGCCCCCCACTTCGCCCTCACCACCCCAACGAGGCTCCCTGGTGTGTGTTTCAAGTTAAAATAAATTCATGGCTTCTGTTTTGACCATGCGAGAGGCTGTTGGAACCCACTCGGAGGTGGGTGACCTGTGATGCCCCATGGGGCTCGCCGAAACCCAGGCGGTTAGCTCGGGGACCGGCAGGAAAACCGAGGCTTGCTAGGAAGTGACTTTTGGCCACACAGGTTTCCTCTACTTATTACTGGTTTCCCTCCCGAATTCTGTGCAAGAACACTGGTGAGTTAGGTGTGTGCTGTCCGTCATGCCCCACGGCACTGCCTGGCCATCCTCTCCCTGCTCGGGAGAGAGACGGCTTGGGTGCTCCTGGGCATAAAAAATGACTTAAATGTTGATGGTTCCAAATGATGCCATCCCTCCCCTCCTCCCAGGGTCCCCCCGGGAGCCTGGCCGCCTGGAGGGTGCAGACACGCCTGCCCTAGCTCCCAGCTCCGCCAGGTCCCCCCACCTCCCACCCCCGTGGCCCCAGCACACTCCCTGGGGGGGCACGTTGCTGCCCGCCCAGCCGTGGTCCTGACGCTGCTTTGTGCCCCGCAGACAGACCGTGCCCTATGGACTGTCCAGCTACAGAGGACGGGTCCGTGGCAGGAGGTCCGCGCAGCCGTCTCCACAGAGCCCACAGCCCTCGGAGCGCACACGGCGCTGCGCTTGTGCGGCGAGCCACGACCCGGCCTGCGTGCGCTTCTGCACCCGGACCCTGGCCGTCGGCAGGTACGACCCCCCATCTGGGTTGTCACGTCCGGGTGTCAGCTGTCCCCGGGGCAGACAAGGCTGGGAGTGTCTGATGGGGTGGTGCAGAGGGTGGCCGTGCCTGACCCTGGTGCGCCTGCATCTGGGGAGACCGGGGCCCCAGAGCGGAGGGGACAGGGGCCCTCCGCTCTCGGAGGGTGGCCCAGCCCCTTGCAGAACAGAGCCCACAGCATGGCCGTGGCCACGCCTGGTCTCCAGACCAATTCCTCCCGGGCCGCACAGCGCCCTGCCAGAGTCCCGACGAGTCGCCAGCCTTTACAGACGGAACGGTTGCCCCTCCCCCCTTTCCCGCAGGCAGACTTTTAGCTTCTTCAGAAACAGCAAATGGGGCATCTAGTCCCACGGACCTCACATTGCCCCCGGCCAGGGTGGGCCGGCACAGAGTGGGGGCCGCTCCCATGGGAGGGGGGCCTGCAGTGTCCGTTCACCTGTGTGACCCACCCTCTCACTCTGCAGCCCCAGAGCCCCCGGGTCCGACACCGGGCCGTGTGCTGTAGCCTCCAGACTGCAGTTTGTGAGGCCCTGGGGGCTCGAACCCGTGCACAGTCCGGGTTTGACCGGTAGTGGCGGGTGCGGGGAGGCGGATGACAGTTGGGTTCGACTTCAGTTGGTTTTACTTTGGGCCAAGCTCACCAGCCCGGCAGGAGGGGCCGCCCTGGAAAACCCCTTCCCAGGCGGCAGTGGCAGGATGGGGCCTGTGGGTGCTGGCCCCCCCCCCCCACACACACAAGAAGCACCTGCGGAGGGTGAGCGCCCTGTGCGTGGGGGCCCGGGGGTCGGGACCCGGGTGCGCTGTTGGGGAAGCCCCAGTGCCCACCGCAGTTTTCGTCCGGGCTCCTTCACCCTCACGGATATTGGGGAGCGAGTAGAAACCCACCAAGGTGAGCTGCTCTGAGACGTGCCCCAGTGAGTCCGAGTCCGCGCACTGGGGAAGAGGAAGTCATCACTGGCACCTGGAGACCAGCCCGAGGAAGCGCAGGTTGAGTCACCGAACCCCTCTGTCCCCGCAGGAGCGCAGGGGCCTCGGAAAAACGGGATCTGGGAGGGGCCGTGCCAGTCCGCAGGACGGACGGGGGCCCACGGGCGAGGAGGTAAGGCTGCGTTCCGGGGGTCTCATGCCCAGGGGCAGGCGTGGGGTGGCGTCTGGCCCCAGAGGTGGCCTTTGGGAGCCCCGCTGTGCAGGGAGGGCCACCCAACAGGCAGCGGTGCCCCTGGTCAGTCATCTCTGGGACAGAGCTGGCTGCCCTGAACCTTAGGGGCTGGGGCCCTTGGGCGAGAGCACACGGACGCCCGGCCCTGGAGCTCCCTGGGGCCCGGAGCCCGTGCAGGCAGGGCCTCCAGTGGCATTTGGTCTCTAGTGAATAAAACGAAAATGAGACATTCGTTGCTTCCCAGCCGCTGTCTCTGGACAGAGGCGAAGGGCAGCGGCCCCCCAAGTTCGTTTTGTTATTTTTTTTTTTTACCTGCTTGTCTTTTCCGAACGAGGTCCTCAGGGTTTCCCGCAGCCACACTGGACGTATTTGTCATTCTGTCAATCAGGATTCGTGGTGAATGACCCGCCTACACAGCCGCAGTGGGATGGTAATTTCGGTTCGTAAGGACAGCCCGGAGGTGGCTGGGGTTCCCACAGGGGCTGATCCAGGGGAGAGTAAACCACACTTGGGGTACAGGAGGCTTTCCAACCTGGTGGCAGGTCGCTCCCGGTCGTCCAGAGAGGGGTCTGTCAGCATCCGTAATAAAAACAGAGAAGGGGAGGTGGGCCCAGATGGCAGAGAGAGGTCCCCGGGGAGCATGAGCCAGGCCCCAGCGGGTGCCCGCTTGGCCCCCTTGTTCTTTTGCCCCCTTCCCTCCTCCTCACTCCACACCCGCATGCCCCCTCGGCTCAGGAGGGACGTGATTAAAACCACCATCTTTCACGTCACTTATTCACCACCTCCCGCATTTGTTCTGCACCTGCCCACGCCGGGCACTGCCCTTGAGGGCGGGGGCGCAGCAGGGACCGGGGCCAAGACCCCCGCTCCATGGGGCTTCAGTCGTGGGGGAGGCAGGCCCGGGATGGGGGGTGTGCAGGGGTGGGGAGATGCGGGGATGGGAGGACAGGGGTGTTCGCACGAAGACCTGAAGGAAGAGAGGGGGTGAGCCGGGAGGATGAGGAAGGGAGGGGAAGCTCGGGCAGGGGAACAGGACGTGCAAAGGCCCTGGGGTCGGAGTGTGCGGCTGGTTCGAGGACACAAGAGGACCCTGGCATAGAGGGCTCCGCCTTTGCTGTTTCACCATTGTTCTGCCGAACGTTCAGACGATGGGGATGGGGCACGGGGTCCCCCCTGGGGCCTGGGGAGCCCCTGTGAGAAACTTTGCTCGGGCAGCCTTTCCTCATCAGCCTCGGGCCCTACTTCCTTGTGGGACTGGGGGTCAGTGGCCCCCAGATTCGCGCTGTCAGAGTGGAAGCTGCTGCTGTCCCAGGCTTGGGATGATCAAAGGGAGCTCCTGGCGGCTGCACCAGCCGACGTTACGGTCACACCCTCCCAGGGGCACGGCAGGCGTGGAAACAGCCGCGAAGCCCCAGCGAGGAGGCTGGGCTCGAAACGCAGAAGGGGCTCGGCGTGGGGTGGGGAGGAGGTGCCTCCTTCAGCCAGGAAGGAGCCCCTCGGTAACACTCCCCCGTCTTTCCTCTGCCCCTTTCTCCGAGGTAGGATGAGCCCCAGGACAGACAGCCCGCGGCGTCTCTAGACCTCCAGCACCACCGGCCGGCCCGGGAAGGGGGCCCCGCCGCCGCCCGCCACTCCGCCACCGCCCCGGGGGCTTCTGGGAGAACAGGCCTGCCGCCCGGTCCTGGGAAGGCCTCCGTCCCGGCCTGGCCTGCTCACATGTCCAGCTCCCGGAGGATGAAGAATGAGTCCTGCGGGGGGAGGAAACCTACCCCCAGGGTCTCCCCTAACAACACACCCCTACCCCAAGAATGCCCCACCCCATGGCCCCAGGTTCCCCAGCGGGGACAGTGACCCCAGGTGCGCCCCGGGCACCTGACCCCCTGGCCTGGCTCTCGGGCAGGAGGCCGGGCCGGGAGAGGCATGGCAGGCGGGAAAGCTGCTCGCCAGCTTTGGACTTGACTCCCCTTGGGGAGTCTGGGGACCCCACATGAACCCTGCAGAGGTAAACTCGTGGCCGGGCCGCAGCCGCTGCAGCCCGCTCGGACCCTGGCGGAGAGGAGGGCAGGCGGCGGCAGTGCCGGACGCCAGACGGCCGACCAGCTGTGCGGGACGCCGTGAGACGGAGGCTTCTGGGATTTAGACGGAAGTGGTCAGCTGCGTTAGGGACCCACCAAAAGAATGTGTGTCCAAGAAAAAAAAAAACAAGAAGAAGAAAGAAAAGAAAAACAGAACCTTTATGTTTGTGAGAAGGAGGAGAGGTGGGGTTTGAACCCGGGCCCACCGGCGCCGCCCACCACGGCGTGCTCACTGGCAGGAAGCCGCAGGGAAGGCAGCCCCCGCTGAAGGCCGTCCCGGGCCTGCTCTCACGGACGATACGCTGCAAACGCCAACTCTGTGTAAATTGTGTACATTTCTATTTATCTGTGTCACTGGGAGCGACCGGGGACGGCGACCCCTGCCGGTTCCCGGGTCCCCCTCTCACGCGGCTGCGCCTGTTTCCAGCCGTGCCGTGGTGACCGCGTCTGAGTGCGGGATGTGGGCGCGAGGTCATCGTGGGGGACGGGCCACCTGCCTCCCCCCACAGCAGATGTGAGGACCGGCTTTGGGGGGTGTGCTGAGGTCATGGCGGGGGGGAAATGTAAGGTGGCGAATGCTCTGGCCGCGACCAAGCGTTCAGTTCTCTGAGAGTTCCTCCTCAGAGGAACCGCAGGTACCAATGCCAGTGTCCACCCCCCCGGACACCCAAGGGACCGGCCGGCCGCCGGGCTCCCGTAGCGTTTAGAGGGGCCGTTATTTATTGTACGACTGCTCTCTGCTCCGGCGGCTCCATGCGGCTCCGCTAACCAGTCCAGCTGTGCTAGGTAGAGAGTTTAAACTGTGCTCCGAATCCAAGCTCACACGCCTTAGAGCTCAGATTACTTTTGTAAGGCACATACTTACCCCTTGTCCGGCTGGGTGGCCACACACTGGGCGAGACCCCCGTGCATTGTGCCGACGCTCCCAAGATACTGTCACGCGCATAATAAAAAAGCTCAGCGTTTGTTCTGCTTTGTGTGTTTTTTGTTTCTTGCGGGTGTTCGATGCCCGATTTATGCATCGACTTTTCCTGGACCTCTGGAGAGGCCAAAGGGCATTACCGTTCAGGAAGCAGGCTCCATCAGAGTCGAACCTGGAGCTAGGCGAGTGGCGGGGTTGCTGCTTGACTATGAAGGGAGGAGCGGGATGTGGGGACCACCCGAGGGAGAGAGAGCCTTCCTGGCTGTCGGGAGGAGGGCTCGGGGGAGTGAGTGAGTGTCGGGGGAGTTGGCCCCTTCTCCTGGCGCCATTCCATTCACCTCTGAGAACAGAGCTTCCTCTTTTGGCCACGTGGGCCACAGAGGCTCAGGAGCAGGTTCCAGGGACGGAGTGGCCACGGCCAGCAACAGAGCTGGACCTCCCCTGCTTTCCAGTGGGCGTTTTGTGTCACTCCCCTGCCCCCAGTTCTTGAGAACCCTTAGCCAGAAGTGACCCCGTTTTCCCCGCTCTTCTCTGCCAGCCACAATGGTCTGGGGCCGTGGAGACTCGGAAGGCATCTCCGGGCGTTGGGAGTGTCGGAAGGAGGTGGGTCTTCTTCGTGTCTGCCCGTCTGTCTGTGCCTCCCTCGCTCCCTCTCTCCCTCTTTCTCCCTTTCTCCTTTCTTTTGAGTCGAGAACTAGAGACCCGTAGAGGCGGGGAATTGGACCCAGACACCCAGTGAATAATGAGCAAAGCGGAATCCAGTATTCTGAGTGGGTTTCGTCACATGGAATTTGAGAAAACCCAAGAGCCACTTGTTGTAATTGAACTCATGTTAGAGGGTTTTGACTTCGATGAACTGGTAGAGCTGGGCACTGGTTCATTCTCGGGACACGCAGCGTCCCGGGAGGAGCCGCAGGTGTTCACGGGAGGGAGGCCGGATGGGGCCCGGAACCCCGCAGCCCTCAGCCGCTGGGGGCCTGGAGGCCCGGGGGCGGGACTGCTGAGCAGCCCCAGGGGTGAGCCTCAGAGGTGGCGTGGTTTCTGGGATCTGGGTGGGGGCCAGGAGGCAAGTCCTCGGAGTTCCGAGCAGGACCTGGGACCGGGTTCGCAGGGCTCTGCCCAAAAAGCAAATGCCGACTCCTGGTTCAGAAGTATTGAGAACAAACGTCAGGACGCAACAGTGCGGCATTACACCAAACACCCGCCCAGCTTGCAGGACCCCCAGCCCCAGCAGAGGGGGCTGCTGAGTCTGGAGACCTGGCTTTGCCCCAAGGGGGCCGTCCTGGAATGGACCCTCAGTCTCCTCCTCTGTGAAATGGGTGTCACGAGCCCGGCTGCACTCAGAGATCAGACCTAAGGAAACGGGGGTTTGCAGCCTGCATTCTTAAGTCCCGAACCCCCTCAAGGCATACGATGCAATCTTCAAGTCTTCAAAGTTCGCCTCGAACTAGTCATTAACTCCTATTTTTATCAAAAGTTTCTCACGGAAGCGCATCTTTGAACTTAGAACGTTCCTTGAAGTAATAGAATTTGATTTATAGAAATTTGTCAGGGTAATTACTCTGTCTCCCCCCCCGGAAGATGTGCATTCTCTGAACCCCCAAGTTCTTTTACCTGAATCTTAAGTATCTCTGTTCTCAAGCGAAATCAAGTTACCTGTTACTCAGACCATGATAGGTCCGCGGGGGTCCTTCTGGCACTGAATATGCAATTTCTGTTTTCTGTTGCAGGCAGGGGGGCTTGGACTGTCGGGATCTGAGGGGTGTTGGGGGCAGGGAGACGGTGAGAGGGAGTCCCTGTCGGGGACCAGAGTGAATGAAGGCCGCAGCCCCCCTCTGCCAGCCGCGGCTCATGCACCCTCCAGAACAGTGCCACGCCTGTGCCACGGCGGCGCGAGTGACAAGCGGAGGGGGAGGGATGGGAGAGGCTGAGGCATTAACAGTTCCTGTCAGAGAGAAGGGGTCTCGTGGGACAGGGAGGTGTCGAACGAACATGAACTCGACGCCTCCACGCTCTTCCTTCCTCTTCCCCTTTCCCTTCCCTCCCCTTCCCCATCTTCCTCCTCCACGGAGGAGCCGCTGGATGTCAACTGCTATTGATCTGCATGACAGTCAGCGCGGGCGGGAGTGGGCTGCACTGCTGTGCGGTGTTCAGACCTCTCTCAAAGGCCGCTGCTGTGCTCCAAGGGCGCTCCCCTGGGCCCGGGGCCGTCCCCACCTCCTCCTTGACGGCCACTCTCAGGACAGGTGCCCCCTTCGTTCGTCCTGGTGTTGGATGCTCACCAGCCCCCCCCCACCCCAAGGAGGAGGCAGGTGGTACTCTTAGGCGATCGAAAGTTAAAACTACAAGGACAGCGCACGCAGGGGAGCCTGGCCCCCCTCCCTGGTCCTGCCCCCCGCCCCCCGTGCTCCCGGTCCCCATTTCCACGGCTCTCTGGTCTGCCCTTTCGCCGTTCCGTCCTGAAGACACAGGCAGCTCAGCTCTGCTTCTCTGCACTCCTTACGCAGAGGTCAGCACACAACAAACACCACGGGTTTTTTTTCCCCCCCGGATAACCGCTTTTTAACCACACCTGTAGGTTTTTTTCCCCCTGAACAACTGAAGTGTATCATTTTCCTCCACCAGTCCCCCAATTCTGTGACACCAGCCGGGGGTCCGACAATTCGATTCGATTCTGACCCTCTGTCCGGAGTGAGCAACAGACCCCGAGAGTTAAGGGCTCGGGCCCCCCAGGCTGCCCCCACCGTGGACACCAGCACAAGCAGTGTGTCCTGGTGACCCGCGCCGGCCCACCTGACTGAAGGTTGAGGGCTCGCACACCCCTGTCCGCCCTCCTCCGGGCTTCGTAGCTCGTGAGAATGACTCGCAGACCCCAGGACCGTCTCTGCCCAGGATGGCAGCTCTGCTGTAATGGATACGACTAAGGACCACCCAAAGGAAAGGACGCAGAGGGCAGGTGGCTGGGGGAGGGGTACGGGGGGCACCAACAGGCTGTGAGAATACCTAGACCTTCTCAGCCGGGCTGGGGAGTCCCCGGGCTAGGGAGTCCCCAGCTAGAAATTCCCAAGCCCTATCACAGTGTGTTTCTTTGATCAAGGTTTCACGATATGGGCACGACTGGCCAAACCACTGGCCGCCGGTGACTAAACTCGGTCTCCAGCCCCTCTCCCCTCCTGGAGGTCAAGGCCAGGGGCTCTGGGTACTCCAACCCTTTCACCATGGCCTGGCCTTCCTGACATCAGCCCCCATCCTGAAGGTACGCAGGGGCCCCGGCCCGCATCATCTCATTAGCACACAAAAGACAGTCATTCCGGGAGGTTTGAGGTGCTCTGTGCCAGGAACTGGGGACAAAGACCCAACATTGACTTTTTATTAAAACATAAACCCACTTTGTTGGTGTCTTGCTTTGTTGCTTAATAGAGAAGATGAGTATAGCATGGTTTACTCGGCTGGTCCCACTGATGGCCAGCTGGGCTGCTGTCAATGTCCCGTTATGACAATTAACCTGATGAATAACCTCGCAATGGTCACCTCACACGCATGTGGGTCTATCTGTGGGATAGATTCCCAGTGAGACTGCTGGGTTAAAGGGTAAGTATTTCCGTCTTTTTGGTAGATACGGTCAGCTTTGAGGAGTGTAATCTGGTCATCCCCATCTCCAGACAAGTGACCTATCTGAGGCTCAGGAGAGGAGGTAATTCTCCCAAAGCAACACAGCTAATGAGGAGGTGGGAATGGACACAGCTCCTTGAGGAGACAGGGATGGGGGGCGGTGCTGCCAGGTGCAGGGAGGTAAGGATGTGCTGCCAGTCAGATGTTGTGACAGACAGAAGCGGGGTGAGGGCTGGCGTGGGGGTGGGGGGCGGCCCGGAACGCCCGCTGTGTTCCTGGAGGCGACGGGCTCCTCGTTGGGGTGTTGACAACATCCAGAAGGAGCCGTGAGGCCAGCACGTAGATTTCTCCTTGCTCCCTACGGAGGGAAGGCCCTCCCAGGGCTTGCTGGGAGGGCAACGGCCCTCACCTCGTAAAAATAGCCTTTGCGCCTTTTTACCGGGACCAGAATCTTCTCCCCATCGAGAATGCAGCGGACAGGGCCCGTATGCGTGTATGCCAGGCGTGCGGGGGCGTCTTGGGAAGCCCGCTCTCTGAAAACGTGGTCCCCCACCCCTGTAGACCTCTGTGGCAACGTCAGTCTCGCAGGACCCCACTGCTCTGGTGAGATGTGATTGGACCGGGGCTGGATGGTGAGCGAGCTGTGGCCAGGAGTTGGAAGCGGCCCGTCGGGGTGAGCTGGCCAGATGGAGAGTGGAGGGGGCTGGAGGTGCCAACGCTCAGGGAGGGGTGAGGGGGCACTTTTTTGCCTTGTATGGGGAACACTGGGGAATATGGTGTCGCACGGAGGAACGAGGAAGGGACACCCCTAGAAGACAGACAAGGCAGCAGGGGGCCCGGGTTAGGGGACGTTTTTTCTCTGGTCTGCCTTCTGAGGGCTGGCTCACTTTACACGCGGATTTCATGCAATAATGCATTTTCCTCTCCGATAATGCCAACCCCCCCCCCCCCCCCCAGTTCCGGAAGCCCATGTAATGGGGTAAGAATTCGCATGGGAACGCCCTTCTCCAACTTACCAAAGAGAAAGCAGTGATTACCAGGCCTTGTTGCGTCAAGGCCAAGGAGAAAGAGAGAGCTTTGTCCTCAGCTGCTCCTGGCTCTGCTGTGATTGGGCCAGCCTGGGTCACGTGTACACCCCTGAGCCAATCGCAGGGCCAGAAGGGTACGGGGCACGCTTGGGCCTGGGCTCTGTCTGAGGCTCCCTCGGCTCTTGGGCTGAAAGAAGTTTCCATGTTCTTCCCAGAAGAAGGGAACCACGGGTGGTGGGCAGCCAAACCCACAGGGGCCAACTGCAGGTGCCTAGTCACCCAAGGCCCTTGATTAAGACGTCATACCCGTCTTAAAGGAAGCAACTTAAATGCTTCTTCCAAGAGAAACCACGGTTTCCGCCCATCTCCCGCCTGTCAATCTGAAACGCGCCTTGACAGGCTTATCCGGGGACATCTCGTCAGGCACAGGTCCCCCCCGCGCTGCCCGTAGAAACGATTGGTGACATCTTCATTTCTCTCCATGCCCTGTGGCCCAGGACACAGTCTGACCTCGCCTGAGTAGGCGAAAACAGGCATTCTTTTCAAGACAGTGTTCTTGGCCACCACCCCCCAAATTGCAGCACCACGCTAAGTCTGAGGCCGGCGAGTGGGTGTGAAACATCATGACAGGAACCCCAGAAAACCATCCCCCGTTGTAACCCTGCCCTCGTCACCCTGGGAGGGTCAGGGGGTCTGAAGGCTCAGAGCTGAACCTTCAACATCTCCAGTCCCCAGGCACGTAGTTGCTTGGACCGGAAACAAGGGGAAACCCTTTGCATCATGAATGGATTTACTTTGGGATGGAGGAGCTCCGATGGTGGGCGCAGGTCGGCAATAAGGAAACACCAACACACATCGGAGCTGCCACTGCACCCACCCTCTCCCGAAGTGCGGGACCGCAGAGGGACTTCGTGACTGTCCCTGAGACGGACCCCGGGTGGCAAAGGGTGACGGGATACGACTGGAGGGGTCCCAAGCTCTTTCTGCAGCGGCACGGGTGAGGGGCGGGCAGAAGCCCCTGCTCTGAGGACGGACAGGCGTTGCTGCCGGACAGATGGGCGTAACTGCCGCCCGAGGTGGGGGCGTGGCGGGGAGGGGGGGGAGGATTACAGTGTTCTCAGGGAAGGGAGGGGCTGCGAGCGGTGGCGACCGTGGAAACGAGACCCTGGCTCACGAGGAAGCCTCTGGACGTGGGAATTCCTGAGCCCAGATGGTGGGAACAGCCTCGGGGAACGGACGCCGCAGCCGCCCGGGGGCTCTGCAGCTGGGCCGCAGCTGCCGCCCCGGAACTGGAGCCGACCCCAGGTGGTGCCGCCTGGTGCGGCGGCGGCGGCGGCGGCCGCATTTTTCCCAGCCTCGGCGGGGAGGCCTGGGCGCCTCTCACTTGGGCCCCGGGGGACGGGGAAGACAGCAGAGAGAGAGCCTCCATCGGAAGGATTAGGGAGATGGGCTTTCGGCCCGGAAGCCTCCCAGAGGCTCGGGGCGAATTACCGAAAAGGCCGGAACAGCTGAATTCGCGCTGTTTTTATGGTGCTGCTTTAATCGCACTGGCCTCTGACGTCACATTTTCCGCACCTGCAGCGCTGCGTGGCCAATGCTTGGTGAGGGGGACCCCATAAATCTGGAGCTGGTGATTGTTCTGACCGGGACGGATGGGGCCTTCCCTTCGAGTGGTCTATGAAAAAGCAAATTAAGAGCATGACCCCAACTGCGGGGGCCACCTGCGTGACCTCACTGAGCATCTGTCACGAAGTCACCAAGTCATACGGTGATGCCCCACGGCTCTTCTCCCGGCCCACCAGAGTCCTGCAGGGGACACCCTTGGGTGTCTGTGTGCCCACAGTCCTACGTTAGGTTGCACACAGCAGCCTGCAGTGTCGCTGGTCACAGCGGCCCCCTTCACGATGCTCAAGGAGTGCCTTTTCGCCCACCACAGAGAGGGGCAGCGTGAAGGGCTCGTGTGGGGGCGAGGCGGCCTGTGCCCCAGCCCCCGCTCTGCCACCGGCTGCCCTGGCGGCTCCTCGGTCTCCCTGAGCCTCCACTTATGAACCTGTGAAATGGGGACGATAATAGCTCCCACGGCCTTCCGCCAACACGTCACACCGGCATGCCCGACGTGTGAGCGGACCGCCTGGGGGTGGGTCCCCGGCCCCCCGGCAGCCTTCCGAGGGGTCACGAAAGACCCCAAGCTAGCAATACCCAGCAACTCACTCCCGAGTCCCTGGCTTGCAGGACTGTGAGGACGATGAGTGTTTATCATGGTAAGAGAAACAATGCCACTAATGACAGCACGGACCCCCAGGGTGGTCCCGGGGTGAGATGGGTGCCTGCAGAGGCGGCTCTGGGTGTGACCTCGCACCCAGGCGGTGCCGGCAGGTGGTGCGGGTGGCAAGGTTGGCGCTGGCGTAAGAAGGGAGAGTCTGGGAAACCTAAATGCTGACGGCGCGGGGAAGATACGACGCCTGGTTCTGTCTGCATTCCAGATAAACGGTAAATAAAATTCGGGGTTAAGTATGTCCCGTGTGCTAGTTCAGACGTATCGTGCTGGAAAAGCATCCGTTGTTAATCTGAACATCAAATTTCACTGCGTGTCCTGTATTTTATCTGGTAATCCCGGGGGAAGGGGATTTAGCTCCTCAGATTCCAACAGCTGTCTCTCTCTCTGTCTGGAGCAGTTCGTCCTTTATTCCCTAATTGGAAGGAAAAAACAAACAAACTCGGTTGAGCAGTGACCGAACCTGCACCATCGCAGAGGGACCGTCGTCCTGGTCCGTCCCGGGGGAAGGGTGCGCCCACAGGGGCCTCGTGGGAGCAGCTTTCTCGAAACGACTCAAGGGCTGAAAAAGGTTTCCTGGGCTTTGGAGAGGGGCAGGGGCCAGGGGGACGGAGACAGCCTGAGCAGACCCACCGAGGACGCACAGGACTGGGGCTTCCCCTGCAGGCCTCAGAGCAATCCTGGTGGCCGGTCGGGGGAGGTGACAATTAGGGTCTCACTTTAGAAAGAGCACTTGGGTCCCCCACTGGGGGTGCGGGGTGGGGGTGGAGGTCAGACAGGGCCCCGCAGACCCCGGGGTGCTGGCACAACAGCCCAGCCAGGCGAGAGGGGACGGAGGCTGGAGTTATTGCTGGCCAGGGGGGCCCCCCAGCACTGCCTACCCCCTCGCAGGCAAAACTGCTCAGCAGAGATTTATGGCTATGGGACGTCCCCCTCCTGGCCTTTCCTCCGTGGGGGGAGCTTGGCCACCGGACGCGGGTGCACACGGAATGTCGGTTCTCTCCCAGAAAGCTCTGAAGACTTTCAGCTGAGCTGCTGGGCGCCACCCCGGGTTCCTTTGTCACGGGCGGTGTCACGGGACAGCCGTAACGACAGCAGGCTGTCATCTGACGGGGCGTATGGGCGTCCCCGCAGATGGCCCCGGGCCCTGTCCTGCGGCACCCTGTCCTCCGGGCCGGTCACACGGGCGTGCCGTGCGGAAAACAAGAGCTTGAAGCACTTTGGGGAGTGTCCGCGGGAGGTGGCAGCAGCACATCTGCTCTGGGCCGGGCCCAATTGTCACGGGGCCAGGTGCGGGCTGCCCGGAGCTGCTGGGAGAAGCAGCTCGGCGTGATGAAGGATGGCGTGCAGAGCGCTGGCGGGCCCGGGGTGAGGTGGCGGCCCGTGGGACTGGCCTTCGCCGTACCGCGCGGGGCCAGTCCTGAGCTCCCTTCTGCAGAGGAGGACCCCGGAGAGGAGAGCAGAGGCGTTCGGGAGGAAGGGGTGGAGGCCGCCGCACTTGAACTTGGGACCTGTGAGCTCACAGTCTTAGCCTGGTCACCGTTTCTTTGGGCCAGGGATCCCACCATGTCTTTGGCACCGCTGGCGTCCTGAGCCGTGTCACTGTTTGCTGTGGGGTTAGCGTGTCATGGGACACTTAGCAGCCCCCGGTGGTGACAACCGAGGATGTCCCTGGACATGACCAGATGTGCCTTAGGGTACAAAACCGACCCTGGAGGATCCAGAACCTCTGCTTTTAAGAAGAGTTGAGGATGACCTCCAAACGCCGCCCCTTTCCTCCAACCCAGCCCCAGCACCAATCTCGTCCTTGGCCAGAGCTGCTGAAATCATCACCTTGAGCACCTGGCTGAGGTCGTGTGTATCAGATTTTTCTCCTGTGAAGTTATTTCTTGCTTTCCTCTCTCCCCCGGCCCCACCCCTGCCTCCACCCCCGCCCCCACCCGTCCTCTTGGGAAGGGAGTCTTGGTGCCTGCCCTTGAGGGCGGGGTCGTGCGCCGCCTCCCCGAGGCCGGGGGCCCCACAGACTACTTGGAATTTTTCATGGGAGGTTCGTCTCCTTTCCCCAGTTCATTTATTTGTTCAGTCGTGGGCTTAATCAGCGTGGCCTCACGGGTATTTGCTTTGGGTTTGGGCTATCATCCAGTGCTACGCCATTTGTTTTGTTCTCAGACTGTTGCAGCTTTGACTACTGGGCGTCTTCGGTGGGCTCCTGGTTTTTGTGCTTCGGCGTAACCCCACCCCGGCGGCTGGTTATTGTTATTGTTATTGTTATTGAGCATTTCCTTTCTTGCTGGCACTACGAGATGGCCCGAGTTCTTGCGTGTTCTTGTCTGGAATAAGCCGCCTGCCCAGGCGCCCGGGTGCCTTCCAGCGGACGGAGCGTCAGGACCCAGGCCCGGGTGCGGGGCGCGCTGCTCGCTCCCGGGTGGTGCTGCTCCTCGCCGGCAGCGGGCAGAGGAAGGAGGAGGATGTGGGGCCTCTACCCCGTCCACCTTGCTGCAGACATTTGCCCCGTAACCTCCTGCGTCGACGTGAACTCCAGCGTGAGCAGCTCCTCCAGCTGTAACGAGTTACCTCCCGGCTGGCTTCAGCCTCCGCCCCCGGCTCATCCCACACGAACAGTTACACCTGTGGCCCAGGGGGCGCCGGCCTCCCCCACCGCAAGGCCCGGGCCTTACGGCCGACCGACCGGCACCAACGCCTCGGGGACGGCCAGCAAAAACAAACTCGGACAAGCAGCGAGCTCGCCCCGTCCCGGTTTCCCGAGTGAACACAGCTGGCTTCTCCCCGAGGGCCCTACACACACACTCTGGGAGGAACATTTACCTTTTGGGGGGATTATGTTGTCATCTAAACAAACATGTCAGAAGCAAAAAAAATTAAAATAAAAACACACCAGACCCGAAAATGTAATGTAGTATGCTCTTGTCCTCTTCTCTCCTCCCCAAAGATGTTTGGCCAGCGGGCCCCGTGAGCAGGGGAACCACTGAAGGCACCGGAAAAGCCCTGGGCCTGTGCGTCGGGGGCCACCTGGGAGACACCCCAGCTCTTAAAGATGTCGACCAGCACGGGGGACTCAGCAAAGGGCCATGTCAGAGCTGCCTTTGGGTCCTTCTTCCACGGGGACCCCTCACCGCAGGCCGCCCTCGTACGTGGTGATGCTGCAGACGGATTCTCTGGGCGAGGTCTCTGGTTTATGGCTGAGCTGCCCTGAGTGGGTCAAAGCCCATGATATCATGAAAGTGGAATCTGTCCCACCATCTGTCCATCCATTTACTCATTATCCATCCATCTATCCATCCACCCACCCATTATTCCTCCATCCATCCATCCTACCACCCATCCATCCCTTTACTCATTATCCATCCATCCATCACCCATCATCCATCCATCCATCCATTCATCCATCCAATAATCTCCAGGCACCTTCATGATATGAGGCCCTTAGGAATAAGCAGCGATCCTTCTAGAGGTCCTTAGCTAACCATGGTGGGGAAAGTTAATCAAATAAATACCCACATTCCAACCCAGAGGCGACGGGGGCCCCGGGGACGGGGGGCACCTGGTCCTGCAGTGAGTGGGAGGCTGGGGCGGAGGACAGGGGGTGGGAGAAGCACCTCGTTTGTGCGCCGGCTGGTTGAGTTGGAAGGAGACTCCGGTACAGGCCTCACCGAAGGAAGCTCAGCTTTCAGAGGGAAAAAGTAACAAAGGGAAAACAGCACCCTCTCCCCCTGAAACTGTGGCAGCACCTCAGTCCCGAGGGCCCGGGCCAGTCTGAGCTCGCTCTACCTGACGGAGCAAGGCTGTCCTGGGAACCTTTCCCTGGGAGACGCAGGGGCCGCACCTCCCTCTCCTCGTGGGAGCGAACCACCTGGGCTGTGACATCAGCCCTGGGGTGTCCGAGGAATTCGGGGCTGGCCGCCCTACAGGGATCTGGGCAGTTACTGATCTGTCCCCGGGGGAACATGGTGGGGCTCCAGGGCTCTCCACGGCGGTGAGACTCCTCCGTCCCCTCCGAGAGCACACCCCTCTGCATCTCCCTCGGGCCCACCGGCTTCGGACAGTTGTATTTTCTGTCCCGTGATGGCTCAGAGATTCTGGGGTCCCCATGGGCCCTCCAGTCCTTTGCTCTTTTGGGGGGTTGGCCTCCCCTGATAGTGTAGCTCGTCATTTCTTGAGTCACGTGAGCTGATTTTCCTTACTTTGTCTTCCTTCCCTCCATCTGTGGCAGCTCGCTGGGCCTGTGGGCATCCCTGCCTCCTGGCAGGGGTGCGTGACACACGCCCAGGGGAAGTCAACTGCCGGAGCGTCTCCCCGCTTTGTAAAACCAAACCCACGGGGTGAGCTGGCCCTGTGGAATGCACAGAAGCCCCAGGACCCAGAGGGGTCTTTCCTACCCTTGGAACCTGCGAAGACCCCCGTGCAGCCCTGGGGAGCCCCCCACGGCCCCCAGCGCCCTTCAGTGCGTGGCCGTGGGCTTCAGTGAAGGCAAGAATGAGAGACAGGGCTGTTCCCTGCCCCCCTGAGCCGTGGCCTGGGGTTCTCACTGGCTACACTGGTTGCTGGGCCCGCAGAGCCCCTGGGAGCCGAAGGGTGACTCCCCGCTCTGTGTGGCCCCCGGGCTGTGGCCTGGGCCAGCAGCCACGGCCGACGTGTGTCGAGGGGGACAGCAGCTACTTGTCTCCCTGCCCCGTCTCCCTGGGGCTGAGGGAGAGGCCGGGACGCAGAGGCTGGCCCCAGCTCGTGCGGGCTGGGACCTGGGCCCCAGGTGGCCGGGCCTGAACCCACCTGCTCCTAGTCGGCAGCTGCTGCGGCGCTGCCGTTGCGTTCTGTCTGCAGGGCAGAGACTGCGGGGACCTGGGTCCTGTCCCAGTGGGGTTCCCCCCTGCTCCCCTCTGTCTGGGCCGCTCCTCCGAGCCCCTCCCTGGCCAGCCCCTCCTGTTGCAGCCCAGACATCCTCCCCCAGCCCTCGGGCCTTTTGTTTTGCTCTTTACATGAGTGGAATTTTTAAAGTTAAAGAGCGAAATCAGATCTGGGCCTTTTGTGATGAAAACCATTTCCCCCTCAATTAAGCGCAATTACACAAAGGCCTTATATTTCCTGGGAAGGCTGAGGCGGCCGTAAACAGCCAGGGCCTCGGCTTCCGCTCCCTCGCGCCTGGCCCGGCCCGGGCCCGAGGTGCCCGCGGTGCCCGCGGCCTGGGAGGTGGGCCGCCGGGGCGACCCCACCTTGGCCCTGCGTGCTCACCTGTCTGCTGCTGTCAGGTCTCCGCTCAGGGGGTGCTCACCCCAACAGCTGAGACACCCCCCCATGATCCTTGCGCCTCGGGGGAGTTGAGGGGATGAAGCAAAGGAAGCAGGTGAGGGGACCCCGACAGGCGCGAGGCCACGGTCTTCCAAGCTCCCGCGCCCCAGCTCTACCGCCCCCTGCTGGACGCCCCCGGGCAGTGGGCCGGACGGAGCCTCCTCCGCTCTCTGGTCTGGAAAAAAGTGGATGGGGCCGGCCGCCTTGCCCCAGGGCTGACGCGAGGGTTCACGGGGGTAACGACCATGCCCAGGGCATGGCCAGAGCTCAGGAAGCGACTATTTTTAATGTCCCCAGTGTTATTATTATTCGAGGCCCATGTGGGGAAGAAGGAAGGAGGCCTCAGGGACCCCCATTGTCACGGGTTTATCTCCCGGCGGCAGCAGGGCCTCGGGGGCGGGCCCCAGACACCCGCGGGCCCGCTGCCAAGTGGCCCCTGGGATCCGGGAAGGCGGAGGGGAAGCGCTGCCCCCGGGCTTTCTGACCTCCGCCGGCCGCCCCCACCCCACCGGGCTGTCGTGGAAGTCGGGGTGGGCGGCGGGCAGCTGCAGGGTCCCGGCCACACTTCCTCCACTCGGCCGCCCATTGTCCCTGGGACGGATGCGCCCCTCTCCCTCGCTCTGTCGCCCCCTCCCCGCTGTCCCCCTCTGTCCTCACCTGCTCGCCCCCCGAGAAACCGGGGGCTGGGACGAACGCCGGCAGTTTTCCCCAGGAGGGAGGGAGGGAGGTGGCCCTTGGGGGCCCGGCAGCCGCTCTGGGGGGATCCAGAGAACCCGGAGTCTGGGGTGCCCACATGGCACGGCCTCGGGACTCCAGAGGAGACCCCATCGGGGCGCTCCCCACGGCCATGCCCGGATACGGCAGGGGCCGGGGGCGAGGTCGTCAGGGGGCGTATTTCATGCCGATGGGCCAAGGGCAGGTGTGTGCCCCAGCCGGGCCTCGGAGGGAAGGAAGGAAGCAGTAACGGAGCCTGGCTGTGCCCAGCCTGCGTCCACACACGCAGCTCAGCACTTCCTGGTCCCCCCTGTGGCATCCCCTCCCGTCCTGGAGGGAGACAGGGCGGTCACGTCGGGCATGGTCACCATCAGATGCCACCGCACTGGAGTCTTAGCAGCCTCGTGGCCTCGGCCCATCCCTGTGGACCTCTGTGAGAACTTCGTCCCCTCACGGGGGCCACCTGGGGCCTGCAGCTGGCTGGGATGGCCACCAGGGACGAAGCGAGGCAGGGCTCTGGGGACATCCTGGCCACAGCGATGGTCTGAGGTGGCTATCCCGTCCTCCTTGCAGAAACCAAACAGAGGCCAGAAGTCGGCAGACAGAGCAGGCCTGGGCCTGAGAGGCGCCTGAGAGGCGTTGGCTGTGGAGCCCGGGCACGGGGGCACAGCATGGCGCCCAGCTCCAGGGGGTTCTGGGCTCCAGCCGGAAGGTGCTGGTGGCAGCCTCCCCGGCCTTCACCTGCCCCTGCTGCCGTGCGCTGCTGCCGCCATTCTGTGTCCCTCCCGGAGGGGCCTGGCTGCCCCTGTCCTGTCCACGGGCAACATCGCCGGGAGCTGACAGGGAAAGAAGGCCCGCGCTGGCCTGCGTGACAGGGTCCCCGCCACATACCCTCAACCCGGCCTCAACAGGAGCCCATTCAGCCTGAGGGAGGAGGGAGGGAGGGAGGGAGGGAGGGAAGCAGATCTCCTGTCAGCGCCACTCTGTCCTTCCCTGTAGGGACAGGGCCTCCTGGAAACAGAAGGAATGACTTCACCTGGTGGCCTTTGCTGGAGGGGACAGAGAGGGCCTGGAAGGGTACCCGGGCGGCTACAGCGGGCTGAAGGGGGGCCGGGGAGGGGGGATGACACGGGGTGAATGAGGGAGGAAGTCTTGGCAAGGTCTGGGCGCTTCCTAAGTGCGGGGGACGCCCCCACTGCAGCCACACACGTGGGGCACGAGCAGGGGTGTCCCCCGGCAGTGAGAAAGCTCCCTGCCTCTTCCCGGCCCCCCGCTGGAGCGCTGGGGCAGCGGGGCCTCCCTTCCAATGGCGGGACCCACGCGCAGGCCTCCGCCCCGCCTCCTGCCGGCACCTGGGAGGCGGGCGCTCTCGCTGAAGCTCCCGTTTTGAAAAGGGGTTCAACCCTAATGAACAGAACCCCGGACTCCAGCTGGGCAGCGGGAAGGCACACGCAGGTGTGGTTTGTCACGGAGACAGACTCCGTTCGGGGTGTCTGTCCCTTACGGGGCGCACACCGTTTGAACAAATACAGCCGCTCCATAAACAGTCCAGCAGTTTCCAGGGCCAGGCAGGCCCAGGCCGCTGCCTGGCCGCCCCCCCGTTGGCCTCTGGACTTGGGTGAGCGTGGTTCGCTCGCAGCCCGGGGCTGGGCGGCCCCGTCCCAGGAGGGGTGGAGAATGTCCTCTCTCCCGCTCCCTTCAGAGCTGATGGTGAAAGTTTTCAAATTCAGACTTTCTTTAGCGTGATAAAATAGTGCGTGTTGAGGGCCGTGTAAAGACAAAGTAATGGCGATGGAAGGAAATACAACGAAAAACAGAGTGTTTCTGACTCTCCCACCCGGGTGCTGCCTCCCCTGGCCGTCTGCCCTGCCTGGCCCCAGGAGCGCGTGCCCCTCGTTTTGTGACGGCCACAGTGGGACCTCACGCGTGCTGGTCTGCACCAGCTTTCCCACGGGGACGACGCCTTCCCGTGAGGGGCGGGGCCCGGCCCCAGGCGGGCGGCCCCCGGGGAGCAGCTGCGGTCAGTGAGTGCAGGAACGCAGCCAGGCTCCCGCCCACCCGCTGTGGGGTTCCCACGGGGTGGCGCCCGCCGTGCACTTTAGGGTCCCTCGCAGCCCGTGCGTGGGGCTGGAACAGCTCTGCTGCTAACGCCCTTCATCTCGGACACGCGGTGCCGGGGAGGGTGGGTTCCGAGGAGGGCCGTCCCCCAGGCAAAGGGTACGAGCCGTCCGTGCTGGGAGAGGTCGCATTGCTGACCCTTCGCGGGAGACAGATGGTCCTTGACCCTTGGCACGGTTTCGCTTTCGTCTCCCAAGTCTCCAGGGCTCTCACATTCTTTCGCCCAGCCCTCGCTGGCCCCGGGGTGCTGCACGTGCTGCGGACAGAAGCCTGGGGGGCGGGTCTGGCCCGTGGGACGCGGCCGCTCCTCCGGTGGCCGCGGGCTGTGCCGCTGGCTCCGCAAGTGCTGAAAGGTGACCGGCGGTGCTGACTTCAAGGGCCGACGAGGGCCCCCCTGGCCAGGGGCACCCGGAACGAGCCAGCACGTGCGACTGGGCGGGCGAGTGGAGAGGCGCCTGCCTGCATCTTTAAGGAGAGACAGATGGGAGCACAGGCCCTGGGGTCAAAGGTAAAAAGCCATCCAAAAAGTCTCCGCTCACCTTGAAGGCCCCCCCCGCGGTGAGGGATGTCATCATCATTGTCGTCTCGTAACTCGTCCACCACGTGGGACCTTTGGGTTCGGAGAAAAGTGAGTGGGCACTTTGGACGGCACTGGGAGTGTCGAGCTTTTAATTAACCCACCGGATCGAACGTATTTAGCCGGACCCTTCTGCCCGGTCCATCCAATCACCCAGACTCATTATGCATCTTGATTGCGTTTTCCATTGCACCGCGATGTTGCTGATTGGGCAGCCAGGACACAGACGGACGGCCCAGCGCCGGCTCAGATCAGAGGACAGAGTTTGTTGCTGGGCAGAGGGGACGCCCGGGGCCTCCCCGCAGCCTCTGGGGGCGGACGGAACTGGGGTTGGATGCAGCGTTCCGGCCACGGCCCCTCCTCTCGAACCTCCCCAGGGCTCTCTGCCTCCGGGTGCATTGAATGGCCTTTCCGCGTCCAACCCTCCCGCGGAAGTGTGGTCGGGGCCACCTTCCGCTTTCACCGCGGACATGGGGGCAGGCGTTTGTCCCCTTCCTCCGGTTTGGGTTCCAGAATGATGCAGAGCCCCGGGCCTGCCGGGGAGCCCTGGGGTGAGGGGTCCGCAGCACAAGGCCGTCCCGCCGGCCTTGTCTTGTGTGGCCCAGGGACCAGGGGGCCTCAGCCCAAAGTTCTGGGAACTTGTTCTAAAGGCTTGGACACCTGAGACAGAGGAGGAAGCAGGGGAGGGAGGGTGGGCTATGGTAGTGGGGTCGTTTCCTTCTGCATGAATGCAAGGAGACACCCCGAACACACCAGCCCCTTCCCGTCCACGCTCCCAGTCCTCGGACCGCCGGACAACCCGGGAACTAAGTGCCTGAGTTGGGTTCTTCAGCCTCGGACTCGCACACGAGTCTCAAAGACCGTCACCCACAGACCCCTCGCCCGCCGGCTTCCCCTGGCGCTCACACGGAAGCGCGAGTTTCTCCTCGGCGGCCTGTCAGAGAGGGAGCCGTGGCCCAGAGAGGTCCAGACACCTGCAGGAGGTCACACAGCAGGGGTGAGGCCCAAACCCGGACCCTGGTGAAGCTCCGCCAGCGATGCCGCCGCTGCCCGTGAGCGTGGCCGACTGGCTACCAGAGGACTCGGAGAGAGGGAGCAGGTGGGTGTCGCGCAGCCATGGAATTCTCTGCAAGAGGGGACGCAGGACGCCTGAGAGCCGAAAGGAAGCCCCAGCTTCCCTTGCGTCCCAGGTGGACTTGGCTTTGCAAAGCTACAGAGGACACTTGGACCCTTCGGGGAACAAGGGAAACCCTCTCTTGTTTAGACTTCACAGGTCTTGTTCCCTGGACCCCAACTCGGCCGGTCTGCGGCCAGCCCACCTCGCTGGGGGGCCGACGAGCAACCAGCACATTTACCTGGGCTCCTGCTGGCATTTCCGTCGGCCACCGACGGCTCAATTAGCAACAATTAACCGTAAGAATAAATGAACCGTGGCAAGAGGAAGTTTTGCTTTTGCCAAGTGCAACAGACACCCTTCCCACCAACACCACTCTGATTTCCTGCGTGTCCCGTTGAGAAAGGGAGCCACTGGTGGCTTTGATAAACCCAGAGCCAGGTAAGGAAGACCCCATTCACAAAACACGCACCGGGTGGGGGTGGGGGGCTTGGCGCATGGACTCCGCGCTCGGAACCCCTCCACAATCCGGTGAAGGAAACACAGTGATATCCTTAAGAAAAACAGCTTTTCTTAATTCTGAAATAGCTATGGGCTCACAAATTGCAAAGAGTATGCAGAGGGGTCCAGGGACCCTCCCCGCAACTTCCCCCAACGGGTGGCCTGTTATGTGACCGCAGCACAGGGTCCCAGTGGGACGCCTGAACCGGGTCCTTCCGCAGCCTTTCTTCAGAGGACGCCGGCTTTGCAGCACCCTGTGTGTGTCCCGTGACACAATGACACAGCTGGGGTGCAGCTGGTGGTGACAGTGTCTTCTTGCTACTTTGTATCCTCCGAGGGTGAGACACCAACCCGGGGCAGAGTCTGCAGACAGAAGGGTCACACGCAGCAAGCGTTGATGGGGCCGGACAGGTGGGGAGTGGCTGTGTTGTACCTGGGTGTAGCCTGGTCCCGAGGACAAAGGCTGGTGGGGGCCTGGTCCAGGAAACCCACCTCCCCACACCCCGGGGGCCTCACGCACTCCGAGGGCTTGAAATTCCTAACAGACTGCGGAGCCCGTGCCCTCTAGGGACTTGTCTTTGTTCTGGGAGCCCCGAGGAATTTAAAAGGTCACTGAGCTATAATAAATAAAGGGAAAAGTGCCTGTTTTGTGCTTGGGAGATAAGGAGAGGTGGGCGGGCGGGCGGCCTTCTAGCAGCTCTGAAATCTTCTCCCGGCCCCCCTCCCCTCTGGGTGGCGAAGGGGAGGAAAACTTACTGCAAGTTTAAATCAAAAATAAAATCAATGGCATTTCAGGAGACTGTGAATTAGGGGTTATTTGCTGAGGCTTAAGAGGATTAAGGTGAAAGCCTAAAGATGATCGCTGGGCAATTACTGCCGAGGAGGCGGAGGGTGGGGGTGAGGGGATGGGGGGTGTGGGGGGCGGGGGGCAGGGAGGGAGAAGGTACCCTCCTGACGTCCCAACCCCGTGGTGTGCCGGCACGTGTCAGAGCGTGAGGAGCATGGCCCAAACGCATCGGGGAAGCCGTGTGCGAGGTCGCCTGCCCCCCGAAAGACGCAGCCTTTGCCCCTTCCTCCTTACCCCCCGGGGGGCCAGCCCCCCGCAACCCCCAGGGAGGAAATGAGAACCGCTCCCCATTCAGAGCTCCGCAGACAAAGACAGAGGCGTGACCCCGGGCCGCCTCCACGCCCATCAACCCTGGGGCCGTAATAACCACAATTTTCTGATTTGAAGGCAGAACCAAATAGCCCGGAGGAGTCATTCAAGGCCTCACGCGGCCCTCTTCCTGGGAAGGAGCATAAGTCGATTTTTCTTTTAGAAGCCCAGTGTTATGCTTCTCATCGACCCCCTCCACCCCTTTCTGGGGGCCCCCTCCCTTCCCTCCCCCCTGAGGCGCAATTCACAGAGGCCCGGGAAGTGTCCTGCTCCCCGTGTGGGCACAGCTCCGCTGGGGCGCTGAGGACGTGCGGGGAGCTCAGCGGCCCCGGGCTGGCCTTGGGGACGTGAGAACCTTTCGGAGCCTCGGTTTCCCCCTCGTCACCACCACCAAGGGGCTGGGGGCTGCGAACGGTTCCCCTTTGCCTGAGCGCCGCACCCCACGGAAACATCACCTGCCCGGGCTCTGATGGGGGCGGCGGATGCAGAGTCCCCAGGGGACACCCCTCGGGCCCGCACATCTGCTCTTTGCCTGAGTGGACTTCACAGCGTGACCCCTCCCCCCCAGCGCCGAGTTCCCAGGGGCTCCCGCCTGGACAGGCGTGAAGCTGGAGCTGGGGCCGTGGCCAGGGGGTCCCGGGTCCTTGCCTCCACCTGCGTGTTCAGCATCTTCCAGGTGCACTGTGCTTTCCGAGGAGCTCTGCCCCAAGGCCTCTCTGCCTGTGCTGTGTCTCTGCCCGGCACACTCTCGCCCACGCACGGCCAGCCCGCCACCCCCCCCCCCTCCCACCCTCGGCTCCGAGGTCACCGCCGCAGGTCACACCGTCTGAAATAGCCCCCCTCCTCGAGCGTCACCCCACTTGGGTTTCTCCACGGCCCTTACAGGGGCCTGGAATTTCACATTGTGCTCGTTCCCCACTTTTGTTTAAAGATTTTATTTATTTATTTTTAGAGAGGGAAGGGAGGGAGAAAGAGAGAGAGAGGGAGAAACATCAATGTGTGGTTGCTGGGGGTCATGGCCTGCAACCCAGGCATGTGCCCTGACTGGGAATCGAACCTGTGACACTTTGGTTCGAAGCCTGCGCTCAGTCCACTGAGCTACGCCAGCCAGGGCTTGTTCCCCACTTTTGATGCCCCCGCCCTGCTAGGACTTGCTCTTTTCGTCCCAGCCCCTGAGCTGGCACATAGTAGGTGTGCAAACATGTCAGCTGCGTGAATGCAGGCACACACACTGTGACCACATGCACTTCGGAGGAACCGGAGCAGAGCCAGACACCCAGGCAGGGCCCTTTTCAGCTGTGACACGTTATGAGGCTGGGACCCCCCTCTCCCAGGCTCCTCACTTTACCCTCCAGGGAACGGCGGGCGGGGTCGGTCGTGCTGGGGGGCTCCTCCGGGGCCATTAGCGGGGGCCTCAGGCTGTCCCTGCTCCGCCTCCAGGCGGCTTCGGATTTGAACAAAGGTAGCTGGTGCCACGTGGCCTCTGAGCCCAGCAAAGGGGCTCTCGGGGGCAGACGATACCCCTGGGAGCTCGGGTCCCCCTGCGAGCACCATCTGCCCCCGAGGCAGAAGAGGCCGGGGCCCGGCAGCGGCTGGAAGGCTGTGGAAGTCTGGCTGGTGCTTCCCGGGCTCCTGAGCGTGCCTTTGGTCCTGCACCGAGAGCTGCCCCTCAGCTCACCCCGCACGCTGAGAATACCCTAGAACCACGTCTCCGCTCGCTCGGGTGAGAGCTGCACCCTGGAGGCTGACCCCCGCATCCCCTCCTCCGGGGTGCCACTCTTGGGGGGTCCACCTGGGCCCCCCAGTTTAAGACTCCAACCACTGGTGGTGTTTAGTTCAAGTAGGAGCCAGGCCTGTGCTATTTTAACACATAGCCTGCACTTGAGCTGGACCGTGGGGGTCCTGGGAATCACCCCCCTTTTCTCCCCCTTCCCCCAACCAACCGACCCCCCTATTAGGGCCAGAGCCAGGCCCCTTCCCCTGCCACCTGCCCCTGGAACCCCCTGACCCTACAGGAGAGAGAAACACACTAGCAATGGACGCTGACACTTTGATTTATGTGCTCTGTTTTGTTTTTTGTTTGGGGGGGGGAGTTGGGGTTTGGTTTATTTTTTTTTTTTGGTGCTGCAAACTTTTCCCTTTGTTCAGCTGCAGAGGGGACCACTGGCCAGTTGCTCCCACTGGTCTGGGAATACTGTGACCTTCTGGCTGGCCACAAACCTGTCCCATCCCCCTAAGAGGGGACAGGCTCATGTCGCACAGTGTGGTCAGGGCAGAGGACCCTGAGGCCTGGTCTCCGTGGGTGCAGAGAGCACTGCCCCTGGCCCCTCCCCCCCCCGCCCACTGGATGGGGCCCACGGGCAAACGGGCACGGCCACCCGCCCGCTGACGTGAACCGGAGAGCAGGCAGAGCCCAGCTCAGGGCGGGCGCATGCTGGCCACCCATTAGTTGTTATGGAAACTCATTACCCCGGGAGGTCATTCGGCTGAAAATGTAAACAGTTTCCCAAAGGGTTTCAGCGAAATCCGCGGGTACCGGCCCTAATGGCCCTGTTAGGAGAGGGAAGAGGACGTGCCATTCCTCCGGCCCGGGCCGGGCCTGCCTCCGGTCCGGTGGGGCCCTGCTTGCCCAAGCGTCTTTGCAGCCGCCGCACCCGGCGGCACGAGGCGGGCCACGTGGCGGGTCCCCAGAAGGCCTTCCGAGTCCTCGTGAGTCAGGGGGCCGCTCTGCCCCTCTCAGAAGTCGTTGTGTAGGGACAGGCGTGGGGAGGGGTGCCCCTCAGCTTGCTGGGCACGTTCCTGCTGCCGAGCTGGGCCCAGAGAAACACCCGGAGTAGCCAATGACGGCGAATCGTAGCCGTCACGAGAGCCACGTGCCGATGATAATACAACGTTGCACGTTCATGACCACTATTGCGCTGTAGTTTTTACTTGTATTATTAGTGGTCAGTTGTCATCACCCTTAACGATTAACAGTCACATCGGGGCCCCCGAGATGTCACGCCGCTGGCGTGTGAGAGCTGTATGTGTCACCGCGGCCCCAAGAGGCAGACACCGTCGCCGCCACCCCCATTTTACAGACGGGCAGACGGCTGCGCCTTCTCACACCCCTTCGCTCCGTTAAACATGTGGCTGGGACGCTGTGCCGGGCAGGACTGTGAAGTTCCCCCAAAGCACCGTCTCTCTCTCTCCCTCCCTCTCTCTCTGTCTCTCTCTCTGTCTCTCTCTCTCTCCTTTCCACCCAACATCCGCTCAGCCAGGACTTCCGAGTCCCTCCTGTGAGCTACTTGTTGCACCAGACCGTGGGGAGGCGAGGCACACACTGGGCTTGGGCTGGGTTTTCTGCTCGTCTCCCTCCCACTTGCCAGCTGGAGCCGGGGGCCTCTGTGATGCCCCCGCACGTCCTGTGCCCCCTCCATCCCGGCACTCGGAGGTCCTGGCAACGGCCCGTCTTGCCTGTGTCTCCCCCTCCAGAGCTGCGACTGTATCTTTGTCTTTGTGTTTCTGAGGCCAGGCACAAAGGACACAGCCAGCAGGTATGTGTTGGGTTTCATCACTTGGAAATAAGCTCCCGGAGGGCTGGGTCTGTGCTGTTCACCGACACATCCTCTGGGACAGGGCTAGCAGGTGTGGAGCACGTGCTTGTAGGAAGGATGGATAGATGGTGGATGGGAGCAGGGGTGGGTGGAGGGATGGATGTGTAGGTAGGTGGGTGGGCGCATGGATTTGTGGATGGTGGTAGGATGGGTGGTGGGTGAATGGTAGATGGGTGGGCGGATGAGTAGGTGGATGGATGGATGGATGGATGGATGCATCTGTGGACGAGTGGATGGATTGGTGGATGGATGAATGAATGGATTGGTGGATGGTGGATGGATGAGTGAGTGGGTAGATGGGTGAGTAGACAGATGGATGGGTGAGCGGGTGGGTGGGTGGATGGGTGGGTGGTAGATGGATGAGTGAGTGGGTGGGTGGGTGGATGATTATATGTGTGAGTGGGTAGTTGGGTGCTAGCTGTGTAGAAGGATAGAGGAAGGGCCAACAGATAAACAGGTACATGAAGGGTCAGATGGGTAATTAAACTGATGAATTTTTGACTAGTTGAACAGAAGATAAACAAAATGTCGGTTATTAGAATAGCGGGCCAGTGGTTGAACCCTTGGTTAAAAACCTAAGCGCTGATGGAGAATATTCTTTTCAAGAGCTTGTCTCGTGACAGGAGGAGGGAGGCAAAGAAAGAGCCCCCCTCTGCACGTGTGACTCCCTCTCCTGGACCCTCCTCATGCTGGTTTCCAACCCCGGCACCGAGAATCCAAGCCGCAGACACAGGTGAGCAGCCACAGTTTGGCTTCTGCCTGGGTGTCCTCGGCTCCCCAGAGATGAGCTGGTTCTTGGAGCTTTGCTACTTGACGTACATTACGCTGAGACCTCCGACGCCCACGCCCGGGTTTGCTCGGCCAAAATAAGCCACCTGCGTTTAATCCTCGGGGCTTCCTCCCAGGGAGAGGCTGCTGCCCCCTTGGCCCCTTCCAGGGGCTCTGTGTCCCATGCTCCCCTGGACACTGCCACGGCCCCTTCTAGCCCCCACGGCGAGTATACGCTGCTGCCCTTCCAGCCACATTTGCAGAAACTAGAAATGGAGGGCGGTGGAGGGGCAGTTCACCAAGGGTTGTAGGACCCCACCCAGGCAGCCTGTTGGAAGCTCGTAATTTCCTCCGTAGAGAGCTAGCAGCCTGGCCCTGGCGGCAGCCGGGTGGGGCGGTGGCTGAGTAGGGGCTGCCTTCCCACGCGTGCTCAGCAGAGCTGGCCAGTGTGGTCTTCCTGGGCAACTCCCCTCAGCTGGACCGGAGCGCCCACCCTGCCAATGTCCGGCTTTGTAGTGTGGGCGCTCCTGCCCAGCAAGGTCAGGGGAGGTGGCCAGAAACTCTCTGAGGGCAAACGTGAGCAGGGGACCCTCTCCGCCCACAGCTTCCAGAAGGGGCAGGGTACAGAGTGGTGAACGGAAAGTGTGCCCAGTTCTGCTAGCTGCACGGACAATAAGAAGGGCATTCATTCACTCATTCATTCATTCGACAAACATCTGTTGGGTGCTGGGCTGTCCTCGAGGGCCGGAGAGGGACTGGTCCTGTCTTCAGCCCCGACACCCCCTCGCCCTGCAGGACCGCTGCGTGCTGGGTTGGCCTCTGCTTCTCTGACCGAAGCCCCTAATTGCCCACCGCTGCCAGCCACCCAGAAACCCAGCCCATGATGGCCTGGCCAGGCAGCTGCCAGGGTCTGGCGTCATGAACCTCCAGCGGCGGAAGGCACGGCTTCGGCCGCCTCGTCTGACGTGTGCCTTCGGAGTGGAGCCAAGGCACGTCCCGTGGGGGAGGGGAGGGAACGCAAATTGAACTCCCTGGAGAAATCACGCGGCCCCCAAGGAGCGTGGCAGGCTCCTCTGTGGGCAGGAGGCAGCCCCTGCTCTGGCCCCGGTGAGTCTGGGAGAGGGGCAGCCAGCGTGGCACCCCGGGGGCACGGCTGGCCAGGACCCGAGGCTCATGACACACCCGTGAGGGGCTCCACACGGGACAGGGCCCGTCCGTGCACCCCAGGAGAGGCAACCGCGGACCCCGCTCCGCCCGAGGGGCCCAGGGGCTCAAGCTATTCGTGGTTCCGGTTTCCCCTTCCTTGTCCCCATTCGAGTTTCCATTTGGGCGTCAGAAATCTGGGTGCTCAGGGCTTCCTGGACCTTCTCCCAGCGTCTGGGGGCGGTGGGAGCACTGCTGAGCCATGCCCCCAGCTTCCTCGGGGGGCCCTCTCCCGGCAGCCTCTCAGAGCCTCTCCTCGCACTGCCCTTCCGTGCGTGGTGACGTTTGTATTTAAGATCTTGCGTCCCAAGGAGAGCGAGCATAATTTTTCATCTATAATATCAGGAATCCAATTTGCTTGCTCGATTGCTCAATGAGGTCGGCCGCTTGAAGGACCCTCCTGTCAGCCCCCGGTGGGGGGATGAGGGTCTGGCAGCTCCATCCCGGCGTGATGACCGGGGACAAGTCCACTCAGACGGACACCGTGAGGTGGGGCAGGGCGGGGCGAGGGTGCACCCGGGCTTTGGTCTGAGACTGAACTTGGGCTGGAGCGAAGGGCGAAGCCGGGTCTACAGCAGAGCTGGGCTCGGACTCGACGTAGCCGGTGTGTTTCCCGTTCAACAGTTAGCTCCGCGAGGCAACCCGAGGGCCCCCAAGCACACGTGTGGATCCTTTCAGGCCCTAAGAAGGAAAAATAGCAAAGCAAAGCCCCGCAGGGCTGGGGCGGCGGGAACAATGCACTGGGGTCCAGGGAAGGAAAGCAGTGGACCGGGCGGCAGAGGAGAGGCCGTGGGGTCAGAGCACAGAGGGCGGGGGCTGCCCAGGAAGCCCAGCATGGGTGGGCTCACGGCCGCCCGGGCAGGTGGGCGCGCCTGCCTGGTGCACATCCCCCGTCCAAGTTCAGCACAGCGCCCAGCAGAGGCCCTCCGGCAGCCCCCCGTGGGGGAAGGCTGCCCACCCGGCACGTCAGGACGGTGGGTCCCGCCCTGCCGGAACTTGGTCCCGAGGTGTCGGGACAAGAGAGACAATCCGCGGAGCCATCTGCCTCCCCCTCCAGCACGTCTCCGGCTGACAGCTGGGGAGCCATACTCGAATGACAGAGATATTTCACTGGTGCTGCGTTTTGACTCGGGGAACACATTTTATCGTCTAATTCTGGGCATGAACACAGCCGATAGATGGATGAAGGCGCAGCGCCCTTGCGGTTGAGCGAAAGCCTCTGCGTCTCACCCCCTCCGGGGCCCTGCCGTCCCCCCAAGGCGAAGGACCGTCCTTCTGATTGATTTATGTGGGGGCCCCGCCCTCCTGGCGCGTCTGCCTCGCGCGGGGAGCCTGACATTTCCCAGCTGCACCTCTCCAGCCCGGGGTCGAGGCTCAGCCAGGTGGTCCCCGAGAAGACACTCAGCGTTACTTAGAGCCGCTCTTTCGCTGACACAGCGGGCGGGCACGCAGCATCCTTCATCGACGGAGCGAGAATCTAATCAGGAGGAGTGTTTGCCCCAGGAGACTCATAAAACAGATTGCCGATGGGGTGCGTGCCAATCAATCCATCAATCCATACTATTGAGCGTCCTTCCTGCCCAGCTCCCTCCCCCAGGTTGGCTCGGCCCTCAGGGCTGGGCAGTGAAGAGTTCAGGGGGAGGGTCAGGTGTCCAAGGGGCTGGACGACTCCCAGGAGTCAGGAGGGTCAACTTAGATGATAAGCGGTCCAGGAGACTGCCCAGGTGGAGTGTCGGGAGGTGGGGGGGCTCTGGGCAGGCACGTGCACAGAGACGGTGGGGGACCCAGGCGGAGCATCCGCACGGTCAGAGGCCCCTGAGTGAGGGGGCGACGGGCTGAGGGTCCCCCAGCCCTGCCGCTCTGCACACACCGTGTGAACATCCCCGGTTTCTGCCTCTCCCTTCTCTCCTCCGGAAGGGTGCTCACGCCCCGGGGTCGGGAAAGGGGGCGTGGGGCCAGGGAGCAGGGCGTGTAAACACTCAGAAGTGGTCACGTGCGGTCAGGGCGAGATCCGCCCCGTGAGCCATTACGCCGTTTCATCCATCACCTGAGAGCGGACGCCCAGGCCGGCCCGGGGTGGTGGGGGGGCTCCTTTCCCCCATAAACAGAATTCCAGCGCTGATAACTCAGACCTCGCTCGGCCTCCGTGTGCGGCCCCCCCCCCTCCCCACCAGGCGCTCCTGGGCTGAGACAGGGCCTGCGTGACTTTCTCCTTATTAGGCAGTAACGTACTCAGAAGTGTTCGTGTGTACGGAACGGTTCCATACATGTCTGGCGTGCCATCAGAATCGCTCCGAGTTAGTCTCTGCTTCCTTTGTGCCTCGGACCGCTTTTGGGGTGCGCCTTTCAGGTGCACGCATTAGGGGTACAAAGGGACCCCGCCAACAGAATTAGTACTATTTACAGTTAAGACATAGGGCCCTGGCTGGTGTGGCTCAGTGGATGGAGCACTGGGGTGCAAACCAGAGGGTCGCTGGTTCGGTTCCCCGTCAGGGCACAGGCCTGGGTTGCGGACCGGGTCCCTAGTGGGGGTCACAGGAGAGGCAACCACACATTGGTGGTTTTTTCTCCCTCTCTTTCTCCCTCCCTTCCCCTCTCTCTAAAAATAAATAAAATCTTTAAAAGGAATTTGTTTTAAAGTATAAAGAGACAGGGACACAGGAACCAGCGGCTCACCTGGCCCCGGGAGATGCGGGCGTTTTTCCTCACTTTCTCAGTTCGCTGGGGCTACTCCCTTCATACTCAGTGGAGCGCTCCCATCTCAAGCCCGTGTGACCCGCACCCCCACACAGAACGAGGGTCTTCCCTTCTCCCCAGGGGGTCCCCTTCTCTCTCGCCAGGTCATCACCAGCGCCGGACCCTGGCTGCCCGACGCGTGTCCTGGTTTCCGGTGCCACGGGTTCGCTCGTCTGTTCTTGAACTTGAGGCAAGCTGGGTGGCGCCGATATCCGAGGCGGTGTCTGGTCCTTGCACTCTGTGTGGTGTTTTCAGGGGGGGGTTCTGTTTGTGGTGCGCATCAACAATGCGTTGCTTTTTCCTGTGTTTTTTCTTGTATCAGTGGGGCTGCACCCGTTTACCATCCACCAGGGATGGACGTTCGGGTCGTTTCCAATTTGGGGCATGGGGAACGAAGCTGCTCTGACCACTCTCGCACGCACATTTTCCTCCGTTTGGGGTAGGTTTCCAGGAGTGGGGTGGCTGGGCCGTGTGGTGCCCGGAGGAGAAGCATCATCAGGGACCATCGGGACTTGCAAAGTGGCCAGGCCGACTTCCACCGCCCCCCCTCCACCCGCCCCACGGCGTCTGAGAATTCCCTTTACTTTCGTCCTTGCCGACCCTTGGTTCTGATGGGCTTTTAAATCTTCCTTCTCGTGCGCATGGAAGAGCATCCCATTGTGGGTTCGTGTGGGGGAGAGAAGGGTGAGTCTGTAGTCTCGGTGGGCCCCCCCCACTGGGGCACTCTATGGGGAAGGAAAGTGAGCAAGAGCAACGGGTGGTCTCCTCGGGTTGGAGGGAAGGGGGGGTCGGAGCAGGATTTCTCAGTGGATGCAGCGGAAGCCCCCCCTAAGGGCGGGCATACCCGCAGGCAGGGCCAGCTGTGCCCAAGACGCCCCCCCCCCCCCCCCCCCCCCCCGTCTCTAAGAAGTCAGAGGAGCTACGCCGTGCGTGGCTCAGGTACAACCAGCACCGGCTGCTGGGGCCCGGCTCTGCCTCTGCCCCCGCCCCCGAGGGCCTGGCGATTTCTCTCTCTCTGCTCCATGGCCCTTCGGGTTCCCCCAGCCCTACAGTCCCCCAGTCCTCTGCCCAGGTCCCGGGGATGCTAAAACAGAGACTTAGAAGATTCCGAACTGCCGAGTGGGTCTAAGGGAAGCTGAGAGGGAAGCATCTACACGACGGAGGAGTTGGACCTGGTCTGAGTTTAATAAGTGAGGCGTCTGGCTGGCGTAGCTCAGTGGATTGAGAGCGGGCTGTGAACCAAAGTGTTGCAGGTTCGATTCCCAGCCAGGGTACATGCCTGGGTTGCAGGCCGTGACCCCAGCAACCACACATTGATGTCTCCCTATCTCCCTCCCTTCCCTCTCTAAAAATAAATAAATAAAATTAAAAAAAATAAGTGAGGCGTGAGGGAGGGCGCAGGTCGGCCGTGCCTGTCTCGGCCAGCCGTGATGGGGAAGGGGAGAATGCTGGGACACAGCAAGAAGCTCCAAGTGTGGGCAGGAGGTCCCTGGGGGAGCATGGAGGCTGCTCTGACCCTGCAGGAGGCTTCGGGGAGCAGCTGGAACCCTGTACCCCGGGGGCCCGGAAGGTGTAGTGGCGCCCACACCTGCCCATTCCGCTCCGACCCTTCAGAACAAAATCCTGTGGGACAGCCCGGCTGTCCTGTCCTGTCCGGGGGCCTCCGGCGCAGGCCGAGGAAGTTGGCTCTGCTGCCTTCCCCAGGAGCTGCACCCGTCTCGGCGGCCCGAGGACGCCAGGGTCCTGCCCATTCTGCAGATGAGGAAACCGAGTCTGGGCCTCACATCAGGCCTGTCTCGTGTTGGAGGCCACGCCCGGCATGTCCTGTTCTGTGAGCTCTATCACAGGGGCGTGAGCACGCCACAGAGAAACACACGGGTAGTGGCACAGCCCTAAGGCTCCCCAAACCACAGGAAAACCAGTCTCTGTTCCCCTCTGGTTCTGCAGCCGCCCCCTGCAGCAGCAACAACAGACAACCATGTCTTGGACACTCCTCCAGGGGTGTGCCATGCAGATTTATGCAAATAGCTGCATACTTTTTTTTTACTTTTTACTCTTTGTGCAAGTAGCTGCATCGAACGTGCCCTTCCTTGTACCCGGCATTTCTCTCGACCAGCAGGCTATTCGGGGGGCGGTGGCACACCTGCGCGGCGTGGGCCCGGCCGGCCTCGGGGTGAGGCAGAGCTCCGTCTGGGCGAGGAACTTTGGCGGATGTGTGAGGAGGGCTGCCACACAGGTCCCTACGTGGGGAGCTGCCACGTCAGAGGGTGTGTCTGTTTTTAATCGGAATGGACAGGGCCAATAGCTCCGAGGACGATGCGGCCCTCAAGGGTGTCAGATGTCCCCGCGGTAAGAGGTTACAGGGTGTCTGTCGCCCAACATGGCGATCTTTCCGATCTGATAGGTGTCTCGTTTGCATTGCAATTACGAACGGGCGAGTGGCGGGCAGCTTTCGGTACTTTCAAAGCCAACAGTAATTTCCTGCCCGGGGACTCAGCTGTTCGGGTCCTTTCAAAGATACGCCCTTGGCATCACCTGGGCGCCCGCTCCTCAGATCTCTGTGGGTGGGCCTGAGGGGTGTTGGCGGGGGGCAGCCATGGGCCAGCGGAGGCCGCAGGGCTCTCGGGTGCCCAGACCCGCATCTGTCTGCGTGGCCTTGCTCGAACACCCACCAGCGCCCCTCCCTTCCAGAAGAGGCGTTTGGATCAGATAATCCAAAAAAAAAAAAAAAAATCTATGACTCTCGTTATCGCCCAGACAGTGGTGGCTGGCAGTTCGCTATCTATTCAGAAGGAAATGGGTCTGAGCTTCCGAAGAAAGAATTTAATTTAGATGCTGTGAAAAGCGTCCTGACGCCTCAGGATATTAAACCCAGCCGTGACTGATGACGGTCTGGGGCCAATGTCTTTCTGATACAAAGAACTTCAAAAACAAGATGAGTCACTTGTCCTCGCGGGGAAAGTTTCCTTCTGGCTCTGAGGGGCACGCGCGTGGGACAGGGCGAGGGGCTTGCAGGGCCGCGTGTGTGGCGGGTTCCACGTTCCCCTAGCTGCGCGACGAGTGGGTTGCCGACCCTCGGCCGATTACCTGTCTCCCCCCTCCCCAGGTGCGAGCATTATCCACTTTCACGATCTGGCTCCTTACCCATGTTAGAAGCAGACACACTGTCAGGCCTAACGTAACGAATCACTAAAATTAGCATTATTGAAAGAATGAGCGGCCAGGGAGGCTGCTGATTTTAATCAATAGTTCAAGTGAGCCTGGTTAGAGGATGTCGAAACTCAGCAGAGCCACCCAGAAACTCTGCAGCCAACACCCCACGCCCGGTGTGTCTTAGGGTGCAGCGTGTCCCGGGTGACCGAGCTTTGCCGCAATAGGACCCGGGAAGCAGGGTGAGCCCCCAAGCGTCTCTCCTAGGAGCCCCTCCGGGCGGGCGTCCTTGCGGACGCTCTGCGAGGGGTCCGGCCTCAGGTGGCCGCCCACCCAGCATCGTCCAACCTTTCCCGAGGGACCAGGTCCCGCTAACAACGCCCGTCGCGGATGCGGGCAGCTGACCCCTCACTCCGCAGAGTTCCAGGAGATCAGCATTGCTTGGGGGGAAACTCCAACGGTCTCATCTGACCTTCTTGTCTGTGCAGGGGAGCACCTCTCAGCAGCACCCCCAAAAGCCTACGCAACCCCGACGAAAGGGCTTCCAGTGTCCCGAGGGTGCATGTGAGCCCCCGCCCTGATCCTTCCTCCTTTCCCCTCCCGAGCCCCACGACTGCTCTTGAGGAACCGACGGTGAGACGGGCAGACCAGGTCCCCGCCCTCAGCAAGCCTGGCATCGACTGTGGTGACAGAAGAAACAGAGTCCACCTCGGCCAAACGTACAAGGGCAGGTCATTGCGAGGGCCACCGAGGAAGTGCCCAGGGTGCCTGGATGGTGCCTGCGGGTGACGGTGGCAGGACCTGAGGGTACGGCTTGTCTCACACACCGCCCTGCAGCCTGCGTCCCCCGGCCTCGGGCCGTAGGTCCCCAGCTCCGCTTGCCCTGCCTCGAACCCTGGCTCGTGCACACGGCTCCTGGAGCCCCCGCCCCAGCCTGGGGGGCCTGCATGGAGCAGGGTCCCCGGGCTCAGCGGAGGAGACCCGGCTAGCCCCTCCTCTGTGCCCCAGCCCTGCTAAGGCCTTCAGCCTCCCCTGCTCCCCGGCGCCCCCAGCACTGCCGGGACACACACATCGTCACTGGGCAAACGGGGGGGAACCCAGGGAGCGGGAGAGGACGGCAGGCAGGTGGGGTGACGACCCGGGCTCCTTCACCTGCAGTGAAACGGGGAGTCGTATCTGCCCCCAGGCAGCCTCGGGGCCCAGCCGGGTGGAGGGGCGTGCTCAGTGGCCTGGGCAGAGGGCAGTGTCCACGTGGCCCTGGAAAACGCCCCGTCCTCACTCACTGCTGACACCACTCGGGGCTCCCGGCCCGTGTGCCCCGCCTTTACGGGGCTGGACATATGGAAGCTGTACGTGGCTCTGCTTGCAGCTGGCCCCTCTGTCCTAGGCTAGGAAGACATTTCTGGGACAGGCGTCCAGCAGGGCTATGAGGAAGGGCTCGCTCTAGGGTGACCACCGAGGCCTAGGAGCCCGGGGGCGGAGCCACGAGCAGGACAGAGACCCCGACAGCAAACGCCCCTCGGGGGCCTCCCTCCTGCCTCTGCTCCCGGGCTCCCCTCTGTGCCTTGTAAAGCACATGGAAGTGATGGAAGCCCAGGGGGCCAAGGTCACCTCCCCCCGCCCCTCCCCCACCCCTCGCTCTCTCAGCGGGCAGGCACCTTCCCCAGGAGACACGCCTGCCCACGGCCAAGTTCAATGGAGTCAATTATCACGCCGAGTGACGCCCCGCTCGCCCCGCCTCTCCTCCGCAGGTGCCCGCAAGGGCTGACGCAACCCGTCATTATAGCATTAGGTTTGCAGCCTCTCCCGTGGTAAATAACTTGTTCTTGCGAGGAGGAGAAAAATACGTATTCCTGTGAGGGCGGCTACGCTGGAGCTCCAGCCGCGGTCTGGTTCCCTGCGCTGCCACGGAAGCCCGGAGCTGCCCTCTGCTCCTTGTGGGTGAGGGGCACGCGCGGTTCTGGGAAAGCGTCCTCCCCTGGGTTATTGACCGGCGCTTCTGGAACCCAGTTAATCGCCGCATGTTCAGCCGAGTTGCTCACCTTCAACACTGGGGAGCCTGGTGCGGGAGGTCAGGGTCTGGCGACCAAGGGCTTTCTGGGAACTGCTCCCCTTGGGAAGCACAGCTCACACGTGGGGGCCCTGGCTGGTGGGCCCAGGAACCCCGCTGCAGAGGTCGGCAGCTTCCGCCAGTTCTGGAAGGAGCAGGGGGTCAGGCTGGGGGGTCTGGCCCAAACCCGTGGCTATTTCTCCCACCCGTGGGCCCTCGGACAAGGGCTGGGCCCATCGGAAGGTCATATGGGCTTTCTCTACCGTCAGCTGCTGTCCCAAACACAGGACCGTTTTCCAGAGCCCCGCAGACTCCAGGCTTGGGAGGAAGGGGGCGCTGAGCCGGGTCCCGCGTCCGGGGACGCTGCGGCCCCCTCGGTGGCAAGCGGCCCCACGGTCCTGAGCTCACCCCTCGGGAGTCCTGCCCAGGGTGGGGAGCCTTTGGGATGTTCCATCCTAAATCAATTCACCTGTTTGGAGAAACGTCACCAATTTCTGCACCAAGGGCCAGCGGCGGCAACCCGTGGCTCCTCGCCGCAGGAAGGAGGCGCGCACCGGGAAGAGGGAGGCGGTGGGACGGAGCAGGATTGAGTTTGGCCGGAAACCTGGCCCGGGGGCGAGTCCAGGCTGAAGACCGGCCTCGCCCAGAAGGGCAGCCGGGGGGCGTCCGGGGGCCGCTGACACGTCAGACGGGGTTTTTTTGACGTGACCAGAAAGAGGACGAAGGACCGGGCAGCACATAACACCTTTCCTTGCGTGATCTGTCACCGCAACGCCACACTGGGGCAAACTCGACCACAGCACAGCCCTTCCGGCCCCATGGGGGGAAACTGAGGCACCGAGCGGGGATGGCAGAGGCCGAGGGTAAAGGGGGCACCACATGTGCCCCGCCCTGGGCCTCGGTGTCTCTCACTCCCTCGGCCCAGGGGGCGGCGGGACCGGGGGTCAGGGAAGAGCACGGGGCCCCGCCGTGGTGCTACGTGGGCCCTCGGCCTCTTCCTCTGCCTGACTCCCCGCCTGCGAAGACAGCCGTGACCAGGCTGCCCCCGGGCACCCACTGCGGTGGGAGAGGGACATGCGAATCCTACCAATTCCTCCTCCCAAACCAGGGATGTTTCACCTGCAGCCAGATCCGTGGAGGGAGGGAGGGGCTGCCGTCAGGAACGTCCATGTCCTTGACCCACTAGGTCATCTCCCCTGGCTTCCTGGCAGCGAGGGGAGTTTTATTTGTCTCTCTCCCTGTCCCGGCAGTCCTCGCCTTTTGAGGGGTGTTCATGCACCAGTGGGGGAGGGACAGTCCGGCCAGTGCATCATCGCAGGGGCCATGCAGGAGGCCGAGGGGCCGGAGGTGAGGGGGGTGTTCCACAGCCTTTGGGGAACCATGTTTGAAGAGCACCCCAATGTCAGCCATCAGCAGCCTCCCACCTCGTACTCTATCTCCTGGGAGACGTCAGGGAGGCCCTCGGCACCCCGAGTTTCCCCAAAGAGAGTTTCCCATCTGGGGGGGGTGACAAGGGGCACGCTCTGGGGAAACGCTGAGTCCCGGGCAAGCACGCCCCAGTCTGGGGTCCGAGGGGCCCGCTTGTGCAAACCAGGAGACTTGCTTCCTTTCCCTCTCTCCTTAGGAGAGCGTCCATCGGCGACACCCCTCCCTCACCCTCGGGGAGGGCACTGCCCAGCATTCCGCCCGCGGCGTGGTGGCCCTGAGGGGTCTCGGCTGTGGGGATGGACAGACAGGTGGGGCGGGGAGGCCAGCGAGAGGAGACATTTCCCCCAGGTTATCCATGCCACGGAGTGAGGTCGTCAGCCCCACTGGCTGCTTCCGCTCTCGGGAAGCGCTGATGCCAGGGGTGGCCGGTGCCGCCGACCCTGGAGGGGCCCCGTCGGGGGGAATCCGGGCGAGAAGAAATCGTCTCTCGGCGGGCGGATCAGATGACTGGGGCGTTTAGGTCGGCTGAGCCCCGTGGCGGTCACCGGACGGCCACACCTCACGCAGAAAGGGCTCACGCTAGCATCAGAGGGAGTGCGCTGTCCTTCTCCCCGGGGGAAGCTGCGTGTGTGTGTGGGGGGGGGGGGGCATCCGTCTCCCGGGTTTTGCGAGTCGGGTCAAAGACACGGGGCCCGGGAAAGACCATGGCTTCTGATCTACGGCTGGCAGGATGGAAGGGACCCCAGTGAGGAGGGAAGCCCATCGCGCGCTGGTTTCCGGTTTTCCGGAAAGCTGCCCCCAGGCCCTTCCGCACAAGCAGATGCGGGAGGGAGGCCAACTCCACAGTGGGAGCCGGGTTAGGATCTGCGCTCAGGGCCACTGGGACTGGCAGCCCTCGCTGGGGTGCCCCCTGGCTGGAGAAAGGGTGTCCAAAGTGACAGGCACAGCCGTGGGACACAGAAGCCATCAACGCCTGCCTCCCTGCAGTGCAGCTGTGACTTCAGGGCTCGAGGGTGTCAGGAGCAGCCCAGGCTGCCTCTCATTCCTCCTGGACCCCTCAGGGTAAGTAGGAGAGGGAGCCAAGTGGGGCTAGCTTCAGGCACGGCTGGATCCAGGTGCCCCAGTGTCATCACAGGACTCCTCCTTGGCTCTGGTGCCAGCACTCTGCCCCTCGTGGTTCCCACTGTCCCAGGCTCACAGTGGACAAGAATGTCTTCTTCCTCGTCACTACAGCAAAAGTCTCAGAACTGGCTTAGATTGGACAACCCAGGTCACATGCCTATCCCTCAACCAACCAATCACTGTGGTCAGGAGTGTGTTGACTGAGCCAGGGCTGAGCAGCATGACATTTTCCCCGAAGATCTGGAGTGTCAGCCCCATGCAAACCGTATGGGCCAGGAGAGGGGCATCAGTCCTCAGGCACTTCAGGAGGCTGTCACTGGAAGAAAGGGAAGTGGGTGCCAACCCTCCTCATGGAACACACACGCCCTGTGGTCCTTTTCACGCAAACCCTGACAGCACCTTTGGGAGATGGGTCCTATTAGGACACCTTTTGCAGAGGAGACAGGCACAGCCGAGTCAAGTAAGTTACTCAGAGACACACGGTTGATAAATTATAAGACGCCAGCCCAGCTACAAGGTTCTTGGTAACGACTCCAAACACGTGTTGCTGCCCATCGCTGGCTCTCTGCCCCCTTGGTGCACGGCTCTGTCCCACAGGCGTGGAGCCAGACACGTGCAGGGGTTCTAAACGTGCCGCTCCACCGTGTCTCTGGGCGTCTCCTTCTGATGTCTGGGCGACTGCTTGTTGTTCAGAGTTTTCCCAGACAACAGAGTGTCCCCAAGGGCGAAACACATCAATTTTTACTGCAAATTATTTTTTGTTAATAAGTGATATATAAGTTGATGCATCCTAATGAACAAAAAATTATTTACTGCAGCAATTAAAGTGAAATCATGTGAGGGACTGTGATTTTAGGTCCCTGACAAAGCAGTCAAGTCCATTAATGTGTCTCTGCATTGCTGACGCTCCGTGGAGCCCCGCCAGCAACCAGTGGGTCTGCCCCACCCCCCCACGGAGCCTTCAGGGGGCAGAATCAGAGAGTCAGTAAGTCAGGGCTCCCTGGAGAACTAATTCCAGGCTGGAGGTCGTGTCAAACCCTCGGCAAGACAGCGATCAGCATCTGTGGACTTGGTTATGTCAGGGAGGGAGTTCTAACCCATTAGACCCATCAGTGCATCCTGACCCAGGCACCTGGGGAGGGCGTCACGTGGCCCCTGGCTTGTGGACAGCCCAGAAGAGCTGGATTCTTTTCGCCTCTAACTCTCACCAGCTTTGATGGGAGTCACTGTTAATTGGCCTCATGACTTGCTGGGCCAACTTAAAATGCGTCCTCTTCCTCCCAAGCCACCATCCATCCATCCATCCATCCACCCATCCACCCATTTATCCACTCATTCCTCCATCATCCATTTGTCCATCCATCCACCCAACCACCCATTTATCCATCCATCCATCCATCCATCCACCCATCCATTTATCCATCCATCCACCCAACCATCCATTTACCCATCCATCCATCCACCCATTTACCCATCCATCCATCCACCCAACCACCCATTTATCCATCCATCCATCCATCCATCCACCCATCCATTTATCCATCCATCCACCCAACCATCCATTTACCCATCCATCCATCCATCCATTTACCCATCCATCCATCCACCCAAACACCCATTTATCCATCCATCCATCCAACCATCCATCCATTTACCCATCCATCCATCCACCCAACCACCCATTTATCCATCCATCCATCCATCCATCCACCCATCCATTTATCCATCCATCCACCCAACCATCCATTTACCCATCCATCCATCCATCCATCCACCCATCCATTTATCCATCCATCCATCCAACCATCCATCCATTTACCCATCCATCCATCCACCCAACCACCCATTTATCCATCCATCCATCCATCCACCCAACCATCCATTTACCCATCCATCCATCCATCCAACCACCCATTTATCCATCCATCCATCCATCCATCCATTTACCAATCCATCCATCCATCCAACCATCCATCCATTTACCAATCCATCCATCCACCCAACCATCCATCCATCCAACCACCCATTTATCCATCCATCCATCCATCCATCCATTTACCAATCCATCCATCCATCCAACCATCCATCCATTTACCAATCCACCCATCCATCCATCCAACCACCCATTTATCCATCCATCCACCCATCCATCCATTCATCCACCCAACCATCCATTTACCCATCCATCCATCCATCCAACCACCCATTTATCCATCCATCCATCCATCCATTTACCAATCCATCCATCCATCCAACCACCCATTTATCCATCCATCCATCCATCCATTTACCAATCCATCCATCCATCCAACCATCCATCCATTTACCAATCCATCCATCCATCCATCCACCCATCCATTTATCCATGCATCCATCCAACCATCCATTTATCCATCCATCCATCCATCCAACCACCCATTTATCCATCCATCCACCCATCCATCCATTCATCCACCCAACCATCCATTAATCCATTCACTCATCCACCAACCATTCATCCATCCATCCATCCACCCATCCTCCCAACAATCATCCATCCATCTCACAGTAAGAGGTGGGATTCCAGGCAGACCGCACCACCTCAAAGAGATCTGTGTGGAGAAGAAGAACACAGTCAGGAGAACAGGAAAAAGAAAGGGAGGTGAGGAGAAATGGAAGGGACTTTAAAGCGATGTGAGGCTGTAATTCAAACAAGTAAACCTGAGGAGGACCCTTCTCCCCACCATTCTCCAGGGGAGTGGGGGGTGGAGTATGAGCAGGGCTGCCAGATAACATGCAAGACACACAGTTAAGTTAGAACGGCAGGAAAATAACAAATGTTTTTTAGTATAAGTATGTCTCAAATATTTCATGGGATATACTTATACTCAAAAATTATCTGAAACTCTAATTTAACTGGATGTCCTCCTTTGTTTTTCCTCCTCTCCCCTTCCCTCCCTCCCTCCCTCCCTCCAAGCTGGCGACTCTCAGCCCATGCTTACAGACAAACAACTATGTCCAGGTCGGGATTCTGCTCCTGTGAACAGAGTGGCCTTGGGTGGGTCTTCTGACTCCCTGAGGCTCATCTTCCTCATCTGTAAACATCTCCAGGCATGTGACCGAATGTCCTACCACAAGGGCCCTGTGGGTGATGCAGTGTGTGGGACAGGGGCACGGGAGACACAACCAGGGACCAGGGTCCGCAGCCTGCAGGGCCCAGAAAATGCAACTGCGGACCAGCTGGGGCCCAGGGCTGCCCTTTGCACACTTCCATCCCCCAGGGTCGTTCAGGGGATCAAACGGGGCAGAGTGCTTATTCCGGCCGATCTGTGTGCGCACCCCGGGACGGCACCGCTGCCAGAGCTGAGACCAAGGGGACCCCCCGAGCAGAGGCAGGCCCCTCTGGCCCCTGGGCTACTCTCCTGCTCCCCAGACTCCCATCTCCCCTGCCCTCTCCTCAGACTCTGCCTTTGCGTGACCTCACCCCCCACCTTATCTGTGTCCCCACGTGGCCCCTGACCATGCCTCAGAGCCACCCCCGATGGCCCTGGAAGAAAAACGTGCAACGTTTTTAAAGGCTCTCCCCAGAGCCCACGTTGAGACTTGGGTTTTGGAATGAGACCGACTGAACGTGAACTTCACGTTAGCCTTCCGCTCCCCCTCGCCGGGGGCCTGTGGGGGTCCTCACGTCTGTCACCCAGGAAGAGGGTTCAGGGAGTAGACCTCGCGGAGCTGTCAGCGGGGGTCCCTGCCTGCCAGCTGTCGTTACAGACCCCAAAGTCCACGCAGGAACTCCAGAGAAGACTCCAGGGCTCCTGGAGCCGGCTTCCTCTGCGCAGGGTTCATGTGAGGAAAACCGGGTTGATTTACAGCTTCGCGAGCCCTTATCTTCTGAAGGCAGGGAGTCAGAACAAAGTGACAGCTTGCTCCCCCAGAAGGTGACTAAGGAATTCTGCAAGGCCGGGCTCCGCCAACTGCTTGCCTGTCTCAAAGCCCTCATCCATCTCCAATACCCCTGGGTAGTGGCTTTCACGCACTGCTGGGATGCGTGCGTCAAAGCCCTCGCGGCTGCGGGGCTCACCCTGCGTAACTAGTGGTCTAGGGAGACGAGATACCTGGGCGCACGGCGAAACCCCACGCGCCTCCTGTCTGTCCGCTTCGCCCCCCCCGTGGTCACGGTACAGTGGCCAGAGCTCGGAGCGGCGCGTCCTCACGCACTGAGTGACACCCCAAACAGGGAGGAAAAGGGGGAACAAGCCAAAGAGCCTTTTCTTTACGGATCTCTCTTTATTCCGGGGGACGGTTTCTCCCAGGAGCCCCTCAGTAGACTTCCTTTCGAGCTGCATCGTCTGAGAGTCGCTCGTTGCCCCTTCCCTGCACCCATCCAGGCCGAGGGGAGGGAGATCGGAGGGCTGAGATGAGTCAGCACTCTCTCTGCGGCGATGGGCCCTCCGTGGCCCAAAGTCAGCGTCCTGTCCCCGAGAACAGAGGGAGCAGCAGCACTGACCGCTGGGCGGACAGCCGGTATCTCAGCAGCGCACCCTGACAATGCCGACGAAAAGAGCTTTGGTGTGTTGTGCACTTACTATGCGCTAGTCACCGGGTCAAAGGTTCTGCCTGTGTGTGTTAGGTCCCCGGAGCAGCGCCACATCAGCCTCACCACAACCCCGTGAGCCACCCTGCTTCTTCCCATCTTTAGGGGAGCAGGGGGGTGCTCAGCGCCGCCCCCCAGGGGAGCCCCAGGTTCACAGACCATGTCCCATCCATCAGCCAGGGCTGGGATGAAAACCACCAGCGACCCCACACCCTCCTCCGATTCCCCAATCCCAGACTCCCAGGAACCCAAGGCCCAGTCTGGTAGGAGGAGCCAGGAACAGACCCCGCCCACCATTCCCCAGAACGGCAGGAGGAGGGGTCCAGGGCCCACACTCCCACGTCCCCTCAAGTGCATATGTCAAGGATGTGGCAATCTTCTGGGCCACAGCAATGCCTTCCAATCATCGGGGTCACGCCCTTTGTCCCCACCCTCCCAGAGCACTTTGGGTGACTGGTGGCAACTGTTGGTCTGGGGCCCCTTCCGGCTCCAGCGTCTGAGTCCTCTGGACTGGGAAGTGGTGACAGGCCCGGGTCTCGCACGTGCCCGAACCCTGTGGTCGCGGGGAAGGGACCACCGAAAGGAGACGGGGCGAGAGGACGGGGTACACAGGAGTCGTCGGGTGGGGAGCCAGTGGGAGGGGCGCAGCAGACAGCAGACGGGCACTCGGGCCTGTTTCTGACCGTGAAAGGGAAGCCTGGAGAGACCCCTGGGGGCCACGCTGTGCCAGGAGGGCCACCGGGCGGCGGGCTGCCCTGACCTGCTCAGCGGGTCCTGCCTGCCACCTGTGCCAAGATCTTAAGATCTTCCTCGAGACCCTAAGTCGGTCTGTTTCTCTCTGCCTCACCTGGACCTACGGATGCCCGCCCAGCTGACACACCTGGGCAAGTCCTGAGACCTAACGCTGCAGAGGGCGGAGAGAGAGCAACGGGCCTTGCACAGGATTAGGAGGCCACCGTCCCTCGGACACCTCCCCCTCCGCCCCCCCATGGGTAGGAAGGTGCCTCCGGATCAGGGACCAGCCCGGCACAGGCCGGCCCCCGTTTCTCTCGCTGAGCAGCTACCACCCGAAATGCAAAACAACCTGGGGCCGCGTTCAGGACAGGGAACAGCGCGCAGGCCCTGTTGAAAGCGCCCCCTCTGGCTCCCCGAAGTTCGGGCGTGGAGTCCGCTGCGTCTAGACAGCAACACGGCCCTCTCCTTAACGAACCCCCGGGGGAGCCGCGCGCCGAGACGCCGGCCCGCCTGTCGGTCTCTTGTCCTGACGCTGACAGCGTCTGCAGGATATTTTCCAGGAAGCACACCCCCCCACACACCCCCGGAGACACTCACACACACACACACCGTCAGGCAGAAAGAAAGTTCTCTGCCTTGGATTTAAAACTAGGCAGAAACTACTTCCCCCGTTTAGGGGAGCATTCAAAGGGGGAGAAAACAACAGTCTCTGTGTGCAAGTGCACAGAACGGTGTGTGCGTGTGTGCGTGTGTGCGTGTGCACGCGTGCACACCTACTCCGTCTCACACAGCCCCCCTCACGCTCACGCTCTCTGGGCAGAAGTGCTGTCCCCCGTGAGAAAGGGCGTGCCAGGGAGGAAAACAGGCACGCGAGCCTGTGGACGGGAAGAGCAGTGTGTGTGCACACGTGTGCGTGCGTGCCGTGCGTGTGCGGCGCTGTGTCGGTCTGTGTCTCCCTGCAGCGAGATAAAAACGTGCCGGCTTTATTCCCACGGAAAACACGCCCCCTCAGGTGCAGAACGCGGGCCACCGGCCACAAGCCCCTCCCCGCCTGCGTGTGGGGGCGGAGTCAGGCAGCGCCCCCCGCCCCCGGGGGGTCTCTCGCCCACAGTTGCTGCCCCAAGACAAACCGGGCACCCAGGGAATCTTCCAGACAGAAATGCTGTGTCACTCACTCTGACGGGGGAGGGAGTGTGTGCACGTACGTGTGCCAGAGCTGCCCTGGCCTCGCTCTCTGAAAGAGGAAATGCAGAGTGAGTGTTGTCTCTGGCACACTCACACAGTCACACACACCCCCCGCACAGCCCCCCCCCCTCCCCGGGCAGCATCCCGCAGGGACGATGTTTCTCCCTCCGGAGGCGGCACCCGGAGAACCAACGCTCGTTCTGTGCTCCGACGCACAGAGAACTGCCTGGGCGGGGGTCTCCTCTCCGGGCAGACGTCTTCCTGCCCCCCAGGAAGTGCCACCCCCCCCCCACTGGCCTTTGTCTCCCGGGAGCAAAGACCCCCTGCCAGCAGAGCGCCCACCAGAGAGAACCGCCTCCGGCACTGGGGTTGCCGTTGGTGAGTGTGTGTGTGTGGGTGTGGGTGTGTGAGAGAGACACACACACTCATACACACTCACACACACTCACCCTCAGGCAGGGCGCACACCTGCAGAGCCGCCAGGCGGGCAGGGCCCGCAGAGAGCCCGACCCGCGCGCCTGCAGAGCCAGCAGGCCCCGCCCCGCTCAGGAAAGCCCCCTGCGGGGCTCTTGGCCCCAGGGGGGGAGGGGGCACGCCGAGACGGGGTCTCAGGGGGGACACCTTTCCCTCTCCTGTAGACGAGCCCCCCGATGAGCCCAGGAGAAACAGCCCTTCCCCCTAACCACCAGCACACCTGAGAACACCGTGAGTGTGCGGGCACGCGTGTGCAACCACGTGTGTGCAACCAACCCACGTGTCAGGCGCTGCTCCGTCCCCCGGCAGGCTCAGCAAGACAGGATGCCCTCGCGGGCAGGAACACGGCGCTTCTTCCCAACACACACGCATGTGTGCGTGGCACTGGGCACCGAAGAGGGGCCCCCGCCCACTCCGGAGCGTGCAGCCCGCCAGGCCCCCGCTCCTTGCCCGTGTCTCTGGGTTCACGGCAATCGCCCGTGTCTCGGGCACGAGGCTTTCTCTGTTGCGCGGAAGGGGCTCCTGCTGCAAGACTCACGAGCCAGAAACGTGCCCCCCAAAAACACACACTCCCCCTCGCTCACACTGCGAGAAGGGTCTGCCTGCGTGTGTTTCTTTTCTGGAGGGGGCAAGCAGAAATGTTTTTCTGTGTGTCATCTCCTCTTTGATTGTAAGCAGACCTCTCTCTCTCTCTCTCTCACACACACACACGCACACACAGCTCTGACACATTGTTTCTCAGCTCATGGAAAATTTTGTGCCTGTTCAGGAGCAAAAAATGCTGTCTCTCACTCACAAACACCTTTCCTGGAGCTGCCTCCACCATCTCGCACAACACAGAAGCCGACTCATTCTGTGTGTGTGACCGTGTGTGTGCGTGCGTGCGTGAACACACACATGAGCATGAACAGAAGAGGCGTGTCCCCGTGCCTGTTTCCTGAAGACCGAAACGTGTGCACGTTTTTCTGGGCAGGAAGAGCCCTCACCGGGCTCACACACTCACACGTGTGCACTGACAAACTGGAACTCTCTGTCCTCCCGAAATCACGAGTGTGCGCAGTGAGAACACACGCTTGCTCGCTGAGAAACGGCCAAAGCTCTCTGGCAGCAGGCAGACACATGCGCCCCCCCCACGCACACTCGCTCACAGGTGTCGGGCAAGCACACGGACACCTCCATCGACCTTTCCACACACATGCACGTGCGTGTGCACACACTCAGCCAGAACCGCAGCCTCTGCCCGTGAAGTGTGCACGACCAGAAAGTCAAGTCTCTTTCCTTCTAATTCTCAGCTCCCGGAAACCTGTCTCCAGGCAGAAAATAATTCTTCCTCCAAAAAGCACTTACCACCAGGAGAGAAAGGACCCCTCCCCGGGGAAGGGTGCTCAGAGGAAACACCTCCACTCCCCGCTACAGAAAAGTGCACGTGTGAGTGTGTGTGTATGTGTGTGTGTGTGTGAGAGAGAGAGAGAGAGAGAAAATACTGGCTTAGGTCTGCCTTCTTGCAAACCAAAAAATATGTATCTTTTTCCAGGCAGAACAACTTCCTCTCGGTGTCTGTCTCTCGGTCTCTCTGTGTGTCTGTCTCTCTCTGTGTCTCTGTGTGTCTCTCACACACTCACTCCAGCGGGACTGCCTCTCTTGCTCCCTAATGTGATGCATCACTTGAAAAACCAGCACTTTATAACTCAGATCATTAAAAAAATGTCCATGTTTCTAGGTAGAATGTTTTTTCTTTGTCTCTCAAAAAGTCTGTCTCTGAAGCCCCCTGCCCCCGGGGCAGAAGCGACACCCCCTGCCCCACTGACGGGCGCGCACACACACTGAGTCAGCAAGGAGAGATTTGTGCGTGTTCGGTTACTAGCAGAAGAAAGTCTGTCTGTGTTGAGCCGACTCCCTGCAAGCAGAAAAATGCACATGTTCTTCTTCCAGAGGGTGAACACACTCCCAACACACACACACTCCCAACACACACGCACGCACACACATGCACACACACACACACGCACACAGAGAAGGGCTCCTGGCAGTTTGTGCCGCCTGAAAAGTGAACAAACACCGTGTTTCTCCACTTGCAGAAAATTATGTGTGCTTGTCTCCAGGAGAAAAAAAATTTTCCTATTTCTACTCAGAAAAGTCACTTTTAAAAAATCATTAGGAGAAATGCACCCTCCCTCAGAGAGATCACACCAGAATACGCCACAGACCCTCTTTCCCTGCTTAGGAGAGTGTGTGTGTGTGTGTGTGTGTGCATGCACGCGCACATGTACGGGAAAACATGCTCAGTTTATGAGGCTGTCTCTTCCTGCAGGCAAAAAAAAAAAAAGGATCGTTTTTCAGGCAGCAAATCACTGTGTGTGTCAGCCACACACGCACACACACTCAGGCAGAGGGTTCATTTCCTCACTGACTACGCCTCACCAACACTCTGCAATTCTCAGCTCCCAGGAACGTGTGTCTCCGGGCAGAAAATGTTCTGTCTCCCTCTCAGAAAAAGTCTCCCTCCGAAGCTTTCCATCCCCTGGCAAAACAACCCCCCTCTCGCCCGGAGAGCTCACACAAGACGAGACAAAACAAAACAAAACAAAACGCACTGGAAAAGAGGAAAACCGTGTGTTCACATGTGTGGTTACAAGCAGAAACTCTCTCTCTGTGTCACCCATCCCTCTACAGGCAGAACAACACATGAGCTGTTTCTCCAAAGAGAAAAATGCCCTGTTTCTGTCTGTCATTTTCCGTGTCTCCTTTCTCTGTCTGTCTCTCCCACACCGACAGAGGCACAAGCCCCCCGTGCGGCCCTGCGGCGAGGCCAATCTGTCCTCCACTGTCTCATCAAGCGTGTGCCCCCTAGAAAAGCCATCTCAGGGAAGTCACTTTTCTGAGAAACAAACGCCATTCCTGTTTGCAGAAAAGTGTGTGTGTGTGTGTGTGTGTGCGCGTGGGGGGGGCAGAAAATGTCCCCCCTCTGTCTCTCCTGCCTTCGGTCCCCCGCATTCCCTCTTGGAAAGGGCCCCTCTGGTGCCGCCGGGAACACACACCCTGTTGGAAGAACACAGGCCGCCTCCTGGGTGCGAGCAGCAGCCCCCCGCGGGGGTCTGCACCAGAGAAAACTCGGGCGCATGCGGGGCCCTTCGCCGGGAAGAAGAAAATTGACCTCTCTCCCACCCTCTGGTGGAAAAGAGTGGGCTATTGCTCCCCCGCCCGGACCTCCGACCACCATAGAAATCCCCCCTCCCTCCTTTAACCCTTACAGGGGGGCTGCACAAGCCCCACCCCCCTTCCCTGCAGCCACATGGGAGTCTGGCCGGCTCCCTCCCTCCCTCCCGTTGTCTTTGCAGTTAAGAGGCTGCACCTGTTCCTCTCTCTCTCTCTCTGACGGGCCATGCTTCTGGATCTTTCTGTGCCTGCTTCTCTCTCTCTCTCTCTCTCTCTCTCTCTCTCTCACACACACACACACACACACACACACATCCTGCGGGCTGAAAAGTGTGCTTTTGTCACTCTCTGTCCTGGCCCAAAGTCTCTGGGGTTCACCCAGCACCCCCGCAGACCACACGGTGACCTTGGCAATGAGAACGAAGGACATTTTCTTCTAGTGCCCTTGGGCCCCAAGGCCTCTCCGGGGTCTTTCGCCCTTGCGCAGTACCGGGGCGGGGCGGGAACCGGCCCCCCCTCGTCAGGTAGCTGCTCGGGCCTCCTGGGCACCCCCAAGGCGCTGGGTGTCCCAGGGAGACGTCCGCGTGGCAGGGCCCCGCGCCCCCAGCCCGAGAGGGCCGGGGACCTTCCTCCCCTCCAGGAGCACACCGGGCTGCGAGCAGGACGCGCGGGGCGCTCCGGCCAAGACTCCATCAAGGCCGAGTCACCCCGGCGGGGGTCCCTCCTCCGGCCCCCTTTCCTAGGGGGTCGCCTCTTGGGACCCCATCTCATCTGGGCGCCGTTTTGGGGGTGGGAAGCCTGGCACTCTCGGGGGGGCCATGCCAGAGACGAGGACCTTGCCCCGCGACCCGAGGAGGGGGCGTGCGGCCGGAAGAAGGGGGAGGGAAAGGAGCTGTCTGCCGCCCCCGCCCGGCGCCTCGAGGTCTGCGGACCTCGCCGGTCCCAGCGCCGCCGCCCCCGCTCTGCGGCCTCACTCGTTGGACAACAGCGCAGCCACGCGGCCGCAGACGGAACTTCAGCCAGCCAGCCGGCTCGGCGGCCCCGCGCCCCGCTCGCCCGCGACCCCCGCCCGTCTTCAGTTTCCGGTTCTTAGCGGGTCTTCAGGGCTCCACGCCCTCCCGTAAGGGGCGGCAGTGGGGTCTCTGTGCAACGTTCTCTGACCCTTTCCTCCTCGGAGATGCTCAGTCGCCGGACTGTAAGGAAGTCTTTTCTAGAAGCTTCCACCGGTCTTTCCTTTTAGGAGTCCAAGGGGACCCCCTGACTTGGGACCCCCCAGGAAAAGGAACTTCTCTTCAATAGCCCCTCCTGGATGTTTGGACTTAAAAGTGTTGCTCTCTGCTCGTGTATTTGATGCATGCCCCCACCTCGCAGCCCCCCCCCGCCCCCCCCCCCCAAATTCCAGAAGTCCACTCCAAGCGTTTCACCGGAGGGAAAACAGGGCAAGGTCACAGACTTGGATTCCCCTGCTGACTAGGGGGCGCTGGGCGCAGCCTGTCCGCGCCTGGTTTTCCCCACCTGCGAACCGCACGCCTGTGCCAAGAGGTTCCTAAGGTAGTGGGGTCATCACTTAGCAGAGAGGGGTCCCCAACGGAGGGAATGGGGCCTGGGGTTGCCAGTGCCTCCAAGGCTGGTGGAGGGCTGGACACCTGTGCCTGTCCAGCGCGGAGGCTCCCGGGGAGGTGGGCAGTCGAGTGATTTGCGCGGCCGGGGAAGGAGGTCTAACCCCAGAGGAGGCCGTCCTAAGGAACTTCCTGTCTCCCGGCCGCAGGGATTAGCTCAGCCGAGCAGACAGACGGTGAACTATGCCATCCTAGCGAGATCCTTTTAGGGTCGCTAACGGACCCACCCTGGGCGGCTCTTCTCAGTCACATTCGGGAGAGGGAGGGGGAGCTGCTGTGGTCTTCCCCCCCCCCCCCCCCGTCCCCCCCCACCCCCGCACACACACAGAACCCCACCCGGGAGTCTTATCCCACTTGCCCCTCAAACCTGCCAGCTGAGGTGGGTTAAGACGACCATCGTTTTTCTCATTGGTGTTTCGTGAGGACCTACTGTGTTTTGGGAACTGTGCTAGCTGCTGAGAACGTGGCATGAACGTGGCAAGTCCCCCTGGTCTTGGGGAGAGAGCAGGAAACGAGGAAGGGAATAAGTAAGCAGATCATTGAAGAAGGTAAAGCCTAGGAATTAAACGAAACAAGAAGGAGAGTCACCAGAAGGGGCTCCTTCAAACCAGAAGGGTCAGGAGGGTTTCCCTGAATAATAGGAGGCGGCCCTGGCCGCGTACAGAATCGCTCTAAGAGTGGTCTGGGGGGTGAGAACAGCAGGTGCAAAGGCCCTGGGGTGCATACGAGGAGCTGAGGAAGCAGACAGGGCCCACTTTTGCCAGATGGGAGCACAGGTGAATGAATGGTTGGGGTTTTCGTCGAAGTGTGGGAAGAGCCGGTGGATTTCGGGCAGGGAGCGACAATGCCGGGTTAGAGGTTCGGAGCTGAGGGCCGGGGAGCGACGTCCACCCAAGGAGGTCAGTGAGGCCACATTTGCTGCGGCCCGGGTGAGACGTAGCGGTCGCAGATGTCGGAGATGGGGAGTGTGGCAGACCTGCGGATGGGTTTCGTCCCCGAGGAATGTCGTCCCACTTTCCAAATAGTCGGCCTGGAGCGCAGAGTGAGGCGGTGCGGTCCGGCTGGAGTCCCACCTCGTCTCCAGGGGCAGGTCCTGCCCTCCTCCTCCCTCTGGTATTTCTGTCTTCTCTACGGGTACCTGGGGTCAGATGGACGGTTAACGCGGCTGAGCATGCATGCCGCTGCTGTGGGTCTTGCTCTCCTGCTCACTAACTAAGGCATTCGAGTGGAGACTGAGCCAGTCTCTGCCCTTGCCCGTCCCCACAGCCCTTGTGAAGCCTGGCCCCCGTGGCTTTCTGCTCCGTCCACGGCTGTGTCCCAGTGCCTGGACCAGTACGTGGCATGTTGGTGGCACGTAATGTATGTCTGTTGTGTGATGATGAATGCAACATTTAATCTGGCCATTTAGAGTTAACCAGACGGCCAAAGGTTTGCCAGTTGGTGCCTCTGCCCCCTGCCCTCCGTGAAGACCCCTCCCTTGCCTTGGGGTTTCCTTCAGATCCCCTCCCGGCCGCTCCTCCAAGGGCCGGGCTGAACCCTGAGAAACCGTCTCTTTGTGGGTGGTGCTGCTGTTTTCTCAACATTCCTATGTGTTGACTTAAAGATCTTCTGATTCCTTATGAAGTGTCTCAGGGAGAGGGGCTGGGTCCACCGAAGGAGCCGTTGGCTCCGGCTTTGAAGTAAAATATTTAAACAGCTTGTCTCATGATCTTTAAAACAATAGTCTAAAGTGTGCTCTTTACTAGTCATCGATACAAACGCACAACTCCCAGGCGGCTGCTCCTCGTCCGGGGTCGCACGAGAGCCGGGGAGCTGAGAAACCGCGGCCACCTCCAGCATTTCCTGGACAGGCCGGGGCCGCTGTTCTCACTCGGTCTCGCTGGAGAATTACTTTCAAGGAGGAGACTTTCTCAATTTGCCAAATCCTACCAATGTTTATTTTTAGAAGTTCCAGTCAGTTCCGTAATAATTCGCAAACGAGCAGTGCTTTTTGCTAGGGCCCTCTAGGAGGGGGTTTGATTGCATCGCATAAAAGGGAGCCGAAGTAGGGCTGGGGGGAACGTCACCTCCTTCCTTCTCATGAATCCTCCCCCAAGGCAAGTGCCTGGGTTGCAGACCCTCATCCGCAACATTCACCTGATGGAGATGGCGTTGTATTAACCCTTTACACTTTAGTTAGAACAAGAGGCAATCATGCCAGCTCTCCGCCGTGAATCCGTGCGAACCTCAAGCAATGAGGTGGCCTTTGGGGGCAGGATATGCTCTGGCCCACAGAGGTCTCCCAAGGTGTCTGAGGATCTTTCAGAAGTCCACACCCGGGGTTTGGAAGGCCGTCCAGTGAAACGTGGGGGGCTGGCCCTTAAAGCAAGAACTCCTCAAGGAAGGGAGAGGAGGCTTGCCCAGGAAGCAGAGATGCTAAATTAAGTGACCTCAGCCATGCTCCAGGCCCATGAAGGGCACCCCGGGGCGACATGGGGCCAGGGAGAGAGGGTCCGCCCGCCGGCCAGGTGCCAGGGCACTATTCCTTCTGAAGGTATTCAGCGAGCACCCGGGGGGCCTCCATCCTCACCCCTGCGTAAGCGGGCCGTGCCTGCCTTCCGATCCAAGCTCCTCTGTCAACGGAGAGCCAGAGGGAGGGCTTCAGGCCGGTGGTCCCCCCTCATCCGGTTTCCTTGGAAACGAGGACATAGGTAGGTGAGGAGTTGCGACCACACACTGGTCTTTGCTGAGCTCTCCGGACCTCCTGCCTGGATGCGAGATTTCCCTGGAGCGATGGCTCCCCCTGGTTGCTACAATCAGAGAGCTGAAAAAAACAATTTAGTATTTTCTCTTGAAGATGAGCAGGGAAGAAGGAAGTAGGAAAAGAAAGTAAGACGTTAAGGACAAGACGGAGGGGAGAGGAGACTTGAGCTGAGATGGTTTAAGCCAGGAGCGTCAAACCCATTGTCACCGGGGCCACCTCAGTCTCGCGGTTGCCTTCAAAGGGCCAGATGTAATTTCTACTACTTAGCTGTTAAGGAGTGGTTGTGTTTATACAGTCCTAAATCAGAGGGGATTTTTCATGAAAGTCAGACTCCTTCTGCCCCTTATCCAATTGTTGGAGTAATTATTGAGTGCCTACTGTGTACCAGGGGCCGTGCTACACCCTGAGGTTATGAAGAGAAGCACGACTTGGCTTGGTCCTCACGGAGACCCTGGCTTCCCCCCCCACGGTCGCCTGCATCCCAGTTCTCGGAATGCTTCAAAGCCGCCTGCCTGACTCTCCCCCTCCGTTCCCCTGGGGTCTCCCGTTCCCCTGGGGTCCCCCGCCCTCTGTTCCCCGGGCCCTGGCCCTGCATCTCGCTGTCCCCTGCCTTGCCCACTCTGTCTCTCTCTGGCCACAGCACTCAGGTGTCTCTTCACGTGCCGAGTGCGCTGCGTGGGGCCTGCCTCACGTGGCCCGTAATTTAGAGGGGAGCGACGGTGCCGTGCACCGAACCTCTCCCCCCCCCCCCCCCCGCCGTGGGGTTCCTGACAGAAAGAAAACCCTCATTCTTGGATGCAGTGGCGTGTGTGCCCTGCCCCCCAGAGGAGGCCGGGCTGCACCAGACACAGCTTTAAAGAAGGACCAATTTGGGTCTTCAGTGTGGACGCTCAGAAGACCACCTCGATGTGTCAGATTTTTTTTTTCTCAGGGATCCTGGGATAGTTCCCCGGGCGGGAACGCAGGTGGCTTGGGTTCAGGGGCACCGCGGCATGCAGACTGTGTCCTGGGTGGACTCACAAGTGACAGAGCGGGACGGGGGGCGGGGGCTGGCTCCAGGGCGTCTGGGGGGGAAAGGTCTCTCCAGCCGCACCTCCCCCAGCGGCGGACCGGATTCTCGGTAACTCTCATTCTCCGGCGGCAGGGCCATCCCTCTGCTGTCAATAAGAACAAAAGCAGAAAGGTCACGATTTTTCACTGTCGACAAGACACAGTGAGCGAAGGAGTTAGGGCCGCAGGCTAGGAAACCGGGAACTGGCAGCGGACCATGTGTGTTCTTTCATTTCATCTCCTGGCCCCCTGGGGGGCCAGTGGGGTGCTCCCCGTTCTGGGACGAAGGCTTCTAGGCCTCAACACCTTAGTGAGCTTTAGTTACCCTTTTGGGGGGAGGAGGAAGAGGAGACAAGACAGAAGAACCCCCATTCTAAAGAGGAAACCTGGAGCTATATGGACCCAAGAAGCACATTGGACAGCCCACCACCTAGATCTCTTGACACACGGTCGTTCCTGGAGCTGTAATGTTTTTCATGCTCCATGACGTGCTTTAAAAATAATGTGTCTTTGCCCTGGCCAGGTGAGGGTTCGATTCCCGGTGAGGGCACATACCTAGGTTGCAGGTTCAGTCCCCAGTTGGGGTGTGTATGGGGTGCAACTGATCGATGTTTCTCTCTCTCTCTCTCATTCCCTTCCTCTCTAAGATCAACAAACATACCCTTGGGTGAGGATTTTTTTTTTAAATGATGTGTCTTTGAATATGGTGGTCCAGGGCATTGACTCCCACACACAACCGGCCACCCGTCTTGTGGGTGAGCTACCTTCTCCCTCTCACGGGGCAGAGCCCGCCCAGGTGGTCCGCACACGTGGCGACGTCCAGGCTAACCAGTCTGGGTCCTCGTTAGCACAGGGCGCCCTCGAGGCCCAGGCGGGACCTTTTAAAACCAGACACACCACTGAGGGGGCCCTCGGGCTCAGGAGTGGATGGTGAGTGGGGTCGCCATCTTTTTCCGTGTGTGAAAAACAAGCACGTCACCTCCGGGATGAGCTGGGGAAGAAGGCAGCTGGCTGGTGATCCCAAAAGGAATCCAGGACGAAGGAAAGGACTTCGGGTCATACGCCCCACACGGCGGGCATCCTTAGGACAGGTTAAGGGTCTTGTTTTATCCTCCCATAAGATTACTTTCCACCATTGAGATTTAGTCATTCTAAATATATTAGTCATTTTAAATGTAGTCATTTAAAGCCCAACAACATGGTGTCTATTTTAAAACCCTTTCAAAGAGGTCATTGCAGGGAAAGGAATGAGAAAGAGACACAGGGAGGGCGAGAAAGACGGGCTGTTGAGTGTAGATTCCACAGGCCCTGGTCTGAGAGGCCGTGAGTGTCTCAGTCAAGTGTGATCGAGGGACAATTGCCGAGAGAATTCGTGTGGGCCCAGCAAACAGACCAGCCCCGAAGGAGCCGATGGATGTTTGCGCGCGGCCCGAGCTCGGGCCCCGGGGGCCGCAGCGGGCCGCGGAGATAAGCGCTCGGGGCCCGAGAGTCTGGTGCCCACCGCCCCCCCCCCCCAGTGCCACTTCAGAGCGAGTTGGCTCGCTCTGAGAGTATGATGGGGAATTGATGCCTCCAAGTGTGTGCCTTGTCACAGCTGATTTCCCCTTGTTTGTGGAAAAATCGGGTGCCCATCCGTGGTTGCCCGGATTGAGGGCCTCCCCCCCCCCCGCCGTGGGGTCCCGGCCCCAGGGGCAGGCGCCCCGCCAGCTGCCGTCAGCACACCCCACCTCCCACCACTCGGGGACGCGGCCGAGGGCGCCGGGGCTTTGGGCTGCCCGAGAGAAGGTGCGTGGAACAGATGGGGGCTCCACCTGGGGACTGCAAGGTCAAAGGCCACAGCGCATTGCCCAGGGGGACCACAGGCCACCACCCGTTCCCGGAATGGCCCAGAGGGCTGCTGGCCAGATGCAGCGACGGCACACCTTTATATGGGACGGTGCCTCGGTCCCCACCCAGGTCCCCAGGGCAGTGTGGCTCCTCCTGGGCAGACGGTGGGTTTTGGAGCACCCGACGGGGGGTTTGAGTTTGGGCCGTTTTCTCTCCCTTCGCTCGTTCCCACCCGGGGAGACGTTGCTCATCCCTGGGCACTCAGCGGCTTCCCCGGGGCCTGGGTGACGGAGCCAAGGAGACACAGAGTCCCCTTCCCCGGGCCCAGGGGTGACCAGGCGGCCACCACCAAAGGCAGGGTGGTCATCATTGTTTCAAATGCCACACTGTCTCTCTCTGCAGTAACAGTTACTGGGGGATGACATTTCCCCAGGCTGGAGACACGGAGCCATTCTCCACAGGCCTCGGGAAGAGGCAGAATTCGTGGCAGCTGGACATGGGGTCCCCGGAGGTCAGCGGCGGCCTGGGCAGCGGGGGGTGGGGGGCGAGGGAGGGACTCGGGGAGCCTTCCTGTCCAGGCCTGTGGGCCCCACGGCCCAGCTGCTCCACAGGGTGAGGCATAGCTTGCACAATTTCCTGCTGGGTCAGCAAGGGCGCTGGGCTTATCAGCACGGGGGTCTGTTTAAGTTCCCCTTGATTCCGCTAAGCTGGACAGGGACCACACCTTGTAAACAGCCTCCCCGACAGCTGGCGGCTGGAGCCCGGCACCTCGGCCCGGAGGGAGGACGGGGAAGGGGCCTCGGTGTGCACACGCCCCCCCCCCAGCTGCTGGTGACGGCAGCGGGACCCTACGCCCCCCCGCCCCCCGCCCCCGCTGGAGGTCCTTGTGTCTCCGGCCCCGGGGGGTGGGGAGCGGAGCAGATACTCCGTCTCTGCACCAGAGCTCGGGGTCAGGGCGCCTGGGGCCGGACGTGCGGGCAGTTCCGCTTTCTGGCGGATCTGACTGACTTTTGGAGGTGTGTGAGGATGCACCCCACCCATGGGGGGTGGGAATGGGACCCCCCAAATTCAGAAAAGACGGGGAGCTGCAGTCCCCTCTCGTCAGCCCTTTGCGTACACACGAAGCCCTGGAAAGCGGCCCCTCGGAACTGGAACCGGGCTGGAGCCGGCTCTGTCCCGGCCCGAGGGCGGCCGGTCTGACGCAGAACATTGGTGCCACCTGGAGCCGAGCCTCGGGAAGCACCCGAGCACCCAGAAACGGCTGTCCCTGTTCGCCAGGGCTGTGGGCCATCCCCCCAAACACGGCTGTCCTCTGTCCCTGCTCCCCAGCCTCTGGGCGTCTGCGCCCCTTGGCATTCCCAGGGGACCCCACTGACCCCAGTCGAGTGGGAGTGCGCCTGGAGCCCTGGGCGGCCTCGGGGCCAGCCAGCCAGGCTTGCAGAAATAGGAGGGACTCCCACCCTCCTGCCTCCCTCCCGTGGGGACCCTCGGCTCCCCGGGGCCTCTGGAAGCTCTTCCGAAGAAGTCACTCAGCAGCCACTGAGTAACTGGGGAACGTGGGCCTCCAGAAAACTGGTTCCAGGTTGGGGGTAAGAGGAGAGTCGCTCGACAGGACCTTGTGTTTACCAAAGCTGCCCCTTCTCGCCCCGTGGTCTTCCAACTAGTCGGCCACCCAGCACTGTCCCTCCAGAGTGACAACCGTGACCGTGCAAAGGCCTGGGCCCTCCCACTGTGCCGGCCGGGTCTCCTCAGCACCCCTCCGGGGCGCCCGGGCCTGGGCTCGTGGGGTTTGGGTTCAGGTCGCAGCAGCCCCAAGGCAGGGCTCCATGTGACTCAGCAGTCAGGAGGGACAGGAAGGACCCGGGGCCCGGCGTCCAGCAGCTTCCCCACCACCTCCAGGTCCTTCCCTTGATCACCTCTGCAGAGTCCCGGGTGCCGTGAATTCCGGGGGCTGCGACACGGACCTCTTCGGGGCCCCTTTCACCCTCACACATACTCTGATCAAAGTCAAACCGTGTCCGGGTCCGGCGGCAGGCTCCGGGGTGCCCGTGCTCCCCAACACCTCCCCCAGCACCGTTCTGACTCTCCACTGCCCTAGAAAACCATGTGCCCTGGTTTCTCGGGGGTAATGGTTCTCAGAGACAGTGTCTCTTTGTCAAAGGCTGGGGCGTATGAGATGCCGGTGCAATTAGGAAGAAGCTCCAGTGCTCGGAGCCCAGAAAGGCGCGGGGACATTCTTGGGCGGGGCCTCCGAGCCCTGCCTAGAAAGGACCAGAACTTCATCAGAGCGAGCAGCGGTTCTTTTATAGCCAGAGGTTCACGTTAATCCCAGGAGAGAGGGAGGTGGGGGTGGGGGGAGGGTGCGAGTGCCAGTGATTACATCTGTTCGCCGAGGGGCGAATGGTGGAAATCTGAAGATGCTGAACACCGTTGTTTAAGCCCCCGCACTACCATACAAAGGGTCTTGGGGGGTGGTGACGAGGGCCGGGCTGCCCCCAAGGTCTAGAGGGACCACTTCACCCCCTTTACCCAACAATACTGAGTGTGGGGCCACTGAGCACTCACATTCAGAGACCAGAGGCCAAGGTCAAGGCTGGGACACAAGAGTGGCCAGGCCTGGTCGCAACTGGAGCTCACCCTCCGTGGGAGACAGGTGGCTTTGGAAATTCTTTGTGATGCACTATGTTTGGTGCTAGGGTACAGGTTCGGGGGTGGGGGGTCAGGCCCCCACCCCACCCCTCCCCCAGGCGACCACTGACCTTTTACCGTCTCCGTGGTTTTGCCTTTTTCAGGGTGTCGTGTGCTTGGAATCGGACAACCTGTAGCCTCGTCACACGGTTTCTTTTGCTCAGCAATGAGCTTTTAAGGTCCCCCCCACCCCGTGTTTTTGCAGCTTGCTGGGCCTGCGGGGTTTTAAGGGGGCCTGTGAGCATGGCGGTCGTCAGGGCTGAGATGAACGAAGGTTAGAGAAATGCCGGGACACCAGCCAGTCATCCGATGAGCAAAGTGTCTGCCAATCAGAGGCCTGGACCCCGCACCCTGGCCCCCCGTCTGGCCTCAGGAAAGCCTTTCCCAGTTCTAGGGAGCAACCACACAGACAGGTCTCGGGGGGCTGTCTTTATCTGGGGGGGGAGCTGAGGGGCCACCCCACAGAGGGCGGGGGGCTGGGCCTCTCACTTGGGGGAAGTTGTGTCTCCGTTCCCTTGTGTCCAGAGACCCCCATGTCAGAGCGCTGTGTCTGGCAGTCCTGCTGGGGTGGGGGGAGGTAGCACGCACGGGCCCCCTCCCCTGTGAGACCCACAGGGCCAGACCACCCCGGTCCCCGCTGTTCCGCTGGCCGGCGGGCCCGGCTGGCTGCCTGCCTTTGTGAGCTCACCCTGGACTATACATACATTGTGAGCTGAGCCTCCTCAAACGGTTTTTTTCTTATTAAACAATAATAGCTGCACTACAAAACTATTAATCTGGCAGTAAATTCTTACAGGAAATTTATTGCTATGGTTGTGTTTCAGAAATTGACCGTATTATCCCAGAAGGAGGTACAATTAAACGTTTAAGAACAAAAGTCACGCAGGATTTAGATGGCGCCTCCCGTCTGAAGGTTCCAAAGGCTGTCTGTTTTTTTCCCATCAAATGCTCTACAGATGGTTTCAGGGGCTGAGAAGTGGCAGAGCCAAGTCCAAGGTCAACCATGAAGTCATCTGCAGAACCAGCTCCTCTCGTGGTGTCCTGGGCTGTTTTTCCTCGGGGCTCTCGCTGGTGCGGGTCTTGCTTTTCGGGAGGTGCTTATCCCGCCGTGTGACCCTGCCATCCACCAGGTGGTTGCTACAGATGGTTTGACCTTGACCCGAGGCGTCCATGAGGGTCAAGGCGTGGCCAGACCAATGGGGAGTTGGGGAGCTAATATGCAAAGGGGAAATCTCATGGGTAGAGGCAGGGAGGACAAGGAGGTAATGAGACAAACACGACAGTAGCAAGGTCCCGTTTGCAGGAACCGTGATCGCAACACCCACCCAAGAGGGAGCAGAGAGGATTCCGGAGCCGAAGTCCCAGGCTGCATCCGGGGAGGGAGCAGACCCAAGCGTGAGGCCAGCCTCCCCTGGGGAGCTTCCCCTGTGTCTGCACGCACACAGGGTGGCCCAGCCCAGCCCAGCACGCGTGTGGTGTCTGCATCGTTTCGGTCCAGAGCCGCAGAGTGCGGGTGGCGAGGGCGGTCTTCTGGGTGGGGCCAGGGGAGCGGGCACCCCCGGGGCCTTCCTGTGGCTTCCTGCAGTCCCAGGTGGGTGAGGGGGTCCTTGAAGGCCAGCCGGAGAACCCCATTTTTCGTCAACTCTCCCAGCCACGGCGGGGTGCCCCAGGCCTTCGGGAACCACAGAAAACCAACGGGTGAGGCCGCGCCCGGAGCCCCTGGGGTTTCAGGAAGAGGCTCTGGGTACACTTGTCTCCCCCTGCCCGCCCCCGACTTGCGCTTGCTGACATGGCGTCGGCGGCGTCTCGGCCAGACAGGCCCCCAGTCTGCTGTCTGCGGACCCTCAGAGGGGGGGCAGCAGCCCCTGCCTCGGGCGGCTCTGCCTGGCACTGCTGCGCGGTCCCCGCCAGCCGTGCACGCTCTCACCCCCAGGCCAGCCGGCTGCCAGGGAGGCGGCTCTCGCAGATGGGGTTATTGCGGGTTTAAGAGGTGCCATTCGTAGTAACCTGCCCGAGGCCAGCCTGCCGATGTCACAGGGCAGGACTCCACCCCAGGGCTGTCCCCCCGGCCTGGGAATGGGACGGGAGAATGAGGAGAAGCAGAGGCCAGCCCACACAGGGACCTGTCCTCCCGCCCTGCCTGGTCCTCTCCCCTCCCCCCGGGGCTAGGGCCTGCCCCACGTCTGCCCGAGTGTTGTCTCCCGGGCTAGCTTTAACGCCTGCCGGGATGGAAGTCAGGTGCATTTGCCTCTGCCGTGCATTCGCTTTTCATCTCGCTCTGATTGGTGCACATGGACCCCAGAGGGGCCGCTGCAGAGAGGCACGTGAGGCGGGGCCCGGTTCTAGAAGGGGGGTGCCTGGCCCATCCACTGAGGCTGTAACGACCCTTTGGGGGGCCCCGCCCGGCTCTTTCTGCAGCGCGGCTGACCCTGGGGCTGGGGCCCGGCGTCCACGCTCGATTTCTGGAAGCAGCCGTTCTCCTTGGCTTTGAAGAAAAGAGCATGCTGTGGACTTTCTCGACACAGGACCCCCCCGGCCAGCCCCAGCGTCTTCAAGAAGGTTCCGGAAAGAGCCCTGGGGAGAATGGCCCCTCCGGTCGGCCGGAAACCTGGCATTCTATTAGAGGGTTTTTGTTTTGCTGTGTTTAGTGTTTCAGGGTCTTAGGGGAGACGTGGACGAGGATGATCACAAAGGGCCGGGGAGGGGCCCCGGGCCGCGCGGCGAGCTGGGACCCTAATGACATTAGCAATAAAGACGCTGACGTGGCGGGAAATGATGGCAGCGATGTTTTCTTCCACTCGAGGATGGGGCGGGGAGGAGAGAAAACATGTTTTCCTGGAGATCAGACAGAGGGCCGGCCAGGCCCTCGTAAACATCTTCCAGGAAAGCTCACGAGCGAAGGGTGTCTTGGATCCATCACAGGCCCCGGGCTTGCAGGCCCCGGGAGACGCCCGTGGAATCAGCGCAGGAATCCACCCTATCAGCAGTGCACGCCCTGAGGCCCGGCACCCGGCGGATGGGGCTTTGTCGGTGGCAAGAGCTGCTTCTGACATGATGTTTCAGAGGTTTTGTAGGGTGACGGTAACATCTTCCTTGCTGCTCTCCCCAGAGTGCCCCAGCTCGTAAACAGGTCAGCGCCACACACGGGTCCTCAGCAACCCCCCACCGTTCATGGACGGACAGTCGACCCCAGGCCTGGCCCACGAGGCAGAAACCCTGGCCCCGGTGGGCAGCGGTGCAGGCAGCGGCAGAGCCAAGGGCTTCCAGGGTCCCGGGAGCTGCCCTCTGCCTTCCGGGCAGCAACTCTGTGTGGTTATCCCCCCCCCGGAGGTTGGGGGCCGGGGCTGTTCCACAGCATGTCGGGTGGTCCCTCCGTCCCTTCCCTCCCTTCCTTCCTTTCCTCCTTCCTTCCTCCCCTCCTCCCTTCCACCGGCTTCGCTGCATTGAAAATCGGAAGGATTCCTCTCATGCAGACGCACGGCAGCCATCCCAGGGGCCACAGGTCTGCAGCCACGGCCACGGCCACGCCCCCCCACGTGGTGCTGGCGTTCGTGGGGCCGGAAGGGGCGTGTGCTCCCCGGTGGCGCATCCGCCCCCGGCTCACCTCCCTCCTTCGGGATCTGGCTTGGGCCGTGTCTCCGGCCCGCCCTCTCTAGGTGGGGGACCCCTGTTCTCTGCTAGGACCCCCCTACTTGGGGCAAGTACTCTCCCACATCTTCAAGGCGAAGAACTATAAGAGACAGAGGGAACCGCCTGGAAGATTAGAAGGGGGGAGTGGAGTTCTGGCCGATGCGGTGGCCTCCACCCCACCGCTCTCACGCTAGAGCCGGAGCTGATGGACGCTCCGAGGCCTGAGTCCACCCCGGACAGTCCAGGGGCAGGCTGGGACCCGGCTCGGACCTGTCACACCCAGGCTGTGGATTACGGGAAGGGTCTTCAAACAAAACATTCATGGAACCCTAAGTGCCCACCCATAGAAGCCTGGCTAAATAAAATAAAGCATTGCCTCGGAGGGAATTCTCATTAGCAGGTCAAACCAATGAATGGCAGCTCCATCCATGTGCCTTTAAATGCCCACAGAGCATAACAGCACACACCACATCGTGACAAAGCACCCCCCATCACCTGTTGTCAATAAAGTTTTATTGGCACACAGCCCTGCCCATTTGTTTACACATTACCTGGAACTGCTTTCTCACTTGAGTGCCTGAACCGAGCAGCTAGAGAGCAGGCCATCTGGTCTACCAAGCTGGAGTTACCGTGCAGGCCACTTCCAGGAAAAGGTTGCTCTCCCTTGCTCTCTGCTATTTTGAGCTATACATAAATGCAAATATATATTCCCAACAGGATTTCGTGCGCAGGCATGTGGTTGGAAAGATATTTAAGCCGACGGTAGAGCCTGTCTCTGAGTGGGAGTCCACAGACACGGAATGCGTGGTGTGGAATTTTCTCCATCCTGAAATTCCATCTCGTCAGAGAAGAAAAAAAAAAACATACCAGACACGTGGAGTGATACGAAGAAATGTTGACAGCCGTCAAATTTCGGTTGAGGGGTCCCAGGTGTTTGTTTTACAAGAGTTGGAACTTTTCTGAATTGAACGTGTTTTAAATGGAAATTACCTTATAAAAGAACAAAAAAAGTTTGGGGAGTGGAACAATCGCACCCACGTTACAAAACCCCGAGAGTGACGCTGTGATTATGTGTTTAAGACGAACTGCACGGCCATGCTCTGAAACCCTCGCTGCGTCCGCCTCGGTCTCAGCTTACAGTGCTTGGGAAGAAAGGAGTTCGGTGTCGGGTTTTCTTATGCTGGTTTGCTTTGTGACACCCCTTCTCTCTCTTTATGAATAGTTTCCAGGTACCGCCGACACATTCACTTAACCCAGGGCCCTGGGGTCCGCGCGGAGACCGGCTTTGCTTTCCCCCATCACGGAAACGACGCCGAGACCCACCCGAGGGGAGCCGCCCAATTGTGCAGCTGGGGCCTTCCAGCGTGTCAGTGACCCGGCTAGGAATCCAGGCGCAACTGCCGGCCCGGGCCCTCGGCCCGCTCGCTCAAATCACACGGACAATTTACGTCTGCGAATTGGAATTTCAATTTGATCTCAGAGTTTACATGCAGAGGCCAAGGCACATTATAGGGGGAGAGGAAGGGGGGCCGGCGAGATGGAGAAGAGTTGGAAGTAAAGTAATGAGAAACAGACGCTGGGACTCTGGCGGCCGCCCGTCAAAGCCCAGGTGTGGGTCCGGGCAGGTGACCGGGAGGCAGGGGTCCGGCTCCTGGGAGCCTGGGGGCGACGTCAGAGGCGACGGGTCTTTCCACCCCAGGAGCTGAGCGTGGGGTCCGCTCACGCCAGCAGAGCACACCCCCCACTGCCCCTGACTGAGGGGCCGCTCACGAAATGACGGGCAGCCGAGCGGGAGTCCCTCGGAAACAGACACCTGGCATTCCCCAGACTCCTCGCCGATGCCCCGCGGGGCCTTGTCGGGGTGGAAAAACCTGCGTCTCTTCCTACCCGTCTGGAATGCGCACAGTGAGGTCTTTGTGACAGGGCGGGTGGGGCGCGCCCTCTCCCCCAGGCCTGCAGTGCCGAAAAGAACCCCGTGACCTTGAGGATACCTGGCGCTGGGGGATGGGGGAGGGGAGTCCTCAGGTGCCTGAGCTGTGGGGTCGGGGTGTGGGGGCCCAGCTTCTGTCCTTCAGTTTCCTGAAAGTCAGATGACCTTGGACATGGGGTGTCCTGGTGAAGGCTGCAGCTGACACGGGTGGGCTGGGTGGGCTCCCGGCCGCCGCAAGGACTGGAGAGAGAGCGAAGGGGGAGCTGGAGAGGCTGAGTGAACGGCCCGCTGGAGAGGCTGAGTGAACGGCCCAGAGATGGGGCAGGAAGGGCCCGCTCCCCTGCGACCGTGGCCTCTCGTTGGCGGGCCTCGATGACACTGTCTCCCAAGGTCCCAAGGGGGTCTGGCCTGCCTGCGAAAGGGGTGCCTCGCCCTGCGTGGGGCACCTGCTCTTCTCACGGTCCGTCCAAAGCACACTCCGCCGGTTTTCGCCTGCCCGAGAGCTCCCAGACCCCGGCTTCCCACACTCGGCCGGTTAGAAGGCGCTTCCCCTGCCCCAGGCAGCACCTCTCGGCCTTTCCCCGGCTCACAGCGTGCGGAACCTGGGCGCTGAAGTTCTGCTGATCCCACAGAGGGAACGGGCATAATTCTGGTTCGTTCTCACCGGCCGGCCACCGTTGTGCTGGCTGTTGTCCCTTGTTTTATTTGACCGCCTAAGGGAAGAGGTCGGGGCCCCGACCCGACAGTGCGGAGGTCACGTGTTGTGAAGAGTTTCCTGCCGTGTGCCAGGTGAAAACCGTGTTCCAAGGCACGGGTTCCTCGTGTGGAAAACAGGAGTGATCACGCCCCTCCCGCCTCCTGCCTCACCCCCCCCACCCCACCCCTGGCTGCAGCCCTGCCTTTCTCCTCCTAAAGCTCCCACCAGGAAACCCTCCCCTGCAGTTTTCTCTCTCGGGCTCAGGTCCCTGCACGCTCCTGCTCGTCCCCAGGGTCCCAACCCTGGCCTGGAAGACAGTCCCCTGCATGCACAAAGTGTGTCCTCTCTTGCAAGGTGGCCTCCGTGCCCTGCCCCGGCCTGCCTGCATGCTGGGGAAACGGCCTTGACCAAAGAGACAGGGGTTTTAGGGAGGTTGCATGTCGGTGGGGGACGACGATGGAAGAAATTAAAAGAAAATAGAGGCAACCGTTACGGGTGATGGGAGGGAGGGGTGGGGGTGCTCTGGGCAAGCTGTTGGGAAAGGCCCCCCAGGAGGCTGTGGCTTTGGGGCCGAGAACTGAGGCCCCCAAGCAGGAGGGGAGTGGCTCCCCGAGACAGACAACAGCCAAGATCAGAAGGGGAAGAGGAGGGATGCGGGTGGGTGGGCCAGGCACCAGGCGGTGGGCTGGACAGTGGGCAGCCAGGGTCCAACCCATGTGCGCTGGAATCGCCTGTGGAACCCGGGTCCCACTGGGCCGCTGCTGGGTGGAGAGTGGGCCCCAGGGGGCGGCGTGAGCGGGAACGGCCTTCCCTCCCCCCCCGATGCCCTTCGAGGGGCGGCCTGGAGCTCCCTCACGGAGGCTCCGGCCGAATTGAACTAATTTAGCTTCACGGGACCTGGGGGTTCATGGACAGCCTGGTGGCCCCAGCGCCGCGGACACGGGAGGAAGCCGCAGAGCCTCCCACGCGGAGCGGACGGTGGGAACTGCTGCGGGGCTCCGACCTGCGTGGCCACAGCTGCGCGCTAATGCAGTAAACACACTCGGGAACTCGGTTGTGTTTCTCCTTCTCGAAACAACCGCCACCGCGACCAACCAAAACAAAAAAAAAGAAAGAAAGAAAAAAGAAAAAGAACTGTACCACCCTGGCTCCACGGAAGAGCGCATGGCCCCCCAGAGCTGCTCTGAATACCCAATTTTGTACCATCGGGATTTCTCGTAAATCCCCCCCAAAGCAAAGCCGCAGCTCTGTAGGGGGAGGCTGGCCTTCATGTAATGATTGGGAATTGCTTTAAGAGTCATGTTTCCCCTCGTGTTACTGAAAAGCAGTCGTGGTAACAATGGGGACCGCCTGGGCTCTGGATCTAATTATTAAATCGTTAGACTGTTTTATAATTCCCATTAGCTGCCTTGGCTGAAGGGTCAGAGTTGGAAAGGCGGAGGATCTTTCTCTTCCTCGCGCTGACAGCTTCAGTTTTAGAATTCAGTAATTCCCTCCAGCCCCGGGAAGGGCAGAGTGGGGACCGAGCTGGCCTTCAAGACTGTTGGGGTCCCAGAAGGACAAAGGCAGAGTTCCCGGCGAACGGGAAGGGGGCCAAGGGTCCCCAGCGTTTGAACTGGTGCCTGAACGAGGCCAGCAGGATGCAGGGGGCCAAGTCCGGGGGGGGACTCTCCTCTGGTTGGCCCTTCCTGTTGTCTGGACCTTGACTAGACCCCACAGGCCTGCCCCCAGGCCCTCAGAGTCCCCCGAAAGGTGACCGCAGAGCAGCAGAAGCAGGAGGAAGGAGCGGTCACGCACCTGAAAGATGATGTCACTTCAGCTGGGTCAGCCTCCAGGGGCTTCCCTTGTAGCAAAAGTCTAAGTGCCCAGAGCGGGATGCGACCTGCTCTCCCCTTCTCCCCAGCAGGACAGCGTCTGGGCTCCTCTGGGGACCGAGGCCCAGCAGTCGCCCTGGGACTGGGGAACCTCAGCTCGCCCCCGTCCTTGTAATTACGAGGTGACCTCTGGCAGGTTTTGGGGCATCCTCTGGAATGGCGAGGGGTCAAACCATAAAAAAGTGCTCGAGAACCTTAAAACTGTGTGAGGTCTTCGTCCCACATGCCCAGGCAGCCCCCTGCTGGCCGTTAAACACGGACCCTTTCTCGACAGGGGTGGGGAGGGAGGGAGCCCCTCCCGCAGGCAGTGTGTGCGTGGGCGTGCCGGAGACCCTGGGCTCACGCGCTCACTCGTTCACTCAGCCCTTGGAACCACGTGGTCCGGCGGCCACGGCCCCACCTGCCCGCAGTGGGGTGGACACGAAAACGAGCCAGCTCCAAAGGTTCGTGCGGAGGGGACGTGCCCTGGTGGTGGGCTGGCGGGACCGGACTCTCTGGGCTCCCCGGGATGGCTGCCCCCTCCGCAGAAGGAGGGGGTGAATCAGGCAAGAGGAGCGAGGTCAGAGGCCAAGAGAGAAGTGATTCGGGCGGAGGCAACAGCTCGGGCTGCAGCTAGGAGGCCAGGGGTGGGTTCGAGGCCCCGGGGAGCTGTGAAGTGGGGGTGGGGAGGGCAGGAGCCCCGGCACCTGGCCGTGCCTTCAAGGTGGGGCAGTGAGGGCCGTCTTCCTGCTCGGGCGGGCAGGTGTTGGCCACACCGTCCATCCCCGGGTTCCAGAGACTTCCAAGTCCTGGGGGGGCTCTCCGAGGACTTCACTCCCCCGCCCTGTGGGGGACCAGACCCGAACACAACAACTCAGCCTCGAAGAAGGGAGCCTTCCGGAGCCCCCAGTGGTGCCGCTGTCCTCCCCTGCCTGAGAGAGGGGCCCCGCGTCCCGTCTCTCTGTGAAAGCAATTCTTGGGCCGAGAAGGATGTCAACAGCAAGTCCTGGGAAGATTCTAGAGACGCGTAAGGGAAAGATGGCCACTGGGGGCATGTTTCTCAAAGGCACCTGCGTGTGACGGCTGAGGCACGGGAGGCCGGCATGGGGCTGAGCAGGGGCGGCAGTGCGCTAGACACTCAGCCCCAGAGGAGACCCTCCTGCCCCCTCCTAGCCCCTCTGCCCCCCCCCCTTCCTGCCGTCCCTCTGCCTTGGGGCCTCGGCAGGTCCTCGAAAGCCAAGGAACGGCTCCAGCAGCGGCCCGCTCAGCTTGGGTAGGGGCGCAGAGGGCAGCAGGACCGCCCACGGCACGGAGCGATTATCACGTTCAAAACAGGAGGGAGAAGGCCGCACCTTGGAAGCCTCGCTGGCCCCGGGGGTGGACGGCAGCAGGGCCAGCGTCACGGGCACGCAGGCTCCGAGTGCCCGTCCACCCCGGCCTTCATTCCCCGGCCTGTCACTGCCTTGGAATTGGTGACAACCGTGGGGCAGATCCGGAGAGATCGGACCGGATCACCGGGGAGAAAGGAGCAGAAAAGGGCCTCGGGGTGGGGGGGTGTGCCCGAGACGGCGGGGAGGGTCCAGGACGGGACCGGCTGGGAAGCCGAAGGCCCCCAGGGTGCGTGGCCGTGTAGAAGAGAAGGCGGGAAGGAGAAGACCTGTTCTCTGGGGCTCCCGGGCTGGTGGGCTCTGGCTCTCGGGCGCTGCCTCCTTCCCCGGGGATGCCTGCAGGGTTGAGCCACAGCTGACGGCGCCTGCGGACAGACAGTGCTCTGGACTCTGGACGGGAAGGGACTCCAGGCGCAGCAGCCTCGGGCCGGGCTGGCCGGGCAGAGGGTGGCGGATTTGTTCTGTGGGGGTCCTGGAGGGGACAGGCTGTGGGGCGGAAGCCTGCTGTTCCTCCAAAATTGTGCAGCTTTGGTAGCTTAGGTGGTTTTAGTCTGTAAACTAGCCCTGTAGAAATGAGATAACTAAACACTAACAGGGGGAATGATGGGAGAGCTCAGGTGCTAAACAGGTGAGCCTTAGCTGACAGGCTTCAGTGGCTAATGCCCGTGCAAAGCTGTTGTTCCCAAACCGTGAAGCTTTTGGATAAAGGTTCCTCTCCTGTATCACCAAACCTTTGCCTCTGGGATTTCGCCTCGAGGGGTGTGGTGGGCGGCAGGACCCCAGCTGCTGTTGGGTAACAGAACCAGGGGCCCTGTGGTCACTGCACGGGACCCGGCGACAGACGTTGGCTGCCACAGCTGGCCCGTCCCTCCACGTCTCCTTCTAAATGAGCTTCTCTTCCCTGGACACGGGCTCCTGTCCCCAGTGTTCAGGCAGGTGGTTTGGTGGTGGTGCTCTCTCTCTGTCTCTCTCTCTCTCTCCCTCTCTCTCTCTATTTTGTATTGTTGCTACTTTTCCAGACGTCCCCACTTCCCCCGCTTTCCCCGCCCCCACCCAGCTCCCGCCTGCCCTTCCCTCTGGCCGTCTGCACACGGTCGCCCCCGTTCACGCACCAGGCGTGTGTGCTCCCTGGCTGAGCCCTTCGCCTTCTCCCCTCCGGCCCCGCCCCTCCTCGCTGACAGCTGTCAGTCTCTGCTTACAGCCCCGCCTCTGTTGCTGTTTTGTCTGTCCGTTTACGTCACTCATTCGATTCCGCTTCTAAGTGAGATCATACAGTGTCTTTCTTTCTCTGACTCGCTTATTTCGCTTAGTGTAATAGTCTCCCGGTCCGTCCGTGGTGTTGCAAAAGGTAAGATTTCCTTTTATTTTTTTACAGCCAAGTAGCATTCCATCGTGTAAACGGACCACAGCCTTTTTACCCACTCACCTACTGATGGGCACTCGGGCTGCTCCCGATCTCGGTGACTGTAAATAACTAACGCTGCTGCGAACACAGGGGTGCACGCATGCTTTCCAACTGGTGTTTCGGGATCCTTAGGACATGCTCCCCCCAGGGGAATCGCGGGGTCATAAGGCAGTTCCGTTTTTCACGTGTTGGGGGAACTCCGTTCCGCTGTGCACAGCGGCGCACCGTCCGCACGCCCACCCAGCAGCGCCAAACACCCCCCTCTCTCCACACCTCCGCCGGCACCTGCTGTGCGAGGTTCATTGACGATAGCTGTTCTGGTCTCTCTTCCTCTTCTTCATTATGTATCTGAGCTTTTAAAGGAAGGAATAGCATACTAACAGCTACACCCCAAAGTCTCCATGGATGGTTGTCGATGCGTGGATGAATGGCTGTGAGACGGGGAACACTCCTGTCCCCCGGAAGGCTCTCCGGCCCTCAGTGAGCCACCACCCAGTACTTCAGGCTCATCCGTAGCAGTTTGCCATCTCAGAGAGATTTTATATTCAGTTTTCCAACTTCTCGTGGAGACCATTCTGGTCTCTGGGATTCCAGAACATGGGCTAGAGGAGCAATGAAAGGCAGAACGATTTCTGACAACTGTGGCTGTGGCAGGAGCACCCAGTGCGGGAAGGGTGCCTGAGCCCTTCCAGTAGCACAGGATGGGGTGCCCCTGGTGGTCCGTTTCTGCGGTGAGACCCCCGGGTCTTTGACGAGACGCCGCCGGGGTCTGGGATCCTGTATTCCTGAAGTGATGATGATGTGTTATCTTTAATCACCTTCATTATTTCATTAATGTGAACTTGATACAAAGGAGCCTCTTCAAGCACAGCGCTAACTAAGGAAGGTAAGGAGATTAATAATCAAGCATCTTGCCAAGGGCACTCTAAAAGTTTTCACTTAAAAACGTAATCACGGTGATTAGAAAGACATATTCCCTTGTTTCAGAGAACGGATCTTGGAGTTTGAGAGCATTTGGCTGACGTGATAGAATTCTATTTAAAATGCGAGCTTCTTAATTGTATAAAATTTAACCCCAACTTTTTCCTGCAGCAAGAGTTGGGTTTCTGGAAGCTTCTGTTGGCTGCATATCGATTTGGGTGTTACTGGGGTAGAGAACTTAACAATGAAAGACCCTCGGTTCACAGTGTTTTGATGGTGGCGCCCACCTCGCTACAGGAAAGGTGGCCGTGGCTGTGCAGGTATGGGGTGGGGGCGGCGTGAGCTATGGCAGGGCTGGCGGGCGAGGCCGCTGGAGACGTGCACCCCAACTCCAGGTCTGGGCAGCCGGGGCCTCCTTCCTCGATGCTGGTTTCCGAGAACCAAGAACCTCGAACCTCAGCCCCATTTTTAGAATCTTTTCTTGTCATGTCATCCTTACACGTTCTGTGGGCCGGTCGAGTGTTTCAAAACAAGTCATTGGCGCTAAGACCAATGGGGGAGGGGAGGAGCCAGGCAGGTAATGCTTCGAGAGAAAATTCTGGACGGGGAAGTGAACCCCCAAGTCCCTGGGCTGAGGCTGACATCACCGTGTGCCTTCAGAAGCTCCCGCCTGGGAGTCTGGGGCACCTTCTCTGTCCTGTTTGTTTACCTGCGGGAGGAACCCCGAGGGAGGAACAGAGGGTGCGCGTGGGAAGGCAGGTAAGCGCCTCGAGAACAGCAGATGAGCCAGCTGACTGCCGGGCCCCCACTGGGCCGCAAGGGCCCCCGAGACCAGGGCTCCCCAGGCGGGTGTCGTAGACATACTGTCCAGACATACGGACACTTTCAGGAGACGATGTGGGGGGAAACCCAAGCCCCCCCCACATTGTAGGCCCCTGGACTGTTGGAAAAAGGGGGAGAAAGGCGCTGTGTCAGATTCGTGGGATCCCGAGGGAGGACTTCTCTCCTTGATTTGGCTCAAAACGGCGTCTTCGTGACCGAGAAAATCTCGAAGGACAAAGACGAGGAGCGAACCACAGCCGAGCAGGGTCCCCCGCCACACGGGTCTGAGGTCTCGGCAGGGAGTCCCGCGGGACGCGGGCTCTGGAACCTGCGGCCGACCCCCCAAGCTCACTGGGGAGGAAGGGGCAGCGGAGGTTTGAAAGGGCACGTTTTTGTAACATCTGTAATGCACGGTAATGACCGACCCTGGAACGCTCACAGAGAAACGTTCACACGCGGAATCGTACTCTTTGTCCCATAGCCGGGGGAGGTCGCTTTTCCTGTGGCCGTACGACCCTGGCGGGGCCCTGGACCTGGCCCAAGGCCACACCCTGGGGACTTCAGATGAAGAGTCCTGTCTTACTAGGGTGGAAGGGACTTGTCCCCTGAGACGAGGGGCTCTCACGTGCGCACCCCCAGGCTTCTCAGGTCAGCTGTTGTCCGTCCAAGACGCCCCGCCCATCCTGCCGGAAGCCCCTGTGCTTGGTCTTGGCTCCGTTGCCACGGTTCTCAGAGTCTGGTACCCAGACCGGCAGCCCTGGCATCACCGGCACATTGCTTAGAAACGCCCCATCCCAGCCCTGGCTGGCGTAGCTCAGTGGATTGAGTGCAGGCTGCAAACCAAAGCATCGCAGGTTCGATCCCCAGTCAGGACACATGCCTGGGTTGCAGGCCTTGACCCCCAACAACCGCACATTGATGTCTCTCTCTCTCTCTCTCTTTCTCCCTCCCTTCCCTCTCTAAAAATAAATAAAATCTTAAAAATAACTAACTAAATAAATAAATAGGCTGTCAGTCCCAAGGATAGAATAGAAACGCAGACAGGAGCAACACGCATGTGCTTTGTTGTTGCTGGGCCGGCGTCAGCTCCGCAGCGAACGGCCCCGATTCATCCGAAGGTTTCGTCTCTCAGAGTGTCCCCTCTCTACTAGCGGGGGTCTCACCTGGGGCGACTTTGCCCTCGCCCTCAGCCTGGGGACGTTCACCCCTGTCCGGAGATACTCCGGGCTGTCACAACCAGGGGCAGGGCGAGCCACTGGTATCGTGTGGGTGGGAGCTGTCGGTCTGGCTACACTGGGACCGGGATGGGCCCCGCGACGCAGACTCCGCCGGCCCGGGGCTGAGCTGTGCGGTGGCTTTCAGCCGGCAGCCGGCTCGCCCTGCTCACCTTGGCCAGACCTTGCAGAGCAGAGCAGAGTAACGGCAGACGAGACGAGGCGCAAGGTGTGAGTCCCGGGCAGCGGCGAGATGACGGGTTTGTTGATCATCAAAGTGGTGTCTGGGCTCCGGCCGAAGGGAGCGCATTCCTACCGGGGGTTCATTAGCCGGTGTCTTTCGGCTTTATCTGGGGCAGCCAGGCAGCCAATTAATTTTTTGATTGGGAGTGGGAACCGCACCCGAGGCGCCCTGCATTGAAATATGGATCTGGGGAGCGGGCCGGCCGCCGGCCGCCGGCCGCAAGCAGCCAACCTGTCTCGCTGCAACCGCTCCGTTCCTTTGGAGGGATTTGCATCGAGCGTCTGGCTGGAAACCGCCCCAGGGCCGGCGGCAGGTGGAGGAGAGGCTGGGGCCAAGTTCAAAGAAGGATGGCGAGGAGCTAAGAGGGCTGTACTCAGAGACGGGAGAAAGGGGGGAAAGCGTAGGTTTGGGGGATTCTCTGCAGAACCAGCCACCCCCCACCCACCACCCAAGGGTGCTACGTTTCTCCCCAACGTGCAGGTCTTGACTGAAGCTCCCCCCACACACAGGTGGTGCACTGCCATGGCGCTCAGCGGGGTGAGAATCCTCCGTTTCCTGCACCTGCCTCCCAAACGCCGGCACGTCCAGTGGGCACGAGCCCCCCGGGGCCCCACATCAGGCTTCCCCGTTTCTTCACAGGAGAAATAAGGGCGCCCCTGCCCGCCTCCTGCCTCCTGCACAAGGAAACCGTTCCGGTAAACCGTGGGGAGGCGCGCCGGAAGACGCGGTGACTCCCGGCCGAACCGGACCGCCGCAGACGCACCTCGTGAAGTGCGTCTCACTTGCTCCCCCTCGCAATCGAGTTTTCACGCGCCAACTTTAGCAGCGTGACAACGCCGCCCAAGCGCCCGGGGAGGGAGGGACCGTAATGCTGATGCTGTTTACTAGGCTCCGGGCGCCTTCCTTCGGCGGGGGAGGGGCTGGGAGGGGGTGGGCGTGGCGGCAGCGCGGCCCGCCCCGTCGGCGGAAGTGCGGTGCCCGCAGCGGACAGACTCGCTCTGCTTTCGGAAACCGGGCGGAACCAGAGACTTGACTTTACATTTTTTAAAAAATGTGTTTATTGGTTTTAAAGAAAGAGGAATGGAGAGGGGGGGAGAGAGAGAAACATCCACATGAGAGGAACCATCTATCAGGTGCCTCCCACGCGGACGACCCTCCAACCCACCGGGCCACCCAGCCAGGGCGGACCCAGAGGCTCTTGCGTCCAAGCCCCTGTGGCTGGGACGACCCACTTTGCAGGGAGCTCGTGATGACTTTTGATCCTTACGGCGGGGACTTGGTTCCAGTCGGTTCCTTCGCGTTTTCCAGAAACAATAAATGCACGCCCAAGGCTCTGTCTTCGCCCACGAAGCAGGGGGCGGGCTCAGGGGCCCAGTGAGGCCAGCACATGGGGCAGGTTCGGCGCACCCACCAGTTCGGTCTCCAGGTGGGGAAGGACCCTGGTCCAAGGCAGCCGAACGGGACACGGGGCTCTCTCCCGTGATTCACACCCCGCAACACGGCCTTAACAAAACGGAGCTCAGTAATTAGACTGAAAGCGAACAGCTCAGCCCCACCGTGTACACAGTAATATGTTCTGACATCTGATGACACGGAGTGAAGGAGGGGCGTGGGAGGGGGGGGCCGGTAGAGGGGACACTAGCCAGCGGCCCCCGGCTCGTCTCTCTCCCGTCGGGGAGGAAGGGCCGGGGTCCAGGTCCGATGGCTCTTGTTGGCCGGGGCCCCTGCTGGAGCTGTGGACAGGCGGCCCGGGCTATTTCACTCAACCAGATTGTAAGACGGTTGAACGAAAATGAAATGGCTGCGTGTTTCCATTTCTGTCAATAATGGCAAATGGGAGGCTTCCCGCGAAGCTTGCCTGGAAGAAGAAACTGGTCTTAGCGTCCCAAGAGGAGGGCGTGCGTGGGGAAGCTCCAGGAAAATTCCTTGTGCACGGTTGGTGCTCGATGCGGGGTCGGGGCGGGGGGGTGGGAGGACGGGAACATGGGGGAAGACGGGATTCTGCAGGGGAGCGGAGCGAAGAGAAGGAAGAGACCTCCACGACCCCGGGGCTGTCTCCTGCTAATCGCCGCCTCTTGGCCCCGGGGAGTGGGGGGCTCAGATTAAGAGCCAGAACTGGAAGGATTGGAGGTTTATCTAAATGGTGGGCCTGGTGGGAGACACCGGGAGGGCTCGAGCTGCCCCCGGAAGGGCAGGTTTTCCAGGGTGGTGGCTGTCGGGAGCACCCCAGAACCGAGCAGCCGGCCTGGAGGTGGGGGGCCCTGTGAAGGGAGCCCCGGCAGGTGTCAGGGCATCTGTAGCTGGAGCCGGAGTTGAGGGACCTTCTGGCTGTGTAGCTTTGCTCGCTTCCCCTGCGCCTTCAGAGGTCAGAGGAGCAATTGCATCTGTCTTTCACGCTGGGAGGGGGGTGTCCGGTTTAAGGGCCCTGAACAGGCAGGCGTGGCTACCTCTGTGCACTCCCTCTGAGGAAGGGGACTTCTGTGCCCCAGATGTCCCCACCTTCCGCCACGCCCCAGTGGCCCTGTCCTCTCCACGTGCACTCCATGCCCGCCCACCCTGCCCCCCAGTCCGTGGTGGCTTGGTCGCGTGCCTCTGTCTTGATCCCAACTGGCTAGCCAGCTCCCTTTTCTCTCCCAGGCCGGAAAATAGCATGGTCTCCAGTTTTCCGAGCCCTGAGCACAGTAAGTGATGAATCCTAGCCTGCTGGCATGGCATGCGCCCAGGGCGGGGGGCAGGGCTCGGAGAGAGGCGTGGGGGTGGGGTCCTGGCGTGCGGGGCCTGCCGAGTCCGTTTCCTCTCTCGGCCCAGGCCCGGGATTCCCAGCAAGCTCCTGGTCTGGGCCATTTCCCCTGTGTGTGGCAGTGGTCAGGCGTGTGGGGCGGGGACAGGCTCTGCGGTAGGTCCCCACTGTGACAGAAGCCACCCCGCTGCATGGACCCTGTGACCCTTGGACACAATGGGGTCAGAGGTGTCTGAGGAGGGGAGAGGGACCGGGTGGGGTTTGAGGCCGGCCCAACAGGACACTCAGTGCAAGCCCCCTCACTGGAGAAGTCTGCCCTGATGTGAGACCACCCTGGGGTGCTCTGGTGGAGGCGGCATGCCTGACCGTGGGACCCCACGTGGCCAGGGGTCACGACTGCCCATCCCGAGCTGTGCGCTGTCCCCACCAAGCCTCAGGGCGGAGCTGGCCCGACAGCTGCCATCACAGGACAGAGATGGGGTGACCAGGGGGCGCCCACAGGCTGAGCAAGCAGGCTGGGTGCCACTCGGGACCCATCCCCTCCCTCATGTCAGGCCTCGAGTCCAGCCCCACCGGAAGCCGAGCTTGACCCCGGGGACCAGCTGTGACCAGTGGGTTTGGAAGGTGGTCCCAGGAGGGCAGGTGGAGAGCAAGACCGGGAAGGGCAGGCAGGGACCCCCGGGTGTGAGTGGAGCTGTCCCCGAGCGACTGGGAGACACAGTGAGACAGCTCGTCCCTCCCGAGTGGGACCATGACGCAGGCGCTCTGCCCTCCACACCGCGGCCTGCGGTGGCTTGAATGCCCCTCCAGGGCCGTGAGCTGTGGGGACAGAGCTGAGGGTGTTTGGGCAGGCGCCCTGGGGTGCGGAGGTGAGCATGGGTGGGGGTGGGGGGCACCACGCAGCTCCTCTGCAGCCCCATCGGGGTCGGAGGGCATTTACCGAATAGCGTTTCCTCAGGGGTGTTCTTTGACGCCGCTCACTTAAAACAAGGGGACAGATTGACATTGGAAAGAAGCCGGTGCCCCTTCCTCCCCCTCCTTCCTTCCCTGCCTGCGGTCCCGCTGTGGCCCCAGTCCCTCTGGTGCCAGACGGCACAGCGGCGGTCAGACCGGCGTGAACGGGGATGGCTGTAGACCCGAAAGCGTAAGATGGCCTTCCTCTGACTTTTTCAAATACGCATTTTATTTCTAAAGAAAACACCACCAAAGACTGCAGGGGGGGTTGTAGTTCATCCATAAAAACGCACTCACACACATGGCAGTCACTTGCCCGTGTGTGCACGTGTGTGCCGCGTCTGTGCCGACACTCTGTAGCCCCGGGACCCCTGTGTGTCGTGGGGCGACCGGAGGAGGGGTGGCCTTTGCCCTTCCAGGGCCTTTCTGCCCGCTGCAGGCACGCCTGGCCCACTCTCCTTCCTGCCACTGCAGTAGCAGGGGGTCAAAGCCCCGTGCTTCCTCCGGCGGGGGACCTGCCAACCGGACCTACAAGTCAGCAAATGCCGGGATGAGGGAACCAGCTCACCAAATCCAAGCCGGACTCAAGAGCCCAGGAAAGGGAGGGGAGGCGTGCTTGTCCCCCCACCCTCCCCCAGACAGAAAAGGTGACGGGGAAATGGCCCCGGAATTGCTTTCCGTTCTCTCTCTGAAAGCCCCACGCACCAACTCCGCTGCTCGTCTTCTAGATGCGCCCTCTGCTGGCCGGCCTCTCCTCCTGCAGCCTCACACAGGTCCCCTCAGGGACAGCCTGCTCTGCAGCCTTCTGGGTGCACAGGTGGCCCTTCCGCTCTCTGTTCCAGTGTCTGACACAGTGAGCATGTGCGAGCCCCCGGGGCTTTCGCCGGCCCCCCGGAACCGCCTCTGCACACTTCTCAGGGGAAACTTTAAAAAAGAACAAACTGGCTTTTCAAACTTGGTCTCCTGGGGAACTGGCCTGGCTCTGGCTCGAGGCACCTTGATTTCAGGGCAGGACTGTGGGGATGAAGGAAAAGAAAACAAGAATAAAGGAAGAAATCCCTCACTCTGCTCTGTTCAAGCCTCTGGCTCGACAGGTACGTGGTAGGAAAAGTCACTAGAAAGACACCCACACGGAGGAGTCGGTCCCGGATCTTTTCCACGTCAAACTGTGCTTCCGACGGACAGGTGCATGCTGGGCAAGCCAGGTCAGGGCCCGGGGCAGTGGTAGCCCAACCCTGCAGGCTTCACCCCCTTCGAATGAAAGTTTCAAGCTGTAACAACCTCGCCCCCCCCCCCAAAAAAAGTTCCTGGAGCCACAGTGTATCTCTTGTATTGACTCCAGATTTCTCGAACCACGAAAACGTCACCCCCAGCGCCATGTGTGGAAACGTGTGTGCTTCAGAACGTCTGACGTGGCAACCCGGTCCACGACGGAGACAGTGAGATGCCGTTTGGAAAACACCAGGCCCGGGAGACCTGGGGCGGCTCTAGGCGGGGGGCCCTGTTGGGGAAGGGGGCTCGTGCTTCGGGGGCGGACAGGGCGGGGGCCGGCAAGGCCTAAGTCTCAGGAATCCGGAGTATTCCGGTCAACAGGGTGGGAGAGGGGAGGGGTTCTTTCCTTAATCTGCAGTGTTGCAACGTTGCTTTGTAGATTGCTCTGTTTATCCGACCTCGATAATGCCGTCTCAGGACCGTCCTCTCTGATGTGTGCTCTGATGTGTCACCCTGCAAAGACCAGACCCGGGGAGCTGGCCTGTGGCCACGGCGGGGCAGAGAGGGTTTTCAGAGTCTGGCCGGACACAGAGCAGTGGGGGACAGACCCCCAGGCCCGGGGGGCATCCAGGCTGGAGCGACCTACCTGGGCAGGCGTGAACTGTTGTGGGGGGGCGGGGGAGAGGCCTGGCGGTCCGGGGTCCGGCTACAGAGGACCACTCTCCCTTGCTCACTCAAGTGCCTTTATTCGTGTCTCGGTTTCGTGGCCCTCACTAGGTGAGAGAAACAGCCCGCTTTCCGGCTTATGCACAGGGTCCCAAGAAGGGGGCGGAGTCAGCCAGGAAACCGGTGTTCTTAGCAGTCACTGTGTTGGTTCGAGCAGCCCGTCGCCCCCTGCCCTGGGAGCTGCTCGTCCCCTGTGTGCGCTCCGGTCCTGCCCAGGCCCGTCCCGGGAGCCGCCGCTGAGCGCCTCGCAGGGGTCACCTCCCTCAACCCTCCCGGGGTGGGCCCTCTTCCAGGGTGGGGAAACTGAGTCACAAAGGAGGCGGGGGGAAAAGGGGATCCGAACCCGGACAGTCTGGCTCCTGAGGTCCTACAGCCACTGTCTGAACCCTCGCCCCGTGGAGGGCCTCCAGCCACAGGCGACCCCTAACATTTACACGAAAGGAAGTTTAAAATCCCATCAGTCCTGCCCCCCACCACTCAAGTGCCCCGTGGCCACGTGTGGCCAGTGGCTGCCAGAGTGGTACATGATACGGGAAGTCCCGTGGGATGGCGTGAGTGCTTCCCTGCTCGAAACAGGGCAGATGGCTCACCCATGGACAATGAACTGTGGACCCCCCCGACACCACCCCCCCGCCCCCGCAGTGAGCCGCCCGAGCAATCTCCGTCCGGCGGGGGATTGAGACATCTGTTCACAGGCCACTGACTGGGTGACGAGGGGCCGTGCGGGGCCAGGGGAGGCGGGGCGGCCGGGAGAACCTGAAGAGCCATGTCCAGCGTCAGGAGGGGCTCTCTCCTGAGGAGCCACGAGGAGTGCGGATGGGGCACCGGCCTCGCTGGAAGCAGGGGCCACCGGGCGGCAGGCTCCGGGCCACAGGCTCGCTCTCTCCCTCCAGCTGGACTTCGGCTCCAGACTCGGGGTGCCCCGGGTCACAGGCCAGTGGACGGTGAGCCCGAGAGGGGCGCTTTGAGGGCCCCTGTCCCTCTCCCCATCTGGCCCCCCGACCAGCTTGCTGCGGGAGCTTGAGCAGGGCCTTTGACCTCGAGTGCCTGCACTTGCCCCTGTGTCAGTGAGACAGTGGGCGGCCAGGTCGTGCCCTGCGAGGCCACTCTCTGCCGTCATCGGGAAGTCAGGGCGGAGCTTCAGGCGGGAAGGAGACAGACACAGCCGGGTCCCCGCGTGCCGGCAGAAGCCCCGACCACATGCCAGGCCTGCAAGCGACTCCGTGTTGAACAAGCGGGCGGCCGAGCCATCGAGTCCATCCCGTGACGTGGTTCCCCGGAAGCAGGGCAGGAGGTGGGGTCCCTGCAGTGAGGACCTGCTCTTGGGGGAACAACTGGGGATGGGCAGGGGCAGGACGGATCCGAAAGGGGGGCGTAGGTGAAGGAGCCCACCTGATCCTCCGGGGAATTCTGAAGATGCGGTCCTCACCGGACTGCAGTCCGCCCCCGACCCCCAGAGGCGAGAGGCCTACGCTGCTGGACCCCACCACGGACCGTCATTGACCCCGGCCACCAGCTCATGCAGTGGTTCAACTCAGGGTGCCCCTGGGGAGGAGGGGGCAGCCCCCAGGCACCTCGGGGCGAGGGGAGCTTCCAAAGGAGGGCACAGGTGCTGGGGTGAATGCTCACGGCTGGGGGACCTGGGGGGGTGGCGCTGGCCTCACTGTTCCTGGGATTATCCCGTCACTGAGGCGGAAGAAAGGGTCGCTCACGTTCGGGACTTTTCTCGAGCACCAGTGTCTGCTGACCCCTCTCCTGCCTCCTGGGTCCCTCAGAGAGCCGCTGCGTCCTTCCCGGGGAGAAGCGAGGCCATCCGGCCCTGCCTCTGCTGGGCTGACCTGCGACGGGTCCGCAGCGAACAGTCGCCTCTCTCGCCACGTGTGTCCCGGCCCGAACAGCCCGTCCCATCCCAGAGGGGGCTGCGCCCGGTGGGCACGTTTCCATTCCTCGCTCACGGCTGCGGCAGAGCTGCGGGCCCTGCACGCCTGGGAGGGGTGCCCCACCGCCCGGCCCAGCGCTTTACGCGGCCTTGGGGCCGGAGGCTCCCCGAAAGGCAGCCGCCAGTGAATGCTCTGCACTTGGCCTTGGCCAGAGGCAGGCTCCCCACCGCGTTTCCCACGTGAGGCTCACGCCCCAGGCTTGCAAAACTTTTCTCACGAGTCTGAGTGCTCCCTCCTCGAGGGCAAGGCCTACGGGGAGGTTAGAAAGAATTCTTTGCCCGCCAGACGAGGAGGGGAGGAGAGGCTTTGAAAGACCTACGCTTGCTTTCCGTGGTCCCAGTGGGTCTGTGTCTGTGTCCCGCCCCCTGCCGGGGGGGATGGGGGGGGAGGGGGGCACCTCCAGCCTCTGCGTCCTGTCCTGGAGGCCTCGGAGGGCACCGGCGTCTTTGCAGCAGCCAAGTTAAAAGTGACGATTATTAGGGAAAGGAGGCGGGCAGTGGGCGCCTCTTCTGCCCGGCAGTCTGGAGTGGGGGCCGGGGGGGGGGAGCCGGCTGCAGTCTCCGGCACAGGGGGCTCCAGAAGTGGAGCTGGACCCCGAGCGGGGGGTCCCGGCGGATCTGGATTCAAAACCCCCGCTCACCGGTTACGGGCTGCGGGGCTTTGGGAGACCGATGGCACCACCTCGGCGTCTGCATCCCCTCACGGGTCAGCGGGAATGCCAGCATCCATCTCCCCGCAGGGCCGTGAGGCCGGTCCGCCGTGCCGCCCGAGTGTGTAATGAAGGCTGTCCGTCACGGCTGTCACCGCGGCCCCTGCAGGGCCCAAAGGCAAAAGCCTGAAAAGAGGGTCCTTCCTCCTGGAGAGCAGTGTACCTGTTTTACAGGTGTTTTCTGGAACTTTCTCCTCTGAGGGTATTGACGTTTCCGTGTCTGGTTAAGCTTGGAGCAGAGCCCTCTGCAAAGTGGGGGGTGGGGGGGCGGGGTGAGCCCCCCTGGGAGCCGGGCCGGTCATGTCTCCTACCTGGGGATGTTTGGTGGTGGTGTGGGGCCAACCCGGCTCTCTCCACGGACACGCAGCATCCCCCCACGCCCCCACCAACTGGAGCTGGGCCGCTGACACAGCACAGGCTCCCAAGCAGCTTACGTGGCCCTTTCTCGAGGCAAAGAAACTAGGAGGTCAGCTGGCGGCTCCACGGCCCAGAGCTCTTGGCCGCTAACCCTGCTGATAAGGCACAAGGGACGTGGAAAAGTTCCTAGAGATTGGAGCTGCAGCGTTCCCACGCCAGGCTCGGGCCCTCCCAACTGCTGGGGCCTGTGAGTCTCCAAAGGAAAATAGCCTTGACTCCTCTCCTCCCTGGGTGAGGCTTCTTCCATCTTTGGACCCGTCTCCACCTTGCTTCTCAGCGCACATGTGTCCGCCTGGAATTCATTAGGACGCAGCGCCCATGATTCCCTGCGCGCTTTGGCGAGCCGGGCAGCTGCATGCAGCCCCCGGGGGCGGCGGGAAGCCGCGCTCGCAGGCAGGCCAGCAGCACCTGGGTGCCTGGCAGGTCGGCTTCCCCCCGGGGCCCCCCGGCGCCGAGGCTGCGTGGGAGCCGGCCTGCAAGAGCACAAGGGGGAGATGGCCCCCGGAAAGTGGGCGCTCACCCTGACGTGGGTCCCCTGCGTGCTGACTACGGTGCTGACTACGGTGAACCACAGTTCGTGGCACCCGTGACTCCCCAAGAGGGGGGGAGAGCTGCGGGGTTCTTGCCACAAAACCGTGGAAAAGGGCAGTGGGCGAGGCGACGGAGGGGTTTGTTAGCTCAACTGCAGAATCACTTCACAGCGGACGGGGGTATCCAAACAAGACGTGAGCCCGTGGATGTGCCCTGTGTTTGCTCGTCAGCGGTGCCTCCAGAGAGCTGGAAAAGAAAATAAGGCCTTCTGCTCGCACGACAGAAGTCCCGGCCCGCACGCCCGTCCTGCTGACCCAGGCAATTCTTCTGCAAGCAGGAAAAGACCATTATAAACACGCTCACACGCCCAGCTAATGGACCAACCGGTTCAACTCGACCGTGTGTCTCTTTAGCTCAGATATCGGGTTGAAACGGGGCGTAATGAGCATTTGTCTCTTATGGTAAAAGAAATATTTCCAAGGTTGCTCCAATTTGGAAAACACAACGGACGACCCATTTTAGGGCCTGGCCGGGTGTGGGGGTGCCGTGCGTCTGTCTGTGGCCGAGCGGGGGTGTCCAGGAGGTCGCAGAGCCGCAGACCGTGGGCCCAGAGTCTGGTTGCAGAGCGAGGAGGTGCCGTGAGCATGTCTAGCTGTCGGACAACGCTGGGGCGGTGGGGTTTTTTTTTTTTGCTCCCCTCTCTCCCCGCCAGGTCTTGGTCTCCCCTGGGGGTTAGGTAGTCTCTGGAGGGTTCTGAAACTGATAAAGGCATCCTGTTCGGATGGGGCGGTTCCCAGGAAAAGGGCAGCCCCTTTTCTCTTCGAGTTCAGGAGCCAGGTTGCCCCGGTGCCCAGTTCCCACTCTGGCTTCTTCGGAATGGGCCTCCCCGTGTCCCACCCCTGCGCATAAATGACCCTGAGTGTGCGTCCAGGTGAGGCTGGGGCTGGAGCTGGCCTGGGAATTCCAGGGGTCTGTTTGCGGGGGGGGCCCTCCATCCCAGGGAAAAGGGCTCGTGGCAAAGAAACTCCTTAGGTGCTGAATCAGAGCTGTCTAGAAGCCTGATGCCTCCAACATGAGAAAGTTCCCAGACAGACCCCGCCCAGGCCCCGAGATCCCCTCGACCACCACGATCCGGAGCCCATGGCGTCGGGGAGCGGGCTCGTCTGTCCAGACGAGGGTGGCATTTTAGTTCTGTCTCCCCCAGGGGAACAGGAGAAGAGACAGCGTGATGGAGAGAAGGTTGTCCCCGTCCCGTTGACAGCAGACAGGCGGACAGCCAGATCCGTGGAGGGGGTCTCCTCTTCTCCTTTCGCTCCCCCTTCCCTCCCTCCCTCCTTCCTCCTCCCCTCACTTTTTCCCCCTTCCCTCACTTCTTAGCTGCAACATTTGGGCTCAGCTGTTTACAGAGCCGAAACCCACTGTCTAATTATCAGCCTTTCACTCTGCTTCGTAATCCGCGGTGTCTCACCCGAGCCGAACGCTTGTTCACGACGGATTAGAAAGTGTACAGGCCACGGAAGCACTGAGGAGACTCACAAGGTATAAACTTGCCTATCAGGAACTCAGAGCTAAAGTCACCGCTGGGGTGCTATGGCACAGTGTGGGCGAGGGGCCACTGTCCTAGCCACCCAGCTGGCCGCGGGCAGGAAAATGCTACATTTCATTTAGAAACCAGTGGAAATCGTCACTTAGAAGATAGCTCGAGAGCCCATGGGCACTGGGCAGAGAACACCGTGAGTGGGCCCGGCTATGAAGGCTTCCTAGAGGCTGCCTTTGGGTTTCTAGAAACATCTGCTTGGATCGTCTATTACTGTGCTCCTCCTGCCTTCTGGGACAGCCACCTATGTCTCCCTGAAACCACTGAGGCCAGATAAGGAGACTTCTGGCCAAGACAAAGGCGCAGGTAAACACGCTTCGCCTCCACACACAACTGCAGTAAAACATTACAACAAAACTACAGAACATGCATCACCCAGATTCATCAGAAACTGGAGCTGTATGGAAGTCTGACAACCGAGGATTTAAAGAAGCCACATTCGTCCAGGTGGGTGCCTTTTCTACACTAGCCCACGCTGCTAAGACAGGGCGTCAAGGCAGCTCTACCTAACACGCAGAAACAAACACAGGGAGGCTGCCAAAACAAGGAGACAAAGACATGTAGCCCAAATGAAAGAACAAAACAAAACTCCAGGAAAAGAATGAAATGCAATGGGGATGAGCAATCTATCAGGTGCTGAGTTCGAAACACTGGTGGTCAGGATGCTCAGAGAACTCCCTGTGTACTGGAACAGCATAAAAAAAGACCCGGGTGGAAGTGGAGGTTGCGTTCAGCGGAATAAAGAAAAATCCACAGGGAGCCAGCAGTGGAGGGGATGAAGCTGAGATTCAAATCAACGATTTGGAATATAAGGAAGAAAAAAAGCATCCAATCAGGACAGCAAGAAGAAAAAAGAATTAAAAAAAATGAGAATAGAATAAGGAACCTCTGGGACATCAGTAAACGCACCAACATCCACATCTTAGGGGTGCCGGAAAGAGAAGAGGAAGAGCAAGAAACTGAAAACTTATTTGAAAAAACAATGAAAGAAAACTTCCCTAATTTGGTGAAGGAAATAGACATGCAAGTCCAGGAAGCACAGAGAGCCCCAAACAAGTTGCACCCAAAAAGGACCACACCAAGGCACATCATAATTAAAATGCCAAGAGTTAGAGATAAGGAGAGAATCTTAAAAGCAGCACGAGAAAAGGAGACAGTTACCTACAAAGGAGTTCCCATAAGGCCATTTGCTGATTTCTCAAAAGAGACCTTGCAGGCAAGAAGGGGCTGGCAAGAAGTATTCAAAGTCACGAAAGGCAAGGACCTACATCCAAGATTGCTGTATCCAGCAAAGCTATCATTCAGAATGGAAGGGCAGATCAAGTGCTTCCCAGATAAGGTCAAGGTAAAGGAGTTCCTCATCATCAAGCCCTTAACTATATGAAATGTTAAAGGGAGCTCTATAGGAAGAAGAAGATCAAAACTGTGAACATTAAAATGGCAACAAATGTACAACTTTGAATCTAAAAAAACAAACTAAACAAGCAAGTAGAACAGGAACAGAATTACAGAAATAGAGACCACATGGAGGGTTATCAGCAGGGTGGGGGAGGGAGAGAATGTGGGAAAAGGCACAGGGATTAAGAAACATAAATGGCAGGTACAAAATAGACAGGGGGAGGTTAAGCACAGTATAGGAAATGGGGAAGCCAAAGAACTTATATTTATATGTACAACCCCTGGAGATGAACTAAGTTGGGGGGGGGGGGTTGCTGGAGGAAGGGGGGCACTGGGTGGAGGGCAGCAAAGGAGGAAACATTGGGATAACTGCAATAGCAAAATCAATAAAACACTTCAAAATTTAAAAAATTAAAAGTAAAATAAATGCAGTAAGTAAAATCACTTCCGGGAGGCCCTGCCTTCTTTCTCATCCCACTAGCTGCCACGCTCCTTCAAGTTTCCAGGGCGCCGCGCCACACGCGGAGGTTTGCCGAGGCCGGGCTGGGAGGCGCGCTCGGCGGCCCGATTACCTTCTCCTCCAAGGGGAGCAGGGCGGGGGTAAAAAGGCACCACAACCTCCTGTGGAGGTTTTAATCGGGTACCAAAGGCCGATGCAGATCCCAGGTTCTTCCAAAAGCTGGGAGGAGAGTGCTCACCGGGACCCCCGCGGCTGACGTGCGGAACCGCGGTGCGCGGGCGGGCGGGGGGACAGGACCGCGGAGGGACACCCCCAGCGCAGGCCTGGGCGCGCCGGCACACTATCATCCCCTACACACGGGCCCAACGTGGGATTTTTGTAACCGAGTGGAAAGAAACATGTGTTATTTTCATGTTATGTGAATGTGGCTCCCCCCCCGCCCCGCCACTAATTATGCCGTTTCAAGAAAATAATTGGAATTGGCTCCAAGAAATTAAGAATAGAAAACTTGCAAATTATATAACCCTAATGAATCCAACTTCTGGTGGTGAACCTCGCTGCCACCTCACACGCTTCGCCCGAGGCTGCATTAAACAGAGGGCCCTCCTAATTCTTCTAATCCGACCCAACCGTTCTTAATAATTCATAATTAAGCCTGGCCCAGCAGCGATAGTCTCCATGGCGATATTGATTTATTTGCCTTCTGCGTCCCTGCCAAATGTTGGAAATGACAGAATTCTGAGTCACAGGAGGCGAATGCCATCAACAAAGATCACAGAGGCAAAAACATAGCAGAGAGCTTTACCCAAAGTCCTTCCTCTCCGAACTTCCAAGAAAGATGAGATAATGCAGCCCGAGGGGCTTACGGCCTCGCCCGCGTGAGCCAGACCAGCTGGGACCGGGCCTGGGAAACCGGGGGCCCATGAAGATGTGTGTCTGAGATATGACAGCCGAGGCCCCTGACATCTGGGGGTGGCGCTGGCCCTGCTCACCCCGCCCGCAGCCCGCGCTCTGCTGGAAAGACCCCGCGGGCCCGCACCTACAGAGCGGGCAAGATGGATGAGGGCGGATTCCAGACGTGCCCCGGCGGCCCCTCCCGGCCTCCTCCCCGGGCCCTGTAATTGCAGACGCCGTGGCCTGAGAATGTGCACGATTCACACAGACTTGAACATCCCCCCCGCGCCAGTTGCCCTCCGGCCGTGTTAGCTCCTTTTGCCTGCTCCTCATAAAAATGCTGCTCTGCTCCGGCTCCAACGCTTCCCGGAGACCCATCCCCTGAACCCTGAGCTCCGACCCCGACCCCGGAGGAAACGAGGTGGGCACAAAAATGCCCCGACCACCGGGCAGAGCTGTCACTTTCAGGACACGTGGCCATGAAAACAGCGCTACTTACAGTAAACGTCAGAGCTGCAGGGGAAGTCTGTCTTCAGAGCTGTGGCCCAGGCCAGCAGGGGACAGCCTCGGGGTTTCAGAGTCCAGTTAAGGGGCTGCCTGCCTGCGAGGTGGCCGGAGAAGGGGGCTCAGGTGAGACCCGTGCACCTTGCACGGCCGTGGCCAAAACCAGGCCTTTCCACTCGCCCTGGAGGGTGTTCTGTCCGTGGTTTTCCGTGCTTTTTCCTTGCACGGCTTCCGGCCAGCTGGGCCACAGCGTTTGACTGAATGGGCATCTGATGCCTGTTGACTAGTGTGCGAGAGGCTTTTGAAAATGGCTTAGGACGGCCCGAGGCCGCCACCCTTTCCCAGGTGGAGCGGCTGCAGCACCCCCAGACAGACAGACAGATGACAGACAGACAGGGCGTCGTGTTTGGGAGGTAGGTGTGGCCGACAGGCACAGACCGTCACAGCAGCACGTGACTGGGACCCGCCACCAGACGCCGGGCACTGAGCACGCTCGGTGACGCGTCGTGATCCCCGAGACCTGGCTCAGGTCCAGCTCTGCCACCAGCCAGCCGTGCGGCCTCGGCCAGGGTCACTGCCTCTCTCCGGACTTCCACGTCTTCCGCTGTAGGATGGGGCGATGGGCCTGCTCTCCCTGCATTCGAGGCTGGGGAGGGACTCCGGGGGCGCGGGAGGCGGGAAAGCAAAGGGTGTGAGGGGAAGCACGCTGCAAATGGCGTCCCAGCTCCTTCTGGGGCCGCTGTGTGACCTCTGACAGGGCACTCGACCTCTCTGTGCCTCGAGTTCCATATTCATGAGAGGGAGGTAACCGTAGTAGCAGCCTCATAGGATTGTATCACGTGAACTCAGGGGAAGGGGTCTTTATTATTAATGTTTTGTGGAAAAGGAAAGTGAAGCCCTGGCTGGTGTAGCTCAGTGGATTGAGCGCGGGCTGTGAACCAAAGCATCGCAGGTTCGATCCCCAGTCAGGGCACATGCCTGGGTTGCAGGCCATGGCCCCCAGCAGCTGCACATTGATGTCTCTCTCTCTCTCTCAAAAGTAAATAAATAAAATCTTTAAAAAAAAAGGAAAGTGAAAAACAGGTGGTTTATTCCGCACAGAGAGGGGCTCAGTTTCTGTCCCTGGTGTCATGGGCCCGCCCTGGAGCTCCCGGGACGCCCCCGATCTAAGTGCCGAAGGTCAGCAAGGCCGTTGGAGATCGTGCCGGTGCTGTTGCTTCACACAGCATGTAATTCCCACCAAGATGGCAACAAGTGTGCCATCCCCCACCCCCACCGCCCCCGGGCACTGGGTAGCTGCTGCCCGTGTCCACCCGTGCAGGTCCCACGGTGAAGTCACACACAGAAAGCTCTCGTGGGTTCACGTAGACGCCAACACTTGCTCCTGCCGGGGGAGTGAGGGACGCCCTTGGTCTTCGGGGAGCTCACCGCTGAGGGGGCAGGTGGCACTGTCTGTGTCAGGAGGGGCCTGGGGAGAGCCGGGCGCCCAGAGGAGGGGTCTCAGGCTCCTTGGGTCAGGGGAGGGGTCACAGACAGGCTCAGAGCAGGACGTGGAGGCTCCGGCAGGGGGAGCAGGGGGAGAGCAGGGGCTGCCCATCCTAGGCAGAGCCCCGGGGTGGAGGCGCCGACCCCCCTGAGCAGGGAGGTGGGAGACGGCAGGTCGAGGCAAACTCCCGAGGACCCTGGGGGACCAGGAGAAGGACGCTGGGTGTCCTGCGGAGGCCAGGGGCGGGGGCCAGCTCCTCCCCACTGCTGTGAGCTGGGTCCGGTGACACCGCAGCTGGACCCGGCGGGGGGGGGCGAGCGAGAGACTGAGGCCCTCTGCCCCGGAAGGGCTCCTGTCTCATGCCTCCCCCCACCCAGGGGTGTCTCGTGAACAGGCACTTGGTCCCACCATCTTTCTCTCTGCCCGAGGGGCACCGCAGGACACGTACCACCGGCCGCGTTCACCGGCGGCGGAGGCCCCGGGTACAAAAGCGGTTCCTGCGGCAGTGTCTGTAGTAGCAGAATTCTTGGAACGGCGTGCCTGCCCGTCGGAAGGCAAATTAGGACGAGACTTCTCAGCCTTGACCCCGTTGACTTTTGGGGCTGAACAGTTCTCGGCCGGGGTGGAGGGGGCTGTCCTGTGCCGTTGCATCCCTGGCCTCCACCCGCACGAGGCCAGCCCCCCCCCCCCCCCGCCCAGCTGCGCTGGTCAAAAATGGCTCCAGAGGTTGCCAGACGTCTCCTGGAGGGCAGAACCACCCCTCCATGGGAGACCCCCTGGCTTAGGGGGCACAGGTGTTACGGCATACTCTACAGCCCTGGAAGGGGGGGCATTCACTGACTTAGAGACCAAGCAGGCCCGGCACGAGCCCCGCCCGCGAGGCGAGGACCTGCGACCCGCCGGCAGACGGCAGCGGTGGCCTGCACAGCGGCCCCGTCCCTGTGCCGGGGGCTCTCCGGCTGCAGTGGGAGGGGTGTCGTGAAGAGGTGACAAGGGGAGGAGAGAGGGGCCGGAGCAGAGGTGGCCCGTGGACACTCCACATGGCCGTGCAGGGCCTGCCCAGGCCCTTTGGGACCTGCGACGTCTCGGCTGCCATCTTGTCCACCTTCTCGTGACCCGAGACGTGGGCCAAGGCCCCCCGATGACCAGTCCCGTCTGGGGCAGAGTGGGCAGCCCCGGGCGAGTATCAGGTCCCTGAGAAGCACCCGTCCGGAGAGTCACCTGCAGCCCCCCGCCCCTGCAGGACTTCGGCATGCCCGATTAACTCCAGTTGGCGTCAGATGAGCACGTTGTGCCTAACAGCCTTCATTCTTTGCAAATAACCCTCACTGTTTTATTTACAAAAGCTCAGAGTGGCCCCGAGAAATGGGCTAGATTAGCTGACAGAGCCACCCCTGTCGGAAAAAAACCGGCGTTCGTGCACGCCGGGCTGACGTCTGTGGGTCCGTGAGCCCAGGCGTGGGAGCAGCTGCCGGGCTAATGGCTGCCTTGTCGCCCCCCCCCCCCCCAATGCGCAAATGCGAAAAGAAAACACACATTTCCTCTGCTATCTTCCCGCCTGGCTCGTGCACTCTGGGACTCAGCGCTTCTTGCTGGCTCAGCTGGAGCTGGGGCCCGGGCCGGGGCGGCTGCCCTGCTCTGCACCGGGAGCTGGCGGCCCGAGCCCAGTCCCCCACTTCTGTTCCCCTCTTCCCCCCCACCCCAGATGAGGAAGGGGTCCCACTCGGGTCGTAAAAAACGTGGCTGGAAACCAGAACATCTGGCCGGAGCTGATGGTTTCATGGAAACTTCTCCAAGTGTTCTCTGCCTGCCAGATCCGCTCCCCCCCCACCCCACCGCACCCCACCCTGGGGCAGCTCGGATGCTAAGAGGCCCTTGCGGCCCAGCCTGCAAGGCGGGGCGCACCAGGCCCCGAATTCCAGACCCAGCCTGTGCCACCTCCCCGGGCCAGCAGGTCACACACCAACTCCCCTCAGCAGGACAAGGTGTGCCCCTGGTTCTGGAGCCCCAGGGGCCCAGGTCCGAACGCCCCGCTCTGTCGCTGAGCAGATGCCTGTGACCTTGGGCTGGTGACCTGCTACGTGGAAGCAAGCACATCTCCCCACTGGGGCGACGGGGTGAGGGTTGGAGGGAATGTTTGCACAGCATTTAGCACAGGGTCGGGCTTTGCTACATTGCGACACGTTGTAGCCGTTTGTGACTTGGGGGCGGCTCTCAAGGCCAGGGCTTTGGCACATCGAGATATGCTGTAGCCCCTCGGAGGATCGGCATTCCCTCCCTCTGACGGCTCGGTCCCCCACCCTTGCCTGGGGGAGCACGCAGGGGCCTCGTGGGCACCCGCAGGGAGGAGAGAGGCCAAGGACAGTGAGGCCCCTGGCCCCAGGCCCAGCGAGAGAGCCGCAGCTGCACACTCCTCAGACTTCACCTCCCCCCGCCCCCCCACCGCCGGCCTCCTCCAGCCGCTCATTCGTGAGGCAACAGCACCCCCTCTGTTCGGAAAGCAGTATTTCCTCTAGAACGTTCTCTGGGGTTTCTGAGTGTCTGTACCCAGAGAGTGGGACCGCGTGGCGGGCCAGAGGGAGGCCGGCGAGGGCAGCGTCCACCCGGGGGAGTGAGGGCAGCCTTGGCTTCCCCCTGCCGAGCTGGCGGGCACCACCCTCGCTCCTTCCGCCTCTGATGCCTGCTAGAGACCCCGTCTGAACATCCGTGGGCAGAGCGCCCGCCCACCCCGCTCCTTCTGTTCCAGCGTGCACGTGACAGGCTGGTGTTTTCACTCGTTCTGGCTTCCTCAGTCCCAGGTGCTGACTGCACCCAGCACCAACCCCCCACCCCCGCCCCCCCCAGGAAACTGCTGCTGTTTGTTCTAGAAAACTCCGAGAGCCAGGCTCTTCTGGGGGGGCCGGGGGTCTGTTTATCTGTCAGACTCCCCGGGCAGTGCCTGAAGAAAGAGAAGCGTGAGCCTTCCCTCTCGGAGGCCCCCTAGCCCCCCAGGGTCCCTGGACGGTCCCTAAAAGGTAGGGGGTCTCCGCTCCCTTCGAATACAGCTCTGTGATCTCAGGGAGGCCACGTCACCTCGCCGGGACCCTTCTCTGCCTCCGTGGGGCAGGGAGAAGGCACGCTGCCAGGCCTGGCCTCTGGGCCGCGTGCAGGACACCTCCGGGTGTCCGGCACCAGCCTCGCTCCCGCCCCACCCCCCGAGGCAGCCGGCAGAGAACTGCGTCCCCGGGTCAGTTCTTCTCGGACCGCAGTCATGAGCACCCCGCCTGCGCCCAGGCTGGGTCCCAAGCGGGGTCTTCTGCGGCGGCTACCTGAATTTCGTGGGTCCAGGTGACGGTGACGCAGTCTCTGTACCTCCACGCAGGACCCGTCTCTCCCGAAACACGCCCAAGGCTCCCACCAGCCTGGTTCACAGTCTGGGAAAGGGAGGTTCAGAGAGGGTGGGCCACTTGCCAAGGTCACACAGCCGCGGGGACTGCCACTCGGGCAGCTGAGTGTCCCGGCTCTTCCCCTCTGTACCTCGTGGTCTCGTTGCTCTGTTCATCACGTCGCCCCAGGGGTTTCTAATGATGTTTGCGTGTATTATCTTTCCAAACCGTCCCCACAAGAAGGGTGCTCCGTGCCCACTTTGCAGATGCAGAAACTGAGGCACAGAGAGGTCTGCCCAGCCAGAAGTGGCGGAGGTGGTTTCCAACGTGAGGCTCCACTGACACTTTCTGGTGCGCTAGGCTGTGAGGGGCACCGTCCCGGGGAGCAGTGCAGAGCCCAGGATGGTGGGCACCCTCCCGGACGCCGCCCCCACCCTGCCCCACAGCCGGCGGCACCCTGAGCCCCGTTCCGCCCGGGCTCTGGCTCATCTCGGAAGCCCAGCACCAGCCTGCCCTCCACGCCCGCTCGGGTCTGAACCCGGCTTGGCATCGGCCCCCAAATGTGTCAGCAGATGTCCCCCAGGACCCCCTGAAAGAGCCTTCCAGGTTCCAGCTACGTCACCATGCCTAAAACAGTCAGGGGTGTCACCAGGGGCCGCAAATCAATGTCTTCTCAGGGAGCCTGTTTCACGCCCTGTGACAGTCAGGTTCCCCGAACAGAGCAGGGCTGCCGGGGTGTGTGGCCGAGGGGGCGGGAGACCCCCGAGGCGAGCGAGTGGTCTGCCGAGGCCTGGAGGGGGACAAGCTGGGACCCACCAGGACGGGAGGAAGGGGCGGCAGGGACAGGCTCCCGGCCGGGACCACGGTGGGGACTTCGGGTTTCATCCTGAGCATGTTAGGGCGCCATCGGAGGGGGAGATGGGGTGCTGGTCTCCCAAGCTCAGGTGTTTGCTTAGTCACTGCGGGGCAGGGTCCCCGGTCACAGCCTGTCCCTGATCCCAGGCTCTCCCCTGGGGCCTGGGCGCTTTGGAATGCGAGGTGGGCAGCGACAGGAGGGGCAAGGGGCAGAGAGGTGACCTGGGGAGGAGGCCCGGCTGTTTGCAGGTCCTTTCTTTCCGCCCCCGGGAGGGCCGGGGGCTCAGCTGCTTGCTTACACAGGGTTGCATGGAGGAGTCAAGATTCAAGGCTGCCCCGGTGATCGCAGACCTGCCCCCATCCTTGACCCTCCGCCCTCCCTGCAACAGAGTGACCTCACCGCCTCTTCTGTGGAGAGGCCGAGTCAGCAGGCGGCCCCGCGCCCCTCTGCCCCTGGGCTGGCCTGGAATTTGCTTCAATAGGCAGAAGGAGGCAGGAGAGATGGAGTCATCCCTGAACCTTGGTCTCAGGGGTCACTGGGACCGTCCACCGTGTCTTGCCTTTGCCACGGGGGGCCTGGGTGAGCCTGCTGGACACAGAGAGACGAGCTGGGCCCGCTGACGCCGGCCAGGGCCACGGCCACCCAGGAGCCCAGCCCAAGGTGGTGAAGAGGCAAATACCTGAATGGGGGTGTTGCCATTACGTGGTGGGGTGGCTGAGTTGCCCCGAGAGCCGAGGGGCTCGTGTGCAGAGAAGCCTGGGTCTGCACGCCACCACCTGCAGGGCGGGGCTCAGCTCCTTCCTTCTCCCACCACGTCCCGGCCCCGGGGGCCAGCCCCCCCTCCACTGCCTCAGCAAACACCAGGCCAGGCCCCCTCCGCCCCCCGGGCGCCCTGCCTGGTCCCAAGTCCCAGCCCGAATCCTGGTTTTGCTGGCTTTGGCGGAGCCGGTGCAGGCGGGCTCCCCAGGCAAGCCCCGTCCGGATCTCCTGTCCACAATGTCCTGGGTGTGCCTGTCCTCCGTCAGAAACACGGTGGGCAGCGGTCCCTTCAGAGCCCCCCCCACTGCAGACCAGACCCGAGGGGGTGTGCAGGTGCCGGGTGCCTAGCTCCCCGTCCGTGCCGCTCATCCCACACGGGGACAGGTGTGCATGCGGATGCAGAAACACGCAGAGACACAAAGAGCTACACTGAAATGCCCAGTTACATTGTTTCACGGGCCCAGCGGGTAACAGTGGGAAAGGTCAGTGATCATGGTGACAGTAGCCAAATAAGCCACCTTCACGTGCGACGTTTTCTTATGGAAACTGAGGCCAGAAGGAGCCTCGCCCCGAGCACCCTTCCTGTGGAGGGGAGGAAGCGCCTCACCTCTGCCCCTGCTCGGGGCGGGGGGGGCCTGGCCCTAAGGACAGCTCGGCTTCCTGGCGCCCCCTGGGGGCCGGCCTGGTGATGACCTTCTCATGTGCATGTCTGCTGCCGGGACATAGAGACTGCAGGTGGAGAAGCAAGGTTTGGAGACACCTTCATGAAAACGGAGCACCTACTATGTGCCTGGCCCTGGGGATGCCACAGCAAGTGAGAAAGATAAGGTCCCCTCCCCGCCCTTGGAGAGGAAGTAACCTCTCAGGGTCTCACAGCTTTCAAGGGCTTGAGCTCAGGGCCTTGGTTCTCACCCGAGAGCCACCCAGCTACGTCCAGGGACCCCCCAAAGGCAGGGACAAGGCAGTACACACCTGCCTGATGGGACTTGCAGGTCCCGGAACTGCTGCCCCTCCTCTGTCCCCCTCCTTCTGTCGGGGTCCCTGCCCAGCGGCCGGCAGCCCGGGGCCCTGCCGCCCCCACCCCCCGGCGTCCTGTAACCAGAGGTGGGCTCAGACACTGAACAGCCTGCTAGGCCTGTGGTCTCCTGGGAGGTGAGCCTTGGGTGCCCAGAAGTCACAAGTTCCCTCGTCCCCTGAGGTCCCAGGGGAGGCCTCGAGGCCACCCTGTGCCTAGGCCAGGAGCGCCGGGGGCTGTGCTGTGGTTTTTGTTCTTGTTTCCATTTCTCCCATAAATATTCCAGCACAGAGCACCAAGAACCAAGGAGAAATCTCAGCAATAAAGGGCCGCATGCAGCACTATCCGCCCGCTGGAATGATTAGCAGTGACCCTCTGCTGCCATTCAACAGCCGGTCAGTGCTCACGTGTGTGTGTGATGTGTACGTGCCGTGTGCACACATATTTTGTATTTGAAAGAAGAGCCACACAGCTCGTGCAGTGTGGATGGAAACTCATCAAAGGTGTTCAGATTCATGACTTCCCCGTGACGCCGTTGGTCACCAGGACAGGAAGGGCGGGAACCAGCTCCCGGCTTGGGCAAGTGGTGAACGAGGGGACAGTTCACCACGGGTGGAGGGCGCCCCCTAGTGGTGACCAAAGAGAGGGCGCTGCAGCGAGAAAGCCCGGAGCTCCTGTGTGACCAGGCCTCCCGGGTGGGTGAGTGGGTGTCGGGGGGGCCCCAGGCCTCCACTCGGGCGGCCGAGGCAACGCTCTGGATGACCTTACGTGGTTCTGGCAGGTGGCTGCACACCTGACCTCCCCCCCTGGGTCAGGGCAGCCACAGAATTTGGGGGGGGGGGGGGGGGGGCAGGGCAGCATGAGAACGTGGGGCCCCTTGTTCAGAAGTAGTCAGGTGTCAAGAAGGCAGCGGCAGCAGAGCCTGCAGCGGAGGCGGGAGCCTCTGGTGACCCCCAGGCCACGAGCCGGAGGAGCTGGGCTGTCCCAGCCCGTTTCCCCCAGGTGGCGGGGCTGGCGACCCTGCATGGAAGGGCCGGGAAGAGCCTGTTCCCAGGCCCTGCTGGGTCCCCACCGCCCCTGGGTCATCCAGGCTGAGGGCAGCCGCCGGGCCGTCTCACGGGGCCCCGTGGGAAAGGACAAAATCCAGAGACCCACAGAGTCCCGCAGAGAGCTCCCCACCCCCAAACCCACAACCCCAGCCTCAGAAACCCCTCCCTCCTCCATCGCTGAAGAGCCACACGTGTGGCCCCAGCTATGCCAATGGCTGTCACCCAGGGCCCCAGCTTTCGGGGCCCAGGCCTCTGGTGGGGGGGCGGGGACACACAGGCAGGGAGGGGCCTTGGAGCCAGCCCCCCACCCCCCCACAGGCCAGCTGGAGCGGGCTGCAGGGGGCATCTGTGACATCGCCAGATGTGGGGGTGACATGTGGCTTCGCCAGGCCCCGAGGACGTGGGGGTGCTCTGCACAGCAGGTGCTCCGTGAGGGACAGGGACACCGAGGCCACCGGAGGCTCAGGAGCCACGGCAGCGCCTCCGGCCGGGGGGCGGGGCCCAGCCCTGTCCAGGCAGTGGGGGGCAGTGGGCAGGCGGGGGGGGGGAGGGATGGACGAGCCGGGAGGACCCTCGAGGGAGGGCCGCCCGTCTGCTTCCAATCCACAGCCCCGCCCGCTCTGGGGGGGCTTAGACCCCGGAAATCCAGCGAGTCCAAGTGGCTGTGCGTCGGCCTCAGCTGCCCACAGAGTCCAGGCCCGGGGCCCCCGCTCCCGAAGTGGCGTGTCTGCCGAGGCGTGTGTGCCCAAGGGGGGGCTCCCCAAGGAGACAGCGGTGCCGTTCCCCAGAGAAGGGAAGGCGGGCCCGGCGGGCGGTCTCCCTGCGGTCCACCGGGCCCCGGCTGGCTCCCCGCCCGGGCCACACCGGGTGCTCTCGAGCTGTCGGGAAAAGCCGGGAAGCAGCCCCCAGCCCGGGCGGCCTGGGGATCCCAGGTTCAAATCCCCGCAGGTGCTCCTGGGAAGCGCCACACTCAGACTGCCTGGGGGATAAACCTCTTACGGATGCTCTCACCATCCTGATCGTCCCAACAGCAACTATTGCTCTTGTTTGAGGGGGGGAATGGGGGCCAGAGAAGTCCGCTGGCACCGCCCGGCTCTCCGCAGGTCCACCCCGGGCCGAGACGGAGGCTGCTGTACCAGCCCAGGGGAGAAGCTGCGTTATTTACGCTGTATAAACTCTCACCCATGACCAGCACCCCTTTCCATCCCAGCCAGCGGGCGGGTTGCGGGGTTTAAAGACTGGGGAGGGGCATTCATAGCTTTCTCCCTGAAATGTGCCCAAGCTCAAGATTTGGGGGGCCATTCGGTGGCACTCCGTGGGAGCCAGAGGCTCTGGCTCTGGGGGTCCGGGGAAGGGGGGGACGCTGCCCTGGGCACAGCGGCAGACTCAGTGGCCCGGAGAGAAGGGGGGGGCAGGCGCCTGACGGAGCCTTCATCTCCCAGGGGTCCCGGGCGGGGGCCCCAGAGCGGGGAGGGGGGGCACCCAGGCCCTGAGGCCACCCGTGAACCCTCGCCCATCAGGCAGGCGGAGGGAGGGCCGGGGCTGGGCTCCTGGGGGTGCGAGGAGGCGGCCCTGGGGCTCGCTTCTTTCTCACTTGTCCCCACCTTTCCCCTGACTCCACCACCGGCCTGAGGGGGCAGGCGCCTGCAGGGCCCACAGACTGTGGCCCCAGCCCAGGTTCTGGTGCACGAGCCCTGGGGTGGGGTGGGGGAGGGTGCGTATCTCCTACGGCCCCCCGAGAGGCCAGCGGGGGGACCACACTGGGAGAACCTTGGTCTTGGCCGCCACTCACAGCGGCTTTGCGAGGGGCCGGGGAGGGTCGGAAGCCCTGAGAGCAGGGGCCACGCGCCCGAGGCCACACTGAAACCGACAGGCCGGGATCAGGGCCCGGGCCAGGCGACCCCGGGACCACCGACCACAGCAGGTGTGTGCCCCTCCCCCCGTGGCCGGCCTGCACACGGGGGTCCCGGTGCGAGCAGCCGCCTCGTGGCCGGGCGGTGTCAAACCTGACTCTACGTCGACTCCCCACAGAAGCTTCTCCATGTTCCCGGCTGCCGCCGGACTAATTAAATCGGAACCTCTGGGGCGGCAGGAGGTCCCCAAGTCCCCCAGGTGGTGACTCCACGGGCAGCCACACTGGAGACCTTGGGGCAGCTGGGACAGGGTTTCTGGGGAGGAACCTGGCAGGTGGCCGACGTCACCCAGCCCTGTCGGTTCCTGTGCGGTGGGTGGGCTGTGCCCTGGAGGGGCCCTGGGGGTGGCAGGTGGCTGTTCTGGCCAGTGTCGGTGGGGGAGGGGCCTCAGAGGGGGGGTTGTCAGATAAAACACAGAGCGCCCAGGAAGCTGTGAATTTCAAATGGATAGCACGCTTTTTCCCTACAAGTGTGTCCCAAATGTGACACGGAACATATTTCTACAAAAACAATGATTTGTTGCTTGTCTGAAATTCTAATTGAGTTGGGTGTTCTGTTTTTTTATTTGCAAAATCTGGTGACTCCACAGAGGAGCCCCCCACCCTGCCCCCGCAAAAGAGGGATCCTGTAACAGGGTGCAGCCAAGAGGGGAGCCTCAAATAGGGATCTGTAGTAAGATCCAGAAGAGCCTGGAGATCATTGGCTCCACACCACAGGCCACACCTGCCCAGAATCTGGCAGCTGGAGCCAATTGTGAGAGGAGCCAGAAATGGGGCTTCAGAGGAAGATTGGCGCCGGGATTTAAACCGAGACGCAGCAGCCATTGGAGGGGGAGAGCCGTGCGCAGCCCTGCAAGAGAGAACCCCACAGCTATGGCAGAGTGAAGGCTCCCTTGGCCCTGAGAGGAGAAGGAGAAGCACGCGGACTTGACGGAGTGTAGACTCCTGCAGCCCTGAGAAGAGAACCACGCGGCAGCCCTGAGGAGAGAAGCACGTGGCCTGGCAGAGTGGGGGCCCCCACAGCTTTAGAAGGGGGAACCACCACCTGGTTTAGCAGAGATCCCGGCGACTCAGCCGAGGGTGCCGGGAACCCAGGGAGCTCTCCCAGTCGAGAGGGAGGACTAACTGGGAAGAACCGGGGGCTGCCTGAACCGTGGACTTCTATTTCCTTTCCTGAGATCCGGTACTCTGGCCTGGGCAAAGGGGGAAGGAAGGAAGGACTGTGTGTTTGTGGGTGTTTTAAGGGACTTTGGGATTTTGGTGAAGACATTAGGTCCCTACTTTAAGTTAGTATAGCATTAAATAAACGTTTCCTTTCCTTTTCACAAATCTGTGGCATGGAGAGACGTCTTTCCTCTGGCGGCGGACATAACGGACCCGGGGGCTTCCTTCAGTCATAGTATATCATCCCAGGCCCCCCTTGTTGTGTGTTCTGTAACAATCCCGGTCCAAGTGAGTAAGTCCACAGGGCGGGGTCCCAGCCCCCAGCCCCGGGCCCTAAGTGGCATTTCCTCCCCACCCGGAGAAGAGCTCAGGGGTGAGGGAGGGAGTGACAGGCATTGGATCCAGCGCCGTGAGCACTGGCGTGTGGCTCTGTGCGGGTGCGTGTGGGGTGCGGCCAGCCCCCCAGGGTGCAGGGCCCTCCTCCACGCTGGGCCCCAGGCACTCACCTCCCCCCGGTCCCTGATCCCGGGCCCCCTGAGCAGATGCCTTACTTGCCCGCTAACTGTGAGGGCTTCAGCCTCGGGTTTATGTGGGGAAAGAGCCCTGGGGTGGGGGGGAGAGAATTCTGGGTGCTGGGGAGAGTGGGGAGCTCCCCTCCCAGTGGTTAGCTAGGAATGCCCAGCGACACCTCGCTTTTGGCCTCGTGAGACCCCAAGCCCAGGACCCAGGACCCACGTGGGCTTCTGACCCGTGGACACCGGCACATGGCAGGTCCCCAAGGAATGCCATTTCGGTCCGTGTCCTCGCCTCCCGAGGCCGACGGGGTGCGCAGGGGCCAGGGTCTTGTTGGCCCACTCGGCCGTCGTCGGACTGGTCTCCTCGTCCGTTGTTCCGCTCAAACTCCCAGGACCCACGGGTGTCGCTGAGGGACCCTTCCTGTGCGGGCGAGGTGGTCAGAGGCGGCCGAGTTTGGGGTCCGTGTCAACAGCGCCGGGACCTGCCACGCCTGACTCCATGTCGCTGCTCATCAGGGCTTGTAGGACTCCACCGGGCTCTCCCCGGTAACTCAGGGGAGCCCCCCGCCTCCCCCCCCCATTATAGGGTCTGCAGCCTCGACCACAGCTGCAAAGCTCCTGTCGCCGCCACACGGAGCATCTTCAGGGGTTCTGGGGACTGGGGTGTGGCCGGCTTCTGCGACCTCCTGCCCCCACAGGGCGGTGCAGCGCGGAGCAGAAATCTCCGCACAGCCTGGGCCTGCACCCCGGCAGGTGCACAGAACCTTCCCGGCCCCCTGCTGGCCCCCTCGGCACTTGCCTACTCCGCTGTACTCCCCCAACCCCAGAGGTACCCACTATTCTGAGCTGTAGGAACGGGGTTTGAAAGTCTTGAAGAGGAGCCATACAACAGGTACACTCCTCTGTCACCGGTTCTGCCACTCACCTTATGGCTGTGAGGCCCACCCACGTCACTGCCTGCAGCAGGAATGCATTGCTTTTCACTGATGGGTAATACTCCCATGCGCGAATAAACCAAAATGTATCCATTCCGCAGTCCATGGGCATTGGGGTTATTGGTGTGGGGTTCCTCGGAATAATGCTGACACGTTCTTTGTTACAAAGAGTTTGAAGGCCGCTTGTCCCCCAGCCCCCACCTGCCTGCAAGGAGCGATACAATGTGTCAGAGGTTAAGGGGCAGGCTTTTGTCTCAGATCGCTTGGCGTTCCAGTCTCTCTCTTGCTACTAACTGTGTGGCCCTGGGCTGTCCCATGACATCTCTGTGCCCCGTTTTCCTCTCTTTACAAAGAGCTTTACTTCGTGCTTATCTCGAGGGTGAGGATAAATTAGTTGAGTACCTATCATAAGTGCTCAGCAAATGTTAGCTGAAAAACTGTCCTCAGGTGAGGAAAGAGAGAGGGGAAGGGAAGAAGGAAAGGAAGAGAGAGACAGAGGAAGGACAGGAAGAAAGAGAGAGAGAGAGAGAGAGAGAGAGGAAGGAAGGAAGGAAGGAAGGAAGGAAGGAAGGAAGGAAGGAAGGAAGGAAGAAGAAAGAAAGAAAGAGAAGAAAGAGAAGAGAAAGAGAAAGAAAGAGAAAGAAAAGAAAGAAAAGAAAGAAAGAAAGGGAGGGAGGGAAAGAAAGAGAGAGAGGAAGGGAAGAAGGAAGGAAGGAAGGAAGGAAGGAAGGAAGGGAAGGAGGGAGGAAGGGAGGAAGGAAGAGAGAAAGAAAGGAAGGAAGGGAGGAAAGGAAGGAAGGAAGGGAGAAGGGGAGAAGGCGGGGACTAGAACGGGAGGGGCGGAACAAGGCCAGGGACTCCACGGACTCAGGAGGGCGCCCTGGGCCTGGAACACACGCACCCACCCTTCCACGAAGTGGCCAGGGAGCGGCCCAGGGCCCCGAGCTCTCACGTCACAGCCCCGGGACCCAGGGACACACGTGCCGGTGCCGAAGGGGGTCCAGGAAGCTCCAGGGAAAGCAAACTGTGTCTCCCTGGACCGCCACCGTCCCAGGAAGATGTGAGGGGAACCGTGATTTCTATTTGTAAGCAAACGCACACAGTGTGGAGCAGACTGAGGAGCCTGCTTCTACAATAACACAAGGGGCTTCAGAAGCCCCTGGTACGTGGTCTCTGCTCTGCACACTTCGGCCCAGGTCCCCTGCTGCAGGAGTTGGCTGCCTCTCACCCCGGCCTTTGGGCAGAAACGTGGGAGGCTCAGCTCTGCTCCTCGTGGCCACTAGAGGGCAGTACCACGCGCTTGGAGATTGACCGGGGCCCAAAGCACAAAGGAAACAATGACACTGTGCACACTTTTCCCTGGGGGTGGTTACTACATCTCTCTGTTTCGGAGCTGGGAGGGATAGATACTGAGTAACTAGAAGGGAGGAACCTTTCCCAGCGTGCACACACATCCCACCGTTGGGATGGACACTTTGCGCTGCCGCGGTATTTGCCAATCACACCCCAGCAACCAGAAGAGAGAGAAACGGGGATGGAGTCACGCCTCTGGGGCGGGGCCGGAGCTGCCACTCACGAGACTCCTCGGAGCCGGCGGGCGCACGCTCCAGGAATCTCCAAGGTGCCTCTTTCCACTATTAAAAATGAAAATGTCCAAACTTATCATGAGATAAGTTACTTATTTAAAAAACAACAACTCGCCCTGGCTGGTGTAGCTCAGTGGATTGAGCTCCGGCTGCGAACCAAAGTGTCGCAGGTTCGATTCCCAGTCAGGGCACATGCCTGGGTTGCAGGCCATAACCCCCAGCAACTGCACATTGATGTCTCTCTCCCTCTCTCCCTCTCTCTCTCTCTCTCTCTCTCCTTCTATTCCCTCTCTAAAAATAAATAAAATCTTTTAAAAAACCAAACAGCTCATTACTTAAAAGCCATCACTTGCTCACGATGCCACTGCCACTCGGGGTCGCTGTGGCCAGTGCGACCGTAAGGAAGACGCCCTGCTCCAGGCCCGAGGCCGTCTGCGGTGGGGGGGGGGGGGGGGGGGGGGGTCCATCCTGGTTAGGACACAGTGTGGATTGTCTAGGGAGCGAGGAGAAGGTGCCTGCAATGCAAATCGACCTCCGAAGCGTGCGTCAGGCCTGTGGCTGTGTCACTGTCAGTGGCACCAACACTCCGGGGGGACCTTCTTTCGGGGCTGGAGGGCGCTGATCTAATTCAGCGAGGCCGCTACTGGCACCGCAGCCGAGCGAGCGAAGCGGCGACAGGCGTCCGCGTGAGTCCCCTCCGGAGGTGCCGGCGACGGCGAATCAAACTCCGCCCGTTGGCGTTCGGGTCGGAACCGTAATCCTGTGTCAGCGCCGCGCGCCAGCTTCTCGGCCGAACCGGACCCCGATCCGGCGCTCATTCACAGCCTGCGCCCGCCCCTCCCGCGCGCGCGGTGCGACTTCAGAAGCCGACGGCGGGCTGTGCCAGAGCTGAAGCTGCAGCCAGCCGTGTGGGACCCGCAGCGGAGTGTCGCCACTCCCACGTGTGGGCTGTTTGCCGCTCGCCCTGGTGCGTGGAATGAACATCAATGTGTGCGCGTCCCCGGTGCCCGAGCTTTTATCTTCGGGGAGGCCCGCTGTTGGTGGGTGTTCGCCACCGACGTCTCCGCTCTGCCCTCCGGGCCTCACGGGCGGCCCGGCGTCCTGGGTTCTCAGAGGGACGGAGAGGGCCATGGACGAACGCGGGCTGGGACCCCGGTCGCCACCTGGGAAGCCAGAGCCGCTGCCGGAGCACGCACGTCCCAGATGACCACGCTGGGGACACCCCCTGAGGACACTCAGTTCTCGAGGCTGGCCCGGACAGCCTGGGCACCCCCGTTTGGAGGGCGCCGGTTGACGAATCTAAAACACAGGCTACAGCAGCGTCTCCACTGTGAACTGACACTCTCACCGAGAGGTTCTGTAAAGCTCTTTTTAAAAAAGTCCCACAGCAGGGAAGCCCACCACTGTGGCACGTTTTCCTCCCAGAAAAGCCCCTCCAGCACACGGGTCCCGGTGCAGGTGTGGGGAGCCCTGAATCCCAGGGTCCCAGGTACCCAGGACCAATGCGACGCTCGGGAAGACGAGACCGAGGCGGCTCCCCAGAGCCAACACTGTCCCCAGCGTTATCATCGCCGCCGTTCGGCGCCGTCCTCTCCTGCCCCAGAGCCGGGAGCAGAGAGCCCTCTGAGAGCCCCACAGGGCAACGGCCGCCCTTCGAGCTCCACCTCAACTGACCGCTCAAAGGTCCCTGGGGCCTGGGGCGACCAGCTTGTCCCAGAGAGCCCGGACGTCCCACGTTCACATGGATCTGTTCCTGTTGTCGCTGTAACAGACAACAGACTCGGTGACTTAAAACGACACAAAGGCATTCTGTCGTAATTCTGGGGGTCAGAGGGCCGCCTGTCAGCCCCCCAGGGTTGAAATTTCAGGGTCGGCCAGACAGCATTCCCTCTGGGAGATTTGGGGGGGGGGGGGGGCGGAATTCTGGTCCTTGCCTTTTCCGGCTTCTGGAAACCGCCTTCCTGCAGTAGCTCCGGCCCTTCCTCCATCCTCCAGGCCAGCGGCGTAGGAGCATCTTCCGTCTCTCTCTCTGCTCCCCACCCTCCCGCCTCCGTCTCCCAGTGGCGTTGGTGGTTCCCCTGGAGCAACCTGGGTAAGCCGGGGGAGCCCTGCACCTCAAGACCGGTGACTTGAGGTCCCTTGTGCCATGTGAGGTGACCGATGCGCAAGGTCTGGGGGTCAGCACGTGAGCCCCCTGGGGAGCCCTTATTCCGCCAACCACCATTCCACACACCCCGTTATCCCACCATGGCCCCCGTCGTCCGTCCCCGGGGGCCTGGACACTGGGTGCAGCTCTTCCCCTTGCACCACAGGCAGCCGGGAGCGTGGGCTCCAGTGGTCGAGTGACACCTGGGTGACACGCAGATAAGGCCAGAGTGACTCATCTCAACCCAGCGGTGTGGCCACGGGAAAGTTCATTAACCTTTTGGGGCCAAAGCGGCCCCTGCCAGTGAGGGGACGAACCCTTCGCCTTCCGCACTGGCGCAGGACAAGGGCGCCCGAGGGCCCTCCCCACCAAGCCCCATGGGGATGGGTGTCGCACGCTCCACCCATGTGGGAGACGGCCCCCTGGGCGCCCGGTGGGGCAGAGCAGCAGGCCGGCCTCGGGCCACAGCAGGAGAGAGAGGGGCTGCCGGGACACATGGGCCCGGGGCTGGGCGGGAAGTGGGCCCCGGTGGAGCCGTGTTCCCTGGGGCTCCACCTGGAGGGACCGGCCACCCTGTCCTCCTCTGTCCCGTGGCCATGAGCACCACCTCCGTCACCACCTCTGCAGGACGGTGGGGGAGGGTGACGAGGGTCTCACGCAGCCCCCGCACACGATAGCCACCCGCTGCGTGGGAGCCCATGCTCAGTCAAGTCCCCGTAGCTGTGACCTAGTCTCGCAGGTGCCCTCTGCCATCTGGAGAGCGGTTCAGAGGGTCCCCGTGGCAGGACAGGAAGTGGGGGGACCCCGCAGGGCACCCCCAGGTCCCAGGCCTGGCACAGGACTTGGTGGGGGGGCCGCAGGCGGCTCGGAGCCCGGGCCTCTCAGGCTGGGGTGCGCACCCCCGAGGGTCCTAGTGCATGAGCTGGGACCACCAGCGTGAGGTCAGAGGACGCACCTGAGGCCCCTTCTACCTGACAATTAGAACATGTAACCTGTGACCATGACGTCATCACAAGCACGTCAAGGCTGTGGAAGCTAAAATGTGAACTGCCCATGCATCTTGAAAGATGAAGCAACAAGTTCAAAGACAGGTGGGCCTTGCACCCAAGCCCCGGGTCCCAGAGGCCCTCCGTCTGCAGGGCCCCTGGAGTCTCAGGGGAGAACCACCAGGACCCCGGGAAGGGGGGCTGCAATCTCCGCAGCATCCACCAGAGGGCAGTGCGGCCGCCTCCCAGGACCGACAATCCTCTCTCTGAGTCGGAACCAAACTCCATGATCTCAGTTAGTCCCTCTTCTGTTCAGCCATTTGGGTAATTCCCGGCCTTGGGTGCCCTTCCCAGTGGGCCGGGCAGCCTCTGAAGACGCCCAATGCCGAGGAGATCCAGATCTGCTGAGACTGTACGAGGGGCGGCCCCCCAGATCTGGAATTATCTTCTGGAGGGTGGGCCCCTTGTAGGACAGGCTCCCCAAGCTAAGTGAGTGTTCTAGGAACCCAGCTGTATCCGTGCACCAGCTGGTGTTGTTGGGAGAGGCTGAGTTTGGCTTCAGTGAATTCTTCCGAAGACCCTTTCAGTGCTTTTGCACATTTCAGGATGAGTGATTCACGAGTGCACCTGCCCACACCTCGCTGAGTGTCCAGCAGTTTCTGATAAAAAAGGGCAGGACCCCCGTGCCCCACCCTCCCCACTCACCGGTTCTTGCCTTGAGAGAACTGTGTAGTTTCCCCAGATGAAAAGGGTCCTCCAAGGGAAAGAAACATTTTGCCACGTGGAAGAGGTGGAACAGACAAACAGACAGACAAGTGTCAGAAGCACTAAGAGTCATACACATCTCCAAGGTCCAACGCTGCTCCGAGCTGTGGGACCAGCGTCTCAACAGGTGCATTGCATTGGAGGGGGCGTACTTGGAAGGTGACTGAAGTGCAAATGTGTACGAATCAACACACAATTTTTAATCAGTAAATTCTGTTTTTGGGGGGGCCCCCGTCTTGTATCACCTTCTGAGTTTGGAGGTCAGAACTCTGAAACAGGCTGAACCAGAGAGTCACCGGGCCGCCCTCCCCTGGCGGCTGGGGCCGGCGGGAGAATGCATTCTGAGGTCTTGTGCAGCTTCCAGAGGCGCCACGTTCCCTGGCTCACGGCCCCCCTCCCCACCCCCAGAGCCGGTGCTGGGCAGCGCAGTCTTCCTCAGGTCTCATCGCTCCGGCTCCGCCCCCTCGCCTCTCTCCCGGTTCCATGTTAAAGGGCCACCGTGAGGCCACGGGGCCACCCGGTAACCCAGGACAGCCTCCCCGTTCCTGTTTCAGTCTCCTGTGCTGTCCCCCGGCGTGTGCCTTGGGTCCGGCCGGATGAGGACGTGGCCCCCTTCAGTGGTGGCAGGGCCCCCATTCTTCGGGTCTGCGGTCCCGTGCCGCCCACGGCCCCAGCTGTGTCCTGACTGGGCGTCTCTCTGCAGCAGAACCCCGACGAGACGCCGTCTCTGCAGCCGGCTGTCTCTGCAGCCCCCGCACCGTCGTCCAGCACCTCTCGCCAACTATCCGTGAACAGCATCGGGTCCCTCATCCAGAAAGTTCCCCGAAACCTAGGTTTCTGCCGGCAGCACCCTGGGGGGTCGTTTCACGCGTGCCTCTGCCCCCTGGGTTTCTGCATTTCCTGCAACCTGAGCCCGGACCTGGGGTCTGGGTCGGGTTCCCGTCTGACGCAGCTGGGGGGCGGGGGGAGGGGACAGGAGCGTCTCCCAGGAGAAGCTGTCTGTGTGGGCCTGGGGAGAGTACCGTCCGCTCCTCCCCGTGCTGTGCCCGCAGCTGGCCCTCCACCGCGACACAGTAACCCTCTCTCATTCCACCGCTCCCCCTCCACTGGCAACACTGCCTGGAGCGGACACGCTCTGCAAAGGGAGGTTCCCTCCCCGGTCACATCTGCGGCGTGGCCTCGGTAGGACCGGCGGGGAAACAGCTGGTTTCTCTCTCTCTCTCGTTTCTCCTACCAGCTTTCAAAGTACCGAGCGGGTCTCGGTGGCTCCGTACAATGTCACCGCCCATCGAGCGGGGTTTCATGTCATTACGACTTCGTTGAGTTAAACAAACGTTGTCCGTGTATTTCCGTTCAGCACCCTTCTCATCGCCGGCGCCTACGTGAGCCTGTTCGTTGGTGTCGGAGTCTTTCTCACACGACCTCCGCGGCCTTGATGACGATGTGACACCATCACCCCACGATCAGCGGGAGTGTGTCTCGCCCCAGACCCCGGCCCGGTTGCTGCTCCAAGGAGTGCGGGCCCCTTCTGCAGGGCAGCGCCGGGGCCGCCACCCTCGCTGCGGCGCTCCGGCCGCCGTCCGGGCCGCGTTCCCAGGCCTTGTCAGGGGGCGGGACGTGCACACGTGCGTGTTCTAAAGATGAAATGCCCCCTGGAAGCCCACCGACCCCTCTACCCTGACGCGGCTGGGGATGTCGCTGGCCTCATGGACCTCACATATGTGTCCTCCCTCCCCGCCCCCCCCCCCCAGAATCCCAGGTCCTCGCCCAGAGCCGCCCGCCTCCTGCTCCCAGACACCCCATCTCCCGAGGTCAGAGCGCAGAAGTTTCAGGACGAAAACCCAGGGGACTCCTTTTCTGTCGTGATTGAAAACCCGGACCCCAAAGCTCACCACCCCGACCTCGGTGAGGTGGGCAGCTCAGGATGAAAGCTCCGTTCGCATGGATACACTAACAACCCCCCCCTGGAGCCCCGGGAACAACCCCCAGGCCCTGCCCACCCCGTCCGTGCCGCGTGTCTCAGCGGGTCAGGCTCACGGAGGGCAGAGGGCAGAGGGCAGAGGGCAGAATCCCTCGCCTGGGCAGGCCGGCTGTCCTGAGCACAGCGTCCTCGCGGCTCCGGCTCCCGGTCGGCAGCACGCCAGTGTCTTCCTTGTTTTCAGGCTGACGGCGTCCCATGGTGTCGGCGGACCCCCCCCACACACCGGTTTGGGGCACAGTCACCCACCCACGGGCATTTAGGCGGCGTCCACGTTTTGCTGGTTGTGAGCGACCCTGCCCTGTTCGTGGGGGGCGAGCGCCTGCCCGAGACCCTGCTCTCAGTTTTTGGGGGGTTACACCTGGGGGAGTGGGGTTCTGGACTATAAGGCAAACAGCGTGCAGTCATTTGGCCCCCGCTCGGCCGCCTAGGCACAGAGGGGCACGTCTGGGGGTCCTGGCTGAGACCTGCCCTCCGGGGAGCCTGGGCGGTGCTCCTGAGTGGGGGGCTAAGCACCCCAGCGGAGAGCTGTCCCCCAACACGCGAGTCCCTGCCAGCAGACCGTCCCCGCGAGGAGTCGGGGCCCTTCGGAGCAGCCTCACCTGCCCGCGGGGGGCAGGCGGCCGCCCCGCGGGGTGTGGAGCACAGGCCTGGTCTCCACGCCTGTCCCGGGCGACATCCGGGAGGACTCACACTGGAAACACGCCTCCCGTGTATCTGAAGGCCCGGTTTCGCTGGGACGAGTGTTCCCTCCGGCAGCCTTGCACGGCGGAGAAGGGTCAGGAGCTGGCTGGGAGACCCGCCTGGTCAGGCGGTGAGGGGGTGCACCCCAAGGCCCTTAGGGTGGGCAGTGTCATTCAAACAGGACCACCCAACAGAATAGAGTGTTTTATTTAAAACAACAACAATAACGACAACATGGCTCTATGTTGAACGAACACATGGAATTAAGATAACATTTATAAGATAAAGTGATTTTTAAAAATAAGCTTCTTGTCCCCCCTGAGTTTAATGTCCCAGGTCTGCAGGTCACAAAATTCCTCCTTTGGGGAACCAGGGAGCCACGAGGCTGCAATCCTTCCAATGGCCACCAGAGGGCGACCTGATGGGGTTCGCAGCTTGCCAACTCGAACCGGAAACAAGTGGAGCAGCCCAGATACTCTTGTCTGTTGTTGCTATTGTTGTTTCTCTGGTTTCCACAGATGTTTTTGTCTCTCTACTCCTCCCCGTCTTCCCCTCCCCCAGCAGCTCCGAGGGTTCAAGTCCCCCCCAACCCCCAGCTGCTGGCTGCTGCCCAGGTCTTCCTGAAGCTGCCACATGCGGGGGGCCAAGGCCACGGGGTGAGTCTCTGGCCAGCGGGACCCGGGAGGCAGTGGGAAGTCCCTCTCCTCTCCAGTCCGTTGTCCCCAGGGCGGCCGCTGGTCCCCGTGGGCCTGGGGCAGCCCCGGGAATGCCGCTCCTGGGCGTCATTAAGATAGCCTGCCCTGCCCTGGCGAGGGTCTGGTGTGCAGGACAAGCCGCCCACCCACTCAGTCTTTGCTCAGCCTCTGGGCCGGGGCGTGGGCCGTGGTTCCTGATCGGGGAGGGGCTTCCCTCCCTTCCTGCCCCTGCCTCCCTCCCCCTGCTCCTGGCCCCCCCCCCCCCACTCCGGTGGCTCCTGGGGGCCAGAGGAGCCGTTCAGGGTGCCAGGGAGGGCAGTGACGGGTACAGCCAAGGAGCCAGGGATACAGCAGGCTCAGTTCCAAGGAGGCACCCACAAGGCCGTGGCTCAGAAGCAAGGGGTGGGGCTTTCTTGGGGGGGGGGGACATTCGGGGACAAGGAGGAACAAGCCGTGGGGATTGTTGGTGGCACTCCAGGCAGCAGGGGAGGTGGTGGGAAGGGCTGAATTCCAAGTTTCAGAAAAGCCTGAAAAGAGTGGCCCCACCTATGCTGCTCCCCCCAAATCCCAGCCCCCCTCCCAAGTCCCAGCCTGGGGCATCTTCCTGTTTGAGCGAAAGGGGAGGGAAAGCAAGCCCGAGGAGGGGCCCCCCTATGCAGGCGGTGGCAGAGACCCCTGGAGGGGACTGGTCTATTTCGTCCATCCCCAGCTGCCCGGAGATTCCTTGGGGGTCTGGGTGTGGAGAGGGAGCCCCTTAACGGCTCCCTCAGCTGCACGGAAGGGGGTGCAGGCTCTGGGTGGGGCTGGGGGCGTCTGGAAGAGAGGTGAATGAGAGGGTCAGACAAGAGGGGAGAGGCAGAGACCGATCCCCTGTCTGATTCTGGACCTTCTGGGTGAATGCACCCCACTGCTCCGTGGGGCCGCGCTCACGCAGCGCGGTGGGGGCACGTCACGCTGCAGCGAGCGCGGGCACCGCGGTCCTGTTATTGCCCACCGACCACCGCACGGACTGACCACGCCCCTCTCATCCGTTCACCCGGTGACGGACGCGTGGGTGGTTTCCCCCACTTATTTGCATTGGAACCCTTCCCGGGGGCACGTGTCCACCCCCCTGGGTACCTGCCTGCGAGCGGTGCACACCTGAAACCTGCGGAGGCTTTGAGGAAGCGTGGACCCCCGCTAAAATGCAGCGGGACGTGGAAGAGAGAAGGAAACGGTGACTGTACCGGAACGTGTGGGCACGCGTTGGCTAGAACGCCACATTGGTGAGTTTTAGAGTTCGCAGAGGGACCCAGAGCCTGCAGGTGGCCCCTGTAGGCCCTTGCCACCCTCACCCTCGAGGTGAGATGCCTCTGAAGGGGTGCCTCCAGGAATCGGGGCACCCAGCAAAGCTTGGCTGCACGCTCCCTAGTGGCCGCCAGAGGGCGCCAGGACCGCTCCCGGAGTCTCGAGTTCCTGGAAATGATGGGGTTTCCGAGTTTCTTGCCAACGCCGGGAGCGGAGCTGATCCACCGTGCTCACCCCCAACTTCCCAAGGGGGTGGTGGTGGGCTTAGACCCCTAACCTGAGCGAGCTCGTGGACGAAAGAGAGGGCAGTGGCGGATCCCTCAGCCGGAGGTGAAGCTCACCGCAGAGCGGCCTGGCCTTGGAGTCTGTTCTCTGTGGCCGCTCGACCTTGAACCCGTGTCCAGCACTCTGAGATGCTGAGAAGCGGGGGCATGGGGCGGCGCGGGGCGGGGGCGGGCCTGACGGACCGCACAGGCCCAGCACATGGCCACAGCGGGTGCCCCAAGACCGCCGCCACCCCCGTCTGTGTGCATAGCTGCCACTGGACTCGGTGTTGGGGGCCATTGGGAGCGACTCACGAAATTCAGCAGCAGGTGGCATGAGCGCAGGTGGGCTTCGGGCTGGTGATGCCCCGGAGAGACAGGCGGGTGCCCGGAGAGAGGGAAGCCGCAGCGGGGCCGCGAACCCGGCCGGAGTGGGGGAGGGGCACGGACTGCTCAGCCCTGGGAGGGGTCCCCTCCAGCCGGTCCCAGTGCTGGGCTCCTGGTCCGGGGGCGGCGGGGGCTGCAGGTTCCTGGAGCAGTGGCCTCACGGGGAGAGGTAGGGGCACCCCGGGATTGCTCCTGACCCGGGTTTGGGCTTTGAGATCCTGTGGTTGTCTTTGTAACGGGAAAACGGATTTCCTGTGTGAGTGCCAGGAGAGACCCCCCCCAAACACTCACACACACTCACACGGATAGTCACACACGCATACATGCACGCATACACACTCATATACACTCACACACTCACTCATACAGTCACACACTCGCATAGACACACGCTCACACACTCAGTCACACATACACAGACACACTCATGCATATATGCTCATACAGTCACATACACACAGTCACACACTCAACACACACACACTCATACAGTCACACACACACTCACACACTAATACAGTCACACACACACACTCACACTCACTCACACTCGCTGCGGAAGCCAGTACTCGAGAGGCAGGTACTGATGCGAAGGAAGGGGTTTATTTTCAGGTGCCAGCCCCCTGGAAGACGGGACGCAGGTCTCCAAGCCCCCGCCCCCCAGGGCAGGCACGGCTTTGTGAGGAGGGAGAGGGGAGAGGGGGGCGGAGCAAGGAGGCCAAGGGGCGGGTTGAGAAGCGCTCTCCGTGCGGACGGGCCCAGTCCACTGCGATGAGGCCAGCGACAGGCCTGAGCGTGTCATCCTGGTTAGTCATCCCGGCTCCAAGGTCGAAGGTCAGCGGGTTCCCGGGGGCTGGGACGCCTGCAGGCGCGAGCCTGTGTCTTCTGAAGTTGGTTCCTAGGACTCTCAGGCACACACGCCGTTCCTCCGCCAGCCACGCACCGGTCAGAGCCAGCCCTCACAGAAACAGTCCCAAAGACCGGTGGGGCGGGTTACGTTTCCCACCGCTGCAGGCCCGGGAGGGAAGTGACCGGGGCCTGGGGCTGGGCCTGCCCCTGAAATCCCAGCCTGGCGACGCTCTCGGGGCAGGCGCCCGGGGCGGGCTGTAATGCGGCGCATGACCGACAGGGGGCGCACACAGTGCCGCGGGCGCGGACGGCGGGGCGCCGAACGCCCGGGGAGCAGAAGCAGCGAGGCCGAAGGAAAGCCGTCGGAGCAGAGCGGACGCTCACGCCGGCTCTCGAAGGACGAGTAGGAGTTCGCCGGGGCTTGCCGCATGGACCGGGCACAGCGCGACGGCCCGGAGCCCTTGGCCCGGGTTTGAATCCCGAGCTTCCCCAGGGCAAGGCCCTCCATCTCTCAGGGCCTCGGTTTCCTCCTCTAAAAAGTGTGGGGGTGGGAGGCGATCGCAGGTCTCCCACGAGAGTCGAAGGAGGAAGAAACAGGACACAGCAATGGCCGTGACAAAAGTCCCTGGTGCCTGGGAGTTTGCATTTTCTCCTCTGTGAACTGGGGGTCGCTGTACCCTCTCCCAGCGGCCGGGAAGTTTCCGGGGTGCCTGCTCTGCACAGCGCCCCCTAGTGCCAGCTGTTAGCAATGGCCGGTGCTGCGGCTTCGAAGTCCCGAAGACGCGCGGGCGAGATGCTGCCGACAGGGGGCGTGTACCCCAGAGAGCGGGCAGGCGGTAGGCGCCCGGCTGCACCCAGCCGCCACGCCGCCCTGTGGCCGTGACCAGCTCCTTCCTCCCGGCCAGCTGCACATCGGCGTGTGGACCGGAGGACCCTCCTGCTGGAGGAGGAGTTGCTGGCGTCCGGGCCCGAGCACAGCTTCGCCCCGCCCCCAGAGCCCCCAGCGAGGTAGGTTGGGGGGGGGGGTGCTGTCCCTTTGGGCCTCTGAGCACCCGCACTTGCCACGCTCAACCGGCCTGATGGCCACCTGGGCGTCTCCAGGTGACCTTGGTGCCCGCGGAGCCCCTCGCAGGCCGGAGGCCCGGAGTCAAAGCCAGCAGAGCCTGGGCGCCCTCTCCGGGCCCCAGAGTCCAGGGCCGCTCCTGGGTGCAGGAGGGCGGGGACGGATGGGCTTGGGGTGGTTCTTGAAGCGCGTGGCGGCCACGGGACAGACACAGTGGGCCCCCCACGCACAGCGCTCCTTCCCCTGCCATAGTCTGCCGTGTAAAATGCGCTCCCGTGTATAATGCGCACCCAAGTTTCTGGCCCAAACTGTCAGGAAAAAAGTCTTTTGTTGTCATTTTTAAATTTATTACTATTTAGAAACAAACTATTATCGTATCCCAGGGTATTATTTTGCATACGGATATCGCTATCGCTTTCTAGAGTTACGCTTTTAACGCAAAAGCGTAAGTAAAAGAGTTAAACCATTGGTATAGATGTGGAATTAGCACTACCCATGTATCAATGCACACCCTTCTGTTCCCCTAACAAATCTGGGGGAATCAGTGTGCAGTATGAAACCGGAAAAGACGGCAAATAGTCCTGTTTTATCTTATTTTTGAAAAAGGTGAAAATACGCATCACCGGTTTCTGAGAATGTACGTGTGGCCGTTAGCGAAGGCGGCCCGGGCGGTGCCCGCACCAGGACAGTCAAAGCCGGTGGGGCTCGCGGTCACCCCGTCCCCCCTCCCAAGTCCCTTTTTCGCCCGGAGCGCCGGGCTCGGAGAGCGCAGGGGACCGGCCCGGGGGCCGCAGCGGCTCTAACTCGCAGCCTCTTCACCGCGGGATGAACAGGCGGCGTCCCCTCCGGCCCGGCTGTCCCTTTAACGTTCCGGAGTGTCCCCCGCACTCAGGCTGCGGCGCCCGCCGGGTCCCGGGAGATCAAGGTCAAGGCGACGCCCCTCCGCGCCCCCGCCCGGCCGAGGGGCCGGCCTCGCGTGCGGCCCCGCCCCCGTCCCCGCCCCGCCCTCGCGCCCGCCGGTCCAGCCGCCCGGCACTTCCCGCAGCCCGGGCCCGGCGCCCCCGCCCCGCCCCGCCGGCGCCTCCCGCAGCCCCCGGCTCTGTGCGGCGCAGGGCGGTCGCGCGGACGCAGCCCCGAGCGGCCCACCGGCGGGATGGGGATGCGCGGCCGGGGCTGGGGGCGCGCCCGCTGGCCGGCGCCGGTGCGCTCGCTGCTGCGCGCCTTCGGGGCCCGGGACACCGCCGCCTCCTCCGCCCGAGGCCCGGAGCAAGGTAAGCGACGCCGTGGGGATCCCGCGCCCTGCCCTTGGCCTCTGCGGGGCGGCCGGGATGTCTCTGGCTGCTCTAGCACAGAGGTGGCGCCTGCTGGCCCCGGCCGTCCCTCCGGCCCCAGACAAGGGCAGTGCGCTCGGCGGTGCGGGGCACGGGGCTCAGTCCACGGTCCGGGGTGTGGAACCCTCCTGTGCTCGCTGCGTGACCCTTGCGCACGGCACCGGGCTTCCCTGGGCCTCAGTTTCCGCATCTGTGAGATGGGGGCAACCTTACACTTGAATCGTGTGGGTCAGCCATCAGCCCTCCTTGCCACCCACGGGGAGTTCCACGCGTGCTGGGTCAAGTGGGCCTCCACCTGTGTGGGGCAGGAGTGGCCAGGGCTCCTGCAGGCAGACAGCTGGCCCTGGAGCGGGTCCAGCCACAGTTAAAGGGACAGGATCTCAGGAGAGGGGCTGAGGGAGCTGGACAGGGGCCACGGCCCACCTGGCCCAGGGGCCGGAACCTGGGAGTAGGAGGGGGCGGAGGTTGCCGGGGGAGGAGGCCGGAGCAGTGGTGTGTGAACAGGGAGGCTGAAAGCCCTGGAGGCACACCAGAATTGGGCGGTTTCCCAACCGCCCCGCCCCCCACCAGAAACCCCCTGGGGGCGCCCAGTGTGCACAGCTCCAAGGCCTCAGCCCCACCTGCCCCTCGGTTTCCTGGAGCCTGTGTCTCCGGCCAGCGCAGCGCCTCAGGTGACGCTGGGGTCGGGCCAGTCTGGAAACTCTGGTTTAGGTGGTCAGAGGTTCTCATCAGTGGCTCCCGGCAGGGGCGACTCTGCCTGCCCCCCCTCTTTTACAACGCCCCCCAGTTACTACTGGCATCTGTGGAGATGCGGCTGGACAGCCTGAGACACCTGAGACAGCCCCCTCCCACCCCCAAGGGGAAAAGAAAAAGGAACGGAGTGACGTAGTCTCAAGGTCAGGGCGAGGGGAGCGGGAAACTGAGGCACAGGGCGCCACGGGGTGGAGAAGGGAGGGCCTGGGGTCGTGGGGGCCAGCAGGGGTGCCCTCGGAGCCTGCTGTGCGCTGGACCCTCCGCAGTGCCCTGTGGGTGGGACCCTCTTACGAGTGGAGCCCTGGGGACCCGGCACGGAGATGGGCGGCCCTGCCGTCGCCCCCACGAGGTGGGAGACCCTTGTGCTGGGCTCTGGGGCACAGCAGGGAGCCCAGGGCACGCAGCCCCTTGGGGGCACCCGGCTCCCTCGCCGGTGCCTGCGCACAGTGGGTGCACGGGACTCCCCGAGGTGCTTGGGCGCTGAGTTTGCCGCCGGGTGTCCTGGGGTTGGGGTTTGAGGCAGGACACTCCACTCGTGGACCGGCACCAGCTCACAGGTGTGTCGGGGCCCCTGCGAGTGTGTGATTGTGACCTGCCTGCGGGCATCACCCGGCTCCTGCTGCCCACGCTCCCTGCGTGTGTCAGGCCTCTTTAAAATAGTTCTGTGGCCGCCGTCAAGCTGGGAAGGGGCGGGATGAGCCAAAGCTAACCCACTTTGGCCCAGGAGAAAGCTGGCCGATATTTGTTAACCCCTGAAATCAGGGCAGGCGCGGACCTATATGCTGGAGGCACCTCGGGGGGCCTGCAGGTCCGAGTCCTGGCCTCGGGGGGCTTTCCTTCTCATGGGGGGAAGGCTCTGCCTGGGAGCCAGTGAGAGGAGACGGGGCGTTTGGGGAAGAGGAGGGATGAGCACAGGGGGGGAGGAAGGCTCTGCCAGGACGTGTCCACCTGCAGGCTTGAGTGGGAGATTCGGGGAGCCCCGGGAGCGTGGGGTGGGGGGTGAGCATTTGGGCAGGGGGAGGGGCAGGTGGAGGCCCCGAGGTGGATGTCGGCCTGGGGGGCTTAGGGGGTCAGAGCGGTCGTGAGGCTGCAGGCCCATGAGCACGGGCGGATGGGGCACGGGGAGGCCCCGGATTCCGGGGTAAGCCGTGGGCATTTCACATGGGAGGCCGTGGGCTTTCAGCTGCAGCTCCCCCACCTGCTGCATGGGAGAGACCCCAGGGGCAGCGGGCTCTCCTGGGGGAGGGAGGGGCCAGGTGCTCCGAGGACCCTGGGTGGCCTGGGACGTCCAGGAGGCCGCAGGTGTTTCTCTTCCAAGCCCCTGGGGCAAAGGCTGGGCAGAGGCGCGGGCGGAGGGGGCTGGCTGTGGGGGCGGGGTGGGCGGGGGGAGGCCTTGCCGGTGTGGAGAGGCCTGTGCCGGGTCTGAGTCTGGGGCTCCGGTTCACCCGTGCGGCCTCAGACAAGACCACACCAAATGCCAGGCCTGGGCTGGAGTGAGGGCCCGGGGCCTGGGGTGGAGCCCAGCCCGGTGCCTGCCACTCGGGGCGTCCTGACGGCCGGGCCTCGGCGAGGTCCCCTGCCCTGTCCGCCTGCGCCCTCAGGGTGCCCACAGCCGCCCCAGAGGCTCAGCGCCCTGGGTTTTGCGCCGCTGCCCCAGCCGCCGCAGCCTTGGGCGGGCCCTGGCTCCCCGCCGTGCAGGGACAGCGCGCTATTTCTGTGGCCGGAGCCGCTTTAATTTAGGACCAAATTAGCCGGCCCTTCTCCCCGATTCCGGCTTCTCACCGGAGGCTCTGACTGGTACGGGGATATTTCTGCACCGAATGACGTTTTTTAAAGAAGAAAAAAAATTTTTTTTGAAGGGAAAGGCATGATCGATGACATCACGACATGTGTCAGCTGAGGCTCGTGAGAAGCTGTGGCCTTGGGGGCCGCGAGGGGCAGCTGGAGAAGTGGTGCCCATGCCCCAGGCTCGGCTCGGGGCTGGGCCGGGCCCCTCCCCCCGCCCGGGGCAGCGCCGCTGGAGACCCCTCAGGTCCGTGCCGCCCGGTCCTGGAACCCTACTGACCGCCATCTGGACTCAGCGGGCCTTCCCGGCGGCAAGCGACTGGACCTCTGGGAGCAAAAGGAGCGTTTGTCCACTCGGGAAACCGGGGGTCCGAAGCCAGGCTGCCTCGGGAGCTCCGGCTAGCGTCCCCCGGTCTGTCCTGCTCTCGGCTGGGTCCCTCTGCCTGTCCTCAGACCCATCCCTGGGGCCCAGGCATGGGCGGAGCTGATGGCGGGGGCCCAGCTCGGGGGCCAGCCCACAGGCCCCACAGGCCGGGGGCCCTGAGGCCCCTGAAGAAACCCAGGGGGTGTCGGGCATCGCCAGCACAGGGCGGGGACCCCTACCTGTGCCCACCTCACCTGCACATTCCACCGAGGGCCTGGGGTCACCCCGCCGGCCTCAGCCGCCTCTCCTGACAAGTCCAGGCAGGGCAGAAGGCAGTGAGTCACCTGGTTCCCCGGGGCCTTTTCCTCGTCTCTTGCCCCTCCCCACCTGTGTCTGCCGTCCCATGACCGTAAGGACTGCTGTCCGCCGGGGGCCTTGGCTGAGGTAACAGATCGCCCCATTTCTGTTCTAAGGGAAAGGGGGGGGGTCCTCAGGCGGAGAGACCAGGCCTGGTCACGTGCTGGCACTCCGTCACGAGTGTCTGGGGCACGCACAGCGTGTCCTGCCTCGGCAGTGGGGTCCTTTGAGGGGAGACAGATTTTACGCCAAGTGGTTCCTGAACACCTTCCTCAGGTGTGCAGCGTGGGTAGTGCCAGCCCGGCCGACTCGGGGACCCCCACCCTGCCCGCCTCCCCCACCCTCTCCCGGAGGCGACCGCCCCCATTCAGGGGTCTCCCCCCCCCACGACAGTCCTCCCACGGGCACATGGGTCACAGGGGGAGCATCCAGCGTCCTTTCCTGTAAGTCCTTTGAGGAGATGGCATCCGAGAACAGCACGGTTTGTTCTGAAACGTCGTGTTTTTATTCAACAGAGTGTCTTGGAGATGTATCTGGGTCAATAGGTTCTTTCCCATCGCTGTAGAACCTTCCGCCGTGTGTCATCGTAGTCCTTCTGGGGCCGATGGCCGTGGGAGGTCATCCTCAGACCTGCTGCACGCGGGGCAGGTGGGGCGGGACCCCACGGGCACCTCCTGGTGTGTCTGTGCCAGCCAGCAGCGGGGCAGGGGGCACCAGCTCGGCCGGGACTGCCCCGGGAGGGAAGGAAGGAAGGAAGGAGGGGTGTGAATGTCACTGGAGGTTGCTACCTTGTTTCCAGCCGTAGCAGCAGCCCCAGCGGCCCCAGCAGCAACCCCAGCAGCTGCGTCCCCCTTTCTCCGGTGGAGAAAGCTGAAGTGTGGCCGCAGCCCCCGGAGACGTGGGACTTCCCTGGGCGCATTGGCATTCCCCTGGTCGCTCCGGAGGGTTTTTCTGATGGTAATTGGCCGTTCGGGCTCCACTTCCAGCGAGCCGGCCTCTCTTTCACGTTGCCCGTCTTGCCGTGGGGCTGTGAGTCCTCCTCTAATTGGTTTGCCAGGGCTATTGTGTAGCCTGGACTCTCACCCTCCGTTGGCTGCGGGTACTCTGGGTCTCTCTGCGGCTTGTCTTTTCTCCTGGCTTATCGTGTCTCGGGCTGAGTGGGAGTTTTTGTTTTTGTTCTTAATATAATTGACGCATAACGTTATATGACTTTCAGGTGGACCGTGTAATCCTGTGAGATGTGTATGCACCGCAAAACGGCCACCACTAACAGTTACCGGTCGCTCTTCCTGTGAGGAGGAGCTCTGTGACACTTTCGAAGACACGATGTAGCACTTCCAACCGCAGCCACCCCGCTCCCTGCCACCTGCCCCGATCTCCCCTTCCCATGCAGTGAGCCCACCGAGCTTTCTCTTCCTGGGTTCGCTTTCTGTGTCTTCCGAAAGAAACCTTTTCCCGCCTCAAGCTCAAAGCCAGCACCTTCTCCCAGTGTGCCCGGACCATCTGGCTTTAACCCCGCAAGCCCCGTTTCCCGAGAACCCCCGAGTTGCTGTAAGAAACGTCCGAACTGGAGAGAGGGTTGAGGAGTGTCCTGGAGCCCGGCTGGACGACAGGGCAGGGGGGCAAACTCTCCGTGGGCCGGGAGCAGGCTCCGGAGGAGGGCGGTTGTGCAGCGGACTCTGTACACTGGCGTGGAAGGGAGGAGATGCACGGGGTCGTGTGAAGCCTGTGCGTGGTAGGTTAAGGGGGCGGAGGAGGCAAAGCCAGGAAGCTCCTGGGGTCGGGTACGGGATAAGACAGACACAGGTTGCTCTCACCCGAGGGGTGCGGGGTGGTGAACCCTCACAGCCGAAGGGACGGCGTCCGGGAACAGACAGCGGTGGGGCCGGCGCCTCCGCTGGGAACATGGGAGGGAGCTGCGGGGTCTGGGCAGGAGACCGTGGTGACATTTGAAAGGCATGCTATCTGAGATGCAAAAGGACAACGGACAGGGTCCCCTGAGGTCCAGACTGACCTTTGCCCCAGACGCTTCAGGCCTGGGACGGGCTGCAGCCACAGCCGCCCCGTGCGTCAGGAATCTGTGCGGCCAACCTGCGTGCTCGCCTTCGGTTCTGAGCTGCAGGGCCCGCCCCGCGGGCCTCCCCTGAGCACTTGGGTTTAGGGCACAGCGGCCCTTTGGCGTCCACACCCGGGTCCTGGGCAAAGCTGGGCGTTAGGCATGAGCATCCATCCCTGTTTCATTTCCATGCACCTACAGCTCCGCCCTTTGCATGCATGTTTTCCAGCCCACTGCCGTTTGCTGTGGTGGGCAGTGTGAGGTGGGACCCAGCTCTAACGGGGAGTCCGGCGTACGGCGGGTACGATGTAGGCTTGCCTTCCAGGGCCCCACAGAGGGTGCCCACGGGACCAGCCCCCGCGGCAAACCCTGGGTGCTGAGTCTCTAGCAAGCCTGCCTGGGAGGCCGCGTCTCCCAGGGGCCATCACAGTGGGTGCCGTGTGACTCCCCGGAAGACGACTCGGGGCTCCCGCCCGGCCTCCCCCGGACTTCACCCCATGCACCGTTTCTAAGGTCACATGTCCTCCGTCCTCACTGTCATCCAGTCCAGCTGTGAGTGTGGCTGCGCCAGATCCCGGGGGTCCCCCTAGTGAGCCCCGGACCTGGGGGATGTGGTGACGGCAGTTGAGCTGCCGTGGGGCACCTTGGAAGAAGGAGGTGTGGGTACAGGCGTGACGTATGTAGGTTCCATCCACGGCTCCGCGTGTCACGGTCCCCGCCCCGGGCCAGGCCGCCTCCCTCTCCCTCCCTGTGCAGTGCGGCGGCCTGTGCACCCCCCACCCGGCCCCGCCCCGCTGTGTCTCCCGGCCCCGTCTCCCACCCTCCTCTCTCCCCCAGTCCCAGTGGCCCCGGGCCTCCCGAGAGCAGTGGCCTCTGCCACACACAGACGGGAGCGCTGCCCCCTGCAGGCGACCAGGCCCCTGGCTCTATCATTATAATGCCCGGAGTGGGACCAGGGAAGGTTCCGGAATCTAAGTGCCGAAATCCTTACCGCCCCCAAACACGAAACCCCAGTAGATGCTCCGGCCTCAGCATGCGCGGTAGCTTCCGTGAACTGTGGGCCCGGGGAGAGCTCGCGGCCCCCGTGGAAACACGGACACCACCGCCGTTCTTTATAGGTTTGCACACACGGACCCTCAGAATTATCGCTCCGGCCGCAGGAGGGATGATGTATGTTTAAAGTACCACCCGTGAACCCCGAGCTGTGGATTTTCTGTGATTTACGGAGCAGGCGTGATGCTGCTCGAAGGGTCGCGCTGTGAACGGCACAGCAGCCCGCTGCCTCTGCGACAGCGTGCCGGTGGGCGACAGAAACCCAGGCTCCGGTACGTCCGCACATCCGTCCCTGCTGTCTCCTGTGGGGAAGGAGGTGTCTCTTTAGAATGTGAATCCAGTGAACATGTTCCAACGTGCACGTCGAGTGGGAGAGAGCGTTTGGGTGACGTGGACCCTTTTCAACCATGAATGCTCTTCTTTCCAAAGTAAGAGAGCCTGGCCGGTGTGTGGCTCCGTCGGTGGGAGAATCCCATAGACCAAAGAGGCTGCCAGTTCGATTCCCCGTCAGAGCACATGCTTTGGTGGTTGGTTCAGTGCCTGGTCGGGCGTGTGTGAAAGACACCCGATCGATGTTTCTCTCCCCCTCTCTCTGCCTCCTTTTCCCTCTGTAGGGTCAGTGGGCATGTCCTCTGGTGAGGCTAAAAACAAAACCAAAAAAACCTAACGTGGCCCTGGCTGGTGTGGCTCTGTGGATTGAGCACCGGCCTGAGAACCAAAGGATCTCTTGTTCAATTCCCAGTCAGGGCACGTGCCTGGGTTGTGGGCCAGGTCCCCAATAGGGGGCGCACAAGAGGCAACCACACACTGATGTTTCTTTCCCTCTCTTTCTCCTTCCCTTCCCCTGTCTCTAAAAATAAAATCTTAAAAAAAAAAAACCCAAAACTAAAGTGGCCTGAAGGTTTGGGCCACGAGCATTTCCGAGAAGAGATTGAGGGGTTCACCCTTGTATTCAGGGTGGACATTTGGGTCGGGGAATTGTTCCAGAATCTCCATCTCCTGCAACAATGGAAGCGTGCTGGGGGGTCCCATCCTTGGTCTCCAGCCTTCTTCCTCCGTCCTGGAGGCAAACACCCCCTCAGCCCAGGACAGAGCTGCCCGCACCCACCGGGCCCGTCCATGCTCACGGGAGCCCCGGAGGGTGCAGGGGATGTGGGCGTGGCTATGTCAGTGTCTCTGGGTGGGGGTCATCAGGTCAGGCCGCAACTTGCCCTGTCCCCGGCAAGCCGTAAATTCCGAGGACATTAGAATACACAGATTTATGTCATTAAGAAGCGGCTGCTTGTAATAGCCCTGAGTGTGGAGAGTGCCAGGCAGCGAGTGGAGTTAGCTGTTCCCACTGGGTCTGCCTGCTTCATGCCCTGCCCTGCGCGGGGGCGTCTGCAGACCAGGAGAGGAGGCGGGGCTGCATCGGTCCCCAGGACGGACTCGGCCAGGGAAGGTCCGGGGTTCGGCAGGGGTTTGTTCAAGCACATAGCTTCCTCGTGTCCGGGCTGGCTGGTGGAGGTTTTGGCCAGGTGGGGAGGCACCGGGAAGGCACAGAGGAAAGAATGGCACAGTCCTGTCCCTGTCACCTGTTGGATATGGGACCTTGGTGAGTCACATGCGTTCTCCGAGCCTCAACTTCCCTCCCCGTAGAAGGAGAACGGCGATTCCAACGTCACGGCGTGGCGAACGCAGGTGCGGCCGTGGGGAGCTGCAAAAATGCGGTCAACCTCCAGGGCCACCGCTGCCGTCTCCTGCGCCTCCCCCATCGTCCTCCTGGGGTCACTGGCTTTTAGGGGACCCCAGAAGGCATGAGGTCCCGGGCCCCGCCCCTTAGGAAAGATTTGATACATTAGCAGTCCGAGGCCCAGCATGCAGGACTGCCACCTGGGGCAGGTAGGTGCTTGGCATCTGACTTGCAAAGTGGGACTCTGAGCGTCCCCACCCCGTTTGGCTGTTTTTAGCACTAGCCACGTTCAGGATGATGAAGTCCTTAGAATGACGTTTGACACATACAAGAGCTACATGTTAAGTGAATGAAAACCCAGGCAACGGAGGCTCATGCTGTAGGGTGTCGGCTGCCGTCGCAGGAGATCTGGAGGGGGGCTGGTCGGAGGCCTCCTGGGCCATCCATCCTCACGAGTGTCGCTGCAAAGTCACAGGGTGGCCACCGTAGCTTGGGACCTCACAGGACCCTCAAAGGCAGGATGCACGCGGGCAGGCGACCGCGTTGGGCGCAGTTTCTCCCGTGACCAGCAGAGGGCGCGGCTCCCCTCCTTACAGCCCTGGCCCTGCGGGAGCGGCTTTGTCTTCCTCCTTGCAGGTCTCTGCTTGGGCCTGGAGGTAATTGCCTGCCGCCCTGCGGGCTGGCCCTCGCGTCCCACTGACCTGCCTCCCCAAAAGCTTGGGCAGAGACGCCGGCCTGAGCGGTTTTGTTCTGCGTTTGCTGGTTTAATTCTGTTTCTGTGGGCAGGTGAGGAGAAGGAGCCACGTGGCCCGGGGAGGGCGGGAGGCAGCCCCCTCTGAGCCCCTGAAACGTTGGAGGTGACTTGGGCCCTGGAGAGGCTGAGCCCTCTGGGCTGGAGCAGGGATGTCGTGTGACAGGCCACCCACCGTGTGCGGTCATTCAGTCAGTCAGCAAACATTTGTTTCCGGGTGCCCACAGGGTGCCAGCCCCGTTCTTGGGTGCAGAGAGCAGACCGAGGTCCCGGAGCTCGCGGGAAGGGTGTGGCCGTGGCCGTGGCCCCCAGCGCCAGCTCTCCAGGGGTCCTGGGGAAGAAGTCAGCCGTCTCCAGCAGAATAGAGGTGCAACATTGTTACAACCGCCCTCCCTCCGTGCCTCCACATCATCGCAGCTTTATGTCCATGTTCAGCCGAGGTTCGATCCCTGTGGAGGGGCTCCCGGGGCGGGGGGCCTTTCAAGCGTGTGTGGTCGCAGCGGGACGGGCCTTCAGAAGCCGGAGTGGCGGGACCTGAAGCCGATGGGTGAGAGCCACCCGTCGTGTGAGAGCCACCGCCCCGGCTGGTTCAGCACGCGTGTGCCCCCCCGTCTCCTGGGGAGGCCGTGCTGGAAGGGCTGCGCAGGGTGACCGAGCTCATGGCAAGACTAGGAGGCCCAGAGCGGGGTCGGCCGGCCTGCCACTGGCACCAGAGGGGCGGAGGGGCCCACAGCCGGCGCCCTGTCGTCACCCACCCCCGGCGGAGCAGACGGTGTCCGTGCGTCTTGGTGGTGTGTGGCCCAGGCAGCAGGCTCGTCAGCTCCACGTCCCATGCCACGTGTCCCAGTGGGGTCCTCCTCCTCTGCCCCGCCCCGCCTCTCTGGCCTCCCATCCCCTTGTAACTATCAGACTGCAGGGCTACCTGGAACCCTGCCCCCACACTCAGACAACCATCAAGAGCAAAAACGTGGGAGTCACCTTTGACTCCTGTCTCTCCCCGCTCTAACCTGCCCCCCCTGCGTGGTGCCAGCCTCCATACCCGCCCCCCGCTTCTTCCCCCACCTGGGTCCCCTCTCCACCGCGGGCCAGAGCGGCCCCCCGAGACCCACGTCTGCCTCCAGCGGGATGGGACAAAGTCCTGACGGTCGGTCACAGTCACAAGGGCCACGAGGCACCGCATGCCCGGCTCCGCCCCTCTCGCCTGTCAGCCGGGCCCCGCCCCGGCCCCTCCCTCCGCCCCTTTTTGGGCACTTCTGAGCTCCAGGTGGTCGCCCCTCTCCACCTGAGCCCAGCCAGTGGGTCCCGTCTCCCCACGAGATCACTAGCACCGCCAAGCCCATCCCGTTCCCTGTGATAGTCCCTGCGGGTCTCGTGTTTGGGGGCCAAATAGACGCTCAGGCAAGATTTCCCCTGAACTCGGCGTGAGCATGAAGGCAACGCTGGAGAGGCAGGTGGGTGGGGCCGGGCCCCCCGCCCGAGCAGCCCTCCCCCCCTCCCCCACTCCCCGATGACGACAGGCACATCCCACATAGTGGGCCACCCTGCCAGCCCCAGGGCCCCCTCCACCGTGAAGTCCCCCTGGATTGCCCTGGGCAGAGGCAGACCCTCCCTTTGTGTCACCCCTTTGTGTCGTTGGAAGGGAGAAGCTTCCCGGGCCTTGTCTGGCTCTTTGGAGGGCCCTGAGGCAACCGCACGGGGGTTCCCAGGGCCTGCTGGACGCACCTGCTGGACGCACTGCGTGGCCTTGGGGTTTCCTGATCGGGGACAGAAGGGCGGCCCTGGGGAGGGTTTTTCTGACACGGAGTGCCTCGGGGAAGGACAGGAGAGGCTTTACCTGGATTACTGTCCGCAGAGGTGAGAGGTGGACGCCCACCCTCCCTCACACCCGAAGCTCAGCCCAGGTGCCTCCCTGCACCTTGCTTCGTTTGGTTTGCTCTTACACAGCTTTGTTGAACTAATTCACGTCAATGGAACACGATGTGTGGTCTTTGCGACGCGCCCCTTTGCCTTGAAGTAACGTTTCAAGGCGCGTCCACGTTCTAGCAGGCATCAGGGGTTTGTGGCTGAATAAGGTGACGCCGGCGGGACGGAGGGGCCACACTTCCTGTGTCTGTCGGCTGAGGGGCATTAGGGGGGCTTCTCTCAGGGCCCGTTGGGAAGCCTGAGTGGTTCCCGCAGGGGTGCGGGGTGGGCCTCCCAGTCAGTCCCACCTTCGCCAGGGGTCTTGCTGCAGAGGGACTGTTGGTGACATTCGTAAAGAGCCCTCGGGGACCCCCAGGCTGGGACCCTCCGGCAGACCACCGTCTTCGGCCGGCTCTTCCAGGCCTCGGCGGTCCCGGTTAGGGGTGAGCGACTTTGAAGGCCAAGTTCCCCAGGAGACTTTCCCTTCTGTTGACCAAGAGACCTGGGGTTGCTGATTTTTAAAAACTTAAAACTGTTTTTATTACAGAGCATTTCAAAGCCCAAGGAAAAAAATGGCCAGCCCCGTACCAACCCAGCTGTGACCAATCACAACACTTGTGTGTGTGTGTGTGTGTGTGTGTGTGTACAGCGCCTGGCACACATAATGCCCCTTTTTTTATTCTAAAACCTTTTATTACAGAATCATAAGCATGTAATTCTGTAACAGAATAATACCACTCAAGCACACCTTATGACATTGTAGGGGAATGTTTAAATTCAAACTATACATTATTGCACCTATATTCTTACCCTGCCAACCACACTCACGCAGGCCTTACTCCCGCCGGACTCTGTATGTTTATTTGTATATATGAGAGGGGAAGGGAGGGGGGAAGGGAGGGAGAGAAACATCAGTGTGAGAGAGAAACGTTGGTTGGTTGTGTCACATAAGTGCCCCGGCTGGGGACCAAACCCACCGCCCAGGCACGTGCCCTGACCGGGAATTGAACTGGCGACCTTTCGGTTCTCGGGCAATGCCCAGCCCACTGAGTGGCTCCAGCCAGCGACCACAGGGATGCTGCATTTCTGTTGCTGGTGATGGTTTCTGTTAAACCGCGTTTAAGAGCAAAGAATTTATCCAAAGAAAAACCTCACATTGGTAGCAGGGCAGGTGGTGAGCAGGGAAGGCCAAGACGCCGAGGGTGGTGGGCACGTGACAGACAGCTCCCCCCTTCTCCTCCCACAAATGCCCCCGGTCTGCCCTCCAAATGCCCTTGGGCTGCCCTTGCACCCGCGGGCCCATCTCCGCACCTGCCGCTGGCCGGCCAGACCAAGGCCTGCTCTTCCAGCCGTGGAGGGGCCCGAGGTGTCAGCTGCTGGCTCTGGACCTGCCCGTGGGCCCGGACCTCGGCGTGGCCGTGGAGCTCCGGGCAGGGGCCGCCCCAGGACCCACAGGGACAGACCCGGGTCTAGGGGCATTGGCTGTGTCCCAGCCCTGCCGGGACCTGGCCCGTGGCCTGGGCAGCTGCCCCCGCTCTGAGCTCTGAGACGGGGCCACAGCCACCCCCGCCTCCTAGGCCGCGTGGGGGAGAATTTCACTGGGACTGAAGCCCTCAGCCCGGAGCCCCGCACCTCACCACACAGCACTTTGATGTGTATAAACAGTGTCCAGTAAGATGTCCTCCTCGTTTTCTCTTTGTTTCACTGTATTGTCAACTGCAATGAAATGTGGGGGTGGGGGGGGGAATCTGTTAGTGTGTGGCTGGCTCCGCCCTCCCTCCCAGAAGACCCGGGGGGCAGCGCCTCTGTGCTGGTTCGCTGCCCGGCCCCTCCAGGTGCTGGCTCCCAGGGGGCAGGCTGCGCACTTGGCAGGTGAACGCGTGAGTGAGCTAACGGGTGCTTCCCCTGAAGGCAGCCGCACCCAGGGCCCAGGTCTCATGTGGACCCGCGTCCCTGCTGCCCCCCCACGCGTGGTTCCGTCCGTGGCCCTTCATCCGGGTTGGGGCCCCCTGACCCGCGTCCGGCGCGGGCAGGGTGTGAGGGAGCCGCCCCAGCAAGGACCCGGCCCTGCCCCTGCCCCTGGGGTAAGGTTTGAGGGGTGGAAACTGGACGGCACCCGCGCTCCGCGCCCCGCCGTGGCCGGCCTGCCCGCCTCCCCGCCATACCGCCGTCCACAACTGAGAGCCCTGCTCCTTACTTAGCGCCTTCGCTCTCACCTCCGCGGGTGGCGGCCCTAGGGGGTGACACCTCCCTAGCTTGGCCCTGTCACCTTCATCGAGATGATGTGGGGAAGCCCCCCTGGGAGGCACCAGGGGCCCCGCCTCTCCCCTCCCGGGTTAGGGGCCCAGGGCCTGGAGGAGGGAGGGGTAGGCAGTGGGGAGGGGCTGAGGTGGGCGGGGATAAAGCGGCCCCCCAACACCCTCACCCAGTGGTGGAGCCTGGGCTGGGGGTCCGTCCACGGGCCTCCAAGTCCCCGCGAGGGGAAGAGACCAGGAAGCCAGCTGCCTGAGCGGCTGGGGAGCTTGGCCCCGCCTCCAAGGGAGGTGCCCTCAGGATCCCCGTCCCCACCAGCGGGAAGGGGGACACGGAGGCATTCCGGGGTCCAGAGCGCCGCAGGGGTGGGAGCGCGGCTCAGGACTCCGGACCCAGCCCCCACGTCCCCCCGGCGGCGGCGTGCAGTCCCGGCATCTGAGACCCCTCCCCGACTCCACGCTCTTTCTCACTCCCCTCTCTCGTGACGTCATGCTCCTCTCGCGCGGCATGATGGGAGAATCCTAATGTTTTCCAACAGATGCTCCAAGAAGAGCTTTCAGATTAAAGCAATTGCAAGAGCAAAGATTCTTCATTTTTCCTTTTTTTTTTCCGGGGGGGTGGGGGGTGGGGTGGGGGGAGGGAGCGCCCTTAGAAATTCCTGGACATCAACCCCTGCCCCAAGCACGCAGTAAACACTGACAAGAAAAAGTTTTTATTTCCTGGTTCAACTTTTTTTTTTCCTGGAATACGGACTGAAGAATGGGAATAAACTCGAATAAATAACAGAGCCAGGCCGCGCGCTCCGGGATGCGCCTGGCTGCGGCCGCCGGGCTATTGTCTCGCCGCCCCGGAGCGGCCCCGGCGTCCTCCTCCGGCTCCTTCCCCGGCCTTTTCGGTTTTGCTTTTTGAAACGGCGCCCCCTCCAGCCCCCTCGCCGGTGACCTTGGCCGCCTTGGATGCTCTCTGATCCCACGAGGCTCCCTCCAACTTGCCCCCGCGCCCGCCGGGCCCATGGCCGCGTCGGAGGACGGGAGCGGCTGCCTTGTGTCGCGGGGCCGGTCGCAGAGTGACCCCAGCGTCCTCACCGACTCCTCGGCCACCTCCTCCGCGGATGCCGGGGAGAACCCAGGTAACAGGGCCGGGCGGGGGCGGGGGCGGCGGGGAGGGTGGGGGAGGCCCGGGCAGGCGGCGCTGGGCGCGCGTCCCAGGCGCTGCTGCTCCGCGCCCCCGCCTGCCTTTGGGGAGCCCCGGTCGGACCCGGAGCTCGGACCCCGCAGTTCGCGTTCCCCGTGACGCGGCTGGGGCGCGCCGCGGAGCCCTTTGTCCGGAGAGAAGCCGGTTTCCGGGTACAGCCAGGTGCTCGGCGTCAGGGGCCCTCCTTGCAGGCTGTGGGCAGGGCTGGCCCTCCCAGGGACTTCCCTTCCCCGGGTGCTGACCGCTCCGTGAGGAGACCCAGACCCGTGGCCACCTCCGCCAGGGCTGGCTCGGAGCCCTGCCTCCCGCGGGCCCCAGCTCAGGTGGCCCGGCGTCCCCGCCCTGGCAGGGCAGAGCCCCTGCGGCCGCCGAGCAGAGGGGCTTGCTCCGGGCGCCCGACTCCGGCGGGGCTGGGCGCACCTGGGCGCGCTGCCCGCCTCCCCGACAGGTGTGCGCCCAGGGCTGCCCGCGGGGAGGTGAGGGGCGTGCGCCCGGACACAGCCCGGTTTCACTAAATCTCAGGGACTGGGTCCTCTCCCCGCCCCCGCGGCAGCGTCGATGGTTCAGGTGATAAATCTGGTCACAAAGGCATCTATGTGTCTTGATTGATTACTTTCCAGAGAGGAAGAAAGGCCTAATAAAGCAGGAGGGGGGTGGGCTGTGCGCGCCCCGTCGCCATGGAGACGCGGGAAGCAAAGCGATCATTAAAACCTTTCTCCACCAGAAGGCAATTTTCACTTCACAGGGAGAAGTCTGAGCTTCTGAATGTGGGGTTCAAAAAAAAAAAAAAAACCACCAAAGCTAGTGCTTTGGTGTCAAGACGCGGGACCCGGTATTCGATCTCGGAGGAGCACCATCCATCTCCCCAGAATCCGTTGTGACCATGAGTTGCCCGAGCCTTTGAAGGAGGGTCTCTCCCCAGGCATGGAGCCCGCACGGGGACTCCAGCAGGGCGGGAGGTGGGCGCCCGAGTCAAGGCAGCCCCTGGGGCTGTGCGACAGGGCTCGGTGGGGGGCGACCCCCGCCCTCGAGCACACGGGGGGCTTGTGGAGAGGGACCCGTCAAAGGCAGCTCTGTGAGCGCCCCAGCCCGGTTTGGAATTTTAGACAATAAGCCCATTCAAGGCTTGTGAGATTTCTTTGTTAGGACCACGGACACTGTATAGTTCAGTCACACGAAGGTACCAGCCAGAGGACATCCCTGGCGTTTCTCTGTCTGGAAGGTCAAGTTCATTTCCTCGGAGCTTCAAGCGGAGGCTACCCTAAGCCGACCCTTCAGGCTTTAATTAATCCTTTTATGAGAAATCGGGGACGAACCCCCACCCCAGGCGCTCCATGTTGGGGTGGCTTTTCTCTGTGCTGGAGAGGCATGGCCGGGGCGGGTCCGATTATGGGGCCGGAGCGGCTGCTCATGTGAGGATCCTTCCTTCCCCGCTCCTTTTGTCTCCCTGGCCGTCAAAGGAAGCAAACTTGAAACGGAAATGATGGAGGGTGTATGGCTTCTGGGCTGCCTGCCTCGGTGGGTGGGGACTCGGGCTGGTGCCTGCCCACCAGGGCCGGGGGGGTGGGGAGGACGAAAGGGCCTGGGTGCCAGCGATTCAGGGGAGCCACAGGACAGGGGACACCGGAGCTTGTCATAATCTCTGGGTCACATGGTCGGCACGGGACCCCGAGGGCAGGTGTTGGAGGTGAGCCATCTGCAGCATGCATGATTCCGGGAGTGGTCGGACCGTGCTACAAAGCAGCAAGCAATGAAGTTTGTATGGATTGTGTTAAGTAAAGGAGTTCGGGCAAGGGAGAGAGTGTGGTGCTGGCAGGGTGGCTGAGAACCAGAAGGTTTCAGGTTCGATTCCCAGTCAGGGCATGTACCTAGGTTGTGGGCTTGATCCCAGGTTGGGGCGTGTACGAGGAGCGACTGTCGCTGTTCCTCTGTCATGTTGAAGTTTCTCGCTCTCCCTCTCCCCCACCCCCCACCTCCCCGTTCCTCTCTCTAAAATCAATAAACGTATCCTCAGGTGAGGATGAGGGAGAGAGAGAGAGAGTCAGAATTTCAGGTTGGAAGTAACCTGGGGACTTGAAGCAAGAAGGGTGGACCAGGGGGACACTTTCTGCGACCTCTTTGCCTGCGTGACTTGGCCTGTGCTTGCATACCCCTGTGGATGGGGAGATCACTTCTCTCCGATGCCGTGCATGCTGCTTGTTGGCCGTATCTCTTTCAAGTTGCCTTTCCAATGGGCTCAGGAGGGTCTGCTGTCCGCCAGCCCTGCCGGGGCCGTCTTGGGACGTGTCTCCTGGGTTTTTGGGGGGTCTGCCCTTGTTGGTCACTGTCACACCGACCGGAGTGATTTTTTCTCTGGGGTGAGGCGCCCGAGTCCTTCATCCTGCTCTCCCGCTGGGACCGCTCCGCCTGCCCACCTGCCACTCTGGAGAGCTGCTCCCGGGAACCGAAGCCGGGGCGCCCGCTGGAGACCCTCCCGGCACCGAGACACCGCTTTCTGCTTTGTGAAACAGCCTGGGGGGCCTTTATCCTCGCCCCCAAAGGCGTGCCGGCACCTCAGCACCCTCTTAGTGAAAACTCAGACCATGATCGGGGGTGAGTGGTGACACCCCCTTCTGTCTCCAGAGGTTTTCTCGGGGAGGCCCGGAGGGGATGACAGCCTCTGCCCCCCCCACTGCCCCCCAGCAACCCCCCTTCTCATGCTGGACCCGCACGTGCTGGGAAAAGGCGTTTCACAGCACCCTGGGGCGTGCAGGGCACGCAGGACCCGGGTTCCGCTCAGCCGCCCTGCCCCCTGCGTGCTGCATCTCTGCCCCCCCCCCCCAATAGCCGCACCGTGGTCGGAGGAACACATTTGCACAGCGTAGCTGCTACATATGTGTGTCGTGTCTGGTTTTGCCCACGCCGGGCCACAGGGCGGTGAGGGCCCAGGCAGAGCTTCGCGTGTCACCTGTGAACTTCCCCCGGGGCGCGTCCCGGCTACTGGGAGGCCTGGGCTCCCGGGGACCCGCGGGCTGTGTGTCCCTGACAGCGCGGTCTCCTGGGAAACGCACCCATGGACACTCCCCCCAGAACCCCCGAGGGCACCCCTTCTCCCAGGCTTGCCCACCCCTGAGACCATCGGCCTGGGTCTCTCTCGCACGGGGAGTGACAAATGCCATCCCCCGGTGCTCGTGTGTGGCTCCTTGATTGCTGGTGTGTGGGGGCATCTTCCGTGGCCTCCTCATTATTGGGGCATTAAATCTCTCAGCGGCCGCGTCCGTGGTGAGGGACGGCACGGCAGGCCCGGAAGGTGTCCCGGGGGCCACCTCTCCCACTCCCTTCATCACCGTCCCGCCTGCCCCTCGCCCGGGCCCTCCTCTGTAGACCCTTGCTCTGCACCTGCAGCCCGAGACCCTGCCCAGGTGCCCCCCCAAATGAACCTTGTCGGCCGGCAGGGCAGCCTCCCACGGCCCCCTCCCTTCAGGGGTTCGCGCCCCCACGAGTGCTATTTCATCCCCCCTCCCCATCTGCTCGGGGGCCCTGGGAAGCGTGTGTGAGCCTCCCCACTGGGTGGCCTGTCCTGGCTGTGGTCCAGCACGGAGCAGACGGTCTGTGACCTCCTTCCTGTCCAGTCCCCGCACCGCCCCAGCCTCCGCCTCCTCGTCCCCTCGCTGCCCTGGCCACTGGTCTCGGGCCACTGCTCTGTCCCGCTCCCTGCCCACCCTGCTCCTTTTCCTGTCCCTGGTCCTCAGGCCGGGAGTCCCTCAGGGCCCTCCTCCCGCCTTCTCTCCCACTCCCAGCTCTCTCCCTGGGGTGTCGCCCTGGCTCCAGATGCCGGGACCAGAGACAGGGCCACGGGTCGCCTGAGACTGCTTTTCAGACATGTCTGTGTGGCCTGTGATGTGCCTGTTTACAGATTCTGTGCAGCAGGGTCTGATGGAGGAGCGGGGATGGGGTAGGGTGGGGACCCTTGATCCAGGGCAGGGCCTGCCCCTCCCACCGCCGACACTTGGGGCGCCCCCTACATTGTAGGGTGTTGAGCAGCGTCCCTGGCATCTGTTCACTGGGTGACAGGAGTGCCCCGTCCCTGGTTGTGACAGCCCAAAATGTCATCAGACCTCGCCCAGTGTCCCTTGGGGAAGAACCCTCCCCAGAGAGCTGCTGGTTTAGGTTATTTGTTCTCAAACCTGGGGGCACGTCGGAATCCCCCGAAGGCTCGTTGGCCCCCCACATTCCTGACGCAGGCGTTTGTGGGGGTCTGTCACGTGCATTTCCAACCCGGTGCTGCCGGCCAGGTGGCCTCACCTGGGGCAGCCCCGAGCAGGGCCTCAGCCCCGGGCCTGGCCTCTGTCCCGACAGCGCCCGTGTCTGTGCGTCCCTGGGGGTCCTCACCCTGTCTCCCCCTTCGGGTCTTGGCCCGTGTCACTGCAGAAGGCCTGTCAGGCCACCCGATAAGGTTCAGGTGGCTGCCCCACCCTACGCCCCTGGCCGGCCCGACCCCGTCCCACTATTCCACAGGCCTAGGGCGTGCCCCGCTACCTGGCGGTGGGCCCTTTCCCTCCCTGTGGGCTGGCCCCCTCGGCCGGGAGCCCAGCACCCACTCCACACACGAGAGGCGTCCGTGGGCGTTCGGAGAGTGAACGGGTACACGCACCAGACACCAGTGTCCCGCTGGCCAGGTGTGGGGCCGCCCCGGTGGCCGGGCCCCCCGCCAGCTGGACGAGGCCTCTGCAGACACGCAGCTGAGTGACGGCCGGTGGGCGACCGGGGGGCGAGTGTGGACAGGCCGCAGCCCCACCTTCCTGCAGGGCCAGGTCCCCCTCAGAGAGGGAGACGCCGTTTGGAGCACCCACTCTGCTGGAGCTTCACACGGACACACGGACACACGGACACATGGACACACGGACACACAGACACACAGACACACAGACACGGGGCCGCCCCCGGTGCAGGCTCCATCGTCCCGCACCGGCCCCTTCCTCGTCACAGCGCTCTCCCTGGGGACCCGAGTCATCCGCCCCGTGGCTGTGCTTCCTCCCTTCCCGCCGCCCCGTCCGAAATCACTGGCCACCTGCAGCCCCCCCGTGTCCCAGGCCCACCGACGCCATCTCCCAGACACCTCGGTGCCAGCCATGGGGGTCCTCTCTCCCCAGCAGGGGATGCTTTCCCAAACGCACACCTGCTCTGGCCTCCTCTGCCTCGGCCCTTGACGGTGCCCCAGCCCCAGTGGGCGAGGAGGGGAGGAGACCCGGGCCCCTCCCTCTACAGCGGGGGCCTCCCGGGCCTCCTCCTCACACCCCCTCTGGCTCGGAGTAGTCCTGCGTCCCGGGGACCTCCCCCCCCGGCCCCTGCGGAGTGCGGTGTGGCTGCACACTCGTCGCCTCGCCAGCTTCCTGGGGGTCATTAAAAGTGAAACTGGTCGCTGTGAATGACTGTGGAGCTTGAAACCTTTGAGTTACTTCTGACGGAGAAAGCACTGCATGTTCATTATGGAAAGTGGTCGGGTGCTCTTGAAATTTCCGTTCCCACCCAGCCCCTCTCCCCCCAGCTGGACGCGGAAGGCAGTGACGAGGGACAGCAGTGTCCCTGGGACTCGCCAGGAGCCAGGCGTGGCTGTCTAGCGTGAAAAGGTCAGCCGGGCTGCTCTGTGTCACGCCAGAGAACTTCCCCTTCCCCCGTGTCTCCCTCTGAAACGATCTCACTGTTTATCTGACAAACCAGCTGGTTATCGGTGCCCCCCTCAAGGTGCCGCTGTCCAGTGCGGTGGCCGCGAGCTACCTGTGGCAGTTTAAATCTGAATTAAGTAAACTAAAATTAAAAGTTCTCTCTGACGGGCCACACTTCCAGGGCCCCGTAGCCATGTGGGGCTGGCAGCTGCCATATTGGATGGCGTGGAGCTAGAACATTCCATCCTCACGGACGGCTCTGCCTCGCCGCTCTGGACTGGGGGCCCCGGGGACAGGGTCTTGCCCGCGGCCCCTGGCTGGGCTGTGCGGGGACCCTCCCCAGGGAGCGGTTGTCGTGTGGGACTGAGCGGTCTCCTCAACGCTGTCTTCTGTGAGTCAAGTTGGGAGGCGGCGGACCCCGCGGGAGCAGGCGGCATAAGGGGGCGGTGGCCCCGAGTCTGGGCCGCGCTGTCGGCCTCTCTGGGCATCGTTTCCCTGACCGTGCTGCCCGCAGGTTGGCTCGGGCTGCCCTCACCTGCACTTCCCCACGCCAGCTGCCTTTCTGGGGCCATGGCTGCCCCTCCCTGTCGTCCCAAATCCCTCCCCCTGGGACGCTGCTCCCAGCCCCTGCCTGCCTGCCTCCCCCTGACTCTACTCCGAGAGCCCCTCGAACGGCCCCGGAACCAGGTGTGTGTGTCGGAAGCCAGGTGAGGTGGTGGCGGCGGAGTTGTGGACAGCCCGTCTGGAACGGTCTGAAGCCGGTGCCTTTGTTCGCTACGGCGGGTCACTGGGGTGGGTGGGTGGCTTGGCAACGCCCCTCGTCTTAGGGCGTGACGGCCTGAGTCGGCCTGAGGTGGAAGAGTTGGCCGAGTCCTCATCCTCGGCTCCGGGGATTTAGATGAAGCCGGGGAGACGCGCCAGCGCGGATCTTTCCACTTCCCTTTGGCAGGAAAACGTCCTCTCGGCAACGTGCGTTCTGGGACGGCCGTGTTCCTGCAGTCACACGCGTCACGCTGTTGCTGACCGGGCACCTTCGTCAGCAGGGGCTCCTGGGCAGAGCTCCGAGCACTCGCTGGCGTCGGGCCCGTCTCAGCCCCTGGGCGCCGCTGGGGGGGGTCTGCCCGGCAGCCTCCTCCCCTCCCGGTTCACCCTCACGCGTGACCGGGGACACGTTCCGACGAGGACGGGCGGAGAGTGTTAGTGAAGGGGCAGGGGCGGTGGCGACACACTGAAGCACAGAAGGACAAGGGCGCGGCAGACCTCCCTACGGGGGTGCAGGTCTCGGTGGAGTGGGCGTGCGGTTGCATGTGGTCATGACCTTCGTGAGCCTGGCTGTTCGTTTGTCCGCCCACACGGTCAGCACCACTGTGCACGGTGGTGAGCCTGGTGCAGGGGCTGGGGGGGATGGAAGCCATCCTGCCCATCCTGGAAGCTCACCGTCTGGTTAGGGACCAGCCGATGACAAGTGACAGGCTGCTAAGGTGTTCCCCTCTGTGTTGTGCCCAGTTCGTTCTCTGCCCAGCATCTCTGGCTGCTGCCGAGGCTCCCTGCAGACCTCAGGGGCCTGCAGCAGGGGGCGAACCCCCCGCCGTGTCTGCGGGCAGACAGTGTCTGTGATCTGGTTGAGACCCAGGCTGGGCTCAGCTGGGTGGCTCGTCTGCCTCACCCCACCCTCCTGGGACCCGGTGATGCCGTCTTGCGTCTGTGGTAGAGATGCACGGAGCCTCTTAGGGTGGAGGGCCTTCAGTTCTGCCCAGTTCTGTTGGAGTGACGCACGGGCCAGGCTAAGGTAAAGGGGTGAGAAATACACCCCTCTTCTTCTGGGAGGAGGGGTGGGGAGCTGGGGCCAGGGTGCATGTGGTCCGGCCCACACAGCGGGCTCGTTGCCCCCGTAGACTGGGAGCTCCTGGGGCCCAGGGGTCAGCAGCTTCACATCGGAATCTCCTGCTGCCTCCGGCACGGCGGGGACTTGACCTTGGGGGGCCAACAGATGAGGTCTTGGGGGCTGCTGGCAGGTGCGTGGACCCTTGGGTATTGGGGTTCTCGGATCTGCGTGACTCTGACAGATCCTCCCGACACTGTGGAGCCTCAGGTCCCCCAGCTGTGAAACGGGGGTTACTCCCAGCGGGGCCCACCCGCCGGGAGGGGGGCAGTGAGGATCTGATGGGCTGGTGGCCGGGAAGTACTGAGCACTGGGCCTGGAACGCAGGGAGAGCCAAGCGGCTGTGCGGGGTCATGAGCCACATCCTGTCATTACCGAGAAGCCGCCGGCTCAGGCCTCTTGCAGGCCCCTGCCCTGTGGGCTGTGGCGGTGGGAAGCGCTGGCCCCGGGCAGTGTTGAGGCTCCCAGAGGCCTGCGTCTTCCGCTGGCACCCTCTCGGTGCTGCAAGCAGGGTCCCTTCTGGCCCGAGGTCAGCACTGCCAGGTGCAATGCGGCGTCCCCGCGGGACTGACCCGCCCTTCCCCTTGCAGGGCCGGAGCTGGTGCACGGGTGGCTGTGGTCCACGGACATGCTCTCGGGGCACCGTGTTGACCTCTAGGTGACCTCTAGTTAGTGGGGGGAGGTGGTGCTGAACTGCAGGGGGTGGGGCCGAGTCAAAGGCCAGTGTGGAAGGCGGGGTCGGCCCCAGCTGGGGCACGCTGTGACCACGCGGCAGGGACCCCGGGCTCCCAGGCCCCTCCAGGGGGTTTGGGGCTCAGGAGAGAGTGCGGGTGTGGAAAGGAACCGGGCACCCCCCGCTGCCACTGTGGTTCCTGCTTGCCCTAAACCTTGCAAGTAGCTGGTTACAGAGTAACAAAAAACTGTATCTCATTTTTTTTTAAAGAGAAATTGTGAGTGACAGGGGACATTTAATAACGAACCAGGTGGAAGAAGCAAACTGGTTGTCTCGCCTTCCGCTGGCTGGGCAGCCTCTCGGGGTGAGGGTTTGGGGGGTCCAACCCTCTGTCTCCCCTGGAATCTGATGGAACTTGTCCTTTCCTTAAGATAATAATTGCAAACAGCATTGACCTTTTAAGTGGCTGGTTTTCTTTTAATAGTTTTCTAATTCTTTCCCACTGTCTGAGAAACACCTTTGTAACTTTTTCCTTTAAGCATCTTCTCTGTCCTCTGCCCGCTCCACAATGGGCTTGCTCCGTGAATTCTGGCTCTCTCTCATGTCCGTGGCGATGCCACCCTTCTCATTCCTGTGCGTTTTCACCCCTAAGAAAGGTATAATTGAGGGGGACCCCCCCCACCCAACGACGACAGGGCGTGCTCACTTCAGGTGAGCCGGCTGCGCCCTGTGGGAGGTGCCGGAGCGAATGAGCAGCGACTGTTAGTGACAGCGTCGGCTAAAAATAAGCCTACAAATGCGTTAATAATTGGTCTCTGTGTGGTTTTTAAATCAACTAGTAACAGTTTATTCCGGGAGGACATTAGCATAGAGCAGCTGTTCGCTCTCGGGGAACCATCTACCCCGGCCCTCGCCCTGCCTTTTCCTGCCTCCGCTCTCTGACCCGGGTGGGGCTGACTCCCGCGTGGCGAACTCTTCGGCTGGGAGGCCGGGAGGTCACCTGGGGGCCCAGCTCACGTTTCTCGGGGACAGCATCCCAGGAGCCAGCGCTCCTTGGCGCTGGGGGGGGGGGGGGGGGGGGGGAGGGGCGTCAGGTAATTGCTGCCCCAAAGGGGCCGAGAGCTTGGGTGGGAAAAAGAAGTGGCACCCAAGACGGGCAACTCCCTGGAAGCGAGATTCTCTCTCCCCTCCCTCCCCCCCTCCCCCTCCATTTGTCAAACCGAGTGCCCCCTGCTGAGCCAGGTGCGAGGCCAGGTGCAGGGACACGGAGGAGAGCGGAGACCCTTCCCCACCTGCGTGGCGTGGGCTGGCGGGGGTGGGCTCGGCCTCCCATCCCGCGGGTGGATGCCCAGGCCTGCTGGTAAGGGCCGCCCAGGGGCTGTGACGGGGCTGGCAGTGGGTGGGGGGGACAGGGGGGCTCAGACAAGATGTCGGAGGAAAACAGTGCTTGAATTGAGAGCTGCAAGGTGGCTGGAGTGAGCCAGCGCAGGCGGGAGGGGCAGGTGCGCTGGGCGGAGGGGTGGCCCGTGTGAAGGCCAGGAGGCAGGAAGTGGAGGGGCGGGCGGGTGGGCGACGGTGTGGGACGAGTGGTCAGGGACCTCTGGAGAGCTGGTGCTGGGAGACCTTTGGCTTCCATCACACTGGTGGTGGGGGGTGGGGGGAGCGGCCCCCCGAGGGCCCCAGGGCTGGACCGCATTTTCAAGGGGCTCAACCCAGGACTTCTGAGCCCCTGGTTCCTACAGCCCCTTCACAGGGAGCTCAGCGGTGAAATCCACCCGCACCTCGTCCTTGGAATTTGCAACTGCGGCTGGGGGTCGGGGTCTGGGGCAGGCTGAGGCCGGGAGCTCGCACTGGGAAGGGGGCTGGTCTGGCTGCGGGGTGGACATCAGGCTGCACTGGGTGACGCAGGAGTAGGAGTAGGAGGTCCCGTTGTCCCAGTGTGGCGGCTTGCAGCACGCCACCCGCAGCGGACGGCTCTGGTGCCTGTGGCCCCTTCCCTGGGGCCACCTCGGCCTGTCCCCCGTGGTGGCCCCAGCCCACCTGCGCAGCGGGTGACGAGGACCACGCTGGGGCGCTGCACTGGCACACGGGGGCTGGGCTTGTGTGCACAGGAGCATCTCGAGCTGCTGGGTTTCACGCCGGGAGCTGGGACTGGCACGGTGGACTTGGCAGATGCTGCGTCCGCGCCTCCCCCTGTCTCCCCGGGGGAGGTGAGAGACGGACCAGCTCATGCCGCCCAGGCCGCACTCGGGGTGGCTGGTGCCCGGACCTCCTCCCACACAGCGAGCTAACGCCGAGGGGTGGTCCTCACCCGAGGGAGGGGGCTCGTGTCCCGGCCTCCCCCGCTTCCCGCAGGCGGTTCCTGGAGCTCTCACACAAGCAAGCCCCTCCCCACAGCAGTGATCTTGAGAATGTGCCCAAGGGAGGTTTTCCGCCCTCCCTGTCTCCCACGGCACCCCCCGCCCTGCTTTCCCGCACCACCTTCCATTTAAGCGGCCTGCTCTTAAGGCCCCTCGAGCTCTGTTTTCAGGGGAATTCAAACCAAAACCAAGATTGGGAAGGTAGGGATTTGCTGAAGGATCAGGTCTGTGGGGCAGAAGTGGTGTGTGCATGAGTGTGTGTGTGTGTGTGTGTGTGAGAGAGAGAGAGAGAGAGAGAGAGCGAGCAAGGGTGCCCAAAGGGTTTGGCCTGCGCACCTGGGGAAGGGGGGGCTGTCCGGGACAGCGATGGGGCATGGGGGGTGGGCAGCCTGGGAGTCCAGCAGGGTCTGAACCGGAGGCCGAGCAGGTGCTGAGTGGAAATGGTGCGTGGGCTTGGGGCACGGTGCGTGCAGGTACCTGGGACCAGACAGCATTGGTTAGCAGGCTGCCTACCTGGCATCCGGATTCAGCTGTGCCTTCCTGTTTAAGGGGCATCAGCTGTCTCCTTCCTCCCTTCTGTCCCTCCCTCCCTCTCTCTCTCCTTCTTTCCTTTTTAGTTTTTATCTCTCCATCTATCATCTATCTGTACCTAGCTACAGGTTCTATATGTTGACCTGCCGTCTCTACCCATTCCTTCTATCGTTCACCCACCCACCCACCCACCACGTGCCCCCCTGCACCCTTCTGCAGCATGCCCGCCCGTGAGAGTCTCGTCCCTGCTTCAGTGCCCCAGGCGAGCCCCTCCCTTTTAGGATTCTGCCTGGAAGTTCCTGACTGCTGGGACACGTTAGCCCAGCGAGGCCCCGGGACTGTGCCGCTCTCCCGTCGCCTCCCCAGGACTTGCTCTCACTGTCTGCCCTCCCGCCCGTCTGGGCAGAGGCACTGGGGGGCCGTGAGCCCTGCTCCCTGGCAGGCCGGCCCGTGTGCTGGGGAAGAATGGGGCCAGTCACCCCGGGGAGATGCCCCCCAGCTGTGGCGTCCCTCCCCCTGGCTCCCCAGGCAAAGGCGGCTTTGTGCTCCCCGGGGACAAGGCCCGCCATTGAGGCAGGCCCGGGGCGGCTCTGGAAGGGGGAAGGACGGCTGGAACCTAGAATCGGGCATGTCACAGACAGGGAGCCCTCCTCCCGGGCCTCTGCAGGAGCCGGTGTCTGCCATGAATGAGCCTCTGCTCCGGGTGCCAGGCTGGGCTCACTCCCCTGCGGAGGGAGGCCGCAGCCCTGCCGTCTCCTGGGCTTTGTCTGAGCACGGGAACAAGAGCACAGAGAGACAGAGTGGCTGGGGGATTGCCCCACTGTCTTGCAGCTGCTGGGGGGCCCCCCACCTGCCTGCGGGTGGGTGCACGTTCTGGAGGCCCCCCACCGCTGCATTCAGAGGGGCCACGGGGAGGCTGGCTTTGCCGAAAACTGGAGGGCGTGTCAGTGAGACAAAGCTGGGCGGAGCCCTGGGCCAGGGAGGAGGTGAGCGCAGGAGGCGAGGCGTGGCTTTTTAAATTACTGTCTATTTTCTAAACTTTCCCTTTTGCACTAGTTTTAAACTCATATGGAAACAGCCCAGAGCCCCCCCACCCCACCCCCCAGCCACCCAGCTTCTGCCCACGGGAGCCTCACCCCTCTGCGAGCACCAGCGGACCCCACAGACGGGCTGGGAGGTCCTGCAGCCGCGCCCGGGCCATGGCTAGTGTCCCCAGCTTCCCGTGTAGTTTGGTTTGGTGGTAGGTGTGTGCTGTGTCACCGCACTGAGAGCTCGGCCACAGCCAGGGGAGACTGCCGTCCTTCAGAGGGAAGCGTCTTTGGCTCCCGCGGTGGCCCTGGCCCCGGGTGACTGGAGCTGGCACTTCCTGACTCTCCGCTGTGTCACCTCCATGGCCCTGGGTCTGATGGCAACCTCCTCTTGACCCCCAGGCCCCTGCTTCTGGGGTCTCTACTGCAGAGAAAGACCAGGGCCAAAGAGATGGCTCGTCCTGGTCTGTCCCCTCCCCTCCCCTCCTGGGGCCATTGTGACAGAACAGCAGAGAAGGGTGACTTCAGGAGCAGAAGTTGGCCCACGGTCTGGAGGACCCCATTCTGACGGGCGCACCTCTGGGGGCATGACGCCCGGGGAGCACACGCTCTGAGGTGCTGGGGGTGAGGGCCCCAACGTGAATTTCAGGGACACACAGTTCAGTTCACCACCGGGGCTCCCCTCTGTCCCCTGGAGGAGGGAAGAGACCTTCCGTCTCTTTCCCCTACTGGGACGCCCCTCAGTCGAGGACGCGGCGAGGGGGTGGCAAGACTCAGGAGGCTCCTGCTGCGCGCGGGGGTCCGAGGAGGACGGTTGTGTCCACAGTGGAGACAGGGTGGGTGGAGGGAGTTGATGGGAAGGTCACAAAGGACAGGGGGTCGGTCTGTGGGGGTCTTGGGGTGGCCTCGGGCGCGGGAGTTGGCTAGCGGGGCGGGCTCTGGGGCCGCCGTTGGCCGTCCCGGCAGAATGGATGCAGCGTGTGGGTTAGCAGAGCAGACAGAGTGGGAGGGGCCCCCGTGCTGGCGGTGGGGGGGCGTTCTCGGGGGAGTGTGGTCTCCAGGGAAGAAGCCGAGGACAGGGGCCCACTCTCGGGGGCCGTTCTGTGGCCTAGTGAGCAGGAAGAGCTGCAGCCAACAACTGGCCCAGCGCCTCTCAAACCCGTCTGCGCACAGGACCCCTGGGCACGCTGCTGGCACGTGGGTTCTGACTCCTCGGGCCTGGGTGGGGCCCGAGGCTCTGCATTTCCAATGAGCCTCCAGGGTACCGGCTGCCGGCCAGGGTGGTCTCGTCGTCCGTCCCCACGCCCCCACCCCACGCAGGCTTGCTGCCAGCCCCTCTGCAGTGACAGGAGTCCAGGGTCCCTGCAGGACAGGAGGGCGCAGCGGGGACGGGAGCGCTCAGCTCCTCCTGGTCCCGTTGTCAAAGGTGCCCCACAGCGGGGGAGGGTGAGCACAGGTTGCCAGCTTTTACATTGTGGCCAAATCAGGATGTTCAAAACCAAAAGGCCAACAGTGAAGAGCCGAGAAAACAGCCAATGAGCATTTCCTAAGGGAACTGTAGGAACTTCAGCAGTGAATCAGGAAGGCTCCCTGCCTCATGGAGGTGTGTCCTCTCAGAAGGGCGGAGCCAAGAACAGTCCTTGGGGACTGGGGGATGTCACCACAGGCTGGCACGGGCTGACAGGCTGAGGGCGGTGGGCGTGGCTGCATGAATGGGGACTCCCCCCCTCAGAGAGGCCCTTGAGCCCCCAGCAGCCCCAGGCAGTCTGTCCCCGAGGGGAGCAGCCTGGGCTGAGCAGGGACGGGGGCCAGGGTGCCCTCCTGGCTGCCCCTCCCGCCCCCGCCTTCATCCTGGGGGGGGCTGCGGGGCGCTGCGTCCACTCTGGCCTCTCATCTGCGTGCCCCTCGCAGGCTGCGGGCAGCCTTGGGCACGGCTGGCTCGGTTTCCCCTGTTGCCGAGCCCACACCTGGGACGTGTGGGGTCGAGTGGCAGAGCCGGAGACCTAGGAGTGCACTCCTGTCCCATGAGCCCCTGCTGTCCAGTTGTGAAGAACACCCGTCCCGCACCCCCCACGTCCCTGCTCGTGGCGAGTGGGTCTCGGATGACACAGGACTCAGGTCAACCACCGAGTCCGTTCCAGGGTCCAGCTGGGGTTTGGGGAAGAGGTGTCTTCCGTCCACCACAAGGCACTGAGCTGGTAGGAGGGGAGTCTGGCAGGCGGTTGCCCCGCCTGCCCGGGTGGGCCAGCCCGGGGACAGACCCAGCCCAAAGGCAGGCCGCGTGGGGCCGAGAGGGCTGACCTCCAGCAGTGAGGCCGGCCGGTGCCGTGTGGGTGGGACGCGGGTGGGCCCGGGCGGGACTGCTCAGACACGGCAGCGGGTTCCCTTGGGGGCTCTGCCACTCGCAGGCCTGGGGAGGAGCTGTCCTTCTGAGCCCAGGTCCCGGCCTGGGGGGACGGCAGAAGATGACCCGCCCCCACCCGTCTGCAGGTGCTGCTGGACGACACCTCCTGAAGGTGTGTGGAAGCAGAGCGTCCTTGCAGGACCGTGGGACTGGATGGGGGGATGAGAGGCACATCTGTGGGTGACCCCCATTTCTGGAAGGATCTGTGTGACTCCCTGTAACAGAGGGGGTGCTCAGGCTTTCTTCATGAAAGTGGGGTTTTGCTTGGACATTTTCTGCATTTGCCTGCATTTGTGCACCACGGGGTTGGAGGGGGGGCTCCGGAAGTCACCGAGAGAGGCATTCTGGGGAGCTGCTCGAACGTGGGTGATTGTCACAACGAGACACCCCGGCTCCTAATTTATTGTCCCCGGTGGCTTTGCACTGTGGTTCCGTGACGGTGTAGCAGCTGCAGGTTAGTGGGTAACAGGATTAATTACTTAGAACATGAAGACAGGAGATTCCTACCAAAGGCTTTGTAACAGATTAACGAAGAGGTTCCTACCTGAATTATCATTTTGAATTTTCCAGAGAATGTTTTCTGCAGAACTACTCAACTGTGTAAAGTTATTGGAAACGTCTAATTTTTACATTATTTCTTTGCTCGGTTGACCCACTCACGTTCTTACCATTCTGTAGCCATTCGGTTCAAAGCTTTGGGTCTTCATGTTATCGCCTGTGAAATACGTACAGCGGACTCCGTGAGGCCCGTGGAAGGGTTTGCAGCCCAGGGGGACGTTCTGAGGTCTGCGGGGCCAGAACTGGACAGTGAGGTTTCGTCTCATTCTGCGGGGGCAGCCTGGCTGTGGGGGGCCGTGGAGCCCCAGGGCCGGGCGCCCTGCAGGTGGGTCCCAGCCCTGCCACTTGGGCTGGTTACTTCACCTCTGAGACTCGGTTTCCTCTCTGGGACAAGGAGAAGAGTAACAGTATTCACCTGGCGAGAGCCCGACGGGGAGAGCGCGCTGGGCCCCAGTCCCTTCTTCCCTCCCCGCCCCTTCCGTTCCTGCTCCCCCTAGCTCCCCAGGCCAAAGGGGCCCTGTGTTCCGGGAGGAAAGGACGTGTTAGCAGCGCACACACCCGCGCGCACCACACGCCTGTACCAAGTCGTGTCCTGTGTCGTCCCGCCTCTTGCTGGGCTTCCTGAACGCGGCAGGGCCGAGGGTCTCGAATGAATGCAGGTCCCAGGCCACCCCGGTGGGCGTGTGGGCGTGCGGCTGTCGGCACGCTTCCTCGGCGCCGGTCCCCCCCCTCGGAAACCTGGGGTTTGCGTTGTCTTCATTTCTGCCCCTCCTTCCCGGGCTGCGGTGTTCCTCGTGTGTCTCCTGGGGACTGCGGACACGGGAAACACCCTCCTGCCCGGGTTACGGGGGAGGTGGGCTGGGTGCCTTCCCGTCAGGGCGCCTGCAGCCGCACGTGGCTCCGTGGCCGCCGGGAACCCGGCCACTCCGGCTCCGTCGTGGAAGGCGTCCCCGGCTGGCGGATGTCATTGGTCCGGGGAGCCGACTGCAGGCTCCCTCGCCACCTCACGGCCTCTTGGTTCAACCCGTCCTTCTTCGGGGCACCCTCATCGGCCCCAGACTCCCGCCGGCCCACTCGGGGAAAGAGGAGAGTGTCTGTCTCCTACTCGTGCAAAAACAAAACCAGCCGTAACTCCAGGGAACCATGTTTTGTCGGCCTGGAGGTGGTCAGCCTCCTTCGAATCAGACGAACGGAGTGGGCCAGGGCGGGGACCCCAGGGGCTGCGGCCAGCAAGGGAGCTGTGGCTGCCGGGCAGTGACGACACGTCCGTCTCAGAGTCTTCATAGAAGTTCTCTACCCGCCGTGACTCCTTAATGAGCCAGGGGGTGGGCGTGGGCTGGGGGCGGGCGGAGGGAGCTGGAAGACTCGACCTTCTGGGGTTGAGCCACACCACACACCCTGGTGTCCCTGCCCCGGAACAGGCGTGCGCTGACCTTGGTGCTGAATGCAGCGCCCGCCCTCTCCGCGGCTCGTGAGCATCCGTCACCGTCACGTCCTCTGGCACCAGGTAGAGAGGACACGCCAGATTAGTAAAGCGACGGATCGGGTTCTGTGCCTCCTGGGGGGAGGGGGGGCCGCTCCCTCTCCGAGTGTGGGCTGACCTGCTGCTCCGCCGCGGGAGGGCCTGGGGAGGACCCGGTCCCTCCCTCCCCCTGAAGACCAGCCGGTCTCCGGGAGACCTCTCGTCCCTCTGGCCACCAGCCCCGTGCTGACAGGACAAGCCATGCAGTGTGCACATTGACGGTCGTGTCTCCAGCGCCACCAAGCCGAGCGTCGTTGACATAGGGGTATGATGAAGAATCAAATGATTCTCCCTGCCCCCCCCCCAAGTTTATTATGTGCTGGGTAACTGCTCACGTGGTTAATTTCCGAGTTTTCTTTCCATGAGTTGGCCTCACATTTAAAAAAAAAAGACTAATGAGACTGAAATTTTATGGTGAGCACATGGAAAAGCAAATAGCAAATAACCCATCTATGAAATTGTTATAAGGAAAGTTATTACGGCCACGATTAGAGCCAAACGACCCTATTTAACGCCCGATGGTTAGAGAGGCCCAGCTAGGACAGAGGAAGGTGGTGTTTTCCATAAGAGACGTTCCAAGGCGCACCGTTCAGCAGGGTCTCGCTCCCGCACAGTCACGTGTCTGAAAGTCACGTGTCCGAGTGACATGAACTCAACAAGGGGTCAACCGCAGGCGGCAGCCTCGGGCCTGCTCTCTCCAAACTTAGCACGGCAGGTCCTGAAATAACGCCGTTTCGCTCCGTGTGATCTGTCTGCGAGCGGTTGTGCTCCTGTGCACACCCCCACGGGCGTCCTCCCACACCCCCAGATGTGCACGCTGGGGGCACCCGTGTGTCCGACTTGTCCCAGTGTGAGTGCGGGTGGGTGTGCATGACCCAGTGATAGACGGAAGGGTGTCCCACCTGGGGGGGGTCCCTTTTGTCCCCCTGGGATGCCCAGAGAGGGTCCGGTCCCCCACAACCCTGACCTGGAATAAGCGGGTTGGAAAGGAATGATTTTACTTGTTTTTATGAATCTTTTTCTTGAATGGATGTGTAACTCACATTGATTTCCATGTTTGATATCAGGCGTGTTTTGGGGGTTTGTTTAGAAATTGGGGGGTGTTTCTGCGACCGTGAATGAGCTGTAGGAGTTTAACTCTCGTTTTTGCCCGTCAGCCTGTGGTCAAACCGGTTTCCACGTCGGTTTGCTTCACGTCTCAGTTTCTGAGACGCTGTTGGTGACGTGAAGCCAGCGCTAACTTCACGTACTTCATGTACATTAGGGGCTCGACTAGACAAGATGGGTTTGTGGTCATGTAACGGGTGTTTGGGGCTTTATTTGCTCGTTTTTATTTGGGTGTAAAGAACTTCTCTGTACTTCAACCTGCTAGAGAGCATCGCTCTGTTAGAAGCAGAGTTAGGAATGCGTGTTCCTCTTACAGGCTCCGGTGCCAGTGCCAATCCATTGTTTTGGGAGTTTTTACCGGTTGGCGACTCGGCGATCTGTGCTGGTGCAGCATTTCCCGTGGGGCAGAAGCACCGCCGGTAACCGCGGTGCTGTCCGTGCGCGGTGCGAACTGCCCCGATTGCTGATGGCTGTTCACCTTCGCACGTTCCAGACAAGGAACAAAACCCTCACCGTGTGGGTTCCCACGTCACCTTTGTTCGCGGCGAGAGCATGCCTTTACAAGTCCGCCTCCATCTGATCGACTGCAGTTGTCAGAGGTTTTCCCACGCACCCGCTGACCGGCAGATCCCCAGTCTGCTCGGTGTGGGGAGTCCAGTGGTGTTTTCCTGCACACTGAGTGTGTTCCCTGGAGGTCAAAGGTACATCTGGCGCATATGTCAAAATATAGTTGAATAATTTATAGACATACGCCTATTTTTTATGGGTATAGACATAGACACATGGGGCAGGGGAAGAATTTCCCTTTGGAAAACGAGCATACAAAAATCAGACTGCAAAGACGGAGCTATGAGGCCCTGGGGACAGAGTGACATCCATGATGCAGAACGTGGGGAGGGTTTGGGTCGCGTTTTCTGAGACGGGGTCTCGGAAACCCTCGGCTCAGCTTAGAAACACGGAAGACAAAGAAACACTAAACATCAGGAGAGTCATCAACGCAACCACCACCTGGGGGGTCCCCAGGGGGTGCCTGGCTCTGCCTGTGCTTTTGTCTAAAATTAATAAAGAGTGTGCACTACATACTGGCACATGCCTAGCGTTCCCATAAGAAGTGGCAGATAGGAAGATGCTACGTTCTTGGGGGAGAAAGCGAATGTAGAAAGCCACTCTCCGTCTTCTGCGCCGTGCTGATGGCTCCTGTGGGAGTAAAAATTAATTTTAAAAGCCAACTGAAAGCAACTTCTACCATTAGAGAGAGATACCCTTGTTGTTTTACAACGGGATCTCACTCAGTGCAAATTAAAACGAGACACCATTTCCACGCACCAGACTGGCAGAAGTAAAAGCACATACTGCTGGCGAGGGCTGGCAACGTTTGGAGAAACGGGAGCTTATGCGCCGCTGGTGTTGGCATCAGAGGGCGCGGCCGCTGTGGAGAGCAGTATGGTGTCTCTACGGGATCCAACTCACCGCAGTCCCCAGACACCCGTCCAGGCCGTCGCCCCAGAGGAAATCACACCCGGGGGAAACCCAAGGGTGTTTCTCGCAGCAGGGGTTTGACAGTGAAACTGGGGTGAGGCCACCACATTGGACAGGCGTCACGTGCGGGCAGCTGCCCGCCAGTCACTGCGGGCCTTGCCCCTCTCTGCACAGGGGCTGGGCAGGCTGTGGGGCTGGGCTCCTGGGGTCACCCCGGGGCTGGACTCCATCTGTGGTGTTTGCTGCTGCCAACAAGATGGACACCCCTCCACGCAGCTGTGTCCAGGGGTTAAACTTCGCTCTGGCTGCTGGTTACTGGTTACATGCATGTTTATTTTCTGTGTGTGTGCATTACTGTAAAAAATCGACCCATTCCGATCACATTTTTTAAAGTAGTGCAGTAGCTTTTTTTAAGGTCAGAGGTGAGAATACACCAAGCCACGAGAGTATGTAGTGAGTCATGAGCTACTGTACTGCCTCCATAATCGGCTGCCAAAATGTATTAGAAAATTTTTTTTTAAAAATGAAAACACCATGTGATACTGTCGTTACACATGAGTCATGTAAACTTAGGGAAGGAAACTTGGTCATGTTTGGCAAAAATTATGGATGTGGTTATCCTCAGAACTGGCAACCCCGCTTCTGGAAATCTACCCCAGAATATCTTGACAAAATATAAAACAGCATATACGCGAGGCTGTTCAATTTGTCGTCATGTCGGTGACAACCCACGGTCACCAGTGGATTGGTGGGATAAACAGTGGTGTGCCCACACGTGGGGGAGCGAGTACACGCCACGCCGCCGCATGCAGGTACCCCGGCAGGCACCGTGGAGTGGGGACGGCAGCAACGTGTAGATGCGTTGGTGGTGCCCGCCTCTTACGTGAGGAGGGGGTTGTGCGTGTGCAGGCAGGTGCGTGTGTGTTGTGTGCTTACCGTCCCAAAGCCACGCTGGAGACGTGAAGCAGACACTAAGAGAAATGCGTGTGGACAGGAGAGGGGGCCCGTGGGGTGGAGCCCAGACCGCAAGTGGAGATCTCCGTGGCCACACTTCATTACGTGACCTTGCGTTTTTGATGCGTGTAACTCTTTTACATATTCGAAGAGCTAAGTGAAAAAAGGGACACATTGAGACAGGTGGGGAAGTTGAACCTCAGTTGGTAGCTTAGCCGCGGAGAGCAATTTCTTCCAGCGACTTGCACACCCAGTGTCGTCCCCGCCCGTCCCTAGCGGGGTGCAGTTTGAGGACACACGCGCGTACACAACACAAGGGGACCCAGAACCACACTCGTCGGTAGCCCGAGCTGTAATATTGATGTCGTTCCTTTGGCGTTGTTCTATGAATGATTTTGGAGAAAGCGAATACGGAACATATTCATGTTAGGAAGCACGATTCCTTCATCTTAAATTTGGATCGGAAATGGCGATCTACAGTCATGGTCTTCTTTGCTCTTAACAATGTCTGCTGTAGACTCTGTCCACTGAGAAGGCCCAGAAGCAGCGATGCAGCGATGGACACGCGCCTGCCCGGGTCTCACGCATCAGATACCCGCTCCTGTTGCCGGGGAGCAGAGCTCCTCGGAGAAGTGACTGACGCCTGGTTGGAAAACTTCACTAGGCTACAAAGCAAGGGCGGCCTCAAAAACTAATGGGGTCACGTCAAAAGAGCATAGGAATTACGCTGAATTATTTTCTGGTGGCTAAGATGAGCTGCTTGCGTGTCAAACAGGATGACAACAACTAGGGCTGACTGAAATATATCAGAGTTACAAGAAGGTGTGCCTTCCAAGTATTTTCCAAATAATCGGCCACCCTTATATGTTGCTAGGCTACCAGCTCATATTACATGTATGTATGCTGCAAACGTACACCGTTACAAGGACTACTTTATGTGAATTTGTCATTTAGAGAAGCTAAGAGAATAAAAGGTTAGTAACCGTACACTTAGAGCTTGTTATATTAGCTGCCTTTTTTGAATTCACCATTTCTGGTTCTGTTCGTTTGTTCCTGTGAATGCGAGTTGCCATCTGGTGTGATTCCGCGCCCCAAATGCAGCTTTGTTCCCACACGCTGTGTCCCGTTATTGTCCCACGTCGTGCATTTCTGTGTTTCATGGGCCCAGCAGTACACATGTGAACATGTGTGTGTGTGTCCTCTCAGGCCAGGGGTGTCGGGCTCATTTCCACCAGGGGCCACATCAGCCTCACAGTTGCCTTCAGAGGGCCAAATACAGTTTTAGGCCTGTGTAAATGGGACTGCTCCTTAACTAGGGGCAAGGAGCTTCGCGCTGCCGCCGGGTAGAAACAAGGTGCCGGGCCGGATAAAACAGGGTGGGGGGCTGGATTTGGCCCTTGGGCCTCGTGCTTGCCACCTGTGTCGTAGGCAATTGGTTTTGAAATCAGTTAACAGAAGAAAGCAGGAGAAATACACATTCGCACTTTTATAATTACATAATCACTCGTGTGGGGGTTCTCTGTGTGTGTGTAGCTTGAATTACTGTCTAACGCCACTTGCTTCCAGCCTGAAAATCTTTCCTCGCATTTCTTATACGACAGGTCTGCCGGCAACGAATTCTCTGTTTTATTCATCCGGGGATGTCTTTAATTCAACTTCACTTTGGGAAGGTAGTTTTGCTGGGTGGTAGAGTCTCGGTTGATGGCTCTTTCTTTGACCAGTTTGAATGTGTCACCCACTGCCACCTGGGGGCTCAGCTGTTTTGGAGGAGGAGCTGTTTGCCTTCCCGAGTTTCCCTTGTGCTTGACTGGTCATCGTCTCTCGTTACCTTCAGGATTTTCTCTTTCAACACTTGTGTCTGGATTTGGATCTCACTGGGTTTATCCTGTGTGGAGCTTTTGAAGCTTCTCGGATGGACAGACTGATTACTTAAATCAAACCTGGGGAGTTTCAGCTGTTGTTTCTTCCACTCTTCTTTCTGCTGTTTCCTCTCCCTCCTTCTGGCGCTCCCTTTGTGCGCACACTGGTGCACCTAAGGGCGACCCCAACCTGCTGAGCCTCCATTTCTTCTTGTTTTTTAAAAATTCTTTTTCTCTCTGTTCTTCAGATTCAATGATCTCTCTCATCGAGTTTGGTGATTATTCTGCAAGTTCAAAGGTCCTGTTGATCCCTTCTGCTGACTTTTTCATTTTAGTTACTGTAATTTTCAACTCCAAAATTTCCATTAGGTTTTTAAAAATAACTTGTCTCTTTATTGGTAGTCTCTTTTTCATAAGCCATTATTATTATGCCTCCCAATTCCCCTTTAGGAATGGTTCTTTTAAGCCCTGGCTGGTGTGGTTCAGTGGATTGAGTGCTGGCCTATGATCCAAAGGGTCACTGGTTTGATTCCCAGGGAGGGCACATGCCTGGGTTGCAGGCCAGGTCCCCAGTAGGGGGTGCGTGAGAGGCAAGCACACATTGATGTTTCTCTTCCTCTCTTTCTCCCTCCCTTCCCTTCTCTCTAAAATAAATAAGTCCTTTTAAAAGTGGTTTCTTTCAGTTCTTTGGACATATTATAATCGCTGCTTTGAGTTCTTTGATAAGCCTGACATCTCGGTTGTTTCATAGACTGTTCTGTTGTCTGTTTTTTCCCCTTATGAATCGGTCACATTTTCCTTTTGTTTACACATTTTACATTTTTAATCAAAACTCCTAGACACTATGGTAATGCTTTATAGCAACACTGGATACTGACTTTCCCTTCCCTGCGCTGTTTCCTTGTTCACGTTTTGTGACTTAGATAGGCTATTCTTGGGGTTTCTCCCCCGACAGTGTGGCGTCCTTGGTGTGACGTCTCAGAAGTTATGGCCCCGGGGTGCACACAGTCGCCCTGAGGTGGCGGTGGTTTTCGCAGGTCTTTCTTCCTAACTTCTGTCACTCAATCTGTTTGCCTCCGTTGCTCTTCTGCCAGGCTGCTAGGCTCCTTGACCCGCCAGCGGATGGCTCTGTGGTTGTCGACAATCTCTAGGGGCTTAAATTCCTCCACAGCCTGATTCGATGAAGTTTGGATTCTTTTGACAAGTTGTTTTTTGAGGCCAATCTCAGGCCATGAGGGCTATTCTTAGCTGTTTTCTTTTGGGTGACAAAATAGCTGACCTACTGTTCAGCTTATGGCCACCACAGACCTACCAGCCTCCTACACTGGTCTTTGGGTTCACTGATCATTTCTGATGCTCTTCCCAGTCTGTCACTCAGCCCACATAAAGAACTCCTTGTTTCCAACACTGCGTTTCACGTAGCATTTCCATGAGGCTTGTTTCTGTATTGTCCGTGTATTTCAATTCACCATCCCTTCAGACATGCCACTCACCTTCCACACACTCCTCTTGAGCACTTTTACCATGGTTATTTTAAAGTCCCGATCTGGTCATTTTAATAGTGAGGATATTCTGGGGTCTTCTCCTGTCACCTGTTTCCTCTCTTGACCATGGATCACATTTTATTGCTTTTTCATGCACCGTGCATAATTTTTTACACGTCCGATATTTTGTATCATATAATAGTATGTTCCTCTTCATTCAGGCTATCAGAGCAGAATCCTGCCTGTCACTGAGCTGAATCTGGGCTTAAAAAAAAAAAATATATATATATATATATATATATATATGGCTTTACTTTGATCCAGCTCACTACCAGCTCCCAGTGTTGTCAAAGCAGGGTCGGGGCCTCCCTCAGCGTGGCGTGGGCTCTGAGCCCCAAGGGGTCCCTCTGTGCTTTACATCTTTGGTACCAGCCTTCTGACCTGAGAGTCCTTCCTCCACGTTGCAGCCTGGCCAGCAGGTGTAATGCTCAGAGAGAATGTTCTATGGGAGAGCCCTGTCCCTGCTTCTCTGCTTCCAGACTTTGCAACTTCCTTACACCCCGGTGGAAGCTGGCAATGCCTGCAAGAGGCTTCCTCCAGCTCTCCCCTGCGCCCAGACGTTCAGCAGCTGGAAACCTGGAGTGCCCAGGATGGCTGTCTCTGGAGTTGCATCCTTGCCCCCCACTTCCTATGAGGCCTTCAGCCTTTCACTGGGGCACTTGTGTCTTAGGGGTCACCTGGTTTTTTGCTGCTGTACCTGCGGGGAGGAGCTGCCAGTGGGGCAAAGCGCTCTCTGGGGCTGGGGCGGCCCACGTCGTACGCTGTCACCTGGCCATCGGCGAGTAATTACCATAGCAGTACTCCCCCTTCCTGTGCCACCTGCCCTCTCCGCTCCATCAGGGTGAGAGCAGGCTGCTGCCGCGCTCCTTGAGTAATGTCTTCCACCACTATTTCCACTCCCTGGCTTTCATGCCGATGTCCGTCCTACGTAAGCACTGCGTACCCACAGTAAGGGCAGCGGTCTGTTGGAGAGTGAGTTGTTTTATGAAGCATCTATATTTTAGTCTTTTTCTTTTTTTGTAAAATGGGGAAACTACAGAAGTCATTGCCTTTGCTGTGACAGTTACAGAAGGGGAATCAGATCATCGCTCCTCTTCTGGAAAAAACTTGTTTTCCTTTTTTAGTCCTCCCTGGAGGGCGTGCTCATTGATTTTAGGGAGGGGGAGGGAGTGGGGGGGGGGAGAGAGAGGGGTGGAGAGAGACACAGACATCCGTGGTTGTTTCCTGACGCATGCAGACCGGGAGGGAGCCTGCAACCTGCCGGTGTTCGGGGCGCTGTCCCACCAGCTGAGCCCCTGCCAGGGTGACTCTTCCACATTGTGATGGACGAGGAAGAGGCGGCGGCAGCTTGAATGTCTGTGTGATGGAACCTCTTCCTACCGTGGTCCCCGTTCTCCTGATGTCAGATTCCAGACCTGTAAGGCGGGCGGCGGCTTGTCCCGGCGTTCAGGCCCCTCACTCCCTGCCTGTGCGAGACCCCTGGGCTCGGGGCCGGGGCCTCTGCGGCAGGAGGCACCACGGCCACGCTCTGACCCGAGGGGTTTGAGCTGGAGGGAGCGGTCCCTTCCGGCGGGGCTACTGTGTTATTGCCGTGTGGTCGGGTGTGAGGTGCCAAAGTCATGCCCCGTGTCCAGACAAGTCCCAGTGGCCGTTTCTGTCACCACGCGCCCTGGGCAGCTGCCAGGGTCCCCGCGCCAGGACTCGGTGCGCTGGTTCCCGCGGCTGCGGCAGGTGTCAGCCAATATGTTTGGCCGAATCTTCTGGAGCATGTTGGAAGCGTGTCCAGCTTGACCTTCCACGGGGCACTCTTTCTGTGGCCAGAGAAGCCAGCCCGTGTCATTTCCGACACGCTTTCGGCCCTGGCTCCCTGGGACTCCGCGGGGTCTGCCGAGTGACAGACCGGCTGCTCCCTGGGAGCTGTCAGGCCGTCTAATCAGACGGAAACCCGACCCGCACACACGCCTGCCTTTGGCAACCAGATGACGCAGCAGCCCCGTTCGGCCCTGGCTTCCCCTGCCCACGCGGTGACCAGTGGCTGCCGTCCTGCGTGCTCGGGGCCTGCCGTCTCCTGGCTGGATTGGTTTCTTGTGACCCCTGGAGAAGGGAGCTGTGGTGGCTGCTACGCTCAGCGCCGCCCGGGAGGCTCTCTGGAGACATAAACGTGTACCCCAGGGGCGTTCCGTGTGCATCTGAGGACATTCATCGTTCATCATTCATTCGTGTGGTCCTTCTCACCCCACTACCCCACTGTGGGGTGCTTCGACCGGGTTGCAGGCTTCACGCGTGGTGCCAGGGTTATGGGGGTAACAGGGGGCAGTCTCCCCCCACAGGGGCTCGCAGTGTAGAGGGAGAGACAACGAAAAATGACAGAGTGTGTGAAGCAGCTCCGGGGACAGTTGGGCACAACAGGGACACTCGACCTTGTCTGGGGCAGGGGCCGGGCAGAGCCGGTTTCCCCGGGGGAGCAGCCTTCCCTGAGACCCCCCCCCCACTCCCCTGCCCAGGGGGAGTGGCAGTCCCAGGGGAGGAGCGAGAGGGGGGAGATGAGAGGAGGAGGGAGAGGTGTGTGTGCAGGGGTCTGGGCTTGATCCCGAACACCAGGGGGAAGAAGTCAGAGGGCGTGAAGTCGGGGAGTCCAGTGTTTAATTAGATTTACATCCTGAAGGAAGCTCCCTGGTGCAGAAGGGGCTGGTGGGAAGGGGGGGCCTCTTTGGACCCCCAAGCAGGAGATGCTGGGGGCCTGTCTGGGGCTGGGGGCGCAGAGTGGGGTGAGAGGATCTGGAGAAATCAGAGTTATTTCAGAGGCGAACTGTGTGTGGTTTGGCGGTGGGACTGACGGGGAGGGGAAGGAGAGCGTCTGAGAGTCCCGGGGCGGCCGTGAGGTAGCAGAAACGTACCGCCTCGCAGTTGCGGGGCCGGGGAACGTGACCTCCAGGTGCGGCCAGGGCCGTGCCCCCCCGCAGGGTGCAGGAAAGGGCCCCTCTGCCGCCTCGGCTTCCGGCGGCCGCTGGCCTCCCTGCTCACTGCTGTGTTGCTGTGAACTCTGCCGCCGTCTGCACGGGCTGCTCCCTGTGGGTGGCTGTGTCCTCTCCTCTTCTGAGGCGGACACGTCATTGAACTTAGGGCCCACTGGAATTCACGGTGACCTCACTGTACCTTAAATAATTGCGTCTGCAAAGACTCTGTTTCAAAATAAGGTCTCGCCTTGAGCTTCCGGGCAGACATGACTTTGGGGGCCATGCTTGCGCCCTCCGCCTGGAGACAGGAGTTGTTAAGGGTGTTTCCGGGTTCCTGCTCGAGCACTGGGTGGACATGTAGGACAGACGGACACTGGCACAGAGCCACTCGGGCCCCTGAACTAGGAACACACGTTGGCACATGCACAGGTGACGTGACTGAACGTGGTAACAGCCTCAGGTCTCCTCAGGCTACCCCCCCGCCACACACAAACGACCCTTTTTCAGGTGACCCTTTTCTAGTGACAGTTGTCCTGTAAAACTGACGTGTAGGCTGTCGGCTCAGCTCAGCAACGGTTGTGCCCTCTCAACAGTGTGATGACCACGTGGGCCAGGCCTGAGGCCGTGCGGCGGGGCCTGGCTGACCCGGGCTCAGAGCGCCGACCAGCTCCACCCTCCAGCTGTGCGGCCTCGGGGACGCCTCTGGGCACCAGTCGTGTGCGTGGCAAGGAACTGGGGTGTGGAAAGAACTGTGTGACTGTGGAAGTGTCCCATGAAGAACCCATCTGGCTTTTGTTTCGTTTTTGCTTTGTATGCAGAAACTAGGTGTAAGGGTCACATTTCACCTTCCACCACGATTATACAGTGCTTGTAGCAGTGTGATGCTTCAGCACAAATCAGTCACAGGTGCTTGTGTTCCGGTGCGGCTGCTTCGCCGCCTCAACACCCAGGGGAGACCGGCCCCGCTGAGCCGCACGTTTCTGTTTATGGGAGAAACACCGGGGGGTGGTCTGGGCCAGTGGGAGTCGGTGCATACATGATGGTAACACATGAAAAAGATGCATTTCCACCCCCCCCCCCCAAGAGAACAAGGGAGTGAGAAGCCCACAAAGGGGACAAGGACGGGACGTCTGATGCTGAGACGTGTCACAAGTGCGTCACCTGCCTCCCTCCCGCAGCGCAGCTCCACGGCCCCGCGTCCTTGCCCCAGCGAGGTGGTGCTCCCTTCACTGTCAGACCCAAGCAGTCCACTCTCGGGTCCAGTCCCGCCCCCCACTTCCTTGGCTCGTGGCTGTGCCCTGGCACAGTGCCCTCACTGACCCAGCCTGGACCCCCGGACCTCAGCCTGGGCCTGCAGCTACTGCATCTCCAGCCCTGAGCATCCCCCTCCTGGCACCAGGGAGCTGCCCCTCCTTGATGGCACAAATCACCTCGTCAGCTTTTCTCCCCTTCCGCAGCCTCGGCCAGGGCCAAAGGGCTGCCTGCCCACCCTCCCATGCATCCCAATGTCGCGAAGCCCGTGGGACCGTGGCTCACGTGCACCCTCCCCCGCCCCCACGCCATCTTCCACACATCAGCTCCCGGAACCGCCCTTCTTCGCGGAGCCTCTGCCCTCGTTGGCCAGGGCGGACAGAGAGCCCCGTTCACCACCCCCGTCCGGACGCGGGCGCCTCTGGGCCACGCGCGTCCTCGGCCCTCACACCTGCGTTACGTGCGGGTGCTCTGCCTCCCGCCCCGGGATTAGAACACGCTTGCTCTGCACCTGGCTCGCTCTGTTTTATTTTGTAATCAAATGAAAGGATTCGTTTCACGTGGTCTCAATGGAGGTCTCGCCTCCAAAGCTGCAGGCATAAGCAGTGTTTCAATAGAGCACGTGCTTCGGTAAAACTCACTCGCCGGGTCTCCTCCTGCCGGGTGCTCACGCGGCTTCGATGTGCGCAGCGCCGCCCCCCGGGAGGCAGGAAAGCCTCGGTGCGCGGGGCCCCTCTCTGTTCGGGGTTCTTTCTCGGGCACAGGCCGGACACGTCAATGGGAGACGTGGAAACGTCCTAAGCCTGTTGAAACACACTGCAGAATTGCCACGCCGAAGGGGCGTGCCCAGTTCCAGGGCCACGCAAGGGCGCGTGACCTCACCGTGCCCCTCGGGGACGGGACGACGGGACGGACAAGGCCGCGGGCCCCGGAGGCACTGAGTGCCCAGCGGACGCCCCGGGACGTGAATTCCCCGCGGGGCGCGGAGTTGTGTTTTTCTGCTCGGGCGCGGGAACGAGGAAGGTTGCGGTGGGGCGCAGGCGTGGCAGGGTCCGGGGAGGGATGGAGTCGCTCGCGCTGGGTGGCCACGTGGACCACGTGGGGGTGGGGGTGGGGCAGGCTGAATTGCTGGAAAATAACACGTGGGCGGAGGGAGACCCGGGGCGCCATTGTCCGGTCGCCCGTGGGAGCCTCAGTTCCCACCTCTAACACGGGGGACGATAAGGATGCCCGCCTCCCACGCGCCTGTGGGACCCTTAATGAGACAGCCTGGGCGCAGGCACGTGAGAAGCAGCCGGGGGTGTGGCCCCCACTCTCCGGGCGGGGGTGGGGGCAGAGTGGGGGCGGCAAGGTTAAGACCCGGGCTCCGGCAGCCGGCTGTCCGCCCCGTGCTCACCGCGACCTCGGCGCGGGGCTTGTCCTCGCCGGGCTGCCGTCTCCCCAGCTGGACGTCAGGGAGCATCACGGCGCTCGCTTCGGGGACGGCAGGAGCCCGTGGCACGTGAGGACTGGAAGATGCGTGCGGGTGGGCACGTGGGGGCGAGTCCGGGAAGACGTGAAGGCACGTGGGGGTGGGCACGTGAAAACGCGCAGATATATGGGAACAGGCACGTGAAGACGTAACGTACGGTACGTGGGGGCGGGCACGTGAAGGGGCAGGCACGTGAAGATGCGCGGGCACGTGGGGGCGGGCCCATGAGGATGCGCAGATACGAGGGGGCAGGTACGTGGGAGCGGGCACGTGAAGACGTGCAGACACGTGGGGGCGGGGCGGCCCGTGAAGACGCGAGACACGTGGGGGCGGGCCCATGAGGGCACGCAGACAGGTGGGGGCGGGCACGTGATGACGCGCAGATATGAGGAGGCGAGCACGCGGAGCGGGCACGTGAAGACGCGCAGACACGTGGGGGCGGGCCCGTGCGAGGCCGGGTTGTCAGGAGCGGCGTCCTCCGGCGGCGGCGCGCCCCGCTCGGCCTGCGGTCCTTAGCTCGCTCGTCGCACCTTGCAGTCCAGCGGGGCTTCCCCTCTTCGGCCCCACCGTCCCTGTTCCCCTACCCACGACCCGCACCGTGTGCGTGGACCCGGGCGGCTGGCACGGACGTGGGGGGCCAGGCGGCGGCCGCGCGGCCTCCAGGCCCGAGGTGAGCGTGCGTCCCTGGGCTGTCGCCGGGAGCTGGGCGACCTGGGGCGGAGCCGAGGTCCTGGGTCAGAGCTGTGGACTCCCCGTGGGTCGGAGCACGCCGTGAGGGGCCTGAGCGTGGGGGGGGGGGCACCCGCGTGGCTGACGTCGGCCCGGCACGCGGGCCGCGGTGGCTCCGGGTCTGAGCGGGCGCGGGGTTCCCGGGGCGCTGCCGGTGGCTCGTGTCGCCTCACGGTCTGCGTGTCAGCGTGGCGCGGTGTCCCCACGGAGGTCCGGCCTCCCCCCGCCTGCCGCCCGGGCGGAGCCTCCCTGGGCCTCGGTTCCCCTCTGCACAGGGGGCGGGCTCCCTCCCTCCGTGGGCTCTGGGGAGGACCCGGCCCCGCGTGGAAGGGGAAGCTCCCGGCGGAGCCACAGCTCCCCCCTCCGGGGTTCCTGGGGCCGCGGTCGGGCGCGGGGCCGGGGCGCCGGGCGCTCGCTGGGGCGTCCCCCCGGGTGGCCCGTGCGGGACGGGAGGGCGTCCCAGCTCCCGCGGCGTGGGAGCCGCCTCGCTCCGAGCGCAGCCGCGTCCCCGGAGCTCACGTCCATGGGTGGGAGGGCCGGGCCCGCTGGCTGCTCGGCGACACTGGGGTTAACAGCGAGAGCCCCGGGGGTCGGCCGGAGCCCCGGGCCCCACCAGCGCACTGCCCACTGTGCGGGGAGCCCTCCGAGGCTCGGGGCCGGGCCGGCCCCTGGTTCGCACGGCCGGGGAGGGCGGGGGTGCGACTCAGACCGCGGCTGCGGCGCTCTGCAGCGGGCCTCGCGAGGAGGGGCAGGTCCCTGCTCCCGGGACGTCAGTGATGTCGCGTGCTGCCAGAGCCTACGGTTCTCGGGGGGCCCACGGGCGGGGAGTACGTGGCGCAGGGAGAATGCGCCCTGGGACCCTCCTGGGGGTGGCCCCTGGGTGGCCTGGGCTCCTGCCCCTGAGCCGGCCGCAGAGGCACCCGGAGTAGACTAGAGCCTCACGCGGACCTGTGGGTCTGACCTCGCGTCTGTGTCTGCCCGTCCTGGGCCTTAAGTAGCAGGTGCAGCGAGGGGCCGCCCGCACACTCGGGTCTGAGGTTGGGGTCTGGGCCCGCTGTCCCGCTGTGGCCCCTGGGCCTTAGCTCGGGGCAGGTGCCTTGATGTGTGACGGGACTGTGCATGGCCAAGGTGCTCCTCTGCCCAAGGTCAGCATGGGGGGAGGGGTACAGGGGAGGGGAGCACCCCTATACTTAGTGGACCTTCTCTAAGGCCAGGGGATTTAGGGCTTCTAGCAATTTCTGCCAGGCTCCGTGCAGCTGCTGGCCCTGGTCTCTGAGCAGAGCTGGGGGTCCTGTGGGGTACTCAGTCCTCTGGCCTCACTCCTCAGGCCCCGGGTGGCCCCCCTCACCTCCACCCCACCCCGAAGTCCTGCAACGTCTATACTTAAAAGTGTTTACAGATAATAACAGTGTTCAGCCCCGAAGAGCAGACAGGAGCGTCCTGACAATTGCAGTTCTGGGCAGGGCTGGGGCTGTTCCGGGAGCTCCGAGAGCCCTGAGCGCCTGGGGGGGGGAGGCTCTGTGCCAGCCGTGACCTCTGGGGAAGGTTTGGGGAGACGGGGTGGGGTCCTCCAGGGCACAGACTTTCCTGGGACGATGAGGACCTTCTTGCAGAACCCTTCCTTGAGCATTGGTAAGTGGAATTCCTCCAGGCACCTCTCGGGGTGGGGGAGGGGAGTGGAAGTCCTTTGAGGGTCTCTGGGGGGCCCCTTAAAGGCAAAGGCCTTGCAGAGGTCCCCAGCAGCAGTGCGGGAGGCGTGAGAACGGCCTTTTCCCGTCCCGAGTCGAATGGCCACCGTGGGGCCCGGGATGAGGAGCGGGAGCTTCCCCTTCCTCTAGTCTCCGGAGTGGGGGCGGCGGTGGGGGGAGGGCAGCCGGGAGCCCAGAGAAAGTCTTCTGTTTCCCGGTGAGTGTTATTTTAACCCGTTACTCCAGGTTAAACATAAAAATTTCACCTGGGTGCTCCTTTGTCGTCGGTTCAAGAAATAATTCCCAGAGACAGTAGATTGTCATCGCTGTGCCCTAGACCGCATGGGGCCCTACTCTAAAGCCAGGTCTGTGAGAACTCCAAGTCGGGGCGGTCTCTGGCCGTGGAGGTCGAAGCCTTCATGTAGAGTCTGGAAGGAGTTCGAGTCTCAGGTCATTACCCCTCGGGGGTCTGTGCCAGAGACGCCTGGCTTGGGGGTGGGGAGGGGCGTGCCTCGGGCCTGTTTGTGATTTTTGCCTTTAGGATCACCTGTGGGTTTTGGTTCTGAGAAATGGTTTGCAGGTGGGGGCAGGTGTCTGCGGTTGGGGCTGAGGAGGGAGATGGAGAAGCTGCTCCTGGGGGTGAACGTGGGTCACGTGAGTTCCTGCGAAGCAAAGCTGCTTTTGGCTGGGACGGCGCCTGGCTGTGTTTCTGAGCCACAAGCACTGGACCCGGAGGGAAACGGTGATTCTGGATCCCAAGGAGTGGGGGCGGGACTGTCGTCCGAACCCCAGGCCCCTCCTGAAATGCTCGCTCGAGTCTCGAGGGGAAAGGACAGGGGGTCACTTAGCAAAGAGCCCTTCTCTGGAGTGTCCTTGGCCTCTTTCTTTTAAGGATGAGTGACAGGATTATGCACAGACCCCATTAAAAAAAAAAAAAAACACCACGCTTGTCGTCCATTCAGAAATAATCAGGGTGTATTGTCTCTGAGGAGAGGCACGGGGACAGTTGTCCTGCAGCCATCATTATAGTTGTCACCTACGCGCCGCCGTGACAGAGGAGCAAACGTTTCCAGGAAGACGGCCTGCAAACTGGCTGCCGTTCAACTTCACGGTTCTCGCCAGGCCAGCTGAGCTCCGTCCCATGGGGACCTCTGTCCCTCATCCTTCAGGATGAAGGACACACCCTCCAGCCACGCCCAGCGGGAGCTCGGCTGCTTGCCGTTCTGTCTCCAGAGAACGGAGCTCCCCTGACCCCCATATTTTTGGTTGTGAACCAGTCGAGCCCCGAGTCCATAGCGTTGGCCAGCAGCCTGTGACTTTGTGGGGTTTTTCATCACGTCGTCGTTACGTAAGGCAGGAGCTCTGCTTGCGGGGTGACTGTTCACGTGGCTTGCACGCAGAACGTTCTATTTTTAAACTACGCGATGTCTTCCTCAGGAGGAACCTGCTCGCTCCTGCCTCCCCGGGAGTCCTCCCTCGGCTTTGCGCGCCCAAGGTGGTGGCGTGCAGGCACGTGACCTGGGGGGGCCCGCGTCTGGGAGCCGAGGCGTGGCCGCGGGCAGCCACTTCCTGGTCCTGGGCCGCCGGGCCCGGCCCCGGGTGCGGAGCGGCGTGCTGCTATTTTCAGCCCCGTCTTCCTCGCATCTTGACATAATTGGACATGCCACAGCTGAAGCCCGTCTGCTTGCAGAGGTTCCGCCATCTGTGTTCTGTGGGGCAGAAAGAGTCCCCGCGGGAGCACGGCTCATTGTCCTCACTCAGGCGGGAAGTTAGGAGATCACCGATGAACTCCTGAAGACGCAAACGAAATAAGGTCTCTCCTCTTCCCTCCTGCCCATGCTGCTGCCCCCAGTGGGCCCTGGGCCGCTGGGGGGGACAGTCCTCCCCGGGCTGTGCGCCCTCAGGGTTGGACAACCTGCCTCGGCGTCCCCTGGGACCGCAGGCCCCGCCCTCGGGGCTCCTGATGCTGCAGGCGCGGGGTCCAAGTGAGGACTCACATCTCCGGGGCGTCCCCGGGGGCTGCCGCTGGCCCGCCCCGCTCCTGCGGCCCCGCACAGGGTCGGTGGGACTCGGGGGTGGCAGCCGCTGTGAGTGCCGGGAGGCCGCTCAGACGGCTTCAGGGGGCGGAGGGGCGGTTTCCGGTGGGTCGTGTGTTCTGTCCACGGGGTTGGAGCTGAATTGCATTGGAAGAGAAACTTGAAGTCTGGAGGAAACCTTTACTCAACGATAGAGGCTGGGCATTCCTTAGGTCGTCAGAGTCGTCACTCTTGACGGCGTGAGACGTGGCCGTGTCACTCGGTGGGACGGAGGCCCCACCCGTCAGAGGCGAAGTAGCTGCACTTGGGATGTGCGCGCCGTGCCGCCCAGCGGGCAGAGGGGTGACCGCTGAGAGCCCGGGCACTGCGCTGTCAGCACGTTTCTGCACGTTCAGGACTCGTGTCGACAGTGGAAGGTGACCACGGGGCTCCGGTGCAGCCCTCCTCCGCGGTGTGCGGCACGAGCGGGGAAGTCGGCGGCCGGGCACACGGCCTGGCGTGCTGCCGGTGCTCGGTGCGGTCCGGTCAGCACTCTGGTGCGGTTCCGCCCCGGCCCCTGTGCCTGAGGGGCGGTTTCACTGCTCCTGGCGTAACGTTCTCTCCTGCAGCCGGGTTTGAACATTTGCGGAGTCTTCCCTGGCTGGCGTGGCTCAGTGGGTTGAGCGCTGGCTTGTGAACCGAATGGTCACTGGTTCGATTCCCAGTCAGGCCACAGGCCTGGGGTGCAGGCCCGGGTCCTCAGTTGGGGGCACATGAGAGGCAGCCACGCATTGATGCTACTCTCCCTCTTTCTTTCTTCCCTCCCCCTCTGTCTGAAAGTAAATAAAATCTAAAAAAATTTTTTTTTTTACCTGAAGTATAAGCTCCCTGCTTCCTGTGAATTAAGTGCTCAGTTAACAGGAGAATTGCACCCGTGCGGGACCTGAGACGTGGCGGGAGGACCTCCTAGAACCTCCCCAGGGACGAGGCCTGCCCCCGGAAGGGCATGTGGCCGGAGCGGAGGCTGCAGGGCTCACGTTTAGGGGGCTGCACTCCAGGGTGTGGGATTGGGCGCCGTGCATGGGCGTGGCGCACTGGTCTGGAGGTCACCGGTGACTGGCCGCTGGGAGGGCGGTGGATGTCGGCCAGGGTGGAAGGTGGAGCCAGTGGTGTCAGCGGAGGGCGAGGGTGGGAGAGGGAGGGACAGCGGGGCCCGGGGGGCTCCCAGGTCTTGTCTGGAGCGTTCTGCCCTGGCAGGCCTGGGTAGAGTAGTTCAGGGGATAGAAGGTCAGTTTTGGCCACGTGCAGCTCCACGTGTCTGCAGATGCCCTCGTGGACGCCCGGCCGGCCGCTGGCTGCAGGAGGCGGGCGTCAGGCGAGGGCCGGGCGGAACACCAGCTGAGCGGCAGGGAGTGCGTCCCCCCTGACTTGGTCGCTCGCCTGCCCCTTGAGGATCCTTCGGGGGGGAGCATTGTAGCCCCAGTCCACTCAGTTGTACTGGAATCACTGCAAGAGGAGGTGTTCTGTGGAGCCTTCTGTGGGACACAAGGGCCGCTTGCCTTTAGCGTAAGGTAATCACGAAAGTAAGGACAGTGAGTACAGAAAGGTTAGTTCGAACTAGATGGGGTCTTTTGCTGAAGGTTCGGACCCAGAGGGCCCTCTGCTTGTTAGGACCCCAAGGTTCACACGTACTCGGGGAGGGGGTCAGTGTCGTCATAGCATCCAACCAAGACACTCCCTTCACGTTCTCTGAAGACTCGAGGGGACCAGAGAGGGACTGGCACTCGCTCCTTTGTGCAAAGTGCATGACCCCCACCGCCTCCTGACCACGCTCAGCCCGTGCCCGGCCCCGGGGCAGAGGCTGAGGCACGCAGCCGACAGACGGGGCGTGTGGCGTGGCAGAGCATGTGGCGTGGCAGAGCTCGGGGTCCAGCGGGGCCCCCTGCCCGCAGGCGGCATCCCTTTAGGGCCTTGCGTTTCCTGGAAGACTTTGTCACGCTGGGATTTGCAGGGACACGGAGAGGGACGCCGCTATTCTGGAGTGGACTGGGGGGTGGCAGCCTCGGGAAGAAAGGGTGGAGCTCGCCCCGGGGTTCGGCTCTGTCTGTGCGCACACTCCCCCCGAGAGCGCTCCGTGGGGTGTGCGTGTCTAAGCTAGATGATCTGCTTCCTGACCCACGCCTCTCTCCTGGGCCGTTTCTGCCTGCCTGCACATCGAGGCCCCCCTCGCGTGCAGGCCCCCACAAATGCCCGCGGAGCCCGGGCTGACTCTGGGCTTCAGCACCCCCTCTGGGGAGCAGCAGGGCGGCCTCGGGGTGGCCTGCCCTGGAGCGGCCTTGGTGCTGAGGGGCCCTTGTAGTGTCGTCTCCTTGTAGGTGGCCTGGGAACAGGCATAGGCGGCCCGCGTCTTGTGCCCACAGACGGGAGCTGCCCGTGTTGTCCGCCGTCCACCCGCAGTGTGGGGGGAGAGGGCGCTCGCAGAACGGAACCGGGGCCTCTGGGCGGCGGGAGGGCCTGGGGCTCCCCGAGGCCCTTCCCGTGGTCCACGTGCGTGGTGCCGTTCCTGCGCCGTCTCCCGTGGGAGTCCCAGGGCTTCCTGCTCTGTCACCGACCTGGGAACCCCTGCAGAGGAGGACCTGTGACCTGTTTGACGCCAGGCGCTGGCTGGTCTCCCTTTTGTGACGAGCGAGCAGCCCCAGGCAGGGAGCCCTTGAAGGGAGTGGTGTCCGCCGGAGTGTAATTACATTGACTGTTACCACTGCGTGTGTTTTGTGGTCACTTAGCGTTGCTGGAAATTGATTCTGACGTTCTTGTGGAAGCAGGTATACAGTTTCTCACAGATAAATTTACTGAGGTGCACAGCCAGTTGACTGAAAATGTAACGTATCGTGCAGCTGCTCGTGTACATGTTACAGAGTCACGAGTGTGGTGCCCGATCCCTGGCAGGTGTGCAGAGGCTCTCTGGAAGGCAGGACAGGGAGGTGGCAGGGGGGTGGGAGTCCGGGGTCCACGGGGGCCGTGGGGCCTCTTCCCCGTGCTCGCTGGTGGGACGGCATGACGAAGCCACGGGAACACGCTCTTCTCGGTGCTGTGGAGGCTTGCTTTGCTCTCTTGGGTTCTGAGACTGGCCCAGCTGGATCGTGTTTGCCCTTTCACCAGGGCTGCCGGGAAGCTCGGTGTCCAACTTTCAGTCGGCCCTCCGATTTCCGTGCACACCCTAACGTGTGTGTTGTGTGTGCATTTAAGCTGTGGAGTCGTGTGTTTCCCTGCCTGCACTCCTTTGTTCTCTGGCCTTTCCTTGACTTCTTTCACGAATGCCGGAGCGTTTCTGTGAGCTGCCTTACCCCCTTTTTGGAGCAGGGTGGGGGTCGCGAATGAATGCTGAGTGTGGAACGATGCGACCCTCTCTGTGAACTGACGTGGGGTTGGGCAGCTTCCTGACCGCAGACCCTGGGGCGCGATGAGAACTCCCCACGTGGGGCGCGAGCCTTTGTTCTCAGAGGCCGGGCGGGCGGCGCCGCGGGTGTTCTGAGCGCTGGTTTCTGAGCGCTAGTTGGTGGTGCTCCTGTCTCAGGCCTGTGTTTAAGATACAACATAGATTTCTCCAAGGCACATATTTGCATTCCGTGTGGGCCGAGGTGCCTGGCTCCATTCTCTCTATATATACCCACACCATGCAGGGTATTTTTAAACGCACGCCTTAGGAGCCAACTTTTTGCGGGGCGCGGGCTCACCACCACGGCGCCAGGAGAGCCTGAAGGGCTGACAGCAGAGCCGCAAGTCCCTGGGTGGCTGCTCCGATTGCTGCCCGTGGGCCCGTCCCCGGCGGGCAGACCTTGGGCCCTGGTGGCGGTCCTCAGGGCTGCTGACGGGCCAGAAGGCCGGGCTGACTGGAGGGCAGGCGGGTCTGAGGCCAGGTGGCGGGGGGGTGGGGGCGACTGGGCCAGGAGGACGCGGCTCTGTCAAATGGGAGAGCAGGACAGGTGGAGGCAGCAGGGGCCGGCGAACTGTTGAGTCCTGGTTGGTTGGTTCCCCCGCCCCCGCCCCACGCTTGTCTGGGCTCTTTCAGAGTTCCGTGGGGGTGCCCCACGGGCCCACTCAGGACTGAGGGGCTGTGCCACGTGCTCCAGCCGGAGTGCTTCACCCCACCGCCTCTCATCGGCTGTGTCTGGGCGCCGGGGCTCTGGGTGCGTGGGTTCGGAGCCCGCACTCGGCTGGTGCAACTAGCCGGAGAACCCTGCAGTCAGTCGCCCGGCCCCTCCCTGGACGCTGGGGGGACCTGCGGCTCCGATGGGCACTGAGGGCACGCCCCGTCCCTTGCAGTGTCCCCAGGGGCTGCCGGCACCTTCTGCCTGGCTGCCGAAGCCGGGAGCCTGGGAGCGCGCTGCCTCCACCCCTCCCCTTCTCGCCCACGCCCACGCCCCTGCAGTGTCCTGCAGACCCCACCCGCTTCTCCTCGCCCCCACCCCCAGCAGGTCCGGGTCCCGGGCCCTGCCCTGCGCTGGGAGGGCGTGGCCACATCCCGACCCACCCCCCACCGCCTCCAGCAGCCCTACCTGCCTGGGTTTCTGCGGCGTGATCGAAGCGGTCGTCCGGAGCCTCAGATCTCGTTGGGGCGGCCGCGTTTGTCCGCTCCCTCCCGTGTTCCCCTCGCGCCTGAAGCTCCTCCGGGGCCCCTCGTGACTCTGAGATGAGAAACTCCCCAGCTCTTCCTCCGGCCGGCCTGTGCTGGGACCCCCCCCCCCCCCCCCCCCCCCCCCGGCCCTTCCCGCCTGGGGCCCTTCCCGGCGCTGGATCCCGAACTCATGGCCTTTGCCCCCTGCCACAGGTACAGGCCGGGTCTTCCCCAGGTGGGCCCTGCGGCCCTTCCAGGTCCAAGCATCCCTTCCCACCAGGCCCTGTCACGTCCTGTCCTCCTGGTCCTTCGGGACGCCCCGCGCTGCCTGCCGCTGTCTGCTCTGTGGCCCCGGGCGGCTGTGGGCGGCTCTGGCTCTCACCCGCAGGGCTGCGGCTCCGTGAGAGCCTAGCGCACCCACCCCAGGCCCCTGCGCCCGGCCCTGGGCACGGCGCCTCCCGGGGTACAGCTGGGGTGGGGGGCCTCAAGGCTGTGTGAGGACCACGGCTTCCTGTTCTGAGACCCAAGCAGGAAATGGTTTTCTTCTCCTTCCTGGGTCACTGAAGCCTCGTGTTGTGGGGGCAATTCGGATCCGGGGCCCCTTCCCTGGGCCCACGCCCCGGAGCTCCGTCTCTGGTCCCCAGCGGGGCTCTGAGCCGGTGCCACTAGTGATGGATGCGCACCTCGTGGCTTGCTGTCCGTCGTGTGCCGGAGGCCCCCAGCGAGGCCCCCGTAGTTACGGTTCGGTCTCTCGGAGCTGGCTGTGCGGTGGGGGGATGCCCCCCCCCCCCCCCAGGGCCATGTCAGTGTCCCAGGAACAAGGGCCGGGGGGCTGCTTCTGGGGTCGGGGCGTGAGCTGGATGATTCCAGAAGGAGCAAAAGGAGTGAGAGCTGGAACTGGGTTGGGTATTGCCAGGAAGGGGGCCCCTCCACGAGAGGGTATTTCAGTGGTCTCTGCTGGGGGGGCACATTGGGGTCAGGACGTTGTGGGTAAGACACCCAGACCCGCCCCCACGAGGGGTCCTCTGCAGTGTCCATCTGGCCTTGTCACGTGTCCTGGCGGGAGCTGGTCCCCCCCTGTCGGACGCCTGCCTGGGGTGTGAGCAGGGGTGGCGCTCACCTCCCTCCCTCTGTCACTCACTCCCCCCGCCCCGACTCTGCGTGCTCACACGTGGGGAGCTGCGCTCTTTCCAGAGGCAGGAGTCGCTGCTAGTCTTTCAGCTTCGGCTGTAGTGAGTTTTGTCATTTTTACAACATTTTGTCATTTTTTTTGACGTGTAGTGAAATTGTCGCTTTTATGTGTGTGAATTTATCAAGATTTTCTTCCCTCGATGGCTCCTGGGTTCCATGTCATGGTTAGAAAGGCCTTCTCTGCTTCAAGATTACTTTTTCAGGTTTTTCACTCTTCATACTTTCTTGTAAGTGTGGAAGGTCGTGATGAACCTGGAATTTACTTGGACGTGAACTGCGGTGGTCAGACCAACCTGCTCTTACTCCGGTTTCCCGCCGACTGTCCGTCCCTGCTAGGGGGCAGGCCCACTTCTCTGGGTTTCCGCAGCCTTCTCCATGAACCCGTTACATTCTGCATGATGGCACGTTTGTGTCGGACCCTCCTTTTTGAAATCTGTCTGCTGTTGCAGCCAGCCCATGTTTTTCAGTTATCACTGTTTTATGTTTTAATAACAAATAAGTTTGTTCTCCTCATCCCTTATTCCTTCTTTTTCTGGTTCCTTTTTTTTTTCTTCCCCCGCTTGAATGCTAGCTTATTCGCTGTATGTTTTCCTAGCGTCTGGTGACTTTGGCAGGGTTTTAATCAGAGGAATTCCTGGATTTCAGTCCAGAGGGATGCTCGGAGAGCCTTCTCTCTGTTTCGTCTTCTAGAGAACACAGTGATTTTATCAGAGTGGCGCTGTGAGCTGGTGGCGGTGACAAACCAGGAAACCCCACATTCCTTCCCCGCCCCCCGGACCCCCGCCCCCAGCTGGAGCCAGCGGCTCCGAAGCTGTTCTTCCCACGGCCAAGGAGGCGTTTAATCAGCACGTGGCCCAGCGTACTCCCTGGGATTCAAGTTTGATCTTTCGAGTCAAGCACCTCCTTCCGCAGTGTTGCTTTAAGAGGAAAGGTCGGAGCTGGGAAATGCAGCCTGGATTTCCATTTTGCTGTTATGTTCTAGGAGAGCTACAATGTAGCCAGCAGCGCCTCTTTCTTCCAGTGTGGGAAGGAAGCTCCACGAGGGGGGGTGGCTCCCCTGAACTTGGGGGGAGGAGAACTTCCAAGGGCCCAGGGCCCGGCGCTGAGCAAGGAAGCGATGGGCGTGAGACCCAGTCTGAGGAACACAGGCCTGGGAGCGCTCGCCCAGTGGGGCCGCAGGCGTGGAACCGCAGCGGAGGGAAGGGGTGAGAGTCGGAAGGTCGCCCTGCGTGTGCTGGCCCTGAGTTAGCGCTGGCTCGTAATAGCTTCTGGCCGACCGCCTGGTGGTGGTTCTGACTGTTCCCTGCCGGAGGCCGGGCCGGGCGGCCTGGTCGTGAGTCTGCCCCAGTCCCCATGACCTCCGGGAGGGGATGGCAGGCTGGAATGGGTGCTGCTGGTGTGTGGACTCACATTCTCGGACCACGGTGCCCGGTGCCATTCCCCGCGCCCGCCACAGATTAACCCTTTAGTCCCCCGGCAGTCCTTTGTGGGAGGCGCTGTTTTTAACCCCATTTTACAGATGAGAAGACAGCTCCGTAGAGGGGCGACAGTCACCCATTGCCCACAGCCTGCCTCCAGGACAGAGGCAGGTGGCAACAGGAGCAACGTCAGACACGGCCCACCGCCTGGAGTCCAGCCCCGCAGGTGTCCCGCTCGGCTTGTCACGCCCCCTCCCCGTTGGCAGCGTGCACGCGCCGGTGCCCCGGGCACAGCCGGAACCACGCTGTTCCGCTGCAGCCTGTGTGCTCAACCCGCTGCTCCTCCGTGAGCGTTTTTGCACGGCCGCCTCACTGAGCAAACGTCTCGGGGCGGGTGCGGTCTGTTTTCCTCTGGACTCAGTCTCTGTGTGGAAGAGGGGGGTAGTCCTGACATCCGAATCCGGGGGGGGGGGGGGTGTTTTGCCCCGACCTGGGAGTGGTTGGGTGCCCTCGGCCCTGCCCCGTGCCCACCAGCTCCGCGCCCACCAGCTCCGCGCGCCCACACAGGTGCCTGTCTGTTGGGAGAGTGGCGTGCTAGGGGACCGGGAGGGCCAGTCGCAGACAGAAGTGCTTCGGACGCTTTGGTGTCGGCAGGAGGTGAAATCACGTAGGGGTCAAGCAGGGGCCGCTTTCTGGTGCCTGAAGTGTTCCGCGTGACCGGGGCTGGCCGTCGGCAGCGGAGACCAGCTGACGGGCCGCCTGACCCAACTCGCCGCCGGCTCCCAGGGCCCTGGAGGGCAGTACCGGCGTCACTGGAGAGCCGCCCCCGGACACCACCTTCCTGGGGGCCGGCCCGTCCCCGGGCGGGGGGCCGCCCGCTCTTCCCCCGTGGGCGCGTGTGGCGGGAGCCCGCTCGTGCGGGTGGGTTGTGCTCCCGCGTCTCGCCGGGGGGCTTCTCCTACGGCAGGCAGCGAGCTGTGCGTTTACGGGCGGGGCGTTTGTCTGCCGGCCCGCCCTGCACGGAGGGCCCGGCGGCGACGACGTGGTGACTGCCAAGGACCTGCCGCCACCCTGGCTCGGCGGTGCCCGGCTGCCTGGGCGGCTGCCTGCAGACACCACAAGCCAACAGCCTTTGAGTAGGGCTGGTCAGCGTTCGGTCACCGGGGGTTGACCGGACACTCGGCTGTCCTTGAGGGTGCCTGGCTGCGCCCGTGGGTGACCTCCAAGGCCAGTGAGTTCTCCCCCAGCCACACTCTTTCCCTGAGTCAACACTGGGATGCGGGAGCACGTCAGACCGTCCTGCCGCGTGGTCTCCGGCTCACCAGGGGGAGGGATGCTGAGTCTGTTGGCAGTAGACGCAGGAAAACGACCCCAAATGGAGCGGGGGTCCTGGGGCCCATCCCAGGTGTTCAGACGGGGGGTGGGGCGGGGGGGCTGGGTAATGGGGCGAGGGACAGCAGAGTGAGTGACAGCTCTCACTGGGGCCCAGCAGGTTAGTGCGGCTCGGTCACCAGGGCACGAGGCGGGGGCTCCGAGGGTTGGGGTCCAGGGCCTGGCAGCCCTCTCTCGATGCGGCAACCGGGGTGCTGCACAGGGGTCCCCGTGGGTAGCTTCCTGGCAGTCCCTCCTCAGTGTGCAGTGTCATGTGTCACCGATGGCGCCAGGAGCCCGAGTTCAGGACCCTCGTGGACCTGCTGCAGGGTCGCTGCAAGAGGAACAGCACGCGCTCCTTTCATGGTGGCCCGGGCTGCTTCCCCCCCCCGCCACCCCCGTCCTTACAGACAAAGGTGCCTGCAGACGGTGGTGGTGGGGGAGAGGGCCTTGGGGGCCGGAGATGCGGCTGTACCCCCACTCCCCCCTCTCTCAGCCAGGGCACGACTGCCAGGTCCCCCACCTGCCTCAGGTGGTGGCCATCGCTGTCAGGGACCCACCAGGACATCATCATCATCCAGCATTGAGGCCAAGGAGGGGCGAAGGTTAGAGGGAAGAGGGAAAACAAAGGGCAGGACACTTTTCACCCAAGAGGTTTCCCAGAAAAATTTAAATCTGATGCCCTGGCCAGGTGCTCAGTGGGTTGGAGTGTGGTCCTGTGCGCCAAAGGGTCATGGGTTCGATTCCCAGCCAGGACACTCACCCAGGTTTCCAGTTCAATCCCCAGTTGGGATGCGTTCGGGAGGCAATTGATCAGTCTCTCTCTCTCCCCTCCCTCCCTTCTCTCTCTAAAATCAATAAACATATCCTTAGATGAGGATTTGGTTTTTTTAATTTGACAATATCAAGTGTTGACAAGAATGTGGGACAGCAGCTTCACACCCTGCTGCTGTGAGTTGGCCGTTTGCAGTGCCAGGTAACACTGGAAGGGTGCGGCTGCCCACGCCTGCCGGGTGATGGTTACAAGTGGGTGTCGTGTGTTCACAGACCGACCACGCGCGGCGTGACTGGCCCTCAGGGCCCAGGTGGTTCGTCCCTGCCTTGGGACACTAGACCGTGGTTCAAAGCAGTGAGCTGAATTTTTGTGACGAGCAAATTGTAAGACAGTGCGGACAGGGTGATAGTGTGTTTGCACACCAGAACCCCCAGTTACACCATCACACAGGGTCCTGTGGGTGTGGCGTGAGGAAGGGCAGGGGGGAGTGTGAGCGAGCACCCAAGGGAGACTGGGTGGGACAGACAGGTGCCGCCCCACGGGGCGTTGGGGTTCACCCTTATTGCCGACGCTTCATCCTACACGGAACACATGTGTCATCACCCCCCACCCCGCCCAGGTGCGCAGCGGCCTCACCCACTGCCGGCTTGGTGTGATATACCTTCCCTCTGCTGCTTTTAATTTTCAAAAACTGTTCTGAAATTTGAGAAATACTTTAAAAAGTGATGTATTTGGGGAGGAGCAGGGGGGGGGCGGGAAAGGCTAGACAGCTGCTGACTCATACGTTAAGTTCAAGGTCTGCTGTGACGGACCCCCTGGAGAAGGTTGCATTCATTGCCTGGTGTGTGCGGGCCCGCAGAGCTGTCCATGGTGCTAGTCCGTACACGACCGGTGTGCAGGCGGACCCTCCGACGGAGCGTTAGTCTTGGGCAACACCCCCCCACCCCTGCCCCCGTGTGTTTGATGAGAATTAAGTTGTCACCCTCCGGCCCGCCTAAGCTGCAGGAGTTTGCAAGCAGAGCCACAGCGCCTGGCAAGTCCGTGCAGAAACGTGACTGGCCCAGGCGCACCTGTGTTCCCGCTGATCCAAAGTTTCCCAAGGCCAAGGTGAGTCCCAAGGCCACGTCTGAGTTACGAAAACGTCACATTCCTGGAGCTTGACGTAGAAAGTCTGATGAAGTCTTGTGGTTTATGTTGCAAGTGTTTTCCCCACTGAGTAGCACCCTGCGTTTTTTTGAAACGCTGTCTCTTCACGTTTGGAAGTTTTAAAAATTGTCAGTCGGATGTGCTAGTATTTTTTTCTTTGGGGCTGTGTTGCTTTTAGATTTAGGGGCGTCCCCGGCAGCAGGTCAGATGCGCAGCTGCTCGTTGGTGCCCTCCGGGTCGTTTCTCGGCTTCTTCTCTTACACGTGTCCTTCAGCGCCCACGCCCCGACCTCCTGGTCTGGGTGGGAGACTCCGCCCCCTCCCGTGGGGAGTCCTTTCCGCCACTGGTTTGAAATGCATGTTTCACAGTGTGCTTGCTCCTCTTGGTTGCACTTAGTTCTTCTCCTGGACTGTTGTTTACCTGGGGTCTGTGCTTTCAGTAACTACAGGCTTCTTCTACGTTTAAATACTTAGCCTTTCTCAGTACGCATTCACATATCTTGTGTTAACTGTGACTTTGTATCATCGTGAGGAGGTGATGCGGCGAGGGCCCAGGACGGCAGCGTGTTTGGAACATCTGCGCCTCCCGGGCCCCTCTGGGCACGTGGCCCGCCTTCCCCAGGGCTTCGGGGAACGGGGTGCGGTGGGGGGGCCCTCGCCCCGGCTGGCCCGCCCTGAGCAGAGATCGGTGCCCGCTTCCCGGAAGCTGGTGCCCCTGGGGCTCCGGCCTGGGCGCCATCATGAGCGTTACCGGTGGTCCTGCCCGGGCCGAGAGGCGATGGAGCCGTTTCCCCAGAGCTGTTAACTGCGGGGAGAAGTGTTTGTTCTGCGTTGCCTGTCGCAGGCTTGTTTTGGGGTAGAATGCGGCACGCACGGGCATGCACACACACGGGCAGCCAGATCCACCAGAGGCCCTTCTGTGTGGGGACCCAGGCTGGACAGTCAGGGACCGTCCCCGCCCGGCTCCCGGGCCCCGCCCTTGGCCGTGCCGGTGTGCATCTGGAGAGCCTGGTCCCGGGCGCTCCCCCTCCCCCCGCCCCCACGGCCGCCCCCATTCTCTTCTGTAAGGCACGTGGGGCCTTTTCATGCTCGGCCGCAGCTGCGGGGAGGAGTCAGAGTGACGGCTGTGGAAGCAGAGGGCCTGGTGGGTCTGGGGAACCGCGCGCAGGGTGTCGCGCAGGCGCTGCGTCCGGCCCGTGGCCCGAGGCCCACACTCCGGAGCCCGGCCGTCCTGACCTCGGGTGGGAACACATGTCGGTCCCGCCCCGCCCGAGCCTCACGGCCCAGCTCAGTCACACACCCACCCGGAGCCAGTCACGCCGGCCGGGGACAGGGACGCTCTGAGTCGGCGAGGCTTGGGGTCACGTGTCTGAATTCAGGGTCCTGGAGGTGTGGGCAGGTGGGGCAGAGCCCCACTAACCCTGACCCCAGATACTCAGTCCCTCCCCCTCCCGGGGAGGCAGCCCTGAACGCCAGCCGGGGGCAGCGGGCGGCACGCGGTCCGGGGCCTGCGTGGGGACTCGTCTCTGTGTGTGTGCGCCCACGTGGCTCCGGAGGTTCAGGGACTTGGGACAGCCTCGCGGACCCTTGGCTTCCCGGGCTCGTTCCAGAGGGACGGGGGGTCTGCACGGCGCCCCCCACACCGTCAGCTCCGTTGCTAAGGGCGGGCAGAGCGTGGTGTGCTGCCGTCGCCTTGGAGGCTGGAGCCCGGCGCTTCCTCCTGCCCGGCTCCTCCATCTGGTCCCATCGGGGAGGGGGTGTGAGTGCTGTGTGGGCGGCGGAGTGCCAGCGGGAACCGAGCCCCGGGGTCCTGGGCCCACCTGCCTGGACCATCTGCGAGGTGCGCGTGCCTGAAGGTGGCGGACAGGAAGGCCAGGTGCGGCCTGATGGACCCGCGTTACTCTGGTCTGGGGGTGAGGCCGCAGGGAACAGTGTCCCCCAAACGACCCCGACCACATTCCTGTCCTCGTTTGCTTCACCACACCCGGCGCACACTCGGTTCCACCTCCGTCGGGGGGGGGGGGGGGGGTGTGCACGGGAGCGGCGTGTCTGTGTGGCGGCGGCGGCAGCAGCAGCGCCGGGGCAGCTCCGAGTGGCTCCTGCCAGTCGGCTTGGGCCGGAGGAGCACGGCCTTCCCGCTCTGCAGGGCTCGAGCTTTGCAAAGGGTGTCGGCGTCCTCCGGCCGTGTTTCCGTCACCTGTGGCGAGCCGCTGTTCGTGGTGGAGTCCCCGTGTTTGGCCTGTCCTGCCTCCTGTTGTCACCAGGGAGCCCCCACCACCCCGAAAGGGACAGGGGTCTCGTTGCTCACGAGGCCACTCCTCCTGCAGATGAGACCCCGTCGTCGTGTCTCGTGGAAACAGCATGCCGAAGTGTGCGGTGCAGGAGGGCCCCTTTTTAATACGTTGGTTTTTAGCCCTCGGCAGTGCCAGGCGGAAAAACTGCTGGTGGGCCTCCCCCGGGCGCGGTTGGGCAGGCGGGCAGCACGCTGGGGTGAACTTGGCCTTCTCCTCGTCTTCAAGGGGCCTTTTCTCCCTTTACTTCTCTCCCCGAGGGGAGGGCACGTCCTTCCCCTTCTGTGGGACTTGAACGGAGTCCGGGGACCTCAGGCTGGAGGACACGGCAGTCCCGCCTCCCAGAGACACTGCGGCACCAATCTCGCATGGGGCCCCCGACTCCGCCTTGGTTCTGGAGGGGAGCGGGTCTGGCTTGCGCCGTGTGTGTGTTTGGTAGCTGGTTTCTCTCCTGGCGCCCTCGTGGGTGTGTCTGGTGTGAGCGTGAGCCCTGATGCGTGTCATGGCTGGGGACTGCGAGGAAGCTGGGGAGGCCTGGGAGCTGCCTGTGGTCACACGGCCAGCGTGCAGGGGAGCCTGCCCCGTGACCCTGCCCGGATCCGTGGGCGTGGGCAAGACGCGCCGTCTCTCCACCTCGGTGGGGTCGCTCAAACAAGAAATGCAGGGAGACCGGCCGGGCTGAGTCCCCACGCGAAACCGCCGCCAACTCAGCCACAAGACGGCGGGTCCAGGTCCCCACGTCCCTGTGCCCTCACCCACACTTGCATGTGATTCACAACATAGGTGCCCTGCGAGAGCGCCCCGACCCTTCCTGCCCCACGGGAAAGGGCGCCGTGGGGGTCGGATGTGCCCCCCACCCCGCGCTCTGCCATGTTCGTGGCCGGTGCTCTTGGCGTAACTTCCTTTACCTGACCGACGAGAAGTTGGGGTGGGGGGGGGCTCCGGATGCTGAGACCCGAGTGTTCCGTGGACTCACTGTCCACAGAGCGTCTGAACCGCCGCAGGGGACCAGCGACCTCGGACTCGCAGCGTCCTGTGTGGGTCAGGGGAGGCGCAGGCAGACGCCTTCTCAGGAGGCACTTCGGGGGGGACTGGGGTCACTTCGGGGCAGCCGGGCAAGGCGCGCCTCTGATGCGCTGGCCTGGGCCCCCGGGCGGGCCGGCTGCGCCGGCCGCAGGGACCTGGAGAAGTCTTCACCTGCCGAGGTTGGAAGCTGGCGTCCATGGGGCCGTCAGCCTGGGCCGGTCACTTGGCCCCCCAGACTGCACTGGCCCCCACCGCGCGGCTCCTGACAGGGATGCAGGGGGGTGGGTGGGCAGCGAAGGTGTTTGGGGAAAGGAGTGTGGAGCCCTCGAGGCGGGTTCGCACACCGTGTTTTTGGCAACGACAAGCGCTCGGCCCGGCTCCTCCTCCTCCCCGGAGCTCGAGGCAGCTCTGCAGGACTTGGGCCCAGCCCCCGTCACGTGCTCTCACGCGGCTCTGTCCCCGCCCCCGTCCCCACGGTGCTTGCCTGGCCAGCACACTGTACCTGTGCACGTGATTCACGGACGTCTGAGCCCAGGCAGGTGGCAGGCTGGGGCGCCACGGCTGGTTTCGCTCCCCTGCGTCACCCCAGCACCCTGCACAGGGCAGTGGGTTGTCTTAGTTTGGATTTTTTGCCCGGTGACCCCGGGCTGAGGGTTAGAGGGCAAATAAGTCATAAGAAAGTGCTCCCGGGAGGAACTGGTGGCAGACCAGGGAAGGGGGCCAGGGTGGGGTGCAGGGGCGGCTGCAGCCTGACCTCATGGGGCTCAGGGTGTGAGCGGCCCCTCAGACTGTGTCCCACACGGAGGCCGGGGCCGGGGCTGCCTGTGCGACGTCGGCCACTGGCTCAGGCGTGGCAGGGGTGCCAGGCCCTGCCTGCTCAGTGGCGCGCGTTAGCAGCTGCCGAGTTGGGTGGGGAGAGGCTGGCCGGGCCCCGGGCTAACGCAGGTGTGGGTGCGAAGGTGACGCAGGGTGCGATTCCGCCCCTTCCCTCCCTCGCCCGGTTTGTGCGTCCCCCGGCCTCTCCTCCCTGAAGGCCTTTCTGGAGGGACCACGTGAGGCAGGAGCTGGCCAGCGGGGGCCCACGGCCACACCCCCCACCGCTAGCTTCCGTGAAGTAGTGTCCAAGTGCGGCCCCGCACGGCCGCGGGGCGGGGAGGTCATGGCGGAGGCTGTGCGGCCGGCAGAGTCTCAGGTGTTTGCTCCCGGGCTCTCTCCAGAGAACACCCGCCGCTCTCTCTCGGGCACAAACCAAGTGTGAGGCTCCTTTTGAAGATCCAGATCTGTTGTTGGCTCCGAGTCCTCCCCGCAGTTCAGATTCCTGTTTGATTCCTCTGAGAAACGCCGAAGTGTGCGTATTTTAGAAAACTTACATTTGTCCCTAAGCTTTGACTCGCATGCCCCAGGAGGGCCTCACCTTGCACGTCAGCTTCGTTCGGAGAGGCAGGCTGGGCCCCGGCTCCGGCGCGTCTGTCGGGATGGGCGCTGCTCACCAACGTCTCCCGGCTGCTGCTTCACGGCTTACCCATCCGCGCTCGGAAACACCCTTCTCTCCCGTCAAACAGGGCCTGCAGAAGGATGCCTGTAAAATCAGCTTTCCATCTTTGCAAAGTCCGGGCACCTTGCACAGCATTTTTATAAGAATTTCCACACGTGCAAGCACCTAGTGTCCTACTAAGACCTGTAACAGGGAAGGGCCAGGACGGGGCCGTGGTGCAGCCGCCTCTCCAGGTTCCTCCCGCGCCTTCCCCGACCCCACCATGCCCCACTCCCGCGCCGCCTCCCGGACCACAGGCTCTCAGAGCCGAGCTGCCGCTCCCTGGGAGGACTGGCCATATGTCTGGCAGGCACTGGGGACCGTTGGCAGCACTGTGGGGTTGACACAAAACAGATGGGCCTTCTAGGGAACTGCACTGTTTTTTCCACCGTACGTGTGAGGAAAGAGCCACTTTAACAACGTCCTGATTTTTCCACTGGTGCCCGAAGTATGCACGACACCCCGCTCCCCAGGCCCAGCGTCCGAGTTCTTGCTGCGGGGGGCCTCAGAGGGCTGGAAGGAGCCCAGAGACTCGGGGAGTTTGGAGTCTCAACCTCTGCCTGGCTCTTAGAGTCCTGTTGTCTTTGGAACACAGACACTGGGGGGAGACTTCTCCATCCCAGACCGCACGCTGGTGCCAGCACTTGGCAGGAACACACGCGCCCCGCCTCATCTCGGGGGTGCGCTCCCGCTCCACCCGACGGCTCCCGTGCGGCCCCAGGGCGTGAGGAGGGCGGCCGGTCGGTCAGTCCGGAAGGTGCTGGCCCAGCGGCTGCACAGGGGCGCTCACTGCGGGCCCTGTCGGAGCCTTGATGGTGGTAGCGGGTGCTGGGGCCCTTCAGGGGGGCTTTTTGTGTAGACAGTGTTTCCCACCCACGAGGCCTCTCCCCGTGCTGGGGCTCCACAGAGCACGCTCTGGGAACGGCGGGTGCCATGCCCACACGGTGCACGTTGGCTGGGGAGCCTGCACGCCTGTGCCGGCTGCGCACTTTGCCCGCGGGCTGCCCGCCCTTCGCCGGCACTTCCCGGCTGTGACACGGAGCAGGAACGGTCTCGCCGCCTCCCGGAGCTGTTTGTGCACTCCGAAGGGCTCAGAGGCCCTGCCGGGGCTCTGCCGCCCGTGCCCCCGTGTGTGGGCAGGACCGGACACGCCGCAGTCCGGGGCCTGGCGCCCGTGACGCTTAGCCAGGCTCCGGGTCTCTGCGTTTCCTCCCCTGCATTTCCCAGCACCGCGACACGTGCGCAGGGAGGGAGGGAGGTGCCGTCCGTGGTAAGAGCTGCTCAGGCGGCAGCTGGGAGAGGTGACGGGTGGGCCAGTGCGGGAAGTGCAGTTCTGCTTGTGAGGGGCCCGACGGTGACCCAGGCTGTTCTTGGTAACCACCGACCTGCACCTGGGTTTTGTCTCACTTTTTGTATCTCAGCATCAGTCTCGTTCACGCATTCACCCTGTCCCTTGGTCCTTCACTCCGCGTGCCAGGCGCAGTGCCGGGAGCCAGAGGAGGAGGGGGTGCTGGTGTCCTGGTCCCCAGCCCCAGGATGGTGGCCGTGTTTCCTTCCGGGTTCAGATGGAGCCACTCTCAGAACTGCTGGAAAGAAAGAGCCCACAGAGGTCCTGGGAAGGCCGCCCCCCCCCCCCCCACCAGGAGCCCTCGCCCTTCAAACAAGTCGGTCTTTTTCCTGCCCAACCCCCCCCCCCCCGCCTGCCGCCCCAGCCCAGTCCCTTCCTCCACCATGAGCAGCAGGCCTGTGGTCTCCCTCCCCTCTGCACGGTCTGCACCTCTGGTTCAGCTCGTGCTGGGTCCCCGGGGCCGGCTCCAACCACCTGCCCACCCGGGCCACCTCCGGAGTTTCCGGAGCTGCTGCCCCTGCAGCCATAACCCTTTGCCTGGCTTCTTCCCGGCCACTCCTGCACCTCGGTCTCCTCTGTGGCCAGCCGGGACCGCCCAGGACCGCCTCATTCCGCCTCGGGCCTGGCCCAGAGCTTTGTCCTCAGAGGACGGCCACCCGTGCCAGGCGGGCTCCTTGGGGGCAGGGGTGGGCTCACGGAAGACGTGGGGGCCGTGCTCTGGGGCCCCGAGTCCTGGCCTCTGGGTTGCCCCTTCCGTGGCTGGTGCCACACTCAGTAGTTACCGCGCTGTCTTCTGCCTGCTCTGAAGCAGGTGAGCTCTGTGCAGGTGAGACCCAGAGCAGCGCTGCATGAATGAGCTTGTGAATGAAGGAACGAAACAAGCAGAAGTTGTGGTCCAGCCTTGTCTGAGTCGGACGGTGCCCGGCTCCCTCAGAGGCCGGCCAGTCAGCACGGGGCACCTGGTACCTGACTGCACGCCCCAGGGAGGCGGGGCTTCCCTTCCGCTGTGTGTGAGGGCAGAGGCGTCCTGGTGACAGGGAAAGAGGCGACGGGGACGGGCCAGCGGACAGCAGACAGGAAGGGAGCAATACCTGGCGTCACTGAGGGGTGGACTTTGGAGCCAGATGTGCAGGGCCGCATCCTGGCTGCAGCCCCGGCAGCCCCGCCTCCCAGGTTCACAGCCAGGCGGGTGTCTGCTGGAGCTCCTGCCGGGCGCGGGTGTCAGTAAAGATGCCGGGGACCCGGTCCTGGGCGAGGCAGCCGCAGTTTCTGTGCTCACAGGGCTAACGCCCCCTCCGGCGGGGAAGTCGGATGGTGACAGTGAACCATACACCCCCGGACGATGCCTGGAGCGGTGGGGGCCTGTGCTGGGGCGGGGGGTTGGCCTTGTTCTGGAACGTGCCTGACTTCAGGTTTGCAGGCTCCTCGATGGAGGGCCGGCCGGGGCGGGGTTGGGTACTGGGGGCTAGTGCACCGCCTGCCCTGAGCCCGGGGGGCCGGCAGGGGCCGGAGCCTGTGCCGCGGCCCCAGGGGCTGTCCTGTCAGCAGGGCGCCACCTGCCCCACCCCCCACTCGGGCGCCTGGGAGGCCCCGCCTGCCCTGCCACCGTGAGCCGGGCCTCCTCACACTCGTGGGGAAACATTTTCATTAATTAAGTGCTAACGTCTCACAGGCAGCTTCGCAGCTGTGTCACCCTGCGGGCAGAGCGACCTGCTAATGTGCCAGCACCTTGCACCTCAGGTCCTCCCCGGCGGAACGAGGGTCCTCTGCCGCCCCGGGAGCCTCGGGGATCCACAAGCTGGAGCTGGAGCTGGAGGGAGGCCGGTGGGGGCGCCCCGCCCGCCCATCTCTGTGGACGCATACGTTGGGGTGCCTGCATGCCCACCCGTGTGTGTGCATGTCCACCCACACACACAGGCACGTGCTCACCCACGTATGTGCAAGCCCACAGTACAGGTGCACACATATGCACGTTCACACTCGCCCACCCCTGAGGGTGTGGGGGCCACTCCATGCCCACAGGACCCATGCCCACCTCTTGTGCACTCGGACCCCCCCACACAGGGTGACGCATTTGTGCCCTCGAGGTGGTTATGCGTAACCCTTCACCAAAGGGCACAGCCTCTCGCCTGAAGTTTGTGTCCTTGGCTGGCAGGTCACGGTGTCCAGAGGCGGTCACTGGCTTGGCTCTGGCTGAGCCTCCCGGGAACTTGGGGGAGGGGCTGCATCCTCCTCTGGCCTCTGAAGGTTGCTGCCCCCAGGCTTGCGGGTCTTTGCTGCCCGCGGGAGCAGCCCCGAGGGGCCACTCACAGACCGTGCGTGCTGCGCGGTCAGGGTGTGAGCAGCCAGCCTCTCTGCGCCGACGGTCCCCAGAGCTCCTCGCTGCACTTCCAGTCGAGGTCAGGCTCCTGCCTGCCTCTCCGCGACACCCACGGTCCGCATCCGCTGCGTTCCTTCTCTGAGCCCTTGACCTCCCCTTCCTTTCTGCGGTGACCTGGGCCACCGTCTCGGCAATGCAGGTGCAAACGGTGGGATTTGTGGTCTGACCTGTCATTTATTCCGTGTGCTGTTCCTTTTTGTTTTGGCTTCTGGGAGGCTCAGAGCCACATGTGGGCTCTCCAGTGCCGCCCACATGAGGCCTCTACCCCGGGTGCTGCAGCCCTGTCCAGAACCCCCGCCCCCCGCCCCCCGATTTCCCCGTATGTTCGTGTTGTCTCGTCGGGTGTGCATGTTTCTTGTGGCGGCCCCCGCCCTTCGAGGAGCCCTGCAGGTGTGGACTGGGGCGTCACGGCAGTACCCCGTTGTCCCCGGGCTCGCCTATGTGGGTCTTCGTCTTGGATGAGCCCCGAGGCTTGGGGAGGCTGGGCCGGTTCTTGGCAAATGGTGCCCAGAATGCCTCCGGGACGGCCAGCTTCCCCGGGAACAGGTGGCACTGGCTGTGCCACTCCCGTCTGGCGTTCACGGGCATGGAAAGGAAAGGCGAGGCTATCGGGGAGGAAACTGCCCAGGGCAGGGAGGACCGGCCGCGTCCCACACGCTGGGCATGGAGCTGGGTGACCAGGGCAGGAGGGATCCTGACCGGCCCCTGGGTGCCGGCTCGGTCACTGGCTCACCTGTCCGCGCACCACCCCCGCTGGGTGCCGGGCATCAGGGTTATGGCGGTGGGGGGGGGGGGGCGCAAGTGGGGAACGTCGTTGCCTTGGTGTCCTCCTGGTTGCTGGGTCCGCAGGGACGAGTTCCGAGCTGAGACGCCCCTGCTTCGTCCGGGATGAGAAGCCCCCCACCCCCCCGGGCTCGCTCTGCGGACCGCCTGGGGCCGCAGTCCCTGGGCACGCTGCTCGTGCCTCGCTGAGAGCGAGCGAGCAGGAGCACACCCTGGCTGGCGACTCTTGTCTTGGTCCCCTCACTGCGCCTTGGTCCGGGTGACAAACGGATGTGGTCGCCCTGGAAGCAGCTTAGAGGCGCAGAGCCGTCTCTGGAGTTCGGCCTCGCACCCCGGTGTCCCTTGCTTGGTGACAGCATGGCTGGCTGGCACGTGGACGCGATGGCCACATCTGCCCTGGAGACCCATTGTGGGGGGAAGCAGCGCCTCCCGGAGGTGGGGGGTCACAGGCCTCCGGCCTGTCCTTTCCGACGGCGGGTGGCCGCCTTCGCCTGCATGACCCTGGGGCGTCGGTCCGAGCACCTGTCAGGGACTCGGGTCCCCTCGCTGACCCTCCCCAGGAGGGGTTGGGGCCCCTCGGCATTGGTGCCTGAACTGCAGCCTTGGCTCTGGCCGTCGGGTGGGGGTCGGGGAGCTGGCGGGGCTGCACTGCCCCGTCTCCCACGGCTCTGCTCCTCACGGTCTCCTTAGTCACGTTTCCTCTGTCCTCGCTCTCTGGAAAAAGTGGTGCACCTCACGTACGTCCTGTGAGAAGCCCACGCCATCGTGTCTCCCGGGACTGCAGCAGGCAGGGTGTCGCCTTCCTTGGGGCCCACCCACCTGCCCGCACGCGGCCGTGCCGTGTGTTCTGTGCACGGACCCGCCCCAGCCAGGCTTCCTGTCTGCCCGCCCGCATCTGCCTTGCTTCCCGTCGCTGTGCGCGGGTCATGGCGGGGGGGCGGACAGTGACCCTGCGGTGTCCTGCCCATGGGTGAGCAGGTTGCTGCCCGTCTCCTGGGGGCGCACCCGTGCCGTGTGCTTCCTTGGACCCCGTCTCTCTGCACCCCACGGGGAGGACAGAATGGCCTCGTTTTCTGAGCAAAGTGGCGTCGGGCTGCCCACTCAGGGACTTACTCCGCCGCTGCTCACCGAGGGGCACGGCCGGGTGTGCCGCACCGCAGCAGAGCCGGTGCCGGGCGGCCGCTGGGGCGGGGTGCCCGCGCCGAGTCCCCGCAGGAGTGGAGGGCCAGGCACTGGACCTTGTGTGGACAGGAAGGGACGGGCTCCTGGAGGGAGGCAGGCTCTGCGGAGCAGCCAAGCTTGCAGGGCACAAGTGGGGGGCGTGGCACGTGCAAAGGTCCTGGGGTCGGAGGGACTTCTTCCGGAATTCAGTTTCTTCAGATGGCCCTGGCTGAAGGCGAGGTTGGGCGAGGACCTCCAGTGGGCTGGGGAGGGGCTCACAGGAGGCAACTGCAGCCACCCACTCAGGAGCTGGCATGTGGCCCTCGTGGGTGCACCCGGCTGGTACGAGCCTCCAAAGGCCTCCTGAGCCCCAGGCCCCAGAGAGCCAGGGCGGCTCCTCGGGGAGCCCTGCAGGATGGGTGGTCACTTGCGTCGGCCCTGGTTTTCGCCTGCAGATGAGATGGACCCCGCCCCCCCGGCGCGCTCGGAGTACCTGGTCTCGGGCACGCGGACGCCCCCCGTGAGGAGGAACAGCAAGCTGGCCACCCTGGGCCGGATCTTCAAACCCTGGAAATGGAGGAAAAAGAAAAACGAGAAGCTGAAGCAGACGACATCCGGTGAGCACGGGGCTGGGCCCGGCGTCACTGCCGCTGTGGGTCAGTGGCCGGCGCTGTCTTCCCGGCCCGCACCAGAGGGCAGGCCACGCTTAGCGGCTTGTGGCAGCCGGGAGCTGCTCTGCCACCTCAGTTTAGGGTCACCTCCCTTCTCGGGTCCTGCCGGGTCCCACCCACCCAGCCACCCAGCCACCCAGCCACCCAGCCAGGACACATCAGCGCCCAGACCCTGAGGGCACACATGTCCCTTGGGACCTTGTCTAAGAGGCAGGACCACTTGCACTGAGACCCCGGCTTCTCACAATCCCCCCGCCCCACCCACTTTCCTGGTGCTGGGCCCCGGGCCCGAAGAGCAGCTGGTGGTGCGGGGGGTGGGCCTCAGCTCTGAGCTCTTCTCGGGGGCTTCCCACTGGGGAACCCGCACCCCCACGCCCGCCCTCCGAGGACCCCGAGGGGCCCCCACTCGACTCTGCCCGCTTGCTTACACACGGCCGGCCCGGCTCTGGGGGAGGCTGGGTTCGCCCCTCGAGGTCCATGCTGGGAACAGACCGTTGGACCGGACAGCAGGGCACGCACGGTGACGGCACCGACCTGGCCACGACGGCAGGGGGTGACGGCACACTTCCGGCCGGGAGGACGTTCAGCACCATCCCGAAGGGGCGCTGAGTTGGTTCTGCTCCCCAGTGGGTGCCCCCAGCCCTTGCCCAGCACCTGGCACATAGTAGGTGCTTAGTAGACGACTGAACAAATGGACCGACTTCAGTGCCCTGACCCCTGTCCGCGGCTGCTGAGCTTGAAGCTGCGGCAGGCGGGCCGCTCTGTTTGGTGCCCCTGCAGCTGCTCGGGCAGAGAGCTGGCCTGTACACGCGGGCGACCCGCAGGCTTGGCAGCCGGCACGCTGCGCCTTTGAAGGCGAGGGTCTGAGGACTGCGTGGGTTCATGTTTGGAAATTGGGGTCAACTGCAGGCAGTGTTTGCACAGCTAGAGAAAAGAGAGAGCATGAGAGTGAGCTACTGAGCGCTTCCCTCTGGTTCTGGGGGTGGGGGCAGGAAGGGCTCTGCCAGGGAGGAGTCCCCCCCACCCACCCACCGCAAGCCTTGGTGCCTGCGCTGGGGGCCTGGGGGGCGGGACTTGGCCCTCCCCACTCCCCGCGCCTGGTGAGTTCTTTGAACGCATTAACCTGGGGGTGTGGAGGGCGCTCTGGGGGACAGCCGCACAGAGGCCGCATTATGAACGGAGAGCGGCCGGGATGTGTTTAACAGCCGACAGGAACCGCAGAAGGGCGCCCCGGGGACTGGGGGCAGAGGGAGGCCGGTCTGGGGCTCCTTCGTTAAGGAGCGTGTGGCGGAGGGCATCTGGGGGTGGGGGGAGGCTGGGGGCTCCCGAGCACAGCCCCCCTGGGGACCGGGCCCTGACCCCACCTGACCTGCCGCCTCTCTGTGTCTTCCGGACGCCGTGCCCCGGCGCCCCGGCGCCCCGGCCGTGTGTGTGTGCAGTGCTGGAGAAGAAGGCGGCCGGCCGGCAAGGTCGGGAGGAGCTCATCAAGAAGGGGCTGCTCGAGATGGTGGAGCAGGGTAAGTGGGGGCAGGGGTCGTGGGGCCGGGAAGTGGGCGGTCTCTCCCGGGAGTCCCTCCTGGGCCCAGGAGCCGTCAGGCGGAATGGAAGTTGGGGAAGTCCGGTGACCTTGTGTGGCGCCGGACCCCCCAGCCGGGGCCTCCACGGTGGGAGCAGCACCCCGAGTCCTGGCCCTCGGGCTCAGCCCCCAGGGCCTCCGAGAGCCCGTCAGGGAGTTGGGAGCCACCTGCTGTGGGGCACAGAGCTCCGAGCAGCCACCTTCCGGGGGGCTGGCTGACCGCCTCGTGGGACGGGACGACGCCCTGCAGACCCGGGGCTCACTGCTCCTGGTGCCCGCGGGCCTGGCCCCGGATCTGGGGAAGGGAGCGAAAGCAGAGAACCGAGGCCCGTGTGTCAGCTGTGGGGGAGAATGGGGTTGCCGGTGACCGGAGACTGAATGGGGACAGGGACTGGCCCCTGGGAAAGACTGTGGGGGGGTGCCCCACCAGAGAGAGAGAGGCTTTTGGAAGGGCAGCTCGCGTCCCCGGAGTGCGAGCCTCTGTGTAACAGTTCTGTCTGACGGGCGGAGAGCACAGACTGTGGCGGCAGGGTGACCGCCGGGCTGTGCGGCTGCTGGGGCTCTCGGTCCCCGCATGTGTGACGGCGCCCCGCGCAGGTCGGCCAGCCCTTCCTGCGGAGCATTGGGTGGGTGGGTGGTATTTCGGGCTCCGGGGGCCCCAGGGTCCCCGTCACGACTGCTGGCCACAGGCGAGGGGACGCTGCCGTGCGCAGCAGCGTGGCCGTGGCTGCCGCAGGACACACTCCTCCCTGGGAGGTGCAGTGGGGTTCTGAGTAGCTCGTGACCTAGGAGAGTCCCTTTGACCTTTCGAGCTGTGTGAGGGGGCGGGGCCCGTTTTCGCTCAGGCACAGGAGCAGATGGGGGCTGGGTTTTGCCCTCCCCCCTCCCCCCTCCCCCCTCCAGGGGGCAGGCTGGCGGCGGCCTCTCTCTCTCTCTGAGTGATCACATACCAGGAACGGGAGGGGCCTGAGATGCAGTGTCTTTTTTTCGGGTGTTGCAAACGCACTTCCTGCTTGGTACGCCGGCACGCTCTGGAGGAGCGCCTGCCTACGTGCAGCGCGGCGCTGGCTGCTGCGGGCACAGCTGGGCCACGCGCCACCCGCTCAGGATGGGCATGCGGGGGGGGACAGGCGGCCAGCAGCGTGTCTGGGGCTTGGTCCGGGGGCCGGGGCTGGGGAGCGAGTTCCGTGAGCGCAGCGTCGTGACGCACTCCGGCGTTTCGGAGTCCCAGCGGAGAGGAGTCTGGTGCCGCCCAGGCCGGAGGCACCCTGAGCACGGGACACGGGCGCCTGCCCGGCTGGCTGGCCACGTGCCGCACGGGAGGGCCGCCTGGGCACCTCTGAACCGGAGCGCCGCGGAGCGGCTCCCACGCTTTCCGACCCTCCCAGCCGCTGGTGTGCAGCCCCGAGGAGCAGGGCCCCGCGGTGGGAAGAAGCGGGGTGCCCCGTGAAGTGAGCCGAGGGGAGGCGGGTGGGGTGCGTGAGGGTGGGAACCGGGACGGGGCGCGGCGCTGGGATCCAGCAGCGCAGTGCGGCTCTGTCCCTTCTCGCCAGCGTGGCCGGAGCCACGATGGTCACAGTCTCCAGGAAGCAGCCGGGCACCTGCAGGCCTCAGCGGGAGCTCAGGGCGGCCCCGGGGCCGCAGGGAGGGGTCTGCAGGCAGCCTGCCCGGGGCTTCGCTGGGCTGGAGGGTGTGCTAGAGGGCGGGCCCCAGGCGCTGCCTCCGGGAAGCACCCTGGCGTCCTCGGGGAGCGGAGTGGAGGGTGGTCCCCTGACCCTGGACAGGCTCTGTGGCGTTCTTACTGTGTGTCGCCTCCCTGGCCGTGCTCTGGCTGTGGCACCTGGGGGCACGTTCGCGGGGGGCACCTGCTTGCCCTGGCGTTCCCGGCGTGCGCCTGCTCGGAAAGGGCCTCTTGCTGGGGGCAAAGCGAAGCTCAAGGTCAGGGCCTAGGTACCCACCCCCCGCCCCCGGGGGACCTGTGTTGGGACAGCGGGTCCTGCTGGGTGACAGGGTTCTGGGGCCCTGAGTCCCAAGGCTCCGGAGTGGGCGGCAGCTCTGAGTGGGGACTCAGACCCCCTGCCCCCCGCCCCCAGCCCCCAGCCCCCAGGGGCAGCTCTGGTTTCCTGGGTTTGGGTCATGGGGTCTCCCTGAGCTGCGGCATCTGCTCCCAACCCGCTGCACGGCCCTGCAGCCAGGGGCGCCATTCCGTGGCCACTCTGCTGTCGCCAGGACCCTACACAGTGTGGATGCCTGGAGGCCGAGCAGGTGACAGCAGTTCCCACAGGCTCAGGCCACGGACCCTCCCAGAGCCGCCCGTGTCCTTAGCGGCTCCGAGACCTCAGACTTGAGATTTGTTGGCCAGGACAGACCCCGGGAGGGAGGGACGGCTCTCTGACCCACCCACTCACGTGTAGACAAACACCCTGGAGTTTGCCCGTGCAGCGGTCACCGGCGTGACCCTGGAAGCTGACCCCCGAGGCCTGTCCGGGGCATGGTTTGCCCTCCGTCCTCCATGGGGGGTGATTTTGTGACGCATCCACACTTCCGTTTTATGTCCCATTTCGGTTCCTGGAACCCCGGGAAGGACTGTTTGTGGGACGGACCCTCTGGGATCAGGTCTGCATGGGGAGGGGCCCCTTTCTTCTCTCTCCGTCTCCGCGGCTGTGGCCGTCCTTCTCTGACACGAGTGACGGGTGAGGGCCAGCCCCCGCCCCTCTGCGTGGCCCCCCCAGGGCCGTGAGCGAGGGCGGGAGCCAGCGGGGGTCTCTGCCAGACGCCGCCGCGTGCTCCTGGACCACTCCGCTTGTGCCCCCGCGGCTTTTCCCTGAGCAGTCCCAGGGGTGCACGCCCCGTCCGTCACTGGCCGAGAGAGACTTGTCGCCCCGCTGCCGTGCTGGTGACCCGAGAGACGCGGGCAGCTTCCCTCGGGGGAATGGGGTGGTGGCAGCGGGGCCGTCTGGGCCCCCTGCGGCCGGGCAGCTGGGGCAGTGTGTGCGTGGGTGTGCCTGCGGGTGCCGTGCACGTGTGTGTGGGGCACACCCCCTCTCCTGGTCACGCCGCGGACGGCACAGGCTCAGCCCCACGCTCCTCTCGGCGGCCTGGCCCTCGGGAGGGGAAGGGCAGTGTGGGACGGGGGCTGCGCCCACGGCTCTCCCCCCCCACCAGCGTTGCCTAGCAACCGCCCTGCCACCAGGGCTATTTTGGGAACTGTAACTTTCATTGAACAAGATTAAGGGCTGCAGCTCAGAGCCCGCTCAGCTGAGGAAGCGGGGGCGGGGGGCGTTCGGGGCCTGCGCTGTGCCCGGGCAGCTCTGTGGAGTCCCGGGAAGCCTGGCGACCTCGGGGCCTCTGGGCCCTGTGTCCCCACGGGCTCATTCCCGGTGTGCAGGTTGCTGAGGTGGGGGACCGTCGCCACTAACTGCACAGCAGTCCCAGGAGGATGGCCTGTGCTCTCTCGGACTCGCTGGCACTCTGGGGTGGGGAGGCCCCCTGCTGCAGGACCCCAGGACAGTAGGCAGAGAGGCTCCTGGCTCCTCGCCCGTCCCCCACTGCGGAGAGGAGCCGCGTGGAAGCAGGTCTGTGGGCCCGGCTGGCGTCCCCACACGGCTGCCTCCCAGCTGCTCGAATGCTTGCGGGTCATGCGGCCCTTCCGCCCCGTGGTGGCCGGCGAACCAACTGTGGGGACTGAGGAGGCCCGCAAGGGACAGTGACCTGGGTCTCAGAAGGGGGGCCTCTGTCAGCTGCTGCGTCTCCCAGCCTGGATCTGCCCCCTGGTGGCTATGCGACCTGACCCCGGCATTAAACTCCTGAGTGCTGGGCCCCCGTCACTGAGATGTGACCCTAAGGGGTCAAGGCGCAGACCCTCAAAGGCTCCAGCAGCTGAGCCCCAAACAAGGACAGCCGGGTCTCCCTCTTAGTCCTGCCAGGGGCCTGGCGCCATTTTTCTGGGATGGCTGCCTGCCTGCTCCCACGGACCCCATGCTCTGTGACACTCTCAGCCCTTGGCGGTCCTGTTCCTGGGCGGGTGAGCCTCACAGTGGAAGCCCATGGGGGTGAGGATCGTGGCCCGTTCCTTTCTGCCTTCCCAGGTCTTAGGTGCCCGGTGTGTGTGTGTGGTGGGTTACTGAGAGCTGTTTGCGTAAGGGGACCGCTGCAGGGAGGTGGGTGCAGAGTTGAGTCTGTTCTCTGTGGCCACAGCGACGTCACCTAACACACACCCTGGCACCTTGGGGGCAGCTCAGCCCTGCCCCACCTGCCTCTCGTCCTCCAGCTGGCCAGCCAGGTGCGTCCTCCGGGCAGGGGCGCACAGAGGCAGCAGGCAGGAGGGTGCGAGCATTTTTGAAGCCACTGAGACCTGCTAATGCCCCACTGACCGAAGCAGCCCTGGGGCAGAGTGCAGGGACAGGGCGGAGGGGCACCCAGGAGGGACAGGTGCGGGTGGCGGTCTGTGTCCCGTCTCCACGGGGCTGGAGGGGGGGTGCACAGGCAGGTGTGAGGGCAGGGGCTGAGGCGACAACAGGGGTACACAGGGACTTGGGTGTGGGAAGCAGGAGTAGGGCACCGCACAGGGTCCTGGGGAGGGATATGGCCCTGGCGAGGCCCTGGCCCGGCCCTGGCCGAGTGTGGAAGCAGGAAGGGTGGGTGGGTCAGGCTGACAGCCGAGTTTCCTTGCAGATGCTGAAAGCAAGGTGGGCAGCCCTGGCGAAGGCCCCCGAGCCACGCAGAGCGAGCCACCCGCCCCCGGGCAGGAGGCCCAGGCTCCGGAGGATGCCCAGCCGGGAAGGCCCCCGGCCGCCGGGACAGAGCAGGCTCCCCTGGACCGGCCGCTGTCCGCGGACAGCCACGCGGATGACGCAGGTATCAGCTGGCAACTGTGTGGGCCGACCTGCCCCCAGGATGGCCACCGGCAGACCCTCCTCAGAGACATACCCACGCCCCAGGCTTGGGCCCTGCACACTGCACCCCGAGGTTGGGTGCAGGCGTGGCCGGAAGCGCTCCCTCCCGCACCTCCCCGGGTCTGCACAGCCGGTGAGCGGTGCTGCCCACGACCCCGGGGCTTCGGGACAGGAGACTTTCTCCTTCGGGGCTGGCGTCCGGCGGCAGCGTCTTCGCTGGGCCCACCCAGGTGCCCCGGGGAGGACACGGGTGTGTCAAGTCGCACAGCAGGGGCTGCCCCCTGCCCAGAGCCCAGCCTGTCCTGAGGGGGGGTGGGAGCCTCCCACCCGCATGGCGCCCAGGTCGGGGGTGGCCGCTCCTCGCTGCTTCTCCACCAGGTGGGCTCGGCGCCCGGCCCCGGGCCTCTCCCCGCCCCTGCGTGAGAGGGGCCTGAGTCGAGGGAAGGACTCGGCCCAGTGTCTGCCTCCCTGAGCAGTCAGTGGTGCGGCTGTGAGCGGGGGCGGGGTCGTTTGCAGTTGCGTGGATGTGGTGGTTGCCAGCTGGGGGGGTGGGGCCCGGAAGCGGGGGCGGGAGGAAGGAAGGCATGCGCCCTGTGGAGAAGCCTGCGGGTGCTCTGAGGCGGCCGTCCCCCCGCACCTCCGACCGGCCAGCGGCCATCCCGTGGAGCAGCGGGCCTGTTCCCTAGTAGAGCCGCAGCTGTAGGCGCGTCAGGCACAGTGTGGGCGCCAAACTTGAGCTGTGTCCTGCACTTGTGGGCGGTCGGAAGCCCAGGCCTCGAGGAGGCCAGCCCACGGGGGCTTCTGCTTCGCAGCTGGGTGGGCATCTGTCCTCCGCTGCCGGCTGCTGCCCGGCGCACACCTGTGCCGCTTGCCGCCGCGCCCGTCCGTCCCCAGCGTCCCTCCAGCGTCCCTCCAGCGTGGTGGGCACCTGCTGACAGGGGCCACCCCGATGGGACCCCACATGAGTTAGGGGTGGAAGAATCCTGGCTGTGGGACAGTCCCGCCCTCCCCTCAGGGGTCCTCCCGGGACACGGGAGTCCTGCAGCGGGAGTCAGGGAGGGTGGAGGTGGGTGGGGTTCTGATGGCTGAGGGGAGCGCTGCCACCCTCCCCCCCCACCCCCCATGGCTGCCCCCACAGTTTCTGGGGTGCAGAGTCGGGTGCAGGACCTTCGAGGGTGGGGCGGGCTGTCGAGCCTGCGGGTCGTCTCCCAGAGCGGTGGGAGAAGGGGGGCTTCGGTGACTCCTGTTCCCAGACCCGGGCTCCTCCTGGGGTTTCTGGGACCACGGGGGAGCCTCTGCTGAGTGTTCAGTGGGTGAGCAGCGCCCCCTGCTGGTCAGGGCCGGGCGGGGAGCCCCAAGGAAGATGTCCCCAGATCAGGGCAAGTGCGGAGCTCGCTCTGTCATCCGAACCCAGTTTTTCTTCCGTCCAGCGTTTGAGACTTAAAGGCATGTTACAGTTTCAGTGTCAACAGGATTCCAAGCTACTGCGGCGGCTGCAGGCACTCGGGTGGAATGCAGGGGAGGTGTGGGCTTAGCGAGTGAGGTGCAGGCCCCTCAGACAGGCCAGGGCGCGGGGGGTCACCGTGGTGAGTGTGGGTGAGTGAGGGGGGAGACTTAGGAGGAGGGTGGGGGCTGAGCGCTGGGTCGTGGTGTCCCAGGGCCTTCGGAGCAGAGTGGGGAAGCCACGTTCCACTTGGGGCTCGTGGGGAAGGGCACCTCCGTGGACGGGCGGGAATCCCTGCTGCAGGCTCTCGGGTTGAGCGGGTGTGGGTGTGACCGCTGACTCCTGGAAACCCCCAGAGCCGCCCCGCCCGGCCGTCACCCCCTGTGAGGACACCCTTGGGGGTGTGGCTGTTGGTTCAATAAACCGGAGTCCGGCTCTCGGTCACCCCGCTGTCCATCGGGCGCTCACCAGCCGCAGGCGGCTAGTGGCCCCTGCGGAGGGCAGGGAGGGAACGCCCCCGCTGGCTCCAGGTCCCTCTGGGCAGTGCTGGGGGCGAGGGCCGCTGCCGAGATGGCTGAAGGGCAGTGAGTAAGGGGCCCACAGGATGCACAGCACACACTTCGCCGAGTTTCAGGGCGCTCCCCACGGGCAGGGACCCCGCCCGGCTCTGGCGGCGTGTGCGGTTAGCACCATGGACAGCACCCTGCTCTGCAGGTGAGGGGCCGGGGCTGCCAGGCTGGGTCCCCAGTGGATGATGGGCCCCACCCCGACCTTGGGACCAGCGGGGCAAGGTGGTTCTGGGTGTCAGCACCTCCCCGGGGGGCGTGAAGACGGGACAGCAAGGGCCTCGCCCGGGCCTGGGCGGCAGGGAGCCCGAGGTGGGGGCAGGAGGCTGCCTCCATGGCAGGGTGGGCGGGGAGGGGGGAGGCGGGTGTGGAGGACAGTCAGTCTGTGTCAGAGGAGTCGGAGGGGAGTGCCTACCCCACGGCCTCCGTTTCCCCGTGAGGCTGGAGGCGGAGCGGAGGGCCCAGGGCGGAGTCCCGGCGTGGCCTAGCCTGGGGCTTCCCTGCACCCCGCAGGGGTGGGGAGCTGGAGGCTTCACCTGGAGGTGGGGCACTCGTTCAGTTCAGTGGGGAGGGAGGGGGCGGGGCTTGGGGGTGTGGGCGAGGTGGCGGGGGAACACTGAGCTGGACAGAGAGGCGGGAAGCGGGAGGGTGGGTTGAGAGAAGGTGGGGGGCCAGGGTGTGGGGCGGCGCTCGAGGGTCTGGAGGAGCTGCCCCGGGGAAGCCTGGACTGGCAGCTGCAAGTGGCGCGTGGGGTGGGGGCTCCAGCAGGCTGCCCCCGCCCCCCATGCCTATCTGGCGTGCCGGGGGGGGGGGTTGGTGCTACTGAAAACTGGCGTGGCCTCAGCGCCTGCCTGCACGGACCGGGAGGCTCTGCCGAGTGCCAGGCACACAGCTCGTTGCCTCCTCTAGTGGGGGGCTCCCGTTACTGGTCACGCACAGCTGGTGCAGGGGTGCACGCAGGTGCAGGGGGGCTTCGGGACCTCTCCACGGTCACAGAGGAAGCCCAGGTGTGTCTGATCCCAAGACCTGAGACGGCGACCCCCACCCAGGCCAGGTGGGAGCTTTGGCGCCCCCTAGCTGGTGAGACGGGCTGGCTCTGGCTCCTCGAGTTTCCCGCCCTCGCCCTCGCCCTCGCCCTCGCCCTCGCCCTCGCCCTCGCCCTCTCCGCGTGGGGTGGGCAGTGCTGTCGACAGTTGAACGCGCGGGAAGTCAAGTCTGTGTGCCGGGTGCCCTCCTGGTGTTTGGTTCCCCGCCGCCCGCCGCCCGCCGCCCCTCCCAGCCCCGCAGCCCTCGCCCCCGCCCACGCCCACGCCCACGCCCACCGGTCAGAGGAACCACGCTCCGGGAACTCTCTGTTTGCTTCTGATGCAGCCAGAGGTGGAGGAGCAGACGCTGCCGGCGGCCTTCCGCCTCCCACCGACGAGGCCCCCCAAGCCTTAGCTGGGCCCGACGCCCTGGACAGTCCTCCCGGAACCCTGGAGAGGCCCATGGGCCAGCTCCCCAGCCCCCCGCTGCTGCCCACCCCACCACCCAAGGCAGGCGCCAAAGCCACAAAAAGTGTCACAGGTGGGTCTGCGTGCATCACTCCTCCCTCCCTCCCATCGGTCCGTTGGTCAGTGCCTCCGCCGCCCTGGCCGGGCCTCCCGCTGGGGGCCAGCTCTCTCGCCCTCGGAGTCGGCAGGCTCTGGGCGGGGGCGGGCAGGCGGCAGAGCTGGGGGCAGGAGGGCTGTTCTCAGTGAGACCCCTCCAGCACGTGGGGCAGGAGGCCTGCGGAGCAGGAGACACAGCCAGGCCCGAAGGAGGTCTCTCTCCGTCTGCCTGGTGAGGGGGTCCTGCGTCTCCCCCTCCCTCTCGGCCTCCCTCGCCCAGTCTCTCCCCGAGTCTGCTCGTCTGACTGTTCACCAGTCGTTGCTCTGGTGAGCCTGGTGCCGGCGGGCAGGTCCGAGTGGGTCCAGAGAGGGGGGCGTTTGGCCGGGTCCCAGATGGCCGAGACACCGGTATCAGGACGCTGCCGGTCTCAGGAAAAGCTGGCCCCTGGCTGGGGGCGGGGGGAGTCCGGGAGAACCCTGATGGGCAGCCTCGGGGCAGAGGGAGTGGAGGCGAGGGCGCTGTGCTCCAAGTCCCGGACCGCCGCCCGCCCACCACACTGCTGCTTCCCAGCTGCCGGGTGCGCACCAGCCCAGGCGCCCCAAGAAACCCCCGATGCGCAGGGTTCACTCGCAGTCCTCAGGGGGCAGGGCAGGTGCCCGACTGGCACTGGAGGAAACTGAGGGTCAGGGACTCCAGTGGCCTGTCCGGGTCCCCAGCCAACGAAGGCCGGGAGCCAGTCTGGGGCGCAAAGTGCTCCCTCCCCCTCCCCCTCCCCCTCCCCACTGCTGTCCCTGCTGGAATGTTCCTTTCTCTCTGGTCACTGGGTCAGCGCACCCCTGGCCCCCCTTCTGGGAGCCTTTCCTGGCCAGAACCGCACGGCCTCACGCCCCTGGCCGGCCGGCGTTCGCCAGGTCCTTTCCCGTGGGGACGTGCGTGGGGGGCGCTGGTTGGCGGTGCCCCCACTGCTGCCGGGGTGGAGCGGGAGCAGAAGGGACAGACGCGGGCTGCGGGCTTTGGCCCGGAACTCCCGCAGCTGAGACTCCGTTTGGGAGTTTTGTCTTTGTTCCACTGACCTTTTCTTCCCTTTCCTCTGGGGAAATCCTGCCACTCCACAGGCCCCACCCCCCCACCTGCCACCCTGGCCCTGCTGTGCTGGGCCCGTACGCGGTTCCGTTTTTAAACAGGGTTGCCAACAACTAAAACATAATTAAAGTATGTTGGGGTACTAGATATTAACGTGTACAACAACAGGAAAATTTTTATCTTTAATCCACACTTTTGGCTTATCTGGCAAAGAGCGTGAGACTGTGGTGTTTCGTCAGGAAACAGTCCCTGAGGGAGGGGCAGGGACTCGCCAGGTGCCGTGAGGGCAGAGGTCATCGTACCCAGCAGACATGCCTCACAACAGCCCCATGAGGGGGGGCAGGCTCCCCTGTGTTTGCCCTTGTACTTGGGCATGGACTGCTGCTCCTTGACCCCTGCGCTTCCCCCGCCCGGACCCTGGGGACTCAAGACTTAACCCTCAGGGCGAGCTTCCCCCGGCCCTGCCCCTGCCCCTGCCCACTGGGTGACGGCCAGCTCCCAACAGGGAGTCCTTTGGCTTGCCCAGTACCCGTGGGTCAGCGCTGGGGTGCCAGGGTCCAGTCCCTTCTCTGGGGGGGCACGACCTGGACGCGGCTCCTGAGCATCAGTGCCCCCTCCTGAGGAGTGACAGGGGGTCCCCTGGGCAGGTGAAGGGCTCAGCCGTGCGGCATTTGTCCGATGTGTCTACAGGGGACAGTGGCACCCGGGCCCCGGGGGGACCTCTGGGGGCCGGTGTCCCGGCGGCTCCTCACCCATGTCTCCGCAGCCCCGGCCCCGTCCGCTCACGTTCTCGGCGGTCCTCTCGCCCCAGGCCAGGCCATGCTCTTCCAAGATGGCAGTGGGAAGAACACGGACCCTCCCGTCCGAGGACAGCTGTCCACGCCCACGGGGTCTCCGCATCCCTCCACCGTGCACCGGCCGCTGCCCCCCAGCCGCGTCATCGAGGAGCTGCACCGGGCGCTGGCCACCAAGCACCGCCAGGACAGGTAGCTCGGCCCTGCCCCAGGCCCCGGAAACCCGGTTCCCCGCTGGGCCTGCCCCCCGGCTGCGCGCTCTGCACCGAGTCAGCATCTGCAATTGTCAGTCACCCTCTCCCGGGGAGCCGGGCCCCTGAGGTCGGCGCCGGGCTCTGGCCTTGGTTGCCACGTTCTGTGAGGCGCCTGTGGGAACCTGGCTGTGAAGGCCCCGCCTTTTCCCAGAGGATCCTAGGGGTGGGGTTCGGGGGCAGAGGTGCATATGAAGCCCCCGCCTTTCCCCAGAGGACCCTAGGGGTGGGGTGTGGGAGCGGGGTGGGGGGGGCATCACCAGAGAGGCCCCGGAGGGCAGAGGCCAGCGTGCCGGGGAGCCTGTTTCCAGGGCTCGGAGCGTGCGACGGAGAGGCGAGCTGCCGGTGGGCCGAGCAGGCGGCAGGACGCGCCCAGGGCGTGGCGGAAGCGCGGACGAGCAAAATGCCCTCGGGGTGCCCCGAAGCCCGGCCTGGGCGCTGCTGCGCCGCCGTGGCAGGCTCGGTGGCAGGTGTGGGCGCTGCTCAGACCCTCGCGTCCTCCACGCCGCGTGCCTGCTACTGGAAGCCGCGTGAGCGCCCGTGGCGCCGCTCGTCCTGCGTGTGTGAGGCGGAAGCCGGCCAGCCAGCCTCTCTGGTACTGGGGGCCGTCTGTGCGTGTCCGCGGTGGGCCCCCGTCGGCCCCGCGGCGTTTCCGGGTGGCGGGGACCACGTGTGACGCCGCCTGCCCCTCTGACCCAGCTTTCAGGGCCGGGACGGCAAAGCGTCCCCGAAGAAGCGGCTGGACGTCCGCCTGTCGAGAGCGTCCAGCGTGGAGCGGGGCTGGGAGCGGGAGGAGGCCTGGAGCTGCGACGGGGCCCCGGAGGGCAGGCGGGCGGCGGCCGCGGAGTCGGAGGAGAACAAGGAGAACCTGCTGGTGCGCGCGGAGCTGCCGGACGACCTGCTGCTGTACCAGGACGAGGAGGCGCTGAACGACTCGGTCATCTCCGGTGAGCGGGCGTGGCCGGCGGGGCCTCGTTTTCTTGCGGTGACTGCGCGTCAGCTTCGCGCGCGTCTGAGGAGGTGGACGCCACCCTGCCCACCGGGCGACTCGGAGAGCTCAGTCCTGGGGCGACGCGGCAGAAAGGAGTAATGCGCGTGTCCGCGGAAGCCCGGGGCTCGGAGGGGCGGCCACGGCACCGACAGGAGAGCGGGGTGGGGCCTGAGGGACAGCCAGCAGCCCCGCAGACCTGCCCTTGTGCGCGCCGGGCTCTGTGGTGGGTGGGAGCGTGCTCCTCGGAGCCGCGTCTGAGCTGGGCCCCTGCAGAGCTTGCGCCCCGCGGACTTCATGCTGGTCTCACCGATGCACCCGGGAGGGCTGGGGGCCGCTCGGCTCCGAATGTCGGGGCCAGGACCCCGGAGGTCGAAGGGCGGCCTCTTGAGGCAGTCTTATGGGTTTTCTCCTTTTGTGTTGGTTAGTTTGGCAAATGACATTGATTGCTTTTTAAATATGACAGATGACCTGCTTCCCCGTTGGTCTTGGTGGAGGAGCGTTTCCGTGAATTGTCACATTTGATTTGCTGAGGTTTTGTGTAGAATTGTGCACCAGTGTTCATAGGTGCTGCTAGTCCAGTTTTCTTTGAACGTCGTTCCTGGCTTCGCCATCACAGGAAGTCCTCGCTGAGGGTTCAGGTGGCCCCTCGTTTCCATTCTCTAGGAAAACGTGTGTAGAGTCAGTGTTGCTTCTCTCTCGCTGTGTTCCGTGGGCTCGGTCAGGGCGTCCACCTGGCCCTGCGGGGAGCTTGTTAACTAAGTTACATTTTCAGTGGCGGCCGGCATGTGCTGGCCACACGTTTCCTCTGGAAGGAGCCCGGACCGTCCCGTCCGGCTCAGACGACGTCAGCCCCTCCCCCGCCTGGTGTTGGCGGTCCGGCTCCCGCCTTCTCCCTCGAGATAAGTCCGCCTAGAGCGTGATCAACTTTATTGCTCCCCTCTAAGAACCAGCTTTTGGGTTCAAAAATTGTCTTTATTGTTTTTCTGTTTTTGATTGTGTTGGTTTTGGCTCCGATCTTGACTGCTTTTCCTCCTTCCTCGGTTTCGCTTTGCCCCCGCCCCCCCAGTTAAGGTGGAGCTGGAGGGCGCCGACAGGCCCTACCCCCCGAGGAAGACACTCGGTGCCCAAGTGCCCGCCCCCCTCCCAGGCCCTCCATGCTGCCCCCACGGCGCCTCCACGTCCCCCTGCCAACGACCCCTGGGAGCTGCAGGACTTTTCATTTAGTTTCCTAAGAGTTTGGTGTTTTTCTAGAGATCATGTTATTTTGTTGCCTGCCAGTTTAACCCACTGCAGGCAGACGCCGCACGGAGCCTGACTCGAGTGCGTGTAAACCTGTAGAACTTGCCTCGCGGCCCGGGATGCGGCTTCCCGCGGCGGATGTTGCACGTGCACTTGGAGGGGTGTGTGTCTTTCGGTTTGGGGGCAGCGCCTTCCTCTGGGTGCTGGTCCAACGGCTCGGGCACGGCGGTCACGCCTCCCCGAGCCTCCGCTCTGCGCGTCTGCCTGTTGCGTGGGGGTTCTGGAACCCCCGGCTGTGACGGCAGAGGCACGCTTCCCCCCCAGCCCCCCAGTCTCTGCGCCACAGGCTCGTGGATCACTCTGCCCTCCTGAGGTGGTCCCCTCGCCACAAGGAGGGGCCCCCGCGTTGCTCCCGACGAGCCCTTCGCTCTGAAATCTGCCGTGTCTGGTGTCCGCAGGCTGCACCCACTGTCTCCGGACTCATCTCACGGCGGCACCTCTTTCCCCGCGCACTTTAAGCCTGTTCCTGTCTCTTTACTCATAGCTCCTTACGTTTTAAACAATTATTTTTAAAAAACCACGTTTAGGATAAAAACGGGAGAAACTAAAACTGGGAAGTTAAATGGTGCACGCCTGGCGCTACCATGCCGGCGGAGAGCGACACCGTGCACGCGTGCGGAACCAGCCGCACACACGAGCGTTTCTGTTTGTGTGAACGCGCTTTCCCACACGTTGCTTTTCTCAACAACATCATGACAATCCTTTTGTCCCCAGGAACAGGGCACCTACCTACGAGGTAGGTGACAAAACTCGGGTGGTGCAGGTGCCCGTCACTCAGCAGGCCCCTCCTGTTGGGTACCCGGGGCGTCTGAGCCCCCGCTGCCGCAGACGAGGCTGGGTGCCTTGTGCGTGCCGCCCCCTTCGCTCTGGGCGGCGGGCTCCTGGGAGCAGCGTTTCGGGTCAAAGACCAGACGACACGCTGTTTGGGGCCTTCGGGCGGGAGGCTGGCTGGCTGCCCGCCGTCTGGGCAGGAGGGCGGCCCAGCTGGTTTCTCAGTGCCCCCCCCGCCCGGTGCACAACATCCCGCCCGGGGGTGCGTGCTCGTGGGGGTGAATCCAATCAGGCTTTGGGGGGATGCCCCGCTCAGGTTCAGGAGAAGCTCTCTTTTTAAGCGGCCTGTCTGGGAATTCCCTTTTCTGACTTTAAAGCAGCGAGAGCCCGTGACTCCTGGTGCCTAGGGAGAAAGACCTGACTCGTGTTTGCTGTGGGCCTACTGTGTGTCCGGCTGTGCCCACGGAGGCCGGGTGACGAGCAGGGGAGGGCTTGTTCTGCACCCAGCTTTCCCGTGGGGCGGATTCCCAGCCCTGTCTGGAGAGCTCTGGTGAGAGGACAAACGTCCCAGTCTGTACCGACAAGCCCGAGACACACGCAGTAGGCGCGGGGGCTGGATCAAAGAGGAACACTCAAACCACACTGAGTGTGGTTTTGTGGTTGGGCGTACCACGGCTCTTCGACGGCGGCGGTCCCTTCCCGCCGGGAGTTGAGCCTGGCCCTTCACAGGGGGTAGGTCCCGGGACCCTGGACGTGCCCTTGACTCTTGGACGCCGCCGTAGCTTCCAGTGCCCCTGGCTCGTGCAGCCAGGACATGCTGACCAGGCTCGGGGCCCTGAGAGGAGGTGTGGTGGGGATGGGAGGCCCTGTGGGGGCCCCTTTGAGGAGACGGTCTGAGGTTAGCCCCGTGGTTCAGCGAGAGGCCCGCCCCAGATGGTCCAGACTGAGGACACAGGGGCACAGACTGAGGTGGGACGTCCCAGGAATGGGAGACCCACCTGGGCAGAGGGCAGTGGGCAGCAGGGAGGGCTGCCGTGGGTGAATGACTAAGTTGTGGTCCAGATGTGGATGCTCTTGAAGGGAAATGGGGTGGTCTCAGTCCGCCCCAGGGCAGCCGGTGTCGGGCAGTGTGGCCGACCCCCCAGGCCGTGGATCACGGGAGACGGCGCCGTCCCCGTCCCCTGGGGGTCAGCACAAGCTGGCAGTGGCCCTCCAGCAGAGGGGCGACGAGCCGGTGCCTCCCTAACGCCTGTCCCTTCGCCGCCCCCTCCGCCCCCCAGGAACGCTGCCCAGGAAGTGCAAGAAGGAGCTGCTGGCCGTGCGGCTGAGGAACCGGCCCAGCAAGCAGGAGCTGGAGGACCGGAACATTTTCCCCAGGAGGACGGACGAGGAGCGGCAGGAGATCCGGCAGCAGATCGAGATGAAGCTCTCCAAGTGAGTGGCCGCCCGGCCGCCCGGGTCCCCGCACCCTCTCCTCGTCCCCGGGCCCCCCACGTGGCACCCATGGCGGCTTCCCAGCCTCGCCACTCTCCACACGTGGGCCCTTTGTCACGGGGGTCGTCCCTCCCGGGTGCTGTCTCGTGCTCGGCTGCGCCCTTGGTTTCCACTCGCTACGTCCCCCCGTGATGACCCAGACCACCCCAGGGGGGTGCCGCAGGAGGGAGGGACTGTGGCAAAGTGGGGGCGTGCCTTGTTGGGGGGGGTGTCGTCCCCGTTTGCCAAGACCAGGTCGTTTTCCTGCAAGACTGCGCGTCCCTTGCTGCCCCGTCTCCGAGCGCTGGGGAACAGCTGGAGTCCCGCGTGTGGGGGCACTCCATGTGCTAAGCTGAGCCCATCGCCGCCGGGCAGGGGCCGGGCCCGCCAGTGAGCGCCCCCTGCTTACAGCCCCCAGGGCCGCCCGAGGTGGCCCCTGGGGTCCCTGGCTGGAGGCCCATGTGCGGTGGGACAGGACTGCGTGCCGCGTGTGCGCCCCAGTGCCAAGGGCGGCTGGGATGCAGCTGCGTCCCCGACACAGGACCCCTGGCGGTGAGGGGTGGGCCGGGGGTGTGGAGACGGGACAGCGCTGATGCCAGACGAGGCTCTGGGCTGTGTTTGAGGACCAGGGTGGAGGGGCCTGGAGCTCCCCGGCCCGCGGTCCTCTCCTCTGTAAAGGGGGCGCGGACTCTCCCGTGGTCACTGTGCATTTCACACACTGTGTGTGTCACGGGGGGGCGGGGGGCTGGCGTGGGTGGCGCGTGGCCGGGCTCACGCTCCGCACCAGACACACACAGTTGGTGGCCCGGCTCACAGCTGGGTCTTCGAGGGACCTTCCTGCGTGGCCTCTGCGTGGCCAGGCCACCTGCGGGGCGGGTCGCTGTGGCCTTGGGGGCCAGTGGCTCCCCAAGACTAAGGCCCACCCCCCTCAGGAGGTGTCTTTCCGAGGCCCCCAGAGAGAACAGTCTGGACGGGCACTTCCCAAAACGGTGACACGTGTGGGGTGTCCGTCAGCAGCTCCCCATGGGCAGTGAGGTCTGGGTGCCCTCACATGCGTGGGGCCCTCGCCCCAGGCGTGGCAGAGCCTGCAGCACGACAGCACCCTGCGCTCTGCAGGAGGCGGCGGGGCCTCCGGGAGGCCACCCTCCCTGGGCGTCTCGGGAGCATCCCCGGCCACCGGGGGGCCCGTGCCCCGCCTGCCGACACTTAGTTCCTTTTTCTCCCAGAGTCTCTGCTTTTACGTCAGCAGTAAAATGAACGTTCTTATGCTGTCGTCCTTACGGGAGCATTCCCTGGGTCCCCTCCTGGTGGGGACGGTGCCACAGAGCACGCCGCCGCCAGGCTCACGGGCGCGGGTGAGCGGCTGTCCGGAGTCCCGGCGCCGTCGGCGTTCCCGCCGCCCGGCCCGTCGTGGGTGCCGCCTGTCTCGTGCCTCGTGGCCGGTCTCACCGACGCGCGTGTGCCTGTGAGAGGTCCGGTCTGTCGTTTCTTGTTTCTAGAGAGGCCGGATGTCTCTTTCGGGGTTTGTAAGCTTTTGGCTTGTCCTCTCACGTCCTTCACCTGCAGTTCCCCTCGTCGTGACGGCCGTGGAGCTCGCTCTGGGGGTGGGGCCTCCAGGCCCTTTCCCGGCCGCGCGGGTTGCCCAGCCCCGCCTGTGGGAGGCTTGAGCTTCCGTGTCGTCCACGCTCTCCTTGCGTGCACAGTTTCGTTTTTGAGGTCGTGGGTTACCTACCAGCCGTGCACGTTAGGTGTCAGCAGACTTCTGCCGGGAGGGGCGGGTTGTGCCCGTGGGTGGCTTTGTGGACGTGTGTCTCCTGTAACCACGTGGCTCCGCTGGCCTAGCACTGCCACGGCCCAGGTGGGGCGGGACACGTGGATGGCACGCGTGAGGAGCCGTGCCAGTGACGCTTTGCTCACGGACGCAGGCCCTCGGAACACAGTGTGCAGGGCCCGCGTCACGGCGGGGGGTGGCTCGTGCTGTCTTCGCCGCGTGAGAGACGCGCGCCCCCGCCCACGGAGGTGAGAAGAACATTCACTCCTGGACTCGCCGCCGCGGCCGCCCTCCCACAGGGCCGGTGGGGGGTGGTTTCCTGTCCGACAGGGAAGCCAGGCTCTCCCTGAAAGGGGTGTTCAGCGAGTTCAAGAACGAGGAGTCAGTCCCCTGTGACGGTGTCTGCGGTTAGACAGAGGAGGTGGCGGTGGTGGTGCTGGGCACACGGGAGCCTGGGGACCCCGGCCAGCCCGCGGGCGCGGTGGGCGGAGCCGGGAGGCGGCACAGAGGGCCTCGGTTTCCTCCGTCACCCCCAGCGACTGGGACCAGCTCTGCTCCTCGGGCCAGGAAGCAGCAGCAGCCCCTGGGCGCCTGGCACTGAGTTCACGCGTGGGGACCCAGCCCGAGGCGGACACAGAGCACCGTGGGGGACGGGCCCGGGTCGGCGGGGCCTCCCTGCCCGGCCTGCGTTCCCCACGGAAATGGTTTAATTGGGTCCCTTGTCTTTGTTTTGCCTCCTTTCCGGAGATTCCTCTGCCGTCACTTGCTGAATAATTCAGTCTCTGGTTGCCATGGCAACGTACCCCTTTCCCTCGTATCCTGAAGGGTAGTTAATGTTTTGGTTTTATTTTCAGACCCTTAACATTCTGTCGCCGGGCACTCCTGGGGCCCTTCTGGTCACAGTGCCCCCTGCGCCCCCAGCCCGCCGCCACGACACCCTGTGTGCTGGACCTAGGGGCCCAGTGGAGTTGAGCCACCTGCAGTCCGGATTTCTGACCCCTTCACCTTCTCTCCCGCCCCCACCAGCACCTGCCAGAAGGTTCTCTGAGGCTGCGGGTTCGTTTCTGTGGTTCGTTTTGGTCCTTGGATCCACACGTCAGTGACGGCACGCGGCCCTCGCCTTTCTCTGACCGACCGCACGCCACACGATGCCCCCGGGCCCGCCCACGCCGGTGCAGGTGGCAGGTCCTTCTTCCTTGTGGCCGAGCGCGCGTCTGTCCGAGGGCCGCGGGCCGCCCCCACGTCCTGGCAGTGAGCGGGGGTGCCCGTCTCTTCAGGTTTACCCTTTGGGTGTCTGCGAATGAACCCCAGAAGCGGGATTGCTGGGCGCTTGGGAGTTCTGTTCGTGATTTCCGGAGCGCCCCCCGTGCTGTGTGGAAACGCAGTATGAACGGGGGTTCAGGAACCTGCCCGGGGCCACGCAGCCGGGAGGAGGCGCGCGGCAGCCCGCAGGTGCAGGGCTCTGGCAGGGACGCCCCCCCCCCCCCCCCCCCAGCCATCTGTCTTGGTCCCAGCTCTGCGTTTCTCGAGTTGACTTAGCTTCCTCAGGGTGCATTCAGACCTCTGGCCAGCGCGCTGGGCCTTGGGGTGCAAGGTGCTCCGTGCTCATGTGAGGGGGTGGCCGGAAACGACTGTGCCCCCCAGCGTGGAGCCCGGGGGGCTGGTGCCGGTGCATAGACAGGCACCCCCGGGCCGACGGCCTCCCGCCCCAGCCGTGTGAGTTCGTGCAGACACTGCCGTCCTCCCGTCTCCCTTCGGGGGCGAAACGGTGACGGTGGCCGCCCTCCCTGCCCAGGGCCCTTTGGGAGGTGCCAGGTTAGTCCCAGGGAAAGCACGGGGCAGGGTGTTCCCCGCAGGAGGTGCTCGGGGACGGGGCTGCTGCCGTGCTGCTCTCAGCCAGGTCACCCCTGGGGTGGCTGTCACCGTGCAGGGTGGAGGCCCTGTGGCGGCCTCAGCGAGGAGAGAGGGAGCTGCTTTGGGAACAGCTCTGGGGGCGGGGGGCCGGGGGGCAGGCAGCGGTGGTCTCCTGTGGTCCGTGGTGATAGGAGGGTTGGTGAGGACGGGGTGGCGGTTACTCGCGGCTGGTGTGTGATTTGCCTGGAGACACAGGAGGAGCGGCCAGCCCCGTGTGATGCTCAAACCTCCCATTAATGCCCCGGGGGGTGTCTTCGTCTCCGGGACCCAGGGGCATCTTGAGGAGCTGATGAATGCTCAGGAGTGTCCTCCAGGAGCGGGCGTTCAGCGTGTCAGCACAGGCGTGAGGGGACGCTTGAGCCCGCGCCCCCCTCCCTCGTACGTTCCGTTCTGCGTCTGGAGCAGGCCCCCGCGCCAGCCCAGCTCCCTGGGGAAAGGGCTGTGGGCTGCTGCCCCGCCCCCACTCCTCTGCTGGGGTCGCGGGAGCCTGCAGCTCGAGGGGACGACCGACCTGCTGCTGGGCAGGGCAGGAAGGGGACTGGCGCAGCTTCCTCGCGGGGGCTGGGGACTCCGTTCTCTCTTCCAGCTGAAGCTCGGAGAAAAGCTGGGGCGAGGAGCCGGGGTCTCAGCCCCGTGGACCCAGAATCTGGAAAGCAGGGACCTTTCTCAACGGCCAGAAAGGCAGCCACGACTTGGGGAAGAGTCGGGGTTCACTGCCAGGGCCGTGGGTTGGCACGCTGACAGCCGGCCACCACCCTCCCCCTCCCGACCTGTGCTGGGTGGGGTCCGAGCTCGTGCGGAGTGACTCCAGTCGAGTCCCCCAGGCATTGTCCGGGGGAGGGGGGGCAGAGAAGCCTGGCTGGTAACCGCGGTGGTCACTGATGGTCACACAATGTCTCCACTGACTGCTGCTCCCTGCTGAGTGCTGCTCCCCGCCGAGTGCTGCTCCCGGTCCGGCTTTCCAGGCGAGGAAGACCGGTTCCGAGCCGGGCAGTTGCTTTCCCGTGCTCACACGGCAGGAGACGGGGGCGGGGGGGGGGGGTCACTGGTCCCTCTGGCCATCTGACCCAGGCCCGTTCCCAGCCTGACCCTGCACCTGCGTCACCAGGGCGCCTGTGCAAGCACAGACTCCAAGACCCCGTCGCAGTCTCCCGTGCAGGACTCTGCACTGCAGTAGAGCTTTGCTGTCCTGAGGGCGGCTGCCCGCATGTGCTGCCCTGGGCAGCCGCATGCAGGACCCTGGAAGGCGGTTCTCTGAGGCTTGAGGCTCTAAGTAATCCGTGCTTGTGCATAATAGTGGCCTGTCAGCATCTCTGTAGTGTACACTTCATAATTAATTGGGTTTCACTTTTCACTTTGGCCACCAGGAAGCTCAGAGCCCAGGGTGCAGCCACCTGTGGCAACTGTTGCATCATTTGGGGTATGTGCCTATGTTTGACCTTTTGTTGTGTGCCCTTTGCCTTAGTTTTCTCCACTTTGTTTTTTGCATATGGAGCATATTTTTTCATGTGTCATACCTATTTCTCTATCTTATTATAAAAAAAGTTAATAAAAATACGTATTTTTGATGGCAGCCCTTTTAGAATCTATGAGGTCTTTTGCACACAATCCAGGCTCTTCACAATTCATGGAGTTGTGTGTCCGTCGCCACAGTTTTGGAAGGTTGTCGTTACCCCCGGGAGAAGCCCCTCCCCCCGAGCTGTTTCCCCAGGCGCGAGGTGCCCAGGTCACGTGGGTGTGCTCACAGTTACGGTGGCCAGGACGGGGGGCGCTGCACATAAGGCCTGTCCCAAAGGTTCCCAGGTGTCATCGCTGTCATCATCCTCGGGGTCCTTACTCTCTTCCTCCTCTCCCTTCTCCGCCACCGTCTTCATCGAGAGCGGTGCCGTCCAGTCTCTGATGTGTAGGAAGCGCCTGGAGACCTGTTCCCGGGCGTGGCGGCCACCTCTCCGCTGGGCCAGGGGCCTCGTGCGAGTCCTGCCGGACAGAAGGGGAGGCTGGGCAGCTGAGGGTGGGGCCGGGCAGCAGCGACCGGGCGTGACGTGCAGGGGCCGCCCCCGCCCCCTTGGCTGGCGTGGGCAGCGTGTCCGGCTCTTTGGACGCTGAGGTCCCAGGAACAAAGACCATTTGTGTTCGGTGGTTTCTCCTTTCGTGAAGAACTACTTTCCACCTGACCTGCTCCCCCAGCTCTCGGGGGCGTCCAGCCGTGGCCCAGGCCTCGGGCTCTCTGCTTAGAAGCCTCAGGGCACGCTGAGGCCAGGTGTGTTCTGTCCAGACAGACCCGGGCCCCGGGGCCTAGCTTGGTGCCACCTGCCTGCTGTCGCTGTGGTGAGGGGGCTGCCCGTGATTGTCACACAGCCCCCAGGGCCAGGAGGGGCACCGGGAGCCTCAGGGCACTGTGCAGGGTTCATTACAACAATGCAGAAGGAAATCGTGGGGCAGGGCTGTGCGCGGGCCTGGGGGACGTAGTGGGGAGGAGGCCTCCATGCTGGCGGGAGGCAGGGGAGGCCAGCAGCGTCCTGGGTGGACAGTGTGGGTCCTGCACATCTGCTTTCAGAGGGAGGGAGCTAAGCAACAGGGAACAGCACTTCTGACTCAGGGAGAATCGGACGGAAGCTAAGCCTCGAGGGTGCAAATACAAGCTTCGGTCCTCCTGTGGGCAGGGGGGGGCGCCTGGGGTGGGCCCGTGGTCCCTGCGGGTGGGTTCGGGTCGAGCCCTTCACGTCAGCACCCGGGCTCAGCTGCTGTTTGTTCTCCTCGCTTGCTTGGGAGCCTCTCCAGGGAGGTACAGCTTGTTTCGTGAGAAAATGCAGGAGAACGTCCGCCCCTGTCCAGTGGCAGCGAGCACGGCTCCCAGCCCCGGGGGAGCAGGTGGTCTGAAGGGTGTGCAGGGCACCCTGCCGGGCACGGTGGCCCGAGGGCACCCGGATGAGCCACTCGACCTGACCCCTGTGACCTGGGCGTGCGCTGCCTGCTGGTGGTAGTAGCTCCCGGACACTGACCGGACTCGCCTTACCGCCAGGGGCTGCGCGCCGCCTGCGGTCACTCAAGCCTGAGACGTAGGTGTTCAGGGAGCTTAGCTCGGGCGTACGGAGTCACACAGCTGGCAGCTGGGCCCGGGCCGGCGGGTCCGGAGGCTGGACCTGGGATCACCCTGCTTCGTGGGGTGGTCATAGACAGGCCCGGCATGGTGGGTCCGCAGTCACTGAGGACCCGGGCTCCTCGATCCCCCTGCTCAGTTGTCCTCCGTGGTCCAGCATGGCTGCAGGAGCACCAGGCGTCACACTCAAGCACCAAAGCTGCATGCACCTCAGCTGAGGCAGCACTTCAGAAAGGCTCTCCCCAGAAGTTCCTCGGCGCACCGCTCCCTGCAGCTCCTGGGCGGCCATCCCAGCTGGCAGCGGGGCTGCCCTGAACACAGACAGCTTTCTGACGTCCCCCCCCAGAGCACGAGGTTGGCTGCAGGCTGGCAGTCTCTGGTCCTGTCGCATTCGTATCGATTTCGTTAATGGACAGACCGGAGGCACAGGACAGGGATGAGTGAGTGGATGGGTGAAGAAACCCCCCTGTCAGGAGCAGCCATTTTTTCGGACGTGGCCATGCGGGGGGCTGCCGGGGGCCCAGCTTCCCGGCGGTCCAGGGCCGGGGCACAGGGGGCAGGAAGCTAGGGAGTGGGGGAGGGTAACTCGGAGCACCCCGAGGTCACTGTGGACTGCTGGCTGTCCCCTCCTCAGTGATAACCCCCGTGACGACGTTTCAGTGCAAGGACAGGCGCTTCTGGGCCACATCTGTGTGCCACGGTGGGGGAGGCCAAGCCAGAAGACACGTGACGTACATGGGGACAGTGGCACATTGGGGGTGGACACAGGACGTGCTTCTAGCAGGCCACGGTGCCCAGGCGCTGTTGGGGCCCTGGGTTCCCTCCAGGGGTCACCAGCCTGCCCTCGCCAGGCTGCGGGGGCTCAGCTGCCCCCCAGTGGTGCCCACAGCGCCCGTGTCCTTTACCAGTCACGGGTGGGTGGGTGGGTGGGTGACGCTGCTCCCTCCTCTGAGACCAAGGGCAGATGGAGTGTGTGTCTCTCGGAGCCTCGGTGTCTCGTCGTCCAGGGCCCGCTCACTCACCCGGGGCTGCCGGGGCCTGGCGCTGGGCTGCACCCCTGCACGCCTCCCGTGCGAGCCTTCAACATGCTGATGTCTGTCCTTGGGGGCAACAGCAGAGCAAAGGGGGCTAAGGATTGGTTTGGGGGACACTGCTGGTCCCCATTGTGAGCTAGCCCTGTCCACCCGGACCCCAGCCTGCAGCCTGTGTGAATGGCGGGAGAGTGATTGGAGGGAGTGGCCGAGGCAGGGCCGCCCCCGGGGGAGTCCCTGGTGACGCAAGGCTGGCGGAGCCGCGGGAGCAGCGAGCAGCGGGATGGTGTTCCCAGGGGGAAGCTCCCGAAATAGCAGCCGGGCGTCCCCGTGGGCGTGGGGCTGCCCGGCCTGCGGGAAGGCGCCGCCCAGCGTGCAGGCTGAGTTGCGGGGAGCGAACAGACGGTGCACTGGGTGTGACGTGTCTAGTCCGAAGCGTGCGGGTCTGGAGTGCTCGGTGTTCTCAGGCCGGAACTGCTGGCTGCCTCCGTCTGGAACCCGTCGGCCGCCACGGCCGCCTCACGGGCCTGGGGTGCCTGCCCTTCTTCCTCCGTGGGGTCACGGCCCTGAGCTGCTCGTGGTCTCTGTGGCCGGTTCTGCTCTGCTCTTGCTGGGCTGCAACCTGGGGGTTTGTAGTGAGCCTGCCAGGGGGACCCAGGCCTGGCCTGTCCACCCGAGCCCGCCCAGCCCGCCTAGCTCTCCTGCCCGCGTGCACTTCTGCCGGCACCGTGGAGGTGGCTCCTGCAGGGCCTGTCGGATCCCAGGACCTTTGCACGGGCTTTTTTCCCCCTTCACTGCTGAGTGGTCCCCACTCGAGATCTAAACTCAAGCGTCTCCTGCCGGGGGCAACCCCACCTGGCCATCACCGTGTGGCCGGGTTCTCCCTCCTTGCGACGGTCACCAGGGAGGCGCGCCGGGGACTGTGTGGTAACGGAGCCTGCACCCCCGGACCCTGCGCCCCCAGAGCCTGCGCCCCCTGACTCCTCCCTGCCGTGTCCCCAGGGTGAGGGGTGTCATCGGTGCTCGCTAAGCGTCCCAGGAAGGGGCCGGGGAACCCAGGGCGGGAGGTCGCAGCTCTGCAAAGGGAGGCCCTGGGTCCGGCTGTGCTCCCGGGGGACGTGTGGAGTCTGGAGGGGGCTCGGGACCACGGCGCTTCCCTGAGAGCCAGCCCCTCCCCCCTCCCCCCTCCCCCTCCCCCCTCCCCCTCCCCCTCCCCCCTCCCTGGTGACGGGGACCTTTCTCCTGGAAGGAGACATTCTGGGGAGGGCAGTGCTGGGCCCTGGGACTGCGGGTCCCCTCCTCCTCCAGCCAGCCCTGGGCTCCTGCACGCCCTCCGGGTGCCCGGCAGGTTGGTGGCAGTCCAGCGGGACCCCAGTCCACTCTGCTCCCCACTGCGAACAACTGGAGGGCCGTGCCCCCCCAGAGCCATACCCCCCCAGAGCCATACCCCCCCCCAGAGCCATACCCCCCCCCAGAGCCATGCCCCTTTGAGCTGTCAGCCTGAAGGGTGGGACTGGCCCCCATCCCCCCCCCCCCCCGCCCACCCCGCCCACCCCGCCTCGGGTGAGGGGCCTTCCTGGGAGCACGCTCCGCGGCCGGCTGGTGACTTACAGGTTGAGTTTTCTTGAGACATTTATTTTTCTGGTCTCTCTTTAATCCTCACTTGAATACTTTTTCCACTGCTTTGAGAGAGGGGGGAGAGGACGGGGTTAGAGAGACGGAGGGAAACGTCGACGGAACAGAAACGGGTTGGCTGCGCTCCTAGGCTCCCCGACCGGGCATCGAACCCGCAGCCTGTGGTGTTCTGGGACGGCGCTCCGGCCGTGGGCGCCGCCTGCCCAGGGCTTGTGGAGACAGTCCTCGCCGAGTCGGCGTGTCGGAGGGGAGTGCAGCACACACGCCGTGTGCGCTCCTCCATCTCCGCTTTCGGGACGAGCCGCCACGCCGCCCCTTCCGAGGAGGAGCAGGGACACGAGTCACGGGGCACTGCCAGGAGGTCTGGGCGCTTCCGAGGTTCGAGGAGGCTTGTGGTCTTCCTCCTCCTGTGTCCCCGCCGGCACCCCTGCTGGCCACCTGGTGGTCAGTGGGCGCCAGGCGGTGTCCTTGATGGGTTCTCTGCAACTGGGTTGAAGCCTCCGCTTCCAGGAAGCCTGCCTTGATCGGCTCTCCCCCCACCCCGCTGGGAGCCCAGCCCCTGTACAGTCGGGAGACACTGCGGGCGGGGGGGGGGGGGGGTTGACGTGTCCCGGCCGGTGCTCCCTGCCTGGGCCCCCCCCCCCAGTCTCTGCCCCTCCACTCGCCCCTGCCCCCCATTTTATTTCCTCCCTGGCATTGGCCTCTCTCCGGATTGACCTTGTTGACGCGTTGTCTGTCTGTCTGTCTCCCTTCTGACACCGGGGACTCCCTTTCCAAAGGCAGGGCGGGCCTCTCTGCGTCCCGCTGTGCCCTGGGGTGCGGGACGGGCCGACACCGAGCACGCCTACAGCCGCGGAGTGACGAGCGAGTGAGCGGCATTCAGGGGGCGGGCCGGGCTGAGGGGGCTCCAGCCTGTGAGCCGGCTCTGTGCTCGCGGCCTGGGTCGTCTGGGCAGGGGGCTGGCCCCTGGGCTCCGCCGGCAGTCCGGGGACAGGTAGTCCGAGGACAGGCAGTCCGGGGGCAGGCTCACGTCCTCCCCGACATCGCAGCCGCCCACAGAGCCAGGGAACACAGAGAACCCCCCCGGGGACAACGGGAGCTGTCCGTCTGAGTGCAGGGGGAGGAGCGGCCACGTGGTGGGGACGCCCCGGGCTTCCCACCGGGACGGGGCTGAGAGGAGCAGCCAGGGTTCTGGGGGCAGCTTCCCCCATCACGCCCCCCCCCCCCCCGCCCCCGGCATGCGGCTGCGCGGCCTGTCCTCTCCCTGCCGTGGCGACCAGATCCGGAACTGGGAGGTGTCTGGCCGTGACCCAAGGACACTTTTATTGGAGTTACAGAAACAGTTGGAGCTTGGCATTAATTTTGGCTAATTACACCTCCTTCCCCTGACAAGCCTTGTGCTTATTTATGTATTTTTTTAAATGCACCCTCCAACACCCTCAGCGAGGAGCCGTTTGAGAGGAAATCATAGTTTGTCTTCGGGTCCCAGGAACGTGGGGGTCTGGGCGGGTCACGGGGCACAGCAGGAGACCCCGGTTGCCGCGGGCGCCCTCCCTGCAGGGCTGGGGGCTCCGGGCGGGGAGGCGGGGCATGCTCAGTCACGCTGGCGCCAGCGGCTGGTTCCGCGGCAGGAGCAGCCAGAGCCACCGGGAGCCTGGCGGGAGTCCCTGATCCAGGCGCGGTCCGCAGCTCCCGGGGAAGAAGCCCGAGCCGGCGCCCCTCCCTCCCTCCGCCGGGCCGCAGCCGTTCCCGAGCGGGTCTCCGCGCTGCGCAAACTCGCGGCCCCAGACCCTCCGGACCCTCCGGACATGAGGAGCCGCCCGCGGAGAGGGGTTGCCCGCGCCGCCGCCCCCGCAGCCTTGTGACAGCGGGGACCTCCCTCCGCAGGGGGGTCTGACTCGACCTGCCGGCGAGGGGCGGCCAGCAGAGGTCTCCTTCCTCCTGCCGCTGCTGGGGAGCGATCTTGAGATCTCGAGGAGCGCTCCAGCCCCCTCCGACCCTGCAGACAGACACCAGTGGAATTCGCGGGCGGCCACCATGGTGCAAAATGTAATCCTCGTGTTTTTCCGCAGACGGCTGAGCCAGAGGCCCGCCGTGGAGGAGCTGGAGAGGAGAAACATCCTGAAGCGTGAGTAGCTGGCGCCCACCCCGGCGTCCCCGCGCGCACATGTGCGGGGCTGTGGCCACCAGCTGGCCGCGTGTCCCCGTCCCCGGTGCTCTGCCCGTGTCCCCAGGGAGTCCCAGGAGTTGAGCGACTGGGAAAGCTAGCCCCAGAGGAAAGTTGGTGCACCCAGAAGCACCCCCTTTTAAAATGCAGGGGGCGCTCCTCGCAACGCCGCTGACGACGTCCCTCTGGGTGTGGGTCGTGGGTCCGCCCTGTGTGTCCGTCAGCCTACAGGAGCTGCGTCGGCACCGTCCGCGGGTGCCGGGTTCCGGGTTCCGGGCAGGCTCTCCTGGCGTCTCCCGGGAGACTCCGTCCCCAGGGCTGCAGGTGGCACAGGCCGGGCGTGGTCAGGGTCAGGAGCCTCGCGGGGGCGAGCACACCCACCCTGGGGACACGCAGCTCCGAGGACAGTGAGGCCGGGGGTGCGTTGAGGACCCCTCCCTCCTGGCCTCACCCCGGCCAGCCGGTGTCCGGTTAGGCAGCCTCCGCGGCATGGAGCGCACGCCCATCTGGCACGGGCCGGGGCAGTGCAGGGGTGAAGCCAGAAGTGTGTCTCGGCTCACTCTCCCCTTCCTGGTCGACAAGCTTTAGTTTTCAAACTGTTTTCTGCAAAAAGTGTCACCCCACAGGCTGGATTCTTAAAGTGTTTTCACCTCCTTTCCTCTTCACGTGGCGGGGGCTCTGCAGGAGCCCCCAGGTTCGGTCTTCGCCCGGGAGCGCGTTCCCACGGAGCCCGGGCTGCCCGTGGGTCTGAGAGCGGGTGGCAGTGCCGCCCGCCCAGGGCGTGAGCCCCGTCCCAGCCTGGCTTCTCCCCATCCGTTGCCTCTGGGTCCCCTCCGCGGTTCCCTCCGGCGCAGGCCCTCGGAGATGCTCAAGCTGCAGACTGAGAGTTCTCCGTTCTCTCTCTCAGACTGAGAGGTGACGGCCCTGTTCTCCGCGGTGTGCCTGGGCCACGTGGGGTGGGGGAAGGGGAGAAAAGCCTCGCGTAGGCAATGTGCCCGGTGCGTGGGCAGGTGGGCAAGTCAAGCTACGCTACCAGGTATTTGAGTTTTAAAAAAGGGAAGCCACTCATCTGCGAAGCATGTGTCACAGGTGTCCCAAAGGTCACAGTTCAACACGCGAGTTAAGGACCAGAGTCAGGCAGTTCCCTCCAAGGGGTCTGCTGCCCGCAGGCAGCGGAACCTCTGTCCAGGGAGCAGCTCCTCTGGGCCATAGTGGCCCTTGTCCCTGCGGTGGCGGCAGCTGGGGGACCCTGCCAGCCATCGCTTCTGCGTGTGCTGGTCTTGGTACGTCACTGCAGAGCCTCACAGACAGGACGGTGCCTGGGGATGGCGGGGGACAGACCGCACTGCCTGTCAGCATGCGGCGGGCAAGGAGGGCGAGGGGTCCTGCACGTGGCCGTGGCAGGCCCCTCCGAGCGCTGGGGGCGGGGCTGGAGCGCCCCCTGCGGGTTGTGGTGCGTGCACGCTGTGCTCCCTGTCCGGCCCGAGGGCCCCACGCAGGCCTCAGACGTGCCTGCTCTGTGGCTCCACCTGCTCAGCACCCTTCTGAGAGCAGCTCCTGCGGGGTCGCCCCCCTTCGGGTGGGAGTGTGGGACCCGAGGCAGGCACGCTGCGGGCCCGGCCGGAGGACTCGTGGGTGCGTGAGCACGTGGCATCGCGGCCCCTTAGCGTGGGACGGTTCTGAACACCGTGCTTCCGTCCTCGGCCCGCTCTGGACAAGACACCGCGCCCGGCGCTGCTGCAGTCCCTCCCTTAGCTTCACGGCGAAGTTGTGACGTCTGCCCCGCCGTGCCCACTCGCCTCGGGAGGCGGCGAGGACACAGCCGGGGTCATAGGACTTTTTACCTTGGCTCCTGGCAAGGGGACGGCACTCAAGTTCACACCCAGGTCACCCCGCTTTGCTGTCCGTGCCCTGGCCGCTGCGCTGACCCTGACCATGGGCAGAAGATGTGTGTGGGGCCGTCCAGGTCCTGGGCACAGGGTCTCCTGGGCCGGGGATCGGAGACCCGCAGACCCATTGCCCGGCGCAGCTCGAGAAGAGAACCCCTCTGGAAACGAGCCTGGCGCCCCGCTGTAGGTGGAGGCAGACGGCGCGAGACTAGCTGAGCGCGGCGTCAGGGCTTCCCTTCCCGAAACGGGGGCACTGGGGCGTTCCTGGGGCACCGCTGCTGACGGGGAGGGGGGGCCCCCTCTCCGCGGGAGGACGTGCCGCCTGGGTCAGGGAGTGCGGCTTTCTTTAGCAGCGCGGCGCCAGAAATAGGGCATCCATCATCCCGCGTCCCAGGGCACGGCGCAGGCTCTCCACTCGTCTCCACGCTGCGCTCTATTTTTAGCTCCTCCGAGCAGGGGTGGGCGCCGCCTGAATGCTAATCGTCACAGGGCACAGGCGCGGCCTTCTGGTGAGGCTCGGCTCCGAGGAGAGGCGGGCCGTGGCGGCGGGCGAGGGTGCTGGCTCCTGCCGCGCGGCGTCAGCTGGGTGCACGGGCGTGTGCGCCTGGGAGACACCCGAAGGTGATGAACTCCAGGCGGGCACGTGTCGCCTGCAGTCTAGAGGGGGTGTCCCCGGCTCACGCCGGCCGGCTGAGAATAGGAGTGCGTCTCCCTGGTGAACGGGGAAGGGAAACAAGCAGTCGCGGCTCTGCTGACACTCACTCGTACACGCGTGTGAGTGCGCCGTGCACACGGCCCCCACGATGGCTCCTGTCCGTCTGTGCCCCCCCCCCCGCCCCACACACCGACACGCACGGATGAGGGGCTCCGGTACAGGGGTGGGGGCCGGCCGCACACTTCCCTTCTGCAGGTGCTCCTGGGCTCGGGGAGACCGCGTGTCCTGAGCAGGCGCCTGCAACGTGGGGAAGGAAACGGGCACGGAAAGGTGTCGTCCCCGAGGTGGCCCCGAGAGCCCCTCCAGCTACCTGAGATTCGGGGGTCCTGAGTGCACGGCCCCCAGGGAAGACGGCCTGCTGACCTGCTCTTCCCCCCTCCCCCCCCCCCCCAGAAAGGAACGACCAGACGGAGCAGGAGGAGAGGCGGGAGATCAAGCAAAGGCTGACGAGAAAGGTGCGGCCCTGGGGGTTAAGGGACCTGGGGGAGGGGGGACGGGTGTGGTGGGGTGCAGGACATCACTCCGTGCCTCCTGGGGCGCGGTGCCCTCGCGCGCCAGACCTCCTGGACCACACCTGCTGGGCCACCAGGAGCAGGGCCTCCCCCAGCTCTGGACCGGCCTGGCGCGCCAGGGCCCCGGGCGGCCTTGCCCCCCGTCGGGAAGCCAGGTGTCGACGGGTGTTTCCGTTGTGTGTTTCGGGCCCGCGCACACGGCCTTCGGAAGCACATGCGGTGTCCGAGGCTCCCTGTCGGCCTCTCGGGGAGCCTCGCCTCGTCTGGAGGCCGCTGACGGCGGCAGCTTCATCAGCCCCCGGGGCGGGGGGCGGGGGGGGGGGGTGGTTGTACGTGCGACTCCGGCCGCAGGCCGCCACCTCAGTCCCCTTTTACAGCCCGACGGTCTCCGAATGCGGCGTTTCCCTTCCTGGTGCCTCCGCTGGCGTCATCCTTCTCGTCACCGTCACCGTCACCACGATAATAAACAGTGTTGTCCTGGTCGAGGAGAACCAGTGTCTTTCCTGAGCCGGGATAGACGTGGGAGCTCATTCGAGTCAGCTTTTCAACGTTGTCACGAACTGTCTTAAAACCCCTGCCTGACAAGAGTTGAAAAGCGGCAGCTTCTGCCCTAAAATTTGTCCCAGTAAATGTGTCATCCTGTCCCTGAGCCTGTGCTCCGTGCACGCGGCCACGTGGCGGGGGCAACCCCCATGACGTGTGTGAAGGGGCGGGGTTGGCTTTCAGGTGTGAAATTTAAGCCCTTCCCACGTTGGAGGGGGTTTGCATTAGGATTATACAGGGTCCGGCCCAAATAACGCTCCATGTTTCTCACAGAAGCATAAGCGTGGAACCCGGTAACATCACAATGTCACCCTCAAGCACACCGTGTGACACTGCAGGTGACACGTCCAGGTTAAACCTGTACATTACCACACCCACGTCATCACCCTAGCGACCGCACTCCCGCGGGCTCTGCTTCTGCCGGACCCCGTGTGCGTGTGCAGGTCCGGGGTGTCCCATCTCTGCACAGAAAGGCGCCCCGTGTGCCGAGAGCTCTCGGAGAGCCGGTTTGGCACGTGGCGCCTGACCGATGGTGACGTCCCTTCTTTCAGCTCAATCAGAGGCCCACCGTGGACGAGCTCAGAGACAGGAAAATCCTGATACGCTTCAGTGACTACGTGGAGGTGGCGAAAGCCCAGGACTACGACAGGCGGGCGGACAAGCCCTGGACGAGGCTGTCGGCCGCAGACAAGGTGCGCGTCCCCAGACGGCAGTGCCGCCTGCCGTGAGGCAGAGGCCTGGCCTGACCAGGTGCCGGTCTCCCAAGACCCTCCGGTCAGGGTCGTGTTTTCAGCTGGGGGCAGTTCGGCCCCAGGGACGCGTGGCCATGCCCTGAGACCAGAGGCGTTGTCGGTGTCACCCGTGGGGAGCTGCCACTGGTCTCCAGTGGGTGGAGCCTGGGGGTGCCACTCAGCGCCTCACAGTGCTCGGGACGTCCTGCCAGACACAGGGAATCCTCTGGTCCAAAGGGCCTGGGCTGGGGACGCTGGCGAAGCCGGTCTTGGGGCGAGTCCCAGCTGGGCCGGGCTGGCCAGAAAGCAGGGGCCAGACCCCACGGGCATACAGGAAGGGGGCTCTGGCGGGGGCGGGGCGAGAAGTCAGCCAGTGTCCAGGGCGGTGGCCCACCCACGGCGGTGGCGCTGACTGCCCGCACCCACCGTTCCCTGCCCCGTGACCGGTGCGCCGCTCCCATTGCAGGCGGCGATCCGGAAGGAGCTCAACGAGTACAAAAGCAACGAGATGGAGGTGCACGCGTCCAGCAAGCACTTGACCAGGTCAGGGTCCGTCCGCCCCCCGCCGCTGTGCCTTTCCCCGGCCCGTGTGAACCTCTGTTCACGCCTCCGCCCTGGGCCCCGGGGCCCGAGGCGCCCTGTCTGCTCCGCAGACGCCCGAGGGGCACCCGGTCCGTGCCCGCGCGCGCTCTAGGGCTGAGGCAGAGGCGGCTCCCAGCTCTCTGGAGCTCGCGCCAAGGGCGGGGGGGCCTCACGCCTCCCCTCGGCCAGCGCCGCTTCCCTGCCCGCGGGCTCTCCTGCTGGTGGAGCGTGGAGGCCGCCTCCCTCCGCTCTGGGCGCCCGCCTTCAGCGCCCACTGCGCCCCAACCCCCCCCACCCACGTGGCTGCGCCAAGGAGTCATCCCCTGAAGTGCCCCTGTGCCTTCCCCCACCCCCACCCCCCGGAGGGGGCCCAGGGTGCAGCCGCTTGGTCCTTTCCCCCTCGGTCCTTTCCCCCTCGGTCTCAAGGTGCTGGGCCCCCGGCTGCAAACAGGAGACCCGCCCCAACCCTGCACAGTGGGGGCCTTTCCCCTCCACTGGTCCCCAGGTGGCCGCCGATGTGGTCCTTCAGGGATCGGCTCCATACGGTCGGCCGGCGTGTTGTGGGACCGAGACCGGGTGCCTCGCAGTTGCACCCCACGGGGCTGTTTGGCGGAGGGGAGGTCCAGGGAGGAAGAGGAGGCTGCAGGGGCGGGAGGGAAGGACGCCCGTCAGCAGGTCACCGGACGGTTTCGGAGTTCGCTCGTGGCGGCCGTCCGTCTGGGGACGGGCAGGCCAGCCTGTGCTCGTGCTCGGTTGCTCAGAACGCCCGAGGCTTTAGCAGGTGGACACTCTGCAGTGAGACGTTGAAACCACGTTCAGCGCCCCTGGGTGCTAGAGAAACCGGGCACGGTGTGTGCGTGCTCTGTGTGTGGACAAAACACCGCGTGTTTCCCCGGCGCACACACCGTTACAGGAGGTGTTCACAGCGCACATGCGTCCTGCTCTCCTGAGCCCCGGGGCGCTGGCTGTCTCGGGGGGCGGGCTTGGGGAGCCAGCCCACCCTTGGCCGTTAGGAAATAAGATTTTTATACTGCCACATTTTAGGCTTTACTGTACGTTTTAAAAGTCGAAACTATTGTTAGTCACACGAGATGTTCTTACGTGTGTGAAACGCTGCCACAAACGCGGCCCTGTGACGGCGGGCACACGGTAACGCGGCGTGATCCCCGTCCCCACGGCTGGGCTCGGGCCCGCCGCCCCGGGTCCCGCAGGGCGGGCGCCCTGTGGGCCGCACACTCGGGCGCCCGCCTGCACTGTCGAGGCAGCTGTGGGGCCCGGGGAACGGAGGAGGGCCGTTCCTTCCCGGGGCCGGGGGCCGGGGGCCGGGGGCCCCATGCCGAGGCGCCCGCTGCGCACGCTGTCACCGGAGCAGGGTGTCCCGGTGGGACCGCTGAGCAGCTTGGCGACGGGCTGCTTTGGTGACGGGTCTTGGCAGTTTAGAGATTTACACTTCATGTTCCTTTTTTTCCCCAAACAATCTGTAGATTCCACAGGCCATAGAGATTTTCTTCTGAGAAGAATTTGTGTTTAATTTTTGATACCAACACTGAACTCTCATCAGGGAACTTTCCTGAAGCTCCGCCCGACTCCCCGCCACGCGTGAGAGGCGCGGACACGCCGGCGGGCTGGCGGTGCCGATCGGGGCGACGCCGGGACCCACGCCCCTCTGCGCTGTCTGAGGGGTGGCCCCCCGGGTCGGGGGGGACCCGAGGAACTGTGGGGCGAAAACCGCTTGCCTTTGAGCCCCGTTTTCCGTTCTGCGGGGCGACAGCGGACGGGCTCCGCGCGCCCCGGCCTCGGCCGTGAGGGACGAGTCGAGTGGCGTCCTGCAGCATTGCGTTGAAAAGACGTTTCTTCTGATCGTGATTGAGTTGAGAACTCCCTAAGTTGGTGTTACACAAAATGGTTCACTGTATGATACTTTTCCTTTTTTATATAATGTCTAACAAGAACACAGCTGCGACATTTTGATTCCTGTTAATTTTGTTCTTTAATTAAATGACTACTTATTGCAGGAAATTAACCTGGACTTTATATTTTCTTGGGGTTGGGATAAGAGTTTTGTTTGAACAGTATTCTGTGAAACCAGCCAAATTTTAGTATTTTTGAGCAATCAGAATCCAAATACATCAAAGAAAATTCCAATTCTTTGTGGGGTTTTTTGTTGACTGGTTTTTGGAGGGAGGGAGGGAGAGAAAAAAGGCATCAAGTTTTGTTCCACTTATTTATGCATCTGTTTATTTTTGCATGTGCCCTGACTGGGGATCGAACCCACAACCTTGGCATATGGGGACAGTGCTCTCACCACCTAGCTACCTCGCCAGGGCCTATGTTTTCGTTTTATAAATTGTTAACGTGTATGGTTGTGTCTCGGAAAACCAAACGATCTCTTTCAAGTTAATTTAAATTTGTGTGTCATCGAGTGACAAAGCTAGAAGCGAGTGCTAACGTGCTGAACAGCCCCACCCAGATGGCAGCGCCTCCCTCTTGAGGGGCGTTCCCGAGCTCGCGCCTGCCGGCATGAAAACCGTCCGAGAGGGAGCAGGTTAGCGAGTCCCTGGAGGTCACAGGGAGGAAGTGACCTTGGCACAAAGGGGGACACGTCGAAACCTGTGACCCCTGGAGGAGGCTTTCAGGTGGGTTCTGACTGCGCCCCACAGAACGGCCCCCCGCCGGACGGCGGGAGTGCCGGGCTCACCCCCCACCCTGGCTGCCCCTCCGGCCGGTGGTCCTGTGCTCTGCGGGAGCACTCCCGTCTGCCCGACAGCACGGCCCCGGTGGCGCTGTTTCTCGACCACGGCACGTACGCAGTGTCATTCCGCGCCAGGCTCAGCTGCACGGCGGAGCGGGCTGGGAAACTACGCTCCACAGAGGGGCCCCCTGCCGCCCCCAGCACCCGCCGGGCCCCACACCCACTGCCCGACGTTGCTGACCGTTCCCCACGCTGCAAACCACCCCCCTGAGGCCACCCAGCCCTCCGCCTTGTGCGCCCGGCCCCACGCACACGTGCGCCCCGGACGGCTGTCGGGCTGCTCCCCGCGTCCCCGCCTCTGTTGTAGTTGAGCTGGTTAGTCCGTCAGAGCCCACAGAGGAATGAGACCAGGTGGCACTTGTCTTCCTCTGCCTGGCCTGCCTCGCTTGCGCGGTGTCTCCAGGCCCGTCCACGCCGTCGCAGCGGGTGAGGTTCCCCCCCCCCCATGGCCGGGTAGCATCCCCCTGTGTGAACAGGCCGCAGCTGTTCTAGCCGCTGGTTTGCTGGTGGGCACTCGGGCTGTGTCCAGATCCCGGCGACTGTAGATGACCGTGCAGTGGACGCGGGGCTTACGTTCCTCCCGGTCCGTGTTCCGGGCTCCTTCAGATACGTCCCCGGCGCTGGAACCGCTGGGTCACAGGGCGGTTCCATCGTTTTTAACTCTGTGAGGACCCTCCGCACGGCCTTGCCCCGCGGCTGCCCCGGTCTGCTGCACCCCCACCCGCCGTGCACGAGGGTCCCCTGGTCACCTGCATCTCTCTGGTGGCCAGTGGCGCGGAGCGACTCCTCTGGAGGCGACGAGGGAGGCGCGCTGCTGGTCGCCGGGCACCCAGCACACCCCACGGATCTGAGGACCGGGAGCCGGGGTGCGGCTGCAGGTGGCCTCGCAGCCTGGTGTCCCTGGGCGTCGTCCTCAGCTTCTTCCGAGACCCGCCCCGCTCTGCTGCTTTAAGTGGGGCAGGCACCCGTGGACGCGGCCTGAGCCCTGTGCTGGCCCTCGGTCACGGGGACCTGGGGTCACCCCCGGGTGCCGGCAAGCACACCGCTCGTGGAGTCAGTGTCGTGCCGAACGCCACTGTCTGGCACGACAGTGGGAAGACTCCAGCTCACGCTCTCTCTCGCTGTGTGAGCTGCTGTGGACGCTCGTCTTCGCGGAGTCTGTTTTTCGTCTGTGAAATGAGACACTCGGCCCTTTCTGACCGGACGGCGGGTCCTTCATTTCCTGAGCGCCTGTGTGTGCGCACGTAACTGTGCGTTTAACGTGTATCCGTGTACGCACTGTCTCTCGTTCACAGCCAGTTGCGGCCAGCCGACCTCCAAGACACGTAAGTTTTTCTTCTGTTTTGAGCTACGTTGCAGCAGCTCTCTACTTTACATCTTATTCAATTTAACATCTTAATTAGAGCCCAAATGAGGTATAAGACGCTGCCACCGACCTCCCTCGCACGGAGCTGCCTGCACGCTGGCCGGGGAACGAAGGGAGCGGGCAGGAGGGACGCGTCCAGGTTTGCCGCCCAGGTCCGGTCCCACAACTACCAGGCAAGTAAAATAAAAAGCGCAGATACGGCACAGGCTGCCCGAAGGAGGGGTTTGGTTTGGTCCAGACCCCAGGGTTCTGGGGTATTATAGAACCACTCTAGTGAAAGATGTTAGCAACAGCGTGTAGCCTCTTCCATTGTGTGTTTATTCATAAGCGAGCACTGTAAGTTGTGTTTGCATACTCCACGTTCTCCCCGGCTGTTGTGGAGGCCGAGACAAACTCAAACTCGTGCCCCGGGCACGTCTCCTGCGCCCCGGCGGTCGGCCTGGCCCTGAGCTCAGGGAGTCCTTGGCGCGGCGTCCTGAAAGCCCCTCGCCCTCGTCCGGGGGGCAACCCGATTAACAAGCGGTCCCTAAACCCCACCGCTGTGCAGGCAGGTGCGAGCCCATTATGTAAGTGTGTCCCTGTGTTGTTGCACTCGTCTGGAGAGGAAGTTTTTATACTGAACACGGGGAAGACTGTAGGAAACAGTGTCCTCCTCCTCCTCAGGACGCCCGCGGCGGCCGCCTGGGGGCCCTTCGCTGTGACTCGTGGTCCTGACGGCTTTCAGGCGCCCACTTCACAACTCGTTTGCTCGTTTTCACAAAGCAAAACAACTTACTGTTCGTGTAACGACATCCAGTCATCAAAGAAACTCTGTCTTTAAGGATTTTTAAAAGTTTAAGAAAATACGGGTAATTTTGTGAAAGACAGAGGACTTCTAGCAGCATCCGTTAAGCTTAAGCCAATGGGGGGGAGACAGGAGACCACGACTTTTTATGAAGTGCATTAAAAAAATTTAGAGGCACTTTGAAATGATGTGATGTTTGGACACGTGAAAGGGATAAGGAGAAGCGTCTAACAGCAAGAGGTCCACCTTGTGGACATGCGGGGTAACTACAAGGTTAGGGTTATTCTGGTGCACATGGGAGGGGAGTTCCTAGCTACACACCCAGCTCTTCAACGAAGTCAAGTCCAGAAATGGGGAATCTAACTGCAGTGTTAAAACGACCAGTCCCGTAGGTTCCCAGTGTCCATTTACCCAGTTTTCGGGTTTTCTCACGAGAAAGAGGCATGTCAGAAGGTGCTCGTGAGCAACCGAACGCATTTGAAGTCACACTAAACACGGGAGAGTGTTTTAGAGGCAGGCTGACCCGAGCCGAGTACTTGCCTGTGAGAGTGGTGGTGGCGGCGGCAGGAGCGTGTCGCTGCTGCGTACTTAGACAGTGGTTTTGTTTTTCTGGGGTGAGCGGTGGCAAGGCTGCCGGTTGCCTGTCCCCTAGTGCTGTGAGAGCAGCGGCATTTTGCGTTTAGAGTAATAAACAGTCATTTTTATTTTTCATCCTCACTGGAGGACATTCTTTATTGCTTTCAGAGAGAGAGGGGAAGGAGAGAGAGAAACGTTGGTGCGAGAGAGGCGCTGACCGGCTGCCTCCGTGCGCGCCCGACGGGTCGGGTTGGGTCGGGTGGGCTGCCAGCAGGTGAGGGCTCCGGAGAGAGGGCGGGAAGGCTGGGCCCGCGGCGGTTGTCTGTGTGGGGATGGCGTGGGCGCTGTCAGAGGCAGTGGCGGTGGAAGTGGCAGAAAGAATGCACGGGGACGCATCTTGGTGGCAACATCTGTAGGACGTGTTGATCGGCCCTGACTGGCCAGAGGAAGAGGAGAAATGAGGAACGAGTTCTTGGTTTTCGTCATGAGTCACTGGGTGAACAAAAGTGACGTTTAGTACTGGAATGGAAGGACAAGGTTTATTTTCCCTGGTGATGGGGAGGGACCGGAGGCGGAGAGGTCTGACTTGTCCTGAGAACTGCGGTGCCTGTCAGCACCGTCAGGAGTTCAGAAAGCAGCGCGTTGGACCTGGTGGTGCCCAAAGTAAAGGTCGGATCTTTGCACGTCTGAACACCATCGGTACGCAAAAATGACTTTCGGACGGAACCCGGTGAAACTGCAAGGAGAAAGTGGGGGACTGGGAGGGAGCCCCAGATTAAGAGGTAAAAGGGCAGTAGGAAACAGACAAGGGGGGAGTTCACGCCAGCCCAGGGGGACGTGGCACCGAGAAGCTGCGTAAAAGGAAGGCGACTTAGTAAGATCCCTTCCCGGTGGGAAGGCCAGACGGGGAGGCGTGGGGGGGACACTGGGCGCTGAGACTCCGAGAGCAGCGCAGGGTGGCAGCGCAGGGCCGGGACCAGGCTGGCCCACACGGGTGGCCCGGGTGGGGGGAGGCGTGACGTGCGAGTCAGGGGCCGAGCAAGTGTGGCCAGGGCCGAGGTAAATGTGCCCGGGTCGGGCTCTGAAGGAGTCCCCGAGAAACACGGAGGCCTGAGCAGCGTCCAATGCTGCAGCAGCGAGTGGCCGGTCCCCTGCAGCAGGCCCTGCTACCTGCCGGTCAGCCCCAGCAGGCAGCAACGACTGGACGGAGCGACTGAGAAGCGGGCGCTCTGGCGGCGCCGGGGTCAAGTCCCGGTGGCGTTGGAACGCTCTGATTACCCAAGCGGGGTCAAGGCCGCTTGCTGCTGTGCTGTGGGCATCTGACTGGGGAGGATGTTTTGTTTGACCCAGTGTTCATAAAACAGGAAAATGACAATGTAGGAAATAATATAATTGATCAAATGATAGAGCATTTATTTCAACTTTTCTATGCAATTAAAGCACACCGTGTATTCATTTTTATAAAGTAATCTGGTTACCACAGTGAATAGCAGCTTAGTAAGGACTCGTCAGGACAGCCTGCTCTGGGGTCAGGGGCCCACTCAGGACTGAAACGCAGACGGGACAGGAGCCGTCTTGGGCTCCTTGGTCCCTGGAGGCCGGAACCATATGAACAGACTCCCCGAGGTGCCCTGGAAGGACCCGTTTGCACTTACGTATTTTAAATCAAAGACTTCCAAGTGCAGCTTAATTTTTTTTATTACTTATAGATATTCTGAAGTACTAAGCAAGTTTTAATAATACTTCATAATTCAGTCCAAACTGTACTCATTTAAAATACTTTTTATATGATACATTTTGGTTTATTAAACTAGTTTTATAAATATAATTAAATATCGTTAACTCGGTAACAATTGTCTACTTCAAACACTAGTAAAAAAACAAGGCAATTCCTTTTCTGTGGTTTGCACGGGCACGTTTCGGGGGCTGGGAGCCAATGCTTTCTCTCGCCCATGAGACACGTCCTTGAATCCGGAGGTCAGAGGCACTCGTGCCTGAGCGACGGGCACTTTCTCTCTGCAGGGCTGTCCTGGGGGTGCCTCAGCTTCGGACGAAGAGGAACCGGGTGGAACCGGGTGGCCGCTAGATGTCCATGTCCGCGTCCGCCTCACGAGCCATGAACAGGGACAGCAGGCCTCTGCGCACGTTGAGCAGCTCCTCTTCTTGCTGTGGCCGGGAAAAGGGAGGGGACCCTTCCGTTTTAAAGGGTCACTGTCAGACCACGTAAACCGGGGGAAAATCAGGCTATCGCCAGGGGTTGGTTCGAAAGCGCCCCTTCTGTAAAGCTGTCGTGGAGCAGGGTCCTGCCTGTCTGACCCCCAGGGTCGGGCCTGGGCGCGGACTGGGCTCTGGCCCTCACTGACCTTCCGGATGACCGGCCGAGAGGAGACCTTTGGTCCTCTCAACCTCAAGTCTGCGGCATTTGGACTTAATATGCAAAGGCAAATACTCAACTAAGTGTCGTCTAGGAAACAGTTTCAACAAGGATCAATCTAGTTAGTCTGCTTCAAGCTAAACATCCTGATCTTCAACTACAGCAGCACGGTGAGCTTCATTTAAATTAAGTACATCAGTATATCCCGTGTACAAAGGTCAGTGCCCACGTACACGTGGAAACACCCGCCCCTTCGGGAAACCACCAAGGACTCGCTCCCTCGGGCGGAGCCTCAGACCCACCCAGCCATACTGCTCCTCCCAGAACCGACCGCCGGTCTGCTCGACCTTGGGAAAATGGAGTGATTTATCCCCAAATCTACGTAAATGAAGTCTTGTCCGAGTGTACGATAATTCTCTTTGGCGTCCTGACACCGCTTCTCCTTGAGAAGTGCTTGGCCATGGTGCAAAGAAATCATTGTTCTAGAGAACTGTTCAATTGGCAAATTGATAGGTTTTTACTTCTTTAGGAGGGACTCCTTAAGTCACCCCTATTATTTTACCATAGACATGATCCATTAGTCTAATTTAAATAACAAATCCCTGAGCTAAAACTGCCTCCCCTCAATCCAGAAAGAAAACCTGTGAAAGAATTTCCCATTAAAAGAAAGCATGATCGATGATTCCATTTGAAAAACCCAAACTGGACAGTTGGTTTACCATTTCCTTAAGAAGCCTGTCTTGGAGAATTTTCATGTTTTCTTTCATGAAACACATCTGTAAAATAAAGACATACATTGCCCCGTGAGATTTAGTATGAAACGTTCACGGTGAAACACAGACGCACCGACGCGGAGAGGAGGGACGCGACCGCCGGGCGCACCTCGGACGCGCGCACGGCCTCCTCCCGGTCGCTGCTGTAGAAGACGTTGGCGTCCAGGGAGGCCTTCAGAAGGTGGAGCCTGCGAGTGAGGCGGGGAGGCGTTACCTTCGTGTTCACCGGGATTCTGATTACATCGCTCTAGTTCATGCAATTTAAAAATCCCAATATAAAGTTGTTAACTCGAAATGTATAGATTCCTGCCCTGAAAGACATTGTACTAACCTCTCCTGTTCATTCTGTTGATAGGCAATGAGCTTCTGAACCGTCTTTTCCCAAAAGTCCTAAGTTTTAATGCAAAACTAGTTATACTTTGGCATGATTAAAAATGCAAACAGTGTAATTCACTATATTTCTCTTATTTCTGATTTAAACAAACAAGTTGGCTCTATGCTAAGAAGATTCCCGATGTCATACACTCGTTCAGATGAAAACACTGGAAGTGACACCCCCCACGAGTGCTGCCGTGCTGCCACAGGCACCCGCGCCGCACCGGACGGAGCCCGTGACTGAAGTGTTTATGTGACACTGTCTGACGTCCTTACGGAGGCTGTAAAGGCAGCAGTTCTGTAGAGGCTTTCCTGTGTGTGGCTCTTTAAAAGTGAGGTTTTAAAATTGTTTTTAAATTCTCAAAAGCACAAACCGCAAATTCCTTCTCCAAATCCTTTAAAGTCTGTGAATCTTTTTCAAAATTCTTCAACTCTTCTATGATGTTGAGCTGGAATTTATCAAGTTTTTGGATCCTATGAAACAAAATGAGTTTGTTTGAAAAACCCAGCACTCGGCAAATACAGCGTTCGGAAGAGATCTGACCACGTACCTGTACTCCTGAATGTGGTGGTTCATGGTTTTCAGATGCTGTTGAGCTGTTTTCCAAGACTGCTTGGTGAAATAATCCATCAGTTTTTGGTGGATCTGAAAAGGACTCATGTTTACAAAATGATAATCTAAACAAGCTATATTAAGAGCAAAGCCTTTCCTGTGAAACGGAAAGGACTACGAACTTAGAACAGTGGAAAACGAAGGACCCGGTGATGGAGACGAGGCGTCAGCGAGCAGGCTCAGAGCAGCGGCGGTTCCCCCACAAGGGCTTTGCCTGAGGGCGGAGTTGGGAACTGTTCGGTCAGGACGCCACACTCTCCGATACTTTTTAAAGGCGCCAGTGATTACAGTCCCCTTCAGGACCAAACCTCAAGGTCAAGTGAGAATGGTTTACTATGGGTTTCACAGAAACACAAGTCATCCACCTCTAGAAGACGAGTAACAGTACGGGATGCGGCAGCAGTGGGTTCACCGTTGTTCACGGGGAAACAATACCGGGATGAACTGTTTCTCCCGTGCGCCACCAGAGCCCTACTTTTGCCCCGCCCCGTGTAGGAGTCCCGGCTTCTCTGCTCAGACTGGGCCAACCGTGGCCAAGCCCCGAGACCACACCGGGGCCTCCAGCACGAAGGACGCCTGAGTGTGGCGCTGGTCAGGCCCAGGAGACGGGGCTTCTCTGGCTCGGGCCGCCTGCCCTCCAGTCCCCTCACTAGCGGTATCTGTCCTCCGTGAGATCAAAGAGAAAAGAGTCACAGAAGAGTCAAAATATCAAATGAATGAAACAGGGAAGAAGGACAAAGAGAAAGAACCTGTAAGGAGGAGGAGACGGTAACGCACAGGTTGCAGGAGAGAAACTCACTCGTGAGATGAGAGGCTTTCTCCAGTACGCGAGGGGAGCTGAAGTCATGAACAGGTGTTTTGTCGCAAAAAGATGAAACAAGTGGATATTCTAGCAGAAAGCATGGTATATCATCACATTATTTGTTGTAACTCAAACAACTCACATTGAATTTCTTCTTGAATTCGGTGTTAAACTGCTCACACATCACACCGACAGCCGCGGTTTCAGTTCCCCAGTTTTTCCCAGAAAAGGTGGAGTCGTTCGTTGACACTGAAGATGCACTTCTAGACACTAAAAAATGAAGACGGGCCTCCAAAATTAAAATACTCATTTTTATAAGCTTATCCTTACTTGTCATGAGGCTGAGAACAAAATCTTATTTTCCTGTTCTATGTAATCTTAAGGGTTACGAAATTAAAGGCACAGGCATAATTTTCTAATTTAAAAATAGTTGATGTATAAAGAACTTTTTTGGTATTAAAGCAGTAATGGTAACATTAAAATGGAACATTTTCAGATTATTTTAACTGGTTTTAGCTACTTCATGAATTAAGTATTTAGTAACACGGATTTCTGAGTAAGTTCCTAACCCAGCACCACCACCTGCACGAGGGGACCGGTGGTAGAAAGACAAGGGTGTTTATGAGTGGAAAAGAGCCCCACTGCACCCTTCACACCAAATCAACTTTGTGACGAAGCATCGTCGCCCTTGGGTCCCACCCAAGGGTCTTCACGAAGGGGTCTGTTTGGTGGATGGAGCATTCGAGATCTAAGAAACTGCCTTCCCGAATAACTGCATTTTGACACGTGCTGCATTTGTTGTACCTACCTTTGTGGTCTGGATCTTCAGTTTTAGTCAGTTTTGGGGGAAGCAAGTCTGCTGTCCCTTCCTGGTCCTCCTCCAGCCTTAGTTCGGGGTTACTGAGGTTGGCGTCTATGTACATTCGTTTGCGACAGAGATGGTGTGTCGGGCCTTAGGAACAGTTAAATAATAATGCTGTAGTCTTGATTAAAGTACCTGTTATGTTCTTTTATTAAAAAGCATTTATTTCAGTTAATTGTTTCTATCATTTTAGGCAACTGCATTAAATTCTGTCTAGTTCCTCATTTCCATTCTGGCATGAACTAGCTTGAGCAAGTCAGTGTGCCCAAGGCCAGCGATCCCCGCGAGGGACCGAAAAGCAAAGCAAAGCTGAGAGCACGAACCCGATCCATGAGCAGAGCCGCCGCGCAGGCCGCTCCCCGGCTGGTCTCCTCCTTCACTGGACGAGGACGGTGGAGATGCGGAGTGCGTTTCCTAAAACACACACCAAGGATGGAAAACAACACCCTCAGGACTCCTGGACTCGCCCTTGCCCGTTTCTCAAGCCCTGAAGTCAGTGTGTCGCAAACGCCGTCAGTTCTCCTTCCAGATTGTTCTGTCCCTCCCTTCTCACCTCTGAACTTCCGTGTAGCAACCTACATTCTTAGGGGAATCTCAGTCCCAAGTCTCAGTAATGCTCTCCCGCTGGCTTTTGTGCAGCTGCCCCCGCTTCTCAGTTCCCCCTGTTAGGGTTCTGACTTCTCTGAGTCCGAAAACGGGGAACTGCAGAAAATGAAAGTCTGAACTCCTCTTTCAAGCTCTGTCTTTAAGACCTCTTCATCTAACCTTGTGTTTTACTGTTTCATCATGCTGGTTTCTTTCTTCCAGTCAAATTGCTCTTTTCCTATTTTGTAAACATGCGTGTCTGCTCTGGGCCCCTCCCTGTACTCATGAGGGCTCTTTGTCCACTTAGTCGGCAGGCGCCCACCCTCCCGCCCCGGGCTGAGCCGGCCCCCGCCCTCCCCGCGCTGTACGATACTCTGCACCGTCTGTATTTTACAGACTGTTACAGCATTTTTGCCGATAGTGATGGACTTTCATAAGTGACAAAAGCTCAGCCAAATTCCTATACAATTATGAAGCCAGAAAGTCCTACTTACAAATATGTAAGGAGGTGGTTCACAGCTATATTCTCACTCTGTAAGACCTTGCTACTTACCATTGAAAAAAATTTAGCTCTCTTCTGTGCTCAAACTATCCTACATATTTTAAACAACACATTTACAGATAATAACAGTTGGAAATACTATGATAATTATTACAGGCCAGTAATCAATTCTCATCAGATCACCTTAGTTTAAACAAGGTTTGATGCTATACTATCATAGTATCTCCCTTTTACTTTGTATATCATTTTAATTGATAATTGGAGGTTTAATTTCCATGAACAGTTTTTTCTGAACTATAACTGCTTATAGCTGAATAGCTAATGCAATTTGTGTTTTTTTAAGTACCACAGAATTTACATTTTATCTACAATAGTACTATTCTTAATAGGAATAAACCTGGGATATGAATAAACAAGACATAAAGAAACCCAAATAAAGTAAAAAAAAACTAAAGCCCCCCAAATTAAACAATGTAAATTTTGAGGGACCAATTCTGCTGCCAAAAGCCAACACCTATTCAAAACTGAAAACCAGGAGCCCGTAGACAACGACAACATTCCTTTGATACCAAGCATCCACCAAAAACCACGGCTAAGCTTGCCGCTCGCAGGGTGTCTGTGTGACATTTCGCAGGAGGTCACAGCGCCCGCGACACTAAAGAGACCAGAGCGTGTAAGGCACGGCGCGGGCTGCGGAACCGTTGTGGATGCGGGCCGCAGCCTTCCTTCCGTGCGCCCGCGCCCTGGAGGGCCTAGGCAGGCAGGCGGCTCTGCCAGAGCTGCCGGGGTTGTGGGAGATACAAAACGTCGGGAGTGTTTTTCCAGAAAAGCAAAAAAGTAAACCCAGAAAACAGGTTTTTTTAAATCCAGTAAAAAGGCAGCCCATAAAACACTTTGGGATTAATCTGACAAGTAGTATAATTTTCTCTGTGAAGATTTGGTACAATTTTGTTGGAAACAAGACCAAAAAGCAGAAAAATGAAAAATGTGGATGAGAAAGCTTGATATCAATACTGGGAAATGGCATTATTTCCTTAGACAAAACCAGTGCTAGAACTTATACGGACAAGTGAAGGGCCAAGAGAATTCAGGAGCGCGAGGAGAGCACGGCCAGGCGCGGTGCGGCGGGAGACGCCGGAGCGCACGACCACACGTGTTGAAGCGCCGACGCACGTGCTGCGGGTGCGCTGGCCGCTCTCACGGCAGAGCCGGCGGCTGCCGCGGCTGGAACCAAACCGGCATCACCAAGGACGCCAGAGGAAGGGGGTGCCGAGCATGACGGTGCACTAGGTCACTCTCCGTAGGCAGAGACAAAGCCGGGAGACATCTTTGCGTACAGAGGTCAGTCCACATTAAGAGAATTTACCGTGTAAATATTTGAGTATTTACAATGTGTCAGGGAGCGTGCTTACGTAACAAACCTATTTAATTTTTCACGGCCCCGTTTTGCAGTTGGGGAAACCGAGGTGCAGAGGGAATCGCCACCCCTAAAAGGACGTCACACAGGCAGCACACGGCGGGGCCAGGGTGTGAGCGCAGTGCTGTCTGACGCACGTCGCCGTCAGCCGTGCCCAGGTGTGGCGACCTCTGTCCCCTGGGCAAGCAGCTCGGCACCTTTGTTACCGCTGCAGGCTTCTCCGGATGGAGCCATCAATCCCACCCAAGCAGAAACGGGCAGGCGACTATAAATTGGTACCAGAGTGTGCACAACTTAAAAATTCAATACAAATACACTCCCTGTAGACATTACATTTTTACATCTCTCTCTCACTTTAACCCATAATTGATTCCTATTTCTGATATCTTTTTGGAAGACTTTTGAGCCTACCTACATATTTTATTAAGAAATGGTACATATAACAACACATAAATTTTTCAATTTGTTGAATTTAATATTCATACCAGTTACCTACTAGTTTTAAAGTTCCTACAAAACTCTAAAGCAAATGCTATAGTCCTACTGTTTTCAGCTACAGTCCTTGTCAATTGGCGTTGTCAGCCTGTGACTGACAGCTCTATAGGTTACAGACTTTGAGTGACACTAAAATCTGAAAGCAGTGCTGGTTTGAAGCCGATCACATCTAGAAAGTGAACGATGCGGTTTGAACACACACGCAGCACCTCACGGGAAGCTGCCGTCCCCTCAGAGGGCTCCCGCCGGCACCCCCCCCCCCCCCCCACCGCCCCGTGCACCGCAGCTGCAGCCAGTCCCTGAGGCTCACTGCGGCTGGGTGACTGGTCGGTAGGCCCCTCCGTCCTCCGGACCAGACACGAGATCGTAAACTAAGTAGACAAGCAATATGCACTTGATTAGAGAAAATGATTTGCCCACCTCAAATATATCTGATAAAGGAAAATACAATCTTACCGAAGAGAGGGATTGTGGAATGGGTGAGCAACTTTCTCTCGCACATAGATTTTTTTCACTGTTTCTCGGTAACTTGATTGGATCTCCAACACTGTATTTACTGTTTAAGGACTCAGGTGGTAAGGTTTTTGCCTTGGGTGACAGGGATGTGGGTACGCAGCCATGATCCCGAGTGAAGCCCTGGTCCGTGCCTTCCTCCACACCTGTACTCCTCACAGAACACAAACGAAACGGAGATGGCAGGTGTTACTGCTGTCTGCCTCAGAAACGGGGTGATTTATCAAAGCCTCAGGTCTGACTGTATGTAAAAAGGATGGACTTTCACTACTAAATCAAGACCAAGTTATGTTTAAAATATTGTGTAAGACTTTAAAAATATTAAATGACTGCATTTAAAGTGTAATGGTGACACCCCCTCTGAATAAGAACATCCAACACGTTTTCAAACAAAATCATCTGCCCTGAGCGCTGCACCCTGACAGCAGCCCGGGCGCTCCTGTGCCACCGCCGCTCCTGTGCCACCACCGGCGCCCTTGCACAGCGCAGTCTCAGAGCTGACGGCCCGGGCGCTCCTCTGCCCCCGCCGGCGCCGGCGCACAGCGCAGTCTCGGAGCTGACGGCCGGGAAGGCTCGGGTAGTCACTGCTCTAGTTGCTTCATGTATAGATGAGGGAATTCATGACTGCGATACATCTTAATGTAAATGAATTCTCAGTTCTCATACCAAATCAAGACCTGTCTTTGAGTGTGTACGGGCTTATCTGAGATGACCGTGGTACCAACCACAATGAAGATATTCTAGAGAAGAAGAGCCACTTTAGAGGAAGTGTATGTGTTAACTCATGTAAGTCTCAAATGTTAACTGAAATTATGGATACTTAGACATGCTCGAAAACAGGGGTGCCAAACTCATTTCCACCGGGGCCACATCAGCCTCGGGGTTGCCCTCAAAGGGCGGAATGTAATTTAGGACTGTATGCATGTAACTGCTCCTGAACAGTTGCGCGAGAGCTCGGCGCTGCCGCCGGGTAGAAACAAGGTGCCCGGCCGGAAAAACAAGGTGGGGGGCCGACTCGGCCCGTGGGCCTGGTGCTCGCCGCCTGTGCTCCGAGACACCCTCGAAAGGAGCTGACGGAAGGAGCGAGGGCAGATGCCAGTGCCGTAGCAGCACTGTTCCCAAGTCTACTTAGCAAAGACCAAGTTCTGAGCGTTTGTTTAAAAATAAAGTTTTGACTACCCACAATCTTAATTTACCCCTCCAAATTAGTCTTCAAATTGTATTTTCATACAGAGTTACAATAAAACAATTAAATACTCAACTGAAGAAGAAAAGGTACTGACATCTCATTACTTCGATGGACGGAGAGCTCCCGGATGAGGAAGACGCAGGAGAGGAGTCAAGGCTGTTCTCCCCGCCCGCCCTTGCCTTTGACGCACGCTTCTGAGTCTGGGCGGAGAGAGCGTCCTGCTCGCTCTTCGGCAGCATCACGGTGTCGCCTCTGGAATAGGTGTCCTCCTCCTACGTGTAGTGATAACGTTCAATTATAGTGGCCTAGCAGTGGTCTGTGCTTGGGCACGTAAACTATTTAAATTACACTGAAGTATTTATTAACCCTCCGTTACTGCATGTGAGCACAGGAGGCACCACCACATGTGCAGTGACAGGCCGGTACCTGGAGCCCCACAGGAAATGTGGTGCATACGCTGTAATGAGTACCACACGAGATACACACCAACATTGAGGTTCAAAGGAGGTGACGTTCTGTTCAGGGGAAGCAGAGGGCCGGCCTGGGGCCCCGGCTCGGGGTCCGGAGAGGCAAGTGGCGAGAGGCGCGCGCTGAGAGGACGGAGGACGGCCGCCAGGGCAGAGCGGCACCGGGCTCGTGCGGAAGTCACGGGCCATCTCAGCTGCCCCAGCTAGGGGTGTGCTGGGGAGGGGGACACGGGCTTGTGAAGGTAGGAGACGTGCAGGCTTGTTCTCCGGAGAGACGAGGGTGGTCTGGGGAGAGCGCCCTGACTGCACGCAGAGCGAGTGGCAGTGAGAAGTGACAGAGAACACGGAGGCGAGCCACAGCGTCCTTAGTGTCTCCCAGGTTTCAGGTGGGAGACAGCCGGGTTCCAGCAGGCGGAGTGGAGGTCAGTGACTTGAAGTCAGGACGGGGTGGTGTGCAGCACCTCCCTTCAGTGCCAGACTCCCTGGGCTCAGACCTTGGTTCCACCGTTTCCTGCCTGCGCGGACCTCGCGCGAGTGCCTTCGTCTCTCGGAGCCTCACCTTCTCACTGGTACAACGAGACGTCAGTAACAGTCCAGTCACCTGTCGTGCTTATGAGCTTTTAAAAGTCAAACCTGTGAGGCACAGATGGCCCTGGATTCACAGGGACGTAGCTCCCAGTAAGCCCCGTGCGTGGTGAAAATGCGGTTCAGTCACAAATGCACTAACTACGTCTAACCTCCGGAACTCCCCTGCTCTGGTCTACCTGAGCTGCGCTCTGAAGGAAAGGTGCACGGGACGCTGGCCCTGGGGACCACGCGCCTGCTGGGCGCTGCGGCTCGTGGGAAAGGGGTCATACCACATTTTGCTAGCCTGGGAAAATACCAAAATTCAAAACTTGAAGAATGGCCTCTATTGAATGTGTATTGCATTCGCACCATCATAAAGGCAGATTTTAAGTTGAATCATTGTAAGTTGAGGACTGCACGGAAGATATAGTACCTGGCATGTTATTAACACTTTTTTTTAAACTTTAAGAAAAGCTTTCAAGCACGGGTGGGTAGGGATGTGTGTGTCATTCTGGGACCTAAGGACTGTCCTGTCTCTGTGCTCAGACGGAACGGTGGGCGTGAGAACTCAGGCCCGCACTTGCACTTCCAGTCGAGAGAGAGGCCCACGGGTTCCTAACCGTCCACACTCCTTGAAGCACAGTTTTGGGAAGACCCAGTACTTCTCTCATTCAAGGACATTATTATTTTTTATTAAAGGTTTTATTTATTTACTTTTAGAGGGGGAGGGAGGGAAACATCGATGTGTGAGAGACACATTGATCGGCTGCCCCTTGCACACCCCCACCCGGGGACCTGGCCTGCAACCCAGGCATGCGCCCTGACTGGGAACCAGCGACCGTTTGGTCTGCAGGCTGGCATTCAATCCACTGAACCTCACCAGCCAGGGCAGAAGGGTATTTTCTTGAAGTTATAATTCTACTCGAGTCAAACGTCAGTTTTGTAACAGGAATGCCAACTTATTACAAATTTTAACGTTATATTGTCTAAGGGTCAATTTTTAGAATTATGTAAATTTTCTTATAGAGGGTTAAATCTTGAAGTGAAAAGATAAACCTAACATTTTTATAAAAATATATTTTGTATTCAGTATGTTAAGAAGCGTTTAGAAATTACTCTGAGCCGTTTCTATTCACCTTCACTGGCACCCTCCCCCTCGGCGCCTGTGAGACTTCCTGCTCGCGCTCCGACTCGGAGTTGGAGAGCTCCTTGTAACTGATCTTGGCGTTGGCTGCTCTGCGCGGGCGCCGGGCTCTCCCATCTGGGATGCTCTCATCTGCCTTCTTGCTGATGTTTTCCTTGGGTGTCTTCAGAAAAAGATTTCCGAATGTTATACCAATATTTGAGTTACAAGTACAAGTTACTTACTGTAAAACTGAAACTGTGATAACACCTACATGAACTCTTTCTAGAAATAAAAGATTCATGATTAATTTTAAAAATGAATGCAGAGACAGTTTTTTGAAAACAACTGGTATACACCAGAATATTACTTAGCCATTAAAAATTAAATCTTGTCCTTTCCAACATGGATAAACCTGGAGATTATGGTAAGTGAAATAAGTTGGACAGAGAAAAACAAACACCATATGATTTATATTATATGTGGAATTTCAAAAACAGAACAGCAACCAACTCATACAGAGAACAAACTGATGGTTGCCAAAGGCAAGGGGATTTAGAAGCACAAACTTCCAGTTACACATTTTTTTAAAAGGACTGGATTTTATATTTCCATTCCAAATATCTTCTCTATCACCATTTTATCCCTGTGATTAAAGCTCTGATTTATAAAAGGAAAGAGTAAGAGAAAGGCATCAAAAACACCCATCAGCACAGGGTAAGGCAGACCTGAAACAGGCTGCCCGCCGGTGGAACAGGTGGAGGAAAAGTGAGGCATGAGGATGGGAGCAGTTAGGGGACAAGGAACTGATAACAAGGATAAAACCATGAGATGACAAATTTTTTCACGATGAGAAAAAAATGATATTTAAATGAATCTCTGAATACAAACTTCTGAGTTTTACCATTTTAGATCTTGGTTGGTCTCTTTCCAAAAGTGGTCCTGCAATTCAAGAAAAAAAGGTTAAGTTTTTTGAAGTGGGTAAAAACTGGCATTAAAATGTATTAGAATGTTTCTGCATATGTTAAAATCATAAAAAATAAGACTACATCTTTAAACTCATTCAAACTTTAAATTTCAAGATGATTTGAGGCTAAATTGACATTGATAACTTTAAGTATAATATTTGATATGAATTACCAATTTTCCTTCTCCTTTATATTGTAAAGCTTTTCAAACATACAAGAGAATATGTAATATGTTATAAAGTTAATACCATTGAAATTTAAGAACTAGAATGCGAATATAATGTTGAATCTACTTATGTGTATTTTTTATGTGGCCCTCCACACCTCCTCTGCTGAAAGATAACCATTATCCTGAAATCTGGTTCTCATTCACGCGATCTCAAAGGAAGTCTTAACTCACAGGTATGTATCCCTAAGCAATATAATGAAGTCTGTAAAACAGAACCACGTCATAAGTAATGCTGTGTAACTTGCTTTATTTTTCACTCATTATGTTTCTAAGATTTATCACATGCTGAGAGCAGCTTTAGTCCTTAACCCCTGTTTTGCCCTTCAAGCACAATTTCAACTTCCTAAAAGTTCTCGAAGCCGAAGGAGAGGGATGCCCGAGCAGAGGCGGCAGCGAAGCTCCCGGAGAAAGGAGCCCAGCCCCAGCGGCGGGACCGCTCGGACTCCGCTGTCCCCCGGCCAGCTCAACAATCCGCTCAGAAGCTTCCTTCAAAGGTAGTTACTGACTAGCATTCTAAACTCGCACGTCACTCCAGGGTCTCTGATTGCTTCTCCCTTGTTAAAGTGCCTTTACTTGCACATCCTCCCACCAGACTGTAAGTTCCCTGGGGGCACGGGAACCCTCTGCCTCCCCAGTGCTCCAGAGTCCGCTCACTGTGACCAGGCCCCACGGGTTCCACCCACGTTCTGGTTCCCGCGGGACCGCGCTCCCCGGGCACACCCTGCTGTTCCGTGTTTCAGTCTCTCGCACGTGGCAGTAGTGCCGCTGCCCTTCCTCCTGCACACATGACTTGCCTCTCACCGGTTCTCAAGACTCAGCTCCACTTCCAAACACATGCCAGAGCTCATTTCCATGTCTCTATTTTAATTTCTTTTTAAGCCATCACTCCTCCCCCGCCCCACAGGTCACTACTAGTTATTTTCATCCTGAAATAAAATAAAAGCTGATTCCCAGGAAAAATCCCCAGAAGTGAAGATAGTGTAAGGAGCCGTCTGGGACAACTTCAGGCGCACCACATTCGCATCCTGGGGATGCTGAAAGCAGAAGAGACCAAGAAATTGAAAACCTATTTGAAGAAATAATGACAGAAAACTTCCCTAATCTGGTGAAGTAAACAGACAAGTTGAAGAAGCACAGAGAGTCCCCAAACAAGATGAACACAAAGAGGACCACTCCGAGACACGTGCTAAGTAAAATACAAAAGGCTGCAGACAAAGATAATCTTAAAAGCAGTTACCGACAAAAGAGCCCCCTTAAGACTGTCAGCTGATTTCTCCACAGAAACTCTGTAGGCCACAGGGATTGGCAAGAGAGATTCAAAGTGATCACTCCACCCAGCAAAGCTATCATTTAGAATTGAAGGACATATAAAGAACTTCCTAGACAAGAGAAAGCTAAAGGTTGCATCACTACCTGTATTATATGAAATGAGAAAGGGTCTTCTAAGGAAGATGAAAAATATGAATAAAATGGCAATAAACACATACCTAACAGGTGAATCTAAAAACTCCAAAGAGGCAGAGTAGAAATAGAGTCCGACAAAGAGAACATGTTGACCCTGACGGGAGAGGGGGCGGGACTAAGAGGTACAAACCGGCTGTGACGGGACAGCCACAGGGATGTGAAGTGCAGGGAGGGAGCACAGGCGACGATATTCTAACAACTGTGCGGGGTCAGACGGGCACTAGACGTACAAGGACGAGCACGTGGTAAGTTACGTGATGTCCCATCACTGGAGTGTGCACCCGACACTAATACAACACTGTGTGTCAACTATAATTGGAAAAGAGAACCTTAAATAAAAAAGCCAATGCCCTTAAAATAAGTATAAGTTAACAGGTCAGAGTTATGCTGTCTTCTATTAAAAATGGAATATATAAAATCTTTGATTCTACTGTTTTATTAAACATTGAAATTAACGTTAAGCAATGAAAGTAGTCGTTATTTCCAGCCCCAAACTCGTACCTCAGACTCTCACCCAACCACTTTAAGAGACTTGCTTAGGGAAAGCAGAATCCATTTGCTAGGAAAACATTTTGTGGGAAATTTGGGCAAAAATAGTTCTGCAACAAAATTGTTTTCCTTTTAATGTATTTTTATTGCATCTATGTGAATTCCTAAAAAGTATGTGTTGGTGAGGCAGGGAATGGGACATTATCCAAACTTTGACTTTGTTAAAGGTGTCGGGTCCGTGGGTACTTAATGCATTCATCGCAGCAAAGCGAAACGGGAGGCCCCACACGGACAGACGACGAGAGCGCGCCGCGGGCCGAAGACCGTGCGAGGCAGAGCCCGTGTCCCCGAGGCCCCGCCGCAGAGCGGCCGTGCACAGATGCCCGTACCCCTGGACCGGTAGAAAGCACAGCCACGGCAGTGTGTGTGTGTGTGTGTGTGTGTGTTTTCCCTCTCTTCTTCTCTTCATAAGGGTGTGTGACTAAAAATACTGTCCACGTACAAAACCGGACTTATCAACCAACAGAGCGTTTGACGTGGGTGAACCAGCAGACCCGTCGGCAACACCTCTCCAAGCAGTGGTTTCTCACTTGCTTTCCCGCTCCTCTGTCTCCTCCTCACACCTCTGCTCCTGCCGTACACGGCCAGCTGCGGCTTGGGCTTCGGCTCTGCCAGCCAGCTGACATCGGTCTTGTTGTCATCGCACCTGTACTCGGTGTCGGTGTCACTAAAGAGGCTTTTCTTTTTGTGACTCCTTACAATCTATTAAAAAAAAGAACCCTCGTAAAAGATGAGGAAATGCGTCTTATTACACGTCATGCAAAGTAAGATCAGCAAAAAAAAAAAAAAGTCCACTAAATATCCAGAAAAACTAACAGTGCATGTTTTTAGCATACTAATCCACCTGGCACTAAGGACCTATTCAAGAAAGCCACTTGGAAATCTAGATCAGAGAGCAAGATTTGTATTTTGTTGTCAGTGTCGTTATTAAAGGTTAAGTCAGAACGGCTCGCTTCTGTAGAAATGTAGCCTGTCACCATCAAAGATGGCAAAGCTGTCACAGGCATCACTGGGTGCTCACAGCAGCTCACAGGCCATGAAGAAAAGTCGTAATGAGAACATGTAATTTCTGAGGAAACAAGTGGTCCAATTATTTCTGTTTTGCAGTTCCGTGATAAACTTTGGTATTGGGAAATCATTGAAAGAAGTACTAGTTTTAATAGACATCAGGATATTATAACTTACTCTTTTATCTTTTGTTTTGAGAGACGGTTCAAGTTCATCATGATTCCTTAAACCAACCCTTAAACAAAAAATGCATTCATTAGTTTTTATTAACTTTAAGTACTTGTTTTCTTAAGGTAGCATGCACTAAACAGTCAGACCTGGGTTTTTGGCCTTACTCTACTAATTCACTATATCATGCTGGGTACTCGATTTTTACTCTCTGACCTCAGTTAACTATAAAGTTGCAAGGTTAGATAAAAATACTACTAAATCCTTTCGGCTTTATCATGTAAGATATACAAGTAATATTAAAGTGCACAGAGTCCACATTATTCTAGAAGTACAGTTGACAAACTCCATTGGTTTGAACTGCACAGGTTCACTCATACACAGATGATTGTTAGTAAACACTACAAATGTGTTTTTCTCTTTACTGTAAGAATGCAGTCTAGAATGCATACGTCATACAAATATGTGTTTATCTGCTAGTTATGTCGTCAGGCTTCTGGGGCAACGGTAGGATGTTAGTAATTAAGTTCTGGGGGAGTCAAGAGTTACACACAAATTTTTAACTGCAGGGGGGTCGGAGCCCTAATGCCCATGCGGTTCAAGGGTCAGCTATAGATGCTGAAAGAATAGGGTCATAATGGGAGTAACCTTGACAAGGGCCCTTTAATTCACTCTTTCAATATATTAAAAACTCTCTAGATAAACTGGGAGGAAGTATTTAAGAAAAAGAACAATTGAGATAAGCACATTTTAATCCGATCCCACTAATTATAATAAAGCACTTACAACTTTATTGAATTATCCACACAGGCTTCTCTAGTTGTAGCTTGAAATTCCTGGATCTATATTGTGAGTAAGCATTACATTTTTTCTAGTGTCAAAAGAAGGTAAACGAAAACTAAAAGAAATGAAGTCTCATTTCTATCATGCCATATACCCATAAGCTGTAACAATAAAACTAAGCTTACTAAAATGGTTTCATATTTAAGAAAGCTAGTACTGTAAAATATACTAAAAATGAGTAATTGTTTTAAAATTTTGAAACAATTGTAAAAAATTTAAACTGTATCTAAGAAAAGTGATTTTCGTGATGAAGTAGTCTGAGTTCCTCTATGTCCCAATTACTCATTTTCTCTACTTCAGAGGACTCCAAAGGAAATTAAATACACTGATGTCAGTACCACAGAAATTTAAAAATACTTAAAACTGTATGGAAGAAGACTAGACTTCAGGTGGTAAGCACACAATGGAGCGTACAAATGTTGCATTACAAAGTTGTGCACCTGAAATCCCTGTAATGTTATTAACCAGTGTTTCTCCAATATATTTAATAAAAATAAACAATCTATATTTTTAAATATTTTAAAGCATATCTATAAGGATGTAAATAAAAGAGATACACTCTAGTAACTGCATAATAAATACAAAATAAATATAAAATAACATTTCTAGCTTACTCCAAGTTTTATAATAGGCTCATCAGTTCCACTCATATTAAAATTGTAAACATCATTCCTGCAAAAATGAGAAGAAACATTAACTCCATTCTATAATAACTTTATTTTCTTTAAATGTGAAAAAAATTATAAATTTCTTGAAAAATTACTTACAGTGGGTATTCAGAAGTAACATTAACAAAAGTAGTCTTCAGTTGTCTGTAACTTTTTCTCTGAACCTTTTCCTAAGTACAAAAGTTTACATAAAACCATTCGAACTTGTAAATTTCTACACTCGGCAAATAAATAACATATGCAATTAAATTTTCACATTATTTTCTAATTGTTTTTCTACTAACATAAACTTCACACTTGTAACAGTTTCCTTAAATAAAAGTATTAAACATCCATAGTTAAAAATATTGAAGACTTCGGTATTAACTAAAAGCATAATGAAAGTGTAAATCAAATAACTTCTTGTACATGGGCAAAACGACCTCACTGGCATTCTACAAGCTGAATTGAATCTTGGTGACTGTAGAACCACACATACCATTGTTTCTTGTACTCATGTGCTTTAACTTCTTAAATAGAAAGACTTTCAGAGAGGCTGAGGTTTATGTAAAATCTCATGTAAAAGACTCAAAATTACATCAATCAACGAGGACTATTAGGGGAAAATGTGTAAGATTACTCCTATAGCATGCTGTTCAAAATATATTCGAGCTCATCAAAAAATAGGGTAGAAAAAAAATAGGGTAGAGAAGTTGTTAAATAAAATGTTAATGAAGTAATTGGTTTTCATTCTCACTGAAGATATGTTTTTATTGGTTTTGGAGAATAAAGGTGGGGGTGGAGAGAGAGAGGAGGGGAGAGAGGAACGTCGGTCGGCCGCCTCCCGCACGTGCCAGCCGAGGGCGGAAGCTGCAGCCTGGCATGTGCCCTGGCCGGGAGCCGACCTGCAGCCTGTTGGTGCCCAGGACTGCGCTCCAACTGATCGAGCCAAAGTTTCTCTCTCAATGTATTAATTCTCTGGTCACTTTATCTGACTTAACCTTTTTAGTATGATTTCTACCAGTGTTCAGATACACGTGTTCATCTTCTGCATGCGAGTGTGTGCTAGGTATTTCAGAAGATATAAAAATGAGCAGATATATTAAAGAAGATACAAGGATGAGCAAAGGTGTTGTTATACAAGACACAAAAATGACTAAACAGTTACACTCTTGGGAAAGACTGAAGTGTTACAAAATAAAAAGGAACTGCAATAGTGAGGTAAATATCAAAAAGGTAAAAGAAATCGTGCAAATGTGACAGGGTGCAGCCAAGAGGGGAGCCTCAAATAGGGATCTGTAGTAAGATCCAGAAGAGCCTGGAGATCATTGGCTCCACACCACAGGCCACACCTGCCCAGAATCTGGCAGCTGTAGCCAATTGTGAGAGGAGCCAGAAATGGGGCTGCAGAGGAAGATTGGCGCCGGGATTTAAACCGAGACGCGGCAGCCATTGGAGGGGGAGAACCATGCGCAGCCCTGCAAGAGAGAACCACACAGCTTTAGCAGAGTGAAGACTCTCGCGGCCCTGAGGGAGAGAACCACACGGCTCTGGCAGAGTGGGGACTCCCGTGGTCCGGGGAGAGAGGACCACGTGCCTTTGCCAGAGTAGGGACCCCCACAGCTTTAGGAGATATGGTACTCTGGACTGGGCAAAGGGGGAAGGAAGGAAGGACTGTGTCTGCTTGTGGGTGCTTTAAGGGACTTTAGGATTCTTGGTGAAGACATTAGGTCACTACTTTAAGTCTGTATAGCATTAAATAAACGTTTCCTTTCCTTTTCACAAATCTCTGGCATTGAGAGACGTCTTTCCTCTGGCGGCGGACATAACGGACCTGGGGGCCTCTTTATATCGTCCCAGGCCCCCCTTGTTTGTTCTGTAACACAAACTCAAAATCCTTGGTCATTTGGATTCTGAATGTACCTCGGAAACTTTCTGTAAAGAAGGTAGACTCAAGTAATCCCTGCAAGGGGGAATAAAGTCTTCACAATCAGAAGAGAAGGCGAGGCTGTGCCGAGCCAGTTCCAAAGTCTTTCCAAAGGTGGGAGAAAAAGAAAACGAACACTTCAAGGAATCTCGAGCTGTAGTTCAGCTGCACAAAACATGCCCAGGAAACCATCAGGAAACAAGACTGACTTTTAAAGGGACTAGGCAGCCAGACTAATTCTCCACACTCAGTCCAATAAGCAACAGGGATCAAAGAAAGGTTTTGAACAAGAGAATGAGTGACAAGCTTGCAGCTGTGCGATTTGGAAAGAAAACAGCCGGCATGAATGAATTGGCACAAAGAAATACTAGAGGCAACATGACTTACACAAAGGCTATTGTAGTAATCCAGGGATTAGAAGTTTAGAACTCAAACTAGAAAAACAGGACACTGGAACAGGCAGGAGAGGGAAGACTCAAGAGGAACTTACAAAAGGTAAACCTCAAAATTTGAAGTTAAGTGGAGAAAGTAATAGTGAGGAATAAATAGAAGATAACTTATAGTTTAAGCCTGGATAAATCATGATTTTTAACAAAAGTAGGGATTTAAGAAGTATCTAACTGTCAGGAGAGAGCAATAGCTAGAAAAAATGGAGATACACTGAATCATAAAGTAAAAGTACCACACACGCGCGTAATGGGGCTTTTGCTTTGCAGAGTAGATGAGAGGGCTTCTTCCAGTACTTGCCACTACACAGTCGTTAGTTTAATCCGCTTTTCAATAGCTGACAACATCACATCGAATTCCATCCTACCACTGTTCTATTGTAGTGTTTACAGTCAGCTATCATAGAGTGTAACTCTGTGTATGTTCGGGGTAAATAAATGAAACCTACCTTACTGAGCTGTAGATCAGATTTGTTTGAAAAACCACTGTAAAAAAAGTTTTGTCAAAATTATAAAAGCAATTAAATATCAGTAGAATGTTATTCATAAAAGGCATTTTCTGTAAGGTCAGTAAGTCTACATTCAAAATGCTATAAATAGCTGAAATGTGACAGCACTAGTCTCATGTTTCTTCAACTTCACTCATAGTGAATAGCAACAATAATACTCCATTCATTCATGTAGCAGGAGGTGCCAAGCAATTTAAATGGAATGCTTCTGCCATGAGAGTAATTTTTTTCATGCCCTATAATAGAACTGGAATAAATTTAAATGTGAATGGAATACATATTTACTATATGAAAGTAACTCATTTCAGCCCATTTAAATTTCATTTCATTAAGCAAGATATTTAAATATTCATTTTACTAATCAGTAGGCTCAATAAAAAATTCCTGTAAGTCTGTATCCTAAAGATTTATTTCTGAAATAGTATGCTGTATAAATATGATGTTTTTGATACTTTATAAAGTGTAATTTGATACTAAAATGTCTAATATCAAATTTAGTTCTAATTTAAGCAGCTACTATTTATAAAAGTAAATATGTATTTTCTACTGGAAAGTTACATTGTTTTAACATGTTGAAAATCTTAAGTTGAAAATCTTAAAACAGTGTAAAACTAGTTGTATGTGTCAGAAAAATATTCATGTCTAAAATTTAAGAACATACCTATTGATCAAAGACTCCTTTGATTTTCTTGTAGACTGTACACCATCCTTCGGTTTGTATCGCTTGTTAATTTGGCTGATCAAGGAATCTGCTGCAACAGTAAGTTCTTTCCCTTTTGACTTTTCTCTCTGAAACAATTTACAATTTACTTAAGCACTCTACAAGTTACCCTTCCAATGAAAATAAGGGCTGAAAAAATTTTTTTAAATTCTGGTTCTATGTATAATCACAAAGGGAAATAAAGGGGGTCTAAAATTATTTAATAAGTCTGGGCTTTGTTAGGCAGTTAACTAAGTCAGGATAAGTCTTATTTAACATAGAAAGAACTGTGCAGAGTGCTCTGTAAATACTACTTTTTAAAAGTTTCTATCCATGGAAAAACAAGAATCATATAAAAAAAACTAAAGGAAAGTAAAAGTTGGTTCTTTGAAAAGATTTATAAAATTGACAAGGTGCTAGTCAGGTTAACAAAGGAAAAAGACAGAAATGACTAATACCGAAAATGAAAGGGGATCACTACACTACTGATCACACTGACGTTGAAAGCATAATAAAGACATACTAGGAACAACTCTATGCCCACAATTTGATAACCTAGATTAAATGAACCAATTCCTTGAAATTCTACAAAAACTCACAGAGAAATTGAATCAATAATTAATACCTTCCAATACAGAAAGCACCAGGCCCAGGTCAGTTTACGGGTGGCTTCCATCAAACATTTCAGAAGAATCATACCAATTTTCTACAATCTTCCAGGGGACAGAAGCATGGGGAATACTCCCTAAATCATTCTGTGAAGCCACTATCACCTCATGAACATAGATGCAAAAATCCTCAACAAAATATTAGCAAATTAAAGCCAACAATGTATAAAAAGAACTTCCTACTATAACCAAGAGGAATTTATTTGAGGTAAGAAGGATCAACTTTTGAAAACGAATGAATGTAATCCATCATATTAATAGGATAAAGAAGAAAATCAGGATCATGTCAACAGAAGAACAAAAAATTTGCCCAGATCCCATTTCCACCCATTCATGATAGCAACTCTCAGAAAACTAGGAACACAGGACAACATCCTCTACAGACGGAAAACACAGCCGCCATCATACTTAATGGAGAGAAACTAGATGCTCTCCCCCTAAGGTCAGCAGCAAGGAGAAGTCTGCTCTCACCACCCCTGCTCAACATCACACTGGAAGTTCTAGCTAATGCAGTAAAACGAGCAAAGGATAAGTGGGATACAGATTGGGAAGGAAGAAATAAGGCTGTTTTGTTCCCAAATGACATCATTGTCAATGTAGAAAAGCTTACAGAACTAACAAAAACATTCCTGGAACTAAAAAGCAAGTATAGCATGGTGAGAGGATAGAAGCCCATCACTTTCCTGTATATCAGTAACAATCAATTGTAATTTGAAATTACATTCCATTTACATTACCACCCCCAAAATGGGATGAGCTACAAATATAAAAAAAGCACACAAGATCTGTAGGAGGAACACCACATGATTCATGAAAAAAAATCTAAATAAATGGAAAGGCTCAATACTGTCAAGATGTCAGTTCTTTCCAATTTGATTTATAGATTCAAGGTAATCTCAGTCAAAATCCCAGCAAGTTATTTTTTGGTTATCAGCAATATGATTCTGAAGTTTACATGGAGCAGCAAGAGACTCAGAATAGCTAACACCATATTGAAGGAGAAGAGCAAAGCTGGAGAACTGACACTTTGCCAGTCCACCCTACTTTCAGACTTGCTAAAAAGATGGCAGCATCTGTACAGTCCAGTATTGGCGAAAGAATAATCAACAGAATAACAGAACAGAACAGGGAACCCAGATACAGGTCCACATAATTAGAGTCAACTGATGTCTGACAAAGGAGCAAAGGTAATTCAGTAGAGAAAGGACAGTCTTCTTAAACAAACGGTGTTGAAACAACTCATGTCCACATGCTAAAAAACAAAAATTCCAGACACAGACCTTACATCCTTCATGAAATTAACTGAAAAATGGATAACAGACCTAAATAAAATGCAAACTATAAAACTGCTAGAAGATAACGTAGGGGAAAGTCTAGGTGACCTCGGGTTTGGCAGTGATTTTTTAGATTCAACACTAAAGCATGATCCATGAAAAAGAAAACTGATAAGTAGGACTTCATTAAAATTAAAAACTTCAGCTCTGTGAAAGACACTGTTTTAGAGAATGAAAGCACAAGCCACAAACTGGGGAAAAAATAGCTGCAAAATACAGTGTAATAAATGACTTGTATCTAAATCATACAAAAAAATGTTAAAACTCAATGATAAGGGAAAGAACTTGATCTTAAAAATTGGCAAAGGATCCGAATCAGCAATCCAACAAAAGACAGGGGTGGTGAGTACACAGAAAGGTGCCCAACAGCATGTGTCACCAGAGAGCTGCAAATTAAAACAACAATGAGATGCCTCAGCACCTGTAACAAAAGCTAAAATCCAAAACACTGATAATGCACAGCATTGGCAAGGATTTATACTTTAAAAAAATTATTTATTTTTAGAAAGGGAGAAGGAAAAGAGAAACATCAATGTGCAAGAGAAATATCGATTAGTTGCCTCTCACACACCCCCAACTAGGGACCTGGCCCATGACCCAGGCATGTGCCCTGACTGGGAATCAAACCAGGGACCTTTCAGTTTGCAGGTTGGTGCTCAACCCACTGAGCCACACCAGCCAGGGCAATACTGGCAAAGATTTAGATGAACAGGAATTCTCATTCATTGCTACTGGAATACAAAATGGCACAGCTACTTTTTCCACTTAGCTGTGCCATTTGTTATAAAACAAAACACTTTTATCATATAGTTCAGCACTCATGGTCCTTGGTATTCTTCCAAATGAGAATACTCTCCCTTGGACTCTCCCAAATGAGTTGAAGTTTATGCCACAAAAAAACCTACACACAAATGCATATAGAAGCTTTATTCATAATTGTCAAAATGTGGAAGGAGGCAACCGTGATGTCCTTCAAAAGGTGAGCAGATAAACAAATCTTGGCCCATCCATACGACGGAGCATTACCCAGCAACGAAAAGAGGAGCCATCAGGCCCAGAAAGGCTTGGAGGGACGTGCAATGCACGCTGCTGAGCGAAAGAAGCCAGTCTGAAAAGCTACATACTGCCTGGTCTCCACGGTGCGCGCTCTGGGAAAGGCTGAAGAGTGGAGCTAGTGAGAGAGTGAGTGCTGGGAGTCTGGGGGAAGGGAGGAAAGGAGGCAGGGATGAAAACAAGGGGATTTCCGAATAGTGAAACTATTGTGTATGCCACGGTAGGGGTGGAGACATGTTGCTGTACATCCTTGAAAACACAGAACAAACAATACTGAGTGAACTCCAGTGTGAACTATGGACTTTAGTTAACCATCATGTGTCAATATTGGCTCATCATTTGTAACAAAGGTACCACATTAATGCAAGATGTTAATGACAGGAGAAACTGATCACCTGTATACCTAAAACTTCTCTAAGAAAACTGTATTAATATTTAAAAAACTGGAACTACAAAGAATTATTCTCTGCATAATTTTAGAAAGCTCTACCAATATTTCTTAAAGATGTAAATTCTCCCGATGCTATTTTCACTTTTCTGGGAATCAGGCATATGGGTTTTCAAAATTATAATAAAATAGAGCAAAAACATAAATATAGCAACATAAAATTTACTATTTTAACCTTTTTAAATTCATATATTTTTCTATATAATAAAGTTTTACTTATTAGCCTTCTGAAGATTACCATAATGAAAACAAGGTTTGGCTTGATTAACATGTATCGAAAATGAGCCTCCCCTAAAACAGTGTATGATTTAAGAACTTCTGGTATAATCAGAGCCAATTTTGGGAAATCTGTACCATTGAACTACAGAGGTTCTATTCCTCTGGGTTTATTCGATGAGCAGAAAGACAGGACCCACACAGCCCTCAGAGGAGAGGACCCCACGCGTGGGAGCGGCAGGAAGTCGTGCCTGATAAAGAAGTGGTGCCATGAGAGACCTTATGAAAACACAAAATTGATTTTTTTTTATTTTTTTAATCCTCACCCAAAGATCCGTTTATCGATTTAGAGAGAGGAAGGAAGGGGGCGGGAGCGGGAGGAGCGTCGGTAGGTCGCCTCCCGTGGGCACGCTGACCCGGCCAGGGGTGGCACCCTCCGCCTTCGGTGGACGGGGTGACACTCCAGCCAACGAGTCACTTGGCCGGGGCAGGAAGTTGATTTTTAAAAAGTAGAACACAGTTTAGATGATCAAATTTTTGTGTCGCCAGGAAAAAAGAATGACTAGCTCAGGGAAATTCCGTGAAGTGATTCTAAATTTCAAAGAAAACAGTTTTAAAGTTAAAACTAAAAAAACCGATCAGTATTCAGACAAAAAAAAAATCACCAACCAACCAAAAAAACCCTTACTTCCCCTGGGGCTAAAGGAACTAAATAGCTAAGACTAGAAAGAAGAAAGAATAGCATACAAAGAACCGTGCAAAAAGTAATCCAAGAGGATTTGGTTCAAGAAGAAAGTAGCCACCCTGGCCGGTGCGGGTCAGTTGGGTGGAGTGGTGTCCCACGAACCTAAATGGTGGTGGGCTCGATTCCTGGCCAGGGCACATAGCCAGGTTGTGTGGGTTCGGTCCCCAGTCAGGCGTGTGTAAGAAGGCAACCAATGTTCTCTCGCACATCAGTGTTCTCTCCCCCTCCCCCTTCCTCTTTCTCTAATAGCAAATAAAAACATTGTTCTCAGGGGAGGATAAAAAAAAGAAAAAGAGAAAGAAGACAGCAGCCAAATTAGGCTCAAAAAGTGAGTTGCAGATTAAAAACAATGAAGAGTAGTCTGGTCAAGACAAATGAAGTAATATCTAATTAAACACAATAATTACAAATTATTTCATTTATACACTGAGATGTTACAATATGTGAACATTTTACATTTGGAAATTTAGAAATTAGAAAGTTGGCTACCAGGTATTAGTACTTTGGAAGATATATGAAAATGACAGCCTGTATACCTGGGTCCTTAAAGAATAGCAAAAAAAAAAAAAAAAGAAAGAAAGAAAGAAAATCACATTACTGGCAGTATCTTAGAAATGTACTATCATTTAAAAGTTTTCTTAATCTGCATCTTGATAGAAGTGACACCCGGCCCCACAGAAACCAAACCAAACCAAACCCGTGGGAGCTGCGGAGGACAGCGTTTCTGACTCAGAGTGCGGTCCACGGGGCGCGTCCAGGACAGAAGGGGAGGCTCGGATCGGGGCGGGGACAGTGATAGCAGGAGAGGGTATCCCTCCATCCCTCTCACATCCTTCCTTGAAAACCCTTGTAAAACTTTCCTGCAGTAATGCAAGCAATACTCCAGAAGCTACTATGTGCGAGGCTGTGCTAGGCCATGCAGGAAAGCAAAGGTAGAGGGAGACGGTGGTGACACTCACAGCTGAAAAGGGAAAAACCCCACAGGAACAGCCCTTCGTTAGACAGACAGGTGAGCGCCACCTGAGAGGCGCAGGCACAGACAGTTCCATGCGCGCGTTCCAAAGAATCCGAGGGACAGAGTGGGCGAGAGCCAAGGAGAAGAGCCAAGGCAGAAACTAATACAACATTAAATGCCAGCTGTAACGGAAAATAAAGATATGTGTTCCTAAAATTAATTTCACCTGTAAACTTGAAAAATGTATAACAGAAAATTTAATGTGACTAGGGAACGAAGCGCGACCTCCAGGGCTCCTTCACGCTGTGCCCATGCGCGCGCCCGCGGCGCACCGCGGCCCGTGCCTTCCATCAGAGCCAGGCCCGCAGCGCGGCGCGTGCGTGTGAAAGAACGAGGCATTACCAAGGTTCATCTGCGGCGACCAGTCGAGCTCCTTTCACTCTCGTATGTTACAAAGCAGGCATAGTATGGGCATGCAGAAATAAAACATACTGAAAACTCACCGTTTTTTTTTGTTTCAAATCCCAGGCATTAAGTTCAGACATTAATCTTTTCCTTGATTTTCTGTGACTCTTTGCATTATTCCTAGGAGAAGGGCTTTTATCACAAACAGCAGTATTCACGTCTTCTGACAGTATGTATTTCTTCCTATAGATGAGAGATTCTTTAACTGTCTTATTTAGGAGAATTGACTTAAAAGTAGTTTCAGATTCAATATGCCAATCACTCTGCTCAGTATTTTCAATATTTTTCTGCTCTGAATGTTGACTGAGTTGTTCATTGTTTCTTCTGCAAATGTCTTCTGCTGTATCTATTTTGTTATGCTGCATTCTTTCTTTCTTATATGTCACCTTTCCTGTTTCTTCGGAATTATCTTCAGATAATGAAGAGGATGGTTTTTGTTTTGTAACTTTTTTGTTGATAGCAACATCTAGTGGGAAAAAGAAACTAATCCTTAATAAGTTAATAGACTGATAGTGTATAAAATTTGTTAAAACCAAAGAGATTGTCAAGCAGTTCAAGAAATGAGTATTTCCCTGAACTATTTTACATACAGAGGAAACTACAGTTGACCCCCAAACGACACAGGGTTAGGGATGCCAACCCCCACAGAGTCAATAATCCACATAGAACGTTTGACTCCCCAAAATTTAACAACTGATAGCCTACTGCTGACCACAAGCCTTACCAATAACCTAAACAGTCAATTAACACATATTTTGTATGCCATGTATATTATATAATGTATCCTTTTCTCTAGCTTACTAGAGAACCCCATGTCGCTCGGGGGTCAAATGTCAAGAAAATCATGAGGCGCAGAAAATACATCCACAAAACGGGGTGACAAACGTCTGCACACAAGTGGGCCCGTGCAGTGCAAACCTGCGTGCGTTGTTTAAGGGCCGACTGCTACGCCTCACCTTGATTCAGTGCGTCTCCTTGTGAAGAAAGGCTTGCCCTTTGCTTATTGCATAGCTTAATATTGGTAACAGGTGTCCAACACGCCCACTTAGAGGGCGTTTTATTCCCATGGCTGTTGTAGGAAACACCAGGAAACCTGGAAAGTAAATTCATTTGCTTAACATAGCACAAAACATTAGCTCTGACTGACATAAGACCTTGATTTTTAAAAGTTTATCAATGTTAATTGATAGCAACTTTTTAACAATAAAGTATGAAAATGTGTTCATAAGTCATTATGAAAGTTAAAATTTACCATAGAATTGATCAAAGATGAAAAAGTTCCATTATCGTTACCATATTTATATATTCCCAAACTAGTTTACATTTCTGTACAGTCATACTTTATTATTTTTTAAATCTCATTCAAGTTTCAATTTGAAAGGAGTTATGTTGGTTGATCAGGATAAAACATAGACTATTCCCCAATGTGCTATCTTAATACTTGAGAGATTATTAATGCTGGAAGCAATAGTATATTTCAAGACTACAAAGGCCTTTTCTTTTAAATTTGTTGCATTCATCTAAAAGTAACAATATATGCAGAAAGATTTGATGGGTTTTCTCATACTTACATAGATTTTTCTATTTTTCCTGCTGCCTGCGAATCGGGAACAATATACTGGGGTTCATCTAAATAAAACAAATTTACGGTATTTTCATTTCTTTGTGCAACTGGCAAGGTAAAATTGGTGTAGATTTTGATCAAGGTTTACATACTGGGATGGAGACATTAACTGATTGCATTTGTCCCCCTTGAACCCAAACATCTTGGAAACAGACTGTTCTGTATTCCTTGTAACCTCTAAGTCCCTTGCGTAAAGCTGAATACATTTATTAGAAATCTTTCTTTTACAAATCAATGAAAGCCAGTGAGGCAAAAGGAAGTATAGAGAGAAGCATATATTTTTTATAAGTCACTGAGATTAAACCAAAAAGTACTTACTAAAATTTTGGTTTAGGAATTCAGTGTCCTTATTTTCTGTCTTTTCTACGACGTCAGCAGTTTTGATCTGCTGTAAACACAGGAGACATGTTAATGTAAATGTGAAGTAGGTATTACGTGAAAACAACTTGTAAAAGTCAGAGTGTTAGAGTAAAACTTTCATAATCAATGTGCCTTGCTATTAAAAGCTGGATAGTATTTCTATTTATAGTTGACCCTAAAACAACTTGGGGGGTGGTTAGGAAGACCAACCTACCACTCTGTCAAGTTTGCATATAACTTGTGACTCCCCCAAAACTTAACTGATAGCCCACTGCTGACTGGAAGCCTTACTGAGAACGTAAGCAGTCAGTTAATACATATATTGTATGTTAGAGGCATTACATATTGTATTATTACAGTAAAGCTAGAGAAAAATAAAATGCTAAGAAAATCTTAAGAGAAAATACACTTACAGTATTTATGAAAAAACAAAACCCACGCACAAGTGAACCTGTGCAGTTCAGAGTCATGCTGTTCGAGTGGCAACTGCACCTCATCAAGGTGATGCCCGTTTTCAAACACCTCCTTTTCTAAACTATGAGAAAATAACTTTCACTGCAGGGAAAGGAGGCAGAAGATCCTACAAATTTTCTGATGTCTCCATAACTACTAAAGTAATTCTGTCTTCCTCTGTCACTGACAATTTCTAAGACCCTCCAAGGCACATCTCCTATTGTTTTGATCTGATAACACACATTTATTTTGTCTTTTCACTGATAGACATGAAGGCACTGAAAACTTTATAAAACATTAAATGTCTTGTAAAGTTTCTCCCATTGCACAGGTAACTTCTTACATACATAGATGTATACATACATATGCATATATACATACATATACATATATACATACATATACATATATCAAGCTCCCCTCTTTCCATAGCCACAGATACTCTCCCAGACCAAAAAAACCCTGACGTCCCTGTCAGAAACATAACCTTCCAGACCCAGACCGGGAGAGCGTGCCTCCCCCTGGCTCTCTCTCCGACTTCACTGCACCAGGGGTCTTCACCCCGGGGAGGAGCGGGAAGACGTGAGGGGCGGGCTTGGTGTCACGGGGACAGAAGCGCTCCCCCGACACGAGCACGCACGAGCCCAGGACACTTACCGCCCCAAGCAGTCAGTGCCACACTGCGAACCTGAGGTGCCCCTGGAAAGAAACACTCAACCAGACGATTGGAACCATCACTTTAACTGCTTTTCTAACATCTTCGCCTCTTGCACCCTTTATCTTTCCGCCACATAACCATGTACATTTTTCAAATCACCATCTATTCTGTGTTACTTTACACCAAGGCCACTAAGCTTTGACAGAATATTACAGGTTCCTGAACCAAGGCTGTGATAAAGTTCAGTCTCTGATTTAAACCGGACCCTCCACAGCACCTAACACTTGTGCTCATTCTTGGCTTGTCCCTGCATCCTCTATGTCAACGTGTCCCCAAGAGAAATTCACCTCCTCACACTTCAGAGGAACAGAAGCTACTAGGTGTTCTTTATCTACGGACTGATCTGTACCTCTGATTACTTCCTGTTTCTCCGAGAGGCAGCTCCCTCTTATCCATTCCCTGCTCTGTCCCCTCAGTTACCTGGAATAATGCCCTTGTCCATAATATCCACTTGCATAACCTTCATTTACCTTCCCAAAATTAACTCACTCTCTATCTCCTTAAAAAGACTCTGGGGGTAGGCACCAGCCCCTCCACTAGGTTCCTAGTGCACCCATAGGTATATCTGATAACACCCAATGTTATGGTGATCTTATCAATTTGTCTAATTCCCACACTAGACTTGGAGATACCTAATGACAAACTCCACTTGTATCTCATATTTCTATACCAGAACCATCCCCATAACAGACATTAATTAATATAACCAAAGAATGACTCCCTGGCCAGTGTGGCTTAGTTGGTTGGAGGGTCATCCCATAGACCAAAAGTTCACAGGTTCGATCCCCTGTCAGGGCACATTTCCAGGTTGTGGGTTTAATCCCCAGTTGGGGCACATATGAGAAAGCAACCAATTGATGTTTCTCTCCCACCGGCCCTCAAAAGCAATGAAAAAATGTCCTTGGGTGAGAATTAAAGAGAAGAAAAAAAGATTGTAAGCCCATTCTTCTACCGAATGTGTAAATCAGAGTTACATTGAATGAATATCCCTAAATTTTATTGTCAGCACAGTAAATGAGTTGTGCCTGACAATGACTTTATGTTCAAGAACAACAAATGGCATCTTTAAAAAAGCAAAGCCTTAAAAGGAGACGCTCACTGCCTGTAAAAGAAGTCAGTTTAATATGTATTTCTGTAATAATGTGATAAAAATTTATTTTTAAAAATGTTTTCAAAGTCAAGTTACTTTCTCTGTATCATCTCCTCCACTTCTTCCCGCAAGGGACTTAGACTGGTGTGGCACAGCACTGTCCGCTTCGGTTTCCAGTGTTCTGGAAACACCAGGCTTTTCTGCAGAGCTCGTCATTTGCAGGGGTGGTTTAATTCTCCCTCTTCGTGGCGTTGCTAAAAAGGGGGACAAAGGATTGGAACATCTGTGGGGTGTCAGAGTTACATATTGCTGTTATTGGGATCCTCTTTAGATGAGGAAGGCAAATGAGGGGGCCCCAGGATGAGCTCCGGTGTCTGGCTTTGACGAGTCGGGGAATGCAGATACTGTTCACCACGGTAAGAAACAGAACAAAACCAGCAGGGAGTCGGCGGGGTGGGGCGCGGAAAGACGGACGTATCTCAGACCTCAGTTTGGGGAGCTCGCCGGACATCAGGTAACTGCCCGGCAGGCAACTGGATTTGGGGACAGAAGGTAGCTATTCAATTGTCACAGAGGTGAAATAAGACAGTGTTTGTAGCAACTAGTATACAGTAGTGGATTAGTTCTACTTAGCTCTTACTGTGTACAGGTGCTGTCCAAATGTCATGTGAATGATTTTTACCTAAACCTCTGACAACGTGACGCGGTAGACAAACTTCAGTTCCGTTTCACAGAAGGGAAACTGGTTCTAAACTTAACTAGAAGGTCATCTGTACCAAGTTCACTCTTGGGAGTGGCGAAACAAGCCCAAGTAGTCAGACTAATTCAATGTTTTATCACTATGTTAAGCTGCTCCCACTTAAATTACAATAAATTATTAATGCTGGATATTAATATTTTGAATAATGTTTATATGTCAATACCCTTTAAACCTTTCTTAGGCATTTGAAATTTCTTGACAATAGAAGACATTTGTGGTTTGTAGTTTTCAATCTTTATGTTCCCAACTCTCCTCTAGGTAAGTTATGCCCAGAACACCCCTGGACTTAAAAACGCCTACTTTAAAATACAGTGACAGTTGTTAGAAACCCTTTAAGACCATAAACTCACGTGTGTTGATTAGAAGTAGTGGACTTCTCACGGTGTACCTTTCTGCACCAGTAACAATCATTGAGGCTTCAGACATTTTTCTTCTGCCAGGGGTAGTTATCTTAAACCATGAGAAACAACCACAGTAAATACACAGTATCTTTTGAAATGAAATATCCTACAATTTTATCATAACATGTTTAAGTATCATTTTACCTTGACTATATACAAAAGATATGTGGCATTTCATAGACAGCACGATAACCAGAAATTTTTTTTTGTTTTTGGCTGAATCTTCACTAAGGATTTTATCCTAATGTTTGATATTGAGCAAGTAGCCAAAATAAGTAAGGATTATTGTTTTAAACAATATTTATAGCCCTGGCTGGTATGGCTTGGTTGGTTGGAGCATCATTGCATAAACCAGAAGGTCGCGGGTTTGATTCCAGGGCAGGGCACACGCCTAGGTTGCGGGTTCAGTCCCCCTTCAGGGTGTATGGCTGAGAAGTAACCAATCAAAGTTTGTCTCTCTCCCTCCCTTCCCCTGGGAGAAGATGAAAAAAAAAAAAAGAAGTATAATACTTATAGAACATGTAGACATGCAAAAAACCTTTTTAAATTGATACTGGATTTATCCAGTTAACCAATGGCCCCCAGTTTCCTATTCTATTTCATGTAGATGATATTTGGATACATATTTATGTGAACTTGTTTGTGAATGCTCTCATAACATTAAGCATTGTCTAAAACTTTCTCACATTTAAACGATTGTATCAACATCCTGTGAAGACTAAACTGCCCTTGGAGTAGAAGTAGCTGCGGGAATCCAGAAGCTCAAGGACGTGCAGGCTAGCGGCCCCACTGAAGACTTACACTCGGCCTCACCCAGGAATGACCGCTATGCGCCGCGGAAGTCGACAAGTAGAGGAAGAGACAAGATAGGACAGGAGCGGCAGCGGGTGAAAAGAGACACAGGAAAGCCACCGACCTCTTTAAAGGATGTGTTGACAAAGAGTAGAAGTGCAGTCCCGGAACAGTCAAGGCTTAGACTAAGACAGACACAGACCACAAAGTTTTCTGAGTGAAAAAAAAAAGCTAATATTAAGACTAATCAGGGGAAACAGTGGGGTGAAGACCAACTCAGAGGTCCCTGTGCTGGCCTGGGCTCGCCACATGGAGCAGTGGAATGGGAACGAGGGGCGGGACGCGGGGCTGCGCTGGAAACCAGCCCCAGCGCCGCGGCGGGTGTCGCCGTGGTGGTGCATTGTGGCCGTGTGGAGGCAGATGCACACCCGAGGTGGAAGATAGAGTTGACGGTCAGACTTCAGGAAAGGGCTTGGAGAGGCTCAGAGGAGACGTTAGAACAGTAAGTGGAGAAGCAGCTGTAGAACGTGAAGAGCTTAAACGACGCACCGGGAGGAAGCTCGCCGGGGGGAGGCACAGAGACGCTGGGCGTGAAACTTCCGGAGCCAGTCTCCCTTCGGGAGGTGCGGAGGAGCGGGGGTCTCTGCTGGGGGACCAAAGGGGGTGCAGGACCGAGGCGCTGAGGCTCGGCGGGCTGTGCGGTGCGCCCAGCGTCACCGAGCACGTGCTGACCCAGGAGGCTGAGGAGCGCGGCTCAGGGACGCCCGGGGGCTCTCCGGTGGAGCGCCGCTGGGGGTGGCGGGGTGTCGGGGAGACAGAGCGGGAAGGTTCCATGGGAAAGGGGCCGTTCCTTCCCTAAACGTCTCTCATTCGGAATTCCCAGATGTAGAGTACACCCTGCACTAACCCTTACACATACACACAATTTGCTAAAACACCTTCTTTTGTTTTTATTTGTAAAAGGCAGGAAGAGTACGCTGAACTGTTATAGAGGCTTTTTTTCTGTAATTTTATATAGCAGTAATTGGATGTCTTTTGTAAATGGGTGACTGTTTAGACACGGCCTTTACCTTAGGCTGACTGTTTTTTCTGTCCCCTTGAGAACCGTTTTGGATGTGTTTTTGAGGTTTAGCAAATTCCTTTTGGGAGTTAGGTTTTTCTTTTGAACTAATGAGTTCTTCTGCAGCTGGGGAGACTTGACTTTCTGGGACTAGAATCTGTAGGAGAATGAGGAAGAAAATACTTAAAACTGGAAACCATAGGATGTCCTCAAAAACCAGTGGATGTCTTAACAAAGCGCCTGTTCTCCTCACACTTCCCACGGCCAGTTCTTTCCATCGTCCACACACTGTTAAAATTTCTAGTCCTACAAGGTAACCCAACTAAAAGCATCCACTTTTTCCAATGTTAACAGGCCTGACACAAGCTTCTGCATTAGTAGGACATATACTGCTAATTTTTAAACTTAAAAACACTAGTGTTCATTAAGAACTAAATATCCACCTTTGGTACTAAAATGATCGTTAAGAACATGTTTAAAAATCACATCCATCTCACCGGAGCACCATCCATGTTGAAATGATTTATTTTTTAGATATTGAACCTCCAGCATGAACTTTCTTTGTGTTATTATTTGTGTTAAACCTAGACCAATGGTTAAAGCCAAGGAAGTCAGACACATACCTGTGATCCGCTTGCATCGAACAGTACATGCACAGATGTTTTGGCAACTGAAATACCCTGTTTTCTGATAAATTCCTAAAATTAAATTAATTCAAAGTGATGTCATTTTCTTCTAGTTCTTTCCACTTTAATGCAATTATTTCCTACCTGTTTCCTTTAAAAATTGCCAAATCATCTCAAGTCATTATTTTGTATGTGTAAACACCCTTCTCAGAACACTTGAACTTCCTGGTAAGGACCCCTTACACCCACCGTCTCTGCTACTCTCCACCATAAACCCTCGGCGCCATTACAGACTGAACACGTGCGCCCTCACCTCGATCCATGTTGACACCTCAACCCCACGGCGAGGGTGCAGGAGGCGGGGCCCGCGGGAGGTGGCTGGGTCCCCAGTGCACAGCCCTCTGGAGAGGGATGAGTGCCCGGTAACACAGGCCCAAGAGCACTCCTTCCCCACCCCCACCCCCACCCCCACCCACCACAGGAGCAGCCAGTGACAAGGTGTCTGCTATGAACCAGGGAAAGGGTCCCTACCAGAAACCAGATCTGCTGGTACCTTGATCTTGGCCTTCCCGGCCTCCAGAACTATGAGATACAAATGTCGTTGTTTAAGCCGCCCACTCTATGGTATTTTTGTGCTAGCAGCCTGAACAAAGATACGCACTATCCAGACTCGTCAAGTGACCGTCTTCCCCAAACATACATGAATTGTCACCTTAGGTTCCCAGTTAAACAGTATCCAACTCACAATGTCCTACACAGTCGTGGGAAGGGTCTGACCTACTTTATACATCGACTACAAAGGCCAGTCGAACCCCATCTCTGTGACTCCTCCTTCAATCTGATTCCTAAAGAGCATTCTCTGTCCTTCTATGCCTCATTTTCCTTATGCCACTTGTTTACATCTTTGGAAGCACCCCCTGTAATTCTCCCAACTATGTTTTCATCTTGAAAACAGGGCTTCGTCTCATTTCACTTTTTAAACACCTAGCAGGAATTCACTGAATGTTTTGAGTACCTGCTGCTAAAATTTTGTCAACTGAGATTTTCCCGGACAGGTACATCAGAGGGTATGGCTAATGACCTAATGGCTAGGAACAATGCAAATGTAAAGAACTAAAAATCTACATGTCATTTTAAGAATTTTAGAAAAAAGATTCAATAAAACTTAGAAGCCCAAGTAACCAAAAGTTTCCAGAATATGAAAATGAATCTTTATTAAAAACATTAAACATTGCCCTGGCTGGCATAGCTCAGTGGATTGAGCTCGGGCTGCTAACCAAAGTATCGCAGGTTTGATTCCCAGCCAGGGCACATGCCAGGGTTGCAGGCCATGGCCCCCAGCAACCGCACATTGATGTTTCTCTTCCTCTCTCCCTCTCCCTCTCCCTCTCTCTCTCTCTCTCTCTCTCTCTCTCCCCCTCCCTTCTCCCTCCCTTGTAAAAATAAATAAATAAATCTTAAAAAAAATTAAATACTTACCCTATGTTTATGCACACCAAACACTTTTTGTGTCACATTAGTGATTTCTAATGATGCATCAAAATACAAAAGCAGTTTTTTCCCTTCTCTTGTACTAATTTTCAAAATATTTTTCAGAATTACAGTCAGCAGCTTCTTTGATTTTCTCTCTGGGCACACACACACACACACACAAATACAGATTATATTCACTTCTATGATACCACTCTATCGGTATACTAAAAATAAGAAAAACATATAACATTAATAAAAATAACTTAGTAAAGTTAACTTTTAGGATTTAACAGTATTTAATTCTAATTGTATGTAAACAATATAAACTTATTTTTAAAAAGTTTTAGGTGAATTCTATTTTTCAGAACCTCAGTTTCCTGATCTATAAATTACAGGGTAATACAATAACTAATGAACTAAAGCCTGAATATATTCTGGACACCAACAGGTTCTTAATAAATATTCCTTGAACACATCTGAGAAAACTGTTTTCTTAGTTTGAAAGAAGGAAACAAAAAATAGCTAATTCCTTAAATAACCATATTTCTGTGCATTTGTGCCTGTTCAAACAGTGCTATTAAATCCATGGTTACTACAAATAGGTTGACAATAAATAAACAGCAAGTAGTACAAACATGAGAACTGGGAAACTGAGAGGTGAGAATACAATGCTCAACCACCTTCAGTGAATGGAGCAGTCCAGAGGGAAGAAGACCGTCAAGGCCAGTTTACTGGAGGCATTCCTCCCCCCTACTCCCAGAAGTCATCAAAAGATCGCCTGGCACTTCCGGAAGGCGCCTGTGTGACGGGCTCACGGCTGCCGTGGCCCTGCCCCACCTCACGCGGTGGTCCTCTCGCTGACTGAGAGGACCCTATTCTTGCCCCCACCCCCAAATCATTTTGGGCAGAAGGAAAACATCTTAAAGGAGAAAGGCCACGCCAAATGGAAAAATTTGTCTTTACATCAGGAAAAGCTTTGCTGGTCACTCAGTGACCTAACCTAAAGGACAAACGCCCCGACAGGCTAGCGAACTCGCATTCTTGCGAGGCTGACCCGAGCAGGAGATGTCTTGCCTGCATTTGCAACTACACGGTCGTGAAACTTTCAGAGTAACGTCCTTTGACTGAGAATTATTAGTTGCTTAAAGATGGTGGCAACACTTTCCGACTAACAGTGCCAGTGGGCTTTTTTGAAAGCAACAAGTCATGAGTTTCCGCATTAAGCCATCAGGGTTCAGAGGTGAAGATTCATTCCACTTAAGACAAACTCATACAAACAGAAGGTGGAACTGGGTAGGGGTGAAAGGGAGTTGTTTAATGGATAAAGTTTCAGTTTTGCAAAATGACAGAAGTTCTGCAGATCTGTCTCACAACAGTGTGAATATAGTTAACATTATTGAACTATACACTCAAAAATGGTTAAGATGGTAGATTTTATGTTATGCATTTTTTTACCACAATAAAAAAAAGAGAAATTAGGTGAGGAACATTCTGTACTATTTTGGAAGTACAAGGTTCTTATATTATACATAAAGGGGTATAATATTACTTAAACATATGCACTGTCAGGTTAAAGATGCATCAAGTAAAGTCTATATTAGCTGCTAAAAAAGGAGTATAAAGCCAACAAAAGAGATGCAATGAAATTATTCTAAAATCAATTAATATGAAGGAAAAAAGAGACAAAGAAAAGAAACATGGCAGGTAGAAAAAACAAGAACTAGATGGTAAATTTAAAGCATATGAATAACTACATTTAAAAAAACAAGATCCAGTATATGCTGCCCACCATCTATACATATATAGATGGTTCTTAAATACACAGACACAAAAATAAGTTTAAAAGACAATATATGCCATGCTATAGCTAACCAACACAAAGTTGGAAGGATATGCATGTATGTATTAGCGCTACATAAAGTAGATTACAGAGCAAAGAATACCACCATGGGCAAAAGAGGGTCATTTCATAATGACCGTTAAGGAGATACATCAGCAAGAGACAGGCTGGGAGGAAAATGCTCATGGAACACGTATCTGTCAAAGAAGTGGTACCCAGTGTGTGTCCGGACTCAAACACTTATGCGATAAGCAGTCCAGTAAAAAATGGACAAAATATTTAAACAAATGCTTTGCAAAGGAAGATGCACAAATGGCTGCTGAGCACATGAAAAAGTGTCCAGCATTCCCCGGTCACCAGGGAAGCACAAATAAGGACTATCGTGACACGCCGCTACGGACCCACTGAAGTGACTGGCGTGTCCTGGTACTTGAGTGTGTGGAGGTACCGGTCGGCCCAGCCTCACGGTTCTGGCCAGCGGTGGTGTGCAACCCCAGCTGTGCGAGCGGACAGCTGAGATGTTCGGGTCTAATCACACAAACGGGATGGACGGGCAAGAGCCCTCAACACAGCAAGAAGGAAGCGACTGGTCATGGGTTTCAGCCCAGCCAGGGGAGGAAATACGTGTAGGAGGAAGACGGGAGATTGTGGGAGGGGGACATGTAACAAATTTAGGATGTGAACATAAGGAAAATGTTGACTTTGCTTTCATTAGCTTATTTCTTTTCCCAGAAAGCATGCGATTTCTACTCCACATTGGAGGCATAAAGAGAGTTCCGGAAAGATCCATACCTTCAATGCTGTACGTTTGTACTTTATCCTCGGGAACGGTGACTGCTTCCCACTGATGATCCTTAAAATGTAAAGATAGGTCTTGACCATAAACAAATAATTTATTCTTTCTTTAAAGTTTCTTTAAAGACCATCTTACAGTTATACAAACAATGGTTATTTACTACTAGGTAACCAGTTGATATAGCACAATTCTTGCTCCATCAATTGACTGCATAATACATTATATATGTCACATTTAATCTATTTGTTCACTATTACATGGAAGTAATTTTACGGTTGCCTATTCTTGACTAAAAAAGAGTGATTGTCCATTAATACCTTTTTAAAAATAAGGTATTTTAAATACCTTTTTAAAATAAAAGTTATCAAATCCTATCTTTTCTTTCTTTGAAATGTTTTGTGAAATACATATTCTTTAATTCCCAGTTATTGTCCTCAGATTCAAACACTGAATGCACATTAATAATAACCTAAAATGTGCTTTCTAAGTATTTTCATTGAAAATTTGGATAACTGAATAAAATGCTGAATCCACAAAAAAAGTCGTAGTGAACATGAGATACCATTCCTAAAAGATGGAATCCTGAAACTTCCCAATAATCTTGTGAGAAAAACAGATCCAATTTTTCAGTTGTTAAAGGACAACTCATTCTCACTCTACAGAAACCGCCCGGGACGGAAGCCACTCTGGGCTTCAAGGGCAGTCCCGCGCTGACAGCCCTCTTCAGTGAGGCGCTGCCGCTCCCACCCCCAGAGCCCCAGGCGAGGAAAGGGCTGGAGTCGGCTCTCCCCACTGCTCTGACGGCTGTTCCTCCATAAAAAGCTGGCTCCTCCGAGGCCCGTACGGCGTGTGCCAGGACCTACTGCTGGCTGTCACCATCCAACTTCATAATGACTTCCTGCACACGGAGGCACCTGGTTCACTGCCTTCCTTTACATTGTTTTATATCATGGAAATTTTCAAACAGATTTTTTAAAAGTAGAAACCATAATATAACAAACTCCAAATGTGTGTTTACCTAGGTCAACAGTTGCCAGTACACTGTGCTTATCTTCTTTCGTCTCCACCCCTTACTCTCCCCGTGTTACACCCACTTCCTCTTGGCATCAGTTTTTATTCAGCCTCTCCATCACCCTGCCACCAATTTTAAAAAGCTCTTATCCTTAAAATAAAGAACCTCACACAAACCCCTGCCTTGAATCCACACCGCACGGTTTGCTTCTATTGTGCTCTTTGCCTTAACTGGTACCCTCTTTTCTCCACGCGGTTCAGCTGTCCGGGAACGCTCACACCCGCGTCTCCCCAGTGGCCCCGCTCTCCCGGACAGCGCTCTGTTGACAGTGCCGGCCATCCGCTCTCATCAAAACACCGTTCCCTTGCCCTCCATGACATGATTCCCCTTTAACTTGGTCTCTTTTGGCTGATTCTTCAAGTATCCTTCATTCAGACTAGAGTCTCTTTTCCCTACCCCGTATACATCTGTGTTTTCCACAGCTCTGTCATCTAGGCATTCATTACGTCCCATGATTCTATCACCTGTCTATAGACAGCTTCCAAATCTGCACTGTGGCTCAGCTCTCTACTGACCCTCAGACTGGTGTGTCCAACTGCCCGCCAGGTATCCCCCGCTGGATATCCCACTGGTGTCTCCAGATCAAAGCCCTCCAGTCTGAACTCATCCTGTCTCCCCTGCAGAACCTCTCCTCTGACGGGACCATCCAGTCACCAAGTTGGATGAACCCTCCTCCTTTTTACTACAAACCACCAAGTCTGCTCACTCCGACCCCCTCTCAAGTCTCCCTGGAACCCACTGTTCCCGCCCACCCCACTGTGACCTTCCACAGCCCTGCCACCTCAACTGCTCACCTGACTTACAGCGAGTCTCCTAACTGCTCCCAGGCTTGTCCCTTTTAATCCACTGTCCCCACCAGGAGACTCTTGTACGTGAGCGTGGTCCTTACCTCTGACTTATAACCCTCCTTTGGATTTACGCTGCCTTATTTCTTTCCACTCTTGTTTGCACTCTTTGCACACTACATATCTTTCAGTTCTTTGAATATTCTATTTATTCACTCTTATAATAAATATGCATAGCTGGGAATGAGAAAGATGGGTCCCTGATTTCATGAGTAGTCTTACATTCAACAGGGTAAAAATGGACTAAAAACAATAATGTAGTGATTTTAAAATGAATAACTACTATAAAGAAGATAGAACAGGACAGCATGTAGTGCCATGGCTGAGAGGCTACTTCAGACCGAGTTCCCAGAGAACACTGGACACCACTCCAGCGAGGCGGTCTTCGGGCCAAAGTGCACGTGGCGAGGAACTAGGACACAAAGAACTGGAGGTGGCCCCTACGCAGAAGAACCAGCGAGTAGCAAGCCCTAGGATGGGCACGATGGAGAGACAAAAGAAGGGTTTTAAGCAGCCACTCCATGTGGAATGGCTTCTGGTAAGAGAACACAGAGATGATGTAATATTGCCACAGAAGCCAGAGGAGAGGATTCCAAACACACACATACTTGGGGAAGAAGAATCTCCCAGCATCCCTACATCAGTGTCTGGAATACAATAGGCATTAAATGCATTTTATACTAGCCCAGTCATGTTTAATACTATCATTGCTTGTTCTCTTGTCTGAACCATCCATTAGACCAAGCTGAGTGAAGGCAGGAACTACATCAGTCCAATTCTATCCTCTTCTCCCGAAAGGGAGGTCCAGTTTCTGAACAAAACCCAGTTAAAAGTATTCCTGTAAGTCCTGCAGGAGTAAATACACTAAAGAAAACTGTCAGTGCCCCCGAGAAGCAGTGCTAGTATCTGGAATGCTTTTAATTAAGCAGTCTAAGGAGGTACTATAAAATGCAAAGAAACAAAGGTATGTGGCAATCCTAAGAAGTATCTGATTAATGTTCATCTGTGAGAGTTGAACTGGAACAAAAAGCAGAATTTTATAAGAGATCAACTAAAAGGACTAAAGCTTCATTATACTGTCAGGTGCCATGATTGAATTAGTAAATGCAGATCAGCTCTTAGTCAGATATTGGCACAGTGATTATATAATTTGAGCTAGAAGTATCCCAAAATACCAAATATTAAATAGTAGCTATTTGGAAATAAAGGTCTGAGAATTTTCCTCAGGTTAAAAACAGGTCAGTAGAAAACATGCCACCTAGTTGGAGGGTTCGAACAAAGCTGCAATGTAGCACAGGAGGGCAAGATCTGAAACTCACTTCCAAATACTCCCGTGGGAGCCGGCTCCTCACCGTGTTCGAACGGAAGATTATATGAATAAGACCACTTGTCATTAACTGTTAGTATGATTTCTGAGTGCCTCCGTATTTGAGTAACTTATTTTTTTCTAATTTCAATTCACTTTATTCATGTGAATGTTAAATTTTATCTGAAAGTAACATGGAACTTATTTCTGAAAAGCTTATGTTAAACAACTAGTATTAAAATTTAACATTAATTTTTCTGTTGCAGTAAAGCATCAGAAATAGTTTTCATGTCTAATTAGCTTGATATGTTACCATGCTGATCAAAATTGCTGGGATAACACTGAAACATTAAAATAGCTACAAAAATATACAACGAATTCCATGTTCTTAAATTGAATTAAGACATTTATATATATATATACACACACACACACACACACACACACATATAAAAATAGTACAGAGGTAATAAAACTTACATCATCATCTCCAGCAATGTAGAATGATAGAGACTGGCTCCCAAGGTTAAAATCTATCCAGAATTCCTCAAGTTTTTCATCTGATGGTATTTGCAGCTAATAAAATAAAGGTATAAAAGTAATATATCCTATGCTCTCAAAAATGACAACAGAGAATTATAATCATGTAATATTCATGGTTGAGTTTTTTTCTTTTTGAAAAGAGGATAGCTGGAAGGTGAGGGAAGATGGAAGAGACAAGTATTACCTTTAAATCAATTTAGAAAGAATAAAAAAATTTCTGTTTAGTATTATAGACAGAAATTAGCTAGCTCCAGGCAATCACAAATATTCCAAGTGCAAATAAAGGTTGAAAGTATTAGTTTGAACATATTCATCAATGATAAATCAATAATAGGCTTGATTAAGGAAACAATAAAATTTGAAATACAGTCTTTGCATTTCATTTATTCTGAACTACAAATATGTCATGTCGTAAAATGTGTCAGATATAGGATACTAGACCAGCTATATGTGTGATATAATATAACTATTTTTAATGCTCTTGCCAATTTGTAATCTGTACTTCACTTGATCCTTGCCTCAAAATTCATTCAATAACTAGAACATGTTAAATTTAAAACTTACCTCATATTTATCAAGAAATGCTGATAAACAAGGAAATGTAAAGACCCTGAAATAGAAAGTTGGAGTGCAAAGTTTAATAAGACTTTATAACAGCATAAGCTTGACTAGTCATACAAATCATGCCTAGGATCAAAAGAAAATCAGGAAGTGGTCACAACAATGAAAATAAAATCATATCTTCTTCTTTATTCCTTTTAAAAGTTTAATAAAAATTTGTTTCTATAGAGAAAGAGTAACCTGCCATTTTGACTGAAGTGACTGGACCATATTACATTCCACGCTGTGACTCGGCAGAGATTGTTATTTTAGCTTTTACTCTTAATACAATGGGAGTTCCCACGGGCTCAGATGGGACAGGGAGAGAGCTGAATGACACTCCTAATAAAAATGGCTGAGTTTAGTGAATACTGCCTTGGTCAGGTACAGTTATGAGTCCTACCATATAATTATCTCACTTAATCTCCACAACAAACATTGAGTAGGTATTACTAGTATTCCTATGTTACAGCTAAGGAAACAGAAGCAAGTAAGGTTAAATAATCTGCTTAGTGTTGGAATGGGGAAAGAGAAACTGTGATCTGAATCCAAGCAGTATGACCCCTTGCACGCATGCTCACCCTGCCGTTCCTTTCCCTAGTAAGTAAAGTACATGTGAACTCAGCCACCCAATGTGTCCTGAGCATCCAACTACTCTGTTGTCCTGTCACTATCGAAGTGGTGAAAATTTACGTCACCTATCCTTACATGCTCATTCCTGAGATTAAATGATCTGTATTAAATTTACCTTCTTTTGTCTCCAAGCATGCCATTTACAAGGTTGAGAAAAATCCTGCAGTCCTAATTTTTTTTAAAAGAGAGACTTTTCATAAACCATGGTAATTTTCAAAAATGACTGTTAATTTTTTTTATTTTTACACCACTTACTGTTTCAAATTCAGAGTCCTTAATTCCTTTAAATGCATTTGCAATAAAATCCATTGAAAACCACTGACATGCCAGTTCTTGCCTTTGTTTTTCTGTTGTTATTCTACATAAAGCCTCTACGATACCTACTTGTAAGTCATAATCTTGAAAAAAAAGGTAATGTGTTATTTTAAATTATAAAAATTAATAATTTATAAAAGTCAATAGATTTATAAGGTATTAGAACAAGCAATATGAAATATTAGTATAATTTACTCATCTTTTGCCATTTTTATATGAATTAGAACTAGCTCATCATAATAGGAATACAGCCCATATAACAAAACAAATTTACCATTAGAAGTAAATAATTTTTGAGCCCTGGCTGGTGTAGCTCAGTGGGTTGAATGCTGACCTGCGAACCAAAAGGTCGCTGGTTTGGATTCCCAGTCAGGGCACGTGACTGGGTTGCGGGCCAGGTCCCCAACAGGGGGTGTAGGAGAAGCAACCACACATTGATGTTCTCTCCCTCTCTTTCTCCCTCCCTTCCCTACCTTTCCCTCTAAAACGAAATACATAAAATCATAAAAACAAGAAGTAAATAATTTTTAAAGGATATTTAAAAAGAAATTTCTAAATATTCAAAGATTGCCATTTCATTGTTATCAGAGTTGTGAATTGTAAAATAACTCATATAATAGTCTGTGAATCACTGAATCTTTGTCTTCCTTTTATGAAATGTGATGTTTAAAGTTATTCCAAAGTACTTTAGGCCAGTGGTTTATTCTACAATATACGTAAATCACCACATCAAAATTTTCTCATATAAAAAACTTAGGGGGAAAATTTTGAGTTATTTTATTAAACACATTATTTAAAAATAAATCTATCAATCCCAAGGATATTTAACCCCCTAACTTCATAAAATACCATTTGAGGAACTTCCTGGCAAAAATAATTCAAATCCATTAGAAAAATAAGTTAATAATCATAATTCTACTATTTAAGTATAAATTATATTTAACAACTCCTATTGTCATGCTTAACTGTTATTTCAATCCCACAAATATTTATAATTATTCAAGTAATTAAAATTGCTTGACTATATAGTTTATAATTCTCTCACAGAATTTCACTGCATTACAATGTTAATATTATGTTTTGACTAAAAAAATGCTGTCTATTAATAATTTCAAATATAAACATTTTTTTAAACTTACCTCCAGCATCTAAAATCCTTTTTCCCATACTGTTCCTATGAATCAAAATAACAGATTATGTACTAGGCTAGTATCAATTAAAGAGAAAACCCATATTTTGCTGGGGGGGGCTTCACTAAAATTTACAATTGGCTAGTATCACACATTTTCAAAAAATATATCCATAAATTATATTAGAAAGCTAAAACAGTTGTATCAGTTTTAATTATTAATGCAACTCAGTTGCCTTATTGCCTTATAAAACATCCTTTAAACTCTTAACTTTAACCACCAATTAAAGCAACACAGTACAAATAATTACATGAGAATTAACATTTCTTGGGTAAAGAGTATTTTCCTGGCATCTTGAGGCATTTTGTCAAGCATAGCATTCATTTTTTTTAGAGTCTAGAAAAGAAAAAAAAGATAATTCTTAAATATTTAGAAAAATATTCTAGGTACATAAACTTAGAAACCTATTTTTTTTAATCATAGCACCTTATGCATGGAATGGAGAAGGGGAGGGGAAAGACTATGAAGTATAAAATAGTTAATATAAAAAACATGAAACAATATCAAAAAAAGAATATACTGTGATTTCTGTGCTTAAAACAGTTATATTCTTCACAATATGATACAAATGTACACACATCTACACACTATTACAGGTTATTTTAGCATTTAAATAGTTAAGAACTCCTAATGTCTAAATGGTATAATATATTTTCATACGAACTATATGTATACATAAACCCATACAGTTATAAGTTTTCAATAAATGTTAGGTAACATAGTCATCACGTCAGGCACTGAACAAGAGTACATATATACTACATGATAAATAATTTAGTGCCAAGATACAAATATTATTCAATTGGATAAACAGCTAGCAAATTTTCTTCATTTTCTCATTTTTAGGTTTCAAAAGAAAATCTAACAAAGACTTTACCTCCTGCTGGATACAAATATTCACTCTTGAGTCTATAACCAAGGCACAAATTCGAGGTATGAAACTTTCCATTACTTGCTTTTTACCTGAATAAAAGTGTTAAAATTATTGATAAACGTGTATTTTAAATTCCTTTAAGTGACAAGCTTCACTTCTATGAGCTAATGTAAAGGAAGTACTGGTTCGGTTTAGAAGGCCCACAGGACTCACTGGACATCAGGAAGCGTAAAATTCCGTCCTGGTTCGGTACTAACTAGCTATGCGGCCCTGAATAAAAAACCACTCAACACATGTGACTGATCTCAATTCTGGCAAAGGAATCCAAATCCAGCTTCTCCCTTCAGGCACATAACGCACTTTTGTGCATGAAATACATATACTTCAAAAGTGGAAACTTCTATAGTGAGGGTTTTTGGAAAACTGGCCCCATTAGTAGTCATACTCAAAAACTCCGTAACAGCCACCAATCTCGCTCCAACTCATGATGGTCTAAATATCTGGGGCTATTTCTAAGAGTCAACCCTATTCCCAAAAGACTAGGCTTTATGAATACTAAACATATTCAAAGGAATCTTCCACATGCTATCCCATAATACAAATTTAAAAAATAACTTTAAATAATGGCAATACTATAACAGAACCTTCCAAAGTGACCACATTAAAAAAAAATCACTTGATTAGGGGAAAAGATATGATAATTTACTTAAAAAAAAACCAAACCCTGTTTGATTACTTTATAATCACTGGTGGTTTAAGACTGTTTTTCCCCTAAAAATGTACAATTTCAGAATATATTATGCTAATTGCACAGAAATCATTGAAAAAGTAGCATTATTACTATTGAAATAGAAAGCAATTGATCTTTAAAACTTTTTGGCTTTGAAGGCAGCAAAAAGCAGCTGTTTCTTTATTTATAAATAATTCACCAGCCTTAATTACCAATCCTAGGTGATTCTTTCTCAAGCAACACAGAGGTAAAGTAGGTTGGACGGATTGCTAACCACTAGACACTGACTAGCCATAAATGAAAGGAAGAGTTGTAACATGTCCTACATTCTCAGTGTACTATTGAAAATTTTGTTCCATTGGCTCAAGGGTTGGCAAACTGTGCCCCACAAACTAAATCCAACTCCCTGCCTGTTTCTGCATGGTTGTATTATTCATTAGCAAGTACTCTGTGAAATTATTTGAATTTATCATGTTTTATTGAACCAGCAGTGTCAAGGTGAATTTTATTCATTTTCATAAACTTAGTCCTCATCAGTTACCAGTGAGCGACTCTGGTAAATAGCTTGCACTGCAGAGGTGATCATTTTTTCAATGAATTCATCCCAAAATTACAAGGCAAAATCACACTGCATGAGAACTTTACACTTCAGTAAAGTTGTTTCAATGAAACTAAAGTCATCTAAATCGCAAGTCATGCCAAGCTGCTTTCTGTCCTCTCTAGCCTGTCGAGTTAGTGGCATCTCCATTCCTACACCAACTGACAGGGGCTGTATTTTCTTCAAGTGCCACCTATGGGTCCAGCAGCATTTTTGGACACTGATGCAAGTGCAAGAGAAAATCACCTTGTGGCAAACTATTTAATTGTGTAATTGAGGAGCTTCACCTAACCTTCAATCAACAGTGATTAATCTGCAATTCAATGGCATTCTAAAAGGCAAATATTAAGAAGAGAAACTAATATAACTCTATAAATGCTTTCCAAGTGATGAACATGTTCAATTAAAAATCATGCTTTCAAATTGGTATCAGTATTTGTCATTATTTGCATGAAAAGACATTTTCTAATGCAATATAAATAAAATTTCATCACAGATAAGCATCAACAAATGAACATTTGTAATCAATTTTGACAAAAGCAAAAACTAACTTTGCACCTGAATAGGTGAAATGTCATCTCCTCAAAAGAGTGCTGTTTTCCTTATTAGTATACCCACATTACAAAAACATTGTACTCAATCATTATGTTTTGAATTGCATCGATAAAATATTTGTGGAAATTTGTTTTCTTTCTTGTTATCCTCTATTTTTCTTGGCCCACAAAATTTAAAATATTTATTATCTGGCCCTTTACAGAAAAAGTGTATTGATCCCTGAATTAGATAATGAATTTCTAATATTAGGAAAACACTATAATAATTGCAAAATTATACTAAAACTCTAACTGCAAATTATTGTTCCACAGAAATAAAATGTTTATTATACCTTCATCATTGACGTCATATATGACCTGAAAAGTAAGTGAATAATATTTAATTTATAATTTACTATCACATTGTAAACCATTATAAATATTATTAAAATAACATTAAATTTGAACTCACCACATAATTATTTAACTTTTATATATTAACTAATTATTTAATTACATTACTCAGGATAAATGTTTATACAATCCGAACAGGTTAATCCAACCAAGTCACAAACCAATTTTCCAGTGACTTTTAGGTCCAAGGCATATAGAACACATATTGTTTTTAAATAAACCCGTGCTTCATAACATCAGTTAATCAATGGATTTTACCATCAAAAGATCAAGTAAGTCTTCTATCATATTTGTAAGAGCTTCATCTTTTGAATTTCCTCGACTCAGAAGTATCTCCTTGGATTTTTCAAACCAGGAAACCATGTAAAGAAAAATGTATATACTAATCACTTTGAATTCAATTGTGAGAATGTACTTATCTATCAGTATAAATAGTAATCCTTGGAATAAAGAAGTAACAAAAATAAAAAAGTCCAGTATTACATCAAAATAAATTTATGCTTTCAACCATCATTATTGTTCTGGGTCTTGGTAACTCACTATATTTTCCCATTGTTTAAATAGGAATGAAGTTAATCCTAATTCTAGGTATAGAAGACCTTTATTTCCCCCTTCAAATACCTAGTTCAAGTACACTCAGATAATAAGTGAAAATAAATTATCACAAGTTAGATTACTTTAGCATTGTTACTATGGGAAAATTTTTGGTATTTTTTATGTTCTATTAATTCTGATAGTTTGAGTGTAAATGACATCTCAGACACTGTTCTTGGCACTGGTTATATTGCAATGAAGAAAACAAATAAAACTCAATATCCTACATTCTAGCATGGCAGACAGACAATAAATATTAAAAATCAGTAAAGTCAAATAATGACTCAGTAAGCTAAAGAGAAAATGAAGTAAGTAAGGGCCCTAAGGATCTCATGACCCTAAATTCACATGATTATTGAGGAGCCTGGGCACAGTTTCCTTGTGACCTTTATCTTTGTAACACATGTTACAGGTTATACAGACAGTTATTTCATCTCAAAGTTTTACGTGAACCCCCCCATATTTATTTTTCCACAGTTGGTACCATTTATCTTATTAGAAAGCACACCTGCAATCGTATTTCCCTCACATGAATGTTACATATTCTATACTCATCTTTTGGACTAGTCCTTGTTTTATTAAAGTTAGAAGTCCAGCTTGCCCCAATATACTGATATTTCTGCCACATCTTCCAAAAGAAATGAAAATGATTGAAACAGTTTGGATATCCTTTCTATTAAGTTCCTAAAATGAAAAGCATACATTTAAACATCTGTTAACACAAAACAGCATGGAACTGGCATTGTGCTAGACGCTTTATAATCCTCACACATCCTAGAAGTTAGCCATTATCATAATCTTCAAGGATAACAGACAAAAATGTGGTTTAAAAAATGCCTAAAGCCAGTGAATGACAAACTCAGTACAAAAATGCAGAGCTGTATAAATTCAAGAAACTTTAGACTATGATGCAAAGTTAACCTTCCAGTTCTAGAAAGTTCCATGTATCTAAGATACAATAAGGCAAATCTCAAATACTGATTTTCAATAATCACATTTCTCACCTATGAAACTGCCTTACATATGATAAATCAAGTCCAAGGTTTTGGACAATTTTTTAAAAGTATTTGTAAGCACCAAGCATTGTCCATAGGACATGAAGAATATGCTGATAGTTTATTAAAAATAGGTCCAGTTCATTTATTTTTATGTTAGTGTTTCCATTACCATTCACTCCCCCACACCCTCCTCCACCCCAGTCCCAACACTGCTGTCACGTCCATGAGTTCTTTCTCTTAAGAACAGATCCAGTTATTTAAACTCCAAACAGGTAACCTATTTTCCCCAAACAGTAACTCTGTAAACACAGCTATTTGTATATTGTATTTAGAAAATGGCCCAATATGCTATTTGGAGCTCATCAAATAAAAAATTAAGAAAAGGAAGTGATGAAACAAGCACTTATTTATATAATTATAAGCAAGCTTGCCAAAGCCTTTTTATTCATGTCTCCCAATGGAATACTTCTGCCTCAAAAAAAGACTGCTATATAAAGATTTTAACAATCATTCAACAAAAATAAATATTTACCCTGCATATAAGGTCATCCAACTTGTGGAAAAACTGTTTGCTGCATTTAATCTTCACATCTTCACAAATATCTATTTGTAAAAGTGTTTTCAAAGGTCTGAAATCATTTTTTCTTAAAGCATCATCAATGCATTTTTCCAACTGCTATAGAAATACAGATAATGGGCACATATATTGAATCAAAACCAAAATTAGTCACCTTAAGCAATCTGGTAACTTGAGAATTGTTTTCACATGAACATTCCCAGAAGAGCTTATATAATATTTTGTAAAAAACTGCCCACTCTTAAATTTGGAATAATGTAATTAATTAATTAACTTTCTTTGACAAGACTCTATATAGGAAAAAATATATTTTACTAATTTCTACTTCATGTCTTAAATTGGAAAGTCATTATTATGTTGAATTCAACAAAAATCTGTTAATGAAAGAAGTAAAATAAACTTTGTAGTAAATAATTGATAATACCATGGATAAAGCCTTAACATATCTACCAACTTCTTAATGAGGTTTAAATAGTAAAAAAGGGAAAAAATTGCATAAAGACAGATAAAAGCACCATTTAGAAACTATACCAACCAGTATGACTTGAGCATTTATATATAAAATGTATTATATTACAGGTTCACAGCCATGTGCCTCATAACGAGGTCTGGGTCAACAACAAGCCCACACACGTATACGAGGGTCGTCCTGTAAGATAACGCAGCCGAAGTGTCCCTGTTGCCTAGTGACACGGTAGCCACTGTAACCTCATATGACAGGCAGTGCATATACACGAACCCGCCACACCGCCAGGCATGAAGTTGCGGCACGTGCAGTTACGCACAGGACCCGGTACTTGATGATGGCAATAACCCACTACGTGACTGGTTTGTGTATCTACTGGACTACACTCACCGCTTTAGAGTACACTCTGTCTTCCTGGAGACGTCCGCTGTGAAACGGGGCAGCCTCAGGCCTGCGGCCGCCTCACACGTCCCCTGGTCACTGCATCTCCTGACTGCACCGTTTTCCCTCGCGTCTGACCTAACCTCGGGTTGTTTGTGGGTTTATCGAGCCCGAGTGCACATGTCTGTCAAGTCTGCACCGGTGGCACTGTAACACCCCACTCACCCACTGCCTCACCCAGAGCACCTTTGGATCCTGCAAGCTCCATTCAGTGTCTTTAGAGCTGTACCATTTTCCCTTCTGTGCCATGTTTTCACACCACCTTTTCTATACTTAGATGCACTAATGCTTACCACTGTCTTATAGCTGCCTTAAGCACTCAGTCCAGCAACGTGCTGTAAGGTTGTGGCCTGGGAGCCCCCGGCGCGGGGCCATGTACCTAGGGTGTAGCAGGCTCGACCGTCCAGGTCTGTGTAAGTGCACCATGATGTTTGCACAGCGGAAGTGCCTAACGATGCATCTCTCGGAAAGCACCATTAAGTAGTGCATGACTGTATAACCTTTATAAAATCTGCATCCCTAGTATTAATGTGAACATCATTAATAAGGAACTTTCATACTACAATCACATCACCAGGCTTGGGTGTGAACTGCACAGAAGTTAAATAGCTGAAACTTACTCTTTACCTAAATGAAGTATCTTACAATTTTAAAGCTTGATACGATAATACCCAGGCATAAGTTTTACACATGATTCAGCGCACTATTCTTTTCATTGTAAAAGATATATAGCTATAGATATGTGTAATTAGCACCTATATTTTACATGCTTTTAATATAGATTTAAAAACAAACTATTGAAAAAAAATGAAAGGATAACATTTTAATTTAAATTATTCTCCTCTGTCCACTTCATGAAAACAAGAAAGCTTGTCTTTCCTAAAAATATAGCACTTAATGCCTGTAAATAAACACAAAGTGACTTAGGAACTAAAATACTTGCTTTTGGTCCAGAACTACATACCTGGAGATCTGGTCTTATGGGCATTTTGACTTATTTTAAGTGGCAGGTCAAAACAAACACCTATAAAAGAAAACATACACTTTCTGCATCTTATAGTCTGTTCTACATATTTACAGTTTACAAATCTTAATACTGTATGCATAAATAAGCACTGCTGCTTATTTTAAAAATATATATATAAAGTAGTGCCCTAACTGGTGTGCCTCAGTGGACTGAGCGCAGGCCTGCAAACCAAAAGGTCACCGGTTCGATTCCCAGTCAGGGCATATGCCTGGGTTGTGGGCCAGGTCCCCAGTTGGGGGTGTGCGAGAGGCAACCAGTCAATGTTTCTCTTCCTCTCTTTCTCCTTCCCTCTGTGCTCTCTAAAAATCTTTTTTTAAAAAGTAGTGGGGTGACAACAGTTAAATAGCCAAGAATTTTCCCAAAGTAAATATAAATGTTCACAGATTAAAAGAGTCCAATGCATTGCAAGGAAGATAAATAAGAAAAAAGTATATCTAGACACATTGTGAGGACATTCCTGAACAAGAATAAAAGGGAAAATCTTAAGTCACCAGAGCAAAAACAAACAGAAGCATGCAAGTGATTCTCAAAATAGCTGATATTTTGAGAAGAGAAACAAAACATAAAAACCTTTAGCTAGAGTTACCAAGAAAAAGGAAGACCAGGGACACAAATAAAATTGTAAATGAAAGGGGAGACGTCATCACAAGTGATATCACAGGGACACATAGGAGCATAAGAAACTATAATGAATAATTATACTCCAACAAGTTGGACAGCCTAGAAGAAATGAAAACTACAAGAAACATCCAACCTACTAATACTGAACTGATCATAAAGCAGTAGAAAACCTGAACAGACCAATTACAAAAGGAGATCAATTCGATAATCAAAAACCTCTCAGCAAATAAAAAGCTCCTGACCAGACGGCTTCCCTGGTGACTCCTGCCATACATTTAAAGATCTACCCCAATCCTTCTCCAACTCTTCCAAAAAAAAAAAAAATATATAGAAGGAATACTTCCAAACTCATTTTAAGAAGCATCACTACCGTGATACCAGAGTCAGGGCAAGGATGCTACAAGAAAAGAAGTTACGAAGTTCAAGATGAGAAGTTACAGAGCACTGAAAGAGAAAAAGTGAAAACTAGAATTTTATAGCCAGCAAAGACACTATTAAAAAATAAAGGGAAGAATCATCTCATTTGATACTAAAACACCACAAAGTCACGATTACTAAAAAAAATATTAAGAATAGAAAATAGGCACAAGAATCGATAAAACAAAACAGAACTCAAGTGCATACCACCCAAGCACATATTGAAAGCTCATATGAGTAAGGTTTTTGCAAATCAGAGGGTAAAAGCAAACTGGTTAATAAATGGTATGAGGAAATTAACTCACTATATGGAAAAAATAAAATTAAACTTCTAACTCCCACCATCCACAAAAATAAACTCTAGATGAATTAACTATCTAATGTAAAACGATAATGTTTAAGAACTATTAGAAGAAACTACAGGAGGATATCTCTCAGACTTTACAATATGGGAAGATGTAAGACATAAAATGCACACATCGTGAAAAATAACAGGAAGATTTTGGACCTCACTGTCTCTCTCACCCACACTCACACATGTGCGATCTTATTAAGAGGCACACAGGACTCTCTAGCCCCTCAGCCCCGGCACGGGGCACAGTCCAGCACCTCCTAGGGCCATGAAGAAGACCCTCACGCTCCTAACTCAGGCCACCCGGCCCCAGGGAAGCACCTCCCACGCCTGTGCCTCCGAAAGAAGGGAACTGCCGTTAGCTACGCTGTTCTCTGTATTTTGTGTATGACAGAAATCTCCCCAAATAAAAACAAGTGTAAAGACTTTCAGGAGTGGAGGGGAGCCTAAAACAGTGCTGAGCAGGCTGGAGGTTGTGCTGACTCTGACATTTTACTCTTTGCTTTGGAATGAAGCTACAATCTGAGCAGCCTAAGTGCTCTCGGGAAAGAGAAAAAGGCAGTAACCAACTGTCAAATCCCTCCTCTGGCAGAGTTCGCAATCGATTCTTGCATCAGGCAGAATTGCTTCTTAAATGCCAAAGGTCCAATTTCTTTTCCTCCTATTCCAACTTGTGGCGCAGGAAGCACTAGCAACTTAGTGTTCAGCATTTGCAACAGTTGCACAGAGTGATTCAGGAATATTTGTAGTTCTAAGCAATTCCTATTATTCTATAATTTGTATCTATGTAAATCTAGACAAAACTGCATGAACATGATATGGACTCTTTAAAAAAATGGCAGATAGATGTCAAGCGAACACTAGAATGGTGACTAAGCTTACTTTTATAAAAATATTTAACAAGCCCTGGCTGGTGTGGCTCAGTGGATTGAGCACCCACCTGAGAACCAAAGGGCACCTGGTTCGATTCCCAGTCAGTGTACTTGCCTGGGTTGCAGGCCAGGTCCCGAGTAGGGGGCTCGCAAGAGGCAACCAAACGTTGATGTTTCTCTCCCTCTCTTTCTCCCTTCTTTCCTCTCTCTCTAAAAATAAAGAAATAAAATCTTTAAAAATATTTAATAAGATTTATTCAGCAACAAATAATTTTAGTGTTATTAAAACAATTTATATTAATGTTCAATAATAATTTTTACCTTAATTTTCAATTGTTTAATATTTTAGGGAATTTTGAAGAAAAATACTTTTGTGCTTATTTCATGTTTTTGATAAAAATATATTCAAGTTAGTATATTTTGAATGATCACATATCATTTTAATCCTTAAATCACAGTCAATAGAACATAAAATAAGTAAAAGTCTTGATGACATATTCACTGATTTTGCTAAAATGAAAAAATTATGGTATACTAATTTCTGAACTATGTAACTCATTATTTTATTACATATCCAAATTCACTAGTCCGTCAGCAAATATACATAAATGCATTCATTTTTCTTTGATATTTCTCCAACACTCGGTCATAAAAATAGCTTTACATATATTTTCTACTCTGAAGCAATGATGGTGTATTTATGAGACTGAAGACTATAACACTTTATTTCAATTTTAAAACATTAAAAATTTAAACACACTGCATAAATGAGTGGAACAACAAATAGATGTCTCTCCCTTCCTCCATCTCTGAAATCAATAAATAAAAACAAAACTTAAAAAACCAACTTAATGGCATTTTCGAAATGTGTCGACTAGATAGTACTCCTTGCCTCGAGCCAGTGGCTGTTGGTGCAGGCCCTCACAGCCAAAGGAGTCTGAATCCGAGCGTAGTTCACAAAGCGCTCCGAGTGGAGACAAGAAGTACACAGCACAGGAGAATTACCTGGGCCAAGAGGCACGTGGAGCTAAGGAGTCGCAAGAAGTCAGCAGAAGGAAAGGGGAGTTCAGTGTGTGCACAAGCAGATCTCTCAGAGCGGGGAGAGCACACAGTCCGGTCACTCCCCCTCCCTCTCCGCCCCCCCCCCCCCCCCCCGCCAAGGCTGAACTCCACAGAGGCGAACACGTAGCACCGTCCTGTCCGTTCCAAGCGTCGCACCTGCGCGACCCCAAGCGCAGGCTACCTCCAGGAGCAAACAAGCAACACGTCTATCTTCTCGCTGTCAGGAGCACACAAGCGTCCTCGCGAAGCACCGTGTCACGGCGCCAGGACACCCAGCACGGAGTCATTTTTCAAGAGGGTCGGGCTTTGTGTCAGCCAGGCAGGTTTTGAGCTCGGGTCTGCTGCGAGCAGACGAACGTGTACAGGCACGCAGAAAAGAGGCCAGGGTTTAAGAAGGCCTGAACAGCCTGGCAAGTAGGGGAGGCACACTGCCCCTCGGGGGCCGAACGAGTGCAAGCGGCGACAGACCGACACGAGGCCCCGCTGCCGCCCTAACGGACGGCTGACGCAAGGGGAGGCGAGAAACAGCATTTTCTGTATCGACGGAGATGTTAACGCGTCTATTTAATAAAACACTTGTAATGCCCACCCCTGAAATGCGGCACTGAGGTCCATTTAATTTGTATCATTTTTCGGATACAGGGGGACTCAAACAGTGGAAAAGAGGAGCCCAAGCAGACACGCTCAGATACAAAAAGACAGCGGGGCTGGGGGGGCGGGGCCGAGGTAAGGGCGGGGCCGAGGTAGGGGCGGGGCGGGGCGGGGCGGGGTCGAGGTGGAGGCAAGACGGGGGCGGGGCCAGCGGGGGGAGGTGCTGAGCGGGAGCGAGGCAGGCATTAGGGCAGGGTTGAGGCAGGGGCGGGGCGGGGCCGGCGTGGGGTGGGGCTGAGCGGGGGCAAGGCAGGCGTTGGGGCGGGGCCGAGGCGGGGTTGAGGCAGGGGCGGGGCCGGGGTGGGGCTGAGCGGGAGCGAGGCAGGCGTTGGGGCGGGGCCGAGGCGGGGTTGAGGCAGGGGCGGGGCGGGGCCGGCGTGGGGTGGGGCTGAGCGGGAGCGAGGCAGGCGTTGGGCGGGGGCGGGGCCGAGGCGGGGTCGGGGCGGGGTGGGGCTGAGCTGGGGCGGGGCGGGGTTGAGGCAGGGGCGGGGCGGGGCCGGCGTGGGGTGGGGCGCCGAGCGGGGGCGAGGCAGGCGTTGGGCGGCGGCGGGGGCGGGGCGGGGCGGGGCCGGGGGCGGGGCCGGGGCGGAGCACGCGCGGGGACACCCCGTCTTTTCTCCGGGGCGCGTCCCGCCGTCTCCAAAGCTACCCTGTGGGTCGCGGGGGACCCGCCTGGGCCCTCCACCCTGACACCACAACGACAAGCCCTGCCGAGCCGGCCCGCGCGGGTGAACCCGCGTGGCGGTTCCGGGCCACGCAGCCCGGACAGCGTGAGGGCTGGCGGCCTCGGTCGCCCCCGACCACGCATCTCCCGACGGCCGTCGCCCCGGCCCAGGACACCGGGCGGAGCCAGCGCTGCGCGGACCGCCCCCTCGTTTCCCCACGCCCCCGCGTCTCGCGCGAAGCGCGCGCGGTCCTCCGGACGCCAGGCCGTGGCCACTGCCTCAGGCCCCACGCCGCGCCGGCGGGGCTGTGTCCACCCCGGCTCCGTGGCCGTGGGGCCCGACAGCCAGCCCGCCGCCCTCCGGGCGCCCCGCCGCCAGAGGCCCCGCCCGCGCGCCCGGCCCCACCTGCCGGCTCCCGGGAGGCCTCCGCGGCGAGCCTCGAAGCCAACGATCGCCGGGCGTCGCGCCTCAGCGCCTCAGCGCCCGCGGCGGTATTTGAGCGGCCGACTAAAGGTGGGAAGCGCTCGTCCAATCGGCGCTGCGTGCGGCCCGCGCCGCGTCCAATCAGGGCGGCCGCCCGGCCGAGCCCCGCCCCCGCCCCGTCGCGTGCGCAGGGCCGCACGAGGCCGCGCCGAGGTGCCGCGGTGGGCGTGGCTCGGGGCCTCCAGAAAGTGGGCTTCCGAGTCCGGGACGCCACCCCAGCCCCACCCCTGACCCCTGCCTGCCCCGCTGTGAAGGCCGCCCCTCCCGGCCCTGCCGCTAGAGGCGCCAGCGTCTCCTCCCTTCCCCCCGCGGTGCGAACGCGCCCCAGAGCCCCGGCTGGACGCCGGACGGAAGGACCGGTGGGCCCGAGGGGACCCCCGGGCTCCCCACAGCCGCCTGGGAGGCCTGGACGGGGCGGCGTGACGCGGGGGCACCAGCCGAACCTGCGAGGATGCGAGGACCGTGCTCCCCTTACAGAGTTCCACGCTGCCGGCCAGCAGAGGGCAGCAGAGTCACGCCCGGGCAGGTCCCGGCCGGCCGCAACGCCTAACCGCCGCAGCCCCGCCCCCGGCTTCCGGCCGGGACACACCCCCGTCAGTCAAGCTCCCGCTCCGCCGGCCACGCCCCCTCCAGCCAACTGCCGCGCCCGGGCCGGCCCCGTCCCCGCCGGCTGCCGCTGCGCACAGCCGTCGCGCCCCGCGGCTCCGCGGCCGGGGTTTCCTAGAAACAGGTGCCGCCTCCTCCCACAGCCGGAACCCAAGACCCCGGGAGGAAATCAGACCGAGACCGTCTGGGCGTGGTACTCACCGGGTGGGATCGTCGGTGTATTCCAGGCTTTTACAGTGTTTCCATCTAAACCATCCGCTTAAGTGATAAAAGCAAGGATGCTTGTTGCGTGAGACAGACGATCGGTTCAGACATGGATGCAGCAGATACTCCACAAATTAAAAATAGCGATTTCTCACCTTGCCTGCCACTTCGTAGTAGAGAGGTTAGTCCTTTTATTGTTTCACGGGCTCAAAAAGCACAGGAATTGTTTACATAAACATCACCGAACTATCTATCACAAGGAAGAAAAAAAGCCACTCATTTTTTTTATTTGAGTTGTTTTAAAATAGATTTTTAGGTGACGGTGTTAGCTGAAAAAAACCGTTATCATCATCAAAGCCCGTCTCGGGTGTAGGTTTCCATGCTGACTTTGCTGTTTGCCAGCTGCGGGATTTTAGGCGAACGGGTTAAACCCCTCTGAGCTCCACTCGCTTCAAACTAAGAAAAGTGGGGAGATTACCTACCAGGTGGTGCAATTTTCAGAATTAAATGAAATCCAGTGCAGCACCCAGCACCGTGGGCAGGCAAACGAGAGAGGACACAGTAAGTGTCTGATTCCTTTCCCTGTGTGCAACAAGGCTTTATCTTCGAGTCCCAGTCGGGGCAGGCAGGCAGACGCCAACCACTCCACACACGGGCCCCAAGACGCAGTGTAAAGGAACTACGACACTGTCCCACCCCCTGCCTTCCTCGGGCCGGGGTGTCCAACCTTTTGGCGTCTCTGGGCCACACTGGAGGAAGAGTTGTCTTGGGTCACACATGAAATACATTGCAACAGGTCATCACACACAAAAAAACCCACCCCATGTTTTGAGGAAATTTACGCTGTTGTGTTGGGCCGCACGCATAGCCATGCTGAGCTGCACGTGGACTGCGGGCTGCAGGTGGGATGCCCCTGCTAGAGTTGTTTTCATACCTGACTTGGCATGAGTGATGGCATTTCACTTTCTTAAAGACATATGCACCTGTGCTACTGAAACTGAGGTACCAGCATACTATATACATATGTATGTCTCTGTATATTTATATACATATATAAATCTACATATACATATATGCCAAATATATATATATATAAATATTTGGCAGGGCACTAAATTTGACTGTTGTAGGACGAATAAGACTTAACCATGAAATGATTTAAACAAGAGGTTTCTAATACCTTGTTTCTGTAATAAGGAGACAAGAAAAACTCATTCCAGCTACCAATTTGAGCATGTATAATTTAATTTTAGGCCTGGGTGAAATCGTCTTAAATGGCAGACATTAAAATGTGTTTGGGGAGACAGCGCAACAATTTTCACATTCCACTACAAAATGCGAACATCTAACCCACGTAACTGGGTTTCAGGGTGTGAAAGTTCTTGTTAAACTGAACCTGATGATACGAGGCAAGTATATTTAAGCTTTTACATTAAGAAATGTTGATATTTTAAAAGGCACCCCGAGGTTCTCTTAATACTGATGATACAATGTTTACTTTATACCCCGCGAGCAGAACCTTTCTGGTAAGTGACTTTCACACAGATTGTCATGGATTGTAAGATTCTCTACGTGCCTTCCTTTATACAGCAGTACTTTGGCAGCTCTAAGCTCTGCGTGTGAATACTCAGGGTAATTATTTTGCACCCTGGGCCGGGGCCAAGGGCATAGTGTCCAGGGCTCTCACAGGCGTGCTGACCTAATTGGACAGCTCGTCACACAACAGGAAATGCAAGCAGGCCTGCCTCTCTCTTGCATGTCAATGCGGTGCCCTGAGCTGACAGCCGAAGGCTGCTCACCTCCATCACGGTACTTGGAATCAAAATTCCGAGTTCTTACATCGGAGGGCACTCCCTCCAGGTCAGAAAGCTTCCTCCTTGGACTTTCAAAGACACAAAAGTCGCCATCGCAAAAAACAACTTGGTCAAAAGGCAGAACGCATCCTTCTCACACCGATTGAAGAAATGTCAACAAGCGTTGGAAAATTTAGAGTTAACTCATTGGTGACAGCTGTCACAAAACTGTACGCTGGCTCCAGCGGTATCATCGCGGAACCTCACCAGCTGCAGGCCTTGCCCCCGGGACTGGGTTTCCCCACATCAGCACCAGCACCTGCTGTCGGAGAAAACCACCGCTGGGCCCCCAGGGAAAGCACCCGCCCTTTGCCAGCGGTTCGAAGTCGCTGTAGCTCTCTGCAGAGGACAATGGCCTCGGCTTCTCGGTTGGCAATTTTTTCTTTACAAAGGAAAAGCATTTAGCACTTTAAAGCTGGGAAGGCAATCCAGACCACGTTAGAAACTCCCTGACCTGAAGTCACAAATAAAGTTGGCAGGTAGCCGAGAAAACCAGGCGTGTATGAGTGCAATTTAAAACCATTAAAAAGAATAAATACTTGTGATTTCTCTTTCCTTAGTGCTCTCCGGCTGTTGCTGAAAACACCTACATCTACGTGGTGCCGTGACTGCTGAAAGGTGCTGGCTGGGACCCCCTGACACTGAAGGAGACACAAGAAGTCATCTGAATCATAAAAAGGTAATTGAAAAGGACACGGTTGCCTGAGAGTCCATAGAGTCGCCTGGGAATTTGAATCACTTGAGGCAGAGTTCCTCACCACGTTTAGGCAGTTCCAAACCGAACCAGAGTGGCCCGGTGCCATGCAGACACATGTCATCCAGCCCGCGCCAGAGGGACACAGGAAGCGAGAAGAGACGCTGCAGAGAAGTAAAGGCTTAAGCTTCTCCCTCCTCCTCGGCTGCGACGCAGGGGGCACACCGCCTAACCAGGGCAGGCTGGAGGCCTCGGAATGGTTGTGTGATGACTGATGAGGCATAAATTTCCTGCCTATTAATAGTTTCCCACCGTGAGAGGTCCCCAGACACTGGCAGCATGCGTGGTCTCAAGTTTTCCTCGTCCCAGAGCAGGAAAGCCTCCAGGGGCCTCGAAGGGGGTCACGCTGGGGCGCAGATACGCAAGACCGATTTTTTTTTTAGCTTATTAAATCCAGGATGTTCCCGAGAAGGCATCCGTTAGGAGTCAAAGTCCCAGTGTCACAATGATAATAAATAATAGCTATGTTCCCGGAGACCCAGGCACGACACGTGCGAAAGCGTCAGGCCTTACTAGCAGGAGCACGCAGGCCTGTCCCCCAAACCCAGCCAGAGCCCCTCCCAGAGAGCCCGTCGCTCCCAGGCATCCGCAGCCCAGCACCCCTCCCCCAGCGAGTTACACACCGCCCTCTGGCCACCTGAGGCTACTTTTTACACCAGGCGACACAGATATTTCGAGTAGACAACAGGATGGCCACCGCCAGGGAACCGTGCAGCAGGACATGAGGTCAGACTTAGGTTTGGGGATGGGGTATAGGTTATAGGTCAGAGCCGCGGCCTCTTCCCCGAGGGCCCAGCTAGGCAGGCACCGCAGGTGCGGCTAGGGGGCAGAGCGCCGGGCCCGGGCCCGCTGCTCAGATGAAGTGGATCCAGCTCTCTTCGCACTCCCCGCGGGGCATGTGCAGCTCGTGGTTGCGGCAGGTGAGGCTGTAGTCACGGCCGCTGTTGTTGTCCCAGTGCTCGGCGCCGGCCACACGGTAGCGCAGCGCGAAGTGCACGCGGGAGCCTAGAGCCAGCAGGAAGGGCGGCACTGGGAAGCCGAAGGCGAAGACGTCCTCCGTGCCCTCGGAGCCCGCGGGCCCGCGCCACCTGGCAACCGCCTCGTGCGAGCTGCGCCACTCAGAAAAGGTGTAGCGGACCGCCACCTGCTTCTCGAAGGCCACATTGCGCACGCGCACCGTGCCGCTGACGCCTAGGTCCGAGCAGGTGACGCGCTCCAGGCACACCAGCTGCCGCCCCAGGCGCTCGCCGAAGTCTGCGGCCTCGATGGGCGGCGGGAAGTCGGGCACCAGGCACCGCAGCGTGAACTCCAGGTCCTGGCTGCTGCAGCACAGATCTGAGTTGATGGCGAGCCGCGACAGCACGTGCAGCGGCACCGACGGGTCGTCGCCCACGCTGAACACCTTGACTTGGGCCAGCTCCAGGCCCAGTGCGTCGGCGAAGCGCACACGGGGCTGCCGACTGCAGCCCCGACGGCACGCAGCGCCGGGGGCGCCCGCAGCCTTCTGGCGCCGCTCGGGCGAGCTGGGAAGCGAGTGCGCCCGCCGCTGGATGATGGGTCGCAGGCTGGGGTCGCAGCCTGACGGTGCGGACGGCGGCGGCGGCGCGCGTCCCGGGATCCCGGGGGGCCGGCAAGGCCGCCGCTGAGCGGCTGCGCTGCCGTCCAGGTCCGAGAGGCTGCTGAGGCTTCGCAGGGCGGTCTTCCGAGACCCCAGGGTGCGGGGCAGGTCTGCGGAGCCCGAGCCTGAGGACATGGCCCGGCCGGCCCTCGGGTGTAGGGGCAGGGGTCCGAGGGTCAGCCTCCGACCCCGCCTCCGCTACCCTGGCGGCGTCCCCCGCGGCGCTCAGAGGTCCCCGGCCGTCCGCCGGAACTGCAGCCTGGAGGAACCCCTGGGGCCTGCTGCGCTCTCCGCTCCTCCGCCACTTCGCCCCTCTGGCTCTCCACCAGGTCTTGCGTTTCTGGCAGCGAACCCAGAGCCTGCTTCCCAGGAGATGAGTGCTGTCTCCAGGGCAAGCCTTTCGGGGCCGCCCGGAGAGCGCAGGGTGGCACCTCCTTTCGCCTCCAGGAGGTTCTTACCCGGAGGCTGCGTTCGTGAGGCGGCCCCTCCCACCTTCCCGGTCCGCGACGTTACTTACGCGGCTGCAACTTGTTCGGATGCAACTTCCCGGTGAGCCTCCGCCCCGCCCCTCGTGACGCCGCCCGGGCGCGGGCTCGCGCGGGCCGGAGCGCCGCCGGGGAGCCCGGCCGGGCGCGCGCCGCTGCGCGTCGCCCCCTGCCGCGCGCTCACAGCAGCGCGCAGCGGAACGGCCTCCCGCCCCGGCGCCGGGAAGGAGGGCTGGCGGCCTCGTCACGTGTCCTCGGCGATCGCGAAACAGGTCTGATCAATTTCTGTCTGAGTCTGCCTGGCCCACGCGCCTATCGATCGTAGATCGGTGTCTGCACAAACGGAAGACACGGAGAAATGCATGCTGCGGGTCCCCGGATTTCTGGGTTACGGGGGCGGGGAGGGTTGCGGGTGCAAGGACTGGCCTTTCCAGGGGCTAGTCCTCCGGCTCCTGTTAACCCTCTAGGCTAGCTAGCTCTTTGGGCACATGCACCGCCCCCGGGACCCTCGGCGGGACCGCGGAGCCCCGCTGCTGCGTAGGGAAGCGTCCTGTCCGCACATCACCCACAATGCTTTGCCGCCCCGGACCGCCAGCCCAGTCCCGGGGGCGAGGAAGCGGGGAGGGGCGGTGCTGCCGCGGCGCCTCTCCAGACGCCCAGCGGGAGGGGAAGACGTGGGGACGAGAGTTCACACCCTGTGCTGGGTCACGCAGCTCCCCTCAATCTGCCTCTGGCGCTCGGGAAACAGACTTGCAGCCTCCTTCCTTCCGAGGCAAGCCCGAACCACCGGGGAACCAAACTCGCGCTCGTCTCCCGCATCCTCAGGGCCTTGCAGGCGTGCAGCCCGGTAGCTTCGTGCAGAAAACGGGAGCCCAGGGAGCGGTGTGGGGCCGGGAACTCCAGAGGGCTCCCCCCCCCCCCACCGTCCGGAGCAGGGAGAAACCCAGACGGACGGAGGGGCTGGGAGAGCACGCTCTGCGCGCCTAGAAACCCGTCGGGCCCGCAGGCGGCGGCAGAGCTCACTCGCTGCGAGCGCCCAGGCGGGACCTCTGTCACCGCCATATGTAAACTGACTAAAAAGGCATACTGTTACTGTGAACGTAACACAGGAAGAAAATAAAAATCTTCCACGTCCCACCTCTGCCTCGTCTCCAGGAGAGGCAGGGGCTAGCCCCAAAGTCGGCATGCACCTTCAGATCCGGGCCCTGGTAGGCCACTCACAGTAGGAGGTGTATGAGTCAACAGGACTTGGAAAAGAGATAAGATGGGAGGCGCACCGTTGATCTGTTTATAATCCGCTAATGGGTTGATGCGACAGTGGGAGTTGACAGGGAGTGTCCCCAACCCTGTCTGAGCTCCCGGAGAGCTGGGACGGGGCCACAGTCCTGCCCCGTCCCAGGCACTTCTGCCCTAAGTTGTGAATGAGCGAAGGGCTGGATCCCGGCTCTTTGGAGCAACGCCTGCCCTGAGCCTGGCGGGCCTCCTCCGTGTGTCGCCTCCACGGGAACCGTGTGTGCGAGAGCCCAGTCACAGCCTGTCCGGCAGTGTGATCTCGTGTCCAAGGTCCGCTGTGCAAACAGAGCGGGCAAAACACAGCTGTGAAGCAAAGGCCACCCCCCCCCCACCCATCTTTTAACGCAGTGCAAATGCTTACAAACAGGCCAGTGAACACCAGCCCGGGTCTGGATGCAGGGCCGCCTGCACCCAGTGCTCACTGACTGTGCTGCTGTCCCCAGATGGGGCCGACACAGAGAAGGTTAGCCTGGGCCCTGGGCAAGGATCACAGGCAAATTCCGAATTTGTGAAGCGTTCCGTATTTTTAGAAACAAAGTGTTCCATATTTTTAGAAACCAACTCTTAGATACAGAGAACAAATTGATGGTTGCCAAATGGAAGGGGAGCAGGGCGGGGGGATGGGTGAGAAGGGGGAAGGGATTAGGAAGCACAAACTACCAGTTATAAAGTTAGTCCCGGAGGTACAAAGCACAGCACACGGAATACGGTCGACACGGCTGTAGTAGCTGGGTATGGTGTCACAGGGGTACGGGCTTACTAGCAGTGGTCACTGAGTTACATGAATGTCCAATCCCTTCGTTGTGCCCCTGGAACTAATATCACAGTGCTGGTCGCCTGTGCTCGAAAATGAATTGAGAAAATACTTAACCGTTCTGTTGCTTGCAGTTCCGGTGGTAAGGAGCCCTTCCCAAATATAGGAGGAATAAAGAAGTTACTTCCGCAGCTGTCAGCACCTTCCAACGGGTTGAGCAAAAATATTTCAGACGCTGCAGAGAAGGTGATGTAACCTTTGCAGGAGGGCCTCCCTTGGATTTGTCCTGTTTTCCGTTTGTTCGCTTCATGTGTGTGTGTGTGTGTGTGTGTGGTATTTATGACTGCTTGCCTGTTTTTCAGACAATCCCTCCAACCCTAGACGATGACCAGCCATGTGACTTTCTCAAGAGAGGGAGTGGGGTGAATGAATCTCACCAGAAAAGCAGGTAAACAGTTTTTGTAGAGCTGCTTTTGTCTCGTAAAATCGTGTTATCTCAGTCACAGGCTGACTGCGAGTGTCTGTGGGCGAGGCACACACACACACACACACACACACACTTGTATTTTCTTATCTGGCAGAAATGAGCGAGCCCATGGTTTAAACATTACTAGGGGGCGAAAGTTGCAGAGGCCGTCCCGTGGCACTGTTAGCAGAATCACCCGTTGCGGCCGAGCCCCTTAATCATCCTTCTATGTCAGTTCCCTTTTCCCGAAAAAGGAAGCAGATTATAACGCCTGTGGCCGCCCCGGGCAGCGAGAGGTAAGCCCACGCGCTCACCACGTCAGTGACGAGAGCTCAGCCCTGGCAGCTCCTCCCGCCGTCCCGCGGCATCTCGTGGGCAGCCGGCAGGCGGTGGGCAACGATTGCACGTCCTCCCTGCTCATGACTCAAGAAGTAACACTTTCAAGCGTGCTCGTGCGGGCGGACGGCCGCGGAGGTTTCCAAAAAGGTCCTTCAGCAGCCCTTTTTTTTTTCTTCTTTCTTTTCTTTCTTTCTTTCTTTCTGTCTTTCTTTCTTTCTTTCTCTCTCTCTTTCTTTCTTTCTTTCTTTCTTTTCTTCCTTCCTTTTCTTTCTTCTTTCTTTCTTTCTTTCTTTCTTTCTTTCTTTCTTTCTTTCTTTCTTTCTTTCTTTCTTTCTTTCTTCTTTTCCTTCTTTTCCTTCTTTTCTTTCTTTCTTCCTCCATCTGACTTGTCCGTCCCAGGGTATGGAGAAGCGTTATTAGTCTTAGTAAAAGGCCACGTCCTAGGTAAGTCCATGGAAAAGGAAATATTTCCAGTTCAGACATGAGCCCCTGCCTCCGACTGAGTCACCCCGGAAAGAACGAGGTGATGGAAGGGAAGCGCACAGGGCTGGGCGCCTCCCTCCGCTCGCCGCTCCCCGGGCCAGCGCCAGCCCGGAGCTCCCGTTCATGCCGGGTCTCAGGACACCGCGCGGCCGCCCCCTTAAGGACAGTGGCCCCGAGCGTTTCCTACGTGCAGACAGTCACACACTTTCGGTGGAGGGTACGGGGGGTACACGCCACCCTTTTTCACGTCAGGGTTTCGGTTGGCCCCGAGTCACAGCGCCCCCTAGTGTGTTCTCTCAAACTCGACCCTGACTTCTCGTGGACACAGCCCTGGAACCAGGCCCGTGAAAGCCAGCCGTGGATTTGACTCGTGGATGTTGTCAACTACCGCTCAGCGTCAGCAGAACAGGCTGAGGTCTCTGACACATTCTTCCTCCCAAACCGGCGTTCCCAAAGCACGCACGGCGTGGCCCGGGGTGGTCCCACGCGCGCTTGAGGAAAGGTCCGCGGCCTCCCCCGGTGCTGGCATTTGATACAAAGTAGCCCCCTGCCTGCCCTTCCGGCACCTGCGCCAGCTGACAGGGTGTTGCCCAGCCGGGGCGCTGGGTGGACACAGCTCTGGGACGTGCAGGAACCCGTGCAGGCCCTGGCGGGGCGCGAGGCCCTCCCCTTCCTGGCCCCAGGGCACCGGAGGGTCAGGCTCCTGGGCTGGGGGAGGCAGGCGCGCCCTGGGCACAGGTACTGAGAATCGCAGTTTTGTTTCTCGCAGCGTTATGGATGCTGGCCCATCTTGGACTAAAGCGCCACGTGGGAAGGACTCTTCGGGAAAAGGGCAGAGTGAGCCCCGAGCCGCCCGCGCGCCCCCCGGACCCGAGAGCAGCCCCCCGGGGGTCTCCGGGCCGGCTGCGGAGGAGCCCGGAGGCCGCGTTTCCCCGGAAGGCAAAGCCGCGAGGAGCCCGCTGGGGGCGGCGGGGAGCAAGCTGTTTCTCGCCGTGCGGTCGATGGGCATCCTGAAAGGAGATGCGGACGAGGACAGCGCCAGCGACCTCTCGGACTCGGAGCGGATCCCCATCGCTCCTTCGCCGCGCACGCCTCCAGATCTCCGCCTGCGGGCGGAAGAAATCGACCCGGCCTGCTTCGATCTGGACCTTCACCCGGGTCAGGGCCACGCGAGGGCCCAGTACTGCTACCCGGACTTCCTCCCGCCGCGATGTAGCGCCTGGGACCTGCGGGGCATGGCCATGCTTGTGCACGCGGAGCGCAGGCCCGGCGCCGTGCCGCGCACGGGCGGGCTGCTGGGCAGGTTCGTGGACCGGCTGCTTCAGCTCGAATGGCTGCAGATCCAGACCGTCCAGGGCGAGAGGGCCAAGGGCGGCAAGGCCCGGCTGCCTGCCGCGCCCGGGGGCGCCCTGCAGAGCCCCGGGAGAGGTAAGCTCCCCGCCGGGGCTGCGCCCAGGCCCCCCCAGGACGGGGCCCCCAAGCCGGGCCCCGCGCGAAAGAAAGGCCTTCCCCGCACACAGGGCGTGCCGGCCTGCTACCCCTTCGAGACGCCCCCCAGGCCCCCGGAGGCGCTGAGTGGCAGCAGGCTGGGCTCCCAGAAGCAAACCCTGGACGCGCGGGCCGAGGAGAAGAAGAGCGCTAGGAGCCTGCGGCCGCCGCGCTGGCACCCGGCGGGCGGGGACGGCAGCCTCGCCATGGAGAGCAGCGGCAACCTCCGCACCCCCAGACCGGCCGCGCCCGCGCCGGACGCCGCCGACGCCCGCAGGGCCTCCGGGCCGCAGGCGCACGCGCACCTGAAGAAGAAGGGAAACGCCCACAGCCGCGGCCACGCCCCCCTGTCCGGGGAGAAGAAGCTCAGGACGAGCGGAGGAAAGCAGAGCGCACAGAAACTCACGTAGCGGCCGGGCCGCCGGGCCGCGGGGCCCGCGGCTGCCTGCCTGCCTGCTAGAGCGAGCTCCTCCCGACCGACGCGCCGATGCTGTGCATTGAGGAGATGTTAGGGTAACCGCCCCGCCAGGACGAGGAGTCCTCGGGTCCTGCAGCCCACCCGGCCCCCACCCGGCTCTCTTCCAAAACAGCGTCTTGCGGGAAGTCCCCGTTCCCCGCCTCAAGCGAATGGCAGCCCCTTGGATACAAATTAGCCGAGGTCCGCGCCATGTGAAGGAACAAAGTGACAACTCCCCGGGGGAAGCGTCCCCCCACGGAACCAGCAGGCGCGTGGAGAACAGTGTCCGGGACGCCCGGCTCCCTCCCGCTTTCCCTGTCCCCACGTGTAGGAGCAGCGCCAGCAGCTCTCACGGGCGGGGCGCTCCGCGTCGGAGGTGGGCGTCCCCCTCAGGAGCCCTTGGAGCCTCTGCCCGGCTGGGTCCCAGAAGCTCGGCCCCTCTTCAAGTCGGGAGCGCGCATGTGGAGCCAAGTCTCTTATCACGGAGCCACCGACTGTGCAGAGGCCGCGGAATCCAATGTTCCCATGCACTTTCTTGACGTGAGTCTAAAAAGAAGAAAACAGGGGCATCTTCAGTTTATGGCTGGCGGCTCTCCGTGTGCTCTAAGCTGAGGACAAACACGTGTGGCCTGCCGGGCGGGGACGTGTGTGGGGTGAGGGGACACGGCCGTCTGGTGGGGCAGCATGGGGTCCGTGCCGCCCCAGCCCCCCCCTCCCCGGAGGCGCCCAGGGACACCGCTGGGTGGAGTTTGCAAACGAAGGGCCCGTGCCGTAGAGACGCTTGGAGCCTCTCTGAATGGAGCCGTCACCATGTCACCGCGTTGGGACCTGCATCCCGCGGCCTGTGGCCAGAACGGCGGTCTTCCCAGTTTTCGGGAGCAGGACCCCAGAGCCTCGCTGGGGGCGGGCCGGGTGGCAGAGGTGTGTGAAGCCCCTGCCTGTCTCCTGTCCGACCCCGGGGGCTTCCTGTCGCCCCTGAGGTCTCCCCCTGTCGCTGCAGCTAAGAAACACGCAGCCGCCCGGGGCTGTGCCAGTGGCACCTTCTGCCGACACTCTCGGAACAGCTTTACAGCCTCCGTTGGCCTGCTTCTTGCTGTACAGTGTGTTATAGTGACACAGCCAACTGTACCCCTGTAAAGGGTTATCCTGTTTTCTATTGTTTTATACAACGTGTTTCTCTTGTTTTCAACTCTGGGGGTGGAGGAGAAACGTGGCACTTGTCACCTGAACATCCGTCACAGCTTGCAGACGTGTCACCCAGCAGCAGTCAGCATCATCCGGGCTCTTCGTGAGTGATGGCGTAAGGACAAGATACACATCACTAGAACCGTGGGCCGGCGTTAACTATTCAGATCCTGTGTTGAAACCTGACTTCCGGCCACATGAAACAACGCGTAAACTGTGGACGGCAGCCTTTCCCTCCCCGGACTCCGCCTTCAGGAACGTGCAGCGCCTGTCTTTCGTCCTGTCCCCCCTAGCCTGCCCGGCGGGGGACAGCATGCTCTCACCTGCGTCCTGCACCTCCCCATGGGGACGAAGGCTGGACGTCTGTGTGCGGCACTCCCGTCGTCCCCAGGGTGGCATCCCTTTGTTCCCAGTATGTGAGCTGTGTTCTAGAAATGCAAGGCTGCTCTACTTACCTCCCCGTGCACCCCCCGTGGCACCCCGCCTGTCCAGGGCCACCTGCTGCTTGTGAGCGCGGGTGGGTTAGTCCTTCCTACGAGCCGGCAGTGAGCCCCGATTCCTCCTCTGCCAGACTTCCACCCAGCTCTTCAGGAGTTTCCCGGCTGATAACTCTCTGCAAGCCGAGCACACACTCCAGATGTTAATATGGAAGGGTTCACGCCAGGTCACTGCCTGCCCCAGTGGCGTGGGGTACCCACCCGTGTGGGCGCTCTCGGGGTCCCTGCAGGGTGAGGCCCACGTGGTTGGCTTTGCTGGCCTCGTGTGGGTCTGAGCTGAAGGCCATGATGCCTAAGAAGCTCAGAGGTAACAGCGCGAATGTTACATTGGTCCCTTGCTCTTGAATCGGAGGTGATGCTTCATTTGGGGATCAGTCATGAGGTCGCGTGGCAAGGCAGTGTGTAAAGCCTGGAGAAGTGACTTTGCTCGCCTGGGCTCTTCCTCAGGCCGATGGTTTCCTTTTACCCGTGTCACTGTGATTGGCGCAGGCCCACCAGGGGGCGCACATGCAGTCTCGGCGTGGTGACTCGAGAAGTGTTGTGACTCAGTGTTGTGACTCGGTGTTGTGACTTCCCAGGTGGACGGTGTTGGAAAGTGCAGCCGTGAGCTCATCCAGCTCACGTCCAGGCCACCGAGCCTCTTGCCAACCTGGCGACAGAGGCCGCTGTGTTTCTGAGAAGTGCCTCCCTTTTCTGGGGAGCTGTTTATGTATGAGGTGCACTTAAACTGAGGGAAACAGCCCGAAGTGTGAAGAAGTAACGACCAAAAAACTTCAGAGAGTGGAAGAAGAACTTCAGGCTTGGAATCAGTGAGCGGGGAAAGTTTTAAACGTGCAGGAAAGTGGACTACAAATCTCTACCAGTATTACCTGCAGCTGTTTAGGCCCGGGCTGTTCCTACAGGCTTCACACACTGAACTGGCCGAGGGTTATAACCAGCTGGGCGGGGGTGCCATCGGGGGCCTCAGACGGAGGGACAGGCAGAGGCTGTCACCGGCCCCACTGAAGCCAAGGGCTAAAGGGAAGACGGTCCGGGGGGCCGTCAGGCCTGGGAGGCTAGTTTCCAAAGAGACCAAGAGTCCCCCCCTTCCACGATGCACTACGTACTGCCCCCTTCCGCTTTCCTTCCCGCTCACACCCTTGCTCAGTTCCGTGAAAGCAAAACTCTCGGCGGGGTGTGTTTCGCGGTGGCAGAGCGGCACTATTTATTATTTATTTATTCACGAACACGTGCGGAGCACCATTCCGAACGGCCTGAGAACACGCAGCGTGTCTGCTGTGCGCCGTGGGGACCACTCCTGCGCACTCAGTTCCGTGTGCAATAAAACCGGGGCCTCGAACGGAGTCTGTGTGCGTCTGCAGCGTCCTTCCTCGAGACCGACCTCGGGCGGCGGGAAGGCGCCCGTTCGTGGTTCTGCGTGGCTTCTCACGCTGTCCCCCCCCCCCGGGGTCCGTCCGTCCGTCTCCCCGGTTCGAGCGGAGAAGGGCCGGGGAGGACACTCCGTGCCAGCTCCTTTCTGAACCCTGAGAGACGCCCCCGCGCCAGGGCGGGCTGTGCGTGGCTCCAGCCCCTCTGCCTCCCTGTACCCCCAGACGGTGTTGGGTGGTTAGGGGAGCAGGGTGGGGCGTCGGACGTCTGAAGTGACGAGCCGTACGCGAGTCACTGGCGCCTCGGCCGGAAACCCGTGCCCTCTCTTTCCATGCCCTGCCCTCCCACCCGGGTTCGGAGAGGGCAATGCTGAGAGGCCACTGTTCTGGACATGGGGGGCGGGGCGGGGGCGGGGCTGGGGGCGGGGCCTGGCTCCTCCCCTCCACTCCTTCCCCGCGGGGACTCAGTGGCCCTTTCTCATTTGGAGGCGTGTTAAACAAAATCCAGCCGAGCGCACTGTAAAGGCCTGGGCCCTGTTCCGCGGCGTGTGGATCGGGCAGCGCCCCTTGCGGCAGAGAGAAAGCCGACGAGCGCACCTGTAGGAAAGGTGTCCCTACCCTGGGAAGAAAGCCACAGCCCTGTCCTCGGGGCCGGGAGGCTGGGGCCCGAGAAGTCTGCGCAGGTTTCGGCTGTTACAAGCATTCCTTTCTCCCGCCTCGCCCGCCCCATGCTTCCCCGTCCACCACGGCCCCCCCGGTCACAGAAGCAAGTCCATGCCACCACCGGTGCTGGGGTCCCCCATCCCTCAGGAAGGCTCTCGGGGCCATAAGACTTGCCTTGGGTAAGCTGCGGTGCTTTTCTCCTGTCGGTCTGTCCCAGGACCCCGAACCACAGGCCCAGAAAGAGCCCTCAGGGGTGAGGGGGGCGGAGCTTGCTGCCCCACAGAAGGCCTCTTCGGGGTTAAGGGTTGTTTTAGGCTGGTTGTCTCTGAGACACGGGACCGGTACCGCAGGAGAAGCCCTGCAAACAGTGGCGTTGGCTGTTGGCGAGAGTCCTGTCCCACCACAAGGGCAATCTCCGCTGGGAAGGGAGTCACCAGGAGGAAGAGGGGGCCCCACCTACAGGGACTCCTAGGAACCCCGACCTTCAGGCAAGGGCTGAAATCTGCCTAACCACCGTACCTTCTGGCACCGAATAAATAATTTGGTGCAGGATAAATAATCTGATGCCCTTCCCGGGCGCCTCTCCCAATCAACCTCCTTTTGTCTCGACTGGAGAGGGCATGCGAGGTGAGCGTGGGCTGTGTCTGGGGTTCCACAGTTTCCCCGGGGCTCTCCCGTGGAGGCTGGAGGTGTGCGGGTCATTAAGCTGCTGTTTGCTTTTCTCCTGTTGATCTTTTATCAGCTGCAGGGCGGGGCTGTCAGCCAAGAACCCAGAGGGTAGAGGGAAAAGCGTCTTCCCTCCCCAGAGGGTAAAGAGGAAAGCTGACCTCCCCGCCAGAATCAGAGTATGCTGACCTCCCCGCCAGAATCGAAGTCTGCATCTCGGCCAGGCGCTGGGTGGTTCCATTTGGGGAAACCTGCTTTTCTGGCACGTCAGCGTCTGCAAGTTTGAGCTGACCGCCCTGACCGCATTTACCCGCGGCCTGTCTCCTCCTGATGCTCTGGCCGCTGACCAGTGCCCCTCACCTGTGTCCATCTTCTCCCCGGCCGGGAGGCACTGGGCTGGCCCTGCGCCTCCAGAACTGGCCGCTCAGGTGGACTCTGGCCTCCGATAACCCAGGCTGCACGCAGGCGCTGCCGAGTGGGGGTTGCTCACGCTCATGTGGAGCACATGTCCCTCACACTCACGCTGTCGTCCTAGTGTGAACTGCAGGTGTGCGGTGGCCCGGGTGGTGGCGGAGGTCAGGGGATCTGGACACGGGAACAGTCTTTTCTAAGACCTTCGGAGGGTTATCTGGAGGGATTTACTTATCTCCAGGCAGCCAGGCACAGCTGCACAGTTCCAAGGTTCAGCCCCCAGCCGATTCCGGTGAAGTAAAAGCCTGGTCCTCATGCGCGGGCCCTTTGGTCTGAGCCAGTACCGCCAGCGCCTCTTTCCTCACCCTGCCCCACACGTGCATCGCTGTGAAGAAAACTCCGAGAACTGGCGGTCGGCCGGGCACTCCGGACACCCCGGGGTGAGAAGGCCGAGTCCAGGGAGCACACCGCCGCCTGTACTTAGCTCCCCTTCCATCACTGTCACTTTTATCTCACCGGCCACCGGGGTCCACCTGTATCCGCTTACGCAGCGCCGGGAGCTGCCCCCCTGTGGCTGCAATGCGCTACTGCGCCTCTAGGGACGCGGACGCCAGGCCGGCTTCCCGGAATACGGGAACCCTCAGGTCCCCCAGTCCTGTCTCGCCGGAGACCCAGGCGGCCGAAGCCCAGGGTCACCGGCGGAGGGAGTCGCGGCCTCGCTGAGAAGGGTTGCCGTGTGGGAAACGGGCTTCCCGCTCGGCTCCTTTTAATCGCTCGTGGGTGTTGGTAACGCGGTTGTTTTAAATACACCGGTTTCTTTGCACTCACAGCACATGGAAGCGTGGAACCCTTGGCGGGCATCCCCCAGCTCCCCTCCCCCACCCCGCCACCCCTGAGGCCGACACACAGTCTTTCCCGTCAGCCTTCCCGCAAGAGGGGCGTTCGACCTGCATCTCCCCCGCCCCCCCCCCCACCCCCGCCACAGACATTCACCACGGCCCAGCGCACCTGATCTACAAATCCTGAGTGGTTCCCACGCAGTCAAGTTCCGCAGCAGACTGCCACGGAATAAAAACAGCCGCTTCAAAACATGAGCACCTAGTTGTAAATGCAGTAATGTTATTGTTACTCTTTATGCACGGGAACTGTTTACAGACCTTAAAGTTGCACTGGGTACCCTCTTCAATAATAAGCTATTAATTCGGACTAAGTTAATAAGATATTTGAATTACAATGCTTGGCAGCATCTCAGAGAGCTAAGGGAGTCCAGTAAGAAAGTTCACCTCCTGCTTCTCCTGCTAAAGAGCTGTTTACTATTTTAATTTGTTTTATTTATTGATTTGAGAGAGAGAGAGAGAGAGAGAGAGAAACATCAATTTGTTGTTGCACTTATTGATGCATGGGTTGATTCTTGTACGTGCCCTGACCGGGGATCAAATCCACACGACCTTGGCGTATCAGGATGACGTTCTAACCAGCTGAGCTCCCTGGCCCGGGGCCAGAACCGCTCACCACTTTAAACAAGGAAATGCAGTAACACAGCCTATGCTACGGTCATCAGCATGAATGGGTGTCACATTTCGCTTTAAACCTGATGACTGCAATCTGAAGTGCTGATGGAGTAGAATTCCCCTCGTGTCCTTCTCTTCCAGAAGTCTGAGCCAGGCAAGCCCCTGGTGGCACAGGGACCCTCCCGCAGGGACTCCCTTCCCCGTCTCTCCTCCCTCCTTCCTTAACCCCGACCCCCAAAAGGGAGGTTCGTCTAAGCTTAAAAGAGATTTTGGTAGAGCCCTGAGACATGGTACAGATGAAGATGGTTAGGTTCCTTCCTTCCTTCCTTCCGAAAAGAAAAGGTATAGCCCTGGCTGGCATAGCTCAGTGGATTGAGCACGGGCTGCCAATCAGGCATCGCAGGTTCGATTCCCAGTCAGGGCACGTGCCTAGGTTGCAGGCCATGGCCCCCAGCAACCGCACATTGATGTTTCTCTCTCTCTCTCTCTCTCTCTCTCTCTCTCTCTCTCTTTCTCCCTCCCTTCCCTCTCTAAAAATAAATAAATAAAATCTTTTAAAAAAAATCTTTAAAAAACTTAAAAAAAAGAAATGGTAATTCTTTCTTTTCTTTCCTTTTCCTTCCTCTTTCCTCCCTTTCCTCCTTTCCTTCCTTCTGAAAAGAAAAAGTAATTCATTCTTTCCCTCCCTCCCTCCCTTCCTTCAGAAAAAAAAAGTAATTCTTTCTTTTTCCTTCTTTCCTCCCTTCTCTCCATCTTCTTTTCCGTAATAAAGTTACTTTTCTTGGAGTTCTTCTCCAGCCCTTTTGTTACAGAGGAGAGGGGTCACAGGAAACAGCCCTGACCGCCCCTGCTGCGGGAAGCGGGGCGTTACTGGACTTGGAGGCTTCGCACGGAGAAGCAAAAGCCCCGCTTTCCCGGAGACGCAGGTTTCGGTTCTGCCGAGAGCCCCGATCCCGGGGTCAGCCGAGGTGGCGTGGCGTCTGTGTGCACAGCCCAGGCTGTGACGGTGCCGGTTGCCTCCCCTCCCCTCCCTTCCTAGGAACCGCGTTTATTGTTCAGGAGGTCAAAGCTTAAGGCTCGGGTAGCCCCGCCCCGATAAACCCGAGACGGGCCAGGGAGAGGGAGGGGAGCGCTAAAAGGGGAGTGACTGGGTCGGGGTGACCGCAGAGGGACTGGGGAGACAGTCCCACCAGGAAGGACGGTGCCCGGCTCCAGGTGAGACCGTGGCCCAGGGGGACTTGCCACCACCGGCAGGCTCAGGCTCCCACGTCTCTTGGGCATTTCCTCCATCATGAGCTCCAGGGCACCCCACCCCCTGCCGCTCCTCACGCTGCTGCTGCTGCTGCTGCCGCTCCCACAGGTGAGTGGGGCTGGGACCCACACCGCACACTAGTGAAGTCTGTGGGGACAGGGAACAGGATGGAGTGTGACCCGGCATGGACGGGCCGGAGCGGGGCTGCGGAGCCTCAGCGTGCTGTGGGCAGCGGGGCACCTGGGCCTACAGAGCGGCGTAGGCCACAGTCACCTGGGGGAGCGGGGGGCGGGGGGGCGGCTAGGGGGACTCCACGCAGGGCTGCACACACACCATTCCACCTGGGCTTGTGTCCACGTGCACGTTTGCCAAGGGTGGTTCTCCTGTCCACCCCTGACGTAAGGTCGGGGAAACCTCCTCAAGTGTGTCGGCTGTTCAAGAAGGAAATGCCAACGGGCACATTTTAGAGACCTTCCTGACCTATTGAGCGGTTCGTGAACCGGGCAGCACCCCGTCTGGCGGATGGAGCTCTGGGTTACATACAGGCAGAGCGGGCGGGACGGGGACATTATGCTGCCCAAGCGGACTGCGGCCGGTCGCCTTTCCTTAGGGCACGGCGGGGTCTGCAGGCAGCTGACCGCACCAGTGCTCCTCACCAGGGGGCCATTCCGGGTTGACCAGAGCCCACCCCCCGGGACAGGCCGGAACTGCAGGAAGGGAAGCAGTAAGTCTCAGTTTGGTGATGTGGGGCTGAGCACAGGGAACTTCACTGGGCCCACTGTTTTGTTTTGTTTTTAATATATTTTATTGATTATGCTATTACAGTTGTCCCATTTCCCGCCCTTCATTCCCCTCCACCCTGCACATCCCTCCCACCCACATTCCCCGCCTTTAGTTCATGTCCATGTGTCATACTTATAAGTTCTTTAGCTTCTACATTTCCCACACTATTCTTACCCTCACCCTGTCTATTTTCTCCCTACCATCCATGCTACTTGTTCTCTGTACCTTTTCCCCTCTCTCCTCCTCCCACTCCCCTGTTGCTAACCCTCCATGTGACCTCCATTTCTGTGGTTTGTTCCTGTTCTAGTTGTTCACTTAGTTTTTGTTTTTGTTTTAGGCGTGGTTGTCAATAACTGTCAGTTTGCTGTCATTTTACTATACATGTTTTTTTATCTTCTATTTCTTAGATAAGTCCCTTTAACAAATCATATAATAAGGCCTTGATGATGATGAACTCCTTTAACTTGACCTTATCTGAGAGGCACTTTATCTGCCCTTCCATTCTAAATGAAAGCTTTGCTGGATAGAGTCATCTTGGATGTAGGTCCTTGCCTTTCATGACTTGGAATACTTCTTTCCAGCCCCTTCTTGCCTGCAAGGTCTCTTTTGAGAAATCAGCTGACAGTCTGATGGGAGCTCCTTTGTAGGTAACTGTCTCCTTATCTTTTGCTGCTTCTAGGATTCTCTCCTTCTCTTTAATCTTGGGTAATGTAATGATGATGTGCCTTGGTGTGTTCCTCCTTGGGTCCAACTTCTCTGGGACTCTCTGACCTTCCTGGACTTCCTGGAAGTCTATTTACTTTGCCAGATTGGGGGAGTTCTCCTTCATGACTTGTTCAAGTAACTTTTCCACTTGTTCTTCTCTCCCCCTTCTGGCACCCCTATAATTTGGATGTTGGAATGTTTAAAGATGTCCTGGAGGTTCCTAAGCCTGTCCACATTTTTTGGAATTCTTATTTCTTCATTCCTTTTTTGTTTGATTGTTTCTTTCTTCCTTCTGATCCACTGAATTGATTTGAGTCCCAGTTTCCTTCCCATCACTATTGGTTCCCTGTACATTTTCCTTCATTTCAGCTAGCATACCCTTCATTTTTTCATCTAACTTGTGACCAAATTCAACCAATTCTGTGAGCATCCTGATCACCAGTACTTTGAACTGTGCATCTGATAGGTTGGCTATCTCTTGGTCACTCAGTTGCATTTGCTCTGGAGCTTTGATCTGTTCTTCCATTTGGGCCATTTTTTTTATCTCGTCGCACCTGTTACGTGTGAGGGGCGGAGTCTTAGGTGTTCACCAGGGTCGGGCAACCCAGTCGCTGGTTTGTGACGCTATCCATGGGGGAGGGTCTGAGAGAGAACAATGGCACTTGCTCTGCTCTCTGTGGGATTTCAGTCCCTTTTGCCGCTTCTCTGGAGCAAACTGGGCCCTTCTGGTGCTGGTTCCCGGGTGGGTGGGCTTGTGCAGGTTCTAGGACCCTGTGGGTCTCTCCAACGCATTCGCCTGTGAGGCTGGGCATCTCCCCCTGCACCTCAACCCCCACAGGTGTTTTCAATCAGTGTTTCAAGGTCTTATATCCAGCACTGGAACCCTGGGGTGCGTGGTCTGTCCCACTCCCCAGTTTTGCCTGGTTTATCTGCATGCGAACGCGGGACCGCCAGCCGCCTTGCTCGCAGCGCCCTGTTTCACAATCGCCGCCTCGCCGGGTCCGCCCACTGGTGCCTTGTGCACCTGGTGCCTCTGCCGTTTTTTTTTTTTTTTTTTGCTGTGACCCCTCTCCACCCGGCCGCCCACCCCGGCCTTCCTACCAGTCTGGATGAATGTGTCTCCTTTAACTCTGTGGTTGTCAGACATCTATACAGTTCAATTTTCTGTCAGTACTGGTTGTTTTTTTTTTTTGTTTTTAAATCGTCATTGTCCTTATTTTGGTTGTGCGAGGAGGCACGGTGTGTCGACCTACGCCTCCATCTTGGCCGGAAGTCCCGTTTCCTTTCTGACAGTCCCCCACTTTCGATCGGGCTCTCAGCGTGACAGACGTGGCCACAATGCAGGACATTAGGTCCCCCCGCTGCCGTGCTGCAGTCCCCCCGTTTCTGCCAGTTCTCTGTGTGGGGGCTCTCAGGTGGGAGGTCCCACCCAGCGCCACCCAGGCTCCTCCACTTCTGGCTGCAAAACTGGGTTACTTAGCTGACCTGGGTCCTCACCTTGGCTCAGGTGGAACTCCCCTGGGCAGCCGTAAGGCTCCCCGAGCCGCGTGCAGAGCTCTGCCCTGAGCCGATGCCAGGGTGTGGCCCGGGCGTCAGGTTCACACGGAACCTCATTCACCCTCCTCTTCTTCGCCCGAACAGGGAGCTGCCCCCATCCTTCCCTGACCCGAGGTGCTGGGCGCAAACAAGCCAGGGCTTGGCCCCCGATGGCCCGGCGCCCATGCGTCTCCTTCTTCCTGCTTGGCTGGCCGCCGAGGAAGGGCTGGCTGAGTTTGCTCGGTGCCCGTCTGCGACCACGTGCTGCCCGCTGGCTCCCGGCCAGGCACTGTCGTCAGCGCTGGGCGGTGGGGGGGGGGCGGTCCACAACCAACAAAATGGGGAGAAACCCCCGCCTGCGGCACTCACCCTCCGGCGGATCTTTACTTCCGAAGGCGGTGGCTGCCTGGCACCGACTGCTTGGCTCCGGAGAATCGTCTGGCTCACACTTGGCCATGTCGGGTTGCGAGTGCTTTTGCTGATTTAACTCTGGGTCACTGTCGATGTCCCCTCCTCCCTCCTCCGACCTCCAGTCTGACTCGGAGGTCTGACACAGTCTGTCCCTGCTGTGCGCAGAGCGGTCACATCTACCTCAGTTTCCCTCTGAAACCCCCACACCCTCGTTGTCACTCCGACGTGGAGCAAGTGACAAGGCCGTGACTCCTCCTCGTGTTCGCGTCATGTGCGTGAACGCCCCCGAGGACCCAGAGAGCGTCGGCCTCCGAGGGCTCCCACCGGAGCCTGGGGGGTTTAAACGTGTTTCTCAGTTCGTTGAAGACAGCAGTGACAAGCCACGTGTTAACAGAACTCACACATTTTACGGAAAGTAACTACCGTGACAGTGTCCGCCCCGCGGGAGGAGGGGCACTGCTGCGTGTGTGTGTGTGTGTGTGTGTGCAAATCCCTTGCACGCCTGGCTCCTCTTTCACATCGCTGCTTCGCTCCCACTCTTTCTCCCCCCTCCCCCCCCTCTAAAAATAAAGAAATGAAATCTTTCAAAAACAAACAAAACCACACAAAAACAGTGGCCGCCTATTCAGCTCGCTGCCCCCCGCCACGCCCCACCCTCTCGCGCGTACTCCCCACGTGCTCCTCGGAGCGCCGACAAGGTGTCCACTCCCGGGGGGCGGGGTCAGCGCCTTTCGCTGCTCCGTCGTTTCTCCAGTGATTTCAGCCATTAAGGGGCTTCACCAAGGGCTTCATTCTTTACTAATTATGCTGTTACAGGTGCCCTGATTTCTCTCCCTTTGCCCCCCTCCACTCAGCACCCCTCTCTCCATCCAGTGACTCACCCCCTTGTCCATGTCCATGGGCCGTGCATGTAAGTTCTTTGGCAACTCTATTTTCTGTACTTGCTTTTAACATCCCCGTATGTTATCTATTCTGTGCCTACCGGTTTGTACTTTTTAATCCCGGCACCTTTCCCCCGATTCCCCCAGGCCCCCTGGCCCCACTGGCCACCCTCATAATGTTCTCCATGTCTGTGGTTCTGTGTCTGTTCTGCTTGTTCGATTAGTTTGTTTTTTTAGATTCAGTTGTTGATAATTATGCACTTATTGCCATTTTAATGTTCATAGTTTTGATCTTCCTTTTCTTGAATAAGTCCCTTTAACATTTCATATAATAATGGCTCGGTGATGATGAACTTTAGTTTGTCTAAAGCACTTCTGGGAAGCACTTTATTTGCCCTTTGATTTTAAAAAATAGCATTGCTGGGTACAGTAATCTTGGCTGTAGGTCCCTGCTTTTCATGACTATAAATACTTCTTGCCAGTCCCTTCTAGCCTGCAAAGTGAGAAATCAGTTGACAGTTTTATGAGAACTCCTTTGTAGGTAACCATCTGTTTTTCTCGTGCTGCCTTTAAGATTCTCTCTTTATCTTTAACCTTTGGCATTTTAATTATGATGTGTCTTGGTGTGGCCCTCTTTATGTCCATCTTGTTTGGGACTCTGTGCTTCCTGGACTTGCACGTCTGTTTCCTTCAGCAAATTAGGGAAGTTTTCTTTCATTATTTTTTTCAAATAGGTTTCCAATTTCTTGCTCTTTCTCTTCTCCTTCTGGCACCCCTGTGAAGCAAATGTTGGACCTCTTGAACTTGTCCCAGAGGTTCCTTACACTATCATTGATTTTTTGGATTCTTTTTTCTTGTTGTACTGATTGGATGTCTTTTGCTTCCTTATGTTCCAAGTCGTTTATTTGACTCTCAGCTTCATCTACTCTGCTGTTGTTCCCCTGTAAACTGTTCTTTATATCAATGAATGTCTCCTTCATTTCTGATTGGATCTTTTTTATGCTGTTGAAGTATCCACTGAGTTCCTGAGCATCCCGATAGCCAGTGTTTTGAGCTCTGCATCTGATAGATTGCTTCTCTCCACTTTTTTTTTTTTGTTCTTTTTTTTGGAGTTTTGATCTGTTCTTTCATTTGGGCTGTGCCTCTTTGTCTCCTCATTTTGGCAGCCTCCTTGTGTTTGTTTCTATGTGTTAGACAGAGATGCTCCGGCTCTGTGTCTTGGCAGTGTGTCCTAGTGTAGTAGGTGTCCTGTAGGGACCAGTGGCACAGCCTCCCCTAGCACCCAAGTTGGGGTACTCCAGGGCACCCTCCGTGTGGGCTGAGTACTCCTTCCTCCTGCAGTTTAGTCTTGATTGCTGTCAGTAGGTCAATGGGAGGGATTTACCCAGGCCAGGCCGCTGGTCGGACTGGCTGTGACCTCTGGCCAGCAACCACCGCCCTCTGTGGCTTGCGGAGGTGGTTGGGTGGTGCTCTGGTGTGCTCTGTAACCGTCTGCTGGGTGCACTTTCCTGGGTGGTGCAGGCCAAGGGCAGCCCCCAGCTGTGTTCTGCCTGGTGCCCGTTGTCATACGCTGTAAAGCAACCTGCAAATGGGTGCTGTTGGTGCCAGTGTCGGGGCTGGGGCCAGTCGGCGAGAGGTATGGGCTGGGCTCAGCTGGTGCTTGCTTGAGCAGATTTAGGAAGGTCCGAGGCCCTCACCTAGTCCAGCCCCTCATATGGAGAAGCCACTGTGACCAGGCTGGGTGGGCCGGTGAGTGGGATGGGGTGGGTCCTTAGGTAATCGTCAGTGGAGCGGGGGGAGCTTACTGTGTGGGCCAGGCTGGTGGAGATTCAGATGTGGCGCCTGTGGCTCTGTGAGGGGGAGGGCTCAGGAAAGGAATGATGGCCATGGTCTGCAGGTCCATCTGGGAGAAAGCTGTCCCCAGCTCTCGCCCTGGCGCCTCACACTTCAGCTCCTTCCCGTGGGCCACAGGGGCCGTTGCAGGGGCTGCCCTGGTGCCGGAGCCCAGAGGGCGTGGGGCTGGGGTCGTGCGGGGTGCAGGGCCCTCCAAGAGGAGACGCCCGAGAGCCCGCAGTGTCTTCTGCCCACCCAACCCGCCCTGGTTTCTACAGCCAGAAGTCAGGCGTGGGGACTTATCTTCCTGGCGCCGGAACCCTGGGCTGGGTGGTCTGGTGGGGGGCTGGGGCCCCTCGCTCCATTTCCTGTCCACTACACGCAGGTTTGGGGCCAGCCCTCTCCACATCTGAGCGTCTGCACCCTCCTACCCATCTGGATGAGGTGGTCTCTTTCATTCTTAGTCGTCGGGCTCCCATGCCGCTCGATTTTCCTACGGTTCTGAGTGGTCTTCGTTCTGTAGGTCAGCTGTGATTCCGAGGTGGTCGTGCGAGGAGGCGAGCCACGTTTACCTACGCCTCCCTCTCGACCGGGCGTCCCGGTGGCTTTCTTCTTAGATGACACTGGACGTTTGCTCTGTCTTTCTGCCTCGTTCCTGCCTGTGTCCGGAGTGGAGGGGCACACGGCAGCTGGGGGCCACGGGGGCCTTGCCTTCGCTGGGGCTGAGCCTCCCGGGGTCCCACACCGCGGCCCTGTACCACCCGCGCGCACACCCAGTACCGTGTGAGAGCGTGTGGCCCGGGGGGCTCTCCGGTAAGGTCGGGGAGCCGGCGAACGACACTTCGGAAACCGCTGCTCCAGGGATAGTTCCCGTCACAGCGTTTGTTTTTGGTGATAACGAACAGCTGGAAATAACCTTCGTGCCCACCGCCAGGAGAGCGGATAAACAAATCGTCCTCTATTGTCCACACAGTGAGATGCTGAGCAGCAGTTAAAACGCATGACCTGGAACTCTAGGCGGAACACAGCCACACCCACACCCGCACACGCACCCACACCCACACACACACACAGGCATACCGCATCCACATGCATGCACACACGTGTTAGCGTGGGTTTTGGCGGACACTGCAGAGAAGTCCCTCTCATTTTAAACAGCCTAACTACACACGCGTGGTTTTTCGTGGAGGGGGGAGGTTGTTGAGACAGAAGTCATACACAACCCTCCATGTGAGTCGTTACGGGAAGGCCAGGTGCCCCCTGTACGACTCCCTTCCCAGCACTAACCGGGCCGACCCCGCTTAGCTGCCGAGCCCAGACGAGATCAGGCGCCTTCAGCGAGGTTTGGCCGGAGACCGAGTTCTGTGGCTTTAGAGAGCGGTGTGAGATAAAGTCTAAAAATAAGGAAAAAAGAGAAGAAAAACAGAAGAAAAAGCCCCCTCGAGTCCCACCACCCACCAAGAGCTGGTGCCGTTTCTCACGTGCACACGGAAGTGCTTTGGGGGGCCCGTCCTCGGCGGACAGGGCGACCTCCCGCAGTGTCCTCATGTGGCTTTCGGTGGCCCCGCCACTGGTCACGCCAGACCAGGAGTCTGGGTTCGCCCTCCCGTGTTTGCACGCAGAAGCGGCAATTAGGCGTCGAGATGTGGGAACAAGAAATGGTATCTGTTACACTGAATGAAGAAGTATTTCTCCTCCCCAGTTCTACGTGATTTGCATTTCTACCTGATTTTGATGTTCATTCCCTGCTAATTAAAGCCATTTTGATTTTGAAGGTCAACCTCATCAGCAGCTCCCAACAAGAACACGATCCGCGGGAGCAAACAAAGGTGAGGCTCAGATGTCGGTTTCTCTAGAGACCAGCCCCGCGCGGCCCCCCAGGGCGCAGAGGCGGCCTGCGGTGCTGCTGCGGCCGGGGGGCCCTGGCGGTGCCTGGCGGGCAGGGGCGATGAGTCAGCAGCTGCGGGGTCAGGGCACCGCGGAGGGCGCTGCACTCGGGCCCGGGTGTCTAACTGGCGCGCGAGCACTCTGCGGCCCTCAGGGGCCAGCGGCCATCAGGGGCCAGCTGGAGGCGCGTCCGGCCGTTTGTTTCGTTGTGGCCGTAAAACGGAGGGGGCGGAGGATCTGCAGCGGGAGCGCGCATACTCAGGGTCACGGTCGCGCGCCCACCCCGCGCTCAGGCCACCGCGGGACCACTTCCTTCCTCTTGTTCTTGTGGTCTACTCACTTTGTAGTTCAGTCTTTTTTTTTTTATTGCATTTTTCTGGATACAGATGAAGGTAGCAGTAAGCCAGGCTCTAGAATACACAGACGGTAACTGTAAACGATACACATAATGCAGACAAAACCACGTTGTTGAGTTCTATCTGTGTTCGCTGGCAAACCTCTGACCCCAAAGCCTGCGTCTACGTCTCTCCTCTTCGCTGTCACAGGGGAGGCCGGCAGAGGGAGGGGCGTTAGGGACCCCTCCACACTGCGTGGGGCCTTCCTCCTCAGTGATTTCAGAAAGGGGGGGGCTTTCTCACTCACTCAGCAACCACCTGCCTGTCCACTAAGAGGCAAGTGTGGGCACAGAGTAGGCAGCAGCCTCTGATGCCACGTCCCCTGAGCCCCTGCAACGACCTCGTGAATCACGTGGAACCACGGGGGGCACGTGCCTCGCTGTTCAGAGGGGGCCCGCAGTGGGTTGCGAGCAGGCACGCCGCAGCTGAGGGCATGGGCGGCGGCTGTGGGGACGCCGGAGAGGACGCAGGTCCCTGGCCAGCCCAGGGCCAGCTGGCCTCACCACCCTCCTCAGAACCAGTGTCACGGTTGCTTCCAGGGAGACGGCCACCGGCCTCTACGGCGGTTCAAGAGAAGGTGGGTTGTCACTACCTTGGAACTGGAGGAGGAAGACTCGGGACCCTTTCCCAAGCTTGTTGGTGAGGTAAGGCCGCCGACACCCACTCTCATTAAGCACAGCCCCTTCTGGAGGGAGGGCGGGGCCGTGGGAGGCCGCCAGTGGGTGAGGGGCATGCCGGCCTGCTGGGGTTGGGGGGGGCAGTGGGCGGAGCTTGGCCCGAGTGCACAACTCCTCCTCGGAAATGCCGCCAAGAAAAACAAGGTCAGTTCATTCCAGCCTCAGGCCTGATTTATTTGGCCTACAAAGAGCCTTTTTTTTTTTAATCACTATTTAAAAATAAGGAGAGAGTGGTTCTCAGAAGCTGGGTGTGAGGGCAAAAGGGAGATGACAATAAAGAGGTGGGTGCCAGGGGTCAGCGGGGAGGGCGTCACAGGGGGAGGGTTAGTGTTTAATGGGGACAGTTTCTCTTTGGCAAGATGACAGCTCTGGCGATGATGGTGGCCAATGCCGCACAGCAACCTGCATGGACTCGCTGCCCCTGAGCCGTGCACTTAAAATTGGTTAAGATGGCACATTTCGTGTGACATTATTTTAGCACCATAAAAAAATAAGAAAAAAATAGGGAGATTGTACTACAAGTCCTGCCTTTCAGAGGCTTTTTGGAAATTGGGAGGTCTGACCACCTGGAGCCCATCCTCACACGGCAGCCAGCGATGAGGCGGGCCTGAGGTCCCCAGAATGCCACAGTCCCCACCACGCCCTACCGCCTCCCTCACTCTGCGGTGCAGGACCAGCCGAGGTGCCGAAGGAGACACGGGTGACGGTGGGGATGCCGGAGACCGTCCACTCGGCCCGGCCGGTTCTTCCACTGCCTCCCCGACCCCGAGGGGCCTTTGAGCGACACACTGAGGGATCGAGTCCCCCACGGCTCTGATGTTCTGTGATCCCTAGAAAAAAATTAAGAGTAACTCCTATGTTTGCAATGCTTATAAAAATAGTGTATAGGCCTGCTTAAAAAAACAAAAACAAAAACAAACAAAAAAGCACCTCCAGGAAGCTTTCAAGCTCAGTGATTAAACGTGTGAACCCCCAGGAACTGGGGAGTTGGTGCTGCAGACTCGCCACAGCCCCGCCCCAGGAGCGGCCCTCTCCTCCCAGGAAGCATGGTGGGGTCAGGGGCGTGCCCAGCCCACAGGGCTGCGCCACGGGCTGGACAGGCCAGGGCGCGTGAGGCGGCCAGGGCTCGGGCTCCCTCTGAGCTCTTCCCGCACGTCAGCTGTGCGGTATCCCTTGTCTCTCCCTGGCCGGACAACCGATGTTAACAAACACGTGCGTTCTTCCTGGCACGCCCCTCCGGCTCACCACGTGCGTCTGCGCGGATGGAAGCGGGTCCCTCTGGGGGCGCTGCTGCGCCGCTGCTCAGGTTGCCGCTCCCGAGGCCCCGCCCACTTCTGGGAGGGGCGTGGGAGCCCCAGTCCCATACTACGTGACGGGGGCATCACGCAGGATCCCTTCCACGCAGACACGCGCTGCTGTTCCCAGCTCCTCACTGTCATCACAAGTCCGCCTGCTCCTTGTTCCTGCCTCTCGGCCGATCCGCTCCTTCTTGAGGGTGAACCCTCGACGTGCGGTTGCTGGGTCCAGCTCCTCACAATCGCCTCTGAGGCTTGGCCTGGCAGGGCGTCGCGCACGGTGGTTTTGGCTCATTTTCTCTCTCTCTTTTCGCTCACTTTGTCTCCTCCCAGCTGTTCGACAGCGCGCCCGACAACAGGTCGCTGGTGTATTTGATCAGCGGCCCCGGCGTGGACGAGTACCCAGAGGTTGGTCTGTTCTCTATAGAAGACCACGAGAATGGGAGGATATTTGTGCACCGCGCTGTGGACCGGGAGACGACACCGTCCTTTATGGTACCTGAGTTCAAGTTCACTCTTATAAAGCTCTCGCAGGAGCCGGGGTCTGGGCGGGCCCGATCTGAGCTGGGCGCCAGGCCCCGGGGGGCTGGTGTGCGGCGTGCTGCTCCGTGGCAAGCTTAGGCGTGCGCTCGGGACTGGGTTCACTTTGTGGCCTTCCTCCTGGGGCGATTGCCGCCGTCTGTGTGCCCGGCTGCACCCCTGCCTTCTGCGGCCGGCACCCCCACACATCAGGGTCTCCAGCGGCTTTGGGGACAGAGCTGCAGAGCGTTTATAAAGTGGGCGTGTTTGTCCTTTGGTGAGTGACAGTCGAAACCTGTGGAGAGAGGTGCGAACAGACCTGCTGGGTTGTCCGATACCTGACGAGTGAGGAACGGTGTGGCAGGCCCTGTGCTGGGGCAGCACACTGTTGGCCCCCGTGGTGGCGGTGCTTTCTTTCCTGGTTGTTGCTGTTTGTTTGCTCTTAGCATCCTCAACGATGTCTTAAGGGTGGGCATGCACCGCCTTTTCCAAAGCGTGAGGGCCAGAGGGAAAAAAAGCCTGGCATGTCGCAGACAGGTCCCAGGGGCCAGGGAGGTCAGAAAGGGAAAAGCTGGCCACAGGGTGGACGGTGTCCCTGCGGCTCCTCCTGGCCAGACCTCGGGGCCCTGCGCTCGGGCCGCTGGCTGGATCGAACCCCTGTTTCCTCTCCCAAAACACTGGCCATGCCTGTCCTTTCCTGTGGACTTCTGCAAGGGCCTGGTGTTCTTGTTTGACAGTGACATTCCAGGAGGGAAGACACGGGGGAGGGGGTGAGGACTCTGAGCTGAGCCCCAGCCCCGGGGCTCTCTGTCCCCTTACTTCAGGTTTTCTCTCCAGCTCTTTGCATTACGTGCTGGCAGAGTGTCAGTGCCGGAGTGTTCGGGAGACGGAATGACGGCGGGTCCCCGGGGGCACCTCCATTGTCTGTGACCGTGCGCGTGCCCCGAGGTCGGCGTGCCTTTGCAGCAGGGGTCCCGCCACACACGCTCGCTTGCTCACTCAGGATGCTCGGTGTGGCGACACCCTCAGCAGCCCCAGAGAGGAAGGGACCGTCCCTCCTTTCCTGGCAGGCAGTCGGCGGTCTCTGGTGCGATCGGCAGAACACGGAATCGGGGTTCTTGTGTGACTCCGGCCGCCTTTCTGTTTGCTCGTTTTCTCACGGAGTAGCTCTTGCGTGTGTGCGTGTGATAATGCATCTCCTGTGTCTCTCCGAGCCCTGTTCGGACTCAAGGACAAGGATGAAAGTGGCCCGCTCTCCTTCTGCCCTGTGGCTTCCTGGCCCCCCAGCTAAGGGACATCATGCCTCCGTCCCCAGAGCCACCCCCACCCCCACACCTGTCCCTTTGTCAGCGCCGACTGCGCGGCGGCTCACTTCCGTGCTGCTCTTCCCTTCCTCCAGGACTCCTCAGTCCCACGCACCGTGGGGTGGGTTTCGGAGACTCGGAAATCTCCCAGCGAGCTGCCAGAGCAGCACTGTCACAGCGCCACACGGGCAGACGTAGGGAGCCTCCTGGTCGTGCCCGCCGGCCCAAGCCTCTGGTGCAGAAAGTAAAGGATCCCACACGTGTCTGCCCCCATGCATTCCACATGCGTGGAACAGGGCTCACTGACGTAGCTGTTTCACACAACGGGTAGGCCACAGGGATGGAGGCTCCCGAGCCACTTGCCGAGTTTGCTCCAGTGGAGAAACTGAGGCTCGACCCTTATACTAACCAGTGATGTATTTCCTCAAGTCAGTGCCTTGATTTGCTCTGCCCGCGTGTGCTGAGCACCCAGCGGGCCAGCCCTGAGCCCAGTCCCCGGCCACCTGCTGAAGTGGCCATCGGTGTCTGCCCCCGGGAGCCTGCAGTCTGGTGGCGGGGGCAGGTGCAGCCCACAGCCGTGCAGGTGGCTGCTGCCTGGCGCCACCAAGTCTGGGGCCTGCGAGGCCGACACGGCTCTCTGCCTCGCAGATTCACTTCGATGTGGCCAGCCGCGCCACGGGGAAGATCATGGACAGCTCCTTCATCTTCAACATCAGGATCCGAGATGTGAATGACCACGCCCCCCGCTTCCCCGCCGAGGAGTTCAACGTCAGCGTGAGGGAGAGCCACGCGGCAGGTGGGTGCCGCGGGCCGCAGGCTGCCCTTCCTCTCTGTTGCCCACGGGTGCTCTGGCCCCGGCCAGGTGGGGCCCCTGGTCCTAGCTGGCCTCAGGGGCACGGGGGCTGTTTGCACCCTGAAGGTCCCTGGCCCCAGGTTCGAGCGACATGCTCAAGGTCTCCTTCTGAGTTGGTGGTGCGATGATGTCACACCCAGCCCTCGGTCCTCGGGAGGGGCTGATGGGTAAACACCAGCGCCCAGTGCGGCCAGGAGAGAGGGCAGGGCCGGTGTGGGTTCCCGAACAGCAGCGCCGTGGACCTCCCACCTGGACGACACGACAAGGTGTCACCTGGCTTCTGAGCCACAGGCTCTGTGAGTCTCTAAAGCCACTCTTCCTGGAACGTGCTTCTGTTTTAACAACAAAAAGCATTGTTCAGTTTGCGAAAGGGTCTTTGGAAAACTTGGAAAATTCCAAGAAACGAAGACTGAAATAGGGAGCATCTTTAGTACTACCAACTAGCGACAAGTACCGTTACTGGTACAGTGTCTCTTCTATCAGTGTTGTTCTTTGCGTTTCATGACTGCGTGTACACACTGTATGTTTATTTGTGTATAGTCACAGGTTCTTATATAATTTCAAATGCACATTTGTGTACATAATTTAAGAAGTCATCATAGTATAAATATTTACGAATATATGGGCATGCTTTTTGATATGTGCATAGTTATGAATTTGAAAAATGCAGTTTTCTGTTTGTAATTGAACAACATCCTACAACACTGGAGAGTGAAACATCTCATTTCATGGGTGTGCTTTAAGGTATTCGACACCCTAAGTGTTGAACATCCATGCTTCGTTGCCCCTTTTTAATTTCCATAAAATGTGCTTCCGTGAACGTGTTTGGACCACCTCTGCACCCCATTCTGGCAGGAGCAAGTCCGGGTGGGTGCAGAGCCGCAGGCTGCCCCCTTGAGCTGCACCCACAGGTTCAGCATCCAGTGTCCTCACTTGCCGCCCACGTGCAGGCATGGGTGGGTCCCCTGGGATGGTCGCGCCTGACCGTCTGCATGGGTTCCTGGCCACCTCTAGGCCTTCCTGCTGTCCCGTGTCCCTCCCGTTGTCCGTGTGTGTTAGCGTGCTGTCGTTTTCCTTCGTGACTTCCACCTCCTGGTTCCATGTGCATTTCCTCCCCTTTCAGTCCGTTCTCTGTGAGGAGTGCCCACGTCTGCCCTTCACGGGTCAGACGTGTTTTCCTGGCTCATCGTTCCCATTTAAATCCCGTCTCTAGTTGGGTTTTGGTGTGTTTTCTTTTTTTTGCTAGGCATTTGAAAGTCTGTCTCTCAGCTCTGTCCTTTAAGTCTCCTGCATTTGCAGTCACAGCCTCGTGACTTGCTGGGGGTGTCCTTCTGAGTCTGCAAAATGATGGCGTGGTCTGAGTTCTCTGTAAACACCCCTCTTCATGCCGTCTGCTCTGTCTAGCTTGGTTTTGTATTTAAATGTGTGGCCCTGGCTGGCGTAGCTCAGTGGATTGAGCTCGGGCTGCGAACCAAAGCATCGCAGGTTCGATTCCCAGTCAGGGCACATGCCTGGGTTGCAGGCCACAGCTCCCAGCAACCGCACATTGATGTTTTTCTCTCTCTCTCTTTCTCCCTCCCTTCCTCTCTATAAATAAATAAATCCTAAAAAAAAAAAAAGAACTTAAATGTGTGAGCTGCTGTGGCGTGTACCCCACCACCGTTTAGCAAAGCAGCGTCCCCCTGCTGGCCGGGACAGGCTGCCTTTGGTCAATAGTAACAGTTAAAAAATTCTTCCCAGGTCGACCTGTTTTTCAGATGTCAACAGTTGATTTAGATCAAGAAAACACTCCGAATTCTCAAGTCCTTTACTCCCTCGTTTCTCAAACACCGGTCCTTAAAGAAAGTGGCTTCAAGATTGACCGGAATAGCGGAGAAATACGACTCGCAGGATGCTTAGATTATGAGGTTGTGTGGATTTTATTACTTCTAAACAATGAAATGTGTTCTCCACCTCTGAGCCCAGACATACATAGGACTTCTGTTTGTGGCGGGAAACCCTCGGTGGCTAGACTTGCTTTTGAAATTGTGAACACGGAACCTTTCTGAGCATGTCCCTCTCCCGTGTGTGGAGGCCGTGACTTCCCTTTCCCTCCCTGCACAGGCCGCGCCTCGGTTCACGCTGCTCGTCAGAGCGAGGGACTGCGGGGACCCGCCCCTGTCGTCCACGGCCACGGTTCACGTCAGCGTGCAGGAGGGCAACAACCACAGGCCCACGTTCGCCCAGAAGGATGTAAGGCGCATACTGGGGGTTCCCCCTACCACCCTATATCCTTCTAGTTCTCCAAAATGACACAGACGAGAATCAGGAAGTGGCCGTAGGGCTGTAGAATCTTCTCACAGTAGTCAAACGGGCTCGCACGTTTTTCTGCTGTGTGCCAGACGCTGAGCTCAGAACTCGCACGCGCGTAATTTCATCCCTAATTGTTGGAACTCCCCTTCCCTGGTTGTGGTCACAGGGGCCTTTGGGGGGGTCGGAGGCGCCACGCTCGCTGCACACCAGGGTTTCTCAACTTCCACCTCCCGACACTTGGGGATGGGGAAGTTGTGCTTGTGGGGAGGCGGCCGCCCAGGGCACTGCAGGACGTTTGGCAGCGACCCTGACCTCTACCCCCTAAACGCCAGCAGCACCCCTCGCCTCGCTGTGACAACCCAGAACGTCTGTAGATATTGTCACGTGTCCCCTGGGGGACGGAACTGCCCCAGGTGAGGAGTCAGGGCTGTAGGACAGGGAAGACACGCAGGTGGGGCCTGGCCGGGCCCCTGCCCCCTGGTTTATGATCGGTGTCCCACACAGGACGTCACATGCTACCAGACAGGCAGGCAGGAGGAAGGGGCCCACGGGGGCCCAGACTAGTGTGGAGGCACCGCACTGCTGGGGGCAGGCAGGGCGGCCAGGGGGACGCACACAACCCACCTGGGATCTGTTTTCCTTGTCCTTCTCGTCTTTTCCTCTTCCGTATGAACTTTTTAAAGGGCACCATGCATCCCATTTCCGCGTTCCTCTGGCCTCTGCCCCCAGCCCCACCCGCACCACACACGCAGTGCACACACGTGGTGCACACACACGGTCGTCCCCTGCAGGGGCGTGCGTTTTCATCTTGTTCATTGCTCCTAAAACAAAACCTGGCACGTCAATAAATGCTAAGAGTCATTATGTTAAAAAAAAGATCATTTTAAAAAATGTTGCCAGCTCTGTGAACCAAAGCTGAAATGTCCTCAGCGCGAGCACCTCCCAGACAGCGCAGAGTAACTGAAAACAACACCGAAAGGAGCTGCGCGAACCCCCTTTCCAAACTCCTCTCTGGCGCGGTGAGGAGCGGTGCTCTCCAAAGTGGGGCCGGGAGACGAACACCCCGGCACGTGGCCGTGTTTGTCTGGAGAAATGATCTCGCCACCGACAGCGTGGAGCAGCAGTCGGTGGGAAAGACCCACGTTAGGAAGTGGATCCAAGTGCCCGCAGGAGTTCTGTTTCCGGAGAGAGCTGGCGCCTTCAGGCAGCACCCGCTAGGAAGTGTGATCATTTTAAAATGCTTAGAAAACTGGGGCACGGTGTTGGACGGGAGAGCACTTTTCAAGTTCAAGTCGTCCCGCTGCAGGCGCCAAGTCCCGGGGGGAGGGGACGAGGTGTTTGCTGCTGGCGCCTGTTCTGCTGTGTCAGGCCGTTTCAGATCCCTTGAGGTCAAGTTCAATGGCAAGAGAAACATCCAGGCTACTGTGCGCGAGCTGACTTTTCCTCCCCTGCTTTCTTTTCCAATTGCGTTTCTGCGTCTCCACCACACGGAAACGATGACCTCCGCCTCCCTCAGTATGAGGTTCGGGTCCCCGAAGGCCAAGTCCACCGGGACGTGTTACGTCTCCAGGTCCGGGATGGTGATGCGCCGTTCACGTCGGCCTGGAGAGCGGAATTCAACATATCCAGTGGCAACGAAGAGGGGCATTTTGACATCGTGACTGACCCTGAGACCAACGAGGGGATCCTCAGTGTGGTCAAGGTAAAGCCACACAGGATGCACACGGGCTGGGCGGCTGAGGACGCCGAGGCCGGAGCGGACCCCCGTGACCGGCAGCCTGCGGCGAGCCAGGGGAGGGCGGGTCCAGGCCCCAGCGCCTGTGGCGGGTCCCGTGGCCCTTCCGCCTCCCTGGCTCCTCCCACCAGGTTAATCTCAATATTAAACACGATGTTGGATTAGGCTCTAAGTACTTTGACATTTAAAATTTTTAGACAAAAATCTCATAGATTTGCACAGGCCCTGAAATATTTATTTATTTTTTCTGGTGTGATAAACATTACCTGCCACATTTTCTCCAACCCCAAGAGTTCCTTGGCCCCCTTCTGAGTCTGACAAAAATGAGAACATTTGTGCAAGCGCCTGAGAGTGTCGTGGGCCGCCGGCACGCGACCTGCTGTGCCTAACGGGCAGCTGGCCCTGAAGCGAGGTGTCATTGTCACTGCCGACCAGGACACCCAGAGAGGCTGGGGCGTTCTCCTGAAGTCACACAGCCAGAGCAGGGTTCGGACGGGCCGTCTGCCTCCGGGGCCTTCCGTGGCACCTGCTCGCAGCCGGAGCACGGGTGCCCAGGGCGGGGCAGGCACGTCTACCTGGGATCAGGTTCAAAGGCAGGCCTGAGCGAACAGGTCTGTCTGGGGTGGGCCTGAGTGTCTGCCGCCGGAGTAACGCGTTCCCTGCGAGACCACGCTGTGGCCCCGCGTGCCCGGGGCTGAGCTGCCCGAACAGCTCCAGCCTTGCGAGCCTTTTAAGCCGCTGACCTCCCTGCACCCGGAGAGCTGTGAGCGTGCGGGTGTCGTCTCCTGCAGGTCCCCTGATTTGCTTGGCAGCGGGGCTGTCACATTAATGTTGCATCAGGTTGGGCCTCTGTTGCATTTTTCATCACCTTCTGACGGGTGGCGGCTCTTCCCCGCCGGGGGGGGGGGGGGGGCGGGGGGGGCGGGGGAGGGAGCTGCAGGAAGGGTTTGACAGCGAGCTGACAACCGCCCCTTGATCATTATCAAAGACAAGGTCAGTAATTAGTGAAGTGCAGAGCCACAGGCACAGGCAGCCGAGTGCCCCCGCTGGCCGAGAAGCGGCAGGTGCTAACGAACTCCTCTCTGTGGGGGGCCTCGCAGGCTCTGGATTACGAAGCCCACCCCTCCCGGAGCCTCATCGTCGTGGTGGAAAACGAGGAGCCGCTCTTCTCCTGCCAGGGCGGTAAGCCTCAGAGGCTGGGGCTGGTGGCAGCGAGCGCCACGGTGACCGTGCAGGTGACCGACACCAACGACCCGCCAGCCTTCCACCCCACGAGCTTCGTGGTCAGTGAGGTCGAGGGCGCCAGGCCCGGCACCCAGCTGGGCAGTTTCAAGGCGACGGACCCGGACGGCCCTGGCAGCGGGGTCAGGTGAGGTGAGGTCAGGTGAGGCGGGGTCAGGTGAGGCGGGGCGGGGAGCAGAGGGGTGGCTGTCGAAGCAGAGGTGTCCTGTAGGTACTGGGCTTCCCTGGCATTGCTGGCTGCCTGAGCTCCGCCTCCTGTGCCCCCTCTCCCGACCGTGGAAAAACGGTCTCCCGTGAAACTGATCTCTGGGGCCGAAAAGGCTGGGGACCGCGGCTCAACTCACACTTTGGGGAAGATCAGATTTTGTTTCTTCTAGTTTCCAATTCACTGTGAAGCGACGGTTTCCCAAAACGTTTTAAGAGATAATTTACTAGGCAGGTGGTTCCTCTACGGGCCCCTCAGCCGGGAGCTGCGCTCGGGTCCACGGCTGTGCCCCACTCGGACAGGTCCCGGGGATCCCAGAGCGCTGGGCGAGCCGCCCTGGCCAGTGGCGCCCGGCACCCACAGGGAATGACTGGGTTACCCGTGTGGGAACCCACGGGCTCCAGGGGGAGAGAGGCCTAGGCTTCTGCCACGAAGATGTGAAGCTACCAGCACAGCCAGGTGGCCGATGACCGGGTCCCCTGCGGGATGGGTGTCCTCCCAAGGGGGCCAGGTCACGTGCCACCCAGCGAGGACCAGGCTCTGAGCCCGCAGCCGCTGCCGCCGATCCGTCACCGAAAGAGCAGTCTCGGCTGTCGTCCCCGGGCCTTGCTCGAGTGCAGGAATGCTCCTCACGGCTCATCCTTAGACGTCCCCGCGTGACTTGTGGTGGACATCGCGTCCGCCGTGACTTGGTGGTTTTAAAGACCGCGTGTGTCTCCTCTGGCCAGGTACCAGCTGGCCCACGACCCCGCCAGCTGGGTGGCCGTGGACGAGCGCTCGGGAGCGGTGGTCACCAGGAGGCAGATGGACCGCGAGTCCCCCTACGTGAACGACAGCTTCTACGTCATCGTCGCGCACGCTGTGGACGACGGTGGGTGTTTCCCCGAGACACAGCCTGCCCGCCACTGTGCGCGCCCACGGCGGCCGTGCTTGATGGCGAATCGGGGGCCGGGAGGCCCGGGGGAGGCGGAGAGCCCTCGCTCAGAGGTGACCGCCAGCCCCCCTGGGAGGCGTGGTCAAAGCTGCCGGTGTCTGTCTCACCCGCTCGGGGGACGGTGGTGCGTGAGAAACAGGCAGCACCACGGCCCCCCCCCCCCCATGCGTGGAACGGCTCACAGGCTCGGGAGGCTGTGACCGCATGGGGCAGATTTGTCACAATCCTGGGGGCAACTTGAGCGTGTCCCAACACTCGCCTCCGTGACCCCCAGGGCCGAAGTTCTAGACCCGCGGGGACACCGAGAAGCGTGCACAGAGACCTGCACGCGACCTCACTAATTGCATTTAAGGCAGTCCGCGGATTCAAACCCGGGGTTCAGGGAGGAGCAGCTGACTGGAACAACTGACCAGCAGAGGGTCGGTTAGGCAGACGGCGAACTGCGGCTCTCATCCGTCCAGGTGCGGGGGAGGAGAGGGGGTCCCTCTTCCGGGGACTCAAGGAAATAACGCAGTGGGAGCCCGAGTCCCCACGGCGTGTGTCCGCAGTGGTGACGCCTTGCAGACCCACGCCACGCGTCACAACCAGGTCACTGAGTCAGGAGACAGGCGTTTGCACCCACACGGCACACAGCACACGCCACACAGCACACACCCACTTTCCTCCCATCCCGCCCCCTGTTTAACCCCCCCCCCCCCCACCACACTCCCTGCACCTGTCGGGTCTCCTTTCTGCCTGGCTGACGACTGTCAGCGGAGGATCCGAAGGGGCGTTCTGTGAACGTGGGCTAACGAGACCCTCGGAGCTGGGGGGAGCAGGCGGGCAGCCCAGGCTGTGGGTACAGGAGAGCCTGTGAAAGGGGAATGGTTTCCGTGGCTCCCCGGGACGGCTCCCCCACCCCCCGCCGGGGCTCAGGGCTCCTGTTCCCGGGGCTGGCGCGCACGCAGTAGGCTCCTCAGCCAGTAAACAGTTCTTCCCGGACACCCCCAAGGCCGCCCGCCGCAGACCGGGACGGGGACCCTGTCGCTCTTCCTGTCGGACGTCAACGACAACGCCCCGACCCTCCTCCCGCGCTCGCAGTACCTGGAGGTCTGCGAGTCCTCCCGGGCCGCGCCCCTCCTCCTGGAGGCGGAGGACGGCGACCTGGATCCCTACGCCGACCCCTTCACGTTTGAGCTGGACTCGGCCTCGGGAAACGCGGGAGGCGCGTGGAGACTGGGGGAAAGTCGGGGTGAGTATGTGTGCTGGCCGGGGCTGAGGGCAGAAACGGCTGACCCTGGCCCAGACGCGGGCACAAGGCGTTTGGCAGCTTGTGGAGCCGGGTCAGAGCCGGGCCAGGAAGCCTGCGTTCCGGCAGTGCCGCGTGGACTCCAAGGACGCCCCAGGCCGCTGCCCGTCCTGCCGCGGCTTGGCCTTGCTCTGGGCTCCTTCACTGCCAGGCGTACTCTCCTTTGGGGGCTTGAAGGGCAGCTCCCGGGAGTCCGAGGCTCATCCTAGCACCCAGCAGGACTCCCCAAATCCCCGCCCAGCCTGGCTCACCTGCCCTGCGGGTCGCTGTGGGCGGGAGTGGGGAGGGGATCCCCTCCCTGGGGGGGGGCTGTGAGCCCATGCCTGGGCCGGGCTGGGGTCTGGGCTTGGCCTCTGCTGACTCGCGTGGGCCGGGGGCTCAGGAATGCGGGTTTCTCCGAAGGAGACCTGGGGCACCGGTCCTGGCAGGCGCCACGGGCACTGCCGGCCGCCTTCCCCTCTGTGCTCTCACTCGGGGCTCTGTGGGACGCAGCTTGTTTTCGTGGGTGGGTTCACATGTGCTGTTCCCAGACCCCGAGTGAGTGTGTGGTGAGGCATTGGACCTCGCCCCAAAGGAGGTCTGGCCTTGGCCTTGGCTTTTGGCAGTGGATCACCAGCTCTTGGAATGTCTTGCCTGAGAAAAGTGTTTGTGGGGGAGGGGTGTGTCTTGTGCCGATCAACAGGAACGGTGTGGTTCAGGGCGGGGCTTTGGGTCCTGTGGGCGGGCAGCCAGACTTCGGAGACCAAATCCCCATACAGACTGTGGGGTCAGGCTCAGGCGGGCTTGCGCGGCTGGCAACGCCCCTGCATACCCTGCGTCATCGATGCCGGGAGGTGGTGCTGTCCCGGCTCCATGGGGGGCGAGGGACCAGGCGCTCTGTGGTTGGTGGTCTCTGGACTCTGCCCCACGTGCCTCTTCCGTCGGCTGGCCGGCCTGGGAGCCCCTGAACTTGCAGCTGCTGTCAGCAGTGAGGGCCATCTTGGCCATCTTGGCGAGGTCCCTCTGACTGTGCAGCTGGCTGACTTCCGGACAGAGCCTTGCCCGGTGGACGGCACCGGTGACTGTCCGCTGAGCGGCCGAACCCCGAGTGAGTAGATACAGTCGAGACCCCTTCCTCCCCGCAGGCCGGTCGGTTGAGCTTGTGATGCAGAAGAGCCTGCCCCGCGGGGATCACTTGGTGCCGCTGTCCATCAGAGACCGACAGGGGCTGGCCCAGCAGCAGACCGTCCACGTGCGGGTCTGCTCCTGCCCCGACGGGGCCACGTGCGCGGCGGAGGCGTCCCGCGCAGGGCTGGGGCTCCTCCTGGGGGTCCTGATCCCTCTCTGTGCGGTCTTCCTGGCTCTGGCAGGTGAGTGGGCTGCAGGGTGGTCCGGGCTGTGAGCCGGGGGAATGGAGCCCTCGGGGGTGGGGGGCAGGGGGTGGCAGAGGGCAGCGGGGTGCCCAGAGAAGGACCTGGAGGCTCACCGAGTTCCAGACCTGCTCGCACACGCTGTCCCTGTGGCAGGAGCAGCTTCCGTTCAATAAGCAGCCGCCTACCACAGAGGAAGCCCCCGGCGAGCTCTGCCGGAGGGCGACCCTGAGGCCTGTGATGACGCCGGGGCGGCGACGATACTCAGATGCCCGTCTGGGCTCCTGGGCTTGGGGAGGGCAAACATACAGACCCGGCAGTCCCAGTCACCGGGCACCCGCCATCGGGTCCACGCACAGTGACCCAGCAGCCCCAGTGCCACGGGCCTCGCTATACCCTGTAGCTGCAAAGACGCTTGCGGCCCAAGCTGGCCCTGCCACTCACGGCTGAGTCACTTACGAGTCCACAGACACGACCCCGCTGCAGCCTCCGATGCCGGAGAGCGGGTGCCACTCACCCCCCCTCCCGTCTCCTCCCAGTTGCTCTGTTTTTCTTGCTGCGACGTGGGTCCCTGTCTGGAGCCAAGAGGCACGGGTGCGCGGTCCTTCACGGGGAAGGCCAGCAGACCCTGATCACCTACAATGACGAGAGCAGAGCCCTCTCAGCCCCGGCCGTGGGGTGCGGTGCGCCGCCGCCGGGGCCGCCGGCGACACAGGTGGGTGCACGCTTCCCTGCTCCGGCCCGCCTCACACGTCCCCGAGCACACTCGCGCGTGGGCGGCAGCAGAGGGGCAGGGCTGTCCCGGGGGGTCTCCCCTGGGGCCGCTGGTGCCCGGCAGGGCACGTCTGCCGATGTCAGGAGAGGATTTCCATGGTCACAGCCTGGCCGGGGTGGGGGAGGGGGAGTGGAAGCTTTGGGTACCCAGTGGATGGGACCCAGGGAAGCTGCTGAGCATCACCCCGAGCCCAGGATGCCTCACACAGCAGAGAGGGGGTGGCCCCCGGGTCAGCAGCGCCGGGGGCGAGAAGCCTTGTTTAGGAGACGCTGGGTGTTACCAGGCACAGCTTCCATCAACGGACCCTGTGCTGAGCTCACTAATTAAGGAGTCCACGCTAGCTTCTCGACCCGCCTGGGGCAGCATAAGGCAGAGTCGCACCCCCACCCTCGCCGGCAGAGGCCGAGCAGAGCTCACCGGCCTTGAAGGACGTGACCTGGGCTTTGCATCCTCTCATCCTCGCCACCCGGAGCATGTCACGTGACCCCCCCCTCCCCCCCGTTCCGTGCCGTGAATCAGGGATGACACAGTCGGCCTCACAGGTGGGCTGGAAGATGGTGCTCACGAATGCACCCCCCGGGCCCCGGCACACGGTTACGGCCGGTGCCGGCTGGTGTTTCACACCTGCCGCTTCGAGGTCCGGCTCTGGGCTGGGCCTGGCTCCGCCCCGCAGAGAGAGCGTGGGGCCTCTGCTCCGTGCTCCGTGCTCTGTGCTCTGTGCCCTGGAAGCCAGGGCGGCTGTGGTGACCAGCGAGCGCCCAGGAGAGGTCACCAGGCAGCACTCTTTGCTCACAGAGGATCCAGGTTCCCACCGCCTGTTGTCTCAGCCCTCGCCACACACACCACGGGCGCTGCCTCTGGGAAAAGACCCTGTGATGGATGTTGGCTCTGTGCTCGAGTAGCGAGGGCGGTTCTCTGCAGAATGGGGAAGCGAGAGCCACGGCTGTGCCCCTGGAGCACGGTCTGCACGTCCACGCAGGGGCCTTCCTGGGGCGCGGCCCAGCGGGCAGGAGGCCGGTCCCAACTGGCCAGCTGGCCGGGCCCCGCCCCCCCGACCACGAAAGCGGCACTTCACCGGTTCGTCTGTGTCGCTTGAAGAAGGAAATACCGGAACAACCAGCCGAGCTTTGCCCAACAGACGGACTCACTCGGCCCACCCGGCACGCGGACTGGCCGAGGACTGGCCGTCAGAGGCACCGGAGCCCACTCGGGGCAAGGGGTCTCTGTCCTCGCCTGGCGCCGAGACGGCCTTCCCCTCGTCTCCCACTCACGGCTCTGGACACACCCTGTCACTGCCAAGGCATCTTTTTCTTTTTCTTTAAATCCCCACCCAAGGATATGGTTACTGATTTTAGAAAGAGGGAGAGAGAAATATCGACCTGAGAAACATCGACTGGTTGCCCCCCATGGGCATCCTGACCCAGGATCAAACCCACAGATTTCGGCGTCCGGGACAAGGCTCCCACCAGCCGGGCCCGCGGCCAGCGCTGCCAAAGCACCCGTAGGGCTCCGGGGACGGGGCGTACAACGAACCTTGGTCTCAAGGGCAAAACCGTGGCTCACAGACATCATCTATGGGACCCCCCAAACCCTGGAATTTATTGATAAGAGATTGGGTGTGTGTTCTTACACGTTTAAACTTCAGTCACCCTCGGAGTCCTCTCCATGTGACGCGATGTTCGGACAGCGGACCCCACACCCTCATCCTCACTGGGCCCGCAAATCACGTGGCTGGCCTTGGGTCCTGCGGGTGGGTGTGCCTCAGCCACAAACGCTGCTGCGCCCCGGCCCACGAGCGAGGCTTGGAAACCGCACCCCCACGGGCCAGCCCCACAAAGCAGCCGGCAGGCTTGCCCATGGACCTCTGCCGGGCACGCCGACACAGCGTCAGCAGTCCCCACGGCCTTAGCGCGGCACAAGGAAAACAGGGTGACGGGGAGGGTTCCCGGCTCTGTGTCTGCAGGGTCTCCCCCTCTCTGTCACCACAGACAGGGGAGGCGTGACCGAACTGTCCTTCATCTGACTCCCCCTTGGGGGGAGAGCTCTGACCACCCTCCACCTGGATGGTGGTCCCCCAGGTTCTGGCTGAAAAAGGCCGTGGACACAGGAGCTTCAAGGGGGGCTCCCGAGTGGTGTTGAGGTTCTGCCCCCTTGCTCTGCAGGGTTACCCAGCGGCCTCGGTGCCCACGCAGCCCCTGGAAAGGAGGACGGGAGCGATGGCGGAGATGCTGCATGAGGTAGGAAGGTTTCCCCACCGCTGAGGCTGGGTCACTTCCTCCTCAGTCCCCGCCCCCGTCAGCTGGGGCTGCAGGGACGAGAGACCACGGGAGGGCGGCCTGCTCACCGGCAGGCTCACTCCTCCCAGCTCTGCAGCCGGGGTCTGAGACCAGGCTGCCAGGTGGGCAGGCCCTGGGGGCCCGTGAGGATGCCTGGGTTCACCCGTGGGCACTACACCAGTGGACACGGGGCCAGGACACGGCGCTCCCAGTTAAACAGGGAGCCGAGGAGTGGGGCTCTTACAGGCCAGAGGAAGCTGGGGACAGCTGACCGCCAGGACAGAGGGGAAGCAGGACCACCCACTCCCTCCTGCCTCCGCCCACTCTGAGACACTGGATCCTGACCCCCTCCCTGCGCTGGGTGGGCTTGCCCTCTCAGGGACCACCAGGAGCTTGTGATGGGTTGGGCGATCCTGCCTAACCCACTCCCACCAAGGCAGGGGAAACTGGCTCCCTCCCAGAGATCTCTGGGAGTAAATAGGCGAAAGCCCTTTAACCTCATCCACCTGTCCATCTGCCCATCCGTCTGTCCGCCCGTCCTTGCGATAAACATGTATTCAGTCACTCAGACCAGAAAGAAAACAGAAAAGTTTCCGCAGAGAGATGCCTCACACCCTGAAGTCCGCGCTGGGGTTGGCAGGCGGGGACGGTCACTCAGGAAGGGGACAGCCGGTGTCAGGGCGCAGACGGTGGGGGACTCACCCCCAACAATAAATCCTTAGGGGGGAGGGACACTGCCCAGGGGCTGTGCCACCTGAATCAAGGCGGAGACCAGCCTGGTCACACGTCCCCCCCAGAAGTCAGCTGGAAAGTGTGCAGGTGCCGCCTGTCCCCTCAGCTGGGCCTTTCCGGAGTCCGCAGAGCCTCCTGTGGCAGCGGGGGGGGGGGGGGGGGGACGGCCCCTCGTCCCACCGCACTGACGCATCCCTCGACGACGGCACGTGAAGAAAACGCCCCGCGCGGGGCGAAGCCCGGCCCTCACCCCCTCTTTCCCTGGCCTTCCCGCAGCGGCTCCGCGGCCTGGGCACGCTGGCGGAAGAGCCCGGGTCCCTGCCCCACGTCTACACGGAGGAGGGGGAGTGCGAGCGGGCCGAGACCCTGAGCTCCCTCGCCGTCTCCGAGCAGACCCTGCCGCCGGGGCGGCTGGACTGGCTCCTCGCTGAGGCCTGAAGACTGACCCTGCTGCGTCGGACGGACGGACGGACGGACGGACCGCGTGTTTCCCCCAAATGATGTGTGTTACAGCACATTGGGGTCCCTCCTCCTGCCTCTCCTTCTCTCACTTCCCTTCCCCTCTCTCAACCTTCCCTCCATTCCCCTCCCTCCCCTCCCCTCCCCTCCCTCCCCCCTCCCTCCTGCTCCTCCCAGTCCTAGGAGCAGCATAAGCTATGAGTGTAGATTCGATGTTTTCATATTCTCAGACCAGACGTCTTGAACCAACACAAAACAGCAGGTTATGTTTTCTTAAACAAAAAAATTTGGTCAGACAGGTTTTCCAGGGAAACGTGAGTTTCGTAATTCCTCGCTCCCACGAGCAGTCCGGCTCAGAGGGTAAATGAAATGTAACCCGTGGGTTAACCAGCAAGGGAGGTGGCAACAGCAGGGGATTTGGGTGGGGGGTGAAGGTAGATGTTTCAGTGGTTATTTATATTTCTGTAATGATGATTCTGTTTCAGTTTAAGAAGGAGGTAAGCAGGAAAATGTTTTCTGGAAGGTTTGTGATCAGTGTTTTTGGTGACCGAAAAGAACAAACAGTGAACCCTGGGTGGGGCAGCCAGGTGGTTGGAGCGTCATCCCGTAACCAAAGGGTTGCAGGTTCAATTCCCGGTCAGGGCGTGTGCCCGGGTTGTGGGTTCAGTTCCCAGGCCAGGATATGTATGGGAGGCAAACAGTCGATGTTTCTCTCTCTCTCTCCCCCCGCCCGCCTTTCTTCTCTCTAAAATCCATGAAAAAAAAAGTCCTTGGGAGAGGATAAAGGAAAAAAACAAAACAAAAATAGTGGTCCTTTCTACTTTTTGAGTACATAAATATGTTATGAGAAAAATGATTTTGCTTAAAACTTTATAAGCAATACACACTTTTAAAATGAACAGACAATTTATCTTGCGTGGTATTATGAAAGTTAAAGGATTTAGTAGCCTTTTGTGTATAAATTCTGATTAGATCGTATCTTTAAACAAAACCACAAGCTTTAATTGTTTTTTTTACTGGCGCACTCAACGCTGGTGGAAGTGTGGGGGAAGGGAGGGTTTCTTTGAAAAATACCAGACAGTTTGAATCGGAGGCCCGGGGGGCCCTGTGCACGGTCGGTTTTCTGGTCTGGGCCGTAGGTGAGCGGCCTGTCGGCCCAATGGGGGATGCTCTGGGGCCCTCTGGGGCCGCTCTCAGGGGCGACGGCCGAACTTAAAACCTTTACCTGGTGAATGAGCCTGATCTTGTGTGAGGGCCCTCGGGCGCCCTGGGCTGGCCATCAGTGAAGTGCCACGTTAAAGGGGGCTCTAGCTGGCGTGGGGCTGAGGCCCCCCTTTTCCTGGCGGCGAGGCTGCGAAGACAGTCACAGCCCGGAGGGTTGGTGTGCGGCTCCCTCGCCCATCCCCCAGTGCTCCCGGCACCCAAGAGAGAAGAACTGGCTCCGGAGCTGGCGCTGGCCTGGACCGGCCGAGCAGCTGTGCCAGCAACACGGAGCGATCCCGAGCGGCGTCTAGGACACTTTCTGGGTGATTCTCGAAAACAGGGACGTTTCCGGAAGTGTGGGTTTCGAGTCTGCTGTGTTGGCAGGGGTCCGTAGGTGGTCTTTACACCTTCCTGGACCCGGGGCAGGAGAAAGAAAACTTTGGTGCAGGGCAGATCTGTACCCCTCCCCCGCCCCTGCCCCTGCCTATGTTGTGAATAAAGTTTTATTAGCACCCGGCCTTGCTCACGCGATGTTTGCATTTCATCCAGGGCGGCTCTTGCTGTCACAGCAGAGACCCTGTGTCCCCTCAAAGCCAGTGTATTTCCTTCCTAGCTCTTTGTGGGGGGAAAAGGGGACCACCCTTGTTTCAGGCCTTCTTTCTGGAAGCTTCACACTGTGCCCCGCCGGGGATGATGTACCCACAGCCCTGCGCTCCACACGGATCTCCTGCCGCACAGCCCCAGGGTGGGGGGTGAGGGGGTCCCCGCCCTTCACCGCTGGCTGCAAACCCTGGCCGAGGGGCACGTTTGTGAATTCCTGCAACTGGGAGACTCTCCAACTACCTGCTTCCCCCCCAGAGCATCGAAACGCTCCTGAAACGTCGGGCATGCCCGATGTGACAATTAACAAGGAGACCAAAAGGCGGCATCTTGTAGACACCGAATTAGACATTTGCTCCTGTGGATTTCGTCGTGGCCTTTGTGCATTTTGCAGCCAATATGTGTCTGGATTTCAGAGCCTGGCCATTGTGACTGGTTTCGGGGGACAGTGGTACCTGGGAGTGGGGGTGAGACGGCCCTGCCAGCACAGGTCGGAGGCTCACCTGGCCTAGGAGATGTCACCCTCGCCTTCTGACGCCAGTCTGCACTCACTGCACCCCCCCCTCCCACCTGGTAATGGCCCTGAACGTCATGGATGTGGCTGGGTCCCCCACAAGGCCACTCCCAAGGCCATCCGCCTGCTTCACAGGCTGCCATCGGAGACGGGGCGCAAGGGGGTCTGGGGAAGGGTGAGCCTCCAGGGCCGTGCCTCGTGGACTGGACCCCTGAGACGGGCAACCCCAATGAAATAGTAAAATCTCCTCAAGGAAAACGCGGCTGTGCGAAGAACGCCCGTCCCCGACTCACTCGGCGGTCCGAAGGCGGCCGGGCCCCGAACGTTAAACATCAGCCCTGCATTTCCTCCATGTGCTCCCACAGCCGCACTGGCTCTCGGGGCTTTTCCCCGGGGGGGCTTTTCCCCGGGGGCGGGGGGTCCATCTATTCTGCCTCCTCTGGCGACTGGCTGGACACGGATGCTGTGGACACAGCGCAAGCCCTAGTGAAACATGAATCCTTGGGGCGGGAGCGCCAGGCACTGCGTAGCAATGGTCCCCTCGGAGACGGAGACCCGTGGACAGCAGACGGCAAACCTTGTCTGGTCAGCGTCGCCTCTGAAATGTGCGAGTCAGAGGCTGGATTCTGGGGCTGTGACCACAGGAGGGACACAGTCCTTGGACTTCTCCAGCACAGACTCTGGTGCTGCCATGTGGTATGAATAGACTGAATTGTCTCGATATCTGTTACCTTTCCTTCCTCAGGAGTAGAATCCTGAGTGGCCAGCCATCATTTCCCATCCTCCCTTGCAGCCAGGTGTGGCCATGCGGTGAAGTTCTCGCCGACGGAAGGCAACTTCCAGGAAGCGTTCGTGAAGGGTGGAGATGTGTCAGTCTCTTCCGCCTCTTCTAGACCTGCTGGCTGGAATGAGGGTGTGATGGCAGGTGCTGCTGCAGCCATCCTGGATGTCGGTGCATGAATGGGACAGAAAGGGTACAGGATTCTGACCCCAGGGATTCCCACTGAACCATCCCTGGACTGCCTTACTGTAGTCTTCAAATGAAAGAGGGAATTACTGTATTTTGCTCTGTTTAATGCACATGTTTTTGCCCAGATTTTTGAGGGAAAAATAAGGATGCCCATGATACACAGGTATAATGATTACATACCATGGGCACAATCATCCCGTGTGTAATGTGCACAAAACCATGGGTGTGCATTATACACGGCACAATGCAGTAAGACTCATTAAAGTCACGATTTTCTATCGCTGTGGCCAGATCTAATCTCCACTGATCTGAAATGCAGGACCCAGAGAAACAAGCCTCAAGTAGTAGAACTTGAACCACGGCGGGGGCTTAGTGGATGTGGTCAAACATCGTGGGCCGGAGGTCCGGCGACCCCAAAGCCTCGGGGAACAAGGGCCCCAGCCGGTTTTGTGGCAAAGCAGCTGGTGTTCCGAACAGGGGTTGAGGAAGAAGGAGCTGATGACGTAGACATGCACCACTGCTTCTCGCTGCGTTTGGCAAAGCCCGGGGAGAGAGACAAGGCCGCGGGCCGCCGCGGGCCAGCGCAGGCGCCGGGGGAAGGGGACGCAGCCGGGCTAATGGACACCCTCTGCCCGCAGCCGGCAGTCCGGGTCGCCGAGAGCTCGGTGATGTGGAGCCTCGCGGGGTCGAGAAGAGCTGCTGTGGCGTCTCTCGATGTCAGTCTTTGAGGTGGTTTTGTGCAAAGCAGAGCATTTGGCAGAAAATAAAACTGGCGGCCTGGCTGGTGATGTGGGGCCTCGTGGCCGAGGCCGGGGGAAGGGGCCGCCTTTCTGCCCCCGAGCCCATTGCTCAGACGCTCGAGGTGGGCGGGCGCCGCACCTCAGCCCAGAGGCCGCGGCCGAGCCCGGGGGCCACCCAGGCGAGGCCCGACCCCTCAGGGTCCTGAACGTGTTGTGACAGACGGAACGACGGAACACAGCTCGGTCGGAGGTCTTTACGTCTTGGAGAAAGTTGTCCTGCCGCCGCAGAAACCACCGTCTAGTCTGAGAAAGCCTGGGGTGTCCGCCCCCAAAGCCACCCCTGGAAACACCAGCAGGGAAAACAGGCAGCGTGAAACCCCGAGGCCCAGGAAGGGCCTGGCCTCTGAGACCCACGTCCGTCTGTCCATCCAGTGTGGCGGGGAGATGAAGGACGGCCAACCACACTGCCGACGGCGTCTTCACGGCTCTCAGCAGCTTGCCCACGTGCGCGGACCCCAGAGGCCGTGTTTCCGTGAGCGGGGTTTTCACAGCAGGCGGTCCGTGCTCACCCTCCTCCCCTGGCTTGGGTGTGCTGGGGACGGGGGCTTCTTCTGCTGAGTGCGAGGTGGTCACGCCCTGCGGCAGAGCCAGGCTGGGGTCCGTCTGAGTGAACAGGGGTCTCAGGGGCACGTTGAGAGTTCTGTCACCCACAGGGAGACAAGTAACAAACCCCAGCATGGGTGGGGTGGGGTGAGGAGGGGGTTACTCTGTGGGACTTCTGCCTCCAGGTTCTGTCTCGGACTAGGCCCCGTGTCCCCTCGCGGCCCCGTGCCCCCTCGCGGCCCCATGCCTGGCTGCGGGCTCTGCGCACACGAGGTCCCGAGGTGACTCCCTGCTGCCTGTCGGGGAGCACTGCAGGTTCCTTTTGCTGGGTCCCCTGCCCCAGCTGCACTTGGACCAAGGGCAAGAACCCCTGTCCATCCCTACTCTACTCTCGGGCCTCCCGCGCAGTGGCTCCAGAGTGCGGGTACGTGCAGAGGGACAGCCCAGAGCCAGCGGTCGGCAGGCCAGGCACTCAGAACAGCCGGGCCGGGTCGGAGCTGGCGTTTCAGAAACAGGCGTTACCTGCCCCTCAACCCCCACCCCCCACCCCGCCCTCCGGCCCCGGCTCAAGCTCACTCTCCCCAGCCCGCCCGAGAGCGTGGGTTTTTAAAATGCAGGCTGTGAGCTCCTCGGGCTCTGGGTGGTATTGCAGAGTGGGCTCCCTGCCCCTCGGCACCGAGGCATGCTGGGTGGGCTCCTTGTCCACGGTGGGGTCCCTCCTGTGCCCCGTGGGGTGTCCTGCGGCACCTCTGGCCCCCACCCACTTCGGCCAGGGGGCACCCTGTCCCCTGTTGTAACAACCCCCATTGCTCAGGGGCCCTAGGGGCGGATTGCCCTGGCTGAAACCTCTGGTGCATGGAATGAGCCTTAAAAATACAGCTTCCTGGAGCCTCGGTGGACGCTGACTTTGAGTTCATGAAGCCGGACTGGACTGGGCGGGAAGGAGAGCTGTGCTCCAGAAGAATGGTCATGAGGAAATCCACGCAGATTCTCCGTCAGCTGTGGGCTGCACCTGTGGGTCCTTGCTCGGAGCCTCGAAGCTGTGGTCACCTGGGAGCCACGGCTGCCTCGGAGAATGGCCAAAAACACCCTGGTCGTGGGCCCGGGGCTTCCATGCAGGGAACGGCCTTCTGACGGAGGCAGCCTGGGCCTTGCCGCTGGGAATGTGGGCACCAGGCCGGCTGCCCGGCTGCAAAGGTCAGCGGGCCTGGACACTGACCAGACCCGCGCTCTGGCCAGGGCAGGGGCTCGCAGGCGCCAGTGAAGTGCCACTCGCTGTCAGCTTCCTCGCCTGAGAGGCCTTCTCTGTCCCCTGCCCGACAGCAGGCCTGTCTGGGCCGGGGAGCAGCCTCGCGCCCCAGGCGGAAGGGAGGGCCGGCTCGGACCCCAGGCGTGTCGGGCATGCTCCCGTGGCTGCGTCGCTGGGCCAGCCCCGTCCCCAGGGGTGGGACTCACACACTTCCCCGGGGGGGGGGGGGGGGGGCGCAGACGGGAGCGGACAACGAGCCACTTCCTTTGGGGCGGGGGCGGGGGCGGGGCTGACATTTTACCCAACTCTCCCCCCTGGCCAGCCTGGCCGTGGGGGCTGATTAGTGTCAAAGCGACAAGGAGGGCACTGAACCCCGAGAAATCACGCAGACGTGCAGGCCTGCGTGTAACTGACGTTCGTGCCCCAGTCCCAGCTCTGCCCGGGGACAGTCAGTGCCCAGGGCAGGACTGGGTCCAGCCGCCCTTTCGTGTTGTCACTGGTGGTGGCCACTCTCCCTGAGCACGCGGTGTGCCCGGCGCCGTGGCGTTTAGTCCGTCTGGGGGGAGCACTGGGCGGGGCCGTGGCTGCCCCCTCCTGCCCCCCAGGACCCGGAAGCTCCGGGGCAAAGCGGCTGCTGATGCTCCAGCGGCCGGCCGGTCAGCAGAGTGGGGCCGAGGCCCTGGCTTCTCGGGCCTCGCCCTGCAGGCCTGCCCGGGCTGGGGCTCCTGGGGACCGAGCCATCCCACAGCACCGGCTCTCCGGGCTGCGGTTCAAAGGCCGGGTCACAGCCCTGGGACCGGTTATTTTCAGGGCAGGGTTTGGCCGGGGTCCTGCGGCTGAAATAGAAGCTGCACCTGTGACCCCTGGGCGCTGTCCAGGGCTCCCGGTGCCCTTTGTCCCAGATCCGGGGCCTCTGATACACTGACGCCAGCAGGGGTTCTCAAAGTGGGGTGCCCTGGGCAGCAGCCGCCCCACTGGGATCTGGCCGAGGCCCGCATCCTTGGGCCCCACCTCGGGTCTGCAGAATCAGGAACGGGGGGGTGGTGCCCCCAGGAGCCCTCCTGGGGGTTCTGATGCTCAGGGCGGCCAAGAACCACAGCCTGGAGTGGGGACAGGCCCCCCTCACTTCCTTGGCCGAGGACCCAGAGAACGCTGCCCAGTGAGCGATGCCGGAGCGGAGCGTGAGGATGACTGGTGACCGGCAGGGAGGCGGCGCCCCAGGGAGAGGGGCACCCAGCAGGGCACAGGAGTGAGCTCGGGGCCTCCCACGACCCTGGGCGGCCAGGGAGCAGGCTGACTGTGTCCGCAGCACCCTAACTCTCCCCTGACCTTGCCCTTCAGAGCGTCGGAGGCTGAACCGGGCCCGCGAGAGGGAAGACGGGAGGGTGTGTCCGCTGGTGGGGCCTGTCACAAAACCAGCACCTCCTTTTCCTTCGGAACCAAAACAACTTGCTCTCAAGCAAAGGAACCGAGAGGGTGGCAGCCGGGCCCTGGGGGCAGTGAGTGGTGTTGGCCCCGCCGTTGATTCAGAACAGGACCTTCGTGGGGGTGGGGGTGTGATGGACTTGTGGCTGACAGCTGCTGAAAGCACGCACCTCTCCTCGTGGGGACCCAGAACCGGGAGGCTGCCCCAGGGTGGCTGCGTGGGCGCCTGCAGGGCATAGGGGCACCTGCAGGGGGCGCTGTCCCATGCTCCAGCTTCTGTCTCCTCAACATCTCAGAGGCCGGGAGATCTGAGACCCGGGCTGAACGTTAGCCTCTGCCTGGAGTTCATTTCCCTGCGAAGGCAGACAGTCGAAACGATGTGAGCTTCGGCGCGGGATGAAACACGCGGCAGTTCCGGGTCTGCATCCGTCTGCGGAGCTGCCGGCTCCATAAATCAGGCCTTTGCAGAGATGCCATTAGCTAATAATTCAAGGCCGCTAATCTTCAATCAGCCTCGATTAAAGGACTGTTGCCGCGTGGCAGGGAGACGCCGCATCTCTCCAAGAGCCGGCAGCGGGATCCGCGCGCCCCATCCATCTTCACTTTGAAAAACCTCCCTGAACGGATAATTCCAGATGGAAGGCGTTTAAATCAAGCGTGGGCTCGGCAGGATCAGGGCAAACTCTCAATAACCGTGAAGACTGTTTTATTGCAACCTGTCTCCGGGTGCACGACATCCATCCAGGTTCTCCATGTCGGGCCATTTGCAGCGCTCACCCCCCCCCCCCCCCCCCCCGCAGCGTGCGCCCCTGCCGAAGGTGAGGTCCAGACCCGCGAGGTCCCGGCGGGACGACGGGGCTCCGGGCAGGCCCTGCGGCCTGTCCCTCCCACACTCTGCCTGCAGCCCCACATCCCAGTCATGCCCAGGTTTCTGGGCTCCCTCCTTCTCGGGCTGTGGGTGCAGGCTGGGGCGGCCTCGGCCAGCAGCCGAGTCCAGGCCGGGATTCTCTCATGAGTCCCCCCCAGAGCTCCTCCCACGCCCCGAGGCGTGGCACCAGGGCAGTATGCCTCCCCCTGTCCGGGCTGCCTTCCCCTCCCACTGTGGGCAGGCCAGCCCTTGGGGGCAGCTGATGTGTCTTAATTCCCTTATCTTTTTCGAAAGCCTGCACACCTGGCCCAAGGCTGACCCTTCATCGGGGCGTCCTAGGGACAGGTGAGTGACGACAGAACCCAAGCCCCTTGCTCGCCCTCGACGGGCCGGCTCTGTGTCAGGGGCGGAGTCCGGATCCCTGCAGGGCCTGACTCCGTGCCCCTGCGGGACCCTGTCTGTGGCCACACAGAAGGGGACTGTCCCCCACTCTGGGGAACTCGGGCCCCTCCCGGTCAAGGTGGCCAGGCTTGCTGTGTGTCATGTTAACGTGGCAGTGTCTTGGGGGCTTGTCCTCCTGCGAAGGGGGTCCGGTTCATGTCCATGTGCTGACACGGGCGAGGACAGGGACCCCCAGCTCACCCAGGCCCCCCGGCCGCATCACGCTGGGTCAGAAGCATAAGGAGTAGAATCTTATCTCTGCCTTGGGGACGGATTTTAAAGTCACGTTTGAGAGGCAGGAGAGAGAGAGGAAAACAAACCGCCTCACCTACGGGTTTCCGAGGCGGCCTGGCACGCCCACAGCATGCCGGGCACCGAAGGGAAAGTGGCTTTTAAACGCCGTCCGTTCTGAGTGTCTGCCAAGGAGGACAATCTGGGAGATGACGGGATCCGTGACCGGGATCAAGGGGATTAGCAGCTTCGTGGGCAGCGCCCCAGGAGGCGGCCAGCCTGCGGTCACTGGAGCTGCTCCGGCGCAGAAGGCCAGAGCAAAGTGCAGGGGGAGGCGGGGCGGGGGGGGCCCAGGAGCGGGCCAGCGACCGACGGCACAGCACACTCGAGGGCTGCCCCCGGGCAACAATCTTCCAGAAGCTGGTCGCCTGGCAGGAGGGCTGTTGGAAGAAAACGCCTTGTGGGGCCTGTTTGTCACCAGAGGCAAAGTGCAGGGCACTGCCTGGAAGGGGGGCGTTTTGGCAGAGAGCCACGGAGTTCTGCACGGTCAGGCAGACGGGAGCCGGCCCCGTCCCGCTGTGAGATGGACTTCTCTCTCCGGGACAGAAGTGCCCCACTGCAGCTCACACCTCTGGGGGGCGGCTCCTGGACACCGTCCTCTGGGGAGGCCCCCAGGTGCGCCGCCCTCAAGGGAGCACCTCTGGGTCCGGGGAGGCGTGCCCCTCGGCCCAGTCCCAGGCGCACTGCACACGGCAGGCTTCGGCCTCACCCGGTTCTGCTTCAGTCAAACCACTTTGCTTCCCCGTGTCCCAAGCCCCAGCCTCGGGGAGCCCTGCCCACGTGTGCTGTGAACCTCAGCTGTGGCTCCTGCTTGGGGCCGGCTTGGCTAAGGCCCAGCAGGGCCCACCTGGCCGGTGCTGAGCGGGCCAGGTGAGACGTCCCCCGCCCCGGGGGTGGGGCCGAGCGTGAGCGCCACCCGCTGTCCCGCGTCTGCCACCCCAGGGTCCCACTGGACAGTCACAGGTGACGGGCGTCACTCGCCTCCCGGGGTCCCTGGAGCAGTGGGTGGGCTCGTCTGCCAGCGGGGAGTCTGTGGCCGTGGACAGGGCCGAAACAGTGTCCTTCGGAGGGACAGCGTGACTTCGGCCACTAACTCCCCGAGGTCCCAGTCCCGAGGGGCGTCGTTTGAACCCTAAGGGGCCCTCCCTGAGGCTGCAGGAAGCCCCAGTGGAGGGGTGGGTTGGGTCACGACCCTCTGTGGGGGTTGTTTGGAAGCTTCTGGAGAGCGGGCAGTTAGTCCCTGGGCAGGCGGAGCAGCACGGGTCTGGTGCAGCTGTGCCGCTGCGGCAGGGCCGTCGGAGCCGGCCTCTCCCGGAGGGGGTGGGGGGCGGGGGGCGGCTGGAAGTCAGGCGAGCTGGCCCTTTGCTCACGCAGGGCCGCGGCCCAGGCCTCCCGAGAACAGTGACCTTGGCCCCGAGCCCCCGCGCCCTCCCTATGCCTCATTATAGCCCCTGCCTCCAGCTGCCCCACCTGGCCCTTGTAACGACTTCATTGAAAAAATCAGTTTATTTCCTTAAAATAAATGTGCTTAAAAAGCTGACCTCCCAGCTCCCTTCCAAACGGTGACCTCGTGCCCCTGGCTCCGAATGGGTGGACACCGCGGGAAATGTCACCTCAGACGTCTGGGTGTCGGTCGGGCCTGGAGGGAGCGGGCAGATGCGACTCTGTCTCGGATCTGTGAGAGCAGTGAGGTCCCGGGGCACGCCGTGACCCCGCACGGAGCGCCCCACGGACACACGGAGACTCACAACGGGCCTCGACCGCAGCGGTGACCCCGGCGGGGGCCAGTGCCGCCAGAGAAACCCACCCCGCCCTGGTTTGCAGCGCCACCTGCGGGAGCTCGACCATGTTTCCCCGGTGACTGTCGAGAAAACCAAACCCCAAAGCCCCCTCAGGCTTCCGGCAGGGGGAGGGGAGAGGCGCCCTTCTGAAATACCCCGGGGCGCTGGGGTCTGGACGCGGTGCGCCCTCCGGGGTCACTAGTCCCGGGGTCACTAGTCCCGGGGCCTGACCTGCTGGGTTACCAGCACCATGCGGACCCGGGAAGGGAAACCCCCAACTCCAGCCCCCTTCCCGGCCCCCCGGCCCACCTGAGGGGGAGGGAATGATGGAGAAGCATGGTGTCGGTGCCCGTCCCGAGGCCCAGGCTCCCTGAGACTGGAACCCCCTGCAGCCTGCGCCCCTGCGCACCTCTCATCGACCCCGGGTCCACCATAGCCCCAGACTGCCCTCCTCCGGGCCCTTCTCTTCTGGGGGCCTGTGCTTGCTGGCACCCCCACTTCCGGGTGGGCTAACCCCTGGCGCCCACAACCCCCAAGTGCAGCCTCACTCCCAGCACCCTGCCCTGCCTTTCCCAGCAGCCGGCTTCGCCAAAACTCAGGCACTTCCTTTCCGGGAACTGGCAGACTCATTAGAGATGACGGAAAAGGGCTGACACTTCTTCAGAAGCCATCACACGGGTTTTTGTTTTTGTTTGTGTATTTTTTAAACTTTATGTGTTTATTTTTGGAGGGGACGGGAGGGAGAAAGACGGGGAGAGAAACATCGATGTGAGAGAGAGACACGGATCAGCTGCCTCTTGTAGGCACCCCGTCTGGGGGCTGAACCCACAACCGGGGCATGTGCCCCAGCTTGGGACTGAACCTGTGACCTTTCACTCTGCAGGACAATGTCCGACCCCCCGAACCGCACAGGTCAGGGCCGCACGTTGGCTTTGAGGACTGACTATCTGGGCATCGAGGAGGGCGTAGGCTGCGGGCTGAGGCTGCCAGGTTCAAATCCAGGCTCTGCCGCTGACCTTGAACAAGGTTCCCCTCCTCTCGGGGTCTCCGGGGGAGGAGGGGCAGTAACAGTGCCCCACCCACCAGGCTCGTCCTGAGGGTCAAATACACTCACACGAGGCCCCACAAAGCCCCCCACAGACACACCCACGCAGACTCGCGTGGGCAATGTGGGACATGGCCGGGAGGCTCGCTGCGGCTGCAATGGACCTCCGACAACAGCCTGAGTATGCAAGGGGACGAGACGGAACCCTCCTCCCCTCTCCACCCTGCTTTGTTGGCAAATAGAGGCAATGCCTGCTTTCCACTCCATTTCCTCATGCGTAAACGTGCTGATCCCGAGTGCACACATGCGCTGGCCGGCACAGCGAGCCCGTTTTCCGCACCTGCTGCGTCTACAACAACTGGGTGAGTGACGGGAAGCCGGGCTGGGACTCGAGGATGATCGCTGCGGGAGGCGGCCGCGGGCCCTGCAGGTCCAGCCCGCTTGCTCCTTCTTTGCCGGTTGTCCATCCACCCATCCCTTCACTGTTCATGGGTGCATTCACTCACTGTTTGTTCACTGTCATTGGCCCATTCAGTTACTCGCTGTGCATTGGTTCACACATTTATTCACTGTTCATGGGTTCATTCATTCACTTTCATTTGTTAATTTATGTACTGTTCGTTCATTCATTCACTGCTCATTTGTCTGTTCATTCATTCTTCGTATCAACCAACCAATCCATTCATTCATTCATTCGCGTGGATCTTTGGCTTCCTATCTCCTGGGTGTCTCTCTGTCCCAGATTCTGGCCCCTTGTGAAAGCTCTGGCTCCTGGTCCCAGAGCTGCTGTGCCCTGAGGAGGACAGGCCCCCCCGCAGCCCCTGCGGCCCAGCCAGCCCCCACGGCCTTGCCTTCCCCAGGGGCCGTCCTCACCGACACCGCCTGGTGCCGAGTCACTTCCCCGCTCTCCACGCCGCTTCCTGTCCCTGTCCCCGGGGCTGCTCACGGAGTTTCCCCATCAGTTTCCGGGGTGTGGGCCCGGCAGGAAAGCCTGGTTTGCTGCTCACTTTCCACGGGACGGCGGCCGGGCCCTGGGCCTTGTGAAATCCCGGTGGGTGGCGACACCCAGCACCCCTGTGCCCAGAAATGCTCTGTGGCCCGAGTCACCTGTGCTGGGCACGCAGCACTCCAGGGAGGAGCACCGCCCAGCGGGTCTGGCCGAACCTGAGGCTCTCTCGGCCCGGGGCCTGGGAACTGGAGCCTGCTCTGCAGCTGGGCTGGGAGCGAGCGTCCCCCACACAGCTGTGGAGCCACTTAGCACCTTTAAAGACACTGGAAACGGGCTTTGCATGTGTGGTGGTGTTGAAAATTGAGAATAATGACGGAATTATTAAAAACAGGCTTCCCGGTCTTGGACTCTTAATTGCCTCTGGTCTGTAAAGCTGACAAATTAGCACCGTAGGATTCGAATGTGAAATGCTCAGTGCCGGGGGCCGGGGGGGTGAACGGCTCCTGTGGCTTCTGTTTATGGGCGGTGAGAGCCAAATTTCGGGCGGAGAGACGTGGTGGACGCCAGAGCAGGGAGTTGGGGGCCAGGAGGCCTGGGTCCCTGCCCCGATTCTGCTCTTGGTGGGGCCCGAGGCCCTTACCTTCTTAGGGGGCAGGTGAACTCACCAGGGCGAACGGACCGTGAGGAATGACGGCTCTGAGACAGCGGGGCTGGAGAAGGGTGGAGCTAAAGTTCAGCAGGTGTTTTTCTGCAGGGCCCCTCAGAGCCTTGGTTGTAGGTACAGTAACGGGACATTTACTAAGCACTCGCCCTGAGCTGCCGCAGCGCTAAAAGCTTGGCATTGGGCCCATGTGCCCACTGGCTCTCTGCTCCGGCGGGGCCCCTTGGAGCAGGGGTGTGCACTCACTGCACGCAGACCTGAGGGCCCCCGGGCCGTTTTGCACGGTTGTCGGTACTAGGTGCCTTCCGGTTTTTCCTGGTTGGGTTCAAATTTCTGCTCCACCGCCTGTGCTGTGCAGCTTTGCACAGCTTGCTTACCCTCTCTGTGCCCTAACGTCTTCATCTGTAACCAGTGGTGATGATGATTGTCGCTTCCTCACATGTTGCCAATTCAGTGTTAATAGAGTTACTATATGTAAAATGCAGACAAGTCAGGGGAGGCAGGGCCCAGGAGTTTCCTCCAACCCCTCCGGGCCTAGAGTCGGCCCTGCTCACGGACTGGGTCAGCCAGACAGCACTTGCCAAGAGGTAAATAAAGACGGCAACGAACCCTCCTCAGAAGGATTCATCACCACAAAAGCGTGTGCCAGACTGGAAAATGAACCCCTCTTCCCCGATGCATTTTCACAAGTGGCCAGCAGATGGCAGAAGTAAGCCAGGAACGGGAGGCAGGGCCCCGCAGGGGGGGGGGCGGCGGCGGCGGCGGCAGCAGCAGCGGTGCTGAAAGTCCCCGGTGTTCGGTGGCTGTTACCAGGAGGCCTGCAGGGTGAGAGCCGTCCTTCCTTCCAGGCAGGACGCTGAACGAACTCAGCACTGGCTCTGTGCCCGGCTCGGAGCGCCCGGGGGCTCCCGCCTGCGCCCAGTGGGCACCGGCGCCCGCTTGTTCCACACGTCGGCCCCTCGCAGAGGGACTGCCTCTCCTCTCGGCCCCGCGGCTGCTGGGGACATTTGTGGCCGGTGTGCCAGGGCCCAGGGATCGGAACGGGGGACAGTGTGTGTCCCTGTCACTAACTAGGGGGTTCTCGACGATACCCCCCTCCACAGAGCCAGTTCTGGTGGGCGTGGGGTACTCCGGGGGCTTTGACTCTCTGCACGGGCCTCTTCCAGGCTCTTCCGGACTCGGGGGAGCAGCAGGAACAGCGCACACTAGGTCTACAGCCACCAGGGAGCTCTCGTGCCGGTGGGAGAGAAGGAAAACGGCTGGGGAGGGGCTGAGGTCAAGGGGCACAGTGCCAGGTACAGGAAAGGAAACCAGAGAGGCCGTGGGAAGGGTGGCCACTGGGACCCGAGGGGCCCCCCGGTGGTGGGTGGTCAGGGAAGGCTGGGACCTGGATGACCAGAGGAGCGAGGTGTCTGCCATGGGGAGGGGAGGGGCATTTGGGTACGGGGTGCTGCCCGTACCGGAGAGCTGGGAACGGGGCAGGTGGCCCAGCAGAACCCATGCAGCGGCAGGGCCCGGGGCACTGGCCACTGTGAGTAGCATTGGGGGTTGACACCCCCCCCCCTTGGCGGAGAATGAGAAAGGGCCCACATGGCCGAAGGCAGTGATTTCGCAGGGTTCCCCCTGACTGGTGACTCGAGAGCCCCTGAGGATGTGGTTTATACGTTTCTCAGGCCCTCTGCTTCCAGCTCCCCCACCCGCCCCTGCCCCGGGGGTCCGAGGTCACTCACGGCAGGTGGAAACCTCTTTAGGCCAACTTTATTGGCCTCCAATAACTTTAGGACTGGCTGACCGGACCCCTCCGAGGGTCCCCCGACAGCTGACGGCGGCAGCCCCCTGGCCGGGCCGAGCGAGGGCACTCTGTGGCCTGGCTGCAGCTGGATGCCTGGCCCAGCCGGCGTGCAGAACTCTCTGCCTTGTGCAGTGTCTGTCGCCGGGCGAGCGGAGCGCGTGATTAACCCGGGCCACAGCTGATTGATTTCCTCACGCCTGGCTCTCCCTCCGAGCACCCCGAGGCCTGGCAGGTCGTGCCAAAGCGCCGCCCAGCCTCCGAGTTTGCCGCTGCGGCCAGACATTCGCCGCAGCCCCCCCTGCAGCAGACCGGGCACTGCCTCCGCCCGGCGGGTCCTTCGTGGCGTGGACCGGTTTCCGCCGGAATCTGCTGGCGGCCTGAAAGCCCGTTTCTTCTGAGGTGCTGGCAGGGCTCGTGCCAACAGAAGGCGCTTGGCTGGCTCCTTCCTCCTCCGGCCTCGCCGGGGCTCCACCACCGGCACCTGCCAGGGAGGGAGACGGCCGGTGATCTCCTTAATTAAACCGCGGCGCCCGGGGCTGGGAAGCCAGCGGAAAGCACCGCGGCCATTTTCCCTAATAGGAATCTTCTCTGGGTGGAGCTCACGGACGCCAGGCCGGCGGGACAAACTGCCAGCCCCCAGGAGCCCACCCAGGGTCATTCCACTCGCTCGGTGCTCAGTGCAGGGCCTGGAGGCGGGGCGGGAGGGGGCCGGGCCTCGGCCGCGGGTGGGGCGGCCGGCACCGCCGCCTGCAGCCCCGGAATCTGTCTTGGGACTGGGAGAAGGGAGGAGACAGGGGCCCTTCTTGGGAGAAGCAGGAACTGCTGAGCAGATGCTTTGGAACTTGCTGACCTGGCATGTGTGTGTGTGGCCGATTGGCCGTCTCTGCCTGCGGCCCCCCCGCAGCCCGAGAGCCCCGTCAGCGGGGGATTCACTGGGGAGCGGTGTCAGGGGCCGGGGAGGGGCTGGCTCTGGACTCCACGAGTCACGAGTCCCTGTCCCCACGGGGCGGGGGAGGGCAGCGAGGATCTCAGGTGGGCATGGAGGCAGTGCAGTGGAGGAGAGGGTTCGGAGCCTGGGCCTCCGCCCCTTCTTTACAAAGTCCGGCCCTGCCCTTCTTCCGTCCCCCGCTGGTCCAGCGGGTGTTCCCCCTGCAGAGCTGGCGGGCCAGGGGCATGCTGGGTCTGGGAGCTCCCACGACGCCCGCCTGCTCCCGGGCGGGGCAGCACCCCCCGAACAACCAAGCACGGAACCTCGGGCTCTCTCAGATGCCGGCGGTGCACCAAGAAAATGCGGGGGCCCACGGGGCGTCTCTTCCAGGGGGGGCCTTCTCGGGGTGGCAGGAGCCGGCCGTGGGAACCGGGGCGGTTTCGGGAGGGAGCTTGGGCCAACACCCTTGGATGCCTGCAGCTGCAGCGGAAGATGCCCGCACACAGCTCCACACACGTGACCATCCCATGACTTGCCTCTCCCACTGGGTGCGCGAGCCAAAGGTGATACTTCTGGTCCAGAAACACACTCGCCACCGTCACACGCGGCGACTGCAGAGCGTCTGTTCGAGGCGTGCAGCCCACTCCTCTTCACCAACCCACCAGCCGCCGGCGGAACCCGGGTCTTCATCCATCCGGGCGGCTCTAACGGAAGCCGCCCAGGCCCGAGGGGGGGGCACCGAGGAGTGGAAGTGAATCTCTGACAGTCCTGGAGCCTGGGGACCTCAGTGTCACGTGGGGGCTGCTTCCCAGCTCCGAGGTGGCCGTCCTCTCATCGGGTCCTCACGTGGCCGAAGGGGCCGGGGCGCCCCGAGGGGTCTCTTTCATGGGGGCATCGACCCCACTACTCATGGGGCTCCACCCTGCTGACCCCATCTCCTCCCAAAGGCTCCCCCTTCCCGACCCCATCACAGTGGGGCAGTTGGCGTCAATAGATGAATTTGGCGGGGGGGGGGGGGGGGGGGGGCGGGGCAGGCAAATATTCAGCCCCCAGCAGCCGGGAAGCGTCCCCTGAGCGTGCATCTTTCTCACCTCTGAGACCGTCTCCTCTGGATAAACTCCTGGGAATTGGATTGTGGGGTCCGGGGTGCGAGCGTTTTGCATTTTTATACGATAATGCAAATGCCTCCAGGGGAAACGTGATGCTCACCCCACCCAGCCTGCCCCAGGGTGCCCGCTCCCCCCGTTATTGCTACGGCGGGTTTTCATTGATACAACGACGTATCCAAGCCGCCTCTCGCCTCCGTGTCAAGCCTCATTGCTTTCCTCGCCTGTCACCACCTAACGCGTTTTTAATATCTGGAGGGACAGGCCCCTTGGTGCCACTACGGAAGAATGTTCCAGGTTATTCGATGGTAAATCGCTTATGAAACATCTTTACTTCCGGATAAATTTTAGAATTGCTTTTCAAGTTAAAGTATACCCCACCTTGGGATCGTACTGAACTTAAGGACAAATGAAGGAAAATCATATCTTTATCAAAATGAGTCTCCTTATCTGATAAAAAGACATAAATCTCCACATGTTGAAAAATGTTTAAATGATCTTCGTTAGAAAAAAAATGGTTTTTTTTGCTTTATACATGTCTTACACATTTATTGTTAAATTTATTTCTAAGGGGTTTTAAAGGCTCGGGTTCTACTGCAAATGATTTTCTAATTTGTTGTGATTTACAGATGAGATTGTAAATTATATTTCTGTATATTGTAACTGATACTACTGTATTTTTAGTATTTTAATAATTTTCCTATTATTTTCTTTTTCCAGAGTACAACCTTATAATCTATAAATTATTATTGCTTTTTAATGATTATGACTCATATTCTTGTCTAATTGCTTTGTTCAGCGTTTCCAGAGCAAAGTTACAGAAGGCTGGTAAGAAAAGACACTCACAACGCTTTTTTTGACTCTAATGAAATCTTCCTAGTGTTTTTACAACTAATGGTGATGGTGATTTCTGGACTGGAATGTGTATTCTTAAAAATCTTTTCAAGGAGCTATCCACCGTGTCCACCTCAAGTATCAGAGGTGGCTATTAACTTTATAAAATATCTCCAGGGTTTATAAGGAAACATGATCCTATGTTTCTGTGTGTTGTTTTACGGCTAGGATAAAGGTATTTAGAAGAGCTCCCCAAACCGCACGGCTCCTGGGGTGAGCGAACCAGTCACTCACTCCCTGTCACAGCGCCACGTGCTTCGATGCGCTGACGCTTCACACTTTCTGCACAAAAGCTGTCTGACTCCTTTCGCTGCGGTGTTCCTTCCAGCGCGGGCCCCGGCGTCCAAGATACCCTGGCTCCGTAAACACAGTCCAGGGACTTGTGTCTGCTCGGGCACCAGAACCGTTTAAATAGCGTAGCAGTAACCAGTTCCTTGAAGATTTGAGAAAATAAGACTCGGGCAAATAGCAATCCATACTCTGCTCCTGGGAGTGCCGGCGGCTGCAGCCACTTTGGAAAGTAATTTGTTAATATCTAGTTAAGTCGGACCGTTTCCGCCCTGCAGCCCCTCAGCCTCCCCCCGCTCTCTGCCCCCAGGAGAGGCTCCCTTCCCCGCGCACCGAGGCTCGCACTAGACTCTCCACTGCAGCTGCTGTTTGCTTAGCAAATTGGAAACGACCTAAATGTGCTTCAGCGAGGGGCTGGGCAAGGTAATTTATGCAACACGCTAATCTGTGGCAGTCGGAGTGATTGAGCTAGGTCTCTGCATATTGGCCTGGAAAGTTCTCAAAACCAAAATATCTCGGCGGGGGGGTTGGGCAGGGGTAGGGGGAGAGGAAGAAGAAAGTGGAAGAAGAACATTTTGATACAATTTGTAGAAAAATAACACAGGAAACAGAACTCTTGTTTTTGGATGCATGTATATTGTCAAAAGTAGAAAAGGGAGGGAGGGAGGGAGGGGGTTCCCACCTCGAAGAACCGGTGCCCCTGGGGGGGGCGGGGTTGGGGGCGGAGCAGAGCCACTGCAAACGCCTGGGCGGCACTTCCTCTGCTGGACCACAAGGTCGGAGGCAAATGCAGAAAAATGCGACATCATCTTACAAAGCCGAGTGATGGGGCGTGGGTACGGTTCCATTAACCACACGTCCGTCGTGTTTGGCCTTATCACACCCCCTGCCGCCTCTGTGCACTGTCCCCCGGCTTCTTGGTCGCGGCGAGAGAGCTCTCCCCAAGTCCCCCAGTGGGTCCCCGTCCCCTCCCCCATCAACCCTCCCCTCCGCCCTGGAGAGCAGGCTGGACGGTCACGGCCGTTCCTCCTTTTGTGCTTTAGGTCGGGTAACACAGGGCGTGGCACTCGGCTGGTGGTCAGTGACTGCTAGTTATCATCGCCATTGCCGCCATCGCCCCTGTGGCTCTATGCACGCCCTCCAACCAGCCTCGGTGGAGAGCCCACACCCTTGGGCGCCCCCTTGGACTCTGGCTGTCTCCAGGGACGGGTGGGAAGGGTGCCCCATGAAGATCTGGGGTGTGGACTTTGTGCTCAAAAACCACCAGGAAGGTGGGCGACGGTTCAGCCACCATCCCCTCCTCCCCATCCCGCTCTCCGGACCTGCCCAGTGTCCTCCTCTCTCGGTGCTTCTCCCCATTCTGGAGCCGGGGGGCCGAGAGTCTGCAGGTGTGTTGGAGCACCTGGGGGGCGTGAGCTGGGGGATCACAGCCTCTGTTTCCCACACGGTCCCGGGGATGCCATCGCTGCTGCTGAAACGCTGCCCCACTCCTGGCTGCCCCCTCCAGGCTCGTGGGTGCCGGCGGCCTCCTGGTGGCTGTCACCCAGGGGGTCTCACGTTCTCTCCTCCTCTGTGACATTTGCTGCTGGACTCTTCCCTCTGTAGCGCCACATGCAGTGCAAGTCTCGTAGTGGAGGACAGGGTCCAGTCTTCGCTCCCCGGCACCCAGCACACGCCCCCTGTGGGTGGCACCCCTCGGGGAGCTGGGGAGCAGCTGCAGGAATGCGGTCCGCACACTGACGTGCTCCTCCACGGAGCTCACGGGAGCACTGGGCAGCGTGTGCGGCCGTGGCTCTGAACTTGAGACTGTCCACGGTCCCCTGGTGGCTCGGCAGCATGGCCCCGGCTAAGCCATTGAACCTCTCGGGGCCCCAGTTCCCTCCCCCTGACCTAAGGGCCCTCAGACGTGATGAAAGCACGTGAACTGCTCCCTGCTCTTACCACGTGGCCGAGGCTCACTGGGGTAAATGCCCGATTGCTGACGTGGGCTCCTTAAGGCTCTCTGCTGGGTTCACCCTCCCTGGGGGCGGGGCTGGAGCCAGCGGCTCCCCAAAGAGCTGAGCGTGCTGACCGGGAGCCCCGGCATCCTCCGCAGCGAGGAAGACGCCATCGCCTTGCCCAGTGGGGTGGAAATGCTCGAAGATTCTCGGGGGAGGCCTTCGGGCTGGTGGATGGATTCACACAGCGGCTGTGCCATCATTTCTGTTTTCCTCGCACAAACACCCCCGCAACACCTGTGCCCCGGGGCCGTGTTTCAAACCCGAACGGGCCCCGGTGACGGGCCGCCGGGCCGCCGCCGCTGCTGAAGCTCAGAAGAAACACATTTGATTGTTTCAGGCCGGAGGGCTCCAGCCTCCACCTCCCTGGCCTTTGTGCCGGAACACGGCCCATCGGGTGCGTGGGCTCCAGCGCGGGCGGCTGGGTTTCATCAAAGGATTCCGTGTCGGGGGGTGCCCCCGCCGGCCTGGGTCACACGCGCCTCGCCCCTGCCCGCGGGGCCACATTCATCCGAGTTCGTTACATTCCAGATGAACACGCCAGAGAGGGAGTGCAGTCCCCGCGGCCTGGGGCCTCGGCATGCATATCGTCCCGGCTTGGCAGCCACCTGCGAGTCCCTGCCGCTGCACCCTGGGACTCCGGGGCCAGGCTGTGGGGGCGGGGGGGCCGGGTCGCCTCCCTTCCTCTGCTGGGTGCTCTGTCCGTGCACAGCCGGTGCCACCGTCCCAGCTGCGGGCCAGGGTGTCCCTGCAGGGAGCCCGGGCAGCGGTGACGCCCCAGGCTCCAGGGCAGGGCTTCTCAGCCCTGGTGACTATGGGGGGCTGGCTCGCTCCGCTGGGGGGCATCCTGGGCATCGTAGGGTGCTGATGGGCAGGCTCCCTGGCCTCTACCCACTGGATGCCAGCAGCGCCCCTTCCCCGTGACAACCCCAAATGCCCCCCAACCAAGCCAAGTATCCCCTTGAAGTCAAAACTGCCCCCATAGGTTGACAGCCGTGCAGGCCAGGGCCGGACCGTCCAGTGCGTGACAGCAGACTCAGTGGCCAGCCCGAGCGAGGCCCGAGGGCCTCAGGCAGAGGAAGCCCCACCGTGGACGCGGCCCTCGGCTGCCCGGGGCGCCTAGCAGGCAGGACAGGCTCCATGGCCTCCGCATCGGGTGTCCCGCCTCCCTCCTTCCCCAGCTCGGTTCTCCCTTCCGGGCAGAAGGTCCTGGCGGGGGACCCAGCCCACCCGCCTGCCGCCCTGCCCGCTCGCCTCAGTGGCCAGCGCTGTTCTGGGAGGCGGAGTCCGTCAGCTCGGGGGTCAAAGGGCTCCCTTGATAAAAGCAGACGTAGGACCGGGCAAACGTGTCTCTCTCCCGTGGGCCGAGAGCTCCGACCGCTCTGCCCCCCCTCCCCCTTCCTGGGTGTCCTTAAAAGGTACTCGGATCGTGGGGTGAACCTGCACAGAGGTCCAGGGCGTCCTGCCCGAGGGGCGCTCACCCGCGGGGGAGGGGCTTTTGATTAGGCAGCTGCCGCGGCCGGGGCTCCTGCTGGAATCCTCCTTTACAGACCGGCCTGCCCGCCTGTCCCACCGACCCTTGGGGTCTCGGTCTGCACGTGCGGAGCACCAGCGGCGGGGTCCGGGACAAGAAAGGCTGACCCTGCGGCCCCGGAGCACATCTCGGCCCGGACGGCCACCCGTGCAAGCGGCTCATTCGCTGTGCGTGGAGCGCAGGTGTAATTGGCACATTGGAATGTGCGTGTGCCGGTCCTTTCACTGTTTCCTCTGACGTGTTAACATGAGCCCCTGCCTGGACCGCGGGAAGGGAGGGGAGCGCCTGTCTAAGCAGCTGTGCGGCGAACGCCCGTCGGTCTGGCCCCTTGAGAGTGGCCTTGTCCGGAGCCCAGGGGCCAGGCGGGTGACACCTCTCCAGACCTGAGGTGTTAGCATTCTCCCCTTTGATTGGTATGGAGAAGCGGCTTTCTTGGCGCCTCAGAGGGATTGCAGCACAATGGGAATTGGGGGGCAGGGGCGGGGTGGCGGGTCGGGCTGGGCCACTGGGCCTGGGCTCCGAGCTGGGCGCCCAGGCTGGGGGGGGGGGAGGGGTGTGAGGGGGCCATCGCCCGCAAGGAAGAGCCTGTGATTTATGCCCCCCCCCCCCCGAGAGGATCACGGGTGCCGCTTCCATGGTTGGGGCCCCACGCAGGGGGCTGTCCCTGGCCCGTCACCAGCTCCCTTCCATGCCACTGCAGAGGGACCTGAAACGCCGGAGGGCCTGACGCTGCCCGAGGCCCCTCCAGGCGCAAGGGAGGGGCAGCTTCCGAGAGCAGGTCCGTCGGGCTGTGCGGGCCAAGCCCACTGAGCTGTGCTGGTCCTGAGGTCCTGGGGGGAACCATCCTGCGTGTTTTCCTTCTCCAGTCTCAGGCAAGTCTTTGAGAAGGCAGGGCACACGACGAGGCAGCCTACAGAAATAAACTAAAATGAGGTCCTTCAGGACGGGTCTGGTCTGGAAAGTCACCCGGCGGAGGCAGACACCAGCTCCCACCCTGACGGTGTGACCGTGGGGAGCTGTGACAGAGGCTGCAAGCCGCCCAGGCTTCCAGAGCGGGGGAGGGGGCTGTCCTCCGGGGCCCTGGGTGGGAGGGGGCGCTGCGGGTCGAGAAGAGCTGGTGTAAAGCGCAGCAGGACTGGGGGTGAGGCAGGACCCGGGACGAGGCAGGACCGAGCAGGGCTGAGCATTCTCCGACTCCTGCCCGGCCGGGCCAACCGGCTCACAGAAGAGCTCTTGCTCTTGCTCGCCCCAATCCTGCCCTCCCCACCACTCCAGAGACGGGGTCGAGACGTGGGGACTCGGCGGAGGGGCCCCGTCACCGCGCGGCCAGCGCTTTCACCCGCGTTCGCACCTGTGTGTCCCTCCCGGGCACCATGGAAAAGGCGGGGCACGCACTTCTACGTGGGCGGGCCCTGGGGGGGTGCCTTCCCTGTCATGGCAGAGGGGGGGTTCCGGGCCCCCTGCTGTCGTCAGTGTGAGGCTCTGGCACACGCCCTGCCTGTTCAGTTTGTCCCTGCATCGGTGGGGCCACCCAGTGGATCGAGGAGCGCGCACGGACATTCGCCTGTGCCGGCCGCCGGTGTGCCTGCGCGCGCGGCCCTGCGCAGCGTCCGCCTGCAGGACGCAATGGGGACGCAGACCCGGGACGCAGGACGCAGAACGCAGGACGCAGGCACAGAGGCAAGTCGGCGAGGTGGGGAGCACCGGGGCGTCCCAGCCCCGCGCGGGGAGCGGAGTCTGGGGGCGGGGTCTGCTCGCTCGGGCGTCCTCTTTGTTCCCGCCGTTTCCCTGCCACGTCTCCGCGCCACTTGCCTGTCGATGGCACAGGGTCCGACCTAGCTGCGACCGAGTGTAAGTAAGATTTGCCGAAAGGCAACCGCACGTAACTTTAACTTCCTTGTCATTTAAACCTAATGTTATTATGCGAGTCATGTGTTTTTTAACTTTTAAAAAAGATTTTTTAAAAATTTAATTTTAGAGAGGGGAAGGGAGGAAGATAGAAACGGAGAGAAACATCGATGTGTGGCTGCTCTTCGCACGCCCCCTACTGGGGATGTGGCCTGCAACCCAGGCATGTGCCCTGAGTGGGAATCGAACTAGCAACATTTTGGTTCCCAGCCGGTGCTCAATCCACTGAGCTACACCAGCCAGGGCTGGTTTTTAAATTTTTGATATTTTATCCAGAGTCAGTGTTAGGATATCCCAGAGCCCAGCAATTCTGGGTTGCTCTATTTTTCTAAAGATTAGTTATTTTTCAAATAAACAATTGATAAGATGTTATTAGATAAATTGATGAAATAGTTTACTTACCTATCTCATTAAGTGTATTCTTCCCACAGTAACATGGTAGGAAATCCAACACCTAGGTTCTTTTAGAATCTCCCAGAGTTACCTCGATTTCATTTTATTTTTAAAAAGATTTTACTTATTTATTTTTAGAGAGGGGGCAGGGAGGGAGAAAGAGAGGGAGGGAAACATTGACTGGTTGTCTCTTGCACATCCCCCGCTGGGGGCCTGGCGCACAACCCAGGCATGCGCCCTGACTGTGGCGGGAATGAAACCGGTGACCTTTCGGTTCCCAGGACGACGCCCAGCCCACTGAGCCATGCCAGTCAGGCCAGAGTTAGCTCCGTTTCAAAGCAGAGAAGCAGAGGCACGGGATGATTGACCGATGTGTCTGTGGCCCCCTTGCGATCAGGGGCCGGGCTGCAAGGGAAGCCAGTGTTGTCTGAAGTGACCGCACCCATGGGGACCGTGGGGAAGGACTTGGGTCCCACGGTCCACGGGCCTCTTCTCTGGAACCCGGGGCCTGTTTCCCGGCGCCGACGCCGGGAGAGCTGTTCGTGCAGAGAGGCCCCAGGAAGCAGCTCCGTTGTGCGAACTTGACGATCCGCCGACGTTATCGGTGTCGGCAGCCGTTGTGCAGTGCAGTCGGGGGAGGGGGTGTGGAGTGCGGGGGACAGGCACTTGTGATTTTCAATGATCGCCTCCTCCTGGGGGAGGCAGAGGGGAGAAGCAGAGCTGCGGGGCCGAGGCCGTGGCACTCCCGTGGGCTCTGTCTGTTGGGGGAAGAGCTGGGGAAGCTCTCACAGCTCCTGGGGTGAGCCCGGGGCCTGAGCCACCACGTGGCCCGGCGAACACAGCTGTCACGGACCTCGGTCACTCGGCACCGGAGGGCAGACAAGGAGGACTGTGGGGCTGCTAGGATGTGAGCCCCGACGTTCCCCCAACTCGAGCCCTGGTGCCCATGGTGGGGGGGGGGGAGGCTGGGGACCTGGCAGGTGCTGGCACGGTGGTGGCCAAGTCCAAGCTCATCCGAGTGCTGTCCCTCCTTCAAGTTCCACATCTCCGTTTCCATGGAGCGGTCCCGTGTCTCGCTCAGGGCTCCACATGATCAGGACAGGACAGATAACGTCCCCCTGGGGAGACTTCCTCTGGGGTGCGGCCGGCGGGTGGCACGGCCCTCCGGTCAGTGGAGGGGACGGTGCTTCGGCACCGGCTTTGCTGCCCATTCTCCTTGGAGGGGCGTGACGTGGCGAAGAGGGAGCAGGAGGCCTTGGGACAGTGCTGGCCCTTTGCAGGGTCACCCACCCTCTTAGGGACCGTGCTTATTCGGTTACACGATCTTCCCCTCCCGCAGTCCGAGGGGGATGCCCCGATGGCGGGGGCCTCTTCTGAACGGGGGATCCATCTTCCAGGACACGTGGGCCCAGCCTGCCCAGCGAGAGCCAGATGTGGGGGAACCGTGGCTGGGGGTTGGGGGCAGAGAGCTTCCCAGGCAAACTTCATTCAATAATTAGTAGCACTGGTCCAAGCAGATGTGACAGGAAGGACATTTAATTAGAACGTGCAACTTGTACACGTGATTTGATACCGGCAGGTAGCATGATGCGCCTCCACGACACCTCTAACCAAAATAAAAAGAGAAAGGCTTGTTTTGAGCCGTGAGATGGATCGGTCGTGACCAGCGGCAGACGTGGGGCTGGGGTTTCTGTTGCCCTGAAGGCCACCTGGGCGACCAGGGTGTGGCGCAGGGCATGGCGGCCAGTAGGTGCTCAGAGGAGGAGCGAAGTGAGGCTGCAGCCCCAGGGCCAGGGGCACAGCCCCTCGAGGAGCCCTCGGCGAGGGATAGTGGGTGCGATGTGGCCGGGCGCCGGGAGGTCCTGGGGCGCCAGGGTCAGACTTGGAGGCTGGCAGCAAGGGTGACTGATGGGGTGCCGTGCCGTTTCATCAACGAGATGCATCTCTGAGCCGACAACCTCTGTGCCATCATTCTCTCCGCTGTCTCCAGCCCAGAGACGAGAGGAGGCGGCGCAGGGCCCTAATGGGGACGGCCCCAAAGTCACGGGAGGGATGGGAGGGACGCCAAGGCTGCCTGCGGGCTGCAGGGAGGAGGTCCAGCCGCCTCCCTCCCGAGAGGCAGCTTGGAAATGCGTCCCCCCAGGCGCATGGCTCTGTTCCAGGGGAGCGCGTCCCATCCCATCCTGTCCTGGAGGTGTGGGTGCTGGCGCGAGGCTGGGTCCTGTAGCTGCGTTCTGGGCACGAGCTGGGAAATGCTCCAGGGCCTCTGGACCCTCTCCTCGTCTCTGTGTGGTGGGCAGACCGTGCCCAGGGCGTCCTGGGTCTGTTTGCCCTGGCCAGGTCCCGGTTTGCTGTGGGGGTCCACTCACCCACGCGCCACCCGCCGGCCTGCTCCAGGTCCACGTGCTACCTGCTCTCACCTGTATCACGGGGACTCCATTTCCCAGCCAGGTGGCCTCGGGCAAAGGATCATGGGAGCAGAAGAGAGGAAGGAGGAGCTGGGGAGTGGAACCCGGCCCCCTGGCCCCCACTGGGCAGCCACCCACCTCCCTGTGGGTACCTCCCTCACTCTCGATTCACAGGTGAGACCCAGGCTCCCACAGGGTGAGAGAGGGGGGGCAGAGAGGGGCCGGCCGGCGCAGACCGGAGCCTGTGCTGTCTCTCACTGTGCTTTCGTGGGCATTTTCACTGACTTTAAAACATTCTCCCCTGCTTCCGGCTGCCACACCAGACTTCTCTGAGCCGGCACCAGTGGATGACTCTGCTGCCATTTCCTGAGTCCTCATCTCGGGGACCAGTGTGGCCAGCAGTCCCTGCCGCACCTGCTCCCACAGACGCCCCCTGGCCTCTGGAGCCCTGCCTTCCCACGTGTGGTCACCCCCGTCTCTGAGGTCCCTCTGGGTGTGAGTTCGCCAGGCGGCATCAGCAGGACCCTGGTCGGGGCCGGGGGGGCTGGCGAGCCCTGGAGTCCCGGCCGGCACAAGGCACTGGAAAGGTCAGGGGCCCCGACGGGGGCGGCTGGGTCCTCATCCTGCTGCCGGCTGCTGACCAGATGCTGGCTGACGAAGAGCGTGGGTGCACTGGGCCTTCTTACGGGCGGATAAGAAGGGGGTGCAAAGGTGGGCTCTGCAGCCAGGAGCACCGCGAGAGCCGCACTCATCTCCTGGCCTCCTGCCTTCTCCACGGAGCCCTCGCTGGCCCTCGCCCAGACCCTTCCCCTGCAGACTGCTCTCACAGGACCAATGGAGCTGTGTACCCATGGCCCGAGAGCAGAGCTCGAGACTGACACGTGTCGCCAGGCAGCGCTGTTGTTGCTCTTGTCATTGCAAGTCTGGTCTCCGACAGACGCGTCCTTCCCTCCCACTCCCCCAGCACCGGCGCCTTTGGCCCACCAGCTGCCCTGCAGCCAGCGCGGGGCAGGCGTCCCGAGGTGGCGGGCAGCCCTCATTGTCCTCGGTTCACTCTCGATGGCCTTTTAATGGGACAGAGACAAAGTGGAATTGCGGCCTCGGGTAGCTGCTTGCTTGCCAGGCCAGGAGCGGCCCAGCCCTTTGCATCCCACGGTCCCAGGAGCAAAGGGGCCGGTTGCAAATCACGCCGTTTAAGGCCGCTGCCAGCTCAGCGAGAGGAGATTGCCCGGGGGAGCGAGGCGCAGGCCCCGGCTGTGAGTGTGGCGCTGTGCTCCCCGGGCTCCCGAGGGCCAGGCCGGCCGGGCCGGGGACAGGAGCTTCTGAGAGCAGGAACCGGGGGCCAGCACCTCATGGGTGCACGTGCCTACCTGTGCACGTGTGTGCTGTGTGTACACACACGTGCTGCTCATCAATGCACCTGAGATTCCGTGCGAGAGATGGGGAGGCTCCCGGCCCAAGAAGCCGCAAAACCAAAACACCGTTGGCGAAGTGAACGGAATGATGGCTCCTGCCTCAGCTGGAACCCCCCGCCCCTGCCGCCGGGCTCCACTCATGTGCTCTCGGGGCGGGGGGGTGGGGGGGCGACGCCTGGGAGCAGCCGAGACGCAGGACCTGGGCCCCACCCAGCCCCAGGGCACCCCCCTCAGGTGGGACCCGGGCAAGTGTCCCGGATGGACTCCCGAGCCTTCACAGACCAGCCCGTGGGTTTGCAGACATGCCCCCGTCCGCCAGTGTGGGGCTCGGGACCGGGCGCCGTGGGCCCGCAGGAGAAGGCGCTGACTCTGTGATTCCGGGGAGCAGGTGAGGCGCCCAGAATTCAGAAGACTCTCTAGGTCCCTTTACTCCGCCCTTTCACGGGACAGTTGTCATATATATATATATTTTTTTTTTTAGAAATTTTTAATATTTTATTTATTTATTTTTAGAGAGGGAAGGGAGGGAGAAAGAGAGAGAGAGAAACATCAATGTGCGGTTGCTGGGGGCCGTGGCCTGCAACCCAGGCATGTGCCCTGACTGGGAATCGAACCTGCGATGCTTTGGTTTGCAGCCCGCGCTCAATCCACTGAGCTACGCCAGCCAGGCCTTGTCCTATATATTATATTATTATAGTGAAGTGCACTGAAAACCCCTCAGAAGTGGTCACTGGCATTTTCCAACCTCAAACGTGTTCTTCAAAAACACAAGCGGAGAGGAGGCCTCCGTTGCGTGCACAGCGTGCTCCTGGTTGCTGTCTCCGCGGCTCTGCCCCGGTCCCGGCTGTCGGTCTCCTCCGTCTGGAGAGCGTCCTCCCGCCGGTCGCTGGCGAGGACCTGCTCCCGGTGAGGGCTCTCACCTTCCCTCCATCGGAGGGCGCCTCCGTTGTGCCCTCAGGCCTGGGGAAGGCTTTCCGGGGTGCAGAATCCTGGGTTGGCGGTGCCGCTCCCGTCAGGGCCCCGCGGCGTCCGACCGCCGTCCCCTCAGGCGGCGACCTTTCCCCCCTGGGTGGCCCGAGATCTTTCTTCTTTGACTTGAAGTTTTCAGTAGTTTCACTACGACGTGTCTGGGTGTGGATTTCTTGGGGTTTATCCCTTTTGGAATTTGCCAAGCTTCTCAAATCTGTAGGTTGATACCTTTTGCCAAATCCAGGCAGTTTTCAGCCATTATTCCTGAAACAATTTTTCAGCCCCGAGCTCCTTCTCCTCTCCTGGGGTGTCGACGGCGTGCGTGTGGGAGTCATCATGGAAATGGGCGCTGACGGAGGCACCTGGGCTCACAGGTCCGCTCGGCCCGGGGGGGTGGGGAGCCGCTCTCGGCCAGCCTCCCCACGTGGCTGCCCAGGCAGGGCTCTCTGGGGAAAACAGTGCAGGCTCTGGCTCCAGGGTCCCGGGTCTCTGACCCCTCACCACGTCCACACTCCGTGGATCTCCAGCCCCAGAACTGGTGGTCAGAACGGACTAAGGGGCGGCCGTCGGTGAAAAGCAGACTGATGCCCCCGATCACACGGACTGTGAAATTCTGCCAAAAAATTAAAATTGATGATTCCCGTGTCCCTACTCCGAGGCGCCATCATAAGCCAGATGTGGACACCGCTCGTGCTCCCCTGGGAGTGGGCGCAGGGGCAGCGAGGACCGCGGCACACTCAGTGGACGGCCGTGCGTTTCCCGAGCCGTGTGCTGCCCGGCTCCAGAGCCGCGTCCGGCCACTACGGCGTTCGTGAAAGGCCAGGTCGGCGCCGCAGCGCATGACGGCGCCTTGGCCGCTGGGGAGAGGAGAAGGGGAAGGAGCCTGCGGCGGTCGGCTGCCCGAGGGCCCTCAGACGTGGGTGTGCAGGGTCGCCCCCGGCAGCTCACACGTGCGGCACAGAACGGCCTTGAGTCGCCAGGTGAGAGAGCCCCCAGGTCCAGCCTTGCTGCCCTGGGGTCTTCACCTCAGAGGCCTTGGCTGGGGCTGGACGTTGTGGCACCGCTCACCCTCATGACCCCTGCTTTCTGAGTGGTGGGCAGGCCCCAGGGCGGCAGCTGCTGTGGGCGCCCGGGCCGATGGGTTGGCCACAGTCTGGCTGTGGCCCCCTCTGTCCCCAGGCTGTGTCCGGCTGGGGGACGTGGTGCTAGTTTAGTGCACAGTCTGCTCCCCCGCTCAGCACGGCGTGCCCTGGTGCTGTCCCCTCGCTGCGGGCTCCCGGCCCCGTCCTGCTCCCGGAATCCCACTGTGCGGGTGTGCCCGGGCCCCCTCGGCCGCTCCCTGCTGGGGACAGTTCCGGTGCTTCCGGTCCTGTGACACCAGACACGGAGACGTGGGGATGAACGCGACCTTCAGTGGCTGGGACGCCGCCACGTGGCTGCATCCGGTGGGACTACCAGCCCTACTCACTGGAGGGGCCACAGGGGTGGGGGGACTCGGGGCACTGTGTCCTGCTGCTCTCAGCTGGGCCCTGGCCTGGAGGGAGGGGCCCCCGGTGCTCAGGCCGGGGTGGCGGGTTCCAGGGGTGTCCGGTTTCCTGCCTTCCCTGCTGGAGGCCGGCCGCTCGTTCTTCTCCAACTCCTTACAGTCCCGCATGCTAAGCTTCCTCTGGGGCCAGTTCAAATAGGCCTCTTCTTGGCCTAGGTCAGCCCACCTCCTGGCGCTTGGCGCACCTGCCGGAGGGAGGCAGCTCCTTCAGGGGACGTTAGAGATCCTGTTGGTCCGCTTCTGCTGGCCCTGTTTTAAAAGTTAAAACCCGAAGTCTGTCTTTGTTCCCTTTTTGGAAAGAAAACAGCTCGGCAAAGTTTCCTCTTTTGTGTGTGTGTGTGTGACCGCTTTTGTGGCCAGCTCCTGATGGTGAGTATTAAGAATGTCATCTTATGGTCAGAGGGGCAAAAAGGAATTTTGCTTTCAAAAAGCGCAAAACGGATTTATGTCGAAAATAATGAGGATCTCGTAGGTGACCCGTCCACGCCTGTGAGACGAGGCGACCGTCACCCCCGAGTGACCCGGCGGAGGGGCAGCGCCCCATCTCCGGGGAGGGCGCAAGCCTGCTCTCCACACAGGCCGTGTGCTCTCAACCAAAGACTCAGAACACCTCTTCCTTTATTCTTCCTTTTCATAAAGGAAGGATCTGCTGAGTTGACCGGGGATTAGCTAGGATTAAGGGCCCGCTGATGTGGGGACGTTCCCACCTGCCTGCTGTGCGTGTGCGGGAATTAACAATGGCAAATAATCAAAAGGGTATTCCAGTGCGGGCCGGGCTGCGCGGGGTCAGGCCGGACGCGGTCGGTCTCTCTGTTGCCCCGAGCCCCGGGCCGCACCTGGCCCCGCCGGATTTCTCGACGGTCTTGAATTTATAAGGTGAGATTGTCCCAGGCACGTGGCAGATAGCCACGACATGGGGTAATTGTCTCTAATGGCGACGCTGATTAAGAATCCAGGGTCTGTTTCCTTGAGGGGCTTGTGTATCGCCGGCCACACGGTTCGCGGCAGAAACTCGCGGAAGCCACACAAAAGAGCATGGAGCAGGGCCAGGACCGAGGCCAGCGCCTGGCCGTGACCGTCGCGGACCGCGCGATTAAAGGCGGAACCCGCAGGGGTGGGTTCCGACCACGGCGGCGCTTTTCACCTGCTTAGTTAAATTTAACTCCAAGGGCTGGGAGGACGGGCTGATTGGTTCTGCGTCTCCGCGGAAACCCGGGCTCCTCAGAAGACCAAGGCTTCGGAGTTGTCCTGGGGGCGCCGGCTGCCGCCAGGCACGCAGCAAACCTCCTTCCCCACGCGTCAGGAGTGTCAGGGGAAGGCGCCACTGGGCCTCTTCCTCCTGGAAGAGACCTGCACACATTTGCAAGTTGTCAGAAATAATTAGTCTGAAACTGTTTCGCAAACCTTGTCATGGAACAGCACGTGCCTTGTTGAGATCCGAGGGCTTCTCTCGCCTTCTCGTACACCCGGGTGAAGGTGGAAAGTGAACTCTTGGAATTAGGGTGGTCTCTGTGGTTGGCTGATGATGGCAGGGGAGGGGAGCAGGGGCATTGGGGCAGCGGGGCGCCAGGAGGGAGGCGGGGAGAGTGAAGCCACCTCCAGAGAAACAGGGAGGGGCTTGCAGGGCCTTCCCCACGGAGAGCTGGGGCCGGCGGTTCTCCCTGGGCTGCCGTGGTGTCCGTGATCTGGACCTGGCGAGGTGGGAGTGGGTGGGTGCACCTGAACTTCCACAAAGACAGCGAGTGCGGGGACTGGCGTGCTGAGTAGACCGCGTGTCCTCCCCCCCACTGCCTCCTCCTGGGTGCAGACCCCCACCGGCCCCTCCGTCCCTTTGCGCCTCAGCCCACTCGTCTCTGCAGTGTGGATCAGAGCCGCCGTCTGTACCCAGCCAGCGCTACTGGTGTTGCAGCGGAGGGCGCAGCGGGGTGCCCGCCCGGTGCACTCTGGGTAACGGCGGCTCTGATAGTCTTGCTCGTTGCCAGCGGTAGCCAGGAGCAGACCGGCCGGAGAGCTTTGTCCCAGCCAGGTGCTGGGCAGGCCCGGAAACTGGCTCGGAAACCAGAGCGCTGGCTCCTCCTGGGGGTCGGCAAGGCCAGCTCAGGGCATGCCTGTGGGGCTGTCCTGTGAGAATGGCGCCCCCTGCAGGTGAGCCGCCTGGCAGCCTGGCAATGAACCCCCGTGATGGATGGGCTGGGAGGGGCTCCGGGAGGGGCCGTGGTGGCCAGCGGGGGAGCCCTGTTGGTAGTAGGGTCAGCAGGCAGAAGGGGGGAGAGAGGATAGACATCTGATGGCCCAGAGGAAGCAGACAGAATGGACCAACCATCAGAGTTTCTCTCCCTCTCTGTCTCTCTCTCCACACACACACCACACACACACCCGTGCATGCACACACACACACACACACACCTATCTAGCTGTCCTTCCTGGTGATGGCCGTTTGCTGCCATGTGGACCCGAGGTTCGGCGTCTGAAGACCCGAACCCTTCCCCCTCCTCGGACTCACTTCCCGCTGCTCCCCGTCTCCCGCCCACCCCCTCTGGCATCCTCCAGCTCCCAAAACCTCCAGGCGGACCCTCCGCAGTGCAGCTCTTCCCGGCCCCTCCCTCCGGTGCTCGTCCCCTCGTCTCCTGGCCGGAAGGGCAGGCGGGCGGCCCCTCGATGCGGGCACAGGTGTCCAGCCGCAGCCGCGGCCCGGGCAGCGCAGGGGCGCGGGGACGGGGCGGAGCTCTTCGCCGTGCGGACGCGGCGGCCGTGGGGAGTGCGGCTGTTGTCCGAGCCCGCCCAGGGGTCTCCCGGAAGGTCAAACACAGGCGTTCCTGCTACAGTGTTGCGTGCACCGTCCTGGGAAACCCTGTGCTATGCGGAACCACGCACCAACGAACAGAACAAGACAAACACGGACCAAAAGTGTTGGAGCAGGTGGATCCGAACCTCCGGAGCTCTAAGCGGGGCGCTCGCCGCGAACACGCTAACCTCATGCGATCCAGCCTCGTGGTCGGAGAGCCACGCAGGCTCGGGGCTCCCAGGCAGCCTGAGCTCCCTGCCCTGCCGGGACAGGTCGGTCCTGGAGGGCACTCGCTCTGCATGGAGGTGACTTTCGGAAGTGAGAATGCGCGGCCAGGGCGGGGTGCGCCTTCCCCCGCCCGCTGGTCCGTCGGCGCCGGGCGGGAGAGCCCCCGGCACTTCTCCCGCGCGCGCAGGTCCTCCGGGTCGCGCGGCTGGCGGAGCGCGGCGGCCCTTGAAGCTTCGGCAGCAGCCGCTGCTTGCACTAAAGGACGGCATTTCTGCAGGTTTCAAGCACTTTTAAAATTGATTAGGCTCACTTCTCAGGTGGGAGAGAGCGTGCCCCCGACAGCTTGAAACCACTCGTTTGCTTGGAGAACCCACGTGGGCGAACCACATGGGTGTGTGCTACCCCCGCCCCCCCCCCCCCTTCACTCCCGTGTCTAATGATCAGTGTGAGTGCGTGCTCACCCTGGGAGCCCTGCGGCAGCGGCGCCACCTGCTGGTTAACCCACGCAGTGAGCCAGAGCTGCCCAGGGCAGCGAGGCAGAGGGGCCCATGGGCTGGTGCTGAGGGGCCCCGAGCTATGCTGTGGGCTGTGGGGCCCTGCATGGAGGGTCTCGGCACCCTCTGAAGGAGAACCGCATTTTCCTTTTGCAGGGGGTGGCGAACCTGTCACTGACCCTGCTTCCTGTCTGGTCTGCTCCCCTCCTGGGCAGGTGGGGGGGGGGCATGTAATGAGGCTCTGGAGGGTGTGGGGGGCTGAGTGCTTGCTGCAGTTTTCCTTGGTCAAGGAGTTGACGTGAGTCCGTGGTGGGGGGTCACGAAGAGCTGCCCGTCTCCAAGGACTCGGTGGAAGAGGGGACTGGGCTGAGACACACCCTCTCACCTGGCCCCCTGCCCAGCTCCCTGCCTGCCCAAACCGGCCCCCTGCCAGGCCAAGTTGATTCCACTGCCCGACCCCAGTGGAGGGACAGCTTTGCCCTGCTCCCCCCATCCTGAACCCCACCCTCAGCCTCCCCCGTCTTTGCCGGATGCTTCTAAGGGGCGTCCCCAGACCTCCTCGGCCTCTCTTCCACATGTGAGCCCTGCCGCAGCCAGAGGACCCGTGTGGGGGCAGACAGCACCCCGGACCGTGGGCTCACCTCTCCCAACGGTTTCACACTTCCCTTCAGAGAGACGCCACCTGCCGCACGCTCTGCGAGGCCGCCTCTCTGTCCCCCTTGGTCTCCACGTTCAGACCCGCCGGGTCCCCTGTGGCTTCTACAGCCCCATTCCTGTGACGGCTCAGGGCCTGTGCCGAGGTGTGCATGCATGCGCCCCTTGTGACTCCTGTCCTGGCACCCCGAGGCCCCACGAGCTGCGTCAGCCCCCCACAGGCGGCCACACACTCCCTCCCAGCCCTCCGATGGCTCTGGGCTCCCGCAGGACAGACTACGACCAGCAGCACTTTTAGCGCCGGATCCTCAGCCCTTGGCCCCCAGTAGGTGCTCAGCAAATGTCTCCTTCTCCGCGGAGAGACGAGAACGTGAGCGCTCCACAGGCGGGGCTCCCCTCTGCGTCTCACAGACACTCAGCTCAGTGCAGGTGGGGACCGGGTGAAAACGGGCCGGAAAAATGGGACCTCGGTTCACCAGGGGATCCTGAGACGGGGTGTCAGCCTCTCCGGTCTGTTGCTGTCAGTGGCGAGCACCCGACTCCCCAGGGCCTGGCTAGCCACTGCACACGTTCTCAAACATTCTGGGACCCGTCCTCCCCCTCGGAGACCCCGCGTGGGCAGTGCTGGTGGCCAGAAAGGAGCAGTGGGCGCGGGTCTCACTGACTTAATGCCGGTGACACGGGGTCTCCGAGGGCCCCTGTCCCGAGACCCGTGGTGCACTTTGGAATTAAAATGCCTCCTTCCTTCCTCTTCAGTGTGAAAGCAACACACCCTCATTAGGTTTCCGCGAGCATTTGCGTTTTTATGTCTGCTGTGAAAGTCAGAGCCCCTGCGTGTGAGGCCCCTGCATCTCCCGCGCTGTCTTCCCGGTAGACGCGAGCCAGCATCTCACCGTCGGCTTGTGCTACAGAACTGAGAGCACTCGAAAACCTCCTTGCCCAGCTCGCTGCCTCTGCTTAGCGTCGAGCTGTGGGCACCTTTCCGGGGAACGGCACACCTACCTCCTTCTTTTCTGCTTTTCTCTGTCGTTCGAAGCAATGGGAAGGCCGTTGTCTATGAGCCAGCCCCAGGGCCAGGGAGGTTCGGTGGTTTGTGATCTTTCGCTCTTACAAGCCAGGCTGCAGCGGCCACCGCAAATACATCCGCGTCCTTGCGCCTTCGTGTGAGGGCTGCCCCCGGGGAAATTCCTCCCTAGAAGTAGGATCCCCGGGGCACACGGCCACGGGCATTTTAAATATTGATATTGCCAACCTGCCCCCCACGAAAAGGCGGTGAGAAATGTACAACACTCCTAACAATTCGCGAGAACACAGGCCAGGGAGGGCGCGGTGGGTGGGAGTGACGGGAAACCGACTCAGCGCGGTTGGAAGCTGGGGATGGGTTGGGCCGGGCGAGGGGGAGGTTCGTGGTCTCTGCTTGCAGCTACCATGGCAACTGGTGGCCTGTGCCCCGGGCTCAGCCCTGCTGTTGGCTGTGTGTTTGCCTCACACACACAGGAAGGCTGCCACTGGCAACCGGGCTGCCTGGTGTGACATCCCCATCAGAAAAGGGGAGCTTCCCGGCACAAGCGCTGAGAGGCACTCGAGTGGGGTGCCCGCTCCAAGTTGGGTCACACGCTCACCGGTGTAGCCAGGGCAGTGAGACCCAGGAGCTGGTGCGACGTAAGGAAGACCCCACATTGTCACAGCTGGATGCAGGCTCCGCCCACACCCTGTGCAGGGGAGTGGCAGGCGGGACCAGTTTCAGGTCGGGCCCGCCCCCCATGCTTGGAAGGGTCCCACAATTGGTTTAATGCCCTGCTGTCACTGTCGTGAAATTCTTCATAATCGTTGCACAAGGGGCCCCATGCCCACATTTTACACCGGGGCCAGCGAGTCACGTGGCCAGTCGTGGATGAAACCCGGGGCTGTTTCTAGAAAAACAGAGAATATCGCTGAGTTGGCAAAACAGACGTGTCCACTGCGGTGGCCCGGGCTGACAATCAGGATGCAGATGGGATTTCTCCTCGAGGCGCTTTATCAGCCGCTGACTCCAGCCCTTCGTCCTGCAGGTACATTTTCGGACGGGGCCCAGCTGGATGGCCCCCACTCCTGCCTGGGCTCTGCTTTCCTTCTCCGAATGCCACCGTCTGCCCCCACCTCCGCCCCCGCCGGGGCTCTGGCCCCTGGAGCCAAGGTTACAGGTGTGGCGCCACGCTCGAGTGTAAACTGCCCCCTCGCGCTGGGGTTAAAAAGTGACTGCAAATTAAAAGAAAAAAAAAACCCTCTCCGTTAACAGGAGGGAGAAAACTGCGTGGATGGGCCCCAGCTCTTAGCAACCACCAGTGTGATGGAAAATCCTCACCGAGAAAATCCTGAGGTTTAGGGCAACACGTTTTGAAGATTCTCATAAATTGACGACAGCTCGGCAGAGTCGGGGGCACGCTTTCTCCCCATCCGCGTCCTTTTCACAAGTCGCCCAATTATTTCCCTCTAATTGAGGAGCAAGGCAGACACTTAAAAAAGACAGCTAAGTGTGTCTGATGTGCTCACTCCCTTTGTAGCCGTGTAAATGGTCCCATCTCCACGTCTCCGTGGAAATTATGTTATAATGGCCCATCTTCCAAAGCAGCGATCGATAGTTAATTTGGCTATCAATAGGCAAAAACGTCCTCTCGTGAGAAGAGAAACGAAGGCATCCCCGCACCCCGACGGGCGCCGAGTCCGTTCTGACCAGGTCTCCCCGCCTCCCTCTTCCTGTCGCTCTGTCTGGGTCCTCGCCCTCCTTCAAGGCAGCCCCGTTATCTCGTCTGTGTCTTCTGGAATGTTCTCTGCATTCAAATATCCATTTATCTATCTACCTACAGATACATAGCCGGAGAGCCACAGAAATACCTAAACTTCAAAATTTATTTTCACATAAGATGCATCATTGTGTATGTCTATTTTAACTTTTTTACTTTTAAAGATCTCCTTTATTTTCAGAGAGAGGGGAAGGAAGGGAGAAAGCGAGGGAGGGAAACATCAGTGTGTGGTTGCCTCTTGTGTGCCCCCTCCTGGGGACCTGGCCCGCAACCCAGGCATGGACCTTGATTGGGAATCCAACTGACGACCCTTTGGTTCACAGGCCAGCGCCCAGTCCACTGAGCCACACCAGCCGGGACTTGACTTCTTTTTTTCATTTTTTAAACTCAACCCGACCGGGCGGGTTTTCCGTGGGGTCACACCCTGCAGGAGGGGAGGCCTGCGCTGTAGACACACTCTGCGCTCACGCAGCCGCCCTGGGCCTTTAAGCCGATGTGCAGAGTTCGCTGTTTCACAGATGGTGCCGCAGGGAGCATCCTTGCACACGCCGCTGAGGGCGAGGGGTCGGCACGGACGCCAAGAAGGGTTTGGAGGCTGCGGGATGGCAGGGCGGGGCTCCTGTGAGTGGGCTCCAGAGTGGCTGGCTGGGGGCCGTTCTCAGGACCAAGAGCTCTGGGGAAGTAGAGGCAGCGAGGTGCAGCTGAGGGGCCTTAGGCTTTTAGGGAGCTCCCCTCAGGCCGGGGGCCACTCTGGAGCCTGCTGGGTCTTCAGAGGTGCCGGGAGCTCAGGTCACACGACCTGTGTTCTCCCTGGATGTGGGCGCGGTGGGGGCCTGGCTGTGGTCCCCAGCCCTTGACACTGGGGCACCTGAAGGCCAGAGGTGGGATTATGAGGATGGGGGTGGGGTGGGCGGAGCCCCGCCAGCCCTCGGGTCCTCACCTTTAAAGAACAGTGTCGATTGCCTTTAATGGGCACAGACTTGTCAGGTGGGTACAGTTGGGGGGGGTCGCTCCGTTTCAGAGGAAGGAGACATGGCTAGATGACCCCAGGCAAGTCCTGTGGCATCCAGGACAAGTGCCACCAGCCTGCATATGTGCAGCCATTTCCCCGAAACAGCCCTGTCTGCGGCTGCTTCGATGACTTCATTCCCTAACCCAGGCTGCGGCTCCTGAACCGCCGCCCTCCCCCTCAGTGTCTGCGGCTTTCCAGGTGACCGTGGGGGGCTCGGACACGCTGCCCGCTGCCTCCCTCGGGGTCACAGGATGGGGCGTGGCACCTGCCGCCCCTTCACACACGCTGCTCTCAGAACAGAGACGGGGGCTTGATCACTTATTTTTACACGATTAATTTTATTCGACATAAATGGAGATCATTAGCTGAAACACTTCATTAAAACCATGGCCAAATTAGATAAATGCTAAGGAGAGTCCTCCGGATTTATTGCCCGGTGATCTATAGGCTCGCTCAGTAACACACTCCCAGAAACCTCCTTAATGACGCCGTTAAGTGCATAAATACCCTACGTGCCAAGTGGCGACGTTTAGTGGTGGTCTAGCCCAATTTAGTTGCTAGGAAAATAAACCCTGTTGGGAGGAGCCACTGACGTGTGCGGACGACAAGCACCGGACACAACCCCTCGCCTGCCCGGAAACGGACCTTGATGAGAAGTGCTCTACTGCCCGCACAGGCCGGGACGTGGGAAGCTGGCCTTCAGCAAACCGTGGGTTCGGAGCTTCCCGTCTTGCAAATGCAGCGCGCAGGCTGCCGTCCGCCATCCTCGTGGTTGATGGACGGGGAGCCGGCAGAACCGGCTTCTGTGCTGCGCGCTCGCAGCGGGGTGAGCCTCGGCTGCCACGCACCCGGGACTGGCGGAGGTTGGCGGGGGGCCTGCCTGCGAGCGCCCCCTGGAGGCGCGGCCTGGAAGGCACCCGGCCTCCCCACCTGCTCCCGCCCCCCGGAACCTCGTTATTGGAGCTGCCCAAGGTCTTTGCCTACAGCTGGGCCCATCTCCGGGTTCCCAAGCAAAGCTGGGAGCAGCCTCCCTTAAAAATAGCACAACTTTTGTCAGCAAAATGGGCTCGTTCGGGAACGGCAGAGAATCGCAGTGCGGGACAAATTAACAACGAAGAAAAATGGCCTCTTAGCGTATACTGGTGAGCGTTTGCGTGTCAGAAAGATTTCTTTCTTGCTGTTGTTGCCCAGGGCGACTGCTCCCGGGGCCACACGGTGAAAGCACGAGAATCTGGCCCAGACCACGGCATCTGCGCAGTATTAAGCATATTCCATCTTTAAAAGAAGGAAACTACCAATGCTTGCACAAAAAAGTGTTTTCTCTTGATCTGTATTTTTATTTCCGATTAATTGGATGGACTGTGGGGGGCTGGGTTGGGGTAGTGACCCTCTGAACAAACACATCTTCGCCCCGTCCGCACGGCGAGCTCACGGCATCGCAGCATATTGCCGTAAAACCAGCCCTTCTCCCTGGAAGCAGATCTGTCATTTGAACCCATCATTAATTTCTCAACGATGTCCTCCTAGGCCGTAAAAAAGACTTAGAGCTCTTTATGAAAATTTTATTCCAGAGGAAATGGTCTCAGAACACGGCTGGCACCGACCTCTTTTAACCTTTAGCTCCCCGTGTTACTATTATTAAGTAATAACGCCGCTTCCCGCCGGCATCCTTCTCCCCTCTCTGCGCGTTGGAGGCCGCGCCGTGCCTTTCGGAGTGGAGCAGGAGTCAGCCCCCGGCCGGGGCCGCTGGCCGGTCCCCGCAGGCCCGGGGGGACGGCGGTCTGACAGCACCTTTTACGAGTACATCGACTCATCTGCAATTAGGTTGAGATTGTCTAATAAAACGTGGTGACATTTTAGCTTACAGTTTATGTCCTCGTAAAAGGTTCCAAAGTGGTTGCCGTGAGAGTCCATGTGACAACCCAGCATAAACCTTGTATCTCCGGCTGGACAGCTGACCGTTTAGAAAGGGCCAGGCCAGGGGGCGTGGAGGGACCAGGGGTGGTGACTGCTGATAATTCCTGAGGCCTTCATCGTCACTGTCTCAAAAACGCTCAGTTTGCCCTCCCTCCCTGCCTCCTTTCTCCCCTCACACTTACGCACTGATGTGAGGTCGGCCCTCCTCACCGGCCTTCCGTGCGCAGCTCTGTGCTGTGGGCTCCAGGTGCGGTGCCCCCAGCAGCCTCCTCCTGCAGGATGGGGACTTTGTGGCTGGAAGGCCACTCCCCCAGCCTCGGCCCCGCCCTTCTGCTCTCTGACCCTGAGTTCTCTCGGGCCCTCCTGTAAAGGGAACCGTGTGGTGCTTGTCCTTCTGGGACTGCTGCATCTCACTGAGCACCGCGGCCTCCAGGTCTGCCCCTGTGGCTGCGGGTGGTGGGGCTCCCCCCGCCCCAAAGGTGGACACGCATCCCATCGGGTAGCACAGCACCCTGCCTGGTCCGGGCCTCCAGGCGGACCCGCAGTTGTTGCTGAGTCTCGGCTGTTGGGAATAATGCCTCAATGAATGTGGGGGTGCTGATACCTCTTTACACCCTGATTCCAATTCTTTGGGACCAACACCCAGATGTGGGGTCGCTGGGTGGGAGTGGGTGGAGATGCCTCTGGCGGGGGGCTTGGACAGAAGCGCTGAGGAAACCCCAGAGAAGCGGGCTTGTGGGCGGGAGTGTTTCTGGTCCCTGGGAAACCAGGCTCGAGGTCCGCTCCGGGCAGCTCACTGTCGTCACTGGCTCCATGTCAGCGTCCGGCTCGGAGGTTCCCACCTGGAGCGCCTCCCCCAGGGGACGCCCGCAGCTCTGGAGACATTACGGTCGTCACACCGCGTGGGGAGAGGGGCGTGCTTGGGCCGGGGACGCTGCCACACACCCCACAGCACACAGCGCCCCCCCACGGGGAATGAACGATCTGGCCCAAACGTCCGTCAGTAGCCCCCGCTGGTCCGAGTGGACCTCCTACTAAACAAGCCTCGGCTTCCCGCGGCGGCTGCCTGGGGTCTCGTGCCTTCCCTGTGGCTCACGCTCCCGGTCTGACGGTGCTGGGCCGGCTCGGAGGGAGACTTGAGGCAAGGCCGGCAGGGGGGGGGGGCGGGGGGCGGCCTACAAGCCCCGCCTGGTGCAGGGACGCAGTGGGGCGGCAGGCAGGCAGCGCATGGCGTTTTCAGAGACGGGAGGCGCGGGAGCAGGATACACAGCGAGAATTTGGGGAAGCAGGAGACGACCCCTCAAAATATGCTTCCGGTTCCCATAGAAAGAGATGGCGCTTTGGAGCATCAACTTCCTTTCCAAATGGAACGCACTTCCTGTGTGTGTGTGAGAGAGCAAGAGTGAGAGAGAGAGAGAGGACCCCAGTGCGTTTGAGAGGCACCTCGCAGAAGCCCTCCAGATTCATGACCTCGGACTGCGAGAGCGGGCACTCCGAGGGTCCTGCAGGGGTCACGTGGGGGAGGTGTGCGGTATTCCGTGACTCTTGCCTCTGAAAAACTCACAGATCCCCAAAACGGAACCACTTCATGCATGAACTATCCGCCCTCGGGGCCCGGCCATTGCCATGCGTGTCCCTGTGTGGGGGCCTGGGTCACAGAGCCCTGTGTGGCCGGACTCGGAGGTCCAGCCTGGGTGTGGAGAGGACGCACTCTTGGTGGCCTCCCCCTGGGGACTCACAGCGTGGGCGTTCGCCTCCCCGAGATTCTGGGTGCCCAGTGCCCACGGGGACGGCTCACCCCCTCTCCCGGCGGCGTCCTTGCAGGCAGAACTGGACCGACGCCGGGGAACGGCACCCTGGTGCCGAGTGTGCAGCTTCCTGAGCGTGACGAAGACGAACGGCTCTCGGCCAAGGGTCCCAGGTCGGGGAGGACCTTGGGGTCGACTGTCTGGGCTGACGTGGGGGGCCTCACCGACAGTGGCCTCAGGGGGCTCGCCGCAGTGCCGGCCTTCCTGAGCCCCGCCACCAGAAGTAGGTGGGGGTCAGGGAGAGCGGTCCTGGTTGAACCGACGAAAACCCACGCGGCCCAGAACTCTGGTTTCTGCCCGGTGCGTCCGACTGCTGGGATTCGCGGGCGTTGGAGACCCCTCAGCAGGGTGGAGGGGGACCCCCATTCCCCACGCCCCTCTTCTGTCTGATAATTTGAGATGCCAAATAAGATTGTTCTGGAGAGGAAGCCCCAATGACTCTGCTATTCATCCAGAGGGGGAGGGGCTGTTACCTAAAACCCTGACGTGAGCTGTTGAAGGAAGAAGCCAATCTGTTCTTCCCGGACCTCGGAGAGGCTTGGAGTGTGGGAAGGAGAGGGGCCTGCTGTAAGCAGACCTTGGTCACTGTCGCGGTGGCCTCCCGGCCCTGCGTCTCGGCCCCCTCGTCTCCGTCGTGGGGACAGTCATCCGTGCCTCCGACGGGCGCGGTGAGGATGACAGGCAGTGTCTCCCGAGTGTAAATGGGCCCAGGGGGTGGGGGCCTTGCCGGCAGTGAGTGGGGTCGGGTTCCCTGCCGGGGCCGCTGGCAACCTTTCTGGAGTTCTTGGGTGGCCAGCCACGGGAACCCGTGCTGGCTGTTCTAAGCAGCCAAGGAACTGGCCGGAAGGCCGCTGGGTGGCTGGTATGCAGCCCGGATGGGAAGTCTCCGGACCCCGGGGGAGCCCCCCGCCGAGAGCAGGGCTCCGCCGAGAGTGCTGCTGGCTGTCACCACCGGATCCGGCGCCTGGCGTTCCTCGTCTTCCGATTTCCTGGCTCGTGCATCCGAGCCGCCAGCCTGTCCCTTAAGGGACAGGACAGTTTCTCTGAGATGCCCTAACCTGAGCCCCGGGAGGGTGGTGGTCCCCAGGCAAATCCAGGTGCTGGTGCCAAAAGGCTAACTGCCCACTGCTGGCCTCGGGGACCTAGTGTCCAGCCCACCCTGCGCGCCCAGCCCGTCCTCCCTTAGGTTTTCTCACTGCCGCTGCCGTCCCCTGCCGGCCTGGTGAGAGATTATTTTGCTGTCAGGCCCCGGCCCGCTGCCCCAGCTTGTTTATCTGAAGTCAGCATGTTGCAGAAGCATCACCTGCCCCTGGACACATTCCTGCCACCAGGTGGGCAGATGGGCAGCAAGCGGCCCAGGCCGTGGCTGTCTTGGGGAGTGGGGGAGTCTTTCTAACGATGCACTGCAGAGCCTGGGCTTAGGTCTCCAAGGTTTCCCAGCTGGCTGCTAACCAGAGCCCCCAGCAACAGCGCGAGCAGCCGTTCCTTCCAGCGTCTCTCCCAGGCAGGCGTGGGTGGGAGGGTGGGAGGGGACGCCGAGCACATCCCCTGCCTGTGTTACCTCCTGCAGACACACGCCCGGCCCCCGCTCCTCCCCGCGCGATGACATCTTCAGTACTCTGCGGGAAAATTCTTAGGTTTGCTTCAGAAGCCTCTTACTCGGCACGACGATACGGAGCAACCTAGAGAAAAAAGAAAAACGCGGGCACAGCGGCTAATTAAAAAAGAAAGCTTGCAAAACGGAGAGAAACAAACAGCTTCGGAGTTCCGGGCTTATGAAATATTTATTCAGCGGCGAAGAAGACGCCGGCGTCGGAAATGAACTTTGCAAAGTAATTACTTCTGATTCCGACAAAATGCATCCGAGAGCCTCTAGGTAAACATCAGATTTGATGGGCGAGAGGTGGGTTGTACACTTCCGAAGGAAACGAGGATCGCATCAAAGCCAGCGGCTTGTCCAGGGGCCCGTCGCGCTGTGTTCCTGTGTGGAATGTTCTAGAAGGTGCTCCCCGAGAGCGGAGGGAAGATGTGAACGAGGAAGACAAGATACAATCAAATGGCAGTTCGGAAAAGCCACAGGCAGCGAGACCGGGGGGGAGGAGCCCCCCACTTCCCAAAGAAACGTTGAATCACGCAGGGGCGCTCAAAAACCAAGCGTGTGCCCGCTGATTTCGACATCCAAAGGGAAAGGCACACACACTGGGCGTCTCCTGGGAAAATGCCCCTGGTTCTGTGGCGTGTGTTTTCCGCTTTGTCCCGGCGCGCCGTGGAAATCGCTCTATGGGCAGCACTCCCGGGGGGAAGGAGGGAGTTTCAGGGGAGGGGCGAGAACGTTGCTTGGGGTGTCCCTGGATTCTGGGGGAGGGTTTGCTGCGAGGGGTGCACGTGAGTGTCTCCCACGTGGGTGCCCACGTCCTTCCCTCTTCAGCCCGGAGGCTCTGCCAGGCGGGTGGGGCCCTCTCCCGGCTCCCGTGTGCAGAAGGAACGCCCTGCCCAGAGCGCCCCGTGAAAACGGACCTTGGTTCTGAGTTAACGCGTGGCTCCCACCCCCTGAGGGGAAGCAGAACACGCCACTGTTATACCTGCCTTTTAGAGATGCTGGTTATTGTAAGCCAGTTTTTCTTTGATTTTATTTTGAAGCAAAAGACTCCAGAAGAAACTCCCATCGTCCCTTTAATGCCTAGAAGAGGGGAGACAGAGGCCGGCACCAGGAAGGGCGCCGTGGTGGCAGGAAAGGCTACGGTTGAGGACCACCCAGCTGTGACGCGCAGGGAGGAGCCTTGCAAGGCCCTTTCCCTCAGAGTCCCCCGTGTCCCGTCGTTAAAGACGACCCAGCGAAGATCCATCTACCATGCTTGTCCAGCTCTTCCAGCTCGGCCTTCCTGCCCGCAGAGCCCCGGAACCCAACCTGCCCCCGCCCACCTGCTCCCTGGCTCCGGGCGGGAGTGAGCCTTGCCCGCCCCGTCCGCCCCATCCGCCCCAGCCCTGAGTTCCCCAGACCCCCCGAATGTGCCTGGGTAGTCAGCCCGGCCGTTTTCTCCTGCCAGCCTGCCCCCTGCTACTCTGAGTGTCGTCCGGTCAGAAGAAATTGGAAAGGAAGAAGGAGAATTATTATTTTTTCTTCCTGACGTTGCAACCCTCCAGTGCGAGTGACACCCCCCCCCCCCACCCTTCGGAAGGAAGGCGCCCCTCCCGCATCTCACTCCTGCGAATGTCAACTCAATGCCGGAGCTGGCGGAGGCGGGCTCCACCCCCCCGCCCCCCCCCCGGAGAGCTGTCAGGAGGAGCGAGGACTTCATAAATTCCTCGTACAGAAAACTCGAGCCCGTCCTTCACTTTCAGGGAATCCGAAAACAGCTCCCCGTCACCGGAACACCACCGGAGCGCTGCTCTGGCCCCCCCTCCGTCGGCATCTGGGGGGTGCTCCTTGAGAAGAAGCAGAAATCTCCCTTCTCACGCACCCTAGCTCGTCGTAGAAGCACAGTTCCGACATTCTGAGACAAAACCCTGGAACTGGTCTGCCTTTCCCCTGCTGGCCTACTGAGCAGCAGGGAGGCGAGCGAAGGTTCAGAATAACAACAATAAAGGTCAGCGCACCTCCCAGGGAGGCTCACAGCTCGCCTGCGCCTTTGGGACCAGGGGAGCCGCTGTGGGTCTGAGGCCGCGCTTTGGAAGGTCAGGGGGCAAGCCGGGGCCGGTCCTCACTGCCCAGCGGTGCCAAGGGTCGTTGTCCGGGGCGACTCAAGGGGGCAGCAGATGCTTCTTGGGGGGTGGGGCCGAGACCCCGGGAGCAGGCCTTGTGCCCAGGGGGTTCCTAGGGCGCATGCTGGGGAGCGATGGGTCTGCTGAGGGAGAGGGGCCGCGGAGGAAAGGTTGACCAGGGCCAGGCCAGGGTCCCCCGGGGGTGGCTTCAGCGGGACCCTCCTGGGGGGGCGGGGCAGGGGAGGTTTCTCAGACTGGGGCTCACCCGTGCCCCCCGTGGTCAGTCACTGGCGAAGGGCCACCCTGGGTGGCCGTGAACCTTCGGGCCCCTTTGCTCTCAGCACGTGCAGGCGGGGGCCTCTGGGAACGGCCACGGGGAGTGGGCCGGACGGGCTGTGGGTGGGGGACTGGGGGAGGGAGAGGAGCCCTGCGAAGCTGAGAGCCAGGTTATTGGGCTTGACCGCCCTCAGCCTCACACAGAGTCACAGACAGAACCACAGCTGTGGTGACAGGTAAGTACACAGCCACGGAGGCAAGCAAGCCCCGCCTCCAAATGCCCCATGGCCAGGAAGGTCACAACCTGGGAGAGCACCGAGCTCTCCCGCAGGGTTCGGGCCTCCGGGGCTGGGCTCTGCGTTCGCTGCCCTGCACCCGTGCGCCAGGCCTCTCTCTCTCCGGGCAAAAGACACGGACAGCCCGGCACTGGGCTTCCCCTCCCCGGGCAGCGTCCTGCGCCCTGGGCCGCAGCTCCGGCCGCACGCAGGTGCAGGTGTGTCGAGGTGAAAATTCGGTCACGATATCACATCTCAAAAAAGTGCTCCCAGGCGCCAGGAGGAGGTGGGCGCACTTGCTCCTGGAGGGCGTTTGCGAAGGGCGCCGCCCTGGGGCCGGCTGCAGTGGGCTGCCCTTTGGCCATTGGGTCTCGTGAAGGGCGCTGTGCTCTGGGACTCAGGACAGGACCGAAGGGCGAGGCCCTGCACACCAAGCCGCAGGGCAGGGCCGGGCGCCCTGCAGGGGGAGCTCACACTGCCGCTGAGGCCTCCCATGCATGGGCCCACCCTCTGCCCCCCACGGACCAGCCCGCCGGCCGGGGGCTGCACTCGGGCGACAGAAGGCACTAAATGCTGGCCCCCCAACGAGCCCGTCGGCTCACTCAGAAGCCTCCTCCCCTGAACCCCCTCCCCCACCTTCCGGTGGAGACACATGTCCTCACGGGCATTTTGTTAGAAGACGCTCGAGGCTGAAGCCGTCTCCTCCCCGAGATGAAAGAGGCACTCGCTCCACGCCCGCCCGTGGAATCCTGGCGGTTTGTTCGACTCCGTCCTCTCCGCCACCGGGGAGACAAGCGAAGACAAGACCGTCCTCCCCAAGCACATGTGGCAGTTTCGAGAAGTGACAGTGAGAAGTAATTAGCACTGATCCCCCTGCCTGCAGCCTGTCTGCAGCGGGCCCGGAGACGTCAGCCGCCTCCGGAGCGCATGGATAATTCATGGCTGCCTTCCACGCGCCCTCGGAGCGAGGGGCAGCCGCTCCTGGGGGAAGGGGTGTGCTCGCGGCCGGGCGGCTCCTGTTGGAAGGGGTTTTCCTCGCACTCTGACTGGCCCTTCGGAACGCAGGGGGTGCCCACCAACCCTCCTGGAGCCGGGCCCTGAGGGTGGCTGAGCTAGTTTTGGGGTCCCCGTCTCTCTCTTCAAAGCTCTGCGTGTAGCTGTTGGGGACTCATTCCTCCGCCCAGTGAGTGAGTCTTCGTGGAGCACTGGCTGCATGGACCCGGGTTCTGTCCCGCAGCATCGACAGGGACAGATGGCCGACGGTTCCAGTGTTCCTCAGACGCAGGGACAGAGGGGCGAGGAGGGAGACTGCAGGACAGTAAGGCGGGGGGGGGGCGCCCTGGAGACTGCGCGGCTCCCAGCGCACCAGGGCGATGGCCTTTCTCCGCACACACGACACTGGGGCGGGGCCGCTCCCCGGCCTCAGAGGTTCACTGTCTGACTCACGCGCTGCACGTGCTGACCACGCGAGGGGCTCGTAGACAAGTGGCCATGCTGTGTGGGTGCACACGTGTGTTTGCATGTGACCTATGTGCACAGGGAAATATGCATGTGTGTGCTTGCTGTGTGTGAGTGCATGCATGTGTGAATGTGCATGTGTGCGCACATTCACCCGTGTGGGCATGAGCAAGTGTGCACATGTATGATCCCGTGTCTGCATGTGTTCACACATGTCTGAACATATGCATGAGCATGTGTGTTCCGATGTGGGTGTGTATATTTGTGTGTGTGCGCATGCACGGATGTGTGCACAAGTGCACCTTCATGTGCATATCACATGTGTTTGAATATATGGTGGCACGTGTGAATGCATGACCATATGTACACAAATACATGCATGTGGGCATTTGTGTGTGCATGGCATGTGTGCACGTGTGTGAGTGTGCACACATGTGAGCTTACCACCATGTGCACATCCGGACACCTGCCGGAAGTCATGCACCCTACTGCCCCTGGAGTCACAACTCCTTCTCTCACCCCCTGCCTCCAGCCTCCCCACGGCCACGGTGTCTCGGAGAGCCTCCTACCTCCAGGAGCACTTCTGCCTGCACGGGAAGCCCCGGTGTTCTCTCTGCCTGCCCCTCCCCCAGCCCCAGTGAGGCTACGGCGGGGCCCTGCCTTCCCTCCCTTGCATCGCTGCTGCCTCTTGCCTAGGGTAGACCTGCATTTTTTTTGTCCCTAATGCACCCATTTTGGCTTTTAATGGAAGTATAACATCCGTACAGAAAAATAAATGATAAGTGTGTATGCCTGGTACATTTTCACAAAGTAAACATACCCAGGCAGTCACACCCAGGTCAGGAAATAGATGTTGCCATCCCCCTGAGGGCACCCCCGGCCACTAGACCCCTCCTCCCCGAAGCTAACCCACGTCCAACACTGAGCACCCCAGACCAGGTCCGCCTGTCTTTGAACTTTGTATAAAGGGAACCACACGGCCGGTCTGCTTGTACGCAGGCCTCCTTTTCTTACTCATTCTTTTTGCGAGACCCACCCGTGATGCTTAAAGCAGACCGCCCCTTTTCGTGGCTGTATAGTATTCCGCTGCTTGCACACACCAAATCGCTTCACTCATTTTATTGTTGATGGGCATCTGGGTTTTCCCAGATCTGGGCTATTTGGACTACAAGTTTCACGCATGATCATCCTCACATGTTTCTTTTGGTCAGCGCACACACGTGTGTATGTTGGGCTCCCACCGCCTCCTCAGAGCGGTGATGCCTGAGCGCTCATATCAGAGCAGCCGGACCTTCTGTCTCCCGGCGCTGTTCCCCCGCAGGGCCTGTGCGGTAGATGTCACTGCAGCAGCAACTCGCCGCGTGGTGGTTCTAGCGTCCGAAGGGCTTTGTCTTCTGATCCTTTCTTAGACGAGCGCCAGTGAGGACACATGGGCAGGGAAGCATTTCTCCTGAGGACGTCACCTGCTCGTGTGATGACATGGGTCACGTTCGCCGTCGAGCCTAAATATAACGCCCTCCAACTGAGGTTCATGCTCCTTGCTCGTTATGTGGGAGGAGGAGGAGGATGAGCACTTGAGAGGCCTCCTCTCAGGTGGTGCTGAGGCACATACACCGAGTGTTTACGGCGTAGAAAGGCCTGGACTGGGGTTTCCCGAGTCGGGGTGCGGACATGGCAGGGAAGCGGGTTCCAGGCCCGGCTGGACCCGATGGAATCGGGTTGGAGGCTTCTCCTGAGCTGCGTGTCTCGTCAGGACGCCGCTGCGCCCGGAGTCACCGGTCGGCGTTGCCTTGCTCACTGACTTGAATGACGCATTTCCCTGATTCTGAAGGTTCCGCAACGCAGCCCACAGAACCGGTGCTTCTGGTGTCCCGGGTACCCTTCATGAGGCATTTTCTCGCCCAGTGTAAAAAGGCTGGGTTCTGAAGTCGTGGGATCAGATTCTGTTTGTGGTTTGTTTTTAATTTAGACCCGTCTGCACTCTTGACCTGGGAGCGCCTTGGATCCTTCATGGGTCAGGCAGCGATGGGAACCACCTCACATTCCCCGCATCCTGGTGAGGACGGGGTGGGGGGGATGATTCAGGGGCATGCCCACGTCTGGCTCAGACCGAGGGGGTCCTGACTTGTGCGCTACGACCACTGCCCTGGCCATGGCTCCTAGAGGGGGCGCCGGACTGATGCGGGCGAAGAAGTGCGCCCGCAACGCTGGGTGTGAGGGACCCGCCAGTGCGGAAGGGCAGGGCACTCGGGAAGTTATTTCTTGGAGAAGCCGCTGCTGCAGAACTCCTGGAGGAGCAGGGCCGTTCTGCAGAAAGCAGCGGGGGTGGGGTGACGTCAGCCCGGCCCCGCGCGGGGCAGGGGAGGCTGGCGGACAGAGCTGGGGGGCGGGCGTCAGGTTCGTGCGCACTCTCCGCTGCGCCCCCCCGCGGTGCAGGGCGCCGGCTGCGTCTAAATGTGCTCTTGTCTTGTTGCGGAGTCTCGGGGCCCACGCTCCCTGCACCCTGCACCCTGACTCTGTCTGCGCCTTCATTTGGGTCCCGGATGCAGGGGTCTAGTTCCAGCACAAAATACTGTGCGCTGGTTGCCGGTTCGGAACACACGCGTGTGCAAGGGGGAGGACGCAGACCGATGGAGAAGGAGCGCAGGCTGGGGCGGGGGGGGGGGGGGGGGGGCGGGGCCTGCGGCGGGGCGGGGCCTGCAGTAGAGGTGGGGCCTGCAGTGAGGGCTGTTGGGGGGCAGCCGAGGCCCCATCGAGACAGCCCTGAGCTGGAGGTAGTGCCTTCCGAGCCTGCTTGTTATTCACAGAAGAAAGCAAAACTCTGCAGAAATAAGATAAATGCTCCGTGCGATTGCACAGGTTGTCTTGTCAAATTAAAAACCCGAACGGTGCAGCAGCAGCAGCTTAAATTCTTCCTGCCGCTTCGTGCCACCTCCAGCGAAGAGAATAATAACCAGAAGAAAACGTGGGGAGGAGACGGAAGGGGGATGAAACTCCCAGCACAGGGGAGGCCGGGCTCGTCGGCCGCACAGATCAGCAGACTGTGTTCAGACCCCACGGGGGGCTGCCCGGCGGGGGGAGGGGGCTGGGGCCACTCTTGGAACTGTTGCTGCCTCTGGAAGCACTTGGAGCGGGTGCTTCCGCCGCGCTGTGGAGGGCGAGACACGCAGGAAGGAGCAGACTCGCAGCCGGCCTGGTGCCCACCTGCGCCGCCGCCGCCCGGCCTGTGCTGAAGCGACGCGAACCGTGGGTCTTGTCCCGAAGCACACGTGCGAGACCCGCGCCCTGACGCCAGCTGGTTCTCTGCAGGGGTGCCAGAGCCGCCTTGTGGGGGGGCACCGGCCCCTCAACAAACGATGCTGGAAGAACTGCCCTCCGTAGAGAAACCAACACCCCCCCCCCAACCAAACCGCGACCTAAACCTCACAGGTGATACAGAAACGAACTCCAAATAGATGATGGAGTTAGCCTAAAGCTAAAACCATACAACTTCTAGGGGGGGGGGGAAACAACAGAGAATAGAGTCTTTGGAGTCCAGGACAAGGTGAATAGTTCTCTTTTTTTTTTTTTTTTTAATTACAAATTTCTGCTTCAGTCAGTTGGATTTTTTTTACTTCTTTTTTTTAAGATTTATTTATTTATTTTTAGAGAGGGAGAGGAGAGAGAAAGAGAGAAACATGAATGTGTGGTTGCTGGGGGCCATGGCCTGCAACCCAGGCATGTGCCCTGACTGGGAATAGAACCTGCGACACTTTGGTTCACAGCCTGCGCTCAATCCACTGAGCTACACCAGCCAGGGCTAGGTGAATAGGTCTTAAACTCAGCACCAACCAAGAACATGGTGTCTTTAAAAAGTGACAGACTGGGTTTTTCGTCAACATTAAAAAAAAAAACACTTTTGTTTTGTGGAAGCCCATGTGAAGAAGATGAAAACACCAGGTCCAGCCCCGGGGAACAGGCTTACAAACCATGCATCCGCTAAAGGATTGGTACTTAGGATGCTTCAAGGCTTCTCAGAACGCAACAGTGAGAGAACCTTGAGCAGTGCAGCTAGGAAACAGGCAGAAAGCCACGGAGAGGTAGTTTGTGGAAGGACACAGACGGCAGGTGAGCCCGTGAAGGGATGCTCCATGTCCTTAGCCAGGAAGGAGTACACACCGCAGCCACCGTGAGGTACCGGTGCACACCCACGCGCACGACGGAAATCACAGCCGGACAGGGATCACCCGGCGAGCCGGTGGGGGGCAGAGGAGCCGGGCCACTCACGTGTCGCCGGCGGGAACAGGAAACAGCACAGGCACTCTGCAACATAAGTGGTTCGGCATCTTCTCCTAAAACAAAGTCAGCCATTACCGCGCACCCTGACGGCTGTGCTCTCAGACATGTAACCCAGAGAAACAAAGACGTGTGCATTCCCAGAAACCTGTACACGCGTGTTCAGAGCAGCTTCACTCACAACCGCCCCAAACTGGAAACAGCCCACGTGTCCTTTCTCGTGCGAACGGCCCGGCCACCTGCCGTGTCCCCTGCCGTGAGCTGCTGCGTGGACACGGGCAGGACCGCACTGTGGCCACACACACTGGCTGACCCTCACGGTTGTTATGACTGGCAGGAGCCTGCCCCTAAGGTTACAGACCTTAGTACGCACGACCCCACTTGTAGAACATTCTAGAAACGAGGAAGTCACAATCACCGAGGACAGAGGAGTGGTCGCCGCGGGCGAGGGGTGGGTGTGGCTGTAACAGAGTAGCAGGAGGGGTCATCCTGACGCCCCCGTTCTCTCGCTCGGCCCTGGGAGTGGACTCCTGAAGCTGCAGGTGTGATAACGTTGCACAGAGCTGCACGCACACACGCACGCACACGTAAGCCAGTGGAATCTGAGTAAGACCCGGGAGTGGGTCCCAGTGTTTCCTGGTGGTGAGGTTACTCCCCGCTTTGTAAGATTTTATCGCAGATGAAGTGGGTGAAGGGTCCACGGGTCTCTCTGTGGTGTTTCCTGTAGCAGCTATAAGTCCACGGTTATCTCAAAGTAATTTGTATGTGTGAAGTGATATGATAATTTTATACCCTGCTACCTTAGCACATTTCTTACTTGCACATTTTTTAAATTGTATTTTATGGATTATGCTATTACAGTTGCCCCACTCCCCCCCTTTATTCCCCTCCACCCTGCACACCCCCTCCCGCCCACATTACCCGCCTTTAGTTCATGTGCATGGGTCCTACATATAAGTTCTTTGGCTTCTACATTTCCTATGCTGTTCTGAACCTCCCTCTGTCTATTTGCTACCTGCCATTTATGCTACTTATTTTCTGCACCTTTCCCCCCTCCTCTTCCCCTCCCCCCTCTCCCTCCCCTCCTCCCCCTCCCAGCTGACAACCCTCCGTGTGATCTCCATTTCTGGAATTCTGTTCCTGTTCTAGTTGTTTGCTTAGTTGTTTTTTTTTTTCTAGGTTCAGTTGTTAAAAGTTGTGTTTGTTGTCATTTTACTGTTTATATTTTTTATCTTTTTCTTAGATAAGTCCCTTCGACATTTCATATAATAAGGGCTTGGTGATGATGAACTCCTTTAACTTGACCTTATCTGAGAAGCACTTTATCTGCCTTTCCATTCTAAATGAGAGCTTTGCTAGATAGAGCAATCTGGGATGTAGGTCCTTGTCTTTCATGACCTAGAATACTTCTTTCCAGCCCCTTCTTGCCTGCAAGGTCTCTTTTGAGAAATCAGCTGACAGTCTAATGGGAACTCCTTTGAAGGTAACTGTCTCCTCTTCTCTTGCTGCTTTCAAGATTATCTCCTTCATTTTAATCTTGAGTAATTTAATTATGATGTGCCTTGGCGTATTCCTCCTTGGGTCCAACTTCTTTGGGACTCTGAGCTTCCTGGACTTCCTGGAAGTCTATTTCCTTTGTCAGATTGGGGAAGTTCTCCTTCATTATGTTTTCAAATAGGTTTTCAATTTCTTGCTCTTCCTCTTCTCCTTCTGGCAACCCTATGATTTGAACATTGGAACGTTTAAAGTTGTCTCAGAGGTTCCTAAGCCTCTCCTCAATTTTTTGAATTCTTGTTTCTTCATTCTGTTCTGGTTGAATGTTTCTTCCTTCTGCTCCAAACCATTGATTTGAGTCCCAGTTTCCTCCCCATCACTGTTGGTTCCCTGTACATTTTCCTTTATTTCACTTTTCACAGCCTTCACTTTTTCCTCTGTTTTGTGACCATTTTCAACCATTTCTGTGAGCATCCTGATGACCAGTGTTTTGAACTGTGCATCTGATAGGTTGGCTATCTCTTCATCACTTAGTTGTATTTTTTTCTGGAGCTTTGATCTGTTCTTTCATTTAGGCCATTTTTTTTTCTTTGTCTTGGCGCACCTGTTACGTAGTAAGGGGCGGGGCCTTAGGTATTCCCTAGGGTGGGGCAACCCACGACGCTGAGACAGTGGGGGAGGGGTCAGAGAGGGAGCGGTGCTGCTTGCTCAGCTCTCCACCGGCTTTCAGTCACTTCCCCTGCTACCCACAAGCAAACTGGGCCCTTCTGGTGCTGATTCCCGGGTGAGTGGGCTTGTGTACGTTCTAGGACCCTGTGGGTCTCTCCAATGAACTCTTCTGTGAGTTCATAAAGTGTCCAGTGAACACTTCTGTGAGGAAATAAAGCTTCTGAGGCTTTATCTCCCAGCACTGAAACCCTGGGTTGAGCGGTCTGTCTTGCTCCCCAGTTGTTCCTCCCAGCTTATCTGGAAGAAAATGTGGGACTGCCCGCTCTACCAGCCACCACCTTGCCGTGAGCCCTCTCCTCCCTGGCTGCCCGTGTCCACCCCTCCTGCAGGTATGGATGAACGTTTCTTCTTTAACTCCTTGCTGGTTGGACTTCCATACAGTTCGATTTTCTGGCAGTTCTGGTTGTTTTTTTGTTTTTAAATTTGTTGTTGTCCTTCTTTTGGTTGTGCGAGGAGGCACAGTGTATCTGCCTACATCTTGGCCAGAAGTTGCACATATTTTTAAACAAACAGACAAAAAGCTTGTATGAAAATAATGGTGTGAATATAAATGTGTATAATTTCCTTGTGAGGCCACATGACACTGTAACTCAAAAAGAGACCTAAAGGCCACAAGGGGAAGCGAACCATTAATCTGGCATCCAACTTTTATGAATTGATCTTGAGAAAGGAATTGGACAGGTTATTCATTGGAGTATTATTCATAGTAAAGACCAAAGCAGAAACAAGCAAAAAAAATGAAGATTGATTGACAAACGATGGCACGCACAACGGAAAAGCTCTCCCACCCGTAGTGACGCTGTGGTCCTGGCTTTACCAAAGGGAGACCTTCTTCCAGCTGAGTCAGGCTGGCGTCACCGGGCACCACACCAGGTGCCGAGGCCCCACGCCCGGGTTCGTGCTGCATACGGTCGGGGACCCCGGGAAGGGGAAGGAGGGGCCCGGACCTTCGCTGTGTGGTCTGCAGGTGGCAGATATCGGCTAATCACATGTTTTTAAAATATTTACCCCTCTGGGCACTTGTCATCATTTTCTGCAATGATGATGACTTGTATACATAAAACCATAGAGTCTTCCGCGTTATCCCATTAGGGGGGATTTTAATCCGGTCACCTGCCGTCTCTAATTTTAGAAGATGCATTGCAGGAGAAGTCTGAACGGAAGCAGCCGCGTTTACGTTGGGTCTGATGAGGAGGGACAGGCGGCCTCTGAGTCCAGCGCCAGCTCTGCAGCCGGCGCTCCGCGGGGAGACTCGGGCGCGGTGTTTGGGGTACTCGGTGGGGTGCCCTTGAGAAGACAGGGCTGGCCTCTAGTCCAGAGACATGGCCCAAGAGCTAGGCTGGGAGGGGCTTGGCCACGAGCTCTCGGAGGGGCAGGGAACACGTGCTCCAGGTGCCGTGGACCTGGCCAGTACCGGGCGTTCCAAAACACCGGCCACGTCAGTAGGATGAGCTGCCTTTGCCGACTGCGTGCCCTGCACTGGGCGATGTTCTCTGTGTGGGAAGCAGGACTGGGGGGGGCGGTGGTGCAGAGCCCTGGCATCTCACGGGGGGACAGGGGGGGAGCCCGAGGGGAAGCTCTCAGGAAAGGAATCACTTTCCTGAGATGATGGGGGGTGCGGGGGTGGGGCTTCAGCTCCAGGGAGCAGAGGGCCAGTGGGGCGGGGTGCTGGGCGAGGGCACGCAGCTGGAGTTAGTCACGTGGAGCGTGGATGGCCTCGTTGAGGAGCTGGTTTCATTCCAGGGTTTCTGGGAAGCTATTGGACGGCTTCATTGTTTTTCTCTTTCTTAACCTGCAATGTTAAAGTAGATTTGGAGTTCCAGGAGAGAGAGAGGCCCTCCGTACTCCTGCCCCGGGTTCCCCGCTGCCGATGTCTCACGCGGCCCCGGCGCCTCTGTGATGGTGGAGAGGCCGACCCCGGAGTGTGACTGTCAGTCTCGCTCCAGCGCTTCTCAGGTTTCACTGCTTTTTTGCGTGTGTGTCTTTTCAATGGTCCAGGACCCCACCACTTAGTCGTTCTGTCCCCTGAGGCTCCTGGGGGCTGGGACGGCGAGACTGTCCTGGTCCGGGATGTCGTGGCAGCTGTGGAGCGGTGGCCGGGTGTCGGTGGGAGGCCCCTCAGGTTGGACTTGTCTGAGACCAGTTTTCCTGCCAGGAGGACCGGGGTGGCGGTTTCCGGAGAGTAAGTCGCCGAGAGGAAGCGCCCTTCTGGCCACGTTGGGGCACGCCTCTCAACACGACGTGTCTGACAATGGGAACCTTGCCCTCTGGACGGGTGTGCGAGGGCCTCGGTGTAGGAGGGGACCCGGCCTGTCACATCCTTGGGGGAGGTCGCCGGGGCCAGGCAGACGGGTGATGGAGAGCAGTATGAGCATGGAGGAGGGGTGTGCTGGGGACCGTGGGTGCCCGAGAGTGGATTCCTGAGGAGCTGGGAGCGGGGTACAGCTTTGGGGGGGTCTGAATGCCGGGCTAGGGAGTCTGGAAGTCATCATGTACTTTCCCAACGCCGGCCCCAGCGTTTGCCTCCCCACAGAACCTGACAAAAAATAGTGCAAAACACCACGAAGCCCACCCATCTGTTCCCCCCGCCGGCAGGGGAGCGCCAGAGCCCAGAGTCCCTGAAGGCCCCTGAGCCCCCGAGTGGGTAGCCCCCCGAGTGGCAGAGGGCACGCCACCAGCAGGGCACAGCTGTGGGCCAGGTGAGGGATGTGCATGGGGCACTGGGGGTTGTCACACCTGTCAGGGACACCAGGGTGGGGGGGAGGGGCTCGTTCCCCTGTCCAGGTGGGAAGCACCTGTACCTGGATCAGGTGGGTGGAACGGAAGGGGAAGCCTGGCCTTTAAAGGGGGAGGAGGCTGGGAGGGGGAGGGCAGAGGCGTCAGCCTGCCCTTGGATGGGGATGAGGGGCCCGGGCAATGCTAACGCAGGCAGGGGTGAGAAGCCCCCCACCCCAGCCCGGGGAGGAAGGGAGGTGTCGGGGTCCACTGAGAGGCAGAGGTGGGGCAGCTGTGGTCCTGGGTGCCACGGGCTTCGCTGCCTCCGGCCCAGCCTCATGGAGTAATTAGGCAGGACACTCAGGCCCTCAGAGGACACGTGGTGGATCCAACCACCTTTGAACCGAACTGGAGCGGCCAGCGCCCAGACCCATGCCTCTCGTTTGCTCGAGGGTTTCTGCAACGCGGCGGCAGACAGGGCAGAATAATGACCACAAATGACTGCCCGAGAGGAAGCCGCGTTTAATATTTAATATGCAATAACAACCGCCAGCCGGAGGGCTCTTTCCCCCCGGGGGCCGAGTGGGGTTTATTGGTTGGGACGTTCCAATTTAGTAATGAGCTCATTATCTCCCGGCCTCCTCTGGGGGGCCTGCGCCCCAGGAAGGCACGTCCCCAGTCCTCTCCAGTGCTTCCCTCCAGCAGGAATCAGATTCACCCTGCCCCGGCCCTAAGCGACCCCCCACCACTCCCCCAGACACTGTCCTTCGGCTTCTCCAGGATGCCTCGGCTCCCTCCCACAAAGCAGACACCGAGCACCGGCCATGTGCACGCTCCGGCTTTGTGCGGAGACGGAGGGGGCCGGGGTGGCTTCCACTCACAGGATCTCACAGCCCCCGGGTCGTCGGAATCAGGACCCGCTGAGCTGCGGGTGAGCATGCGCTGTGCTCCGAGCCCCGCCCAGACCTTTGGAACCGGGAACTTGAGGGCCAGGTCGGGCACTGTCCCCCTGATGCATGCTGTGAGTGGCTGCCTGGGCTGAAGGGCTGTCTGTGCCCCTTACTGAGCTCTCAGCGCGTTTGGGTACGGAGCCCCGCCCTCCCCAAGGGATCTCGAACCCGGACTTCAGTTGTACGTGTACTTCCTGCCGCTCCGATCGCAGTGCCTGGCGCGCAGTAGGCGCTGGTCTGCGTTTGCTGGATGGACGCGTACCTGGGTTGGGGGTCACCCTTCTGCAGCCCGGGCAGGCGCCTCTTCTGGGGTGAGGGGTCGGTGCCGTGCAGCCCCCCAGGCTGCTGCTCTCCATGAGCCACTTTAAAGAAACCCTCGCCTGGATCGTGGAGTGGGGTTTGTGTCTGGTAGTGGCAGATGGGACTGGCTCTCAGAGCAGAGGTGCAAACGGTAACGACAGCCCTGTGGCGGGAGCTCCGCCGCGTGCCCGGTTTTGCATCCGGCCCTTCACATGGGGTCCAACTGCTTCCCGCCCCGGCAAAGCCCCCGCTTTGCACCCGGTGCATGGAGGAGGAAAGGGGACTCCAGTCCCAGCCACAGCCGCGTCAAGTCAGGATGGCGGGGGGACCCAATGGCCGCAGGTCGGGGTGTTTACGAGAAGGACTTTTCAACCACCAGGGCAGTTAGCCCACGGGGGCAGGCACTCAGTGCTCACCGGGTGGAGCGGGGGTGTGCAACTTCTCCTGGACGAATGAGGCTGGCCGGAGCGGCCGCGGGCAGTGGCTCCTGTCGGACACCCCGGAACAAAGCAGCAGGGACCTCAGCAAGTGTCATCTCACACCCCGGACCTTCCAGGACCTTGAGACCTTTCTTTGTCCTTGTCCCCTTCACTCGGGGGAGCACCACCCCTGAGTGACGTGCGATGGTGACGGGCCCACGTCCCCGAGGACCTGGGGGTCCAGCACCTGCCACCGCACCTGCTTAGCTGGGACGGTTACGACACCTGCGCTGCCCTGGCTGACGGCGGGAGCGGCGGCCTCGGCCCGTGTGCGCGGGCCGCCGTGCCCTCCGCCCGACCCAGGGCTGCGGTGCGGCGCTGGCAGCCCCGGGACACTTCCTGAGTGACCAGTTACACCAGCTGCACCGAGACCGCAGGACACCACCCAGCAGGGGACTGTGGCGTCGCGGTCCCGGGCGGCGCCCCACGAGTCTACAACCAGGCAGCGTGTCCTTCGCTGCTTGGCCTTCAATAGTGGACAGTTCCTCCCGCCCACGAGCAAGCAGCTCCTCGAGGCCCCACTAGGGGGCGCTGCCGTGTGCCCGCAGGTGAGCGGTGCCGCCGCGGCGGCAGAAGCCTGGGGAAGGGCGGGAGGGGAGGCCAGGCGTCCGCTTGGGACTTGAACTTGACGGTCACGGAGGTAGCCTTTCAAGGGCCGGGGGGGGGGGGGGGTGGCTGGAGGGGACCAGGAGGTGCCCAGTGCCGTGCTCCACGTGAGAAGCTCCAAGGCAACGGGGAAAGGGTCCATCTGCCAGTCAGCGCACAGAGAGCGAGCGGCCACCATGAGTGAGAAGAGGGGTGGACATGCACCTGGGCTGGCGGGGGCTCCGGGGTCTGCAGTCTGTGCTGAGGGGGAGACAGAGGAGCTGGTGGAGGGAACGGGGCTCCTGCCCCCGAGACTCGTGCCCCGGGTTTTCCGGTTCCATTTTCCGTGACATTGTTCCAGGGATCCAAATGCGAAGCGTGGACGCTGGGTACCTTCCACCAGGGGACAGCACGCGGTCTTTTAAAAACACACTCTGTGCAGCACCTACTGCGTGCTGCTGGTGTTCCGGGCCCACGGCAGGGCCCACGGCGGGGAGAGCCCCGGGCGTCTTGCCGCCTGGGGGGTAACAGGACGGCAAGTGCTAGGAGCTTATACGCTGTCAGGAGGAACAACAGCTTCCAACGACATACGACAGTCAAAGAAAACCTGTTTCATCCAACTCAGAGGAATAATTTCATTATAATGTTATAAAAACACGTGGCAAGTAACTATTAAAATAGTTATTAAGGAAGTCAGAGATGATCTTATCTTTAGTTACAAAATTAAGAGGAGCTTTTCAAATGCGTTTAAAGCTTTGTGCCGCCAGAATTGCACGGCGAAGCAAAAGCCACGCGTCTGGATGCTCCTGGAAGATGAAAAGAGCCTTCTGGTTTGGAGTGGGGATGGGGATGTTGGGGAGCCCCTCCTGCAGGGCCGGGTGCCGCGGGCTCAGCGGAACGGGGCCAGTGAGGTGGGGACGGCGAGGTCCCTGCCTCCCAGCCGAACGCCTGCGCTTGTTTGGTGCCGTGCAGCCTCCAGCACAAACCCTCCTCGGGTTTTGGGGTGCTGCTTCCACCCCCACGGTGGACCCCTCCTTGTACGCAGACCCCCCTCCCCCCCAAACCCACCCCCCAGGTGAGGACTCCGGTCACTAGGCTGCCGCTGGGCCGGGCTGCTTTGAAAGAGGTCGCGGCTGCGGCTCCAGAAATCTGTCCTTGACTTTGCTTCTTTCCGGCCTCCCAGTCAAGCAGGCCCACCCAGGATTCCGGTTCCCTTGGAGACCGGTTTTCAGCCAAAGAAAAGGAAGAAGGAAAATACCAGGGATGTGGCCCAAAGGCTGCTGGGGGTGAGGAGACCCCGAGACTCTTTCTGCCCCCCTCCGCCCAGAGGCGGCGGCCGGCCACCCCCTTCTCCGCTGCTTGCCCCAGCGCGTTTCACTCTGTGCTACGAACACGGTGAAATGTCAGCTCGTCCGGGAAGCAGAGACACAAGGCACCGAAGACCCACAGTCCCCGTCGTAACGACGGCGCTGCTGTTTGGTGTATGGCGTCCGCTCTTCCCCCCAAGATCTTACTCCTTACTAGACGGTGCGGTCACACTTGGCATGACCTCTGGGCATGACTTGAACGTAAGCGTTTCATCTGAGTGGTTAGTTCTCTGGCATCTACGTCGCTTCCCTTTGCTTAAAAACCAACACGGCGGGGAGCACCGTCCCGTCTAGTGAGAGCGGCACCCATCGGGACAGATCTGCACCCGTCTGGTTGCTGGGCCTGGCGCCGCAGACGTGGGGAGGAGCTCTTTGCACTGGCTGACACTTTCCAAGAACCCATCGTCCCCACTGGCCGGTTTACCAGACGCTGCCAGAAACACACGAGGGTGCAAGCTCGTCACACTGTTGCTGGCACTAGGTGTTTCCACTGGATACATTGTGACGCTGGTCTAATAGGCGGGGGCACCTGCCACCTGTTGCAACTTCCGCTTCTTTGTGTGACCGCTGGGGGGCACCGTGCTCCCCTGGGGAGGGCAGAGGCTCCTCCATAGCGCTGCTCTTTCCGCCTCCTGCAGGAAGCCCCCCTGGTTTCCCCCCAGTGGGACAGGCTTCCTGTCCATCAGATGCCCCCAGCATCCTGCCCACGATACTGTCATGACATACTTGCCCCGCACACCTCGGTCTGCACCCCTTCCTCTGTCCCTGCCGGGGACGCACTCTGAGCGGCAGGCACAGAAGACGTCTCCTGGCCGCCCGCCCTGTCCGGCACGGCACGGTGTGTCCACGGCCGCGGAGCCCGCTGGAGCTTTGCCACCAAACCGAGCACGGCTCCGCTGGGACCTCGAGCTGAGCAAGCAGCTCCGTCATGAGGCCTCAGCGCTGGGGAGCTCCTGAGGGGACCCGAGAACCGAAACACTGGCTCTCGGTTCTAGTTGTCCCGTGTCCCCGAATCCTGCACGAAGGGACCCGTGTGGCCTCTGCGTCACACAGTTCGTTTGCAAGCAGAGCCCCGGGGCCTCATCCCCAGAGCCCTGTGCTGGGGAGTCAATGCCAGGCTCACAGGGAGCAGGTGTCACGCAGCAGAGGGGGAAACGGGGTGCCTCTGGACCCCCGCCCTCCTCATGAGCTCAGCGATGTAGAGGCAGAGAGCTGTCCTCCGTGGGGGGCCGGTGCCACGTTCAGGCCTTTCCAGACGCACCCATTCGCCAGGTGTTCGTGAGGAATCCGCGGCGTGCCCAGCGTTGAGCCGAGTCTGAGGATGCAGGTAAAGGGGAGAGTGGCCGGAACGGGGGTGTTCTCGAATCCTCTGTCAGCTACGTGGTGACGTGAGGGTCGGTGGGCAGGAGGGTGGCTGGGCAGGGTGTCCAGCGGGGAAGCCCTGGCAGGCCCTTGGCCTCAGTGGGAGCCCCCCCCCCCCCCCCCCCGCAGAGTGGGCCTTGCTACGGCCCCATCAGAACCAGGAGGGCATCTCTCGGGGTTCTCACCACGAGAGCCTGGGAGGTGGGTGCGCCCCTGCAGAAAAGGCCCACACGAGCGCGGGGTCCCCCAGGACTGCACCCCCAGGCCAGGCCTCCCCACTCTGGAGCTAGCACGCATGCGGCTCGTAGCAAGGTGTCAGGATTGCCGTCCGGGGGTTCCTCCCCGTGTACATGTGTCTGGATTCACCGGCCTCGCCAGATTTCGGGGTGCTGGTGTGGGAGGGGAGAGCATTTTCCTCGGCCCTCTTAGGGCCCCTGAGCGAGTCTGAAGGTTGAACCGACGGAGGCCGGCCAGCAGGAGAGCAGCGCGCATATTTACCAGACACGGGGCCCTTCGCCAGCACAGGGTGACCCAGCACACCTGCGTCATCATCACGCGGGAGGTTGGACGAAGACGGCCCGTGGCCGTGGAGGAGGGTGACTATGGGCCGGGAGCCCGAGGCCGGCGCGGCGCACTGGGAAACGGCGAGGCCTGCTTGTCGGGATTCTTCTGGGTCCCCTGTCCAGGGGAACAGGGACGACCTGTCCTCGGGGGAAGGGAAGGCGCCTGTCCCGTGGGGGCTCTGTGGCCTGTCTCAGGGGAGACAGAAGGACGAGGTGGGTGGAGCATCTTCCCGCTTACACCCGCGTCTCAGGCCCCTTCAGCTGGAGCCGGTCCGCGCATCCAGGGGCCTTGGTGTGGGGCACCGCGTCCTGAGCCCCGTCCGTGGTTTGGCCCGGGAGCTCCCTTCTCAACGGGCCCAAGACACGCCACCAAGTTTCGGCTGGTTCAGCTTTTTCCTGCTGGAAGGATCGGAGCGCTGACTTTCAAGCCCTGACGTGTGAGGACTTGAAAGAGACGAGACTTCTTCATAATTGAGGGGCAGACCCCCAGGTGCACGCACGTCTCAGAATAGATCTCCCACCCTCTCCCTCAGGAGATCATTTATGCGTTCGGAGAAACCCAATGTTTAGCATTTCCCGAGTGAACTGGGGACGCCTGGCCCCCCCAGGAAGCACTGCACGGGGAAGGGGAGGCGGGATGAATGCCCGTGGCACTTGGCGGGGCAGCTGCAGGGGCAAAGGCCAGAGACGCCGGGGGATGGCTTCTGGCTCTCGTGGGATGAGCCCCAGGTCTGCCGCCGTCCCGTCAGTGACATTGCCGTGACTGGTCCCCACCGTCCCGGAGGTGCTGCGAGCTGAGCTGGAACGCACCGACGCAGACGCATTAATGGGAAAAGGAGGCGTTTCCTCCCCCCCCCCCCCCCCGAGACGGAGAAAGAAACACGAAAGAGACTGTTCTAAAGCGCTTCTCTGCCCCGCCTCCCTTGCTGCCTCTCGTGGCCGCCGTGTCCCCGGGATTCGTCCCTGGGATGGGTCCCCGAGCCTTTGCCGGGAGCAGGCCAGCGCCCTCCCGGGGCTCCCAGTCTGCCGGCGGCCCTGGCCGGCCGCTGAGGCCGACACCCGTTTTGTGTGGTCGAGAGCCACAGTGCCCTGCGGTCAGCCGGGAGGAGGCACGTGCGTGCCCTGGCGCTGACGTCCCCTCACAGGGGACCCCGCCCTGCCCGGGGCGTTGTGTTTCGGCAGCAGGAGCTGATGGAGGGAACCCCTGAGAGGCAGGGCCCTGCTGTCTTCCTCATCGTGGTGCCGGTGTCCTCCCCGGACGGCCTCCGTCTCAGCCTACGGGGTTTTGCTGCAGGCTCCACCTCCATTTCGGGGTGCAGGGACGGGGCCCCTGTGCTCCCCTCTCCCCTCCTGCACCCCGTCCTCAGCCCTGGACAGTGGGCCGGCCAACCTGGGCAAGCAGCACCCCCACCTACTGACAGACACAAGGTTGGAAGGTGTCAGTCCAGTTTGGGTGGCGTCAGCGTCAATGCTTCCTGCCTTTGCAAGGGGCAGGCCACCGCTGCCAGTGCCCGCGTGACCTCCGAGGACCCGTTCAGGGGCCCCGTGGCATGGGGGGGTGGGCACCGGGGAGCCGCACCCCACGCGGGAGGGGAACAGTCAGAGCAATTCAACTCTCAGTTTCCAGTTTCCTGTGGGAGGCGGAGGCTTTGAGGATCTGTTTCATAGACAGCAGACGGAGGGTGACATGCACAGGGAGGGGGGGGGGGGGGGGGGGGGAGAGAAAGGGAAACAAGGAAAGAACCACAGACAGGAGAAAAGGGGAAAGTGGGCTTTACTCGGGGGGTGGGGGGCTCCGATCACCCGGACAGCTGGCACCACGGTGTCCTCCTCACGTTAACCGGGGGCACTTGGACTTCTAAAGCAGGACAGGTGCCCCCCAGGAGGTGGTCCACGCGTGTGCCCAGTCCCCCCTGCTTTAAACAATGAGGACTTGGTTTCTCTTCCTTCTCCGGGTGTATGAGTACGTCACCCACGCCGGAGCGTCCTGGAAATAAATCCCTCTTGCCGCCCGCAGGCCACTGGGGAAGCACGTTCCCGAGCGGCTCCCACCCGGCGGCGCAGTGTGGAGGGGCCGGCAGGGACCACCACTGCCTAAACGCACCCCTCTGCGGGCCGGGACCGGCAGGACGGTGCTGCCACGCCGTGCCAGGCAGCCGCTGCGACTCCCTTCCCGGTTTTCCAGCGGGACCCTGGAGTGAGAACTGAGACGAACGCAGGAAATCCGCTCAGCCAGATTAGCACTGAGCTCCGGGGAGTCCGTCTCCTCAGGTCCTTGGATCTGGCTGGTGGGGGGCACGGAGGAGCAAAGCCCGGCCTGGCTCTGGCTCCTCCCATCGGTGTTCCCCTGAGCTGCGCGCGGAGATGAAACCCGGGGCGTCACGTGGAGGCGGAGACAGCGAAGGGGACGTGGGAGGCGTGAGGCCAGGGCCACCGGCGGTGACGTCCCGACAAGACGGAGCCACGCACCCACAGGGCTTCGCTCTGAGGACTGCAGGCGACTGTCGGCTGAGCCGGCCTCTCCCCGGAAACCTGTGCGGGGGGGTGGCATGGCCCCTGCCGGAGGGCCAGCGGTGGCAGCCACCAGGGCCGGTGCCAGAGCCGCTGCAGTCACGGCTGGCCTAATTAATACCGGCCACGGCGGAAGGTCACGCCTGGAGGATTCAAGAAAAGAGGATACTAACATTTTTAAAAAGATGTTATTTATTTTTTAGAGAGGGGAAGGGAGGGAGAAAGAGAGGGAGAGAAACCAGTGTGTGGTTGCCTTTCACATGGCTCCCTGCTGGGGACCTGGCCTGCAACTCAGGCATGTGCCCTGACTGGGAATCGAACCAGTGACTCTTTAGTTCGCAGCCTGTGCTCAGTCCACTGAGCCACCCCATCCAGGGCAGATACTAACATTTAAATACCCCCCAAAATGTGGTGCTGAGTCCAGAGAGCAGAGTCCCAGTCGGCGAGCTGCGGGTTTCGCAGTGAATGAACTGGGAGAGGCCGGGGTTTGGGCTAATTAACCCCGGTGTCGGGGTGGGGTGTCGGGGCCGGCCCAGAAGCCTCGGCAGCAGAACCAGCGGACGATCAAAGGGAGCTTTAGAATCTCTCACACAGAATGAATACGTGTGAAATTCTACCCTCCATTCCAACAAAACGCATACCGGGCAAAATCAAATGTGGCTAATTAAATTAGTATGGCGTGAACCCACGCTTCTGATTTACTAGGCTGTGCTAACATTTCTGGAAGACTCACCATAAAATCATAGATTGTTTGGGTTGTAAGGGCCCCGCTGGCTGTTCTCGTCCCCCCGCCCCCGATGCCTCCCTTGCCCTCTTTTTAATTTCCTAAACGTGTCGTTGAACTCTGTGCGCTTGCTGGAAACCCCCAGAGACCGGAGCCGGGGGCCGGGGGCAGGGGAGCCTCACCCCTCCCCGCTCTCGGGAACGGAGGTGGGAATACGTTGTGTGAAGTGCTCAAAGAGGCGGACACGGAAGGGAGAGCTGGCTGGCGGCGAGGGGGTGCGGGGTGGGTTCCTTGGAGGGTGCTCCGCACCAGGAGAGCAGTGACGGCACAGCGGAGCACCGAGTGGGCCGCAACCGCCCTGGCGGCATCCTGGCACAGGGAAGGGCTGGGGGAAGGGGACCTCGTTTCGTGGAGGGTGGCTTCTCCTGCAAGGACGGGTGCCCTTTCCTTTGCTGCCGTCGGGGAGGTTGAGCTTGTCCCAGGGAGCAGGGAGGGCAGAGGTCAGAGTTCACAGGGTGGGTGGGGTGGGTGGAACCCCCTCGGTCATCTCCCACCTCATCTCCCCCCCCCCCACGCTGCCCCCTCGGTCTGCAGTGTCACTCACTCAGCCTCCAAGGGACGGACAGGTGAAGAAACACGCTTCTATCATCACAGACCACGTTATAGACAGCGCGGCGCCCAGGGCTTGCATATTTAGTTCCAGGGCTTTTGTCTGTGGCCCGCACTCTTGTGATTACCCACGGCGGGGTGGGGGGCGCCTCCGTCACCCCCAGAAAGAGGTCCCTGGTTCTGTTTCCCAGTTGACCTCCTGAAGGGACCGGCCCTTTGTCGCTCCGGTCACCCTAGATTAGTGGGGTTATTGTAGCTTTAGTCTAGACCTCACAGACGTGCACCCCTACCCAGCGCATCCTTACACCTGCCTCTCCCTGTGGCCCGTCGCACGGTTGTGTGTGTGTGAACACCAGTTCACTCCTTCTGATCCACCCTCGGCGTTTGGTTTTGTGAGCAGGCCTCGGTTTCTCCATCCCCCCCCGCCGCTGTGGGCGTTTCATGGGAGACTTCTCGTGCACACCTGTTCTCGCTCTTGCGGGCTCAGTGCCCACGAGGAGAACTGCCGAGCGACAGAGGAGCTGTATCCTCCAGCATGTGCACAACTGCCCGAACGTGCCCCCCGGGACTGCTGCGCACCCCGCTCCGAACCCCTCCCCCGGAGGCTGCGCGGCGCTGGCACGTGGTGTCGGCTGCACGGGTGGAAGGGAGGCCCCGCCCCCTTTGCATCTGGATTTCCCCGTGGCTGACGATCCGCTCTCCGGGCGCTCTTAGTGGCCGTTAATTCATCTTCTTTTGTCAAGGGCCTGTTCGCGTCCTCCCCCACTGTTGTAATCGTCTTCTTGTTATTGATTTGCTGGAGTTCTTTAGGCATTCCCGACACAAGTCCTTTGTTCGATTCGTGTGCATATTTCTCTCCCCTTTCTGTGGTTGTCGATGCGCAGCTCTACCGGGGTCCCTTAAAGAGCACATTTAAGATGCTCTAATGAATCCCGTTTCATCTTTCGCTTGCTTTCTAGACATGTTGTTTTGTCTCAAAAAAAAAGTCTCAGCCTGCATCATGGTTGTGAAAATGTTCTGTTTCCTTCCAGAAGCTACGTGGTTCTAGCCTTTGCATTTTGGACTACACACTGTTGCTATTAGTGCTGTTATCATTTCGATAGGGGGCGAGGCGGGGTCGAGTTGATTCTTTCTCACCATACGGCCACACAGCTGTGTCGGCGTTGTTTACTGAAAACACTCTCCATTCCTGCCCAACTGCCCGGGTGCCCGGCTGGAAACTCGGTGTGACGGCCTACTCTGCTCCTGGGCCTTCCGTTCCGTGCCACGGGTGTTCTCTTCACAGCATTTCCGTGTTTGTTTAACTTATCATTCAGGTCGTCTACCATTCTATTTTCCCATGAGTTATTCTTTTAAAAAAATCATTGGTTTTAGAGAAAGAGGAAGGGGTTGGGGGGAGGGAGGGGAAGAGGGAAAGTGGGAGAGAAACATTGATGTGAGAAACATTGATCAGTCTTGTCCCAAATGTGCCCCAACTGGGGATCGAACCCACAACCCAGGTGTGTGCTAGGCATGTGCCCTGACCGGGGATTGAACCTGCAACCCTTTAGTGCATGTGAGACAACACTCCAACCTAGTGAGCCACCCAGCCAGGGGTGATTTGCTCTTTGACTCATGCATTATTTGGAGGCACAGAATCTGGCTTCATTTCCAACCATTTTGAGATTTTCTAGATGCCACTGTTCTGTCAGTTCACCCTATTTTCGGCAGAGGACACATTCTGTCTGTTTCAGTCCTTTGAAGTTCATGGAGACGTGTGCTCGCGGTGCGTCACCGCTGTGTCTGCGCGTGTTCATGCGTGTTGGGCACTCGAGGTGGCTGGGAGTGCGGAGCCGTGTCCCACGCCCCCACGGAGTTGTTCTTCAGTGTTCTGGTAATCACTGAGAGGGAAATGGGAGCGTCTCAGACGAACCCTACAGGTTATTCTAGTTCCCTCACCTCTGCCAATCCTGACTTGCGTTTTCCCAGCCTCTCACTATTTGCATAACATTGAGGATTGTTATATCCTGAACTGACACTTGAATAATTATGAAACAGCCCTCATGGTCTCTGGTGATACTACTTGTCCTAAAACATTTTTTCCTGATATTAAAGTAATTTTCTTATGCTTCTGTTTTGCCCAGTACATCTTTTTCCACGCATACTTTCAGCCTGTAGGTCTGCATGTAGAATGTTTCCAGTAAACAGCCTACAGCTGGGTCTTGATTTTTTCCCCTTGAAATTTGACAATCTCTGGCTTTTACGTGGGGTGTCCATCCTATGAACGTTAAATGTAGTTGTTACTGTAGTTGATGTACACCTTGGATTTTGTCCATTTGTTTCTATTCCGCTGTTCTTTTTCGTCCCTACCTTCAGCTGGGTTGACTCAATGTTTTTGTAGTTCTCCTTCTATCCCCCTGGTTTTGCAGCTGTATCTTTCATCTTTATTTTAGTGGGAAATTAATTTTTCCACTAAAATGAAGATATTGCAAAATTAGGTTTTTATGATCACAGCTAGCTTCGAATAACGTTACCATTCCACAAGCCTTGTAAAAATCCCACAGCTGTACAACCCCATCCGTCCCCCAAACACTCTGTGCCCTCACTGTCACGCAATTTACTGCTGCGTCTGGGGCGAACCCTCCGGTACGCTGCCGATCTGTGCCCCGAAGAGCCGAGGGTCCGGCAGCGGTCCCCATTACCCCGAACGGTGCATTTCGGTATTTTTGGGGGAGCGCACACCTGCCGGATGCGAACTCTCTCCGCTTCTGTCTGTCTGAAAGTGTCTTTGCATGTCTTCATTCTGAGCCATGGGCCTGCACAGTCTCTGCCGACTCGCCAGCTGGCATTCTCCTGGGCGCCTTCCCTGCACGAAGTGTCTTTTCCTCTCGGCTCGCACAAGCGAGACCCTCTGTCCTCGAGGTCAGCAGCTGACCAGGGTGTTCCAGGCTGTGGCGCCCTGGTGTCGGAGGTGCCTGGAGTTTGCCCAGGTTCCTGCATCTGCAGGCTGATGCCTTACATCCCCGTGCGGTAACCTCCACACGTGATCGCAGATACTGCTTTTCCCGCCTTTCTTGTTACCTCCTGTCTTTGGGGGAGTCGAGTTACACTTGTGTCAGACTTCTCAGACACTGTCTTCTGGTTCTAGAAACTCCTTTTGTTTTGTGCTTCAGTTTAAACAGCGTATCAGGTCATCTCTTTAAGTTTGTGGACCCTTTCTTCTGCTGTGCCCAGCCTTTTATTAAGCTTGTTGATGAGATATTGATCTCTCATACTGTGTTATTACATGCAATTGTTAATGAAGTTTTCATTTCATAGACCTGTTCATATATGTGGAGCATTTTTATGCTACTTCTTTTAGTACATTTTTCACAGTTCCATGAAAGCCCTTGGCTGCTAACCCAACAGTGAGGGCATCTTTGGGTTTGCTCTGACATTTTTTCTTTGGAAAATATGTCAGTTCTTCCTCCTCCTGTGTCTCACAGTTTTTAATGGTGTTCCAGATATTTTATGTAAAAACTAGCTGGCAATGAGTCAATGTCCCTTGTCCCTGGCATGGTGGCATGCCCCTTCCTTTGTCAGGTGCCGCTGCTGGGGCTGAGTCGGCCTCCGCGGTGACGGAGGCGGGCCGGGCTGTGAAAGGGTTCGTCCCACTGGGGACGTCGGTTCACTCCAGGTCCTTTGTTCGCACCTCTCCGACGGGGCCTCGGAAGCCGTGATACGGCGGCGTGTCTGTGTCGTCCTCGCTGTTTATCCGGCACCAACCGTCTCCTGGGCCTGTCTGCAGGCGGAGGCTTACAGAGTTCTATTATCTTTGTCATTACGATTACGGTGATGATCTTATTAACTGCAACAGTGGTTTCCACCCGAACCAAGTAATGAAGCTGTAATATCGGTCCTCTGATAGGCCGTGCTGCTTCGGGGAAACCGTTGGCCGTGGAACCCGTGGGCTCTGTGGGAACCGCGCCGGCTGCCGTCCCTGCACGGCGGACGCGTGGCGGGGGCCGCTGGGCACCAGCTGGCTTCCGTGCCCGCTTAGCGTGGACACTCCACCACGGAGGCCACACCCGTCCCCGCCTCTCTGCCCGTGCGTTCAGAGGCCAGTCGTGACACTGCGCTGTCAGGTCTGACCTGCAGGCGGCTGAGGCTCTGGGGGGACAGCCTGGGACCCGGGTGGGGGCCCAGAGCGGGGCCGCGGGGAGCTCCTTGCCCGTGGGCATCCAATAGGAAGCTGGAAACCGCTTGTAACCCCCACGCGTTTCAGAGACAAGGGACAGCAGACTGGGGGTGACAGAGGTGGCTAAAAGAATTAGACTTTTTCTAAGAGGCCCCAAGCGGTCGATTAAGCCCACTCAAAGGACATTTATCGAACGTCCACTCCATTTCAGGCTCCGGGTTAGCGCCGCTTAGGGTCAGGTCATGTGGACTGAGCACCGAGGGCTTCCCTGGGACCCCTGCGGAGCATTTGGGGTGCGTCATCTCACTCTGCCTGCACCTCCCCCCCACCCCCAGACAGAGAGGGCCCTGCTGCCACCGCCCCCGTGCGACAGAGATGGCCCTGACGCCTGCTTTGCAGACCTGGGGACGTGCAGAAGGTGGGGCATTTCCTGAAGTTCACGAAGCGCGTGGCACAGGGCGGAGCCAGGGCTCCAGGGGAGGCTGGGGGGCTCGGAACCGTTCCCACTCACAGGTGGGGAAACCGGGGCCCTTCCTGTCGGCAAAGACAGCGCCTGCCGGTCTCACTTTCCAGTCTCCCGCACCCGGCGTGACGTCTGACGCGCTGTCCAATGTCCGCGCTCATCTGAGCGAAGATGTGGGTTTATCAGGGGATGCCGGGCGCCAGGAATCCTGGGGGCAGGGGGGGGGGGGTCAGGTGCGCCTCTGCCCCTCCCCCATCGTAGAGGCGACGGACAGACACAGGGGAAGCTGACGGGGTCTCCAAGGAGGTGAGAGGAACCTAGGCCCAGTGTCCTGTCCTCGTCCCACCGCTTTACCCTGCTGCGTCCCCCACGAGACCCTGATGCCGCAGGGGGCGGGTCGGCACCCGTTCACCTTCTTACTCTCACGGACCTGGAGCGTGGCTCTGCATGGGCGGCTGGTGGGTGAGTGGCAGCCGGGGAGGCAGGGACAGACCTTCCAGACCAGGGCAGCCCGTCGTCCAGCGGCGGTGGCAGCTCTGCAGGGTCTGTTGGGATGGAGTGGACGGGTGACTGCCTGTCTGTAAGGAGGAAGAGCTTTGTCTAGACTGAGGAATCTGGTGGTGCTGAGTTCCCAGGGAGGGGGACGGGGAAGAGGAGACGGGGAAGGAGGAAGCAGGAGCCGGCGGGAGGGAGAGGGCCCCTTGACGTTACCCAGACCCCTGAACCAGCCACGTCTGACACCGACCCCTGGACCTCTTAGTTCTGGGCTCGTGAATTCCCTGTTTTTATCCATCTGGTCTGAGTTCGGTTCCCATTTTGCAGCTGACAGGATTTTGACTCCAAGTTGATAAGCCCCCTGTCCAGTGGCTGTGTTTCAGACTGTTTTCTGTATCTGCTGGAAGCAGAGGCTGGCGGACCAGAGCCAGCGGGCCGCATCCACCCTGCTGTTCTCAGACAGCCCCTGAGCTGAGGATAAGAATGGCTACGCGCTTTTCAAAGGCTGGAAAACAAAAGGGCGTTCCGTGACGGAACGTGACATGCAGTTCGGATCCCCGTGTCCTGAGCACTGTAGGAGCCCGGCTCTGTGCACCCGGCCCGTCCATCCACGGCTGCTGACTGTTCCTGGGAGGCAGTCGGAAGTTTCCCGAGAAGCGAGGACCCCCAGAGCCAGATGCACTGACTGTCCGGCCCTTCACTGCGGACATCGGGTCGGCCAGCCCTGGTCTAGAGCGCGTCATGGGGTGGGGGGGCGCTGTACGGACATTCAGGGTCGCCGAGGACACGCCCTGCACTTGGGTGAGTGACGAGGCAGGAGGCCCCTGCCCCCCCAGGGGAGGCTAACCTCATCTCCTGTGCCCTAGGCCTTCCTCCTTCCTCCTCCTCCTCTTCATTTTGGTGCCCATGAGTTCCAGGCTCTTGGGCACTCGGGAGTGGAGAGAGCATTTGGCTGGGCCCTGAGAACCATTCGTCAGCCATGACGCCCCAGGGGTCCCAGGCGCCCGCGATGACCTCCCGTGTCCACACGCACGGGGGAAGCGGGGCTGCTGAGCGGAGGCCGCCTCCTGGGCGGGTGTCGGGGTGAGTGACACCGCAGCCCTGTGCGGCCCGCAGGAACCGCCCTCAGCGCCCGCGCTCGCCCCTCCCCGGTGCGGAGCCGGCGGGAGGCGCCCCCTGGCGGCTGCCGGGGAGACCGTCCATTCGATGCTGCAGCAGGGACCACGTGTCCAGGTGGCGCGCTGGGTTCATTAAACCCCCCCCCCCCCCCCACCCCCCAGCTAGCTAATTGTACACCGAAAACTGAACCCTGACCCTGAAAAGTCTAGAATAGTACGACACTGGAGTGGAAAGCTCCCCCTGTCCCTCAGATACTCTTCCAAAGGCAGCCGCGGCCTTCACCTCGTCCGCCTCGGGGAGGTCCCTGCCGGCCACCAGGGGGCGCGGAAGGTGCGCGGGGGCGCGGCCCTCCGCGCCGCCCCTTTCCCTGCAGCCCCACGCGAGCGCAGACGGACCGCAGCGCCCTCCTCCGCACCCGGCGGCGTTGACTCTGCGACACGTATTGTCGCAGTCGCCAGACAGCTGCACGAGGGCCGCGTCGGCCGCACTATTTGGGCCAGTGAAACGCTGGAAAGGACCCAGCTCTCCATCAGCGGCGGGGCTGTACGGACGCCGCGGTGCGTCGTGTGCCCTGGGACAGCAGCCGGCGCCAGGCGCCGGACCCGGCGACCTGCAGCTGTGGCAGCCACCGGGCGAGTGGCTCCAGCACGGCGCTCTGGGTCAGAAGTCAGGGCGGGGGACCCCCGGGCGGGAGGGAGGGACAGAGCCGGAGCGTGTTCCGGCTCTCCAGGTGCGCGTGGGTTACCCGTGTGTGCGCACTTCTGGTTTTGTGTGCATTCCTGTGGGTAGGATTCTCTTTAATAAAATCCACGGTAGAAATTTTTAAAAACCATGTCTTGGAAGCCGATTTCTGAGCAGATGGGCTTACCCCCTTCTCTTTCGTGGCTGCGGAGACCCACCTCGTACAGAGGCTCGGCCTTTCCCTTTGCCATCCGCCCCCCAATGCACTAATTGTTTCCAGCTGCTCCTTCCCAGGCGCGTACCAACCACCCTTCTCAGTGGGAACGGGCGGCCGTGAGCACAGACAGATGACAGCTGGCTGAATGCAGTCACTTCTGCCTCACCGGTGCCAAGAGGCAGGTCACCTGCTGCAGACCACCATGCAGGTGCGCGGGGGCTCTGAGTGCCCGCCCCCCCGCGCCGGCGCGGGCGTCTTGTGCGCTGCCTCGCCCACTGCACAGCTCGGCGCCTTCTCACGGGCACTCCCCAGGCCTGGCGCTGGGATTTGCATATTTCTTCACTGAGAGGAACGCCCAAGCATTCTGAATATTAATGAAACCATGCACAGCCTCCTTTGCAGGCTTAAAATATTCAGCATCAGACGTACTGTTTTGCTCCTATTTCAGCCAAGTTTAATTTCTCTTAACCAGCTTTGTGGGGTTTTTTTTGTAAAGCCAAATTAATGTATAATCTCAGTGTTTAAATCTCAATTCTCAGCAATTCACGACAGATTGCAAGTGAATATGATTTGTTCGTTAACACCTAATGGGTTGAAATAATTTATTGTGCAAACATTTCCAGGAAAACAACGCCACTTGAGCGAAAGCAAATCAGGAAATGTTACTTGTTTATCCAATAAACTACCCTAGGGTGAGCGAGTGCATTAGCATTGCGCAAACTCTGTGACTTATTTATCATCACTATTTATTATTAAAACTTTATCTGTTTCAACTTAGTGAATGGGAGCCTTGGGATACGCTGCTTGCAGCAACAACAACGAAATAAAGTTTATGCAATTTGCATAATATTGTACAAAGAATATTAGCTTAGAACAATATGAATCCCTGGACCATTTGCACAGCCTTTTGGTGTTTAATGCTGGTAAATATTTAAATAACAGCAAGCTTGTGTAATTATGAAGATTTCTCTTTCTAATCTGCCCAGATGTACGGCTGCTATAAATCACCTTGACTGACCACGTGGCCTGGCCGGAAGGACACAGGCCTCGGAGCCCACGCTCAGCTCGGGAGAAGGGTCTCAGGCCAGGTGCCACAGCCCAGCTTTCTCCTTGCCCCCCGAGATAACAGCATCAGCGTTTCACGCAGATGGGGTGCTGCCTGCCATGGCAGGTGGGTCCTGGACCTGTGGGTCCTTTTCCAGGGATGAGGTGGCTGCACGTGAAGAGCAGGTCTGAGTCATACCCCAGGGCCTTTGCACATGCCGCTCTCCCTCTGCACCGTGCTCCCTTCTCCTTCGAACCACCTGCTTGACTCCCAGTGGCAGCTTCCGCATCTGTGTGGCCTCAGGGTGAAGCTCTATGTCTGTCCTGACTCCCCCCGCCCCCCACCCAGTCTGGCTGGGTCCCCCGTTGTGCACTTTCTAGGCTCACTTATTCAAATGTCTTTCCTCTCCTGTGGACGCTGAGCCCCACGGGCGGGGACCCATCTGTGCTAGAACTCGCCGTGTCCAGGGTGTGACAGAGGGCAGGTGCCGAATCACGTCTTCGTTGAATGACAGAGTCAACAAATGGATGCCTGTAGTCACCCATTTAAAGAAATGTCTGCGTGATCAACAACCACATGCTGTATCACCTTTCAAACAGACAAATTAAAAAGTGAATTGGAATGCCTAGTGCGGGCGAGAGTTTAGGGATGGAAGAACTCTCAGACACATCAGGAGAATGATTTAGCTGCATGAAGCAGAAGTCTTGAGGTGATTATTTTATTTTTTATTTTTTGGGCTCAGAAAACAGATTCCTGGGGATGCATGCTAAAGCAGTAATTTGGGAATGTGCGAGCGGGTTTGGTCCCAAGGATATTCATCATCGCGTTGTTTAAAATTGTGAAAAATTGTAAACAACTTAAATGGTCAACAACAGATGATTAGCCGAGAGAGCTGCAATTCCTCTCCGTGATAGAGCACCGCGAAGCTGTTACAACAGCGACTTAGAAACATTGTAACGACATGGGAGGAGGTTTATGATACATTCTGCAGGGAATAAAGCAAATACGAAGACGAGCGAGCTACGATGCCACTTCTGGGATGATATTCGTGTGCACAAATGACAAGAAGTATATTAACATGCACGTTAAGATGTAAAGGAAGTCAGTGTGGTTTGCTGAGATTTTGCTTTTAACGGGAGCCTTCCTCAAAATCAAGAGCCAAAATGAAACACAGGCACCTACGCCTGGCCTGTGTGGCTTGGCCCGCACAGAGAGGAATGATTTGAGTGACCGGGAGCAGCGACCGGGCCACGCAGCTGCGTGGGGTGTACGTTAAGGACAGGAAGAACATCAAAGGGATTTTCTTTGCAGTAATTATGTTGTTAATTATTATATTGGCATTTTTACTTGGGAGCTACTTAAGTAAATTACAGGAGAAAACAAGGAATTATGTTAATGTCATCAGTAAATAAGATATTCAGCTTAAGAGAAGGAGAAACAAAAAATAAAAGTATTTCAATAAAAGCCCGGAAACCTTTCGTTTGAATGAGCAACAACGGCGTGGGCTCCTGGTGTGTTTCTGTTGATTGCCCCCTCCTGGCCCTGTCCAGTGAGCTGGGCCGGACGCCCGGAAGGACCGGGCAGCAGGCACTGACCGAGCCTCTTCTGTGCGTGCCCGACATCTCCCGTGGAACTGAGCCAGAGCTCCCTGGACCAGGGGCTGGCTCCAGATCGGGGGTGGGGAACACACGAGGAGAAACTGGGTCATCTTATCCTGTCCCCGGAAGCAAGAAGCAAGGCTCCTGGGTCACGGCAGAGGGCTCTGAAACTGGCCCGAGCACTCTTCCGCGGCCGGCACGGGCTCCCCTGGCACATCGGTGAGAAGAAAGACAACCCGCCGGCCGTGCTCACACCCACGCATAAAACATGTCACAAAACAACGACAATTTGCTTTCCTCTGCAGCACAGAAAGGAGGCAGCCGCCTTTCGGGAAGACTGTTGCACAACCAGAGAGAATCTAGCCTCCTTCCTGCCTTCATTCTGCAGCGGGACCTCTGGGCGACCGGATGGTTTCCCTTCCTGCCGAAGATTCCTGGCTCCATTATGAGGACGGAATGACAGGGTCAGAGGCCCCGAGTTCCGACCCCAGATGCTGTCACCCCCGCTGCCTGCTGGCTTCGCAAACGTCCCGGAGACAGCAGCCAGGCGGTGCACGCCTCTCGCTGGAACTGCATGCCGCCGCTGACGAAGTTCCTCGCCGACACACTGAACCTGGAGACAGGGGACAGAGAGACCTGTCCAAGGGCACCACAGGGGTGCCGTCGGCCGGATTCAGCATGTGAGGAACTCTGTGACCCCACCGACAGGCGGCAAAGAAGTGAAACAGAGAGAGGGAGAACCTATGGAGAAACAGATGCAAGGCGTGGCCTCGTTTGCATTCTAACTTGAATAGTAAGCTAACTGTAAAAAAGAAAACAAAGAAAAACTTAAACACACACTGGATATTTGGTGATACTAACAAGCTATGGTCACTTGTTACGTGTGATGATGGTACTGTGCCCATTTGGAAAACAACTATTACCTTTCAGGGATGCACGCTAAACTTATTTCCAAAAAAGCTCACCTGAGCGTGTACCAGACAGTGGCCTCCTTCGCACTCGGAGTTTGTCGGGTTCTCGAGACCCTTCATTGTGAAGACTCGAAATGAGAACTTTTGTCTCCCCAGTGCTCAGAACTGCGCTATTATGTTACCCTCGCCCCGCCTGCGTTTATCCTGTCTTCTCGTTCCGTGGACCCCTGGGGTACACCAGGTCACCGAGACCCCTTCTCCCTTTCACTTTTCTCCTCCGTGCTCGTCATTCAAGAGTAACCGAATGAATTACTTTGAATGAAATTATGGTGACCTGAGGTGACTTGGGTCCAACACGGGATGTGCCAGCAACTAGATGCAACATCGGCCAGCTCCTACGACAGAGCGAGGCCTTTCCAAACGGGACGGCAGCGCGGCCACCACCATCCACGCCACGGAGCAGCAGCGTGAGCCGTGAGCCTCGCCGTGGCACTGGGAAGGGGGGTGAGCATTCGTGCCGACTACACAAAGGCAGCAAAGAAGAATTCCTTTTTCTTGGGCCAGTCCCTGACCGCACTGGAATGTGCAGTCAACACTTCCGTCCGTCCTCGCTGGGAGGTATCAATGGAATGCTCTAGACCAGGAATTTGGGAGCACCAGTACCCCCGTGAAGGCACCCCTGAATGCATGGCGGACCACCAGGCTGATGGAGGATGAGGACGGTGGCTCCAGAGTTTCCCACATAAAGCAGCCGTGGCATCTGTCGCTGCGAGACATCAGACCAACCTGAGCCGGTGGAAAAGGATTTCATGGAAACAGCTCAGAGTGTATCCCTGATCTAATTAGCTTGTTTATAGAGTTTAACGGATTTATTTTCCCTGAAAGACCTTTCTCTGGAGTTCCCTACAGTGCTTTTCTTGAAAGTCTTGCAGTTACTTGTTACCAAAACCCAGCTCAAAACAAACAAAAAAAAGGTTCATTTTCCTTTTAAAAGGGGAAGACACTGTCTCCCTGAATGGAAAGGCCAGAGGGCAGAATGTCGGGCGTGGTTGACCAGATGTACGGTGGTGTCTTCAGCAATGTCTCTCTCCCGTCTGTGCTGTTCTCTGAGTAAGCTTCGCTCCCCGCAAGCTCCCTGTACATGGTGGTGAAGGCGGTCCCCAGTAGCGTGGCAGCCACGTCTCAGCCAGCTGGTGCCCCCACCGGAAAGAGCACTGAGCCACAGAGATAGATGCCCGGCCCCCATCACGTCTGCGTCCCCCCTGAGCGCACCCCTGGCCAGCGGCGTGCGGTCTGCTGGCCAAGCGGGGTCCCACGTTCGGCTCCAGAGCCACAACGAGGGTTCGGCCCATAGACTGCACACCCTGAAAGGGAAGTAGCTGCCTGGCAGGCGACACCCACGTCAGACAGGCACTGCAGAACGTCCGATAGCTTCCGATCTAGAACTTCGCCCCCCCCCGGTGCGGCCTGGCCCGGTCCCCCCCAGGCTGAAGCAGTGGCAGGAAGACGTCTCTGGAAGCTGGCGGAAGTGTCGCCGTTCTGTAGCTTTGGGGGGGGGGCGGGGTGGAGGAGTCGGAGGACCGGGCACGCTCGCTGCCTGATCTCCCTCCGTCGTCTCCCTCTCGGGAGGCCCAGGCAGAGATTGTCGCCGGTACGTTTACTGGCGGGTCGTTATTTTTTGAATTCTTACAAAAAGGAAACCTTTTGTTCTTTGAGATTTTAGGAACGGTAGCGTCAACCCCGTCTAGCTGTCCTTCCTGGCTTCAGCATTGTCGAAGGTCACCCAGGGACGTGGCTTTACCGGAGAACGGGAAGACCAGTCTCCTAGAACTTTCCGTGTGGTCAGAGGTCAGAGAGCGGGTGCGACGCATCCAGAAAGACTGTGGGCCACCAGGGAAGGCGGTGTCCAAGTGGTGTGTGGGGAGGGGGTGTCCAGACAGCGAGGTGTCCCCACGGGTGGGTGGGCGGCTGTGGGTCTGGTGAAACCTTGGCCCACGGGCACTGACCACTGAGTGTGCCACGTGCTTCCCTGCGCACTAGCAGTACAAACAGAAATGCGGGCGTGTGCACTGGTGTGATATGGTGTGATCTTTGTCCCCTTTCGGCCATGCGGCTCCTGAAACCCTTGGAGTTTCCCAAGTGGGCAGAGCCCTAAAGGTGCCTTGGAGGTGAACGAGGGGACTTCCGGAAAGATCTGCGGGTGGGGCTCCTTGTCAGGGGAGCCAGCCATGCGATGCGAGGGCGGGGGCTCCCGGTTCCAACCCACGGCCTCCCGGAGGTGGGCTCAGCCGCCTGTCACCGATGGCCAGTGCGCTCACTGGTCGTGTCTGTATGGAGAAACCCCCATGGACCCCAAGGGACGGGCTTCTGAGAGCCTCCAGGCTGGCGAACGGGGGGTGGGGGGTGGGAGAGAGAGGTGCTGGGGGAGGGCGTGGAAGCTCCCACCCCTTCCCCGCACCTGGCTCTGCGCCCCTCTGCCCTCTGGCTGGCCCTGAGTCATGTCCTTTTATGACGACCCGGTGCTCCAGTTAGCAGCGTGCTCCTCGGAGTCCCGTGAGCCGCTCCAGCCGAGTCACCTCTGAACTCCAGAGCGGGGGTGGTCGTGGGAGCCTCTGGTGAGGCCCTCAGAAGCACAGGGAGCAGCCCGGACTTGCAACAGGCATGGGAGGCGGGGGGCAGGGAGCAGCCCTAGACAGTGGGGCCTGTAGCCTGTAGAACCTGGCGCTATCTCGGGGTGGACACTGGCAGAAGTGAGCTGCCCTGCAGGGCACCAGCTGGTTCCCGGAGGATGACCTGGTGGCGTGGGGGAAAGGACCCCTGACACCCCCGTCCCCACTGGAAACTGGCCTCACTAACTCACGACTCCTGGCGTCAGACGCCTGGTGCCCTGCTTGTCACAGGCGGCTCAGCCGCATTCAAACAGAAAGGCGGAGAGGGCCGGAGTGGTGAGCAGCCGGGACCCTTATGTGTTTATATAGAGTTTTATTCCTCGATCTACTGATAAGCTGAACGGAATAAAAACCACCTTCAATTTTAAGATTTTTGTGCCAAAGCTCCTTAGACGTGAGGCGTGCAGGCGTGAATCTCTGGGATGGGTGAGTGGATTTTGAGTGCCGTGCCGGGCCGTGCCGCGAGGACGGCCTGTAATCACCATTCCTCTCCGCCTGACCGGCGGCTCGGGGCGGCTTCTGTCTCTGGGTGTCTAGGGGGATTTCCGCGGGGAGCTGGCCGCTCGTGCCGGGAAATACATATTCAGCGGGCTCGGGGAAGCCCAGGCCGGGGCTGATGAAACCCTGGGGATAAGGCTTAAGCTTGTTAGCGCTCAGCGGCCTCCGGTTCCTGCACATGGAGCTCATGGTCCGGCTCCAGCAGAGAAGCCGGCACACAGGCGCCCACACGGGGCGAGCCGTTCCGTTAACGCCCTGCCCCCGAGGGCTGGCGCGGGAAGATCCCTCATCCAAATGGCCGGACGGAAGACCTGGGCTCATTTAACAGTCTCTACAAATGCCCGATTCCACGGGGCGTCCCCAGCCCTGTGGGGGATGGGGCAGTGGCCGAATGGAAGCAAGTTCGTTTGCTCCCGTAAATAAATCCCTGTGGGTGACACTCAGAATGGTCCTGTTGCTGTCATCCCGGGGACACATTTTCCCCTATGTGTGGGGGGAGGGGGGCTCTGTCGCCTGGGACACTTCGGTCCATCTCTCGACGGAAGCAGGTTCCCAAACACGTGTCTGCTGGCCGCACCAGGGCAGGCTGCAGCCCGGGCGAGGGTTCCCGGGCGAGAGTTTCCGGAACATTCGGAGGTCGCACCCGCAGGGGCAGCACCTCTCCGTGATCAGGGCAGTCCGGGCTCTCCTTGGGGCCTGGGGGCTCCCGCTATACTCAAAAATGAAAACATCTTGAGGCAAGGTGCGAAGAATTGGCATTTATTTTAAATGTTTGCCTTGAACAAATTCACGCCTTTTCCACAGCCAAGTGCGATGACGGAAGGTGGGATATTCCTCTGGCAGCTGCTGGTCGGGCGTCTGTGAACGCCGGGCTGGCCCCGCGCGTGGGGGGCGGGCACAGCGAGGGCGACGGGGAACGCGACCACATAACAGGCCCCCATCTCGCGTGGGGTCTTTGAGTGGGTGCCCTCCGGCTGGACTCCTCGGAGTTGAGCCCACGGACTCCTTATTTCCTGGGTCCTTGAGTGTGGGCTCCTTGCGGCCGACATGCCCCTGATGGACGGAGACCAGGCTCCGCCCAGCGCTCCACCGGGAACTGCTCCGGCCCCCCCACCCCGCGCGGGGCCGGCTCCACTGAGCTGAGGAGTTCATTAGAGGCAGGGTCTGCCGGGGCGAGTGCGGTTGTTTGGTCTCGCGCTGTAAACACGACTGACAAGTCCTCGCGGGGATCTGACCGAGTGGATGGATCGTTGACATGACGTGATTCCGGCGATCAGCCGCCAGCCCCTTCATCTCGGAAGGCGCTGTTTTCTCTCCTCCGCACACGGGTGTGACAATTTATACGGCTTGAAACGTTTCCCCATGCATGATCTCGTCTGATCGGAAATTCACGCTCGGGGCTCACAGGACAGACACTTCCTACGTGTTCGGAGGAGGAATCGGAGACGGGGGGTGGGGGGGCCGCCCGAGGCCAGTGCGAGAAAGGGGCCCCGGGCTCCCCGGGAAGTCTGTGTTTCCCGCGCCTCCTCGCGGGCTGGGCCAACCCGCGAGCGCCGTGCTGGTGGTCGTGAATTAAGCTGCACACGGTGGGACGTGGCGACTCGGGCTGATCTGACCTCGGAGACATGCACAATGCTGCACATCGAAAACTCCAGAAGCGGACTGGGGTCCGGGCGTGGGCAGCGGGCCCTGGAGCCTTTACCTGCCCTTCTCTGGGCTGCCCCCCCCCCCCCCGGGAGGGAGCGTGGGCCTGTCCTCCAGCAGGCAGGGAGGCGGCCTCGGGCTGCTGAGGCTGTACGCCCAGACGGAACGTGTCCAGAGGAGCAGGGGCCGTCCCTGCCTGTCTTTTTCTCTGGAACACGGAGACCTTTCTCGCAAGCACCCCCAGCATATATTTCCGTTTTTCCTGTCCGGCACTGGGTCCAGGCGGAACCCCCCAAACAGCCAATGAAGAGGGAAGGGGCATCCATGACCTGATTAGCACGAGCAGCTTACTGGAGGTGCACGTGGGTGAGTGAGGCCCAGAGATACCGCTACGCTGACCTAAAATACAACGGTTTCCAGCATCTGGCTGTTCAGGGGAGTGGATCTGGGGTCTGGTGGGTTGTTGCCGTCACTGTCCCGCACTTGTCCCCGTGTCTGCCCGTGGTAGTCCCCTCCCATGCTAGCTCAGAACACGGCCTTGGGACTTCCTCTGGCCAGTGAGAAAATGGGAAATGTCGCACAAGGGGCTCGCCCTCCGGTTGCTTCTGGGACCCGTTACGGACTGAATTGTGGCTTCCCAGGACCCCACAGGCTGAAGTCCGAACCCTCCCTGTGACCATAGTGAATGAAGGGTCTTCAAAGAGCTAGTTAAGGTTAAATGAGGTCCCCAGGGTGGGCCCCTGACCCGACAGGACTGGTGTCCGCAGGAGAAGCAAAGGAGCCACCAGGCCACGCACTCTCCGAGCACACAGCAGAGGCCACGCGGAGAGACAGCCAGCAGCAAAGCCTGGCTGCCACCTGGGTCTTGGAGTTTGCCTTCAGAACCTTGAGAAAACAAATTTCTGGTTTTTAAGCCACTCGGTTTTCGGGGCTCTGTTGTGACGCGGTGAGCAGACTGACCCAGGAACCCCGCAGCCCCCGCACACGGACACTCCTGGGCTGGTCTGCCGGGTGACGGAGGATACAGGCCGGTCACCTGCAAACCACACCCTAGAGCCCGCCGGCCGACCTGCAGGCACACGGGGGAGGCCGCTGGCCACTGGCTGAGCACAGAGTGTGCCCCGGCCGAGCCCACCCAAACTGCTGACCCCCCAGCCAAGAGCCACACCAGCGAGCGGTTGTTTTAAGCCCGGTGGTGTGGGGGGGGTTGTTCCGCAGCAATAGGTAACACGCTGGCAGACACGTGGGTTTGGGTCACAGGCTTCAGTGCCCTGGGGACGGACCTGGGGTGCACATGTTCCCCCCGCCCACCCCCGGTCTGACCTGGACGGACTGCGTTTGTCTGCCCCCGGGTCAGAGCGGCAGTTCCGGGGGTGTGGCCAAGGAGTGAGCGAGGCGGGCTGGGCGTCCGAATCATCCCAGAGCTGGAGTTCCGTCTTCCTCTCTCATTACAGACACAGACACAGAAACATCGTCACCCCCGAAGAAGACAGCCGAGAGGGTGCGATGCCTGGTGACGAGCGGCACGCACAGTCTCAACGCTGGGGACACCGCAGGCAGCCGAGGGGCTGTGGGGAGCTGGATGCGCCCCACGGGAGGGGGTGGCCACGGTTCAGCGCCGGCCCGTGTGGCCATGTGGCATGTGGGCTCAGGGTCTCATTACTAGAGCTTCTAATTTCTCAAGAGAAATCAGAAACTTGCCTTTCAATAGAAAATCTCCTCATTTTGAAACATAGATTCCATTATTTTATTTTATTTCTTTAATGTATTGATTTCAGAGAAAGAGGGCAAGGGAGAGAGGAGCAGAGGGAGAAACATGGATTTGTCTTTCTGCATTCGATGGCTGATTACGTGCCCTGACTGGGGGTCGACCCCACCACCTTGGCAAATCCGGACGACGCTGTCACCAGCTGGGCCACTCTGCCAGCGCCTGACCTTGACTCCATTTAAAGCAAACCACCGTGTAGACTAAATAAAACTCACGTTAGCCTGAGCTGCTTGTTGAGCATGGCTGTTCTACGCACACTTGCTAACATAAAGTTACAAGTCAGTAAAACACTGATGTCCAATAACAGGTTTCGACTTTCCCTCCGGTCGGGGGCTCGCTCGCGGATTTGCGATGACAGATGCAGATGGAAGACTTTTCAGAAACGTGGGTCCCAAATCCAAAATATAATAGAGAGGAAATAAAACCGTGGAAAAAAATGACAGTCTGTGATTGCAGGCCTTTCTGCCTCCAAGCTCAGAGCACACGAATAAATAAAACACAAAACCCTAATACGTGTGAGCTCGGCAGAAAAAGGTTTTCACGTTCAGGAAAATAAACAAATGGGGGCTGGTTCCTTTACGCGCCGGAACGATCCCCTGCCAGATGGCGAGTTCCTTGAAACACGGGGCCTGACTGTGTTTACGGCCATCTCCCTGGCGGCACCTAGTCGCAGGGAAGGTGATGAAGGGGCAAGTGGGTGTCCAGGTGGATCTGCAGGTGGCGGACGTGAGGGGCTTGGCCCCGGGCGGTGGGCTGGGGTGGGTTCCCAGTGGGCCCTCAGGGGCCAGGAGAGCGGGCTTCTCTTCCCACCCGCGTTTCCGTTTTGGAACGGCCGTTACCCACTGCCTCTGCGCCTCCATTCCTCTTGTGTAAAACGAAGATAATAAAAAGTGCCTGCCTGACAGTGTTACGACGAAGATAAAGTGGGAACCTGCGAGCAGGCGGCGCGGCAGAGCCTGCAGGCCCCTAGACGTCGTTGCCACGGTCGATGGCGAGTTAGCAGTAAACGGCGGACTCCTAGGCGCCCGGAGAGGAGAGCCGACGGCCCGGGCGCCCCCCAGGGACGCCGCCTGTGAACAAGGCGGTATGGCCCCGGACTAGATTAAGTAAAAGCGTCCTTCCTATGGATTTTGTGAGAGCCGGCTCAGGTCACATCTTGAGCACAGGCCCGAGGAAGCCAGAAGGAAGCACGATGCTGTTCTTAAAGCATTTTCTGCAGCAAGGAGGCCCCGGTCCTTCCCGGGGGAAAGATTCCCGGCTGCAGAATCGGCCGTTTTCGGCAGCACACGCTGGCGTCGTAATGAGGGGATAAAACATGCAGGTCCACAGCGGCCGTTCACGGAGTAGTTGGCACAGCCTAATTGTGCTCGAACCAGCGGAGAGAAATCGCGCTCCCTGCGCGGGGAGAAGCTCGCGGCTTTTCATTTTCTGCATCCTTTTGGGTGTGATTGTTTTCCCTCTCCCTGTGCCCTGATAAGGAGCGTGCTCTCCAGAGCAGACTCCAGGCTTAAGCGTTTCTGAAGGAAGAGCTATCGTAGCTGGAAATTACTGGATAATTCTCAGAGTGTTATTTTGCAATTATCACTGCTCTTTTGCCATTACGTTCCTGACACTGGCTGGGACCTCCTAGTCCACGGAGAGGTAGGCAAGGTCAGGGCCAGCCCCCGTCACTTACTCCGCCAAGGAAAACGGCTCCGGACGCCTGGGGGGCGGGGCGTGGTCAGCAGGTGGCTGCCGTTCTGTCCCGGGGGTGGCTTTCCTGAACGTGGGCCGTTTTGAGCCAGATGGAAAACATTAACTTCTTTACCAGCTCTATAAATTGATCCTATGCACGCATCATGTGAATATAGCAATTAAAAAAAAAAAAAAAAAACTAGTGTTGAGAGTGGTGAGAGTGGTGGGAAAAGTTGCATTGGAATGAGGTTAAAAATTCAACACCTTCTGCTGAAACAGCAGGTAACATCGCCCTGTGACCACCCCTGCCCTTCGCCAGGGGTTCCCCGGAGCCACACCACATTCCTTGCCCCTTCCCCAGGTTTGTCCTGGAGCTCCAAACGCCGGCAGCGTTGCCTCTGTCTGCCGAGTCCACCCTGAGACCCCACGCCTCACCCATGCAGATCCAGGGAGCAGAATGGCACCTGCCCCCCTGGACGGCACCCCTTAAAAGGCCGTTGAAGTTACCAGGGCGATCTGTCACAAGTGTATAATCAAGTTTGTTGATTTATTATCAAGGTAAGCATCTGTCCTGGTTTACACCTCCGTTCCAGTTTAATTACTCAGAGCGCGCACTTGCCGTGCCAACATGGTCCTTGTTGGATAAAAATCCCCTATGGTTGCCCTAGATACTGCCATTACTCGTTGTCTGTCTACACTTGTGCTTTACAATAAATATGTAAGGAGCCACGTGTGTAGTTTACATTTTTCTAGACGCCCCATTGAAACAAAGAGGTGCGATTAATTTTAATAATATATTTTGTTAACCTAATATGTCCAAAATACTACCACTTCACATGTAATTAATGTAAAAGAAATGAGATAGTTAATTAACGAATTAATTAATTTTGGTCTTCGAAATCTGGAGGAGTGGCTGCTTCACCCGTAGCCCCCCTCGGTTTGGATGAGGAGGACCCAGGTGAGGACCCAGGTGAGGACCCAGGTGAGGACCCAGGTGGGGACACGGGTGAGGACCCAGGTGGGGACCCAGGCGAGGACCCAGGCGCGGGGCTGGGGGACACCCGCTCGGCCGCACACCCGGGGCCTCGGGCAGCAGTCTCTCGCCCGGTGCTTGATGGCTCAGCAACAGCCCAGCGACCCCGCCGCCTCGGCTCCCGTTGGCCCCATCCCGAGACCTGCTCCAGGTCCCCGTGGTAACATGGTCAAAGGCAGGTGCACCTTCACCGCCGCCGCACCAGGCGGGAAAAGCAGGCCCGCCCCAGCGAGGAGTCACGGTGGGCCGCGCGTCCAAGAATGGGCTGAGCTGATTGGCTACCACAGCGCTCTGTCAGGGGGCTGGGGCGGAGCTTCCCGGTTCCCGCCCGGCCCCGGGAGTTCCCGTGAGAAGTTGGAGACTCCTCGCTCGGGGTGGGGTGGGGCTGCAGGTAGAGGCAGGCCGACCCCCCCACCCCACCCCGGGATGCGCGTGGGCTGGAGCAGCAAGGGAACGTGTACAGCTGGACAGTCTGGGTGGCTACGGTGCAGTAGGGCCCGCCCCGCCCGCCAGCACCCTACAGGCTACAGCGAGGGCTACACGGGGGTGGGGGGTCCGGCACCCCGCCCTGGCGTCCGCAGCACCCACAGCCCGTGCAGCCGGCCTTGCCAACAACGGCCAGGAGCGCCCGCATGTCGCTTCAGGAAGCACCGTCCAATTGCAGGGGCTAACGTATCCGTGCGGCGATTTGCCGTCAGCACGATGTGTCGGAGACGGTCCTGAGGATTTAACCAAGACCATGAGAACGGTGAGCTGGGAGGGGGGCCGACGCCGAGGGGCTGCCCCGAGGATGCCCGCTCAGGCTGCGGTTTCGAGCTTCGCAGCTGGGGGTGGACGAGGAACCTCCCTGCGCCGGGGTCCCCGGCCTTGCCGGCTGCGTGGTGCCCAGGGCCCTGCGCGGGCCACCGGTGTGCTGGCCCGGACGGTTTTACGTGAGCAGAAGGCAAAGTCCTTGCGTTTTTAACTGCGATGCTGAGCCACAGCCTTCTGAGCCGGTGCGACGCGTTCCAGGGTAGGAGTGTTCCAGAAAAGTCGCGGGCGGAGCCTCGTTGCAAGGTCCGCGTGAGCACAGCCTAACCTGGGCCCTGAGGTCGCACGTTTCACAGTTGAACGTGCGTGTTGCTCCTCACTGCCCAGGATTCTGGGGGAAGTACATTTTAAGAAACATACGTTGGGTTAAACCCTGGCAGAGCCCTCGGACTCTGGCTCCCGCCCCTGGGGTCGTGACCTTGGGTTACATAGCCTCGGCGAACCGCCTCCTAAGCGACCTCGCTTACAGTGCGCCCTGGACTCTTGTTACTGAGCGATTAAAAACGAGCAGACAAAAACACTTGACTTCAACTTTGTCGTCAAGTGATGACATGAAAATGATAGGTTTAAGTTATATTTTCTATTTAGATAATCATCACAGTGATGAGCTCGTTTTCAAATAAGGAATGTCTTGATTTTTTTTTCCCCCAACATTTGACATTCCGGTAAAATGCACGCAACATAAAACTCGCCGTTTTTTCCGCGCACAGCCCCGGGGCTCCAGGCACACCCACAGCGTTGCACCGCCGCCCCCACCCGGGCCTGAGTGTTTCGTCTTCCTAAAGGGAAACTCCGCGAGCCCCTCCCCCGTGCCCCTGGCGCCCTCCGTTCGTTGGTTCTACCTCCGGTCTCCAGGATTTTGTCCAGCCCAGCACCTCGCGTGGGTGGGACCAGACAGCATTTGTCCCTCTGCGGCTGGCACGCGCCGCTGTTCTGCACGCTCTGCGGAAGGAGGCTGGGTCACCACAGTGCACCGGTCACTCGAACACTTTCCCAGAGCTGTCCGGCAGGGGCCGCTCCTGCCGCCTCGGGCCAGGCCGGCCTCGGCCGTGCAGGGACGCGGCTCACACGCTCTCCCGAGCCGTCACTCACAGTGCGGTGCACGCGCCTTCCGTTGTCCGCTCCGTGAACGCGTACAAGTGAGCGTCACCCCTTTGGCTCCGCCCAGGTCCGGAGTCTTCCCGGGGCTGCCTCGGTCAGTGAGCCCCCCCCGCCCCTCCCCCCACCCCATGCCCGCGGCGAGAGGACTTCCCTTCCGTGGATTGGCGCTCGCTGCCCTTGGACTCCTGGACGTGGAAGCCGCGTTCCGGGCCCGACTCTCCTCTCGACCCCGCCCTGCTGTTCGCTCGGGCCGCTGCTCTGGGCAGTTGGCGCTTCCTTACTCCGCGCTCTGCCTCCCGCTCCGGAGGCGCCACGGTGTGTGTGCTCACCCGGTCTCCCGGGCACGGGCCCTCGGGTGGTTTTAGTTGCCCGGTATAAATAAAGTCGCTCTAGCCACTCCGCCAAGAACGTTTCCGGAGTCCAATAATTTTTAAGACGTCTATGTTGTCATCGTCCTTGCAAATTTCCCTTTCGGTTCTTGGCTCTGCCGTGCCTTTGTCCGCGAAGGCCTCCACGGGAGACCGTGTTTCTCCAAATTGCGGTTATCTGCTTTGTAAAATGCCGCCTCATGTGCGAGATGTCACACTTCCTTTCACACCAGGGGGTCCCGTCCTTCCAGGGGCTGCTCGCAGACGGCAGGGGCCCGCTGACCAGGACGGGCCTGGTGCGGCGGCGGCGAAGGCTGGGGCTGGAGGTGAGTGGGTGGTTATTTCAGAGGCACTCGGATGCTGCAGGTCCCTGGGCCGCGTGTTTCCGTTACCACAACTCTGCTCTACAGGCCCTTGCGCCCGGGGAGTGGGTTAATGCGGACTCGGCCAGCAAGGCCCTCTGCGCTCCGCCTGACGCCTGCTGCCTGGTGCCCTAGGGCTCCCCAAACTGCCACTTCGGAGGTTCATCTTCCCATCCTTTAGCCCCGCGCCGCAGTCTTTGATGGGTGGCGCACACACGGGGCGCGGGGGGCAGTTGTCACCGAAATTACAGGCTGCAGACTGGCGATTTGAATTGCATGAGCAGGCAGGCCTTCCCTGAGAGCGATGTGCAAAGCCCAGGATTCTGTTCAGCCGCCAGGAAGTGCAGATGAATCCCCCTGACAGTATCACAGCGGGGCACGCGCTGAGAACCTCGCTTTAATGAATATGCATTTTGACTTTTCAAGGCGAAGGGAAGGAGGGCAGGGGATTTATTTAGATCTCCCTAATTAATAGCCCAGCGTATTAGTCAGGGCCGTTCTGCTTCTCCGGAGAGAATGGACCGGTGGGAGAGACACGTGTGTGTACACAGACGTACGTGTGTACACGTATGTACATAGGATTTGTGTGGGAATTGGCGCCTGCATCCTGGAGGCCACGATGTCCCACCACCTGCTGGCTGCAAGCTGGAGGGCCGGGAAGGCTCGGCCACAGCCTGAGGCCCGAGGGCCAGGAGCGCCGGCGTCCAAGGGCAGGAGAAGGCAGGCGCCCCGGCTCCGGTGGGGGTGCCCTGCCTGCTGCCCCCGGGGTTGTGTTTGGACCCTCCACGGATTGGGGGTGCCCGCCCGCGCTGGGAAGGTGGTCGTCTTTATTCAGTGTGCTGCTTTACACGCTGATCTCTTACACACACACCCCCAATTTTATCTTCCCGAGAAGGAGGTGACAGGGTATCTTTTTGCTATCAGCCCGGTGTAGGAGTGCATCTCGGCATCTCGGCATCGTGGCATCACAGCAGGGCCCGGACTGCCGCTGTTCTGGGTGGGGCCGCCCTCAGGCACCTCCGACGCGAGTGGAGCCGTGTCCGTAATGAAACGGGACATTTCTCTGCCCTCAGTTCGTGACCTCTGGGCTGCGTCTGACCATTCGGGGGGTGGTCACTGCACTCGCTGTTTGGGGGGGGGGGGTGTCTGTAGGCAGCGCAGGGAGCAGGCTGGACTGTCTCCGTCTCGTTGGCCCCGGAGCAGCCTCTGTGTCCAGCGGGAAGGAGGCCCCTGGGGAGTGGTGGGAGGTGGCTGGCCGAGCAAGCCGCTGAGCGCCCTGCGGGCCGACAGCGGGGGGTGTGAGCTGTGCTTGGTGAGCGGCAGGCAGAACCCGGAGCGGCACCTCCGTGAGAGGGGGCTCGCCCTCTGGGGAGCGTGTGCTGGGCCCACGTGTGCTCCTGGTCACCCTCACTCTGTCGCCCGTGCCGGCCAGTGGGGTGGCAGCGTCCCTGTCCACGTGCCTCCCTCTGTCGTGGGTGGGGTCGCCCTGGGGTGCACAGGAGACTGTGCGCACAGACGCGGGGCTGGGAGAGCTGGCTTGTTTCTGTGTCTCCTTTGAACTGAAGTCAACGGGGCTCCGAGGCAGGACCCCGGTGGCCCGGAGGGGAATTCAGTCACTGCAGCCTCTTCTTTCGGGGCGCAGAGATTCTGCAGATTTAGGAGAACCCCGGGGTCACCCTGCTCCTCCTCAGCCCCCGTGGGGCCCACTGTTGGCACCCTTCCGCGTGAACTGCGTGCTCTCTCTGGAGAACAAACCCAAAAAGGCCCCATCTCCGGTTCTGTTGCAAGCCGTTATCCTCGCCGAAACGCGGGACCAGCTTTCCCAGGGAGTGCACCGCGCTCCCCAGTCCCCCAGGTGAAGGGATGGATGGTAGTTTCCAGGCACACGCTCACTCGGGGTGTCTGCTCCCCGAGAGCCAGGGCCAGGCCTGCCGCAGTGCCCGGTGAGGAGCAGGGGTTCCGTGGGGATCTGCTGGGTGAGCGAGGAGGTGGGAGGGTCTTCAGGGCCCAGCCGTGGAAAAGTCGGCTTTCCAGTTCCTGTGGGCTGGGCAGGGGGGCTGGGGGCACAACTCCGGGAAAACGTTCCTGAGGTCCACGTGCCCTTTGCGGTGAGTGGAGAGCAGCCCGGGGGCCCCAAAACACCAGACACGTATCACATTCCCCCTTTGTGGGCTGTACTCTGATGCGTCCTGTTGAAGGAATCCTCGGCCCAGGGTCGTGAGGACACGCTCTTGCATTGTATCCAGATGCTTTGTTTCAATGGTCACCTTTCACAGTTGGATCTACAGGTCGCTTGCAACTGTCTTGTCTATAATCTGAGACCATGTTGCTTTCGTCGTGAAACAAAAAACCAGATAGGTGGGCGTGTTTCTCATTTCCGTGTAGCTTTGCGGGTTCTCTTAGATTATTCCAGGAGTTCTCAGCTGGGGGCGATTGTGCCCCCTCCAGCGGACATTATTTTTGGTGTGTGTGTGTGTGTGTGTGTGGTGTGTAACTGCTGGCATCTCGTGTTCCTAGACACCCTGCAGTGCACGGGTCAACTGCATGACACAGAGTCACCTATGCTGAATGTTGCAGGGCCGAGGGGGGGCCTGGGCTGTCCCTGTGGTGGGCGTGCCGTCCGAACTCCGCCCTTGGTCCCGGGACCCTCCTCCGGTTTTCAGCACCTCGACGGCCCACCTTGGCTGTCCCTTTGCTTCTGCTTTTCCACAGCCAGTCTCTAAGCCCATGCGTCAGTTTCAGAGAATGTATCAACCGGCACCTTGATGAGATGAGATGGGATAGAATCTACACATCAGTGTGGGGAAATTGACATCTTTCCAATAACTAGTGCTATTATTCATGAACACCATACATCCTAACATTTATCAAGCTATTTGAAATTTTCTGTAATTTTCGTAATTTCTCCTCTGTATATTTTGCACAACTTTTTTTTTTAGATTTACTCCTAGATATTTGATATTTCTACTGATGTTACAACTATGATCAATTCTTTCCGTTTCAACTTCTAGTTACTCACGGCTGGTGTATAAAATGTTGTTGCTTTTGCATAGTGACACGTAGGTAGCAGTGATGCTGAATTCTCATAATAATTCTATGAGTTGGTGTATTCTGCTGGATTTTCTATATATTGGTTAGATAGGAGAGCTTTATTTTGTCCAGGTGTTGTTGTGTTTATTTGTTTATTGCTTACCGTCTCGGTTAGAAATGCCCAGAACGGTTTTAAACAGTGACCACCCTTGTCTCCAGTGCTGGCAGGGGGCTTGTGGTGTCTCCCCATTACATCGTCCCTGTGACTCCCCCTGCTTTGGAGCCTGCTGTCTGGGATGGACAGAGCCACCCCTGCTCCCCGTCGATCGGCGTTAGCATGGCGTGTCTTCCTTGATCCTCTGCCTTTTCACTTTCATCTCCGAGTGTCTTTACATCGAAGCGGGTTTGTTGCAAACAACACAATGTTCCGTCTGGTTTTCTGATCCACTCTGACAACCGCTGCTTCTTCATCGCTGTGGTTGGGCTGTTGTTGTTCAAAGTGACTGTTGATACAGCTGGACTAACATCTGCGGTCTTGTTGCGGTTTTCTACCTGTTACCCTTGTTCTTTGTTCCCGTGTGTGCCTCCTGCTGCTTTTCTTGCTGTTGTGGTTTCAACGGAGCATTTTGTATGATTCCGGGTTCTCTCCTTCCTTTCGTCAGGCACGCTTCCTGCCGTCTGCGGCTAACCGCCTCCCCGGGGTTTGCACCCGCACTCGCAGGCCGTCCGAGCACTGCTGCCGGCACACGGCGAGTGCCTCGTGAGGACAAAGCAATTCCCGTTCTCCTTCTCTCCCTTGCATTACCGTTACCATTTATATTACTCAGATACAAGCACGCGTAAGCATGTACACATCTGTTATGTATCACATACACATCAGCATACATAATCTGATGTTCGGTTGCTGTTATTACTTCAAACAAACTGTTATCATTAGACAAATGAGGATTAAGAAAAATGAAATTTTTTAAGATTTTATTTATTTATTTTTAGAGAGGGAAGGGAGGGAGATAGAGAGAGAGAGAGAGACTTCAATGTGCGGTTGCTGGGGGTTATAGCCTACAACCCAGGCATGTACCCTGGCTGGGAATTGAACCTGCGACACTTTGGTTCGCAGCCCGAGCTCAATCCACTGAGCTATGCCAGCCAGGGCAGAAAAATGAATTTTTATCATACCTTTGCTTATTCACTTATTCCTCATTTAAGTGGGCCGTGTGCAATCGAGTCCCAGTGGAGATTCTGGACCACCGGAGGCGCTTGGGCGAGCTCCCAGATTGGCTGGACTCCGGAGTGTGGTCACACGTCACAGCTTGAAAGGCGTGACGCTGTCAGGACGCTGTAGGGCGAGGGTGACCGGGAGGTTTGCACTCGCACCTCTCCCCGTGTCCACGCTGCGTGTCCTCCCGTCCACTGGTTCTGCTTGGCGGCCTTCTGCTGGACGGACTACAGCGGTAGCGGTCCGTTCAGCACTTTCCTGAGGTCCGTGAGTAATCCTGGTGAACTGCCAAGTTCAAGGCCTGTGTGGGAGCCCCTGAATTCGTGGCCCACCCGTCACGCGGGAGGGAAGCCGTGGGGTCTTGGAACACATGGCTGCAGCCTTCTGAGTGAGGGCGGCCCCCAGGCGACTGTGCCCTCCACCTGGGAGGTTTGGCACCACTCCGGGTTGCCGGTGCCACAAGTCCCTGCGGCTTTGCAGGCCGGTTCTTTTTCCAATGGTAAACCCACTTTGCGTTTCTAGAGTGAATCTGGCGTGGCAACAGCACGTTACTTGTATCATCCTCCTACATGTCACTGAAAGGTTCGCTGGTGCTGTGGCCAGGACCGTGCATCTGGGCTCACGACCTTTCCCGCAGAGCCCTGGTCAGTCCGGCCCTGGGTCAGCCCGGCCCCGGGTCAGCCCGGTCCCCGACACAGCGCTGGGGAGGGGAGTGCCCTCTCCGTGTTTGCTCAAAGAGCTCGTGTGCAGCTGACACCCTCGCTTCCTTCGACACTTGGAGCGTTTTCACCAATAAAATGTTCTGTATCCAGAGTGTTTTTTAAGAGACCCAGGATATTCATATTGCCATTTCTTATTCTGTCGATTTTGGAACGTTGTGGCTTTCTAGAAAACTGCCAATTTCATAAACACTGCTATGCTCCTAGGGTAGAGTTATTCACAATATTCCTTGGTTAATTTTTTAGTGTCTGCAGATTCTCTACAGCAGCGATTTTCAGTCTCTTTCATCTCACGACACATACAAACTAACTAGAAATCTGTGGCACACCAAAAAAAATTTTTCTACTGATCTGAAAAAAAGTGGATATGGCCTTGATTCCTGCACACTGGACAGCTGCTGTTGCATTGGCTGTTGTCATTTTTATTTCTGGACATCTGGGGGGAACGAGGTCGGCGCCCCTGACCCGGTAGTCGGGAGCCGCACGCTCTCCCCATGCCTGTGAGACCCCCCACCTCGGAGCACCTCGTCTTCCTCCATGGCAGGAACGAGCCGCCTGCTGGTCCCTCGGGTGCTGGCCGTTTGCTTCGTCCGCGTCGTTTCCCAGGTCGGTCTCGGTGGGGGTCGACCAGTTCTCTCCCAAGGCTCCAGCCTCTGACTTGGCTGCCTCCCTCTCTCCCGCACCTGTTTTCCATCCAATCCCCTGCTGCCACCTCTGCCTCCGGCTCCTCTCCTCGGAACACCCTGCTTTCTCAGTGGCCCTTTCTTGAAACGGACGGTCCGAGAGGTGTTTGCCTCTCTCGCACGGGCACGGAAGACCGTGGCTTCGTTCCTCGGCACAGCTCAGCTGCGTGCCGCACACACCTGTTTCGGCAGGTGTGAGTGAGTGTGCCGTGAGTGTTTGGGGATCGTGCAGACCCTGCAGCTGCTGGGTGCAGCACCCCTGCGAGCTGGGTCAGGGGTGTCTGTGCCCTCTGCCACACTTTGCTCCTTTTACTGTTTCCTGGGAGAGGTGTGCTGAGACCCATCGACATGATCGTAGATTTTCTTTTTCCTCTTTTATGTCTGCCCGTGGCTGCTGTGCAGGGGCAGTGGCCTCTGAAACCAGAATAGTGCTGGACCCCCGCCCAGCGGTGGGCAGAATGGCCGCAGGGGTGCCCAGTCTGCCCGGGCCCACGCCGGTCTGTGAGCTCAGTGGAGGGAGCTGCAGCCTCTTGGGGGGGGAGGTGCTCTGTCCGGGAAGCTTGGGCATCCCACTGCACACCGGGAAGGTTTCACTCAAAGCCCCTCTCAGGGGTGGGGAGGGCTTGGCCCCGGAACCACTGCTGCCCAGGGTAGCAAAGCATCATCTTCCTCTCCGGCGGACGGGAGCTCCTCAGGGACCTTCCCTCCTCCTGCGTCCGGCCCGGGCTCCCCGCCGGTCCACCTGCAGGCCGGTGCCTCCTGCTCTCCGTGGGAGTCCCGCCCCGTCGTGAGGGCAGACGCGTGCTTCGGGGCACAATCGGGCTTCTGGAGTCTGTGGCAGGACCGCCAGGCCGCGGGGGGGCTCAGGTTTCCTGGTTCCCGTCACAGAGACAGGACCCCTCGCTGCCGTTCGTGGGACGCCCCCTGGGGCCGGCTCCCGTGAAGCTGTGTTCATCAGCTGCGTCTTACCGGTGAGGAAACTGTGCTGAAATAATAAGATCACATTACCGGACCTGGGGCATATGCAGTGTGTCTGTCTTTGAAGTGAAAAACAAAATAAAACAAAACTACTTGGAATCTTCTGTTCTCCCCCCACCTCCCGCCGTTACTCTTCATTTCTGCGTCGGTGTTTGTTTTTCAACTGAGTACAATTCATGAGAAATTTGATGACAATGGTTTCTTACTGGATGCATTCTACAGATGAAACTCCCTTCGGGCAGAAACTGCCTTAAACACTGCCCAAGAGGCACCCTGAGACTCGGTGTGTCTGTGGCAGCGTGAGAAGGTGCAGGCTCATCAAAAGGAAAGGCAAAAGGAGGTGAAACAGGCAGCGACGTTTTCAAAGGAACCAGCTTCAAATGAGAACATTCCGGGCCCCTCGTGGGGCGCAGCTGCGGGAGACGCGGGCCCCCCGACGCCGCTGTGCGGAGGTGAACCGCGAGGACTCAAGGAGAGAGGAGGTCACTGCCGTATTTACATCCCCCGAAGACCAAAGAGCAGCTATTTCAGCGGGAGCAGCCACCTTGAATTCTCATACAGGCTTTGAGATCAGCAAAAGTGGGATGCCGGTGCTCACCAGGAGGTGCCCAAACCTCGCAGGGAAGGTGTCCTCAAAGTCAAGTCCCCACACAGCCTGAGGGGGGCAACCCCGTCCCCCACCTCCCCTCCGCACCTCGAGTCTCGGCTAGTCCCGAGGGCCGGGGCGGGGGCCGAGCTGCCAGAGATAAGCCTTTGAGAAAATCTTACAGAAAAGAGACAGTGGGGGCACCGGTTCTCAGAATAACAGTCCTGCACACAGGTTCATTAAAATTCCTTTTTCCCGTGGTTAGGTGAGAGACCAGTTTCACCCGTCTGGAGTTGTCTGTATGCGTGCATTCGGGTCACTCAGAAACCCCGCACACGAGAAACTGAACCGTCCCTGGGCCTCTGCGAAGCTGCAGGCGTGGCTGCCGCGTGCGGGGGGCTGCGTGCGGGGGGCCGGCGTGCTGCAGACGGACTTCTGTAGTGGCGTGGAGGCAGGCAGGCAGGCAGGCTCGCTCTGGTCCCCACGCCTGCTGTTTCCACGCGCCCCCTCCCCATCACCACGCTTCCACTCAACGGCGCTGCAGACCCGCACCCGCGGCCGGAGGAGCCGCATGCTGCAGCTTTCCTCCCCCTGGCCCTCCACCCTCCGTGTCTCAAATGGTGGCACTCGGTGTGGCCCGAGTGGATGGAGCGTGGCTCCAGATCACCAACTCGGGGGTCCACGCCACCCCGTGGCTCTACGCCAGAATTATGACTCGGGGAAAGAGAGACTTCATTTGTTCCTAGTGTTTTGGTAACGTTTTGTTTTGGAGTAGTTTTGATAGATGAAAAACGCTGAGATGCTCCACTCCCTAGGGCTGCCATGCACCCCACACCCGGCGTCCCACTCCCGGCGTCCCACCCACGCACACCCCGCACACGTGGGCACGTTTCCTGCAGCTGGGGGGCCGCCGTCAATGCCGCGCATGGTCAGCGCTATCGCTGACCACAGTCCCTGCCTCCTTCGGACACCGCTGGTGTTTGCTGAGGTCCCTCTCCTGCTCCAGGGTCCCACCCAGGACCCCACGTGGCATTTGGTTGCCATGGCCCCCGGGCTCCTCTGGGCTGCGGCACTTCCCAGACTCCCGAGGTACTGGATGCCCTCGGCAGTTTGAGGAGACCCGGTCAGGGTTCCCGAGGACGGCCCCTCAGTTGGGATTTGACTGGTGGTGGCTTTATCATCATCATCGTCGTTGTCATCATCATCATCGTCATCCTGGGGTCCTGGGTGGCTTTCCTTCATCAGCCCTGAGTGCTGACAGTGGGCATTTAGCACGCATGTACCATGGAGCCCGTGGGGCACACACCTGTCACCAGGATTGTCGCACGTCCTCCTCACACCACCGGCCCCGGGACACCATCGCCAAACCCACGTCACAGACGTGGACGGGGATAGGGGGGACAGTGAGGATCAGGGCACGCCCACGGAGGGCCCGCCCCTGCTGGGCAGCGCCCCTCCCCATCCTCCGAGCTCCGAGCGGCTGCTGGAGAACGAGGCACCTGCACTGCTTCAGAGCAGCCCCGAACCCAGACCCTTGGGGTCGCCCGTGGGTTCCTTCCAAGTCCCGTGCCACAGGCCAAGGGTCCCTCCCTCCCTCCCTCCCTCCCTCCCAGCGTAACCACTTTAATTTAACCAAGTTTACTTCAGAACTACACCCTGCGATACTACTGTCAGAGGAAAGTCTGGCTGTAATTAACGTTGGAGAACGTGTGACCGTAAAGCAGGTGGCGTCCCCGCACCTGCCGCCCCTCTTCCGCCCTCAGTGGGGCAGCCCGGTGCTCGTGGGGGGGAGGCGTCTGTTGTGGGCGTGCTGACCGAATGCTTCTGTGGTGGCTCCGGAGTGCCCAAAGACAGCCCGGACCCGGAGCGGCACCGGACCAGGCTTTCGAGCCACCCTCCCACCTCCTTCCCCCCACAGTAACCACTGCCCCGTGGGGCTCGGCCCGGTGGGGCTGGGCTCTGGCCCCAAGGAGCACGCTGGCTCGGAGAGCTGCAGCCCCAGGGAGAGGGAGGAGCTGAGCCTGAATTGCTCACGTCACACCCCCACGGACATCACACCCCCACGGACGGCCCCGAGAAGTTTAGGAGGACGTGGTGCACTGTGATGTATGGAAATGCGCTGGAGGTTTTGCTGATGGAAGCCTGGGCAGGTCTCAGTCCTGCCGCAAGCGGGGAGACTGACAGGCTGCCGGAGGCCCGTGTCGGCAGGCTGTGTGTTGAAGCGCCCCGGTTCCGACGGACCCTGCGGGAGAGATTCCTTTTGTCTCGGGGGAGCAGGACTGGTGCACGGGTGGCAACTTCGAGCAAGGCTCACAAACGGCGTCGGGAAGAACGGGAACTCAGCGTCCGATGGATGTTCTCTCCCGTGTAGTGAACCAGGCATCATCGGCTCGTGTACGTAACGACCCGAACTCGTAATGCCTGGGAACCCCGTGAGGAGACGCTTCCTTCCTTCCTTCCTGCCAGCTTCTCCCGCGCCGTCTGCAGAGCCACGGCCATGAGGATCCGTGGAACAGAGCCCGAGACACGGCCACGCAGACCCGTCCTCGGGGACCAACGCCCGCTCTCAGGCTCCGCACGGGTGATACTCTGGGTTGTAGTGAAAGAGAAAAAACATAGGCTTTTACCTGCTTTGTTTATTCAGCCGGGGGGTGGGGGGTGGGGGTGTATAAACGCGGGGCCCAGATGCTCTTCGCTACCGTCTACCGCTGGGGGAGGGGCAGGGACGAGAAGAGGGAAAAGAATAACTGGTTCATTGAAGTCCATGTTGCTCCTGTGGTTTTTTGTTTTTTGTTTTTGGGGGGTTTTTTTTTGGACAAGCGAAGAGTTACTGCTGAATTTGATCTGAGATAGTGTTGCGGCCTGAGTCATCATCCCGGGTTATGTGCGGTAACTTGCTCCCCGGAACCCAGTAACGCTGGCAGCAGAACGGAGATGAGTCCACGGAATGGCCACACCCGCCCTCTAACCCCCCGCGGGCCGGCGGTGCTGACCCCGCCCCACCCGGGGAGCCAGTGGTGACGACTTCGTGCGCGTTCTCGCCTCCTCCGCTCCGAGAAGTCTGTCTGACCGCAGGGCCGGTGCGCGCTCTGTACATGCCGCGTCCCATCCCTGTCATGTGGGAAGCCCAAAACGATAATTAAAAAAAGAAATCCAAACGAGGTTAAGCAACAGCAAAGGGCCAGAAGGTCTTGAAAGACAGAAAGTTCTCTTTTTGGAAAACGCGACCCCAGCGCGCGCAGGGGCGGGGCGCTGAGAGGGCGGAGGTGGGCGGAGGGTCCCGGACGGAGGTGCAGAGAGGCAGGCTGGGGGTTAGCTGTGGTCCCCGTTGGTCCGCGAGGGGTGGCCCTCCCCCCCTTCCCGTCGTGGTAAGTGGGGGCAGCAGCACCTGGGGCCAGAGGAGCGGCTGAGGACTGCAGGGCCACAAGGCTGGGGGGGGGGGGGGGACAGGGACCTGGGAGACACAGGCGGCCTCACCCCCGGGAAGAAGGCCCTGCCCCTGGCGCGCAGCGCGGGCACCGACCCGTGGGACAGGCAGGAGAGAAGCAGATGCCCAGACGTCAGCACACCCTCGAGGACTGGCAGCCCGGGGCCGCCCGTGGGCGAACGACAGCCCAGCACAGCGGAACGCGGACCCCGCCCGACACCCCCGGGGTTCCCGGAGACTCAGTGTCTCTGACGTGAACCCCGCGGCCAGAGCTCCCCGGAGTTGGAAATGGGACCTTGAACTGCGAAGAGCAGCGCGGACGCGGCGGAAGCTCGCGGGATTCTTGCAGCAAAGGTGGGCAGGCCGGGGGGAGGGGGGAAGGGGAGGGACTCGGGTGCACCCGCCCGCTCGCGGGGTGGCTGGAGGACTCGGGAAGGAGAGGACGAGGGAACCTAGGGGAGGAAGTGGGGGGGGGGAACGACACCAGGGGGAATTTCCCGGAGTGGCAGAGGGCCACCAGCCGTCCCGGGGACCGACCCACTGCGCAGGGGGCCGGGGGCATAGCAGAAGGTCTGCCCTGGCCGCGCGCCGCGCTGTCACAACGCCAGCACAAGCGGAGCTCCCCACAGCCCCCCGAGAGAAAGACCATGTTCCTCGTTAAGGAGCGAGCTTCAGGCCGGCTCCCGACTCCTCAAGGCTAACACCAGACTCGAGGAGACGGCGGAGGAATCCGGCGCTGCTCCCGGGGAAGCTGGTTTGCTCGCGGAACCTCCTGCTCAGCGAAAACGGCGTGCGAGGGCGAGGGCAGACTGAAGACGTCTCCAGGTGTGCAAGGACTCCGAGGGTTTGCCTGGCAGCGGTGCTGGGGGGCGACCGGAGCATGTGCACAAGCGACATGTGTCGTACATCCGAGATGAGTGCACGCGCGCAACGCCCTGCTCACAGCACCGAAGCGTGCAAGGCGGGGAGCACGGTGTCGCCGCTGCCGTCGCCTCCTCCCGGGAGGGTCTCCGTTGGGAATGCGTTTTTCAGACACTTCCATGTATGCGGCAAGATCGCTTTCGTAGCCTGACGCCTTGCTTGCAGCACGCAGCTGCCCCGTCCTTGGTGGAGTTTGCATAGGCGCCTGAGCCGCGGTCGGCCCTAATTTATTTAACCGGGCCCTATTAATGAGTGTTTAGATTGCTTTCATGTTTCACCGGAGAGCGAATGCCGCAGCGAGTATGCCTGGGCTTTCATCCCCGCGCGCGAGCTAATATTGGTGCAGGATAACCCCCTGGAATTGGAGTAATTGCTAGATCAAAGGGAGTGGGCAATTAAAAATCGGATAGATCTCGCTGGCTCTCCCTCCGACGTCACCGTCCGGGTCCCTTCTCAGCCCCGCACTGGGCTCGTGCAGGGAGGTGGGCAGCGTGGGCAGGGGAGCCTGCGGACCCGGTCTCCCCGGGCTGTGCTGAGCGCGCCGCGAAGTCTCTCCTACAGGTGGCGCTGTTGCCCCGCCCTCCCGCCGCTCCCGCCCCGGGAAGCGCAGGAATGAGAAAACAAAAAGAAACGACGCCACGCTGAGAGCCGAGGGCGGCGTTTTTTTTCCAACGTTTGCGCCCAGACGGCCCAGATCTGCGTTTCCTTACCTTCCCGGCTGGGAAACTCAGATAACTTTGTGATCCACTGACTCCTTAGGAGGAGAAAAGAGAAGGTTATATTTGACCGTCTATTTTGAAATTTTCAGAATTTCATCCTTTGAAAATAAGTGTTTGAGGATTTCCAAAAATGTGCCTCCAGTCGGGGTGTTTCAGAAGAGAAGAACTAATTTAGGTTTCGGCTTCGTTTTTTTTTTTTTATATGTTTTTTTCTCCCATTCTTCTGTTTAAAAAACAAAATCAAACAAACTGCAAAACCCTCACGCGCTGCAGGGGACGAACGGAGACTCTGCAGCCGTTTTGCAGAACCGAGCGCCCCAGGCGGTGTTCTGCCTCCGTGTCCTGGGCATGCGCACCGGCTCACAGCCTCCAGGCTAATGCCCAGTGAGGCCAGGGCCTGGGGGCTCTGTCCTTGGGGAACGGCACACAGTGTCCGGTGAGGGACAGAGCCTCGTCCCTTCAGGACATGCTTGGGGCTTCTGGGTGTCACCTCCAGTGTGCCGGGGGACAGATTGCACCTGGAAATGAACCCGAGTGCCCCTTGACCCAGGCAGAAGTTGCGGCGAGGGGCAGAGGGGCTCCGTGGATGGTCAGTTGTCTGCACAGGGAACAGCTCTGGTCACGCTTCGCGTTGGGGTGGGAACTCGAGAAACCCCAGGCAAAGCCGGTCAGCACAGCGCAGGGCCTGGGCTGGGGGTAGGGCTCACCTTCTTCCCCGGAAACACGCCGCAGGCCTGGCTGCGGGTGCAGGGACCGGAGCACTGACACCGGTCCCCTTCGGGGGGCGCTTGTGAGAGGGCGGGCGGGGAGGGCTGGAGGTCGCTTGCAGGCAGAAGTTTTGATACCCAACACCCCCAGACCTCTCAGCAAAAAGGGCTCCTCTGGGAAGGGGCGACCCTGGTGAAGCCCAGTCAGGGTTCTGAATAATTCCGGAGTCATGAGTTCCCCGGAGGCCGCGCTCCCAGACAGGCCGCCGTTCCCCAGTGTCCGAGACAGGCGGTCGCCACTCTCTCTTGCCCTCCGGGCTTGTCTTTCTCCTCTGTGGGGACCGAGGTGTGGCTGTGTGCGTGCACCAAGCGGAGAGCTGGGCTGCGTTGCAGTTAGAAGTTAACACGTTTCTTTTCGCAAGTTGCTTATTCCACTGAAATAGAGGGTTGGGTTTTTTGGTTATTGTCACTGTAGACTTAATTGACACACAGGCAAGGCAAACTGTCATTTTAAAACCACACACACATGAGCAGACACTGTAAGAAAACCTGACTTCAGAGTTTACAGGGTGGAGGCGGGCCTTCTGGGGCCGCATGATTGGGGGTGGCTGAGAGGTACCGGGCAGGCCCTGCCCGTGTGTCTGGGGCGGGGCTACTCCCCACCCCTGGTTTCAGTGTGAGGTGCTGCACGGCGGAGGCGGAAACCTGAAGACCTGACCTTGGAGCAGCAGCACGCTAGCGTGGCAGGTGCAGCGACCCGGGCTGCACAGAGGGGGCTGGCCCCGCCGGGGCACCCTGGGCAGGTGTCGGGGCGTCCAGGGCCAGAGGCATGGCAGGAGGTCAGGAGCACAGTGGCATTTTGTGAGCCAGGAGTTCAAGGCGAAGGAAGTCAGTGTTGAATTTGAGCCAGAAACCAAGTTGAGGCGTGGGAGGCGGGAGGCAAGCACGATGGGAAGGAATGGGCGGGGCACCCAGAAAAAAAGCCAGCGGAGCGGGAGGGTGGAGATCCTGCTGCAGCCCCCCACCCCATCCTCAGGCCACGGGGCAGGGGCACACCCCTTGGTGCCTCACCTGGGGTGCCCCCTCCCTCCCCACAGCCTGACCTGACCTGGCTGGGGGGGGAGGGGTGGAGCCGAGGTGCGGGACTCTGGAGCCCACACCCTCTGGCCATAGGGAGTCTGTCGGCCCAGGGGGTGCTGCTGGACCTGGGCGACCGGAGACCGGATTGGCTCCCGCCCCACCAGGCCCTGAGCTCAGGGTGCCGGCCCCGAGTTTCCAAAGGGTGGTGGGAGCCGAACGCGGCTCTGACTGACATGCAGCGGTGACGCCCACCCCCAGCCACCCTCTCGTCCCAGCTCTCGGGGTGGGGGCTGTCTGGGGCCCACCCGGGGAAGGAGCTGGAGGCCCTGGGAGCGCCCTGGGGCCCAGGCCGGGTCAGACTGGGGATGTCTGCCCGGCTGGGGGCGCGGTCCGTGGGCGAGTCCGCCCCCTCTCTGGGCTCCTCCGAGTCACCGGACCCCGCCGAGTTTTTGTGAGCTTGAGTCTGGCAAACGTTTCTTTCGCTTCATGGGATGTTTCCCCTGTTTACATCATCTTGCAACCCTCCAACTGCCCTGCAAGACCCTGCTCTGCAGAGTGACGCCTTGGAAGCTTTAACAACCGACCCCACCAAGCACGCTGGCCCCGGCGGCTGCCGTCACCCCTGCAGCTCCCCCACCTGCCCCCCTCACCACGTTACAATCACCTGTGTGTCCCATCCCCCGCCTTCTCCAGGGCTTGCTGAGCCCCTCAGGGCAGGAAGAGTTTAGAAATGGGTTCTTCCCGGCCCCTGACACAGAATCGATAATCAAAAATGAGTGTTGCGTTTTGGAAATCTACATCCTTTGTATCAGCCCTGAAAATCAGCACAGGCTAGCACCATGAAATGGAGCTCTTATTCAACGTTATCGCTGGAGTCTTTTACCCGGCTCGAGTCTCATGAAAGAGTAGGGGAAGAAATTAAAATGCCGGAGGCTTAACTCGCAGTAAATCTGGGAACATGACGGGTCGGGGGGAGCCCAGGCAACCAGACCCCCAGGTGGCGGGGCTGCTGGGTGGGCTGCACGCCCCGCCGACCTCGGGTACGGAGGGAGCCTGAGTGGGGACCCACAGAGCAGGACTGGCCTGTGCCGGCCCTGCTGTGCGTGCTGGGGGAGACCCCCGCCTCCCGGGGCCACAGTTTCCTCCTCGGGAATGGGGTCGGTCGCAATCCTGCCTTTTGGGGTTGCGGAGCAGGTCACGTGTGGGAGCCGTGTCCACCAGGGCTCAGCGCTGTGCCGGCCAGCCCGCCCGCCGTTCCCACGCCTGGCCGGTTCTCAGTCCCCAGGGGACTCTGACGAGGTGAAGACTCGCCACTGTGCAACCATGAGAAAGGCAGGACCGGACCTCGTGTGCTAACGAGGGGCGTGTGGCCGAGTGACAGAGCACACTGCACGCAGCAGGCAGGTTTGTGCCTCTGTGTCACGTCCTGGGGACGCACACAGGCCGTGCTTGTCTCACACCCGGAACACAGTCCACCAGGCCTTGATTGGGTCCCGTGCCTCCCTGTCACCTGAGGACCTCGGGGCGGGCACTGTGGTTCAGGGAGACGAGCGCGGCAGGAGAGAGGCGAGTGCCGGCAGAGGTCCAGGCGCAGTTTCGGGGGAGGCGGAGGCGTGGGGTGGAGGCCGGGAGTCTGCGGAACAGCAGAGCGGCCCAGAGAGACCAGGTCTCCGGGAGTCACTCGTCCAACGCAGCCCTGCGGCCTGGGCCACCCTCCCCACCCCCCCCCCAGGGCTGGCCCGTGTCTCCTGCCGGGTCTTCCCGGCCACGGAGGGCAGCGCCTGGGTGGCTGATGCTTTGTCCCCCGTGTCCTGCGCCCCTTCCCCCCCGCCCCCCAGTGCCCAGCCCACTGCCTGGCGGCGATGCGGGCCTGAGCCGCGGTCTGGGCCAGATGCACTTCCGCGGCGGCGGGGTTCTGCGTGCGTCCGCTGCCAGCGTTTCCAGCTGGGCTGGCAGAGGTCTGCGGGCGCCACGGGCCGGCTCTTCATCATCGCGGCCGCAGACGTGCCTGGCCGGTGCTCCAGCCCATCTGCGGTGCCTGCTGGGACGCGCACGCTCCCGGCCCCGTGCAGCAGGCCGCGCGGCGTGCGGGAGTCCGGGTCAATCCGCGCGGCGACTGCTGTTTCCGGAAAGCTGCGCGCGGGGCTCTGCGGCGGTTCGCTGTTACACAGCACGCTCTTCGGGGTGAAAGAAGATAAATAGCTCGAAGAAAAGTGTTTCCCCTTCCTGCCCCCGAAAACACGGCCCGATGATGAAGAAAAATGACTCGGGACCTGCCGGCACCTCCCGTGAAAGGCTCCGCTTCCCGGGCGTTGTAGGTAACCGGCGCCAGCCTGGCACAGCGCGCCAGCCCTGCAAATGCCCTGCGTGTCTCCCCGCCACGAGAGGTTCCTCTCCAGTTCTCCGTGAGAGCTGAAGCAGCAGCCATGAAAGCAGGGCGTTTCTTTGGCCCTGACAACGTCCCCCCCAGTGTCGGATTTCCCAAACTGGGTGGGATTTTCCTGGTTCACACGGCCTCCCAGGGGAGGTGAGCTGGGGCCCCTTTTAAAGTGCAGCCTTTCACACCTGAGTCTGAAAATTGGGAACAGGCTAGAGGGCCAGGGCAGCAGGAAGATGGGGGCGGGACGTCAGGGCCCTGGTTCCCACGTCCTGGGCAGGTTGTCTCTCCTCATCAGCTGGGACCCTGGGCGTCACTCTCCTGTCAGCTTCCCGTCAGCCGAGGGACCTGGGAGGGGGCCATCCTGTGCTGTGTGGGTAGGAGCGCGGCTGCTGGGCCCCACCCGCAGGCGCCAGCCCTGGTGGTGACAGCCGGAACTGTCTTCTGTCGGCACCCAGGGTCCCTGGAGGGAGAGGGCAGACTCGCTGCTGGCCGGTGACCTCGCCACGCTCGAGGTGCCCTGTGACAAGTGAGGAGGATTGAGTTCCCACAGTGTCCTCCTCCCCACGCCTCCCGTTTGTCACAGCTCCCCGCGGTCCCCAGGCCCCCCCCCCCCCCCTGCTGTCTCATCCGCCCGTGGCCTGCTGCTCCCGGAGGAGCCCCCGGCAGCCCAGGACGGGGATGTCTGCACTCCGCTTCACAGCGTTAACATTTTTACTGAAGTTAAAACTCAGAGCAGGAAAGCCCGCAAGTCCGTTCACAGATCAGTGACTGACCCGTGAGAACACACGCAGCACCCCAACCTGCAGCAGGGGCGGGACTGGGACTGGGACTGGGACAGGGCTGGCCCCACCCCTGGGCCCTACAACGCCCCTGCCTTAACTTCAGGCACAGCAGGCGCGCTTCCCGGGGGTCTGGACTGCGCACAGCGGAGCCCCGCAGCGCGCATGGTTCCGCCCAGGGGCTCCCCACTGTGCGCAGCGGTGGGCCCCGCTCCGGGCAGAGGGGCTGTTCCAGGGCGGGAACTGCCCTGAGCTCCCGGCGTCTCCAGCGAGGGGCTGTCGAAGTAACACTTGCCACTTGCCCGTGGGAGGGGGGGAAATTACGTCTTCCTAAGTTACTCTTCTATGTTCTGACCACCGTTGTTGCCTTGCATTAGCCTCAGGCGCCCCGCATCGGGACAGACCACCATGCACTTCACTTACAAAGCGGCCTCCCCGTGCTGCCCGCGCTCACCCGGCACCGCGCGCGGTTGCTACACGGTTGTTGGCCGTGTTCCCTGCGCTGTAACTGCAGTTGCACACTTCCCATTTGCTCCTCCGCCTCCCCTTCTGGGATGTGCCAGTTCTCCTGCTGGCTCGAGTGCCTTTTGCTTAATCAATTTTGGGAGCTCTTTCCGTAGTCTAGGTACTGTTTCTCTGTTACCTCTCCTCTGGCAAATGCTTTTTCTTTTTTTTTTTAAGATTGGAACTTGTCTTTAATGTGGTATGTGGTGTCTGCTGTCGAAGACAGATTTCGAAGTTTAAGGTAATCAAGCTCATCCATCTTTTCTTGTGTGGGCCGTGCCTTGGGGTCGCGTTGAAAAGCACTCACCTACTCCGATGATACAGGAATGCTTCTTCGCGCGGGAACACGCCGGGAAGCGGGGCTACGTGGCCGTTCTGTGGCTTGGGGAGGCCTCCCCGCGGACCCAGGTTTCTTATTTATGAAACGGAAATTATGATGGTATAGGGTTCATTGAATTGGTTTTCAAATTTAATGGAGTTAACTTGTGTAATATCCTCAAAAGAGTGTCTGGCAGCTGCAGATCACTCAGGAAAGGTCAAAGTGCCACGGTTGTCCTGAAAGTTTGAGCTGTGCTTTAAGCATTTACGGCTTCAACCCGTCTGGCGTTCGTGTGCGTGCAGTGCGGACCCTCTGAGATCGTTTCCGTGTGGCTGGTGCATTGTCCCAGCGTCAGTTACTGAGTGACCACCCACCCCCCTTTCAACCGCTGGTTTTCAGTGCTGCTCCCGTCACACACCAGGCTCCCGGGCGGCCACTTCCACGCTGCTCTGCCCCGCGGCTCTGTCCTTCTGTCCCTGCCCCAGTAATGCCTGTCTGGCCTGGTGTGGCCTCGTTGCTGCTGACAGAGAGGCCAGTGCCACCTGCAACATTTCCCTGCGTGCATTCGTCCATGCAGATGGTAGGAGCATCTTATCGGGCTTCGTACAAGTTCCCCTCCATGCCAGGCACGCCCCGTCACAGCATTGCCCACTGGCCTGTTTCCCAAGGTTGTGGTTTTGCGAGTACTTGGCCTGCTGAGCCTGCCTGTGCCCGAGCCCCAGCAGCGGGCGGGTCGAGTCCCCAATGTGCCTGGTGCAGACACGAAGCCGGTCTGACTGTTCCTGTCACAGGGTTCCCGGAGGACGCCTGACCAGGGAGCACAGAGCCTCAGCTTCCTCCTCGAGACCCCCGGACTTCGCAGCGTGTCGGGGGCTTCCCCGTGGGCCTGACCCCGTGTGGCAGTGCCAGCCCGGGCAGGCTGCCGCCCGTGTCCTGTGCGGCCGTGTTCCAATCCGATCACAGAATCTCCGTCATACCCTGGGCCTCCGCCAGATTCCTGGCACCTTCTCGTCTCCATCTTTCCTGATGCTGCCACAGCACTTTACGGTGGCATATTAGGTGGGTGAGTCCTGTATCAAAATCCCTGTCTTTTAACTGCAGCGTCTTGTCCGTTTACAGTTACTGCGGTCAGTGGCGAACTAGGGTTCAGTTGTACAATGTTGTTTGGGATTTTCTATTATCTTTTTCTTTGGCACTTTTTTCTTCATTCTCGAAGTGCGGACTGAATAACTGATCGAAGTTTCTTTATTCCCTTCGCTTTCCCGTCCTGGTGTGGAAGTTGCACGTTCAGCTGCAGCTCTTAGGACGGCCAGCCTTACGTTTGTAACGCTCGTTCTTGCTGCAGTGAACTCGGGGGTTAAACCGCAGCAGGACGTTCAGTCTTTCCAGTGCAACCGCCCTCTGTCTTCCAAGGTGCCGCGCTGAGTGTTTCAGCCTCACGTTTTCTGGCCTCCCTAAGCAGATGTCATCACCGTGCGCGATCCTCAGTACTCACGAGGACTATTTTTGTCATCGGTGCCCGATTCGTTCTCCGCCTACTTGCTGCGTTTCATCACCGCTCTCCTGATTCTCGCTCTTTGCTGCTCACTTCTTATTGGCCTCGCGAAATTTCGATCCCGGCGGTCTCTGGGGCTGTTTCTGAGTGGTAACAGACCATTTCAATTCAGGGTTCACGTTTCGTTGGGACAAACCACCTCTGTGCCGTTCCTCTCCCCTTCCCGCTCCATCTCCCTCCCCTTCTCTCTCTCTCTCTCTCTCCCCCCCTCCCTCCCCTTCTCTCCCTCGCTCTCCCTCCCTCTCTCTCTCTCAGCTGATCTTATACGTTTATTCTCTTATGAACTTCAGAATCCTGCTGTCAGGCTTCAGAAAACCTCACGTTAGGACGTCCACGGGAATTTCATTAAGTGTGCAGTTTAATTTAGAAAGGTTTGCTGTCTTCACCGCCGCACCCTCTTGCATGTTTCCATTGCTTCATCGTCTTTTGTATTTCTCGGTAAAGCTGCGCAGTGTTTTTCATGAAGTCCTGCACACTTCTTGTTGAGATTACCCTGATTCATGCTGTGGGTTTTTTTTTTGTGGCTTTATACATGAAATTCTTACTATATTTTTCTAACTGGTTATCGTGTGATTTTGGTGAATTCTCTTTAGTGACTCAACACCTTTGGAGGTGTTTTTTCTCTTCTGTTTCCAGGTGGACTGTGTGTGTGTGTGTGTGTGTGTGTGTGTTTGGGAGGGGATATGAAAATAAAAGCCTTTGTCTCTGTCTTTCAAACAGTTCGTTTTGGAATATTTGATTACTTCTGACGGAGCAGCGGTAAGCACGGAAACGGTGGAGATTCTTCCCTTCTCACGGGCGTCACTGTAATTCCGTGAGCACTTGTCTGCTCCGTGTGGCGTTGCGTGAAAGAGCTGCTCTTTGCAATGATTCGATTTCTTCATTTTTTATTTTTTTTATTGTTGTTTAATTACAGTTGTCCCCATTTCCCCCCATTACTGTCCCCGGCCCTACCCACCCCCACCCCCACCTCCAGTCCTGACCCTCTGGCTGGTCCACGGGTCCTTACTCTGTGTTCCTGGACGGCCCTTCCCTCCTTCCCCCCTCCTCCCCCTCCGCCCTCCCCTCTGCTCACTGTCAGTGTGTCCTTGGTTTCCACATCTCTGGTTCTGCTTCGCTCACTTGTTTGCTTTGTGGATTAGGTTCCACTTATAGGTGAGATCACACGGTATCTGTCCCTCACCGCCTGGCATAGTTCACTTACTTAGTACAATGCTCTCCAGCTCCATCCACACTGTCATGACGGGTAGGAGCCTGTTCTTTCTCTCTGCTGCGTGGAATTCCACCGTGGAAATGTACCACCGAGGGTGGGGTTTCATCAGATGCCTCTGCGTGCCTCCATCCCAGTAGGAGGTCATGAGATGTTCTTATTTAACCTCTTATAAGGTACATTATTCTAATTACCTAAGCACGTTCATAACTACTTCTTCTGCCTTTAGCTTCTCCTTGTCACTTCTTGGTGTGTCTTCAGATGTGTGAGCACCAGTCCGAGCCCTCCTACCCTCTGCTGGAAAGGTTCGCCCGGTCTTCGCTGTAATGGGTAGGAGATGCTTGAGCTTCGTGTGTCATCCTATTTTCTGTATTTGTGCTTTCTGTTTACTTCGCTATAAGGATTACGTCGTCTTTGGTGATTTTTCCTATCAATCTGGAAGATAGGTGTTTTGTTTTTTACTGTCATGAGCAGTTAGTCACCTTTCATTGTTAAACACCTAAACTTCTCTTTCTGTCACTGTCCACATTGAGAAGACCAAGTATCCATTGTATCCCCTTCCCACAAGACAAGGGTAGACTGGTGAAGAAAACTTTGGCTAAGAGTTAAACATGCCATGCTCACTATGGCTTTAACAACTAAGGGCTTATATTTTCTTAAGTGACGGGAAGTCTGGAGGGAGCTGTCAGCATTGGTTCAGCAGCTCCATGGCTAACATTCTCTGTCACATGGTCACAAAGTGGCTGCTGCTGCCCCAGGGACCCCACCAGCATCCCAGGCAGGAAGGATGAGTGACCGTCTGTGCCAACTATTTCTGGATTCTAGGAATTCAGGCACCTAGAAGACATGGACCAGCATCTCACTGGCCAGCACTCTGGCACCCGCCCCTCCCCCACCAACACAGAGGGCGAGCTAAGAGTGGGCATCTCTCCTGCCTAAGCGGAAAGGTGGCAAGGAGGGCAGGGCTGCAACTTGGGAGAAATGAACTCGCTCTTGTGCCCTCCCATCATGATGCCGTGTCGGGGGACGTCCCCCGCACACGAGTGTTTTCTGTGACAGATGATCACACAGCGTCTAAGTCATCAGCTGGAGCAGAGGAGGATGTCACATTTTCCCAGCACACCGTGGGTGCTCAGAAAACATTAGTCGAACCCCTGGCTCAGCCTGTTCACGAACCGCCCACCTTTGCGTGGCTCGGCTCAAACTGCCAGATTCCATGTCTTTGATGCTGTGATCTCATGTTTCATCCGCGCCTCATTCCAACGCTACTGCCTTTTTTATTCCAAATAATAAGAAAGTACATTTTCTTTCCAACAATCTGTATTGAATTATCTGTGGAGAGAGTCCCTTCAATAAAAACACACACAACAAACAGCGTCAGGCGTCAGGAGCAAACCCATACCCGTCTCTGCCGGGTGGCGCGGGGACGTTTGTGCCGTGAGCTGCGCTCTGCGTGTGGTTACGTCGTTCTCTGGCGTCACAGTGTTTCTGCAATTAGACTCACGGGTCTGCATCACAGCGCACCTGTGGCTGGGCCTCTCCCAGGGGAGCTGGGCTCCCTCTGCGGGTGCGGCTCACGGCTGCGTTTTCAGCACCTGGGACAGTCCGTGGCACTGACTGGTGGCGGGGCGGGCCTGTTAGGAAGGCAGCAATGAAAAGATGGTAGGGATTGGCCAGTACAGTTGGGAAGACGGGTAAGGTGACCCGCTGCCCCAGTTTGCCGGGACTGGGGGCTTTCCGGGGCACAAGGCTTTCTGGGCAAACAGGGACAAGTTTGCCACCCTAATGGCAACACCTCCGCTCCCCCCTCTCCCCTCCCAGTGTCCTCATGGGGTTCAAGCAGCCGTGGGAGCGCCGGGGCTTTGCAGGGGTGTCAGAGCGGGGCAATCCTCAGTGCCCCAGCCTGCATTCTCGGCCGGTGCCTCCCAGCCACAGCGCCTGCTCCTGAGGGCCGCCCGCACAGCCCGGCGGCGGCGGAGGACGGGGTAGACGGTTGCCTTGACGGGGGAGGAACGGTTTCCGGTTCCTCTAAGCCGCTCGCGGCCCACACTGCTCTAAGACGCCGCTCGGAGCTGCCGGCAGGGCGTCTGCGGGCTCCCCCGCCCTCCCTTCCTAAGCGCGGCGCCGTGCGATCTGTAAGCCCCTGGCTCTGCAGGGGGCTGCAGGGCGCGCGGGCTGCGGGGGAGCTGCGAGAGACAGGGCGGGGGCGGCAGGAGCTTGCGGCCTGAGCTGAGCTGCAGGTGCCAGGACCCTCGGTGCCGGCTGGGGCCCTGGCGCCTCCCTGCTCTTTGAACCTGTCTGCGGCGAAGACCGCCAGGGGCCGTGCCCTCGTCTCTGCTCGCCTCTGATCCAGACTCGCAGGGTCCTGGCAAGCCCTCTTGTCCGTGGGGAACAAGCATAGTAAATACACCCGCGAGGGGAGCGTGGGACCACACAGGGAAGAGGGAGCGGAGCGAGCCTCCTCCTGAAGGCTCTGAGCGGGGCCCCCGGGGCCTCCGGGAGGGTCTGGCTGGTGCGCACTTACTCTGGTGCAGGGCTGGCTGGAGCCAGTGGACTCCCGCCCGCCTGCCGGCCACGCCCACCCGGGACCCCGCCCACCCCGGGCCACGCCCACCCCGGTCCCGCTGTTTGGCTGCACAGCCCAAGCAGGCCTCCGCCCCTGGCTGCACCCCCTGCTGGGCAGTGCTCGCGGCTGCTGTCACTAGCTGGTGCCAGGGTGACAGCCAGTCACAGCCCAGTGGCTTCCTCCCTTGTTCCCGGAACATCTTCCGAGGGAGAGGGAGCCTCCAGGTCTGCGCTCCTCTTTTTTCTTCCCAAACCGAGAAATGGTCAGCGACTATCGGCATGTCTCAAACACTCGGGGGGTGTGTGTTCGTCTCCAAGCAGGCAGGACATGTGAGCACCCGTGTGGACGCCTGTCCGGACCCGGCCGGGCCCGCCTCGGCACGGCAGTGGGGAGTGTGTCGCCTGGCCGAGAGAAACCCTTTGTTGTTGGCGGTGACAGCGTGCGATGCCGCAGAGGGGGCTCGGCCTGGCCTCTGTTAGAATTTATTTCTTGTCTTTCATTAATGAGATTCGGCTCAGAGAGACTGCCTCGTGGGAGCACTGACACGCTGCCATGGAAGGCAGTTCTGAAGAGGTGCCTCGAGGGGTTGGGGGACTAGTGACACGGCTAGTCACTGGCTGCTGCTGACATGGGCGTTCTGGTCTTGGGGGGTGTGGTTGGGGTGGTGGTTGCGGGGGGCGCTGGTCAGATGGCCCTGGGAAGGGCCACCAACAGGTCACCTGGGAAGCTCTCATCGTCCCCCAACCCAGACCCCCCCGTGCAGCGGCCGGGGGCTCCCCGGGCAGGTGGGTCTGGTCCTCACCCCCCTCCTGGCGCCTGGGCGGACATGGGAGCCAGAGTGGCGGGATGGACAGCAGCAAACAGGAGCCGGCGCGGTTCCTCCCCTGTGTCCTCCTTCTCACCGGGAAGCGGAGGTGGGGGACCTCTGCCCAGCCAGGTCCCCGTGAGACTCGGGCTCCTACTCGGTGCCGAGTTTGTCTGCTGTCCGCAGGGGTGGCCTCCCGAGTCCCTGGAGAGGCCGCTCACTTGCCTTGGGGTGAGGCTAAGTGCCCTCTTCCCCCACCCATGGGTCCGGCTGCCTCGGGGTGGGGGGGTGGCCGTCTGGTAAGACGACCCTTTCACGGTGAGAGCACAGTCCCTTGTGCGGGACCCGGCGCAGTGCCAAGTGCACCCGGCGGGCTCGGTGGCCCTTAGGTGACAGAGCAGGACACAGAGAGAAGAGGGAAGGAGCCCTCCTGCGGAGGTTTGGACTCTTGAAAAAACACACACAGATAAACTAGGTCAAAAAGAAATATAGCTTAAATATATGTTGCAGGCTAATTCGGTTCTGAAGTCTTTCGAGGGTTTTCATATTTTCATCTCATAAAACCGTAGAGGGCTGAAAAGGCTGCCAAGTGCATTGAAATTTCACTACAAATAATGCCTGAGGCCACGCCTCTTTTCTCTCCAAGGAAAAGGGGTGTGAAGGGGCGGGCACAGGAACCCCCCCCCCCCGTTGAAATGCCACCGCCGCACGCGTCCGTTTGTGACATTTACAGTGGCAATCAGCCCCGCGCGCCTCCGCCGCGGTGTCGCAGCGAGTGGAAACCCAAGCAGCAGGCCCATTAACACGGGGTTATTTCTGCAGGAAAAGGTTAACCGTGTAGGAGCTCAGAAGTGTGCGTGTTTTTCATTTCCCAGGGCTGGGTGCGTGGCTTCTCTCTCTCACACCCCACACACCCCTGCACCCCCTTGTTTACTCTCCTCTTTACAGGGGTCCTGGGGGGCCTGCTCTGCCTCCTCCCAGGGCCCACCACGGCTGCCCAGCGGCTGCTCCTCCGAGCCTGCCCCTGGACTCTGCAGATGGGGACCATCTGGCTGCGGGTGGCACCCCCTCCTACTGCCCACACTTGTCCCCAGGGTCCCCGAGGGCCTGGGGGCTGACCCAGCCGCTGTCCCAGTGTGGCGGCTCCCGCGTGAACGGGGGTTCGAGGGCTCGGCCTCTCAGCACCCCGTCCTCACTTTGCAGCTCCTGGGTGCCTCGCCAGACCCGCGTGCATTTAAACTCACTCCCCGAGCCCTCCGCCTGCCCTGGGCCCCGAATGAAGCCAGCCGGGCCGGGCTCACCACGGGCAAGCGTGGAGCTGGTCCTTCCTCCGTGGTTTCCTAACAGGAAACCACTTTCTAACTCGCTGCCACAATAACAGTGATCACCACAACTGAGCTGCAGAGCCGGGCGCCCCTCGGTGTTGCAGCGACCATTGCTGCCTCCCCAGCGCTATTAATAACGTGCGGGGTTCTCTGCTCGTCACCCGCTCGGCGAGCTGCATGGCCCCCGCCGCAGAAGCAGCAGGGCGGCAGCTCCCGGCTGCCACCCAGGGGCCTCAGAGAACCCCCCGGGGCCCGTCCAGGGCGGCGTGTCCTCCACGACTCCGTGTCAGCTTCTGTTCGCCCCCCGCCCCGGCCTGTCCCCCCTTCCGCGTGCCCAGCGGCCTCTGAGGACGTCTCGGGCTCGGAGAATCTCTCCCCGGCAGCAAGTTCTGTTGGCGCCGGCACAGCCCCCCTTCTGACGGGCCGCGGTCAGCCCCCAGGTCCGTCTGCGGGGCTCTGCTGAGTGCCCGTGGGTCTGCCCACGGAGAGATGGGCGAGAGCAAGGGGCTGTCCCGCCGGGGAGCGGGAGGCAGGATGTGGGAACTTAGAGGTCATTGAACTCTTCTTCCTGGCTCAGGGAGAAACCCAAGGATGTTCCCTCCCCACTCAGGATGCTCCTGGAAACCACCCAGACCGTGGACAGGACGTCACGGAGATTTTCTGCACTGACAAGGATGACACCTGGAACGAATCTCTTTTCACCCCTTCGAGGGCGGGCTCACCTGGCCCGAGACCGCCAGGTGTGTGCCCGTCGTGCTTTCCCGCCCCGCTGATGGGTTTGATTCGGGAGGCGGGTGTGCTGTGGTGTCTTTGAGAACCTGCCAGCCCTGGAGTGGGGGGTCGGGTGCTGGGGGGCAGCGCTGAGGAGAAATCTAGTCAATTTCCAGTAGCCTCTGCCCACCCACGTGACTCCTCAAACCCACCTGTGGGGGCGGGGCAGGTGTTCGCAGGTGCACTTCATTCACACGTTTCTCTGGGCTGCACGTGGCCCACCTGGGGGGGCGGGGGGGGGGAATGCTGTGGATGGCCGCCCATGCCTCTTCTGTCGGTTTCAGATTAATCCCCGCTGTGGTCATGCATGTTGGGTGGCTTTATCACGATTTCCTTGCTCTTGCCTTATTACTTGCTTTCTTGGTTACTTTATTAAACTTTAAAATCTCTTATTAAAGCCACTTCTTTTCTGGTGACAAACATGTAACTTTTGCAACTTTGCTCTGAAAACTTGCAGACCAGACTCTGGCTGGGGCCTCCCCAGAGGGGCCGGGAGGGACCGGGCGGGGCCGGGCAGGCAGGTCAGGAGGGAGGGAGGGCTCTTAGCTTTCAGCTTAAGTGTCTCTGTGTGGCTTGACTCACGTGTAGCCACCGAAACTGTCTTATTGCGTTGCTTTAAGCAATGAAGGAAGATGTGGATAGTGTTAGCTTTTTTTTCCCTATAACCTTTTTTCCAAAGCAGCCACTGCTGTCCAAGAGGCAGCCACAGAACACGTGTTTTGTGGCATGAACTTTGAAGCGACACAGTGAGAACTGAGCGAAAGCGATCTCTCCAGAGAAAACAGTGTGGACATCGCAGCTCACGGAAGTCGGGGACACGCCGGAGGGCACGGTCACTTCTGTGGCCATGGGGCTGAGCTGCGATCCCTTGGTTCTGCGGGGTCCCCCGGAGGTGCACAGGTGCGGCCGGCCAGGTCCCTTTGGGGATCACCCGGCCACCCATTGTCCCCACAGACCTGCCGAGTCTTCTGCTGTTCCCTGGGGCGAATCCAGCTGGGAACGTTAGGTGCTGTGGGTCTGCGAGCTCAGAGGGGGTCCCGGGGTGCCCTTGGACTCCCTGTGAGTCACTGGGCCAGGGTCACAGGACCCCGCCCTGGCGAGACCTGGATGCACACTCGGGGGCGGGTCCTGCTCTGGACAGCACCGGTTCACCCCCGGAACCCAGTGCCACCGGAAATCTTTGCTGGAATTACCCGAGCCGTTACCCCTCGCTCCGCACCAGCCCTGCCCCGGGGCGCTCCTGACCGCGCGGCGGCGTGGGGATGCAGTGCTCTGTCGATGGGAACGCGCGCCTCCCAGCCGTGATTAGAGATGAGCCGAAGTACCTGACTTTAATGGAGGAGGCTGGCAGGCAGCTCTCCCTCCTCCCCTCCTGCATTCCACAGCTTCATTACAGATGGCTGTCCGCAGCCTGGCGGAGACGGAGCGCGCTCCGCGGAGGTGCGCGGCGGCTGCCCGACACGCGGCTGCCTCTGCAGGGCAAGCCCCATGCCCGGCCCCGCGCCCCCGTCTGCACACCGGGGGGCCCAGGTGTCAACGCGGGGTGCGCCGGCCTCCCGCCCGCACGCAGCCCCGAGGCCGGCCTGGCAGGCGGCGCCGCGAGGGGAGGATGCATTATTCATGCGCCAGCTCCCTTCCCGGGATAATTCAATATCCCGCCCTCAATAATCGTCTCCCGCGTTATCTGTATTCATCCTCTCGTTCTGTGAAGGAGGCTGCTAAGTAATTGTTAAATATCTCTCCTGCTCCCTGAATAAATTGGAGATGCAGAGAAATAATAGGGGTATGATTGCAACGTTTTCATTTGGTCGCGTTCGCCGCCGTGGCTCCCTGGCGCAGGCGCGGCCGGGAGAGCGGCCCGTGTCTCCGCTCCCTTTGCAGCCGGGAGACACCCCCAGCCTGGTTTCCCTCCGTGCCGAGGGGACCCCCGTGGTCCCCGTCCGTGGCTTCCTGTCCGCTGAGGGGCCCAGAGGTGGTGCCACCCCGTCTTCCTCTTCCTCAAGCCGAACGTTTTCCTCGGAGACGGGGAGGGGCCTCTGAACTGTTCCGCTCCCACGCTCTGCGAAGGGCCCGACTCTCCCAGGCCAAGTGTCGTCGGCCGCGGGCGCGGTCCGCGGAGCCGGAGGGACCCGTGTGCAGACGCTCGGCTGGGAGGAGCGAGCGGCGCGGAGGCGTCCCGGCCCACACCGCCCGGCGCTCGCACGCGCACGCGTGCGGAGGGACGACCTGCCGCCGCGTGAGCCTCCTGTGCCCGGCCCCGGCGCTGGCTCCTCAGTCCCACATGTCCTGCTGCTCGCCTGCGGCAGTGCCGACGGGCCTCGCCGCGCCGCTCCATGGCCGCCCTGGGTGCTTCCTTCCTCTCCTGGGCCTCGACTGTGGCTCCTGCCCCCCCCCCACCTGTCATCACCGGGCGGCCCACGTCCTTGCCCTGCTCGGCAGCTTCCCCGCTCGCCCCCTTGCTGCCTCTCTGGGTGGGAGCTGGTCCTGCTGCTAAACGCCCTGCAGCCCACGGGACAGGGACAGCCCCCGCAGAGAAGGGTCCAGCCCCGGTGTCACCAGCACCCGGGCGGCGGAGCCCTGGTCCGCAGGGGCAGCTGCGGGAAGGTGAGGCTCCCACCAGGACCCTGGCCCAGATGTGTCCAGCCGTGGGCCCTCTCTCCGGACACTGGGCACGGAGGTGTGTGCTGCCCCCCCAGAATGCTCCTGGAGCCTTTTAAACCGATAAGAACAGACACTACACTTGACCTTAGCCAAGGGCCCAGCCGTGACCCCCCCGCCGTGGGTTTCCTAAATCACACACTATTCAGAGCGACAGAGACCACAGCGGCAGGGGAACTTGCCACTAGGGTAAGACCGGGGGCCACGGCACCGGCCCTTCCCACCCAGAGTGCTCGGAGCAGCCGGGCGGGGGAAGGTCGCCTCCCCCCGCCAGCCAGGCCAGGAGACAGCGTGGACCCCACAAGCTGTATCTAGCTGGACGTCGGAAAGGGTAGAGAAGGACCTGGTTAAAGAAAAGTTTGGACAGCTTGTCACATACAAACACATCACACTCCACACACACACACGCACACACACGCACACACACGTCTGCACAAGTGGAGAGGAGGGGAGCTCCCGCCCCGGCTCCCACCCCGGCTCAGAAACGCGGGACATGGCGGTGCTGGCCAGCACCACCCTCACCGGAGAGAGCCGTCCACGCCGCTCGGCCCTTTCCGCGGGCGTGGGGCTGCCGTTTCCAGCAGCCGGCGCGACGGCATCTTTGAGCTTTTTAATTAAAAATTAATTGGGAGGCTTAAGAGCAAACTCATCGGGGGTTACTGTACAACAGCGTGCTTACGGAATTAGGCCTGGGCGCTCGGCTCCAGCTGCGCTGCAGTCGATTCTCTGTCTATTAAATGTAATTACGTAGGCCGCGTTCTCCACGTGACAATGTAGCATTTGGAGGGGGGAAAAGCGGCCTGGGAAAAGCCTGTAACTTTAAAATGCAAATGAAGGCAACTTTGGTTGGTGGGGTGGGGAGTTGGCGGGCAGGGAGGGGTGGGGGGGTGGAACAAGAATCCTAAAAACCAAGTTCCAGCCCGGAGTCCGTCGGAATGGCTCTCTCTGGGTCTCAGCGTCCTGGGGGGTTTCAGTGTGTGTGTGCAGGGACAAGGGTCGAGGCCCCGGGACAGCCACATGCTCTGTCCACCCGTTCCTCCGCGAGGCTCCGCGCAGCAGCCTTGGCGTGGGGACTCGGCCGGTCCCGGCTGCTTGACGAGGTCTGTTCAGTGGACGGTGGCGCTGGGTCACAGCTCAGACAGCACAGACGTCACCAGAAACCGGCGCTTCTGGGAGAGCGGCGTCAGGGTGTGGCCCTGCGGCGGGTCCCTTCTCCGGACCCCGGGGTGGGCAGGGCAGAGGGCAGCTCAAGTCTGACGAGAACAGACCTTTAGGAAGCCGGCCACGGCGGGCAGGGGGTCCCCAGTGGCGGGCGCAGGGCAGAGCAGTCCCCGAGCCATCCCGGACACAGAGACCCAGGCTCCTGGCGAACGCCGGGGCACCTTGGCGTCCTCCCTCGGTGGGGGGGGGGGGCACATTAGGCTGAAAGTGCCCTCCCCGTTCAGTCCCAGCTCGGGATGCTCTCGGAGGGCGTGCGCCGGGGGCCCCGGCTGTGGGGACACCTTTAAAGCAGTGGGGGAATCCGGCACCGGCCTCGGGAGGACCACTCTGCAGAGCGGGGCAGGAAGCAGGGCCGTCCCCGAGGTGGCTGGTGCTCGCCTCCAGGGGGAGGAAAGCAGACAACCAGGCCCACAGGAAACCCATCCTCACGTCCTGTGAGTTGGCCCTGGGCAAGGGAGCAGGCAGCGTCCAGACGCCGCCCCTCCCGCGTGGGGCCACCAGCGCTGGCCGGCCGGCGTCTGAGAGGAAGAGCGGGGCAACGTGCTCGGGAGGAGCCCGTGGGGGCCAGCTGTGCGGTGGGGAAGCTGTGGTCTCGCATTAGGGTCCTCCCTGGGGTCCCACACACCCACGTGCCCGAGTTGGCCACTGCACATTGCACTCACAGACAGCACGCTCTTCCTCCCGTCCCAGCAGCCTTTTTTTTCTCTTAAAGATTTTATTTATTTATTTATTTATCTTTAGAGAGGGAAGGGAGAGAGAGAGAGAGAGAGAAACATCAATGTGCGGTTGCTGGGGGTCATGGCCTGCAACCCAGGCATGTGCCCTGACTGGGAATCGAACCTGTGACACTTTGGTTCGCAGCCCGAGCTCAATCCACTGAGCTACGCCGGCCAGGGCTCCGTCCCAGCAGCTCTTCCGCTCCACCGGGGGAAGTGCGCGCTGAGATGACCTGCCGCTGGAGAACCAGGGGGCCGCCTCGTGTCTGGGCAGGTGTATTTCTCTTCATTTTGCCCCGAACTTGGAACTGGGGTCAGCGACTAGAAGCTGCCGGTGGAGGAGCAGAGAACTGGCGGCCCCCGAGCACCGGTGCACGGGCCGGGGACGCACGGGGCTCTGACCCAAGCCAACGCCCCCTTGAGCGGGAGCTGTGCGTCTGGGGGCCGTCCCCGAGGCCTGCGAGTTTGTTCACCAGAAAGAGAGGCTTGTGGTCACCGTCCCCTGGAGGCTGGGCAGCTCTGACGGAGGCAGACTGCGGACCCCTGTCTGAGAACCCCGGGGGAGGGGAGGCTGCGGCGAGGGGGGCACCCCTGAAGACCTGTTCCAGGGAGGTGAGCTGCGTGTGCAGAGTAAGCGTGGGTGCAGAGCGCCCCCCAACCGGAGAAGGTAAATGAGGAACCAGATCGGTCTGTGGAGAGTGAAGAGTTAACTTCCCCCAAAGAGACCGTGGCCCCTGCGCCCCCCGCTGCAGGAAGGTGGCCCCCAGCCCCGGGGGCGTCTTGGCCCGCAGCAGCGGCCTTGTTTGCTGGGGGCGTGGCTGCCCGACTGTCCAGCACTGTGACTCGAGGGATACGCCGTGTCCGCTCCCACCTACAGGAGCCCGGAGGCCACAGGTGTTAGCCGACCCTCCGGGAGGGGCTGAGGTGCAGGTCAGCCACCTGGGCCAGGTGTGCTCCGCCCCCATGACAACTCCGTGCAGAAGGTGTGGGGGAGGAGCGTCCAGGCGGCTGCGCTCTGGGCAACTGTCCGCCTCGGAGCCGGGAGGAGGGAACACTGTCCAGGACTCCCGGGGAGGAGAGGGCCAGGACCTCCCCACGCAGACACCACACCCCCGCCCCCACAGACGTCACCTGTCTCCTCGTGGCTGCTTCTGGCTGGTATCCATCCGCTCACCAGGTAAACCCGCGGTCCCAGGTACAGCGCCACCTTCAGCTCTGCGGGGCGTCCTGGATAACGATCTGGTTGATTCTCACACCTGAGGGACACTTGGGAGCCCCTGGAATCTGCAGCCAGCTGGCCAGAAGTCAGGGGGCCCCGAGCTCGGGGCTGGCGTCCTGGGAGCTGCGCCCTCCAGCCGGAGCGCGGCCCCCACCCTGCGGGGTGCGGCAGCCTGCGTGGGCCTCCCACACGGGGCTGGGGCAAAACCAGTCCCTCCAAACCGGGTGCAGCGTGATCCCACGCACGCCGGTTTAAAGGAGGATACAACCCGCCGTGCGGGGCTTATGCACGATTGTGTGAAGTGCGCGGGTGAATCTGTGTGCAGTTCATGTGCAAACACATGTGTCCACGCATGTCGACTTCCTCGCGGAGAGTGAGAGAGTGGCACTGGAGAGGCACGGGCTGCACGCCACCAGGAGATGCGTGTACTGTGGTTCCGCGTGGTTCCTGTATTGACAATTAACGCGGAAACAAAGACAGGTGTGGAGGCAAGGGACACGGCGGGCTTCCAGTGAACCGTGGCCACACCTGGTGGCCACTCAGCAGGGACAGAGCGTGACCAGGGAGGGGTGCGCGTGCCAGGTGTCAGAGTGTTCTCCTGTGACCACGCACCAGTGTGGGACCAGCACAGTGGGAGAAGCTGAGGGGACAAGGGGGTGCGGGGCGCATCACGTGGTGAGCAGCCAGTGGTTAGTGGATGCCACTTCTCTGGGCCCCTCCTCACCCCCGGGCCTCTCCTCCCCATGCCTGGGGCCATCCTGAAGTTTGATGGTGGCCCCGAGCCTTCCCAGGCCGGGGTGCGCGGGGGAGCTCAGGGAGGCAGCTGGTGGGCATGGACATCGGTCACCCCGCCGGCTATTCCCTGTGCTGCCCGAGCAGGAGGACCCGTCCCGCGGCCCCTGGCCACACGCCCGCTGGGTGGGGCTCCCCTTGGCAGAGTCCGGGCTCCGGGGCTCTGACTGCGGAGTCTGGGGGGAGGCCTTGGGCCCCGCCCGCCTGCAGTGCTCACCCTCTGGGAACACCACGCCCACCACTGGGCTGTGCCTGCAAGGACTGTGCACTCCTACCCACGTGGGCTTCCTCTGCGGCAGACACGCTGGTGTGCGGGCTGAACATGAGAAAACACACGGAGCGGGGAAGCGGCCACGAGGACGCAGCTGGAAGCCCCGGGGCTAGTTGCTCATGTAAGGGCTTGGGCTCCAGCGGAGCCGACCGCCAACCACCAGGCGTCCTGGGAGGCGGAGAGGAGGCCGCTCCCCGGTCAGCCTGAGCTGAGTAGGCGAGTGGAAGGATGGAGGCCAGTGTCTGTGACCCAAGTGCCGTCAGCACCTCCCTGGGCCTCGGTCTCCCCGTCCGCACCGCAGGAACCTGGATGCTGTGGGCAGAGTGGCACAATGGCCAGGACTCAGCTGCTGTGACCGTCTAAAGGCATGCTAACAGCACCATTCCCCCCCCCCCCCCCCGGCAAACAGCCACACCTGCACGGCGTGTGAGCCCCTGGAGGGGAGCGAATGTTTCAATCCGCCCGTGCAGCGTGTTGGTCCGCACGAGACCTCCCGGAGAACAGGCACCTGCGGTATCCGGCGGAGCCTCGGCCCCACCACAAGAGGCGCCCGTGCGGCCAGCAGATGCGCTGCTCACCGCCACAGACGTCGGCGGGCTTTCCGCGGCGGGAAGGTGTGCATCCGCCAAGGGCACAGGGTCCTGTGGCTTCGGGTGTCTCCACGTTAGGTGGCCGTCCACCCAGGAGCTCCTGCACCCGAGCTGAGAGCGAAGACACCTGTGAGCACCTCACTCAGAGTGAGGCTCCCCCGCCCCCCAAGCTTGCACCTTCTCCCCTGGAAGGGACTGCTCCCAGGGAAAGGTGGGCCAGAGCCCCCAGGACCCCGTGCAGGGCCCAGGCGTGAGACGCAGACCCGACGCCCGTTCTTCCCCCGACGGTTGTAAGGTGAGTCGCCGGGAAGGCTAAACATTCCTTGCCTGAGCTCGACCCAGCATCACGAGAAGTCCGGTCCGGAGCCACGTGGGGAGGAGAAAGCGGTCAGAATGTGGTGACTGCGGGTGGTGGGCCTTTCCGCCTGCTCGCCCCAAAACCCGCGCCGGCATCACCCCCCCCCCCGCCGCCCCCCCTTTGATCTGACCGGCAACGAGGGCTGCCCCGGGTCCTGGTTTCTCTCCTGAGAGTCACCAGGAGGCACCGAAGGACTAGGCAGAGTGGGCGCGGGGTTCCGCCCCCAAGGGGTCTCCCCCACCCTGCGCACAGGGGGCGGGCGAGGGGCCAGCGGGGAGGCTCCCGCTGGGTGGGGGCCGGGGTCCGCCTGCCCACGGCGGAGTGCGGGCTGGCGGAAACTCCCGGGACATGTTCCGTCTCCTGTCTCGAGTCCGCGGCCCCGCTCTTGGCAAACCGCTTTTACGCGGAGTGAGAGCCGGTGCCTCTCTGGGCAGAAAGGGGCCCGACCGACCGGGAGGAACCCTCCACGGGCTCTCCCCTCCTTCCGCCGGGAAATCTGTCCCAAAGGCGGGCACTGGCCGCTGCCCCGCGCGGGCCCCTCCAGCGAAGGGTGAGAAATGGGGGTGATGATGGGAGCGGACCCCGCCTCCTTGCAGACCCGAGTGAGAGAGGCAGCCGAGCGCCGCCTGGAACGATATTTGCTATAAACGGTAAATGCACCGGGAACGGCAAAATAACTTTTTTGATGCCGGCTGTTCCTTTGAACCGTGAAGAGCCTCACTCTCGGGCCGCGTTCCTTCAAGCCACCCCCCTCCCCACCCCCCGGAAGCACCGGGTCGCAGATGAAAGCCGCACCTGGCGTGTTTACCTGTGCTCCTCGCCCAGGGCTCCTGACGGAGGCTGGGATGCGGCGTGGCGCTGTGTCCTCGAGGGGGACTGCAAGAGCTGTGTCAGATGCGTGGGTGCCGGGTAGGGGCCGCAGTGCGCAGGGGTCGGGGGAGAGGCCGGCTGCCTGCTGCCCCCCGCTGGCCAGCGTCTCCCGGGGAGAGAATTCGGGGTTCGAGGCTTCCCGTCGCGGGGGTGGGACATGTGGAATCCCAGGCGAACCTTTCAAGGGCGTAACGTTATCAATTTCTTAAGCTCATTTCTCACGCTCGTATGGGTGCCATAATTAGTTATTTAATTATGATGTGTAAAACCAGAAATTAATGAGGAGACACAACGACTTTCAATCCTTTTCACTGCCCCAAGGTCACGAACTTCTGCCCTCCCGGGTCGGGGCTGGGAAGCAGGTTTGTACCCGGCCGCTCCCGGGGGGACAGCGGGGAAGAGGCAGGGACATTGACCACCCATTTCCCGGTCCCGAGGGAGGGGCTGAGGGGGCAGAGTAGGCCTGGCCACGGGACAGCGACCTTAGTAACCAGAGGCTGAGAGGGGCTGGCGGGCTCCGTCCGGGTCTGTGTTGCGGCTTTGATAAGCACGCCCCAGCCTGCATGGGGCCGAGGGACAGTTGGGGACGCTCGGGGACACTCGGTATGACCTTGTGGTTCACGTTCAGAAACACGCGTCTGGTCTGAGCACAGGATGCCGGGAAGCCCTGCTGGCGAGAGCCGCCCGGGCGGCCCCTGCCGTGTCGGTGAGGGGACTCGGGGACCGCACCTCAGGCTGGGGGCTGGCTGTCAGGAGGCACACCGTGTGACCGTGTGGTTGAAGATGGGGACGCTCAGTCCCACCCCCTGCTGCCTGGGCACAGAGGGGGCTCGAGGTGGAAGGGGTCGCCAGTGCCCAGTGACTTCCTCCGTCCACCTGTGCAGCGAAGATGCAGCTGGTGGGCCCCCTTCCGTGGAGCGATCCCTTCCACGCCGGGGAACCGGGACGCGCCCCTGCCACCGTGCCGGACCCCAGGCTCCCGAGTCCGGGCTGGCGTGTGAGTCTCTTCATCTGGCCGTCGACTCGCACCTGTAAGGCCCTTGGTAAAGCGTCGGTGCTCCAGTGGGTGAGCCGGCTTCCCTGCGTTCCGTCCGTGAGCCGACCTGGCAAACGAATTGGTCCTGGGGAAGGGGCGTGGGGGCCTCTGACGTGCAGCCCGTCGGCCGGAAGCCCAGGGGACGACCCGGGCGTGCTCCCGGCGTCTGCAGCAGACGGCGGTTTGAGAGCAGACCAGCACGTGCCTCAGACACCAGCGGCCGGGCCCAGTGTGCTGACCAGGGTAAGAGTGACCCTCTCCCCCGGCCCCCGTCGGCCAGGCGGTAGGAGCCACGGTCTCCGCACTCACTGCCCACGCCCGCCCGCCGGCTGCAGGCACACCCAGCGGACTCCCGGCTCCTCCGGGCTGCCCAGCCGCGCCCACCGAGAGTGGACCGTGCGTGCCAGCTGTCGGAGCCAGGGCCATCTGTCACGTGACTAAACGTTACCTGAAACCGTGACATCCGAGTGCACGTGGGAGAAAGCTGTCGTTTCTACAGAAGCAGCGGAGGTTTCGGAAGGACTGGAAGAAGGCCAGGCGCCGGATGTGTCCTGTCCACCTTTGTCTCTGGGGCGCGGCAGTGAGGGATGGAGGCGGGGAAGGTCTGCCGGTGGCCGTGCGCCCTGAGCTCTCCCACGAGGTCCCGGGGACTGGAGACGGTGCCGCGGTGGGCGGGCGTGGGGCCTGCACCCGGGAGCTGGGCGGGAGCGGGGGGTGGCTTCCTCAGGACTGGCCCGAGAGGAGTCCACAGTGCCTATCCGTGTCCCGTTCGTGACAGTGTCTCAGGCTTGCGTCCCCATCAGCGCTCCTCCACTCTGCGTGACGTCCTAGACTCCCTGTTTGGTCCCCGAGTACGAGGGCGTGTGCCGAGTGGGCCCTGGGACGGAAGGACTGGGTGCCCGTGGGCGCCCACGGGAGGCAAGGGTCCCTTTGAGGTCCGGGTCCTGGTGCGGGGGTGGGAGGTGCCAGGCCTCGGATCCTCCCCCAGGACCGACCCAGGAGTGAGTGAGACACCCCCGTGCAGCTCTGGGCAGCGCCAGGTGTGGCACATACTGGGCGTGGAACACTCCACGCCCTTCCGTCACGAGTCTGCAAATGTCCACACGGTCCTTTCTGGGCAGGGACCCCTGCAGTGGAGAGGGTGGGGGCCAGCAAGCCAGAGCCAACAGCACGTGCCCAGTGCATGGAGGCAGCACGCACAGCTTCCCCCAGCAGCGCCCGGCCAGGGCTTACCTGGGGGCGGGGGCGCAGGGGATGCTCGGCAGGATGCCTGCTGTGTCCTGGCCTTGCCCACCAGGGCGAGCCGAGTCAGAAGGGCAGTTAAGCGGCACAGTGACCCTCCCCGAGAGAGCGGCACCTCAGAATACAATGAGGGACTTTTAAATAACGGGGTGCCCGGGCTGTGCTGCAGAGGAGTTACACCATGGTACCTGGGGCCACACTCCGATTTAACTGGTATTGCTAAAAGGAGGGAGAAGCATCTCAAAGAAGGGATTTTCCCTAAACCCCCCCCCCTTGAGTATCTCTGTATCTGTCTGTATCTCTAGATCTACGCCTGTGTCACACCTTTCTCTCGCTGTCCCTTGGCAGGTGACCCCAAGGATGGCTTTCCTTTCAGCCAGGTGTAGAGGTGACGCTGGCTGAGTGCAGGCTCAGGTCCCGGCCGGGAAAGGGCAGGGCAGGCAGAGGGTGACGTCCAAGCGGCCACGGGCCTCCCTACCAGGGCTCCTCACGTCCCCGGGGATGGCTGTCACCTGGCCTCTCAACGTCAAAAGGCCACACCCCGGATGGCAGAGAGGCCACCGAGACCCCCACGCACCAGCCTCGGGGACATCTGCTGGCCAAGCCCATCCCCCTCGGCTGTCTGGTTAGATGGCAGTAGCTTTTAGAAGGTAAAATGTAGCTGTGTAGGTTATTTAATTTTTTTTAGCTCCCTCTGAAATGAAGAAACACAGCATTGAGAGGCGCGATTTATGGAAACACATAAAGAATACATTTTCTCGGCGAGTCACTGGAATGTAATTTAGAGATTCTTGCGGGACCAGGCGAAGGGATGGCTTTGAGCGCTGCTTGCTCCCCATCTGCGGTGACTCTGCCTCCCCTTGCGGGGGCCGCCCAGCTTCGGAACGGAGCTCCAGGGTCTCCAGCGTGTCCGGGCTGCCCCTCGAGCACGAAGGGGTCCACGGGTCAGTTGCCAGGGAGGACTAGACAGCGGTCGCACCGCGGGTGCTGGGGGGAGGGCCGTATGTTGCGGAGCCTTATCCTTCGCCCACGTCCAAGCCCGAGATGCCATCGGGGGGTCTCGCAGCAAACACGGTGTCTGCTGAGCCCCCAGCTGCGTGCCGGGCAGGTGCTCGGTGCTCAGGCACAGAAATGAGTGCCAGCCACTGTCTCTGCGTTTTTGCTGCCCGTGGGCCCCCTCCCCAGGGGTTCAGGCCTGTCTGCACTTCCGAGTCAGCAGCGGATGCCCGGGTCTGCCCCCGGGCAGTTTAGCAGGCTGGGGGCCCGTGGGAGCCGGGCTCATAAGGGCTGCCCAGGCGACAGAGGAACACCTGGGGGCTCTAGGAGCGCCCCCCACCAAAGTGGTGCGTTTGTTACCGTCGGCGAACCCCCTCTGGCCCGTCATAGCCGGCCACAGCCTGTGGTTTCTGTAGGGTCCCTCGGGGCTGTGTGCCCCGTGAGTGTGCAGGAGTGTCTGGTGGTGCGCGTCCACCGCTCCAGGGCCGTGCAGAATGGTTTCCCTTCGTGCTGTCTCCGCGGCCTTGCCTCTTCCAGAGTACCACCCAGCTGGGACCACCCTGGCTTCCTTCACTCGGTAGCATGCACTGAAGTCTCCTTAGCTGACTTTTAACGTGAAACGGATTCACTTTGAAAGGAACGGGCACCGTGGATGGAACGCGAGTATCGTTTGCGCCAACCGGAGAGCACAATGAAACAATGAAGGAGACAATAAAAAGTGGATACGTGCTAGCTGGATGTCATTGGCCGTGGAAGGACCTGAGCTCAGGGTGTTTCTTTTACTGCAAAGACGACCCGGTGAACGCGAGGCGCGCCCGGCTCTCAGGGAACCGAGACTCCGGTCCGTATCAGCGGCGGAGACGGTCCGGCCGGCGGGCAGCACCCGCGCTGCGTCTGCCCATCATCAGCTGTGACGGCGGGGCACGGGAGTGGCGAGTTCACACTTTTAACTATTTTTCCATTTACTTTTACTCTGGAATGTATAGTCTTAATTTTAAAAAAAAATTATCGATTGATTTTAGAGAGAGAAGAACGGAGAGAGAGAGGGAGAGAGAGAAACACGGATCTGTTGCCCCTCCCTTAGGCATTCACTGGCTGCTTCTCGTATGAGCCCTGACTGGGGATCGAACCTGCAACCCTGGTGCCCCGGGAAGACGCTGCAACCCACTGAGCAGCCCGGCCAGGGCTGGAATGCATGTGCTTGTTCCCACTTAAAGACGCAGACAGTGGGGCTCCCACAGGTGGAACAATGTGCCAAATGGAGAAGGCGCTGCAAATGGGCGTGAACCCTGCGCCCTGCCCCCCCCCCCCGAGTCCCACCGCGAACCCCGAGTCCCACAGGGAGAGAGGGGGCGTTTGCGTGCAGGCTCCCAGCTCCCGGTATTACACCCTCGGGTGGGGACTTGCAGCCTTGGCCTCTCCGGGCTTTGATGGAGACCGAGGTTTTACCCGGCGCTGCCTCTGTCCCCTGGAGACCGAAGAGCAGCCGGGCTCTGCGGCCAAGGCCATGCCCTTCCGCCGCTGGGCTGGCTCTCCCCTGGAAAGGCGTTCACAGGTCTCGGTCTGTCTGTGTGGGCGGTCCCCGCACCGCCGCGCTGGCGGCGTCTCCTAGGGAAGTGCTGCGCCCTGCGCAGGCACTGTCCTTCCCCGGTGTCCTGGCCGGGGACTCGGAGTGGTGCGTGGTGACCTTCCCCCAAAGCACAGCCCCGCAGCCCCGGGGCCTGTCCCCGTGCCTGTTTGGCACCCAGAGGGTTAGGACCCAAACCAGGGTCAGTTCCCCCGAGCCCCGCGGTTGCTGTCTGACTACTTAACGGTGAACCAGGTAAATGGACGAGCCGAATGCGGGCCCTGGCAGTCGGACAGTTTTCTTAACAGTAACCCGGGGACGCGACCTGCTGCGCTCGTCGGAAGGCGATGGGCTGTAAGTCTGTCGCCTGGGAGCATCTGGCGGGGGCGATTATGCATGCAGATTTTATGCATGAAATTCAAACATGGAAGGAGACGCCCCCCCAACTTGCACAACCCGCGCGTAAGTTACGTGCTGAGTTATGCGTCTGAGCAATGCGTCCGCAGACCCGCGCGCGGCTGCCTGGCTTTCTGCGCTGGCTGTGCCTTCTGTTCTGAGCGGGAAGACGATCCCTCCCTTTCCCCCTCCCTTCCTCCTCTGTCACTCAGCAAACGCAGGCACTGCGCCCACCAGATGCCAAGCTGCGCGCCACACGCGACAGGCACAGCCCTCACCTCTGCGGCCCGTTCCTGATGGGACCTGCGTGCTGGCGGAGGGCGCGGACTCGGAGGGCAGGCTCCTCCCACCTCGCTAGAGCTGGTGCGGCCTAGAGGCGCTGATCCCACTGCGCTCTGGGCCAATGTGCGCAGCTGCACGGAGAGCACGTGTCCCTACGGGAGCTCGTGCGGGGGCCACCGGGGGCGGGGGCCTCCTCCTCCCCAGGGCGGGGCTGTGCGGGAGAGGAAGATTGGGCGGGGCCCACTTCCCCCAGGCCCCGTGTGGGGAGCTGAGCGGTGGGGGGCAAAGTGTCCACGTGGACGTGGCCAGGAGGGCCTGATGTCTCACCTGAGGAGGTTCTGGAGATGCTGAAGACCGCAGTGAAATGCGCTGCGCCATCATCCTTTGCAATCAGTCCTGGGATCTGAGCTCCGTGTCCACGGGCGGACTGCCCCTGGCGGCGGGATGGAGCCTCGTGCAGGGGCCCGAGCTGCCCTCAGGGTTCTAGCCCCGTGCGGCCGGGAGAGGTACCCAGGGACGCCAGCCGTCCAGACGGTGTGGCATGGCAGGAGGCAGGGCCAGTGAACGGGCGGGGACCACGGCCACCAGCGCAGGAGGCGAAGCGCCCGTGTGCCCGCAGAGGACACCAGAGCTCGTCCCACCTGCTGCGCGAGAGGCTGCTGCGTCGCCCCCTGCCCGCCCCCTTCGGGCCAGACGCCTCTCCTCCTCGAGGGCTTCCCGCGCGCCTCCCCGCGGCCTCGCACTCGCACCGGCTCTGGCCGCCTCGCCGCCCTGTCCCTCGACCCGTCCTCGCGTCAGACCGGCCACTCGTTCGGTTCTTTACACCGTCCGTGTGTCACCCTGCCGGCCAGGCCCGAGGCGGGGGTCTGGGCTCGCTCCGGTTTCTCACGAAGAGGCCTGTGCACCGCGCGGCGATGTTCCCCGTGCCGGGCATCTGTACTGCAAACACCACTGTTCACACGTCCTTTATTGCCACTATTCGTAAGGGCTTTTGCATGAAACTTCTCGGTTTTTACGTAGCCAGGTGTGACTCCCTTTCCCTCAGGGATCTGAGCCCCCCCACCCTTGGTGAGGGGTGTTTTCCCTGCCGCTAGAGTCGGGGTGGAATTCCTAGATTTCTTCTGAGACAGCGCCCCTCCCCCAACGCCCGCGGAGGGTTATAGTTCCTGAAGCTTTGATTAAATTCGGAGTGGGAGACCTATGAACAGCTACGGGCGTGTTGCTTCAATATTATTTTATAATCCAGTGTCAAGAGCCTATTGGCATCACTGGAAAATGAGTGTTTTGACAAAACTTCTGGCAAGAGCTGGCTCGACCTGATTGTAACAGCGTGTGGTCATTTCCTAGCCTTCCAGCGCCAATCCCCTCTTCTCCTGAGGAGGCCCCGTTCCTTCCGTGGCAGTTAACGCCTCCTGGTCATCGAGGGTGGTCTGGGTGCGCCCAGCGGGCCCCTCCCAGCAGTAGCCGGGGGCAGCCATGCCCGCCCCGTGGCCCCTGCTCCCAAGCCCCTGCTCCCAAGCTGGGTGGCAGCACCAGACGGAGGGGCAGGGGCGGGACGGTCGGTCTGCTGGCCTTCAGGCACACACGCCCTTTCTTTTCACCTCTAGTGTGTGCGACGATTCCCGGACGCAGCCGGGTGGTCTCCAGGTGAGACACTCTCCCCTCACACCATCAAAGCAGACGCTGTCCCTGAGGTCCCAGGGGGTCTGCTGCTCCCCCCCCCCCCGAGTTTGGGGTGGACGGATACAGAACGCAGCAGAGCGGCACACCGGCCCAGCCCAGGGTGAGGACTCAGCTGGCCTTGGCCTTGCAGCCGGCTCACGGGGCCTGAACTTGGCAGGATGCAGGGGACTGCAGACCCACCTGGACCTTGTGGCTTGGCTCCTGAGGTTTGGGCCACATCCTGGAGCACCCGTGTGGGGGACTCGGGGTGGCTGTGTGCTGAGCGGCCCTTCTCAGAGCTGCCCCATGAGGCCGGGTCGGGGCCACTCGCTGAGGCCTGTGTGGACTGAGGGTACTGGCCGAGGAGGGCCTCTCAGGCCTCGTGGCTTCCATGCAAGCGTCGGAGCCCGTGGCGCCCGGGAAACTCACCCAGAGCGTGAGGATGAAGGGGGCGCTCAGGGGGAGCCGGGGGCCCGGAGTCCCTGCAGTCAGCGCTGGCTTTTCACCTTCAGAGCTGTTCACAACGCAGGTTCATTCCTGGTACTGTGTGGCCTGGTGGCTTATGGGTAAAACCCCAAACTGCTTGCCTTGGTTTTCCCCAAACTGCATGCGGCCGCTCTGCTCGCAGGGGTGGGAGGAGGCAGGGGAGGCCTGAAGTCTCGGGTCTCGGATGGGGACCGTCCCTCTCTCAGCCGGACCCCCGCATCTGAGGGCAGGCAGGGCATGCTGCCTCCTGTCTCCCCGGTGGCCCGCGTCTGCGGGGCCTTCCTCTGGGGTCGCTGGTCACCTCTGCCTTTATCTGCGGAAGATGCTGACTGCGCGCCGGCTGCAGATCCCACGGCGAGCAGACCCGGACGTGGCCCCTGCCTGCGCCCGAGGGGCTGGCAGCCGGTGGAGGAGACGGACAGGAGTTACTGAAAACCACGTGAACCCAGGAGCACTGCAGGTGTGCCGTGGGGGGGCGTGGTCACTAACAGGAGGGTCCGAGCTGGTCTTGGAGAAGGTGAGGACAAGAAGGCTCTCTGGAGGAGGTGGTGCTGGCTCCGGGGTGGGAGGAGGAAGAGAGGGTGTTCCAGGCAGAGGAGACACTGGAGCTTGGGACTCCGGAGCAGGAGGGGGTCCTGGGGCAGGGACGCAGAGTGAGGGGGTCGAGTGGTGAGTGCTGGGGCCGGGCTCGCCCACCCGGGCGCCCCCACCCTCATGTCTGATGTCCAGGAGGCAGGTGTGGGCTCCAATCTCGATCTCGGGACCAGCATTCCCAGGCCTGTCCCCACCCCCAGCGCCGCCCTCTGGACCCGCTGGCCCTCCTGTCTCTGACGCCTGGGACCCCGTCCCCTGCTCCCTCCCCCTGACACCTGCCCCGACACCAGCATCGCCCTGCCTGCGGATCTCAGACCTCCCTCCCACCCGCCCCCTCGCTGCCCCCACTGGCCCCGGTCCGGCCCACTCCCTTCTCTGTAGCCTCCTTCAGCCCAACCCCTCCATCGCCTCCCGGGGAGAAGGGAGTCTCAGGGCCACCCAGGGTGTGAGCCCCCTCCCCCTGGGGACTGGTTTCCCACCAGACCCGGAGCTGTGGGAGGCCAGGACCTATCCGGCTCCTGCCCTGGTGCAGCCTGGTGCCAGCACCCCGCTCAGGGCGCGGGGCACGAGGGGCACAGCCGGGGAAGAGCCCCATGTGCTGCCGCCTTCCCCTGCACCCACATACCCACAGCCTCTGCCCAGCACAGCTGGCCACAGAGCGTCCGTTTCCCATGCCCACACGGACAGACAGACAGACGGACAGAGAGGCGGCAGGCTGGGCAGCAGTGACAGGGAGGCTCCCAAAGCACCCGGCTGTCACGCTCCGCACCCAGGGCTGTTTCCGGATGCTCGTCACAGACACTTCGAGCCGCATTAGAATAAAGAGAATTCTGGATTACCTTCTCAGCAGTACACGAAATAACCGTCTCTCACCCAAAAGGGGAAGGAGAGCGTGATGAATTTTTAAGGTAAAAATCCGAGAGAAGGGGGAAGGATCCACAGCAGGCAGCTCTGGAATCTTCTTGCCCACCAGGCGGTTCTCGCTCTGGGTCCGGCCGAGGCCTGGGGGGTTGGAGGACGGAGAGCGGCTGGGTGGACCAGGGTTCTCAGAAACTCGTCTGTGCGCTCATGCTAACGGACCTCGGGCAGGGTGGGGGGCAGTGCTTGGTCGTTACTGCGGAGCCCGTGAGCGATGCCTGGAGGACAGACCCGCCCGTGCCCAGCCCAAGGGTCCGGCCGCGCTGGCCCCTGAGCCTCGTGAGGTTGGCAGCAGCCAGCTCAGCTCCGCCGGCCCACGGCCCCACACAACGGCATCTGTGCGAAGGGAGTACCCGGAAAACTGGAAACGCACCTCGAACGCCTCCACCTCCTAGTCCCCGAGTCTCCCGTCGGAGCCACACCTGGCCGCCGGTGCTACCTCTGTGCCCAGAGGCTCCGGACGGCCCCGCGGGTCCGCGCACTCACACTCACGCCGCTGGGAAAACAGGAAGGTCAGAGACGGGACAGCGGAGGACCGGAGTCGCTGCGGTTTCCGAAGAGGAGCGAGAAGAGCGTGGATTCCTCAGCTGCCAACCGTCTGCAGAGGGACCGCGGCCGGCGGCTGCAGAGGAGGGGGAGCAGGGCCGCTGCCGGGCTGCAGGAGGACAGCCGCCTCCGAGTTGAAAAGGAATCCGTTCGGCTTTGATATCCGCAGACAGAGTCCGCCGCCGCGGGGGCCTGCCGGCTCTGCCTTTGGCCGGCCGCGGCCGGAGTCCGCACGAAAGGCCCGGCCTGCCGCCTGCGAGGGCGCCGTCCCCTTGAAGGGCTCTCCCTGCCGCCCGGGGCAGCGGGGGCTCGGAGCCGGTTCACGCAGGGACTCGGGGACCGCGGGCCGGGGAGGGCGCTGCACGCCCTCAGTGTTGCTGCTGACGTCTTTGGCGGGGCGGCCACGGGGAGCACCCCAGAGCCTGCACTGGCGGGGGGGGGGTCCCACAATCATGAGCAGAGTGCAAGTGCCTTTGGGGGCTGCACTCGCCTCTGGGGGCCGCTCTGTCCAGCCGCCGTCTGTTTTCTGGGAGACCCTAGGGGGACGTGATGTGGGAAGTCCCTCAGCGTGGGAGGCAGGGGGCTGTCCTGTGCCACGTGGACTTGACCGGGCAGCGCAGGGTGGCCCAGACTGACCGGAGAGGGCCCAGTCCTCGCCGCGGAGCCCACTTGGTCTCAGCAGCGGTCGCAGCCCCCTCCCCCTCCCCCCTCCCCCATCGCTGCCTCCAGGGCTCGTAGCCAGACAGCTAAGGGCACTCGGGACACGCCTGAGCTCAGACACCTGCTCTGACACCGGCTGGCCGTGCGGGCTAGCGCCACCCCCCCACCAACCACACACCGTGGAGTCCTACTGGGTGAGTCTCCCGGGCGCTGTCACCCACGACCGCTGACTGGGGGGCAGGAGACAACAGAAGTCGGTGGAGGTCAGGACTCGGGAGGCGGCCTGTGGGCGGACCATCTGCGCGCTGGGTGTGTGGGAGGAGCCTTCCCTGCTGCTCCCCGCCTCCCGGTGGCAGTCATGGCTCATAGCTGCATGTCTGCCATGGCTGCCTCCCTCTCCACGTGGCTCTGCCCTGTCACCCCACATCCTTGCCCCTCGGCACGTTTCAGCCCCACGCAGAAGGTCTGACAACAGCCACCTTCAGACCCGAACCTCCCAAATGCTGACGGGAGGTGCGTCACAGGCATCGGGTCTGGGGCCACACCCGGAGGGAACTTCTTTGACGGGTGCCTGGAATCAAAGGGGCTATGAAGCGGGAGAGCCGTCAGCATTCCCCCCCCCGACCCTGTGGCCGCCGGACGCCCTGTGCCCGGTGTCCCCTTCTGTCTGGGGACACCGGCAGTGCCGGGGATGTGTGGGAGACGGCTTGGCCACAAAGGAGGTTTTGTGCTGCAAGGAGAGTGATGGGAAGGACATCGAAGATGCAGCGACTTCCACACCCTGTGACTCAGCGACGCCTGATGTTGTGTTCGGGCTGCTCCTCGAGCCCCCTGTGGGCGGGGGGGGGGGCGGGGGGGCGTGGCCCACCCTCGGGGACCCTGCACGGAGGCGCGGTTGTTCTTTAAGGTGGCAAGGCTGTTGGGCTGACAAATGGTTTGTTTTGTTGTTTTTGTTTTTTTTACACTCCCCCCCACGCACCCCCTGCTTTCCCTGTTTTGAGCTTCGCTGAGGACCTAGCGTTACTTTGAGAAAGACGTGAAAAGCCCCGACAGCAACTGTGTATCGTCTTTTACTAAGTTTCCCCACTCGAAGCTGCAACTCCACGGCTCCTCCATCATTTAAAACCCGCCTGGCGCGTCTCTGGAACTAATGGCGCCAACCCCGGCGTGATAAATTAAAATGCTCCCCACTCTGTCATACCGCAAACAAGCAGCTACTCCCAAGTCTTTGAAACAGCACTTTCGAGATAAAATACGTACTTGTGGGTTCTGCAGGGTTTTTGAAAGTCCTGAATCTTCACAGATTTACCGGGGAGGAGGGCGGGTTCCGTGTGAAACGCGTTTCTCTTTGACACGAGAGGTCTCGCGCGGTAGTTTATTACACATTTCCGTGGACATCTTGATATTTAATTAAAGTTTAGAAATACATCCCGGGTCCTCCCAGGGAGGAATATGAAGAGCGTATTTATTCACTGTCTGTTTGTTCCTCTTCTTCGGCTTCCAACAGAAAATTATCGGTCGGAATTGCGCTGTGAGAGGCACTTAAAAACACCCAGGGTCAGAAATCTAATTAACCCCCACAACCGCGCTTCAAAGGTGCGGGAGCACAAGACAGGCCCTCGCAGGAATCGTCGGCGGTGTGCGGTCTGGGTGACATATTTACGGCTCTGTTTATATTTTTGGAAACCGACCCTTGTGCCTGTTTTCGAAAGGCCTGACGGGGAGGAAGGCCGTTGGGGAGACAGGTCGCCGGCGAGGTCCCGTCTAGCGCGGTTCAGTAAGTCCGTGCGGAGGGTGAGGCGCTGAGTTTGTACACACTGGTTCGTCCTTTACGCCTTAACGGACAGAACTAAGCGCGAGTTCACCGTCTGTGGAGCACATGTCTGAAGGCAGCTCTTTCTCCCCGCGAGGACTGGGACTCGGCACAGAGGTGGGGGCGGCCGCGGGCCCCGCCAGGGATCGCCCCGCCTCTCGGATCAACACTCCAGGCCCGGCCGCAGAGATCTCAGCCCGTTTCCTCACGGAGACCTGGCAGCTCCGGGAGGAGCGGCCAACGTCCCCCAGATAAAGGACACAGTGAGGCAATGGGAGCAAAGGCACGTGGGACAAAAGGGCTTCCTCTGAAACCACAGGACGTTCATGACACTGGCAGGCAATGCAGCAGCATCCCCTTCAGCGTGCGGAGGGGCCAACTGAGTCTCCGTGGGGCAAAGCGCCCCCCACTGCTCGGGGACCCCCCCCCCACCAGGCCCTCAGAACAGCGTCTACTGCTCCCATCTCCTGTCTGTGTGATCATGGAAACTGGGGAGCCTTGGCTGGGGGTGGCAGAGAGGGCTCATCCACTAACCCTCCCCCCCAACTGTTCATGACAAGTGGAACCACAGGACCTGGGGGAGAGGGAGGGAGATGCAGTCCCACGCGGGCATGGGAGAAGCGAGAGCGCGAGTTGCCAAATCAGCAGAGCCCCCGCCCTGCAGGTCCCGGAGGCTCGTCTGTGGCTCTCCGAGGAGACGGGAGATGGAGATGTCTTTCCGGAGCGCTCCTCCTCGACCCGTGGCGGCTCGGGCTCTCCCAGCAGGAAATGGGTTTCTGCAGGGACGCGCTCTGGCTTTAATTCGTCGCCGTGTAGACTGGGTACTCCAAGTCCCGGCCCCGTGCGTTTGGAGGTTTGACAGGTGGGAACAGGAACACACTCAGCAGTTTTCCTAACCGTCTTCGGGAGGGACGGCTCCTCTTTAATTTCGGGGAAACAAACACAAAAAGCATTGCCACGAGCCCTTGGTTTTGCAGAAGGGAAGCCAGAACCCTGTCTGGGAAGGGAGAGACTGTAAACACAGCAAGTGAAGCTCCCCTGTGTGATAGCAGAGTGGGGGGTGGGTCACGGGTGTGGACGAATCCACCTCTGGGTGGATGGCGTGTCCCGGGACGTGTGTACGTGTGTGCACGTGCATGTGTGGAGGGGTTCTGTTGGTGCCAGAACCCTTCTGCTGGTGGCAGGCGGGAGGGCGGTGGGGCCCTGGGACCATCAGACAGGCTGCAGGACCCTGGGCTTCAGCCCCCGCCCCCAGCCCCCGTCTGCCCTGCGCGCCCGGAGGGCCCCTTCCTCGCCGCCCCTGGCAGGCCGGGTATGTCCCCGCCTGACCGCATGAGCTCTTCTCTCTTCGGGCCTCGCTGTGCTGTCTGCGGCTCTTTCCCTCTGAGCCACACTCGTGGGCTCGCCCACGCAGTGAGTCTGGGGTGGGCGCCTCCCATCAGAGCCTCCGTGTGTGGCCCTCACGTCCCCACACCTGGTCTGAGAAGCCCTGGGCACCTCCGCAGTGGCACTCACACGGCCCCTGTCCCTTCCTCCTCGGGCCCTCCTGCCGGCTCTGTGCCCTCCAGCCCCAGGGCCTGCTTCTCCTCCGGAGACTCCTCCACCTCCAGGGAGGCTCTGCTCTGCCTCCTTCATCCTCCAGCCTGAGGGTCTCTGACCAGCATGTCCAGAACCAGTTACGCTGAGAGACCCTCTCACCCCTGCTCTGTCATCTTCCCAATGGCGTCAGCCGGTCCCATAGAGAGTGCGGCCTCTTTGGAGACCAGAAAACAGAGATACAGGAAGCCCCCTTGAAGGCCGCTTTCTCCTTCTTTTTTAGATTGTATCTATTTTTAGAGAGGGGAAGGGAGGGGAGGCTGAGGAGGCCAGGACGCAGTGGCAGCCCCAGGTGGGCAGAGTCACCTGGCAGACAGGTTCTGAGAGCTTGCCCACCCCCAGCCAGACTGGCTGCCGCCCCCCATCCCCACCCCCTGGCCTGGGAGGGCTGAGTGCATTTCTCGGGGGCCCCTGCCCTGGCCCGGGGCAGATATCCAGCTGTTCTGCTCTGGCACCTACTGCAAATGCCAGCTCCTGAGAGAGGCCCCCGCCTGCCCACCTTCTGAAGATCCCTCCGGCACTGCCTTCTCCTCCCAGCCTGAGCTGTTAGCTGTTTCATCGTCTTCTGAGTATTTATTGCTTTCTGGAAGTGTTGTGTCTGACGGTATATTCACCTGCTGTGAACCTCCCCAGGCGAATGTGGACTCGGAGTGGGGGAGGGCAGGCCCGGCCTGGCCACCGCTGGGCCTGCGGCCCTGGAACGGCACCCGGCACTGCTCCCGTGTGTGTGGAGCAGGCAAAGGGACACACCAGGGTGCCGCTCCCCACCCGGCCCAGAATAGAGCCTCCCCCCGAGTCTCCTCCTCGAGCCGGGAGAGTGGGGCATGATGGGAGAGTGTCCAGGGGCCTCGGACCCGGCCTGAGGTCAGTAGGGGGCCTGTGGGCTGTGGTCTGGTCTGTCCGAGTTCCTATTGCTTCTGAGGATGCAGAGAGTGAGAACGGGAGACCCCCCAAGTTCGAACCAGGGTCCTGCCTCTCCTCTGTGCCCCCGCAGGTTGGCCCCCGCTCCTGGCTGGCCCTGTCCAGCGCATGGGGGCCGGGCCGGGCTGGGAGGCTGCCTGCCTGGGCTCTCTCTGTCTCCTTGTTGAGGGAGAGAGCAAGGCAAGAAGGTTTTGAGGGGCTCCGGGTGGGGAGGAAATTCCTCCCCTGCAAAAAGACACGCGCTCTGGGCGGTCAAAGGGCGGGGAAGCGCGGCTGAAGAAAAGCCGAGTGGTTCTGCGCGGCGGGAACGAGCAGACGTTCCGACCCCACACGTGCCGAGAGGCTCCGCGAGGCAGGCCGCTGGTGGCCGCTGCCAGTCGCGTGGCCATGGGACCCGCATCTGGGGAGCGTGTCTTGGGATGACACGTTCCGCAGAGCACTTCTTGGGGACGCTTGAAGGATGAGGACGCCTCCCGCTTCGGCTGCAGGTTCTCCTGGCGACAGCGCGGGGCTGGGGGCGGGGGCCTGTGGAGTGGGCGTGGTCGGTGGGCGTGGTCGCCTACGTGGCTTGCTCCCAGGCATCAGGAGGGCAGACACTCCCCAGGTTCCTGGCCCCGCTGCCCCCAGAGCCCTGCCCTCCAGGATGCCCGCGGGGAGGGGCAGCGAGTGGGCGGGGCCGAGGCGCAGGGGCCGAGAATTTCTGTAGCCTCCCAAGACTCTGCGGTGACGCGGGGGATGGCCTGTTCTCCTGGGGCCTTCAGACGCCAGAGCTGGGCCCCCGGGGTGGACTTGTCGGAGAGGAGGGAGGCGGCTCGGGATGGAAGGGGCCTCTAGCCACAGGCGGCTCCAGCCACAGGCGGCGGCTCCCTGCAGGGCGGGCCGCCTGCAGAAGAAGCAGGAACCCGCCTGGGGACTTCAGGCCGGCTCGCGCCGGGCTTGGCCTTGCTCTCTGTGAGCCGACGGGGGCCTGAGTCCACACCCCAGTTGAAACAAACCCGAGTTGTCCCTCTGTAGCCCCCTAATCTGCGGTCTCGGCTGTGCCGACAGCAGCTGGCACTGAACTCCACGTTTACACAGCCGACTTCAAATATTTGAGGGTCTCGGTCATGTTTATTGTTTCCCGAGGAGCCCTGAATCCAAACTGCTGGGTACAGCTCGGTCTTCTTTCATGAACCCGGCGTCTCTGCGGCAGCACAAGGCCACACCGGGGAGGCTGGGGGGGCAGCCGCGCCCCCACCTGCGGGGGCCAAGGGCGGCACAGCAGGCTCTCGGGCACACCAGCACACGGAACGTGAATCCTGCACACACGCACGTGATTCTTTGTCGCAGAGCATCACACGTACATGTTACATGCCCCGTACATCCCTGTACATCCATGAGGACACACGAGACACACACCAGTGTGGCACGTGCGTGTGCCCGGCACGGTTCTCTCCACAGGCCTCTGCGTCTGAAATTGTAACAATAAAAATCAGGGGGGGGCGTTCACCATGCCCCGCCTTCCAACTGTGAGCCCTGGCGGTGCCGGGAATGTTTTGTTCCAGAACGTCTCCTTCCAGCAGGGGGCGCACAGGTGCGGCGCCGCCTACACACCAGGGGGAGAGCCGCCGGGAGCCCAGGGAGCTGGCCCGGGGGCTCGTGATGAGCTGGGTGCAGAGAGACCACCCCCCGCCCCGAGCACAGGCCAGGGGGGCTGCGGGAGCTCACCTCTCAGAGACGGACAGGACGCAGCCGGCAAAGGCGGGGGAAGTCGTTTGGTAGTGGGATGAGAACCGGAGCTGTGACGGTCCCTAGGCAGGGAGGACTGTGGCACGTGTCCCCTCTGGGCTGCCCAGAAGGGGAGCCCAGCCCATGGGACCCCGGCAGGGGTGGGCATTGTGTCCATGAACCAGCCGGGCCAGGCCGGGCCCTCGCTCCCCTCCCAGACCCTGAGCCCAGGCCATGGCCGCAGCCCCGGGCAATGGGGAGCTGAGTGTCTGTCCAGCTCGGGGGACGTGAAGGCATCCAGAGATGGGGTGCCAGCCTGGCCTGGCTTCCCTAAGCCCAGTTCTCCAGGCGGCATGCCCATCGGCCTGCAGCCCAGGGCCCTGACCACTGCAGAGGACCCGTGTGGCTGGGGTTGGGTGACCCAGGAGCAGGAACCGGAGGAGTGAGTGTGGCCGCTGTCAGGGGCCCAGCCCAGGGGCCCTGAACAGTCCCATCCTTCCCGGGGGTTAGGGGGCAGGATTTGAAAGACAGAACCGGGGGCAGGGTCTCTTTTCTGCATCTCCTGGGTATCTGGAACACTACGGGGTTGGGGGGGGGGGCATGCAGGAGCGATCTTTAGGCCGACAAGGGGTCGGCACAGAGACCACGGCCAGGCCGTGGGCGGTCGGAGCGTGGCCCTTGCCCCGGCCCCGACGCGCAGGGTCCGTGACGACCCTCCGGCAGAGCGATAAAGGAGCTAAGTGCACAGCTCCCCCCTTCCTGAGCAAGCCCTTGTCAGCAAAACCCCACTTCAAGGGTCTCCGCGTGGTAAGATAATTCTGCATTCCAGCTGCGAGCCGCAGCCCCCCTCGCGCGTCCCGTGGCGGAGCCGGCTTCCTCGCTGCGGGGCAGGGTTCGCTAATGGGTACTTTATTGCTAAGTGCGCCGTCCCTTTGGGAGAAAAATAATTTTATTCCCGCGCCGCCTCGCCCGCCAGCTTACTGAGCAGCGGTGTCATTATGCCTGCAAGAGCCATTTGTAAGCTTTTCAGTGATATACCGTCTTTTTTCCAGGTAAAGAAGGGGGAAAAAAAACGCTAAAAGCAAAAGCCGAGTGGGAGGGGCGCACCGCTGCAACCAAACCGGTGTTTATCGCACAAGCGCCGTGTCCCCTGAAACGCCCGCTCGCTGCGGTTCGGTGCTCGCTCCGAAAGCGCCTCGCTGCTGAGTGGGAGCGGGGGAGGTGGCCAGGGTGGAACCCAGGGCCCCAGCACACTCGGCCTCGGCTGTCAGGTGGGGGGAGAGGGGCCAGGGTGGGGGGCCCAGCCTTCGTTTACTCGCCCCCGAAAAGGGACAGTGGTGAACTTGGCTCTGAAGACGGCTGTGAGGACCACGGGGCGTCACAAAGCACACGAAGCCCGACCACCGTTCGGTGCCCGAGAGCAACGCCTCTGTCTGCAGCAGGCTCTGCTGCCGCCGTGTTCCCTCAGGGTGGTTCTTGTCTTGGTCCTCACCTGGGCATAGGTGTATGGATTTCAGAGAGAGGAGGGGTGTGGGGCGGGGGGGAGAGAGAGAAACATCGGTTGGCGACCTCCTGTACATATCTTGACCGGGAATCAAACCCTCGTTTTGGTGCCTGAGACTTCGCTCCAACCAGCTGAGTCACCGGGCCGAGGTGGGCCCCCCAAACTTTTGGGGATGCCCCCACATTCATGGGTAGTCAATGCTCGAGGCTGCTACCTCTCACCTTTCCTGTTGATCGCAAACCGAGACAGAAAAGAGAGTAGTATCGGCATCTCTCTTTGTCTTTCAAAATCTTGCCGTATGTCCAGAAAACCAGCTTTACCAACAACTCCTGTGCCGTGTGCTCAGAGCCAACGGCAGTCTCGTGAACCGCTGCTGCTGGGACCTCCTCCATGGGTGGTGTGTGTGCGTGCACACTTTTGTCTGGTGGGTGAGTGGATGGATCTTCAGGGGCTTGGGCAGCCTGCCTGGGGTTGCCCACCAAGTAAGCAGGAGCCAGAACTCAGCCGTGAACCCAGGGTCTCCGTTCATCTGTCTTGGGAGCTCTCGGTCCTGTGGAGGTCAGCCGGCTCTGGCCACACTGGCCGGGGCGGAGGTCAGTCTGGCCATCAGTCATTGGGGTTCATCAAGCTCAGTGCCCGTGGGACCCAGAGCCGTGAGTGCAGCCATCACACAGGTATTCTGATGGCGGAGGGTCTTCCATTGAGCCCCTGTGGGCTGCCCAGTCCACCATGCCTGCCCCGCGCGGTGGCCTGGACTTCCTTGGTGGCCGGGGACATGGGCTGCTGCTGTTGTTGTCAAGCCACTCACACGCACTCATTGCCAGACCCACGGGCGGGACGGGGCGAGCCCCTCGCTGGACCCCACGCTGGCTGCCACCAGACCAGAGCGGAAAACTAAGGGGGACAACGCCGTCCATTTCTACCAGCAAACCTCATATACGGGGACGTTTTTCTTTCCCAGAACCTCTCACGCGGTCACGTCGAGGGACTTGATTCTTGAGCCGCGTGCCGCTCCCACAGTGTTGCCTGTGCCCCCAGTCGATTTCCAGTTGTCCTGCAACCCCCCCGCTGTGCTCGGCAGTGTGCAGGGGGTTTCCGGGGGGTGGGGATGCGGGGACAGATCACGCTCCTTGAGGATCAATGGACTGTGAAGCTGGGGGCAGGGGCTTTTCTGCCCGCGTGGAAAGACCACTGGTGCCTTTGCTGCCTCCGACACGGCCTCGCTAATCCTCCACGTCAGAGATCTCTCTCCAGCCGGGAGACACGGAGCCACAGCTCAGACGTTTTGGGTTGTCGCAACTGTGGGAGGGGCACCGGCACCAAGTGGGCGGAGCCTCCCCCGCAGCACCCAGGACGGCCCCCCCAGAACAAACTGCCCCACCCCCGCGTGCCAACCGTTCAGATGGTAAGAAGCCCTGCTGTGAGCTTACAAACAGAAAGCCGAACATCGAACACAGAGCGCACAACCCGAGAAATTCAGACACGCGTCTTCCCCCGACATCGCTGGAGAACAAGACTCAAGGTGTCCCTTCGCCAGCCGCAGGGTGGGAGCCACAGCTGTGAGGCGACAGACTGTGGAGGGTGACGGGACATGCTTCGAGGTGCCGAGAGGTGGCCGGCTTCCACTGCGCCCTGGCGCCGCGCCGGCACGTAGAGAGGCCTCCTTCCGAGACCCATCCACTCGACAGAGGATGGAGGAAGCGAGGCTTGAGTCCTGCATCAGGATCTCCCGGAGGAGGGAGGGGGTTCAGGGGTGCGTCAGCCACCGTGGGCCCTGGTGGGCGGTGGGAGGAGCCCTGCTTTTGCCTGCGTGGGGAATCTTCCGTGGTACAACGGTTTCAGAAGCAAATGGAGCCCCACGCCATGAGTCACACTGGCCACACTCCAACCGCCCGCGGGATGCTCCATAGGCCTGCAGGCGCACACAGCCCATGGGGGCGCCCACCATCACCTTCCAGCAGGGGGCGGTGGGGAGGCCGGGACACGGGCATGCGTAAGCTGGTGGAGGAGTGGCTGTCCAAGCGCAGGTCCTTCTGTCCCCTAATGGGGGGGGGGGTGCCTGCTGCAGCACCACGCTGGCCCCCATCGCCCCGCACAAGGCAGGTGCACTCCTGTGGGCGGCGGGGGCAGCTGCCCGCCCCCCACCCCCCGATCTGTGGGAAGTCCCCTGCCAGCCCCAGCCTGGGGTCTGGACCCCGCCCGGCGAGCTGCGGATTAATCCCAGGCTGCAGACGCAAACCGCTCCCCACGGGGGAGGCTGCTTTTCGCTGATTATAAACGGGAAAGGCTGGCAGCTGTTAATATCGATGGCTGTTCCTTGAAAAACGACCTCGAGGTGCTACTGATCAATTGTCTCTCGCAGCGAAGCGCGGCCACCTCGTGCTCCGGGGACTGCACCGCGTGTTTGCAAACACAGGCTCACGGCCCGGGCTCTGGCGTGAAGGAAGCGATTTCGAGCGTCTGTGCTGGACTTCGAGTTCGCAGGATCCTGTCTGCAGGAGGAGAGGCCGTGGCCGCCGGGCGGCGTCCCCGCAAGTTCCGGGCCCGGTCGCCATCCTGACGGCGCTGCGGGGCTCGCTGCACTGCGCGGGGAGGTAGGGACGGCGAGGCGGTTGCTGGTGTTTGCATGAAACGTGCGTGATATGTGCCGTGTTTGGGGCACATGCGAGGGAACTTGGGGTTCTCCCCCACCCCCGCACCAAGCCCGCGCCGGGAGCCGGGAGCTGGGGTCTGGAGGTGTAGCGGGCAGACTCTCAGGTGACCTCTTGGAGTCCCTGCCCTGTGACCTCTGTCCCCGAGCACCTCGGGGTCGTTTTTCAAGGGCGTGGCCCGTGGCTCGGGGCTTTCTTTGAACCGACTGAACACTGCAGCAGTGATGCCACGCCCTTCCTCTGATTGGTTTACAGGAGAGTGTTACCCCGCCCTCGCTCTGATTGGTTTACAGGAGAGTGATGCCATGCCCTTCCTCTGATTGGTTTACAGGAGAGTGATGCCTCGGCCTTCCTCTGATTGGTTTACAGGAGAGTGATGCCACGCCCTTCCTCTGATTGGTTTACAGGAGAGTGTTACCCCGCCCTCGCTCTGATTGGTTTACAGGAGAGTGATGCCATGCCCTCCCTCTGATTGGTTTACAGGAGAGTGATGCCACGCCCTTCCTCTGATTGGTTTACAGGAGAGTGATGCCACGCCCTTCCTCTGATTGGTTTACAGGAGAGTGATGCCACGCCCTTCCTCTGATTGGTTTACAGGAGAGTGATGCCACGCCCTTCCTCTGATTGGTTTACAGGAGAGTGATGCCACGCCCTTCCTCTGATTGGTTTACAGGAGAGTGATGCCATGCCCTCCCTCTGATTGGTTTACAGGAGAGTGATGCCACGCCCTTCCTCTGATTGGTTTACAGAAGAGCGTGGCGTCTGCCTCGCGGGGAGACACTCCCTCGCCGGCCTGGTTAAACCACCGGGAGCTGCGGGCAGGGCCCCTGGCTGGTCACCCCGGAGAGACAGCCGCCTCGCCGTCCACCGGCTTCGGGGGCTGAGTCCTGCCGGCAGCCGGGCTCCCCATCGGATGCAGCCCTCCCTTTGGGAGGCTCCTGATGCCCCTTCGTCACGGCACGCAGTGTGGCAGCGGTCTCCAGACCGCAGCGTCCTCTGTGGACAGCGTGGGGGGCCCGGCACCCAGCGCTCTCCTGACGTGCGTGTCCAGCCGCACATGCTGGTCCTCGGTGCGTCTTCCATTCGGCCCCCGGATGCAGCTCTTTCCCTCCTGAAGGACCCCTGAAGATTTTAGCACAGGAGCACGGAGGGTCGAGAGGGAGGGGGAGAGAGAGAGGGGGAGAGAGAGGGAGAGAGGAGGGGGAGAGAGAACGGGCAGAGCCCAAGCCCCGAGCCTCTGCCCCTGGCCCACGGGAGGCATGGTCCGCCCTGGCATCCCAGCCACCCCGGCTGCCTGAGTTTGGTTCTGCACCTGTCGTGTTTCTCATGCTCCTGCGTTCAGCACTCCCCACCCCCCTGTTTTATGCAAAATGTTCTTACCTTGGGAATTCCGGGTGTTGCCATCTGGGGAACAGTTGCATGTTTGTGATGCTCTGAAACAAAATCATGGAGAGGCAAAGGGACTTGTTTGGCTCATTTCTTATTTGTTCAATCCCGTATTTCTTTCACTGATTTCACGCCGGGGTCTCTCTCGCCATTTTCAGTGAGACTCGGGCTGTACTGCAGGTAGGCGTGCGGTCAGAATTCGGTACTGTGTCGTTTGCAAAGGCGGGCAGGGCTCGGGGCCGCACCTGCCCCATGCTCGGCCAAGTGCACACCTTCTCAGAAAGCCCCAGCCTGCCCTCGCCCTGGTCCGGGTGGCCCTCCACAGCAGTGCCCCTGCCGGGCCTCTGAGGGACAGCGTTCACCCCGTGATGACCGAGTGACTGCCTCTGACCTATACCGGGGTCACTCACGTTCATTCTCCACCCGTCCATGGAGGGAAAATCTATCATCCGAGCAGCCATATGGCTGATTCCTTAATCAAGGCAAACTACCTGGATGTCACAGGGAAGATTCCGGGTGGGCGGACAAATTAGGCAGCCTGGTCTCCCGTGGGATGCCAGGCCCAGACAGCACCCTCCCCTGCGAGACCCTCGCTGCGTGTCTTGAAAAGGGGAGCGGCGTGCAGGGGAGGCCGGGGGCCGCCACGCCATGGCCCTGGGGGGTGGGCCGCAGGGCTGGGACGGGCGAGGTGGGGCACAGCCGAGCAGGTCCGGGGCATTTGAGAGAGAAATTTCCGAGAGAGAGAGTTCATTCCTTTCCATCGACTCGGTAGTAAAATAAAGTGAACTCTGACAATATGATTTAGCAAAGACTCTAAAACGTAAGGGGCCGGAATGGCTGTGTATCAGGAGTTATTTTTCTGTCCTATTACCTCTAATGAAGAGCTTAGATCAGTGAATATATTCGCCGAGCCACGGCTCAGCGCTCACTTGATGAGGAGGAAAGGGCCCCACAGGTTCCGGAGCGATTTTATCTATGGCGGTGCTGCGTGCTCCGTGTCACGTGCACGCGAATGCCGGTGCCCACGCCGAGAACGCACGTGCCGGCTCACACGCGTGTGCCCGTGGGAGCCTTCTGCCCGCAGGACCCCGGGGTCAGAGCAGATTTGGCCATAGAGGATTGTGTTGTGTTCTCATCTTGAGTGAACAGGAGTGCAGGAAACCCTTCATTGCAGCTCACGGGAGGGGGGCGTGTGTCGAATTAGGGCCCAAGGCCAGCGGGCGGCGGGCAGTGGTGGACCCGTCTCAGACCCCTCGCTGCCCCGCTCGGGGGCTCAGATCTTTCAGCCGAGGCCCCGAAAGGACTGTTCTCCGTCCGGAGGCCAGCCGAGTTCAAACCAGCCTGTCCCTCACTTCCAGAGTTAAAATGCGAACTTCCAGCCGGCCTTCTGGCCAGTCTCGCCCCTCCTGCTGGGAGGGGAAGCCAATCTCAGTGTCCCTGCGCTGGGTCAGCCAGTGACTGCCCCCCCACCCCTGTGCCCCGCAGCTCCTCTTCCTGTCCCCGGGACCCCGCACCTCTGGGTAGCATTGTGGGTGGAATCCTCTCTGTGGACTTGTGTGGCTCTGCCAGTGAGCCTCAGGCTGGACACAGCCCCTCCCCACGGCTGTCACCCTGTCACTCCGCCGCAGGGCGCTGTGGGACCCCCTCCCGCCCACCTGTCTGGCCTCATCTCCTCCAGTTCACACCTGGGTGCGTTTGCTTGGGCTGTGCCTTCCAGGTGGGACACCCAGATAGGCTGACTTGTCCCTGTCCCTCAGAGACTCCCCTGTCTTCATTCGTGCGCCCTGTTTTCAGGAGCATTCTCTGGAGGGCGGACCTGCCCTCACACCGGGTGCACGCAGAGCTCTGGGTGACTCAGGCCAGGTCTCGGCCCCAGTGGGGTGTCCTCCCGGCCCGGGTGGGCGGTCCCTGACTGATGGGCGGATGGAGGATGCGTGTCCTGCCGAGACCTGGCCCGAGGTTGGGGTGAGCTGGGCCTCCCAGCACGCCCCCTGCTTTCCCACCACGATGTGCACAGGCTCTCACGGAGAACCGGGCTGTGTGGGGCTCTTTCTGCACGGCGTGGGGCCCAGGAGGCGGCTGCTGGAAAGTAAACTGAGTCGCCCCTCCCACGAATATTTACCGAGCTCTTGCCGCACAGCTCCCCGTGTTCTGGGCTCCACACAGAGATCAGGAGAGAGGGGCCCCCACACTCCTGGGGGCATGAGGGCAGGGACGCGGCCCAGCCCCCAGGCAGGACGGCCGGCAGGTGAGCGCACCTGTGGCCAAGTGGTGAGCACGATGAGCAGAGTGAGGCTCCTCGGGCCCGAGCGAGCTGAGGAGTCGTCTGGGGCCCTGCCCCTGAGCTTCTGACCTGGCAGGGCTGCTGTGGGGCCTGAGAATGTGCATTTGCCACCAACTTCCAGGGCCAGGGCTGGGGGGATGCAGAACACGGACAGAGGCCGGGGGAGAAGGAAGGGCCATGAGGGCAACGACCCAAGGGGGCGGTTCTGAGCAGGAGGAGGACGGGACTCACAGGGCGAGACTCGGTGTCAGGTGGTCCCCGCCCACGTGACCAGGGGAGGGGCTGGGCTTCTGCTGCCGGGGGTGAGCGGGTGCTGCGGAGGGGGGACGTCACTCGAGTGTCATTTCCCGCTGCTGTCCCGGCAGTAGTCGCGCCCTCAGGGGCTTCGCACAGCACACGGCTGCCCGCGCCCAGCCCAGCTTTCAGGAGTCCAGCACGCCCCCCCACCCCCCACTGAGCTGAAAGCCCAGTGTCCGCGCTGTTCCTCCTGGGGGCTCCGGGGGGGGGGGGGCATCCGGGCCTCCCGGCCTCGCCCGCCTTCTGGAAACGCTGTGCCCTCGGCTTGTGGCCCGTCCCTCCATTGCCAGAGCCGGAGGCGGCGGGCCGAGGGCCTCCCACGTGCTGCCACCTCTCTGGCGCTCTCTTCCATGGACAGGAGCATTTATGGCTACACGGCCGCTTGGGTCGGCCAGCCGCCCTCCCTGTCCTGACGTCGCTGACCAGCAGGCCGTGGGGGAGGCACTGTCCACTTGGAGCGTGTGCTGTGTGTTTACAGGGGACCCCAGGTCCCGTTCACCCTGAGGGCAGGAGGGAGAGACGGACCGGGGAGCGGGGGCCAGGCTGCGCCCCCGGGGAAGGGGCTGCAGAGAGGAGGGCGTGTGAGGAGAGCAGGAGAGAGGGTGTGGGGTCGAGCGCTCCATGTGGGGTCTGGCAGCAGCGCGGGCAGCGGTGCCCCGGGCTGAGGAGGGGAGGGAGCTGGGGGCAGCCGGGGCCAGGGTGCGGCTCGTGCTCTGCGACCCCACTGGCCACGGGTGGGCTAGGGCTGGGGCTGGGGTCAGCCTGGAAGGACGCGACCCTCACTTTCCGAACAAGAGGATGCAACTAGGACGGCACACATCCGAGGGCCTCTGTCCCTCCGGGGGTCGGCACGTGCCGACCTCATGGGTTGAAAGGAATCTGCATTGATGCTGGAATGTTCCATGAAGAAAAACGAGGTGTTTGGAGACCCTCTTAAAAGGCAGCGTGGGGGTCTGGGGGGCACTGGCTGGCCTGAGTTCAACTCCCAGCTGGGCGCCTCCTGGTGGGGACACCCTGTGAGTGAGTGTGGCCCCGTCCCACGTCGTCCCCCATCCCCGGTCCCCTGGGCCTGAAGAACGTGTCTGCGGTTTGGGGGGGCTGGCGGTGCTCTGAGGGCCTGTCCCTGAGTCCCGGTGGGTTCTCCCCGTCGGAGACTGCGTGCTCGTGTGAGCACTTGGAGAGGCCGTGTTTTTGGGCCCATTAGCGTGGCCCTGGAAGGGTGCCTCAGCACAGCCAGGACGTGGGGAAATAAAAGGTTTTATTTTTTAATTTCAGCATCCTTAAAAATACTCTTCCTATCCCCCTCCCGGATGGCGTTAGGAAAGGGTTTTCCGGTTACGTGCGCGGGAATCTCTGTAAAAGCTAAGCGGCTGTCTTCGAGAGGCTGAGACGGTGGGTACGAAGCAAACAGCATGTTTCCTGGTGTTTTCCGAGCCGACTCGCCCTCCGGTCACTCCTCCTCACCTCGAGGTCGGTTCCCCTGGCGAGCACAAACGCCTCCTGAAAAATCAAAGCCGTCTCACCGCGGCTGCTGCTCCAAATGGTCGGCGGGGAGCAGTTCGCGGGGAGCACTTCGCAGGTCTGACTTCGGTCTTCAGTTCAGCCCGGCGTCCTGGCCAGCCGAGCGTGGCAGCGGCCCGGGGCCGCAGACACGGGGATTCGCCTCCCCATGTGCGCGTTCACGCCACTCGGGGGTCCCGCAGGGCCGCTCGGCTGCCCGTCCCCTTCGGAGGACTCCGTGGGGCCGGCCGCTTCCGGCAGAGGCCCTGCTGTGCCGGACCCTGTGCCCGCGCCCGCCCGCAGCACGCGCGCCCTGAAGAGGCACAGACAGGCCCCTCCCGCCGGGGACAGCTGCCCCAGCGCCGCCCCCTGGGACGCCGTGTCCAGGGGACGCAGGAGGCGACCGAGGCAGTCCCCTCCCCCACACTCTGCCCCAGCCCCAGCACTGGTCAGGTCACTCTTGACACTTTGGGGGGTTTTGTTTGTTATTTGTTTGGTTTTTGCCAATGCATTTCAAACTCCTACTTTGTGATTATTGTTGCAGAATCTAACATTTTGGGAGGTGGCTTAAAAACCTCCTCTTTAGTAACGTTATAAAGGTAATACATACAACATAGTTTATACGAGGTCAAATACAGAATTCGGAGAGCCACCAACAAGTAAATTAGGGTTTTCTCCACTCGCTTCCATTTTATTCTCGTTTTTCCAAAGTGGTGTTTTTGGCTTTGGGCTATTTTTGTTTCTCCTGTGTCCTTATGGAAACATTCACGCCGCCGTCACCGCGTCGTTTGTGAGATGCTAGTGGCGTGTTTACAAACCACCATCACTCAACGAGATCCAGGTGGGGTTCCCACCCCTGCGCGCTTTCCCTGCTCGGGGCGGAGTGTTCGCACGCACCGAGGGTGTGGAGTGCGCAGACGCCCTGCAGCCGGACCGGGAGGAGGCCCCGCCCCGTCTGCGGAGCGCGACCCCTGGAGTCTGTGTGGCCGGGAGCCCGCGGCCCCCGTCGGTGCCGCCCCCTCCCTGCCATCCAAACCCCACGTCGGTCCGTCCCCGCTTTCCTTCACGGGTCATCAGGCGCGTGCGCACGCCGACACAGTCCATGTTTCTCTCCGTGGACCTGGGGTCCTGCGGCGTGCCCCGGTGTTTTGTTTCGGCAGAGGGTTTCGTGACGTTAATCTAGATTGCTGCGTGCTGGTTTAATTAGCCGATTTCCACCACCGCGCGAGTGAGAAAGAGGAAGTGGTCAGGGCAGCCCTGACGCACTTGGCACTTGACCTGAGTGAGTCCTTGCGTGGAGCTCACCCGTGCAGGAGGAAAGGGCGTGTGTCGGGGACCATTGGGAGCTCTGGTGGAGACAAATGAGAAGCGGCCACTCACGCCCGCCACCAGCTCCTCATCAGCTGCGCCGTGAGTCCCGAGTGCCGGTCCTCGGACCTGGGGATGGCCGTCCTCTCCTGCCCGGGTCCCCGCAGTGGCCTCCTGGCCCGGCCCCGCCTCCACCCATACCCCCTTGCAGACCACCTCAGGCAGGGACGGGCGATGTCACACTCAGCTCAAGGCGTTTCCATGATGTCTCCCCTCGCTCAGAGCAGCAGCCGGGCCTTGCTGTCCTCTCCGAGGCCTCCCAGAGAGCTGAGCTAACTGGCCAAGGTCAGCAGCTCCTTGGAGGTAGAACTCAGCCCCCAGCAGGGGGTCAGGTTTCAGAGCCTGTGTTCTCACTGCGTGTGGCGCGTCTCCGGAGCCCCACCTGTGGCCCTACCTGCGGCCTGGGTTTTGGGCCCCTGTGAGGAAGGAGCCCTCCCTGGCCACAGGCCCTCCCTGGTGGGTGGAGGGCACAGGGGGACCACCCGCAGAGCCAGCCAGGATTGGCAGAGCCGGCCACGGCCGGGGGCGGCGGGGGGGTGCCTTCACCCCGGGGCCCTGCACTCCATCACTGGTTCGTCTCCCATCCGTCCGACGTTTCATCCTACAGAGATGCGAACGCACGGAAAAGCAGACAGAACTTCACTGTGACTACCTGCCCACACCACCTGGATTCCCCCGTGTCGCTTTCACGGCTCTTGCGCCATCGCGTGCTCACGTGACCACCCCCTCTCTCTGCCACGTTCGACCCACACGTGTTCCTTTGGGTGTCAGTACCTCAGCAGGCCGGGCGTCTGTGCACACCACCCACCCAGGGCACACACCCACCCGCATCGCCGCCGCCCGTGCCGTCGGGGACACGAGGGCTGGGAGGCCACGGAACGAGTGGCGGAGATCACAGCTTTCCCAAGTTCTCCCTCCCGTGCCAGCTCCCAGCGCCTCCGTCTGCGCCTCACTCGACTGTCAGTTCCGCCTTCTCTTTGCAAGTAAGAACAGTGCTCTGTGACGAAGCACAGGTTTAATGAGCGGCTCCTACCATCGTCCCCACGAGTGCTGTTTCCGGGGACAGCCAGCGCTGTCGGCTGTGCCGCCCAAGTGCCCCATGGGGACTCCCGGTCTGTCACACAGGACAACAGAAGGAAGGGCGACCGGGTTCTGAGCTCCGATGACATTAATGCACTCAGTCGTGGGCAGCTCCCTTCCGCGGAGCAGGCTCGTGTGTGGCGGAGAGGGGGGCGGTGACTCCCAGGAGAGCCGGTGCCGGTGCCCGTCCAGGCTGAGGCCATCGGTGCGAATGCCAGCACGGAGAAGCAGGCACGAATGCGGGGACATAGTTTGGCCCTCTCAGACCCGGCCGTGGGCTCCCCTGCAGGGTCAAGTGCGTGGGCCTTAATTTGAGAAGTGTCGGATGCAGGGATTATTTCAGGAATCCGCTCTCCGGAAGCCCGCCCTTGCCATCCTCTCGCACTCTGGCACCTCCGCCCGCTCTCGGGGGCGCCTCAATTAGAGTTTCACAGATAATCTTCCCGCAGCGTGAGCACGCCTGAGAGGGAATCCAGCTCGTTAGGAAGGGCAGTTTGTTGAACCACAGAGGGGAATCTGAGTGTCCGGCTTTAAGGGCGCAAACGGTCTCCAAGTACTAGGCGGCCGGCAGCGAGCGGGGCACCAAGTGGCTCCTGTGTGACCCACTCCACGTCATCCCCGGGCTCAGCAGCGGGGAACGAGGGGTCAGAAGGACCTTCATTAGGTCTGAGTCCACTGGGGTTACATAACCCCCACTTGGCACCCTGTCGTCAGCTCCCACGACAGCAAAAGTCACAATGTGATGACCCGCTGGAGGGCCACGGCGGGCCAGAGTGGACAAACAGGGGGAGCTGCGGTCCGAGCAGGCAAGAGGTGGCTCTAACCTTGGCCTTGGTGGTTGGAGGTTGTGTGATCTTGGTCAGGAGACTCCTCTCCTCAGAGCCTCAGCCTCCTCCTCTGTGATGCAGAGATGCAAATACTCACAGATGCACAACATTCCAGAGGGTTAAAGGTGCTAACTTAAGGTAAGTCGGGTATCTGGCATAATAGCTGGTTCATTTAAAATACCTGACCCCAGAAATGGGTGGTGTCCTTGCTTGTTCCCGTATCAGCGAAGGGGTCAGGAGCCTGGATGTTGGCCCCAGCCAGTAGGGTTTACATCAGAGCCCCTTTACTGCCCTGGCTGGCGTAGCTCAGTGGATTGAGCATGGGCTATGGACCAAAGCATCGCAGGTTCGATTCCCAATCAGGGCACATGCCTGGGTTGCAGGCCACAGCCCCCAATAACCGCATATTTGTGTCTCTCTCTTTCTTTCTCCCTCCCTTCCCTCTCTAAAAATAAATAAATAAATACATAAAATCTATTTTTTTTAAAAAAAAAAGCCCCTTTACTCGTTCAGTGTGTGGCTTCGGAGAAGTCGGTGAACTTACCCGGGTCCCCCTCGTCCTCTGGTGCGGTGGGGGTGACCACTCCTGTTGCACGAGATGGTTATGGGTTGAAGAGGTCAGTATTGGTCATTGTAGCAAGAACCAGGCAAGTGTTAGCTATTGTCATTATTAGCCACAGTGTGGTGAGCGTCATCATGCTGTTATCACCATCATCATACCATTATCATCACCACCATCACCATCATCATCACCACCACCATCATCTCTGCCATTATCACGATCATCACCATCTCCATCATTATCACCACCACCATCACAATCACCATCACCACCATCATCACCATCATCATCACCACCACCACCACAATCACCATCACCATCACCACCATCATCACCACCTCCATCACCACCATCATCTCCACCACCATCACCACCACCATCATCATCATCATGAGCGATCAGGAGCCCCTGTTGGCCGCAGACCCCTGTTTTCGCACTGCAAGTGTTGAGTGCAAGCACGTGACCCATTGCATCCGCAGGGACCCTCCCCAGCCCCCGGAGTCAGGGGCCCAGTGGCTTCGGTGCCCACGTCCCATCCGCACACGCCACACCTGGTCGTCACACAGCGTCTGCCACCAGGCCAGCACACGCCCACACGCCCACACGCCCCCATGACACAACACGACCTAGGGTCTCCACTCTCTGCTGGGCGACTCCCAAGCCCGTCACGGGGGGCCGCGGGAAGGAAAGCACCCCCTCACAGCGAGCACACTTGCGCTGAATGCCCTTTGCACCCCGGCCCCGCGCGGCCCCGCGCGGCCCCGGGAACACCGCTGCTCAGAGGAGGCCAGGCAGCTGCGAGTCCGCCCCTCGCAAACCAATCATTTCTAAATAGAGCGACACCACAATCTTAATTTTCCACTCAGCGGTGAAAGCAGACACATTATTCAAAATTATTCATCAGCACTTAGTAATTCACATTCCGAGGCAATCGCAAAGTGCTCTAATGTATATATTGCGAGCGAGATTTATAGCGGGAATTACAGTATGGCAAATCACTCTCTTAAATGGTGCTCAAATCACACAAGTTTAAAATGCTAATTATGTAAAATACAGTCTGAATGTTTAATTTCTACCTTGTTTAACAATGCTCCCATTACCGACTTCAGAAAGGCGGTCACCCTGCCTTCAGAAACACTGGCCCTGAGCCCGTCCGTAACGGAAACACCCAGTGTTTCCACAGAGTCGCTCTTGCCCCTGCGCCCCCGTGCCAAAGAAGTAAATAACGATCGTGTAAAAGTCGCCATCATTGCCAGATAATGAAGCATGAAATTCCGTTCGGAGACAGAATCCATCTCAGAGAGGTGCTTGGGAAGCCTTTGATGGCCATGAAACCACTAAGTTAAAAGATCAAATGTAGGAAATATTTCTGCTAATGACATAGCTCTAAAAAAAAAAAACCACTGTCACCCCCGGGTGTCCCTTGCGTACCCGGCACTGGGGAACCTTTGGGAGAATCTGCAGCCACCTCCCTCTCTTTGGCCACGTGGGAAAGGCTGACCCTGGTCTCAGCACCCAGGAGGGTGCCCGTCGTCTCTCCACGGGACCTGGCCCACCGCCGCTGTGGGGTGTGGGCAGGCACCCCGTCTGCCCACCCCTCGTCCCAGCGAGCCACTCTCAGGGTGCAGTGAAGGCGCGGCCTCGTTCTAAGAGGTCGTTCTCAAAGGCCACGCGCGGCAGCTCCTCCCCAGCCAGGCTCGCACCCAGGGCCTGGGCACCTCGGAATTGGGGCTCAGTGGAGCGAGGCGCCCGCTCCACCAGAGGACGGGGCGCTGGGCACGGACCCCGACCGACCCAGCCCGTTACATGGGCAGCTCGCTGGGCCTGGAAAGTGGGCTCTCCCAGGGGGTTCTCGCAGAGTCACAGCCGCGGGCAGGGCCAGAGGCCCAGGGTACAGCCGCCAGTTCACCCTCTTTCAGGAGCAAGGGGGAGCTGAAGGCGGGGAGCTGGCCCTCCGGGGGCCCTGAGGACCCCCCTGCTGAGCCGGGCCGGACGTGGGCCCTGCATCTTCCTCGTCCAGTGTCCTCGACTGCACACAGCCTGGGGGGGCTTCTGAGGGGCACACTCCCACCGGACGTTTGTGGCCACGTGTGTGAGTCCCCGAGGTCCCCGGGGAGACAGCTGGCCGAGGGTCTGCGGGGCGAGGGGCCTCCCTCGCCACACTCACCACGGAGTGGTCTTCAGTAGCATTTGGGAATTTCCGCTGTCCCGTGCTTCGAAATGAGCCCAAGCCCCGAACGCGCCCAGATACCCGTCTTCTGTTGGTTCCGTGGCCGGCTCCCGCCCGGAGACCGGTGGAGGGGCTCCCGGGTGCCTGGCCCGCGGGTTCAGTGTCTGACCAAGGCTTCTCTCTTCTCTTCTCTGGCGAAATGTAGGCCCCCCCCGCCCCCGCCTCCTCCCCCTGGCTCCCCTTCTCCAGTCCTACCTCCCCCGCTCACCTCTGCCGGTGGGGCGCCATCAGGTGGAGCCCCTGCGGAGAGTCCGGGTGGAGGGTGCACTGGGGCGGCCCCGAGGGAGGGGCACGGGCCTGATTTCTTCCTTTGCAGGAGCAGCCGGTTCCGGCTAATCAGCTGGCAGCTGGCACTTTGCACCGGCTCTCGGAAGGGTTGCATCTCCTCAGGTTTCCACTGGAGAAGGGGGGGTCGGGGTGGGGGGGCAGGAGAAAGGCAGGAAAGAGGCTGAGGGAAAGGTCAGGGGGAGGAGCCACTGGCTGTCATTGCTGTTTAGCCCAGGGAGGAGGCCGTTGTTGGCTAAAACCTGTGTCCGCCCTGGTTCTGGGGACTGAAGATTGTCCCGCGATGGGACCTCAGGTGAACTTGACGTCCACGTGTGGGCGGGGGCCGAGAGGGCCCCTGAAGCCTCTGCCCTTGAAACGTTCACACCTTACGTAATCAGTGCCAAATAGCCTGAGGTCCCCGAGTGGCGGGCGGGAGCCCGCGGGGGCCCGCATCGTGGGGCTGCGGAGCGAGGACCCAGCCGGAGCTGCATCACGGCCCCACGCCCATCCATGCCCCCGAAGACCCTTCCTCCAGGGCTCGCAGGCCCCAGGACCAGCTGGGTGGGAGGAGGAGCTCAGAGGAGCCACGTCACCCGGGGTTCCAGGCCCTCAACGAGGTGGCCGCATGCCCCCCCCCCCCCCGGGGTTGTGGGACGAGAGCCCGGCCACAGGGGAGCGGAGCCTGCACTGTTCACACCGCAACCCGGCTTCACCCCCAGGAAGGGGGTGAAAACCTGCACCCCGAGATGGGGAGACGGGGAGTCGGGAAGGAACCTCTCCCCTCCCGCTCAGGCCCGGTGAGTCGGCGCGCCGCAGGGGGCTCTCCCTCCGCGTGGCCGGGTGCCGTGATTGTGGAAAACCGGCCCAATGTCGCCGAGTTCTGACAGGGGCTCCTGGGGGCGGGGGGAGTGGGCCACACGCTTCGGCCCGGTCTCTGCTCCGGGCGGCCTTCGTGTGGCGGTGTAACACCGTGCCCCTTTCCCACGCGGCACGGAGCGGAGGAAGCAGCGGTGTTCTCGCTGGCGCGGAGCTGCGGTCAGTTAGGACAGATTTCCGTGCAGCTCTGCAGCCCTCGTGCCGCCGGGACCGCGTTCCCTTGGACCTGCGGGGCCCGGGCTCCGTGGGCGGGAGAGGAGCCGGGTCCGGGAGCCCGCCGGCCCCCCACGGCTCGGCTTCCTCGCCAGCCCCCTTGACGAGGTTCCCGGTGCTCCGAGGACCGGCCCGGAGGACGGCTTCGCCCCTGAGAAACGGGGGTGCCTGGCGTCGTTCTTCCAGGCGGCTGATGTTACAGGGGCCAGAGCGGACCCCAGACAAGGGCCCTGTGTGTGTGTGTGTGTGTGTGTGTGTGTGAGAGAGAGAGAGAGAGAGAGAGAAGCAGACGGAAAGAGAATAAACCATACATAGTAAGCATGGTTCTGTGTTTGTGTGCACACGCAGGTCGAGTGTGAACACGGCACACCAGGCGTTGTCCTCGAGCCCCGCGTGTCTTCGCTTTGTCCCCCTCACCCACAGCCCGGGGCGGGGGAGGGGCAGTGTCCCGCGGAACCGGCACGTGGGCGGGAAAGGAGAGGCCGCAGCGCCGCCCCGCAGCACCGCCCGGCAGCCCCGCCCTGCAGCGCCGGGGGCTCCGGAGGCGGCCAGGCTGCTGCCTCGGTGGTGGGGGGTGGGGGGTGCCGTCCGCATACAACCGTACTCTGCCCCGCTGCACTGTGCAGAGAGGGTCCAAGCTCCAGAGTGGCACCATGGACAGGGCTCGCTGGCCGGCCTTCCCCTGCGGGTCTCCGGGTCTCCCACGAACCACGTCTTCCCCCGAGGCCTGCCGTCTGGGGACGCCCGGGAAGGAGCGGGCCTGCTTCTGAGCCTCCCGCCCAGAGCTGCTGCCACCTCCGCGCGCCGGGAGAGCCCTACGCCACAGCCAGGGTGCGCTGCGGCCTGTCCCACTGTGCTTCTCCCCGGCACCGCCGCCCCAGCGCGAGAAACGGCGCCTGGATGGGTGATGCTGATGGTGCTTCTGGAGCCCCTGGAGAAAACGTGAGGTTCCCAGGAGAATGTCAGGCCTCTCTGGCGACATCGTGCTCCAAACACTTGTGCCATTTTGTGTTTGGTCATGGCCCCGGGTCTGCCTCCGCCCAGAGGTGTTTCCGGGGACCCTAGTGACTCCAGGTGGAGTCAGGGTCCGCATGAAGCAGAGCAGGGTGTCTCGGTCGAGTAAATCTGGGGACACAGTCTCAAACAAGGTCGTACCGTCCCGTCCTTATCCTGCAGGGTCCCTCAGAGCCCTGTGCAAGCTCCCCACCCCACGTCAGCGACCCCGACAGGGCCCTGAAGTGTGACATGTCCCGCATCCCCAGGAGGCTCCATGAGCGCATTTGGGGGTGCCCCCCGTGCACACTGATGGAGGAAGAGGGGACCTTCCTGGTTCCCTGAGGCTGTGGGGCTCTCACCCCACGGAGGCAGCTTGTCAGGGGGGCCCGTGACCGGTCCCCTCCCAGGACCGGGTCTCCACCTCCGAGGCGGAGCGGGCCTTCTCGGCCATTCCTCCCGCACACGGAGTCTCTCCACCGCCTGAGCCCCGCGTCCGGAAGACTTTCTTAAGGAGCTGGAGGGAGCGAAATAAACATCTAAACACGGCCCCTGGGCCCCCCCTCCCTGCAGCCGTCTTCCTGCTGCTGTGGGGGACCCCTGAACCCCTGGCGCCCCAACCCTCGGCAAGGCGCCAAGAGTCTTCTGACGTTCTCCACCTGCTCTGCGGTGAGCACACACCGCATGTGCACGTATGCACACAGACACAGGCAGGCACGCCCACACACACTCACACCCACGAGCACACCCGCAGCCTCGCACACTCAGCTGTGTGCTCCCCCCTTAGAACACTCAGCAAACCGTTCACCCCAAGGACCCTGCGGCGTTTGAAAAGACCTCGTTCATTTTTTCCGCGTGTCGCAGAATCAATCGCGGTCCTGATGATTGTCTGCAGGTGTTGCTTCAAAAGCAGCAAACACCCCCCCACCAACCGTTACATTGCCAGGGAGGCTGTGGATGGCAGGAGTTGGTGGCTATTGTTTCTAAAGCAGAGGAGGGACAAAATTGATGGTGTGGCCATTGGGTCAGAGCTAAATGGACCCCGCTTTTAGATTGGTGAGCTGCTCTCCCCACCCTGTCTACAGTCACCCACTATGTCGTCACGTGTGGGTGCGTGTACTCAGCGTCTGTAACTGTCTCCCTGACGGTTTGGGGCAGCACGGGCAGGGGCTCACACACAAGGACCGACCCCACAGCATTGCTCAGGAGAGCTCAGAGAATTTAAAGTTTTGTAGTTTTGTAAAGGTGCTTTACATTGTAGGTTAACATATTCTGCACCAACACATTTGTACAGTTTTATGTGACACTGTAAGCCTTCCATTGACACTCTTGTTCGTGGTTCGTTTTGGTTACGTCCCGTGTGAACTGCGTCTCAGGCCAAGCGTCAGGCTCTGTCTCTTCTGCCTGGTTGCAAAGGCCGTCCTGAATCGTTGCTGCTTGTTTAAACAGCTACTCATCTCTTAAGGGGGTTTAAATACGAAGGAAATATTACCTATTTGCTCACATAGGCACGGCTGCTGGTCTCTTCCCGCCTTGGGGGAGTCCGGGTTTCCACCCGCTCCCTCTCCTCCCGCCCACAGAGCGCCCGGCCCCGGACGGGTCTGCCCCGGCCTCCATCCTGGTGCGCTCGGCCATGCCGCCTCCCCCGCACGCTCTGGCTGACCAGGTGTCCGCCGTCTCTCAGGTGCACCCTTCGTGCAGGAAGGCACTGAGCCGCTCCTGGCTTCCCACCCCCGGAACGGCCCCCGCTGGAACCGGGGGCAGCGGGGGAGGGCAGCACGTGCCTTTCCCACCCCTGGGGGCCTCGGTCTCTCACTGCCCCGTGTCTGGGCGTGGTTTCATGTGGTCTGCGGAGGCGGGGGGTTCATTGTTTGGTGTGGGAGGGCGAAGCTTGCCCTACAGCTCCGAGTCAGCAGTGGAAGTCCAGGATTCACCCCACCCTCACTCAACGTGGCACAAATGGCCCTGGCTGGCGTAGCTCAGTGGACTGAGCTCGGGCTGCAAACCAAAGCATCGCAGGTTCGATTCCCAGTCAGGGCACATGCCTGGGTTGCAGGCCATGGCCCCCAGCAACCGCACATTGATGTCTCTCTTTCTCTTTCTCTATCTCCCTCCCTTCCCTCTCTGAAAATAAATAAATAAAATTCTTTAGAAAGTGGCACAAATGCCTGTCGTTTCTGCTTGCTGATGCAAAATCCCCGGCTCGCCTCGGCGCTCTCCACAGACCTGCATTTCCCTCGGGCGCTGCTGCCCTCCCGCCCGCACGGCTGTGCGGCCTGGATCTCGTCGTCCAGGTCTGCAGGCCATGCCCTCAGCCCTCGTCTGCCTCCACTCCACCTCTCCTCCGTGTGTCAAAGACACTTGGGCTGGGGACCCAATTCTCAGCTGGCGTTCCCCCAGCACTTAGAGACGCCACTCCGCTTTCCTCCGGCGGGCTGTTTCCGGGGAGTGTTCCCACCGCCCCCTCCCCCTCTTCCTCCCTGTCACAGGTTCGTTTCCTGTGGCGGCGTGCACAGTCTTCTCTCTCACGGGCCTCCCGCAGCACGCAGGGGTCAACGGTGCAGCACGCTTTCCTGGGCTTCCCTTGTCGTTTCTCCTCGGCTTGTTTTAGTTTCTTTAGTGGGTCGGGCTGGGGGCGTTTACGTGCCTATCGCAGCGCTCGGAGCTGCTCCCCATCCACCCATCTCCCCGGACCCCACTCACCTGCCCGTCCGACCTGGCGAGGCGACCCCGAGGGTCACCGACGTCCTCGCCACGGTCCAGGCCGTCCCCTGGCACCGGGCACAGGGCGATGCCCGGCGGCCCAGCGAGCCCTGTCTTCTGGGGTCTGTAATCTCTTAATCCCTCCTTTTGTTCCTTCTCTGTGATTTCCTTTCTCATCTCTGATTCTGTTGGGGCTGCATTACAGGTTCCTTTTTCTCCTCGTGAGGCTTATTTTTCCACGTTAACATCTGAAGCCTATTAATAAGATATAAAGTAGTTTTTTTCAAGGTTTTTGTCATCATATCTGAAATTGGTGGGTTTTTCTATTAATTGATTTTTTATTGTTTTGAGTGTTTTTTTTTTTTATGCTCCTCTGCCTGTCGAGAACATTTTAATTGGATGGTAAACCTCATAAAATTTTTCATTATTGGGTGGTTGGATTTTGCTCCGGCGTGAAGCGAAGGAAAGAGTGGGTTGATTTGATTCTTTTCTGACTGTTATTTACATGTTGTGACGGTGGTCTGTGCTGTGGTGCTCATGTAGCCCCACTATGCACCCGGGACATCCTGGGGACTCTATGGGGCGCCCTGTGTGTTGGTAGGCCGGGGCTCCGGGACTCTGGCTGGCGTCACGGGCTGTTCCCGATCCCCCTGCAGGCCCAGGAATCGCCCCCCTCCGGCTCCGGCACCCCCCTCCTGCAGTGTCAGCTCACAGCGGCACCTCGGTGACGGCCAGAGACCTCGGAGGGTCTCTCTGCACCCCCGGGGCTTCGCTGTCCTCCTCGAGGACCCTGCCAGGGCATTCGAGCTGCCTCTGCCCCCCCCCCCAAGTCTCCCCGATCTCATTTCAGAGTGAGCACCGGCCCTGGCCCCTTGCCTTGCCCTCTGCAGCAGCCCCCGAGCTGCCCCCGGGCGGCGAGCCGGGGCATCACAAGGCTGGGCCCCGCGCCCCCTTCCTCGGAGCGTCAGGCTCCGCGCTGCACGGCCGGTGGCGGAGGACCGCTGTTCCGTGAGCCTCCGCATTTCTCCGCCGCCCGTGTTAGAGTCAAACTCACCGCACCCGTCCATTTTTCATGAACTTTAATTATTTCTTCACCCTCAGAACCACCTTCTGCGGTGGGCTGAGCTGATTCTGTTTCACAGCTGAGGTAGCCACGAGCAAAAGAGTTTTAATTGGTTTCAGGAGACGCGGCTCACGGTGGAAGGGGGAGGGTGCACACGCAGGCTCCCGACCTGGAAGCTGCCCCCTCCGCTCCCTCCGCTCCCTCTGCTCCCCGCGTGGGCGGTGAGTGTGGGCGTGAGGGACCCAAGGGCGCAGTAGCCCGCCGTGCGGGCCCCGCCCCAGGACAGCCGCCCTCTGGGGGCGGAGCCTGCCCTCTGCCCTTGCTGGCGGCAGCTTCTTTCTTTCCTTCCCTGTTGCTGTCCGAATGCACCTGCAGCTGGGCCGGTGTGTCGCCCCAAACAAGCCGGCCAGTGGGTGCCTTTCACAGAGAGGGTGTCTCGGTTACATTGCAGGAACACGCACAGCGAAAATTCTCTAAGCGAAAAAGGCTTCGGATGGAAGCCCCTCCCCCCACCACAGTGGCCTCGATCATGTGGGGGGGGGAGAAGGAGGGAGGAGGGGGGGAGGGACTCTTCCTCTGAGCGCCCGAGGCACTGACACGCAGAGCACGGGCTGTGGACGGTCATGAATCCGCACGGTCAGAACCCAAAACGCTTCCCAGCTCAGCTCAGACACCGGGGGCCCGCCAACCCCTCTGCCTCCCTGGGGTGGATCCCGCGAGGGTCAGAGAGCCCGGGAGGCCGACGCCCCACCCTTCTGCTGGGGCCTGGGCCCACCGATGGGCCGTCCTGGGTCCCCTGCCCCCGCCCCCCGGCCCCCCCCAAAAAGAGCCACCACCCGAAGGAGAAAGGGCGGGTCCTCGGCAGGTGGGAAGGCAGCGCAACCACCACATTCACAAACCTTAGCGCCAGACAGACGTCACAACTCGCAAAGCCCGCCCTCCCCACCCCCGCAGTCACCAGATCCCGTCTGGACGCCCCGAGAGCCGGTTCCCCCTGGCTTCAACGCTGTCGGCTTCCCCGTCTTCTCATCTCCAGGACGAGGGTTTGCCAACTCAGGTCAAGTTGTTCAGAATTCAAAAGCAGGATGCTGTTCGCGGTGCCTTGCGGCTCTACCTGATCGATTTCTCCCTACAAACAGGACCGAGCGCGAAGCCTTGATGGGCTTTAAAAAACGTCAGGTATAAGGCACACATGGTCGCCCACCCGTGGGAGGGACGGGTTTGTGCAGTGACGGTGCGAGGGGCCGCTCGCTGGTATGCTGCGCTGGCGCGGCTGCCGCCCACGTGCTTGCTGCTCGGGGTGACTCCGCCCTGTCGCCTTGCTCCTCAGAGACATAGGCGCCGGGACCTCTGACGTCTGGGCATGCCGCCCGGCACCCTCTCTGGACTGTAATGAGACAATGGTGTTTATGGAATTTGCAGAGACTTTGTGGAAATCATATTTGTGACATTGGACTGTCCCCGCACGAAAAGGTCACTAAAGCAGTTTTGCTAAAAAGAAAGGAAAAAAGAAAACACTTCCATGTTCACGAAGACCCCCAGGTCGCACACAGTCCCCCGTGTCCGTCCCCCAGCTCTCGGAACACTGTGTGGCCTCCGCTTGATTCGGTTCTCGATCTCAGGTGCTCCAACACCGGGTCGTCGGTCATCAGCGACACTGAGCTCCCTCATGCACAGCTGCCCTGTGCAGCCGCAGGCTCTCTAGCCAGGACTCCGCCCCCCCATCCCACCTCGCCCGCCCCCCCCCCGCCCCCGGGGAAACCGCACATGCCCTCCACGCAGCCGGCTGCGACCCGCCCCAGAGCCAGGATGGCGTCAGCCTCGCCCAGCTCTCAGGACACGCACACTGAGCACTGAAATTCTGAGGCTCACCGAAAAGCATATTTCTTGTTGGTCTGACAAAAAAATAGGCATAATTTTGATTCATTCACACTGGACAGCAATTGCTGTGTTGGGTATTGTCACTTTTTAACTTTTCCAATCTCAGAAGAGGTCAGGGCCCCTGACCCCACCCACAGTCAGGCCCTGGGTGTTTCGAAGGTTCCCGTGGCGCACCCGAGTGCCGCGGCCCACCGGTAAACGTCACCGCCCGGAACCCTGAGAAACAGCAGTGAGAGTGAGTGAGACAGCAAGTGGTGCTGTCGGGCACACTCAGTCGGGGCTGGCCCGTCGTGCAAACAGCCCGTGACCGAGGGTGGCGTGGAGGGGGCACGAGAGGACCTCGGGCACGAGGGGGACAGCACTGTGCCCAGTTCTTTGCTCCGGGGGCAGCACACACCGTGCTGGGGAGGCGCCAGGAGTCCAGGCTCCTGGTGCTGAGAACCCTGTCGTGGCCCAAACAACACTCCAGTGGGCTGACGCCACCCCTGCGACTCCCAACTCCGGGACCAGCACCCACCAGCCCCCAAGTCCAAACGGCAGAGCCGTGCTGCCCGCCAGAGCCGGCTCTCCAGTCGGCTCTGCTGCCTCTCCTCCTCCTCCTCCTCCTCCGGGCGCCCTCAGCCCCGAGGATTCCCATCCCGCAGCTGTCGGCGGAGCTGCGAACGGGGCCGCGACCTTCTCCGCGGCTCCTGGCGGGGAGAGCGGCGCGTTCCCAGGAGCGCCGCGCCGCGGGCCGCAAAGCCTCAACAAGGGCCACGCGTGCTAAACACGGGCGACGCGAGAAGGCTCCCGGGTCTGGCTCCGCGCTGCCTGTTTACTCATTCTGTCTAGCACGGCTCGGCGACCTCGGGGAGCGCTGTGAAATCTGAAATCTGAAAGGCCTGCCCCGCTGGCGGAGCCAGACGACTCTATTTGGCGGCGTGCGGCGCGCAGCGCTGCCCGAGGCTCGCTCTTCCCTTTGTATTTTCCTTTTTTATCTCCCTCCGTGCTCCGGCGAGCCGTCAGGGAGTGCGACGACGTCCTGGCAGAGCCAGCTGGGGGGGCGCGCTCTGCCCTGCTGCTGCCCGCGGCCTTCTGACCCCTGCCCGAAGCGGACAGATCGCCCCCGCCGGCCCCAGGACCCCGGGCGCCGGCCTCTCTCTCTGCGGGGGGCGCTTCCTTCCGCCCGCCGGGGCCTGCGCGCTTCCTCTCGGCCCGGCGAAGACGGCGTCTCCCTGGAAGTGTCTCACCGACTTTACAGCCCGGGGGCGCCCTCCTCCAGGGCCTGGGAGCCACCCCTCTGAGACGAAACCCTCAGGGAGGGGCGCCCGTGTCTCCGAGGCTCTCGGAGGGAGGGGGGCCCCCGGCATCATTGAGCTCCAGCGAGCAAACGCGGACAAGGCGGTCACAGTCCCGTGGACTCAGGAACAGGTCAGCGCACGGGACGAGCCACAGCGGCCCGCCTCCCCCCGCAGCCCCGGGAACCGCCCCGCCCACTTCTGCTTCCGCTGGGCGGAGCTCCGAGGCGTCCCCGCCTCCCCGGTGTCGCCGCAGCCTTGCGTGACGCCTTCCTCGCCTGGTCACCGGCGGACACCTTTCGTTCGGAAACACACCCCTCTCCAGTCTTCTTCGGTCACGTGGGCTCTTCTCCACGTGCCGGGCCCCGCGTCCGGTTTGGGACTGGACCGTGGGAGCCCGTTCGCTGCGTGCGGGGACTCGGCCCCGGGTGTGGAGGGCGCGCCTGGCGCTGTGCGTGGGAGAGCCACGCGGCACGCTGCTCTCTGAGTGGCCCGGATCCAGGCTCCTCCCCCCCCTCCCCCACATAAGGGCTGCGGCAGCCCGCGGGGCAGTGGGACTTGCAGGGGCCGGGTGGCCACAGGGGGCGCCCAAGGAAGCCCAGGGCCTAGACTAACCCAAGGGCTCCTGGAAAGGCGTCTCTGGGTGAGACTCCGCCTCTGCTCCCAACCCTTCCCGTCTGAGAAACAACGAGCCTGACTTCCCCACGTGATCCCTCGGTGGAAGAGCAGGCGGTACGGGTGGGCTGCCCCGGCTGAGCCCCGGGGCTCGGACCCACGTGTCGGGCACACAGCCCGCAGCCCTGCTCCACGGCGTCTGAGTTCCAGGGCCTGCGACCTGAAGGGCAGGCAAGTCCGAGGAGAGGGGAGAGGAGAGGTTGCAGGGCCCAGTGAAGGAGGGGTGGGGCTCGTGGGCACACGGTCCTTCTGGGGGGGTGGGAATGTTCTGGAACCACAGGTGACGGCTGCACGCCGTAGGGAATGCGCCACCAAATCGCACACTTCAGATGGTTGACTTTGTGTGATGCGACTCTCACCTCAATAGAAAAAGTAAGAGGAGAAAGCAGCCCCACCCCCCACACCCACCACCCAGGACAACCCACCCGGGGAAACAGAGGGTGACTCCTGCCCTGCCCGGACGGTCCATCTCCTCCTCCTCCTCATGCCCTGGGCTCCTGTCCTGGAGGGCTCCCACGCGGCCAGGCCACCAGCTGCCGAGCACAACTTGTGGTCCGAGCGGGAGCCCCTTGTCCACAGGGGCGGGCCGTCTGGGGGGGAGCCCAAGGGCCCCCCACGGAGATGGCCACCCTGAGACGGACACAGCTGCTGAGCTCAGGCTCCGGGGGCAGGTGGGCTCGGCCTGCATCCTGCAGGGGCGCTGCCCAGCTGCATGACCCCCACGCCCTCCTGAGCCTCTGTCTCTCCTCTGTGGTGGGGTCCCCATGCCCCCCTCCTATGAGGGGGGTGCCCCGGGCTCTCACAGGGAGTGGCGAGGCTGCACGGGGACCTGTGCACAGGTGATGGCGCAGCGGGGCTGGCCAGCAGGTGTGGGCCTCAGCCAGGGCGGAATACACAGGCAGGTGGTCTTGCAGGCCCTCCGCCAGCGGCCCCGCCGGTGACCTCCCCAAGGACGCCACCCTCGGCCTCCCTGGGGCAGGTCTGGTTGGGTTGGGTCGGCTCCTACGGGCCCCAGCCCCAGGCCGACAGACACCCGGCAGCCGGCGTCCTTGGGGAGGCGCGCCAGCCCTCAGGCGCGGGTCCCCTGCGCCCTCCAGGCCTCCCCGTGCGCAGCGGCTCCTGGGAGCCACGGCCGTGACCGTCATCCCTCCCTCAAAGGACAGAAGGGCCCGGTGCGAGTCGCCTTGACCAGGAACAAAGCGTCCCCCTCCAAGGGCGGCGTGCTTACCGGCAACCTGGCGCCCCTCGAGTGTTTCTGAAGCGTCCCCGGGACTGAGCGCCGGCAGGCCCGGCTCCCCCAGGGCCACTCGACCTCTGGGGGCAGCTGCGCTGTTGTGCTCGGCCTCAGGGACGCCTGGCACAAGCTCGTGAGGACGCTCGCCGTGTCCTTGTGCACGGGGCGGGGGAGGGGCGCTTCCTTCTCCCCGACCGTGAGCGCCAAGGGACTGGCTGCCTGGGAAGCAACCCCCCACCCGCCCCCACCTCGGGCAGGGGGAGGGGCCGAGGGACAGCCGCCCTCAGCCTCGTGGTGAGTAACTTGAAGCCCTAAGAGAACGCCGGTCCCCAGCTCCCCGGCTGGCTGGCGGGCTTGACCCAGCCGGGCACAGTGACAATGAGCCTGCCGCCGCTGCCCTTCTCTCCACGGGACAACCCGGCCAGGCCTGCCTGGCCCGGCTCCTGGGGCCCCAGCCTCAGGGCTGCCGCTCACCTCAGACGCCCAGCATCTGCCCACCGGTTCTGCTCACACCCCGCTGAGCCGGGGTGGCAGCGGCGCTGGTGACCGGGAGGCTGCCCAGGGGTGGGGCGTGGGGCCTGTGGGTGCTGCGGCGTTCTCCGTCTCGGCCTGGGTGCCGGCCAGGAGGGCGTGGCCCTGTGTGTGCACCATCTCACCATGTCAGCGTGTCAAGGGGATACCTGTGCTGGCCTGGGAGTGGCCGTGTCACCCCACTCTCTGCGTCCTCTTACACCGCACGGCGGGTTCCTCTCCCTCACCGCGCACCCCCAAGCTCGCGGGGCTCTGAAGAGGGCTGCCTGGGTGTCGGAGAGCCAGCGAGCTTCGGGCGGACGAGGAGGGGGCCACTGGGGGCGGGCGAAGCCGGCCCAGGGCTGCCCACCCAGGGGATCGGCGCAGCCCAGCTCAGACCAACACACGTGAAGCGTCGGAAAAGCTGAAGGAGCCGGACGGTCTGTGTGTGGCGGGTGTGGTCAGGCTCCGTGAGACTCTTAGGAAACTGTGGGGAGATGCCGTCCGATTGTGAGCCCCCCATCTCTCCCGAGTCCCCCCACCCCCGCGTCTCCCCCGAGTCTCCCCCACATCTGCCCCTGGCCTGCCCCGGCCGCCCTCCACCCCCCACCCCCTGGGGGTCAGACTTCCCCACCATTTTTGTGTTTCTCCGGGATGGGGCCCTTGGCCCGACCCTGTTCTGGTCCGCTCCCCCGGCCCGTGTTTCCCTGGGCACCTCTGTCTCCACCGGGGCCCCAGGGCGGCACAGCGGGTCCACCCCACCAGGTGATGCCGGAGCCGGCCAGCACTGTCCCATCTCCCCTGACACCTGCCGCGAGGGGCTGCCTGCGCTGGCCGCCCGGCCGGCGGGCGGCGGGGAACTCTGGAGAACTTTCCCCTTTAAGAAAAAAGCGAGCCCGTAGAAACCCGGCCCTGGGCTGTTCTCGCTCCGTTTTCGGTGGAGCCCGAGGACAGATGGTCATCGTCCTCCATGTTGAGGAAAAAAAAATCTCACCAACAATTAAAATCGAAATGACCAGCATGTAAAAATATCATCTCCCCAGAATTCCAAGCCAGAAAATAAATAGCAACGTTCCCTGGTCGCACGCAGCCCAGCCCAGCCCGAGCTCCCTGCGTTTCAGAACAGGCCGACCGGCCCCGCGGACCCACAGGGCTGTCAGCGAAGGGAGGATGGACGGTTCCTTTTTTTAGCCCGGGATGCGGAGGCGCTGGTGTCCGCGACCTTCTCTCGCCCCCGCGGAGGAGCTGGCACGCAGCTGTCTTCACGAGCGGGTGCCGGGGGCCCCCGCGTGTGCCTCGAGCCGCGGTCTCTTTTCCCCTTCACAGGCGCAGGCGGGAGTGGGCAGAGCGCCCTCATGTCCGGGGGGTGTGGGCAGCCCCCCCTGCCGCTGGAACCTCCAGGACACTCTCTGGGGGTGAACAGCAGCTCCCAGGCCCGTGCGCCCACGTGCTCCGATTTCGGAAGCCAGTGCACACGGAAGGTGACCTCTTACTGGAGAACAAACACCCGTCCTCTTCAACAAGCAAACACACAGACAAAACCGGGGACCGCTCTGTGCCCCCCGAGCTGTGGTTTCCGGGGACCGGGAGGAAAGGCCGCTGGAGGCTGGGGAAGGGGAAGCAGGTGGACCCCACAAATTAAACTCCATGACACGCGCCACGACGCCAGCCCCAACCTGTGTGCGCGGCCACCGCTATTGTGATGTGGTTTTTTTTTTTTCCCCATCAAGAACTTGACATTCAGAATATTCAAGAAATACGACTGCCCTTTCAGACGTTAAATTTCTATTTATTCCCCCGCGAGGCTGTGTTTGTTTAGCCTTGTGTCGTCGCCGGGCATCGGAAATGGGTTTCCGTGAAAATAAAACCTCCTCCTTGACTCCCGCTATCAAGATGCAGCTCAAATCCCAGTAGAAGTCTGAAATGTTGGGTGAGGTCTGAGGCGCTAATAGCCCCTCAGGTGCAGGATTTCGGCGGCCGATATCCACTCGGGCGGGGTTCCTCCATCTGCCGCGGCGTTTCCGAGCGCGCACGAGTCGACGAGGGGTCGGAGCTGGAATTCACTGAGGCCCGAACTGCAAGGAAACCCTGGCGTGGTGGGGAGAAGAGGCCGACGCCCGTGTCGGGGACCCGCCAGGGGCTGGGTGCTTGGGAGACGAGCCAGCCTCCCGTGCTAGCGTTGGTCCTCACTCCCGCCCGTCTGGGCGCGCGTGGGTCTGTGGGTTTTCCCGGGTGTGTGGTTACGCGTGGGCCCGCCCCCACCCCCCCCCCGGAACGGTTTTCAAGCCGAGTGTGTCATTCCCCTTTCAAGTCTCTTGTCTCCTGTTTGTGGCTCCAGACACTGCAGACGGGAGGAAGCACCCTGCCCGCCTCTGGGCCAGGAGCCCACGGGGCGTCGGTGACCGAGGGGACAGGCAAGTCTGTGTCTGGTGACCGGGCAAAGCGCGTCCCCCGGGGCTCGGTCCCCGGAGACCCCCGAGCTCAGCACGTCAGCTCCAGCTAACCCTGTGACACCCCTCAGGAATGACGCACCGAGCCGGCCGATAATGTGCGTGAAAGGGTGTTTCTGGAAGCAGGGGCCGCCCATCTTGCAGATCTATTTTCCTACCCTTCCTGAGCACGAGCGTCTGTTTTATTTTGGGCCGCGGTCCTGGACACCGGGAGCTGGCGGCACGCAGCCACCCCGCCGTCGGCATCCGTGCTGCTGCCGAGGCCGGGGCCGGCTGCCCGGAATATTTAGTCCTCCTTTTAATTGGTCTCTTTTTAGACTTTTGCTTAAGCACGTTCCTCGTCTCTGGGCTGTCCAGAAGCTACGATGCTGCAGTCCAGTGTGTATGAGGGTCGAACGCCGTGGCCGTGGGGGCGGCCGAGAGGGGACAGAGGCTGGCCGCAGGTGGCCCTCCTCAGAGACGCGCCCCGCCCGTGGGGGCCGAGGGCAGACGGTCCCCCGGTGAGTGTCTGTCTCACTCGCTCGTCCCCGCACCCAGTGCGGTCGGCGGTGTCGTCACACCTTCTCACCGACAGGTGAGCAGAGGCTGAGGGAGGGCCCACGCGGCGGCCGGGACCCCCCAGCGGGGCTGCGGCCCGCTCGGAGACCCCGCCTCTGATCGGGAAGCCTCCCAGTGGGCCGGCTGGTTCGCCGGGCTGGGATGCACGACCTCAGCTGCGCTGTGTCCCGACAGGGAGCCTGTCCCCCCCGTCCTGTCCCCACCCCCACCCCAGCCATCGTCCAGGTGTCCGGGTGAGCGGTGGCCGTCGGAGGAAGTCGGGCTTCCGTGCTGAAGTCGAATCACCCACACCCTCCAGTGCAGCTGCCGGTGTGAGATACACTTCCAAAACAGTTACATGTGAACTGAACACACACACACACACACACACACGTGAGCCCGACCATGTGATGGTTAGGAATTCATTTTCTAAAACCAGGAGCTGCGTGGGAGGGGCTGGTAAAAGTCACCACGACCCAACCCCGGTTTGGAGGCAGCAGCCGCGGCCATGGGCGCCACGAGGTGCTGCCGTCCGTGGGTCTCGGGTCCGGGGGCCAGGGAGGCGCCAGCTCCGCCCCGGGTCCCGAGCAGCGCGGGCGTCCCCCCACCGTGCCCGCGGCGCTTCCGCGGGACATGTGACGTGTCCTGAAAGGACACACGGACGGTTCGAGGTCAGAGCGTGGGTGTGGCCCCCTTGTTCACCTCTTTCTGAGTGGCACCGGCCTCTGAGCACCGCATCAGCCTCCTGAGTCACTTATGTGTGATACCTCACGGTGCATGTGATGTACATGTGATGCCTCACGGTACACGTGATTTACATGTGATGCCTCACGGTACAAGTGGTTTGTGTTTTGGGACTTTTTATTTCCTGCTTACTGAGTTATTGACCCTGAGACAGGAGAGGACTTGACCTAAAATGAAAATGGAAAGAAAACGTATATTTCTAAAATTTGACCAACGAGTTGGAAAGAGCAGTATGCGTTAACCGGGAAGCTGCTTGTTTGTTCGGATGAAGAAGTTCTCTACTCAGATGGCAAAATTATGTGGGCTTAGGGTCATGGCCAAAGTTAGAAGTGACTGAATTGAACGTTTTTGATAAAATCTTCAGTTTATGTCTCGATGTGGTTCTGTTAAAAGTCAAACTATCTGAATTGTTCATCTAAAACCTACAAACACACAAACAAACATAAAAAGCCCAAGGCCACACGGCTCTACTTGTGAACTCTAACAAACACTAAAAGAAGAATCAACGCCAATCTCTCTCAAACTCTTCTAAAACACAGAAAAGAAAGGAACACTTCCTAACTTATTCTAGGAGGCCAGCGTTACCCTGATACCAGAGCCACAGTCAGAGACGTTAAAGGAAAATAAAAATTCCTACCAATATGTCTCACGAATGAAGACACAAAAACTCCCAAGGAAACACCGGCAGATCCAGGCAGTGGCATATGAAAAGGAGTGTGAGCCGTGATCAAGCGGGGTGCATGCTGGGAATGCAAGGATGGTTCGGTGTTCCAGAACGGGTGGAGATGGTATTTGGTGCCTTGTTTAAAGCATAACTACGGGAAAACGGGACACGTCTGTGATAGTGCAACCATAAAAAATTAAAAAAATAAAAAGCAACGGAAGATCGTGGGGAAACAGAAGGACACTCTTGCAGCCCCGAGGTTTCACTCTGAACTCTCCCCCTCCTGGTCAGCCCGCCCCCAGCAGCCCTGAGCAGGGGGCAGCCCGACCACACCCCCTGCAGTGCACTGCTGCCCCCCGCCCCCCACCTGCCCCGCAGGCCCGAGGGCCAGCCGTGCCTGCCAACCCCTGTGGCTGCTCCAGGTGGAAGGCCCTGGAAGGTGCAGCTTACCCTGACCCACTTATTCCGCAAGTCCCTGGTGTTCTTCTCCCCCAGGGAGGGCCCACACCCCCTCCTCTTCCCACCCAGCTGGGCCCTCAGATGGGAGACCCAACGGCACCCTGGGGCCCCTCGCCCTGCCAACTGGCCGGTTGCTGGATGGCCAGACGGGGCCGCGGGTACAGCCAAGAGCTTCAGACCAGAGTGATGACGGCGCCACTTTGCACATGTGGCCGGAGCCCCCTCCTGCTCCACCCGAGCCCCCGGGGGCTTGTTGTGCCACAGCCACAAGTGAGATGGGGCAGGTGAGTGGGTGGGTGTGAGTGGGTGTGCGTTGCCCAGACACGGAAGGTGAAAAGCTCTGTGTGTGGCCGTGAAACCTTTCTCCTTTAACTGTCTGGCTTTCCTTGCTCAGCTCCCTGCTTATAGCCCGCGGGGGCCCCTCCTCAGCAGGGCGCCCTTGGAGGACAGGGTGCGGCCGCCTCCTGAGGGGTGAGGCGCTGATTTGCATGCTGTTGCATGTACTTAGCATATTGGTTGCTCATTTTCAGTCCACGTGCCACGCCCCCAACCTTAGCCTGGACCGCGCTCCTGGCCTGTCCCCAACTCTCCGCCACCCGGGGGGGGGGGTTCTGCCACCTCAAAGCCAGCACAATGTCTGTAACACGGGGGCCCCACCTTGGGGTGGGCGCGCAGCAGGCGGGTGCTGGTGAGTGCGGAGACTGAGCAGTTTCCGTCTCGATGCAGAAGGCGCTGTCCTGGTTTCAGGAGAGCCCGTGTCCCAGCCAGCCCGGCCGCTGGGAGGACACACCCTGGCCGGGGCAGCTTACGCCGCAGGGCGCTGCTTCTCAAAGACGAGGAGGCAGGAAGGCCGAGAGCAGGCCTGGTTTCTGGGGGGCCTCCCTCCTGGCGTGTCACGGCCACCTTCCCCTTGTCCTCCCCCCCGCAGTCTTCCCGCCGTGTGCACTGCCTCACCGGATCAGGGCTCCTCCCATGTGACCCCACACAACCGAAGGACACGGGTTTTAGGGCTCCCGTTGAACCCTGGCGCTTTGACGGGGGAGCCCAGCTCCATTCCCACGCCCGTGGCATGGTGCAAAGTCCGGCTCGCACTGGCAGCCCTGACGTGGGGACCCCCGAGGGGCGTCCTTCTCTCCCGCTGGCGGAAGGACGGGCTCTGTGCCCAGAAGGCTGGGGCCCCACCCTGCGTCCTCAGGTCTCCTCCCCACCTTCCTCAAGGACAGGGGCCCACCCTCAGCTGCTAAGGGGCCGGGTTCCAGCGCCCTCCTCCTAGGGAGGGAGGTCTGCCCGCGCAGACTCAAGTTCATGCTCACGTGCGTGGCTCTCACAGGTCAGCTCGTGCTCTGCTCACATGATAGCACTGGTTGACTTTTCCATGCAGCTGCTCCTCCGGCCTTCCTCGGGGGGCGCCCCCCCCCCTTTGGCCAGATGATAGGTGGGAGGGGGGTTAGTCCAGCCCATTCAGCTCAGTCTCCAGAAATAATCCAAGCTCCGGGCTCGGGACGGTGATGTCCAGTCTTTCCGGGGCAGGTGTCAGGCCCACGGGCTGTGTGTGTGTGTGTGGGGGACACAGAAGGGGGCTGAGGTGCTGCCCCTGGTCACCCGCTGTGCTTGGCGACACCTTCCCCCCTAGCGAGGCCTCTCTTCCCAGGCGCCCCCAGCCCAGGGGGCCGCGCCTACGGGCCTCACGCTTCCCCTCCAAGAAGCCGCTTTCCTTCTCAGAGATCCTCTCACCCCAGAGAGCGCCCTGTCATGGCCCTCCCAGCAGCGGGGTGACGCTTTAGGGCAGGGGACCTGCCTGTTCCTTCAGGCACCTATCCCTCCCCGACTCAGTGATGCCTTCATAGGCGGTGTCGGGGAGAGGGTGGTGCTGGGGAGAGGGCGGTGTTGGGGGGAGAGAGGGCAAGAGGAGGAAATCTGGATCCAAGTTGCAGGCGCTGAAGGCCCTCCGGCCTCCCAGCCCCCGCTGGCACTCGCTGCCTTTTGAAGCAGCTCAGCGACTTGAGGCAGAGATTAAAAACCGAATTTCCACTGCTGTTCGCTCCTTAGTGGAGATTAGGGAAGGCAGATCCTGAGCTTGTTAGCTCAAGGTGCCTGCCGGGGAACGGAGAGGAGCCCGTGGGAGGGACGGTCTCTCGGAGGCCGGCAGGCGGGCTGAGCCCACTCCCTCTCCCTGCTCTGCTCCCCCAGGCTCAGGCCACAAGTCTGTGCACCTCACCAGGATCTAACAGGAGACAGCAATGCAGGATGATTAATAATGGAAGAGAGAGAGGGCCGTGGGGCGGGGTGGAGGGAGAGAGAGAGGGAGAGGGAGAGGGAGAGAGGAGCGAAAGCCCAGCCACACTCTGTCCCTGCGTGATCAGCGGCGGTTCAGCACGGGCACCCCTCGCCGAGGCCGCAGGAACCCGTCTGTATCTTATTTCCCTTCGTGATGCAGACGCGCCGGTTCCCGCTCATCTTCCGGGCTTGCGAGCAAACACAGTCAATTTGGATGTAACACAGCCGGGGGGACGGTGCCTCCTGAGAGCGACGGAAGCCCAGACCCAGGGCGGATGGGGCCGCGGCTCCCTGGGACCCCGGGACGGTTCTGCGGTGGCAGGGGCCCTGCCCCCGCCGGGGCGGGGCCTCCGATTGGCTGCTCCTTCATTTCCACGGTAATTATCCAATTAGTTACTTGGCTCCTTCCCGAGCCGAGGGAGCTCCTGGGGGGACAGAGCGGACTCGGTGGAGTGTCAAGGCTGCCGTGGATTCTGCTCCCGGAGAAGCGTTCTGACGGCTGTTTCTGCACAGAACCCGGCGCGGTTTTGACTGTGAATCAGGATGACAAGAAAACAAGTCTAACGCGATCAATGAACTTCTCCGCGGCAGGTCTCGGGGTGATTGCAGATGAGTTAGCGCAAAGCCGGTAAATCAAAGCCGGCGCTTCCTCCCCGCCTTCAGGGGCAGGGTCTCCAAGGGGCGCTCTGGAAAAAGGAGAGCGGGCAGCCGGAGGTCCCAGGTGTGACCCGGGGTCCCCCTGGCAGGGCCCCCAGGCCAACTGGTGTGTGCATGTCTTAGGGGACAGTCCCCTGTCCATTCACCCATCTCCACGGAAGGGCCCAGCGGTCTCCCTGTGTCAGGCAGCTCAGAAAGTTCCAAGGACAATTCCGGGACAGATTGAGGGCCACGGGAGGGGAAATCAATGTCCCCAGAGCTGGATCTTCAGGGGCGGGGGGCAGCCCTGTCCTGGGTGAGAGGAAGGGGACCTGGGCTGGCCTGTGGCAGTCCTGCGGGGACAGGGATGAGAGCACTGGCCCACAGCCAGTGCCCATCCGAACTCTGCTTCTGCCACCCGCTGTGTGGCCTTAGGCAAGTCTCTCAGCCTCCCTGTGCCTCTCTGCAACCTGGGGACAGGACTAGCATGCACCTCACGGCAGGGATTTGAAGTTGAGACACCCCCAACCACCACCACCGCCTCCTCCCCCGTGGAGTTTTGCACAGACTGTGGCTGCTAAGGGGCGCTTGCGGCTGAGACTCCGGGCCCTGGGTACCCCTCGTCCGCCATGGTCTCTGCCTTGGTTGACAGGCAGCACGGCGTGCGGCAGCGTGCCTGGCACAGTGGGCAGAGCGGGGAGTCACGGACCAGTGATTCAGGTGCGTTTCTCCTCCGTCCGGCGCAGCCGTGCGGTGGAAGAAGCGCTCGGGACGCCTGGGGGAGCCCAGATCTCAGTTCCGGCGAAGGCTGCAGCTCTATGAATCCCCCGCTCTTTGTGCTGAGGGCAGCGACTTTTAACATGCGTTTCACTGTCTTTCCCTCGAGAGACGGGTTTCGCGGCCTGCCGCTGAGCCCGCCTCCTCAGATGTAGCCGGGAGATTTTTATCTGAGATGAACTACCGTGCGAATAAAGATAGATACTGTATTTTAATCTGGGAACATGCCACTCGGAGCCCCTTTTTTTTCTTTAAGTCAACACTCTCGGTGCAATCGTTCAGAGGTTATGGACGTGTGGGGACAATTTACGCCTGACGGTGACCCTGAACCGGTGCCAGCCCCGGGGAACGTCGCGCTTCTCTCAGAAAACGGCCATGGTGAAGGGTGTAACACAGGATCCTGGACCGCGGTCCCCCAAACCTGAACCGCTGGTCCGAGTTTCCAGGCCCCTGTGGCGGGTCGTGGGGCTGACATGCCCCTGTGGGAGTGCCCACCTGAGGACACTGCAGGCGGTCAGCGGTGTGGAACTTCGTGGGGCCGAGAGGGCAGGCTGGCGACCGGCCACCTGAGAGCCCTCTGCCTGGTCTTGTCCCACCTGGGAAACGGGGGAGGAGGTGGAACTCGGGCCCGAGGGTGGCGGGGGGAGGCACAGGAAGTGGCGGTCGCCTGGGGGTGTTCCCCAAGTTGAAACCAGCTGGCCCTTTCTCAGAACAACAGCGATGCTGATGCCGTGGCGTCTCTGGCTCAGGTGGGGCTGGGCGCCTCCGTTGGACTGCCGTTCCGTGGAAGGGGGTCCTTCCTTCGGGCTGCACCCCAGGGCCCTGACGGGGAGCTCCCCCGGCCGGGGGCGGGGGCTGGCTACTGAATCTGGCTGCAGCCCGAGGCCATTTCAGGCCCCCCGAGCGGCACGGAGGGAAGGCTCGCTCTTCTGGCCCCCGGTCCCCTGAACCTTCCTGGAAAGCCAGCGCCTCTCTCAGATGAAGCAGGGGACCCCTGCACCCACAGTTCTAGCAAAGCGAGCTCTCACTCCCGGCCCCTCTCCCCTCCCAGCCCGGCCCCACCCTGGCTCTCGGGGGGGGGGGCCCTGGAGTGAGTGCGGGCAGTGGAGAGGGGGGGTCTCTGTGGGCCCCCGCTTTTGCTGGTTTGGGGATGGACCGTGGGTGTCCCCGTGGTCCCGTGCAGCTCGTAACTGTCCCTCTTCCAAACGCCGTGACGGAGACTCGGGGCCAGAGCGGGGCGCCTCACCCCAGTGCGCTGCCACGAGGGCGCCATGGTGGTTCCTGCCGAGGCCGAGGGGCCCGGATGTTTCTAGACGTTGCATTCCTCTTGGAAAAAGGCTCCCGTGGGGCCAGTACAAAGGGAATGTTTTATGCTTGTGTGAGGAGATGCCAAAAATATATCTATAAGAAGAACAACAGAAAAAGTCCACCACCCCATCTAGTCCTTAAGTGTGCTGACAGCCTGTCACGGGGAAATAAAACATTGATATTTGCTTTGTGGACTTCATTTAAAATGACTTTGTTGAAGGGGCAGGCGCTGGCTTTGAACTGCCTTCCCTCTGAGCACGGAGCTCGACTCCAGAGTGCGGAGAGGGGTGGGCACAGCGGGTTGCCGCCCTGCCCGTGCGCCCCCTTCTGCCTGTCCCAGCAGCCCAGCGGCCCAGGGGGCTCTGGGGCCACGCCCGCCACACCCACGGGGTGGGGGGTGCATCTGAGGTCCCGGTGACCGGGACCACGCCCTTCTTGGGGGCGCTGTGCCGTGTCCGGGGTTGGCGGATGCTACTGCCCTTCTGCCAGCCAAGGCAGCGAGCCTGGGGACATCGGGGCCCAAGCCAGATGGAGTCCCCTCTGGAGCCTGACCTCCTGCTGGACTCCAGGAGAACGAGCCAGAAAGCCCCTCTGTGCTTCCGCCGCTCTGAGTGGGGGGTTCTGTCCACTCGCCGCCCGGAGAGCGCGAGTGGCCAGGGGCTGCCGCCAAGGGGCTGGTTCATCAGAAGACAGCAAGGGCCCAGCAGCTCAAAGGCACAGGGGTAGCTGCTCTCGGCTCCTCAGGGCCTTGGGGGGGTCACGTCTTCCCCGAACACAGCAGGGCATCCTCTCCTCCCGCCTGCGCCCTGCCTGCCTCCAGCTGCGGGCCCCTCCCGGCGGTCAGCGGTGGAGGCAAGGGCTGGCTGCCTGGCTGCGTGTCCTCCAGGCTCCGGAGCGGCTTTGGGGTTCATCAGGACGGCAGCCCCAGAGCCCACCCACTCCTCGGCCAAGTGCTCCTAAGGGGCTGTCTCTTCTTCACGCGGGGACGCTGGCACCGCCTCCGCCCGAGGGTCCCGGACGCTTGTGCACACTCGGGGTTGTTCTGCACACGCTCGCCCACCTCCTGTCCGATCGGCGCCGGCACGGGCCACTGTGCCAATGAGCCCCATGCCGCTCAGCTCCCAGCGCGGCGCAGACCGGCGCCCCAGCCCCTCTGCGAGCAGGGGCAGGGAGACGCTGCGATGCATTCATCGCCGGGGCTGCCTTCAGTCGGCTTCTCGGAAACGCGACCCGCTCCGCTCTCCGCTCAGCGTGGGGCCCGTGCTGGGTCCGCAGGCCAGGGCTCCCCCCGAGGGAATCCCAGGCCGTAAGGACAGGCTCGTGGCCCACTGCCCCAGGAGCCCCGGGGTCGTCTCCCATGAAGCCCAGCCCGAAGCCGGGGCACAGCGACTGCTCCTCAGAGGCCACCCGTTCCTTTCCGCAAGTCCCACTCGGAAGACGCGGGGCAGGACACTGGTCTCGGTCAACATCCGGCGAGAGCCACTGTGACTCCCAGAAGTGGGAGGGCTGGCCTGGGGGCCTGCTGACCAGGGGCCTGCTGACCAGGGGCCTGCCGACCCATCGGGTCTGACGGGGTCGTTTGTCCAAAGATCAAGCAGGCGGCTTTCTCACCCCAGGGAGCACGTCTGGGCTCTGAGAGGGGCCTTGGAGGGACCCCCCACCCCACCCCCGATGCTCATCAGCACCCCCGGGGGTGGCGCTGCCCCAGCCAGGGTCTCGGACAGCCTTCCACGCCCCACAGCTGAGCCCTGCCTCTGAGCACGCCTGACAAGCGGCTCATTATTCAAACAGACGTTTCTGTTTGTTTCAGATTGCTACTCCGGAGGGAGTGGGGCTTTCTCCTTTACAGGCCGAAGACGGTACTCCAGTTTGCACAAGATGTTAGCCCCCCAAATCCCCAGGCCCTCGGTGGAGGGGCTGATGGCACCAGGGAAGGGGTTCGGAGGGAGACGGGTCCTTCTCCAGCCGCTGCACACCGACGTAAAGGGCACCTGGTCTTCCCCCTGTGTGTCCCCCGTGCTCAGAGCCATGGCCTGCTTCCTGCAGGACAAGGAGCTTCCCACCCCAGCAGGCTGGCTGCCCCCGCCGCAGCCACCTCCCAGCTCCACAGCCCTGAGCTGGAAGGGTGCAGGGCCCTCCACCCACCAGCTAATCTCCACCCTGGTTTTCCTGCTCATTATATAAATAATTCATGGTCATTGTTGAAACGTGGAAACCCACATAAAAAGAAGAAAGGAAAAACCTTCTGAGTCCCCAGGACCCTCATCTAAACCCCATCCAACTTTTGGCGACTCTAGGGGGTCTGTCTGGAAAAAGCCCAGCCATTGCTAGTACAAGGAGAACGGTTTCCATGACCTCAGTGTGACCTGGCGGCCAAGGAGAGGGACTGGAATGCGCATGTGGGACCAATGACGACCTCACTGTACTCATCAGTGGGGGCAGTAGATGCCACTGAGTGAGCATGTGTGCTGTGTGGCCGTCCCATTCAAAGTGACTGAGCGAGCAGAGCAACGAATCTGCATCAGATTTTGTGTTAAGCCTGAACATTCCCCTGCAGAAACTATTCGGATGATTCAGAAGGCCGCAGCCATGGGCAGCTGGTGATGGGCAGCTTCACCACCACAACACGCCCGCTCATGCATCACGTCTCGTGCAGAGTTTTCTGGTGAAACATCGAATCACCCGGGAGACTCAGCCCCCTACAGCCCAGATTTGGCACCCTGCGACTTCTGGCTTTTCCCAAAACTATAGCCATCTTTGAAAGGGAAGAGACTTCAGACCATCAATGAAATTCAGGAAAATAGGACGGGGCAGCTGATGGCGATTGGGAGAACTGTGTGGGGTCCCCAGGGGCCTACTATGAAGGGGACTGAGGCGTCATTGTCCTCTATACAATGTTTCTTGTGTCTTGTATCTTCTTCAGTAAATGTCTCCATTTCTCATATTACGTGGCTGGATGCCTTCTGAACAGACCTCATTTTTTTTCAAGCAAATCCTTTCTTCTTCTTCTTCTTCTTCTTATTATTATTATTATTATTATTATTATTATTATTTTATCCTCATCTGAGGACATTTCATCATTGCTTTATTTTTTAGAGGGATAGGAAATGATAGAGAAAGAAACATCGATGTGAGGCAGAAACGTTGCCTGGTTGCCTTGTACACACCCCCTGCCCCCCAGGGTCAGACCCACAACGCAGGTATCTGCCCCGACCGGGAATCGAACCAGTGACCTTCTAGTCTGTGGGCTGCCGCTCCAGCGAACCGAGCCGCACTGGCCGGGGCTCACGGACACCTTTAAACATACAACACACACACGTCTGTCCACTTCTCTCCACTGTTTTCATCGAGGGGTGGGTCGAACAGCGCAACGTTCGGGAAACCCAAACAGCAGAGAAGCCCGTGTAGAAACCGATCGCACACTCGCTTTTGTGTGCGTGTGTGCACGTGCCGTCACTCAGCAGCCCCGGCCCCAGGGACGGGCGTCCACTTGGTGTCCGGTTCCTCGGGCCGCGTCACAGCAGGACAGTCCATTTCTGTGTTGTCCGTCCGCACGCCCGTCCAGCCTTCGAGTTCCCAGAGCGCACTGGGCCCTGCGCCCCCACGGAGACGGCCAGTGACTGGCCATCACAGAGCTTATTCCGTGGGGACCTGCCCCCGGGGGCTACAGAGGCTACCGGTCACCCCAGCGTGATCTTGTCCTACAGAAGAGTGTGTCCCCGTTCATTGCGCCGAAGATGCTGGAGATGCTGCTGCGTGAGCCCCCGGGGGCGCGGGGCTCTCAGCCGAGGCTGCCCTGCGTTTGCTTCCCCTGGGTGGCAGCCGGGCCTGCGGCTGCTCACCAGGCCCCGGGGGGCAGTGGGGGGCGGAAGCAGCCGGCCGATGTGCAGAGCACAGGCGTGGGGTGCCTCCCCGAGGAGCCCCTCCTGGAGGCCCGGGCCCTGTTCGCCTCTGCCAGGGGTGCTCTCCTGTCCAGCGGGAGCCTAGGGGACTCTGCCCTGTGCGCTTCCCACGGAACGTATTCCGGGCTGGGCAGGGGGCGGGGGGGCGGTGAGCAGGGCTCCCACGTGCACACCTTGCGCAGTCAGCAGGTGGCAGGGGTGGAGACTGCGTGGGCGGTGGCTCAGGTGGCAGAGCCGAGGCTTGGAGACCCACTCTGGGCGGGACTGGGGAAAGCAGTCCAACTCTGGTTGGTCAGAAAAGGTGCATGCCTGTCTCTGTGCTTGGGAAGGATTTCGGGTGGTGGATTCCGACACCACAGCCCTGCAGGAGGGCTGCGTTCCGGGGATTTGGGTGGGGGGCACGGTTTAGACAGAGCGGGCCTCAGGCACCGACAGGAAGGGACTCCAGCTGTGGCCTCCCCGTCGGAAGCCAGCAGGGCACGGGCTGGACTTTGTGTTTGGATCTGAGTGGAGACTAGACCGCCTGGGAGGCTGGGGGCCAGGTTCCAGGCAAAAGCTTCGAGAAATTCCCCATGGTAGATCCTTTCCCCAGGGGCCCAGCACAGCTGGGCTCAGAGCCATGCCCTCAGGTGGGGCAGCAGGGGGCAGCCAGGGGCAGGCAGGCCAGTGCGTCCACCCACGGGAAGGCAGCGGACAGCTCTGGGTTTGGGCAGGAAGTGCGGACAATGACCACGTTTTGGCAGGAATGTTGTTTTGTGCTTCGAGACGCCTCTGGAAGGCACTGCCCCTCCTGACTCCCACGGATGATGGATAAGCCCATTTACGGCCGTAATCCGGGCAACCAAATGAATACTCCATCACCGTGCTATGAATAGTAAATTAACCCAGATAAAAGTGTTCTACATCCAATCAAAGTCATTAAGGAACCGGGAGGCTGAGATCGGTAAGGACGTTTTGGAGGCAATTATAACTAATGAATACATTAGCTTCAAGACGGAGGACGGCTTCGAAGGCCTTCTGGTCCCTCCAAATAAAATCAGGGCAGATGGGGAGCGAGCTGAGACAGTTCTCTAGAAACGACAGGTGTATTGACCGACACAGGGCCGTTCGGAAGGGAACTGTGTGCGCGGGGGGGACTCGGGCGTGTGGCCCTTCAGCTGGACCATTGAGGGGAATGAAGGGAATTCTCCTGCATCGCCTGGACCAGACCACCAGACCTCTCGTTTCCGTGGTCTGTGTTCGCTTCTAACTCTTGTTACAGAAACACCATTCCATTCTGGGATTACGCTGAAACAAGCAAGCAAACAAAACTCACACACAGACAGCGGTGCGGTGGTGCCCGGAGGGAAAGGGGGTGGGGGAGGTGGGAGAAGGTAAAGGGGGGTAGATGGTGGCGGAAGGAGACTTGGGGTGCCAAACACACAGGGCAGCACGCAGATGCTGTGTTATGGAACCGTACCCCTGAAACCGGGGTAATTTTATTCACCAGTGTCACCCCCAGAAGCGCAGTAAAAAATAAAAAAGTAAAGAAATACCGTTTATTTTTTCAATGTAAAATTAATGCTCACCAGTGGTGGGCGGCATGGAAAACACGCACCCAAACGGGGAAATAAAACCAAAACCGACCCGGCATCCTGTCACCCGGAGACACCCATCACGAACATTCTCAGGGGACAGATTTTTTCTCTGTGTATTTGCTGTATGTTTAGGGGTAGCTGTAGATCATTCTGTTTACTGAGGAATAACGGCTTCGATACTTTGGCAAAAATGATACAACTCATTTAAAATCCAAGCCACACCGAAAAGTTCAAGGGAAGCTGTTAAAAACCGCGACCTGACCCCTCGCCCCCGGAAGTCAACCGTCCCCAGTCCCGGCGTCTCCCCGCGGCACACGGGCCGGCGGGAGGGGCACACAGCGGGCCAAGCACCTGCTGCGGAAAAGGTGGGGACCTGGGCGTGCTGTTCCAGGGCCTGGACGTGCCCTGTGCTCACAGTTACCGTAAGAGAAGGGGGCTGCAGGGACTGTCCCCAGCGGCCACGCCGCTTCCCGGAGATCCTGACCTGGAGGGGCTCCCTCTTTCTCTTCTCTGCCCAGGGGCCTCGCGGCTCAGCTTTCTCTGGGCGGCGGAGGGGCTCCGGGCAGAGGCCCCGAGTCCCCGGGCTCAAACCCAGACCCCTGCAGGGCCCGCCGTTGACAAGGCTTCAGCCCGTGGCCCCCGAGACCCTGCACCCTCAGGCCAAGTAGCTCAGGGGACATTCTGGGCTTCTGCCACCAGCCACACCCGAACGGGAGTGAGGAACACACCCAGACACCACATGAAACTGGACTTCTAGGGCCCAGCAGTCACGTGCACGCGCCAGGTGGGTGGAGCGCGTTAACACGCGTGAACCTGGGTGTTCCATGCAGAGGGAACAGCCCGTCCGTGCCCCGTGGGCACTGGGGCCAGCGTGGGCTTGGGGTCGCCTTCCTACGGAGGGGCCAGCGCCCTGCGTTTCTCAGGGGGGCTCCGTGGTCTCGAAGGCCGACAGGAAACTCAAAAAGCAAACTGAGCCGCTGGATGTCGTCTGCTGCTCGGACCCCAGCTCAGGGGGGCTCGGGACCCGGGTGCGAGGGGGCGCTTTTTGGTGGCCGTGCGGCCCGAGCTGCACCGGGGCACGTCTCACACGGTTATGAGAAGAGGTGTGTGTGTGTGGTTCTGAGGGTCGAGTTTGGCTGGGGGTCCCGATGTTCTCCGGCAGCCCCCCTGGATGTCCCTCCACGCGCCCCAGGCTGTGCCCCCGGCACTGCAGGGGTTTACCTGCAGGACTTCCCGGTCTTCCCGGCTCTGTCCACATCGTGACGTCTCCGGCGGCTGGATGTCGTCACGCCAGTGTCAGGTCCGTTGCCTTCCTCTCTGGCAGCGAGCGTAGCTGTCCCTTCCCTACCGCCGTCCCTCACTTCCCGCGTGTTTTCGGCGGGCTCCGAGGGAGTCGTGGTGCGAGGAGACACGTCCCCCCATCCTTCGGAGGGCAGCCTCTCCCGTCCGCTTCTTCATGGCACGGCACGGCACGGCACGCAGGGCTGACGTGTTAAAAATGTAAAGGCATTGTTTTCCTGGCTGCCTGCAGGCCCTCCCGGGAATTTCCCAAATTAGGTGAAGTTCAATTATTTTCAGTGCTCAGGAATCCCGTGCACACAGGTTGGAGTGAGAAACAGAATGTAACTGAAGAGCTGGTCCGTCCCCCCACCCCCCAACCCCCGCCCTGTGTGGCCGGCGCAGGGGCCGGCGGGTGAGACCGACAGCAGGTCCGTGTCGCTCCCATGAACCTCCGGCTGAGGCTGTGCATCCCGGGCTCCGCTCCCGGCCTCCTCGGCGTCCCCACAGGCTCCGTGATCGTTACCTCAGACGCGGTGGCAGAAGACTGCTCCCCACCCCCCAGATTGCCCGGGACCCCTGAGCATTCCCCGATTCCCTGGGAGCTTCTGGTGGGCGAGCGTGGCACTGGCGGGCCTCGGCTCCGGCACGCGCCACCAGGGAGGCCTGCCGTGGCCGGGAAACCGCCTCTCCAGGCTCCGTTCCGCGTGGGGGTGATCTCCGTGTAATTGAGTTGCACTGGGGAGAAATGACTTGATACATCGGCTTATTCTCGGTCTGACGATGTGATTAAAAGGACTCGGCTTTCCCAAACAGTTTGCTGCAAAGGATGTCGCACGTTTGCTGCCCCTTGGAACCCACAGCTGCGTAAGGGAGACGGGGATGAGTTCCAGCCGGGACAGCCGGTGTGCCATGTCCCGTGTGTGCCGGTCACCGGGAGGAAGGGCCCAGCAGCCCTGGCCTGTTTGGATGGCAGGCCCCCCTGCCCCACCCGGAGCCCACACACCACACCCCGAGTGCCTGCTTCCACGGACAAGGTCGGGGGTATCTGTCCGTTTTCACAGAATAAGGCACGGTGGTGACCGAGTTATTTTTCATAGCACGTCACTGTTTTCATTTCCGTCGCGGTTGTTGGTCGTGTTGATCACACCGTGCCTGAGCTTCGGAGCCTGGCTCTGCAGGAACCACGAGGCGGTCTGCTCCATGCTTTGGACAGCCTCCGGCCGGGTGTCCGCTTCTTCAGGGAGAGGGCCAGGCCGGCCTGAGTCCCAGCCATGGGGCAGGCATCGCTGACCAGCACAGGGCACCCCTCTGTGCTTTGGCAGTGGTCCCCGAGGCCAGTCACTTCTGGCTCGGACAGAAGGAAGGAAGGAAGGAAGGAAGGAAGGAAGGAAGGAAGGAAGGAAGGAAGGAAGGAAGGAAGGAAGGAAAGGGGTGTGGGAAGAAAGAGGCGGGGGAGGGGGAGAGGCAGGGAGAGGGTACAGAAAACCCCACTGTCTCCTGGTGGTCGCAGGCACGGGCCCACAGGGGTGCCACTGAGCAGCGGGGAGAGGGCGTGGCAGACGCTCCGAACAGCGCTTGCTCGTCCGAGTTCCGCTCCGAGGAGGAGTCAGCTGTGTGGCGGCCCCCAAAGACTCATCCGTCTCATTGCGGTTTGCACCCGGGGTCCTGCTCGGAGTCTGGAGGCGCCAAGGCAGGAGGCAGCCACATTTCTGACTCGTCTCGCAGGGATGGAGAGAAATCGCAGTGAAGACACAGAGCCTCACACCGCAGCCCCCACTGCCCACCAGCTCTGGTCCCCAAGTCCTTGCTGCCACCAGAAACCGCTGGGCGCTCAGCAGGGGTCGAGGCCACGGGGCTGGTGCCGAAGCTCATTGTGGCTCCTACTCCGTGGCGGCTTCGGGACAGAGCCAGTGGGAGAGGGGGGTGGTGGGAGGCTACGTTGCCAGTTTTACAGTCGCACCGAGACCCAGGAGCTGGTGGTATTTGTTTCTGTTTCCGTTTTGTTCTGGCCACCGCGTTTCCTATTATTTTTCGCCAACCTCTGTTTCCAAACCACTCGCCGTCTCTCCCCTCGGGCTGCCGCGGGGCTCGCTGCTGGGACTCGGGAGACGGCATCGGCACGGCAGCTGCCTCTCCCAGGTTGCTCCGAGGTTGCTCTCTCGTCCCTGAGTCCTCCCCCCTTCCTCAAGGCGGATGACACTGTGTTTCCAAGGACGGTGGGCACCAGGACACAAAACTCATTCATGGGTACGCAGCCCCCTGTGCTGCGGCTCCACTCTCCATAGTCTCGGGTACCCTCCGTCTGCCGTGGCCCCAAAGCATGAGATGGGGAATTCCAGAATAAACCGTGCATCAGAGCGAAAGCACACACAGTTCTGATGAGCAAGTGTGACGAGACCCTTTACTGTCCAGCTCTGTCCCCACCCGGGGCGGGCATCGGACGTGAAGCATCTCTTTGTCCGGCGGCTCCCTCCCCGTCCGTCGGTCACTCTGTGGCCGTCTCTGCTCCCAGGGGGGCTGTCGAGGTATCTCAGTGCTCATGTCCCAGTCACCCCGGTTTCTCCTCATGTTAGCCCCAAAGTGCAGGAGTACTTAGCACGTGATCACAGGTATGTCTGTATCGGAAAAAAAAAAACAGAATATTTGGGGGCTCAGGGCTATCCCCAATTTCCGGCACCCGCTGGGGGTCCTGGGATGCATCCTCTGCAGACCGCAGTAATTTTTAAAAAATGTAAATATGATGTGTATTTTGTCTAAATTAATACTTATATCTCATCCCACCGGCAGGGAGCCCCGCGGGTCTGATGACACTTTCTCTCCGTAGTGGAAGGGCTTCCTTCCCTGGGGCCCCTGGGGCCGTCTATATCCACCCTCCTGCACCTGGCTGCCCGGGGGCCCTGGAGGTCACAGCCAGCCAGCGGTCGGGAGGGACGAGCGTGCCCCCAGGGATGGCTCAGCGCATCCCGTGGAAGCTTCCCCATGCCCGTGTGATGAACGCCTTAACCCATACTTCCCACCCACCAGGTCAGGAGACGACGACCGGTTTCCAGGGCATCCGGCGGCGGAGCCCTCCTGCTGCAAGATGCCAGGAAACCCCTGGAGGGCGTCGCAGGGTATCAGTAGGGACCCGCTCCCTGGGGGACGGGGGCAAAGGGGGGGACGGCGTCCTCCTGTGGCTGGTGCGGCCTCCAGGCCCAGGCATGCATGCACGGGAGGAGCTGTCGTTTCAGCAAGGGGGCTGCCGGGAGGGCAGAGCGGGGTGCCGCCGGTGCCCGGGCCTGTGCGGTCAGGCCGTCGATGATGACATCGCGGGTGCCCCGTGCTGCCTGCGCCCCGCCGCTTTGCGGATGGGGACCGAACACCGTGAGTGTCCTCTCTCCCCTCGTCACCAGCCACTGGCGCACAGGCCTGCCGAGCACCCACTGTGTGCTGCCGTGGCCACAGGAGCGAACGGCAGCCCGCAGGCCTTACTGCAGTGCACAGCAGGCTTTTGCAGACCTGCAAGCTAAGGGGGTTTTCACGTCTTTTCAGTGGTTGGAGGAAACAGAAGGGAGGTTTGTACTGGGTGAGATGTGGGAATCTCAGTGAGGTTTGGAGGGGCGGGGCCACGCCGTGTGTTTACGCTTCACCCACGACAGCGTGCAGCAGCGAGCCGAGCAGGGGGACGGGGACCTCAGGGCCCCCGAAGCCCACGCCCTCCGCAGTCCTGCCGTGTGCAGCAGGGATGTGGCCATGCCCGTTTCCGTGGACGAAGAGAACGAGACAAAGTCACCTTCTTCAGGTGCCGCCCGACTCCAAACCCTTTCCCTCTGACACAACGTGACATCACTTGTCTGTGACCTCAGTGGCTTTCCCTGAACAGGGCCCGACCTCGAATCATGCCGGTTCTCGGGGAGGCCACCGCCTTACAGGGGGAGCTCCTTCCCGGACTGCTTACAGTGGGGCCCGCTGACGTGCAGACCCTGGGGACTGCTGTGTGGAGATTCCCACTGGGCGGGGGCGCACGATGGACAGCCATGGGGGCAGGTGATGGAAGTCACCGGGGCCGGGCCGGCCCCCAGGCCCAGCAGAGGAGCCGCGGGTGAGGGAAAGGGCCAGGCAGGTGAAAGCCCTTCACCCCCCCCCTTCTGCTGAGGCTCCTGGCGGCTTTCTTCCGGACGAAGGCTCTGGCTGGGCATGACAGACCCCCGCTCTGACGCGTCATTTATCACGTGCACTTCCCATCCCATTCTTCACAGATTTAAGGCCGTTTTCAAAGATACCTGCATCATTGAACCATTGAAAGATGAACTGTTTCAGTCCCCAAGCCCCAGTATTCCAACTGGGCAGTTGGTTTTCGGCCACAATCGAGTGAAATCCTGTTTTCACCCGACTGCAGGGGTCTCTCTGTCCGACCTTCTGACCTGGGACAGGGGCTGGGACGGGGGCTGGGACAGCGTCCTCAGGAGGAAGCTCGTACTCAGCGCTTCTACTCGGGCTCTGGCCGAGCCTGAGCCGCTCTGACACGGGGGGGCGGGGAGGGGGGGCGCACAGCAGGGACTTTAACCCTTCCGTGGGCCGTGCTACCGGCGTCCCCGGGCGAGGGCTGTGCCCGAAGTGTAGCGAGCCAATGTCCTACTTCGCTCTCCCTCGCACTTACAGACACCCGGTCTTCAGGCTCGAGCGAGCGTCTGTCTGGCTGACACCCAGTGCGGCCCCATCTGTGTCATCGCTGATTGTACATCAGAGTGACGACGCCGACACTTGATCATGTTGATGCCGGGGGCCCATCGACCCCCGGCGACCTCATCTGCAGGTCCCGATGTTTGCCGACGCCCTTGTCAGTGGGGTTGTGTGCTGAGCCATCCCTCTGGTGGAGCCGGATGCCCTGGCTGCCGGAGCCCAGGGCAGTGGGCTGAGCGGGGGGCTCTGCAGGCCCTGGGGGTCTGGTTCACGTCCTCGGGGACCGGCACGGGCAGGCGCTGTTCCTGCAGCCTGTCCCTGGGGCCAGGGGCCCTGCAGGGAAACCCCTGGGTACCTGGAGAGGACACGCGATCTTTCCCAGGCCTCAGCTGCCTCGTGGGTTAACCAAGGTGCTCAGAGCTGAAAATGCCTAATGAACGTAGCAGCCACGGCCCCTCGCCCCAGGGAGCCCCCAGCGGCTGCTCTGGTGGTCCGCGGTCTCCCTGTGGTCAGGGTTGTTCTCAAAGGAGCGGACAGTGACAGCCACACCCTGAGAGTCCAGGTCGCCCTACGTGGCCCTTCTTCCCGCTCCCCACTCAGCACCCCGGTGTTCACTCTCCTCGCCGAACCCCGTTTCCACCGGAGACCTCTCTCCCCTGGGCCGTTCCCCACTGTTCTCTCTGCCTGACTCTCGGCCTCTGGCCTCATGCCACGGAGGACACAGGCTCTGATGGGACTCCCCGGGGCACCTTCTCTGTTCATCCAGGCGGAGGTGAGCACCGGTCTGGCTTCTCAGCCCCGGCTCCGGCGGCTGCTGGGGAGCGGGGTGGCCTGTCCCTGTGCCCCACTGTCCATCACAGAAGTCCCTTGTATTCTCCAGTGGCTCTTAACGTTGGCAGGCACGGCTGCTTTTTAAAATGTGTCCTGTTCGGTGCCGTTTACACTTTCATCCAGAGTAGAAAGCAACACGTTGGCAATACCGCCCGCCACCCTCCCCTGCCTCTGGGGTCCTGTCCCGCATCCGTCGGGCCAACTCATTCTCTTTTCCGTGCGGCTGACTCCTGGCCGGTGCCCCTCTCCCCTTCCCCTCTGTGCTGCTTTCTGGGTAATTTCTTCCCATCAATCACCGTCTGCCGATGCGTTCCGCTGTTTGTCTGCCCTTGAACTCGTTCATTGATCGCGTCCTTGATTTCCGGGACCACACGTCTGTGTGGTCCTCTCTCCAGCCTGCCCGCGTCTTCCTCCGGCCTCACGGCTTTGCTTGTTTCTTCTGTGTTCAGGTCACTTCCGAGTCACTCCGTAACACTCAGTGACATTCTTCTGTTGCCGGCAGAGCCGGGGGCTCTAATCTCACTGTGTGTCGCGTCCGCAAATGCTCGCTCACGGCGCGGCATCTCCTGGGGGTCTGTCAGCTCTTGTGGTGCGTCCCCGTGGGGTGGGTGTAGCTGTGGGACCCTGAGGTGCCTCAGCTTGGTGTCTGCACCTGCTCCCACAGGGTGTCTCAGGGCGTTGCTGGCTTTCGACCAAAGTTCACGCCAAACCCGTGGCTTGGAGGGTTAGGGGTCGCCCGAGGGCTGCATTTTGAACTTGGTGTGAGTTCAGGCCCTGGTGCCCGGTGCCCGGGAGAGACTTGCACTTTTCTTTCCCGCGGGAGGCCGGGCGGAAGCTGACGGGCCGCCGTGGCGCAGTGGGCGGCGGCGCTGTTCTGCATCGGCCCCTCCCCGAGGCTGGGGCTTGTTGGGGTCCTCGGCGTGGGAGGGGGTCCTTCCACCGCCCCTCCTGCTTTGTCAGGTGGGACTGGTGGGACGGAAGCGGCCACACCCACCCTTGGAGGACGCCCCTAGACCAGCACACGCGGCACAGCTGGAGAGTTTTGGAGACGCTGCCTCTCGACCTTAGATAAGAGCAGCTGGGTCAGGGGCTGGGCGCCTGCCGGGGTCCGGCCCAATGTGTGTTCATGTGCCCTCCAGGGGAGGCTGCCACACCTGGGGAAGCCCCCCCGGGCACACACCTGTCCCACCTCGGGGGCGTGGCAGCTCACCTGGCTGCCTCCTGGGTTGTAAGGTTTTTTTCCTTTGTTCTCACACCTACACGTTCTTCATTCTTTTCCAAGGTCTTTCAGCTGTGCCCGTAAAACAATGCCCTTGAGTCTTATCAGCATTTCTCAATAACAATGGGAGGGACGGTTCTGAACCTCCTCCCTGCTCTGTTGCGGGAACCAGGAGTTGGCGTCGTTTGCACGTGGGAATGTGCCTGTCGCGGTCCCAGCCGCAGGCCGCAGCTCTGGGCAGGTGGGCGGGGTGGGGGCTGTGCCTCCTGGGCTCTCGACGGGACGGTCAGCCCCCCCCCAGGGAGGGAACGCGACAGCCCCTCAGTGGCCCCTCAGCGGGGTGGGGGCATGCGTGAGGAGTGGACCTGGGCGAGGAGAGCATCCTGTTGGGACTGGATGCTCGGGGCTGCACAATGCCCCGCGTGCCTGCCGTCTTCCGGTGCTCCTTCCCCACCGTGGAGCTGTGGAGGCCGAGGGGCCGCCAGCCCCCCCGCCACTCCAGCCTCCGCCCTCCCAGAGTCGAGCTGCGCGGCCTTCCGAGGCTTTCTCCCTTCGCAGGGTGCTGTCGCCCTCGGCCGTTTGCGTAGCCTCTGGGTGAACAGGCTCTGACGTCCACCTTCTAGTGTCATTTCTTAGCATCCCTTCTGGCTTGGGCGGGCAGCCTCGGTCTCCGCCCCTCCTGTCCCCACCGCCCTGTGGGAATCCCGGCACAGTGCCACCTCGGGACTGAGCGGAGCCCCAAAGAGCACTTGGCCCAGAGCCTAGTACCCCTTCACACCCAGAAAACCCAGCCACGATTTCTGCTCCCTGGGTCTTTGTTCTCTCCAAGCAGCCTGTGAATTTTATGTCTCCCATGCACCCACCATAGTGCCTGGCACAAAAGACTATATGTGGAAGGAATGAATGATGAACGAACAAATGAATGAATGAATGAACGTCGTGCCAGTTGGTAGTCAACTACAGCAGGTCGTCCACTCTCGGTCCACTAAGCTGCCCAGCAGAATGTCCGATCAGTGCATTTAATAACAACATTGTATTTAGATACGGCTGTACATAGTTTTCAAGGTGGAGTGGCAGCAACCGTTCCATTAAACTAAAAAAAATAAACCCGTGTAAGTGTCATGTGAGCAGGTTCTCTTTGTTGAGAACAGCTGTGTCACACAGAAGGAGAGCTGCCCTTGACCATCACCGGCTGACCCGGCCCCCACTCCACCGCCGGTCCTGGCGGAGCGCCGTCCTTGAAGGCCTTCGCCGGCGCGTTCCCAGCCGGGCGCGTCCTCGCGGAAGCGGAGCGTCTCCGTGCGCGCGTCCGACGCGGATGCGCGGGTGCCGCGCACAGAGGTCTGCAGCTTGGCTCTGCTGCCGGGAAGCCCTCCCCCCGCCCCCGCCGCACAGGGCGCTGGCTCGCAGCTGGCAGCAGCCGCTCTGTGCTCCACGGTTTGGCAGTCCCGTCCCAGTAGGCTGATTCTCCGTCTATCCCGTTACACTGTTGCAACGTATTCTCAGGGCAAGCAGCGCTTCCGAGAACCTCCCTGAGGCTGACGAGCGTTCGTGCAAGGACCAAACCTCAGCCGGCTGCGTGAGCTCTCCCACCCCCAAACAAGGGTCCCGTTCAGCCGTCCAGTGAGAATCCCCCCGACCCTCGTGTTTGATCAGACTCCGGTCCCGGGTGTGTCCCCAGGTGACGTCTGACCCCCTGGCCTGCCTCCAGCCAGCCTCCCATTGGCTCTGTTTGGCTGGACGCCCCCAGCCTGGGTGCCCCTCACAGTGAAGTCCAGCCACCCGTGCCCACCCTCCACTCACCCCTTGGTGGTAAATCCCCACTTGTTCCGGCCGACCCAGGGTTGAACCCGGCTCTGCACCGTGACTCTACCTCGCCCGTGGTTCCACCTTCCACGCTGCAGTCACCTGCAGTCCTCCAGGTCCAAACAGGATCAAAGGAAAGTTCCGGAAATAAACAGTTCACCAGCTTTAAACCGCACGCTGTTCTGGGTAGAGTGCTGGACTCACACCATCCTGCTCTGTCCCACCCTGGACGGGAATCGTCCCTTTGTGCACAGCACCCTGCTCCCCAGTCACTTAGAGCCGCCTCGGTCATCAGACCGACTGTCACGGTGTCACGGTGCTTCCGTTCAAGCGACAGCTGTTTTACTGGCTAACGGCCCCAGAGCCGGAGACCAGCGGTGCCGGCGGCCCGGACGTGCCCCAGTGAAGCCGCACAGAGCCTGCCTGAGGCGGACAGGCGAGCACAGGGTGGTGGGTGCTGTGAGAGACGGAGAAACAGAGGCCACACTCACATAACATTTATGATGGGTCATCGACACGGGATTTGCACAGTGGACATCATGGCAGTTGCAGGAAAACAAAACCCAGACGTGCAGGGCTCAGCACCGTCCACGGGTCCAGGCATCTCCTAGGGGTCTGGGGACGTGTCCCCCACGGACCGGGTGACCGCCGTTCTTGGGGCTCTCTTCCCCCGAGCAGTGCGTTTCGGAACAAACGCTCCCTTCCTTGCCGCTCCGGGTCTCCTGAACTATTCCTGTGTTGGCGACACCGTCACCCATGCATCGCACGCAGACACTCTCTCCCTTACATGAGTGCTGCTTAAACCCCGGGTCGTACACACGTCCCCCCCCCCATGCACACACGCACACACGCACTCCCTCTGCGTCTGGGACTGGACCTCACCTCTGCCGCTTCCTCGGGCGCCTCCAGCCTCGCGGCAGCCCCAGCACAGGACACAGGGGCGTCCCTTCCCGGGCGCTTACTTCACACGGACGCCGATCCGGCTCGCCTTTCTCAGCAGCCGCGCTGTCCCCCGCACCACGGGCCAGCGGCGTGCGCCCCCAGCTGCCCCCTCGGAAACTGGCTCAGAGCACGGCCCCTCCGCGGCAGGTTCTCGGTCCGTGGTCCTGAGCCCCTGTCCCCCCCGGTTCTCGGGATCGGTCGTCCCGTCCCACCTCCCTGTGAGAAAACAGATGACAAACGGGGTGGGCGAGAGCAGGTTTGCGGTGGCGAGGACCCGAAATGGCGTTTATTGTCGTGTTGTTTATCAGTTACAGCCTTGATGACTTGCACGGCAGCTGTAAACCCGCGTCGCCCGCCCCTGTCGGTATTGTATTCGTTTCAAGGTTGCAACCTAATTACCACGCTGGCTTAAGGCGAAACTCCTTCCTGCCAGGGCCACTCCCCCCCTCTCTTCAGCTGTGTTCACTCCTCCCCACACCCGAGAGTGGGGTCTGGTTTCAGAGGACCCCGAGGGCGAACCCGCGGCACACCCGTGGGCACGCGCCCCTCCCCCGTGCACGCGGACGGGGCAGGACGGGATCGGCCCGCACTGCTGTGAAGCGCCGCCCGGACAGCCGGCTGCAAGTGACTCGTCACTTCTCAGCTCTGCGCGCAGCTGCCGGTCCCCTCCCCCTTCCTCTGCCACCCTCTCTGCCCGGTGGTCACACTGGGTGCTCCGAGGAGGCCTCCCGACCCGCGCAGCCGCTAAGAGCAGGCTGCAGCACCTCGCCGTGCTCAATGCCCACGGGTGTATGCAAACACGAGAAACGGCGTGAATCCGTCAGTGCCGAAGAACCGCCAGCCGACGCACAGCTGGCCACCACGTTGCTTCCCGGTGCGCTTTCTCTGCGGGAGGTCCTGCGGGCGTGTGCGCCGGGGGGCGGGGCCGGAACACCGGGTTGGACCGCGAGATTTTTAAAACCGCTGGAGAGAAGGGAGGCGGGAAGAGGCCTGTGGGCGGGTCCAGACCGGGAGGCTTGTCTCCGCCCAGGCCGAGCCGAGGCTGCGCTCTCCGCCGTCTCTCACGCTCAGCCCTCCTGGGCGCGCGCGACGCTCGCGGCTTTGCCACCGGCTGTGACAGTCAGTTGTGCTGGAGGTCCGGGTGCCGGCCCACAGACGCAGTGCATTTCTCCGCAGCCACGCCACGTTGCATGGAGGCAGCCTCCTTTGTTTACACGGAGCCTCACCACGCTGTTCGCTGAGCCGGCTCGAGTGAACCGTGCTGGGAAGGCCCACCCGGACACCTGCTCACACACGCGTGTCCTCACTGCAGGGGCGCATGGCTGCCGGGCACACTCTAGGAAGTGGGACTCTGGGCAGGGGGTGTGCGTGATCCCAAGGTAGGATTTGTGCAGAAGTGCAACCGTCACACGGAACATGCGTGAGTCAGACGTGCACAGGCCACGGGACTGTCACCCAGATCGGGAGACACCCCGGCACCGCCCTCAGAGGTGACCCTGGTCCCAAAGCCCCCACCACCATCCCCGTCGCTAGCTCCCCTGGTCAGTGAACTTGGCGCGGTGGCAGCACACAGTAGGCGCTCTCCTGTGCGGCCTGTGTGTGGCACCTGACTGTGTGTCGCAGCAGTTGGCACGTTCTCCGCCGAGTGACACCTGGAACCAGCGATGGTCAGCCTTTTCCGTCTCCTGCACTTGCAAGCCAAGTGCTCAGATTCTGTAGGACACACACAAGGTATTTTTGGTCAAAAAATAGGTATGATTTACAAAATAATGATATAGTAATTACCAACGCTTTTTGTTCCAAAGCTACTTTTTAAAAAGCCGGGTGCCTATGCTTGTATGGAAGAAATCCTGGTACTGAGAGTACCAGACCCCCTCTGGCACCCAGACCCCCTCCTCCTCGGCAGAATCTCCAAGCTCCTGTCACCTCTCTCCTGTCACCCCTCCGGGGGGCGGAAAACCCCGCCCTGCGCCCGCTCTCTGCTCCCCCGGCTCCTTAGTTCATGGCCCTGCACGGTGCAAGGTCAAAACCACAGAGAACTGGGGTCACCTCTGAATCTTCTCACTGTCCCAAAGGATCTAGGCCCCTCGTCTCCTGGCCGCCCACGTTTCCTCCCTCGGTCCCACGAGGGGGCAGGAAGGTGAACGGATGTCTGTCACGCGGGAGCTCCTTGTCACCTTCTGCACGTCTCTCGTTCTCTGTGGCGCTGCCACTGGCCCTGAGCTGTGTGTCGACGGCCCAAAGCAGAGGCCCGAGGCTGCATGCTGTAAATACGGATAAATCCGCCATCTTTGCCACCACCTCTCAGCCGGGTTGCCCGGTTCATGCAGCAGGTGCCCCTTCGCAGATGCTGCTGAGAAGCTGCCATTTGCATGGAAACCCAGGCCGACCCTGCGGTGGGGGGACTTCCAGCTGTGCCTTGGGGTCCGTTCACAGCGTCCCACCCACCGCCGCTCACAGGCAGCGCCCCTGAGGCCCCCTGGCAGCGCCCAAGTGCACCTTCGACGGCAGTGTCACAGGGGCTGGCGGCACAGAGGCCGCTGCCCGACCCTCTCCGGGACGTGGCCTGCACAGCCCACTCTGCGAACAGCATCCACCTCTGGTTTCCTCTGAAGCGGGATTCCTGGCCTTCGCTGGGCACCGGGGCCTCCAGGCCGAGGTGTCCAAGCAGCCTGGCGAGACCGGGCCCTGGGGCGGAGCTGCCCCTGCTGGAGCAGGTTCAGGTCAGGTGAGGACGCCGTGCATGCATGTGTGTGTGCACGTGTGTGTATGTGAGTGCATGTGTGTATGTGCGGTGGGCGGGCTGAATCTGCTGAGGCTGTGAGCCCTGCTCACGCGTGAGTGAGCCACCCATCAGGAGGGCTGAGCGCGTGGACGGGAACCTGTGTCAGGAGTGGGACTTGATGGGTGCCTGGCCCCCCACCACACCCTCCACAGAAGGGTGTGCCTGCCGCCAGCGACTCCTGCTGTCCCGGGCTGCAGAGCAGGCGGCCCCTCCTCCCCCGAGCCCTCGCGCTCAGGGGGAGCTGGGTGGGCCTAGAGAGAGGCTTCCGGACTCGGAGAGAGACTCCCTGGGCTGAACCAGAAACCACAGGTCCTCCCAGGCACCGCCCCCGCCCGCTGGCCCCTCCGCTCCTGCCCCTCCTGGAAGAGCTGCACTTCCGCTACACTTGCGCTACATTTCTGCTACACTTCCCGTTTCTGCGGCCTGTGCCGCCAACCTCCGGGGAAGTGCTGGGGCTCCCCGAAGAGCGACCCCTGGAAGTGCCTTTCAGAACCCCTGCTCGCGCGGGGCGTTTGCCTCGCGTGCGTGTCTCTGCACGGAGTCCAGCACGGTCCTCCCCCGACTGCGGACCCTTCACCGGGGTCAGGTGCCCTTGACCCTGGCTGCTCGTTAGAAGGCGTGTGGCCAAGTCTGTCCGTTTCTCCACGCGCTCTTTCCCGCCCACAGGAGATACTTGTTACAGTGTGCGGCCAAGGCTTTGCCCATTTAAAAAGGTTGAGTTGTCCTCCGGTTGTTAGTATCTTTATATGTTCTACACACACGTCCTTTTACATATATTTCTTTCTTCTAGTCTCTGGTGTATGCTTTGACTGTTTATTTACAGTGGCTTTCGAAGAGCAACAGTTTCCAATTTTGGTGAGCTCCGAATCATCAAATGTTGTTCTCATCATCTGTGTTTTCTTGTGTCCGGGTGAAGGAATCTTCGCATAAAGCCAAGTACGTTTTTCTCCCCCAGCTAACAGCTCCATGGTTTTGGCTCGTGCAGGCCGGCCTGTGACCGGGCTGGAGCCATTTCTCCGTGCGCTGGAGGCTGCTCTAGGGCAGTTCAGCGCTGTCTGCTGAAAACATTTCTCCCAGTTTGCCTTTCAGCTTCCTTCTTCCTCCTCTCTTCTTTGGTGTTGATTGAAAGTTTCTTACAATTCAATCTCATCTTCTTTATTAGCTTGTGGCCCCTGCGTCCTGTCCTATTCAACACTGGTGTCTCTGGGGTTCGCAGCACATTTTAACAACTCCCGGCCCAGCCCTGGGTCGGAGCCACTGCAGACCATTTCTGCGGCATCACAGCGCCGCCACCACGCTGTCCCTCCATTCCCACCGCCCCAGCCTTGTGCTGCGGGCCCCTGCTGTCTTCCCCGTATGTTTTAGATCCTCGGTGACACTGTTGTTTTTTAATGAAACATTGTTACTATTTCTAGTTAAGTGCGTGTTACATTTACTGGCAGGTTCGCCATGGGGGGGGGCGCTCTTCCCTCCTGTGAGCCCCTCCTGGCTCCCACCCACTCGCGTGTGCTCCCACCCAAGAGTTCCTTCACCATTTCTTGTCGTGCGGGCAAATTTGGTTTGAATTCTTCTAGCTTCTGTTTTGAAAAAGGCCATGTTGCCTCCCTTGTTGGGTGGTATTTTGGGTGGCACAGAATTTCTGGGACGAAAGCGATCTTTCATCCCTCAACGACGGCACTCCTCGGACCGCCGGGCCACACCGTTTCTGGTGAGCAGTCGGCTGCCGCTCTCGCCCCCGCCCTTCTGTCTGTGCCCCGCCCCTCCGCCCCCGCCCTTCTGTGTGTGTGGCCCCGCCCCCCCACGGGCGTATGTCTGACCGATGGTCTTCGTGTCGCTTCTGCGTGGAGGTCGTTTCGTTTCTGGGATCTGCGTCTTTGCCGCTGGGCTCGAATTGGGAGGCATGTTGGCCACCGTTTCTTCAAATACGCATATAATTTTGAAATATATGTATATTATGTGAAGTGTTTGTACTACACTTATGCATACACAGTTGGGCGAGAGCAGGCTCCCAGCTGTGAGCCTGCAGAGCCCGGAGCTTCCTCCCGGGTGACTGTTTACCAATCGCTGAGCTGTTTCCCCACGAACAACGGTAAGCCTCCTCCTGCCGTCCCCGGCGCTCGCACACACAGGGTTCCCCGTCGCCCCTTTTCCGGACTCCAGCCATGCCGCGCCAGCCTGCCGCCGACGTCCCCCGCCTCCTGGGGGCTCCTTTCCTGTTTCACCTTTTTGCGCCTCTCTCAGGTGCAAAAAGGCGTTGCGTTTCATTTGGGACGGCGTCTGTCGCGGTGAAGTCAAGGTCACTGGGTTTCTCCTCTGCACTATCCAATGTCACTCCCGGTTATTTTGGTTGCTTTTATTTAAAAAGTCTGAGCTGTTTGAAATTTTCCTGTTCTCCGCATCACTGGTTTTACATTTTTCTTCATTTTTTATTGTTGGCACTATTACGAATGTCCCCGCGTCCCCCCTTTGCCCACCTCCACCGGCCCCCGGCCCCCAGCCCTCGGGCCCTCCTCTGCGTATTGGAGGTGAGTCCAGCGCCCAAGCCAAGTCTCCCTCCACCACCGTGGATCCTGCTTTTCACACCTGGAATCCGAGGGGGACTTCACTGTTTTCAGGCATCGGCGGTCTTTCTGTGTACGTGTCGGCTGCCCGTGAGTCTGCTCCTTGAAACCTGAGCTAGATTGGAAAGACAGGTAGAGACACACACACACACACACACACACGTTTCTAGTTTGCTAGGCAGCGTCTACAGAACGATTTACCGACGTGTGTAGAGTAATTGGACACATACAGATTAAATTATCCCTAAAGCACACAGTAATTTATTACAATATTAAAATAAAATTGCCTAAGGATAAAGGTGCTTCTCCATTTCTAAATAAAAAGAAGCACTTTAAAAAAAAACCTTCCTATTTTCAGAGACTCTGAAACACGGTTATTTATGTGGATCGTATGCACACCCTTTTCATGTAGCCTTATCTGTGTATTTTCTCTCTGGGACTAGGGTCACGGAGGTAGGCAGAGAGGCCTTACTTGGCAAAATTTCACAATTAACTGTGTCGTTGCTTACCCGACTACTGTGTCTGGCTTCTGTTTCATAACATCTCCCCGCAAGTGACCTCACCGTTTACTGGAGGATAAATGGGTCGGCAGCACTGAACCCCTTACCGTGCATTCGCACCACACACGGCGCATGTTCTAAGGGGCCAGCACCTGTGCAGAGCAAGGAAACTGGGGTTCCGACGGTGAAACCAGGGAACAGGATGCCGCACTTTTCATGTCTCTCACTTCCCCAGAAATAAGGCATGAAAGGGGCTTGAAGTGTTTTTAACTCGGAAAGATAATTCTCGCGGCAAAAGCGATTCCCCAGGAAAGGGAGGAAACGCCCCTCCAGGTCGGCTTCCTGCGAACGGTCCGGGGGGTGGGGTGGGGGTGGGGGTGAGCCAGCTGCACTGCTCCCCCGCCTGCAGGGGGCGCCCTGTCTGCCTGCGGACGACGCGGAGTGGGTCGTCCCGGCAACCACTGTCACGCCCACCCCCGGGCCTTCCCGGTTTGACCAGCCACTCGCATTAAAGGCAGCGATGAACGGATTTTCAAATAAACGCGTGCTCCCACTCCTCAGAGAATTTCCCTACAAAGCCGGACATTGCATTGAGAAATGCCAACACCGTCGCAGGGTTACTCAAGACCTGCCGTGCCCAGATGGGTGCCCCTCAGCTTTGAGGGTCACCCCAGTGTTAGACACTCAGGTCTGCGAGATCTCAGGGACCCGCTGCCCTGCCCCCTGCTGTTTGGGGCTCTGGGGGGGGGGGGTTTGAGAGTCAGAACGTTAGACTGACCTCCGTGCGTGAGCGTTCTGGGGGTCCCCGAGTCGGGGGCTCCCTCACACAGGGGCGGGAGCTCCTCAACCCTCCACCCTCCACGTCCTGCGATGCACAGACGCGGAACCAGCGGGAGAGTCTCCATTGCTGGGTCCGCGGTCAGTAAATCTCAGCTCAAGGCTCCGGGATTTTCTGGATTGGAAGGGGTTTCTCCCTGGGCCAGAGACTGAATTTATTGGGCAAAACAAGGTTTATTTGATCTCTCGTCCTGGACAAAAGCACTGGTCCGTGTTACGCGGCTGGAAGAGACTTTGATTCCGAGAAAGAAACACCTTCTCCCCGGCCAGCCCCAGGCCGGGGCCGGTCCCCGTCTCCATAGCGGCCACCCCCTTTCTGCTGGGGGGAAAGTGGATCTGGGAAGAGAAGACGGGCTACTGTGGACCTGCGGGAGGTCCCTAGACCCATGTGCCCCCCGAGGATGCCCGCCCAGAGAGCGGAGGGGTGTCGTGACACTGCGACGATACGGCGTTTTCTTCCCCAAGCTTTTCTTTGTAGTGGTGGGAGAACGTTTGGTTCGATCTCTCTGAACTTGGTCAGTGTCATTAGCGAGACACGACGCAGGACAGACAAACAGACATCATCAAGCACCCAGGAATTGCAAGGAGCGGACGGTCAGCACCCAATCCGAGTTCAGACAGAGGGATGGAAACTGGCCGAGGCTGACTGACTGGTGGAGACACGACCCGCCGCTGGGGTGCCGTGACGAACATTCTCAGGGGGCTGGTTTCCTTCTCTGCCTCAGACCGCAGCCCGAGCGCACAGGCCGGCTCCTGAAAATGAGTTCTAATAACTCTCTGTTTCGCCTGTGCCGTTCTGCGGGCAGAATTTTGCGGCTTTAATAACGATCTCCGACAGTAATAAGTTTCTCCCGTGTTTATACCTCTTTAACAATGCACAGCTGTAATTACTGTAGCAGGGAATTTAATAAGCTGCAGAAAGTGGAATAAATATGACATTGTGTTTTCTGCAAAACACTAATTCCCCTCTCCTTGTGTTCCTGTAATAGGAGTATTTTGATCAGGGATATTTCCCCTGCGATGCCTCTTTGCCTGCCGAGGAGCGAGGCGCCCACGGGGAGGGGCCGGAGTGGCTCCCGCCCGCCGCGGGGACTTCTGCTCTGTGTCCTTCCCTCTTCGACTGCCAGTTGGTTGTTCACTGGCCTTGCGTCACCCCAAGACCCCCGAGAGACCCGCAGGCCCACGTGTGGTGGACCTCTGTGTACTGGGCTGCATGACATGCATCATTCGATGCACGATTTTGCCCGTTCTCAGTCCCGTCGGAGCCAGCACGCCCGCACCGGGTGGTCCGCCATCGCCCCGCCCCATCCCTACACACAGCGTCTGTCTGTGCCGGTCCCCCCGGGCCTGCTGCCTCGCCCTCCGCCGCCATGCCCTCTGTCTCCGTCACGGACTGTGTCTTCCCTGTCCAGCCTGGACGCCTCCAAACCAGGGGCAACGGTAACTGTCCCCCAGGGGGCAGTCTGACACGGTGTGGGACCCTTCTGGTTCTGGGTGCCACCCCTTGGGGTGGAGGGGAGGGGTGCTCCTGGCCTCATTCCCTAGGTGCCCTCGGCCATGTCTCCCGTCTTCTCCGGCGGGCACCGCCGCCTGCCACCTGGTGTGTTCCTTTCACGCACGTACTTATGGTCCGACACGCTCCGTGGGAGGCCGACTTCCCTTCCACAGTTCCACGGCGGCGGCCCCGTCCGTGAGCAGCACCGGAGGCACCTAAACACTCCGGTGTGTAAAGCCCCTCCTGCTCAAACTGCAGCCAAGTGCCAGGGGTCTCGGTAAATCTAGGGTTTCTTTACGTGCAAAGTTGCCCTGGAATATGTCACGCCATCGACGCCTCTATGACCCTGCTGCCCCTCCTCCTCCGTCCCGGCTCCCCAGCCTCTCCCCGATGGCTCCCCACCCGGCCCAGGGCCCCAGGTGCCTACTGGGGCCGGCTGCGTGCCTTCTGGCCTCCCGGTGGGTTTGGGGTGGCTGGGGCCAGGCAGCCCAGAGAGCCGAAGGAGGGCCGGGTACTTGTTCCTCGGGCCCCTCTCGTCCGGCCCTCAGCGGTGACCCTCCATCGAAGACTAATTCTCTTCTAGGGCGGCTCTCTCCTCCGGACGTGCTCGCTCCGTCAGCCACTTCAGGGTCGGTGGTGGATGCACCTCCACCCGGGGGTCCCCTGCGCTGGCCCCCAGCCCCTCCGCCGGTGGCCCCCAGCCCCCAGTCCTGGGGCGCTGCCTCGTCTCAGCCGGACTCCCGGCCGCTGCGTCTCCTTGGCTTGCTCACTCTCCCCTGGTACACCGTCTTCTCAGAGGCCAGCTTCCCGCACGGCCACGCCGTCCGTCTTCTGTTCTTCACAAGGCCTGGCCCGAGACTCCATCCCTCCCGAAGCTGGACTGATCGAGGCGAGGATAAGCCGGTGACGTCCAAGCGCTCCC